>NC_091284.1:604268792-605713792 GCF_032444005.1 Ranitomeya imitator | reverse complement strand
CTGCTCCTGCCCCTGCCCCTGTTCCTGCCCCTGCTCTTGCCCCTGCTCCGGCCCCTGCCCCTGCTCCTGCTCCTGCTTCTGAACCCTGCCCCTGCACCTGCCCCTGCTCCTGCCCCTGCCCCTGCTCCTGCCCCTGCCCCTGCTCCTGCTCAGACCTTGTGACTGTGGCCGAGGAAGGTTGCAGGAATCAATCTCCAGTCACCGGGCTCTAAACTGGTTGTCTTTTATGGGACCAGTATGAGACAGGAGCCGGACCTGTCAGGCCTCCACGCATCATCTGCCCTGAAAGCAATTTGATTTTATTTACCTCCATATGCTGCGGTAATTACTGTGCTGATGAATAGCCTGCAGGAATGGTGGTACCCATCCTTAACCACAAGCCACAGAAGAAAGGATCACATGCGATCTCGCCCTGCGTCTTCCCAAAATCTGACACCTCCCAGAGCCTCCTCTGCAGTAACAAATGGGGAAACCTACACAGAATTGGGTGACCTTGTGCTCCACTCATTCATTTCATACTCAGAATGATGAGACTAGAAATGTAATGTACATGTTAGTTTTTATAAGGATGTTACTCATGTAGTACAGATACATGCAGTCTATTACTTTCTGTTAGCATCCATTTAAATCATAGTAGATCCTGGTGTGTTAGTTATTAGTATTAGTAATAGGTAAAGTATCTGCCTGGTTTAATCACTACTTACATCACATCCTGTAGGTTGTAAGGGCCCTCTCCTCCTCCATACCAGGCTGTTAGTTGGCTGTGTTTTATATATGTTATGTATGTTATATGTATGTAACATTTCATTTATTATTAATTATTATCATTATTATTATTATTATTATTATTATTACTATTTACATGGTGTTTTAAACTAATAAATATAATAATAATAATAACTCATGCAATTCTTAGATCCTTCAGAAGCTTCTCCTAGCTGCTTGTGACTGCTGTTAGCACCTTCATCTCCAGCACTTTGACTAGTTCTGATGTGGTGTCTCACACTAGTGATCATATATGGATGCCAAGCAGTCACTGTCTTTTTACATCCAATCTTAATAAAAATGCCTAATGACTCAATTGTGAATCTTGTCTTATTATCTAAATCTCCGTGTGTAAGGCCAGATCCATGCTATGTGTGCTGTGCACTGGAAAGGTAGCAGAATCCAGAATGTGGGGGACTTTTTAGTTTTGATTAATAGATCCATGTGGCTAACGGTGTGACATATGGTGTGCGGAGCAGCTTGAGATGCTTCCTAAGGCTTCCCCTCCGGCCATTAACATATTAGAGGCTTATGTGCAGTCACACAGTCAGACTTCAGCCGGAGAGGAGCCCGCGACCCAGAGCTGTTTGATACCGGCTTTCAATAATGCATCACTCCTCATTTTAAGGGAGAAGAAGCATGTAGTGCTGGGGAAATGGCGCAGTCCTAGCAAAGTTCAGCGACAAATCTGCCTCCATACACTTCACGGCAAACATGCGATCCGCTGCGTTTTATTTACTCGGTGCGCGCGTCTTGTAGAATCCATTAATAGTGAAGAGGAGAGCTCAGTCTGTCATTTACTAAGAGCAGGATTGGTAATTTGCTAGTAATCATGGTATGGTTTCCACATTGGCATTGTGCTGCAGAGTACAGGAGGGTTATCACAAGGCATAGAAAGAAGCACACTCAGCTCTCTATGTGTGTATATATTATATATGTGGTGTGTTCATCTATATATAATATGTATACAAACATACATACATATTATATATAATTATACATTTGTGTGATAAGTGTATGTCGATGCATATATTCATTTATATATGTGTGTATACATATCATCTAAACATATATGTACAATATGTGTGGTGTGTGTTTATGTATATATGTATTATATGTATATACTCATATATGTATGTGTATACACATTATATAAACATATATGTACAATATGTGTGGTGTGTGCATGTATATTTGTATTATATGTATATACTCATATATGTATACACATTATATAAACATATATGTACAATATGTGTGGTGTGTGCATGCATATTTGTATTATATGTATATACTCATATATGTATACACATTATATAAACATATATGTACAATATGTGTGGTGTGTGTGTATGTATATATGTATTATATGTGTACACTTATATAAGTATGTGGTGTGTTTATATATAGATAAATATACTTATTTATGTCTTTATATATATTATATATAGTGTGTTTTAATACACATATTCATATATGCGTATACATATAATATATACATATAACATGCACACATATAAGTGGTTTGTGTATGAATATATATATATATATATATATAAAAGATGTATATATATATATATATATATATATATATATATATATATAATATCTTGCCCAATAGGAGGATAAAGGAAAGAGGGCATGATTTACTCCTCTCTTGTAACCCTTGATGCTGAGCAGCCGTCCTGTAGGAGTTGTGTTGGTTTTCTTGTGGTCACCTCGCCATGATCTAGGCTGGCAGCATTTAACACTATTAAGCAGGTGGGGAGCTCGCCCTGTGATGTGGGTACAATAGTGTTAATAAGGCGCTTTGATGGACGCTTGTTTTCAGAGAGAATGCCTTTAGGCAGATGGGATGAGACACATGAGTGCAAGTGAAATTGCCATAATCTCTCCTCCAGAACAAGGAGCCTGCTTGATATTCAATCTGCCATTACATCTAATCCCGAAATGTCCTGACCGTAAATAGAATATTCCGGTAAAACACGAGCGCCTTCCTCTAATAAAGTGCTACAGAGCTTCGGAGATTGCAGCGATAAGATCAGCAGAGGAGATCGGGAAGAAGAAGAAGAAGAAGGTCGGAGTCGGCTGTGCGAGTTTCCTATCCGGTAATAAAGTCGCATAGGTGAAGGGAATTAGCATAAATCATTATTAGTTCTTAGGACTGTGTGGCCAGAAAGGGGGCGAGCAGCCACCAAGCCCATCTGCCAGCCGAGCTCTCGCCGCAATAGATTGCAGAGAAAATAAATGTCCTTACCCCATTACAATGTTCCTGTGTCTGTAGCCAAAAGCCAAACAAAAGCAATAAATACCGCGCTATTCTCCCCACTATTCAGCTGTGACTGCGCTCATCAGCTCGTCCTCTACAGAAAGCTCTATAGCTGCCTGCAAATATTGCATTTTATATCACCGAAGGGCGATTAATATTGCATTAACTGTATTTAACATTTGCCGGAGCCAGTGATCTGCACTGAGCAAATCCAGACGGTGTCACCAGGAGCGGCGGAGCCGGCGGAGGGACTCGCACTGGTATCCTGGATTCTTAGCTTCCCCTATATATATATATATGTGTGTGTATATATGTATATATCTACACTTATCGTATGAAGTGTGATGTGTATGAAGTACAGAAAGCCGCCGTGCTAATGGCTGCTGCATCATCCGCCTGTGTCTGGAGACGTCCAAGTCTCTGCCTTCATTAAATGTTTATTGTCAACACTTCAGTGGAAAGGAAAAGTCTTCTGTAAGTGAATTTCCACTGTTGGAAGCTGTCAACATTTTGTGTTATTCTGATCAATGTGTACAAAAGTTTGTATATATTACTGTATGTCGTGGAGAAGAAAGGGGCATTCCGCACTAAGCTCCAAAAGTAAAGTCGGGCCAAAGCCCTGTCTTCTAATCTGCACTTAGAAAACATATAATACATGAATATATGTGGTGAGGAAGATGAGGAAGATGTACATGTATATGCGTGTGACTGATGTGCCTAAGTATATATGTGTGACTGATGTATGTGGGCAAATGATGTACCTATGTATATATGTGCATTATGTACCTATGTATGACATATATATATATGTATGTGTATCATGTACCTATGTATATGTGTGTGTGTGACTGATGTACCTATGTATATGTGTGACTGATGTATGTGGGCAAATGATGTACCTATGTATATATGTGTGATTAATGTTTGTATATATGTGGGTAAATGATCTTCTTATGTATATGTGTGTGACTGATGTACCTAAGTATGTGTGTGTGATGTACCTATGTATATATGTGCGTTTGTGACAGATGTACCTATGCATATGTGTGCCTGTTGTATGTATATATGTTTGTGACTGATGAACCTATGTAAATACAGATAGATATATGTGTGTGTGTGTGTGTGTGTGTGACTGATCTACTTATGTATGTGTGACTGATGCATATATGTGTGTGACTGATGTACCTATGAATATATGCGAGTGATGTACCTATGTATATGATTGTGACTGATACCTATCGTGATACCGATTGTGACATATATATATATATATATATATATATATATATATACACACACACCTATATATATATATATATATATATATATATATAGGTGTGTGTGTGTGTGTGTGTATGTTAGGGGAACCTATATATAAGTGACAGGCATACCTATGTATATGTGTATGAATGAGGTACCTATGTAAATGTGTGTTACTAATCCATCTATACATATGTCTGACAGATGTACCTATGTATATAGATATAGTTATTTACATGTGTAATGTATTATTGTTATTATATGCATGGATGTAAATGCAGATGTACAGTACATACAGGTGAATGTTTGCATTTTCATTCGTTTTATTTATTTATTTTCTGAGAGCGCATATCTAGATAAATAAACATGCCAATACCTAGAAATATACAGATATTTATGACTATGTACTTACATATGTGTATGTAAAATTAATTATAAGAACAAACGAGTTTGTGTACTTGTATGTTTTATGTGTATATATGAATTTATATAGATTATTGTATACATATTTATAAAATGTGTGTTACTGACTAATTACATATATATTATAATTTTTATACTTAGTATTTATTAGATAGATAGACAGCGAGACAGACGGATATATAGATAAATAGATAGATATAGATAGACAGACAGATAGATAGAGAGAGAGAGATAGAGATAGATAGATAGATAGATAGATAGATAGATAGATAGATAGATAGTGCCTAATTTGTGCCTTTATACCTGTATAGTAAATAATATAATAATTCTGCAATTCTATTTCATTATATTTATTTAAAACTTCTCACTTCAATAAACGCTTGTCCTCCAGGGTCTGATGAATTCTTTTCTTTTCCATGCACCTTCCATACATCCTCTGGTAGAGCATATAGGAAATCCTAATACAACTGATAAACCCTGTATTCATTTAATAAAAATGTTACTTTGCACCACCAAAGGGTCTAATGCGAATGTATTTTGTGTATTACTCCTCCTACTCTGCTGTCTTCACAACAATTACTAAAGTTTTTAATTAGCCTCTTGTTATAATTCATTTATTAATTTTTCAAATCTCAGCCCATGAATTATTAACAGCGGCTCAGTAATTGTATTTACAACAATCCCTTTGTAGTGCACGTGATGAGCCCGGTGGTCCACAACAGTCACAACCAGAGTCTTGATTTTTACTTTAATTGTAGCTTGCAGAAGAGCTGCACTTTGGATTTATAGTAAGCCTGCTTCATTTACCGTCTGATTATATAATTATCACCTTAAAATAAACAAAGTGAAATCACTTCTGGACACATTCTTAGTGGATTGTGAGATACATTTTCACAACTCCTGATAAGAAGAAAGAACAAGTGTAGCTGCAATAAATGCACCAAGTGTTAGTGGATAATTGTGATATGTGATAAAGCTGTACGGATAGTGCATATATATATATATATATATATATATATATATATATATATATACATATATATATATATATGTATATATATATATATATATATATATATATATATATATATATATATATATATACCTGTGTATCCATACATTCTGCTCTCTCTGGGTTATTCAGTCATCACTTCACTTGTTGAATGAGGACAGAAATGGTCTTAATATCACAAGAGGGTAAAATCGATAGTATCATGGCAGATATTGTCCATTATTCATTCATGATGCTCTAATCTAAACTGAAGGATTCTGCTGTTAAATACATTGTAGACAATTCTCTGCAGTCTGGACACCATAATACAAAAAGAACGAGGACATTGGTGCATTATTGGAGTCATTGTCATTTTTGGAGTGATGCAAATAATGAACTGTCCTAGAAACAGATCAGTTTATAATAGTTATAAATAGACATTTACATGTGGATTTTTAATCTTTCACAGTAACAGAACTTTCATACAGATCCTTTGGACACTGCCTTCCTTTTCGTATGTATTTACCATATGTCATGTTGGTATTCAGTTTGCTTTGCATAAATGACGGATAAAATCATAACTTGCGATCTCTTGGTTAAAATATGCCACAGTTGTATGTTTTCATAAACTAAAGGGAAGTGAGATGAATTATTGATTATTAAACGGATATTTTTCCGAAACCGTTTTATGGATAGGTTTTTTTTTTTGTTTTTTTTTACAATAACCGATATTCACAATTAGAGACAATTACAGTGGAAAGTTCACTAACCTCTGTAAAATAAAAATGATTGGAAACTAGTGCACAAATTGTGTATACTCCAAAGAAATAGAAATAAATAGCACAGCATCTATTTTTCTCAGATACTTCAAGAGTAACCGGCTAGTACTTTGTCCCAATTATCCAGAACAAAGATGAGCATATCCAGATGGTGAAAAAGTGAATAGTATCTTTTATTCACCCAGCTAACTAACTTTCTTATCTTTGTTATATATATGTGTGTGTATATATATATACTATACTGTATCATATTCTATCATAACATATATATATATATATATATATATATATATATATATATATATATATATATATATATATATAATATGCATGGTAAAAGTCAATTGCCTACTAGTACTAGCCGGCAATAGGCATATATATATAGATAGATAGATAGATAGATAGATAGATAGAGATATAGATATAGATAGATATATAGCTATAGATATATATATATATATATAGATAGATAGATAGATAGATAGATAGAGATATAGATAGATATATAGCTATAGCTATATATATATATATATATATATATATATATATATATATATATATATATATATATATTAGCTATAAATTCGCCCATTGCCAGTTAATACTAGTCCATTGAATTTTTCGCATGTATATTTGGCTTTTCCTGTAGTAAGGAGGACAAGCTTCTCTTTGATCAGCTGGAGCAGTAGGTGGCATCATATATCTCCTAATGATCAGCTACAAGAATCATGTCAGGTCAGCGTTTGATTCTGCTAAAATCGTCTTTAGTGCAAAGAAAATTCATCCAAACCATTTGACACAGTGATATAGAAAATGTTAAAATCTATCTCGCATAAAACAGAAATAAATTACTGGTAAAAGTTGATGTAATTATCTATAAAAAAAAATAATGTTCTCTGTGTATAGTGGTTTTCTGCATACACAACATTCGGAGCAGCGTTTCTTTCATTGTTTGCATTTATTAAAGTATCTTGTCACCGTTGCACATCTTGATATTGCAGCTGGCGTACATAAATAAAAATCCAAAAATAAAAGACTTGGATTGGGGGAAGGTACAGATAAGAAAGAAACATCTGTAGAAACAGGTACAGAAAATGATGAGGCGTCTGGAGGAAATACTCGTGGTCACATTGTTACCATCATGTAAAATATTTACAGTATTTGTTCTGCATCACACAATAACTGGACATCAATGTGGTGGATTCTTTTTTTGTTTTTACCTTTTTTGGGGGGGAGGGTGAAGACAGCCAAAAAACAGTGAAACCACAGCACACACAAAGTCTACCAGATACTAGTCTATGTAGTGCCCATATGCATAGAAAGTTTGCTCTGCAAACAAGGAAATTAAAGAAGTTGTAAATGATCCCGACTCTTCATATAAAGTCATCTCTGGGTGAGAACCTTGAGGGGGCTGCATGGTCTGCCAAGGTTTCTGAAGGGGTTTGCCTGAACTAATCTCGGTGCATGGGAGATGTCACCCACTTCACTAACAGATGACACTGCCCTAGTGCAAAACTTTTAATTAGGCAGAATCATAACAAGCATGGACCCTGATGACAAGAAATGAAACTCTGAAGGCTCTAAAAATGTGAAGGACAGATAATACCATCATCATCATCATCAAACACTCAACATTCCTACCCTAGAAATGATCACAGTGAGTGGATTAGAGTGCATCCAATGTATGACAAGGGGCATTCTAATCAAAGCGTTAATTAATAGAAAGCAATCACTCTTGGTCTGTTCTCTGACCTGATGAGTTGGATCAGCCCTCACTGGGACCAGCAACAAGAAGAGACAAAATGGGGACAACAAAGGGACAGAAAAAGGGAAAACTTCACATTATTGTCATCATCATATGATCACCCTTAGGGCTTCTATGTGATGGGTCTGCAGGAGCTGTCCTTATCCAGGACAAGTAACACTTCCCCTCGATTTTAGGATTCAGATTGAAGAATAGATGTCTGCAGTTTCTCCTCCCCTGTGCTGTTTATTGTCCATTGGTCCCGACAATAAATAATCTCTTTAATTTTTCTTTATTAATTATCCGGTTTTTTTTTTTTAGAACATCTCAAGATTCGTAGTCCTGTTACCGGAGAGAAGCCATCCTTCCCTCCAACAAACAAATAAACAAACAAACAAACACATAAAGAGAGTTAGTAATTGGCCGAGAATTTCATTCTTTTCTGCTTTTGTCTCTGATTACAGAACCAGACCCGCACCACATTCTTTTTGAGGTCCAGTTTCTCGGCGATGGCAGCGATCTTCTCCGAGGAGGGTCTCGGCTGGACAGCGAAGTACGCTTCCAGGGACCTCTTCTCTGGGGCAGCTATGGAAGTCCTCTTGCGTTTCTTTTCCCCCCCATTAAACAGTTCGGGCTTGTTCATTTTTTCCCTCTGGGCCCCCTCGGCCTCCTCCAGCCAGGCTTGCAGGATGGGCTTCAGGGCGATCATGTTGTTGTGGGACAGGGTGAGGGACTCGAACCTGCAGATGGTGCTCTGGCTGAGGGAGCCCACCCCGGGGATCTTCAGGTTGGCCAGGGCAGAGCCCACGTCCGCCTGGGTCACCCCCAGCTTGATTCTCCGCTGCTTAAACCGCTCTGCAAAGGCTTCCAGCTCCCGGGGGTCGGTCTCCGAGTCACATATAGAGGCCAGTCCTACTGCAGAGGCCACCTGCCCACCTGGTCCATGATGAGCCCCGGCCACCAGCCCCTGGTGCTGCAGGGCTGAGGTCATGTTCATTGCCGCCTGGTGGGAGAGGTGGCTCAGGCCATGCATGTGGCTGTGTGGATGGGCTGAAGCGGAAATTAAGCCCCCATTACCTCCGCCGCCACCACCTCCCCCTCCAACACCTCCACCTGCCCCGACCCCATCATGTCCACCAGAGGTCATCAGGGCCAGGGACGGCGAGGTGACATGGTCCAGCAGGTCTCCGGGCTCCAGCGCCTGGTGGTGATGATGGTGGTGGTGGTGATGGTGGTGGCCAAGTGGCACGGAAGCATTGGACTGGCATTGCACGCTGCTCATAGTATGGTAGGTGGCATCAGGCTTGAATGGGTGGCTCTTGCCCTGAGATACTGCCATATCCACGGCGGCCAGTGCTTCGGCCCGGGCCAGGAGGGTCTCATCGAGGCTGGCGAAGATGTTGTTCTGCAGCTGAGGACAGAAGGGACACAGAGGCTGTAATATGTGTACAGGGAGGAGAGGGGGAACACAAGAACCCAAAACTTCACACAACAACTTATAGACAACCATCACTGGGGCCAGTCACACAGCCCAAGGAACAAAGGGTTAAGGGAAATCTGAGGAAGGCAGAAAATGCACTTGGCATAGGATTTATATGTAAATAAGCACATTATAATCTATGGAATATAAGCCCTCTGCCTCATTATGGATGCAGTAATAAAGATTAATTAATAGGCGCACACATGTCCCGGCACTGTACACACGTGTCATGTGTGCGGCAAATCACCACAGGGAGGAATAGGACAGAGGACACAGAGCTAGGACCACCAGGACTGGCACTTACCGGCGGGGTGGGCAGGCATGCCCTTCTTATTGCTTCGGAGCTGGAGTGCAGGGAGGTGTACTTGTGCTCAGGTAAGCTCGGGTGCATGGCAAAGTGCGGCTGCTTGCTGTTCATGGACATCATCTTGGAAGAATTGCATGGAAGCCTGAAGTGCTCTGGAAAGTGAGAAGAGAAAGTGGCCAGGTCCTGGGTGCAGGCGGTCCTGGGTGCAGGCAGTCCTGGGTGCAGGCAGTCCTGGGTACAGGCGGTCCTGGGAGCAGGCAGTCCTGGGTGCAGGCAGTCCTGGGAGCAGGCAGTCCTGGGAGCAGACCTTGCGATGATGACCAGCAGCAGTGAGTGCGCCTCCCTCCAGCCTCGGCTCCCACTTATCTGTCTGCTCCACTCCACTACACCTGAGCCCCACAGCTCCAGCTCCAGCCGCTCGCTGCTATCGCGAGACTCCACGCGTGACACTCATCAGCTGTCTGTGGGATGGCTGCATTTAGTGCTCGGCTGGATGTGGGCGGATCTGGAGGCTGCTCTTCTGGGGCCCGCGCCTGGAAGGGGCCACACTGGCCATGACCTGCCCTGCAGCATAGGAGACCATAGGCGGTGCTGCCTGGCCAGAAATCCAGGGTCCAAGCCATCTACTGTATGCACCTGTCTACTAGAAAGTGACTGACGCCTCCATCACCACTACTGGACCTGCTGCTGCTCTACTTCTGAGAGCCTCTCATTACCCCAAACTCCTCACCCTCAGGACCCGAAACTGATATATACATACATATATATATACAGCCATATACATATACATTTATATATATATATATATATCTATAAATATATATATATATATATATATATATATATATATATTTATAGATGTATACATATATCTATGGATATCTACATATATAATTATATATAACTCATATTGATTTTCTCTCTCTCAAAACTTGAAATGATATAATTATATAAATATATATGTATGTGTACTTTCACACACAAACACATCATCACGAGCACATTTTTGTATATATGTACACACACACACACACACACACACACACACACACACACACACACACACACACACACACACCACACACACACACACACACACCACACACACACACACACACACACACACACACACACACACACACACACACACACACACACACACACACACACACTCTCTCTCTCTCTCTCACTCACTCACTTCTGGAGGATTGATCTCAGCACCCCCCCGGCAGCGGAGGGGTTAATTGTGGAGGGAGGCAGCAGCACCGGGCAGCTCTGTCTCCGCACACTCTAATGTCATTCCTATTAGTGTCCATTTACTTTGCACATCGATAAACATATCTGGAATGACAATCTCGATTAGCATTTTAATGAATTATGTCTAGAATGAACCACCCGGAATAAGTGGCATCTAAAAGTTGTGCACCCGAGCTGAGAGCCCACCATCCTGCCGACCCCATGGGCACAGGCACATCGCCATCACTCCGGCTCGCTGGGACAGGAGGGGGGGCGAGGATGCCATTCATTATGGGGTCTCTGGGGATGCATACGTGAAACTGTAAATCACATGGGCATTGACTAGAAAGCAAACAATTCCTAGGCATGATCATATGAGGTTAATTATCGATGCTGGATATTATTATTAATAATAATACTATCTTTACACATAACTTTCCCACTCCCAGCATCTGTAAATCATTGCACAGCCTTCTGTGGTGGTGCCCGGGGGTGACTGGCATGGGTAGGCTGCAGATCTTTGCCCTGGTGCAGGCTGACATTGTGTCACCTGAGTCCTAATTTCAAAGAGAATAAGAACCGCATGGAAGTCAGTGATGAGACCTGTCTGCTGGGAGAAGGGTTAGGACACACTGAATCTGAAAGACCTCCTTGTGCAGAAAAAGGAAGCAATGTAAAATAAGAAATAAAAAGAAAGAACACCCCTCCAGGATGTTGTAATTACCGATACACAAACCCAACAAGCACCGGATAACTTGCCTTGATGGCACATTCCAGAGCACTAATGACATCTCTCTGCCCATCAACCACCCTATGGATGCTCTCGGTGTTCCATCACCCAGGACATAGAAGCTTCTGAAAACCACCTTTTTCTTAGGGTGGGCATTCGCACAGCTTGGCAGTGACTAGTGTGCATTGGGTCTTACACTGAGTGTTCCTTTATCTCCCACAATATCCTACAGGTGGATGAGCAGAAAGAATTTCCATGTCCAAGTCAGGGCTTTCCTGACATCAGCAAAGACTTGCTAATTACTGATGTACAAACTGCAATTATTTCCTTTACTGGCAAAGTGTAGAATGTTGTCAAATGAAACATTGAAAGCCTTCTTATTCCCTGGAAGATTGAGTGATGGAACCCAGACCGCTGATTGACTCCTGAGCAGGCTGCTGAGAAGCTTGGGCTCTGTGCTGTAGTAGGTGATGGCAGCCATGAGAAGAACAAGGTGCACATCACAATATGTGTGTGCCTTGTACTTAGCATGGCCTATATGTATACATAGGGAGACATAGTCCCTCCAGGAGGAAACTCGCCTGAGCTTGTACAAAGGGGGCAGGAAAAATAGTTGCCTTGTCATGTAACACGTTGCACTGATTTATTATAAAATTTTAACGAAATCATACATATTTTAGCAGCCTTTAATCACTGCATGAAAATTTAATTCATGAACTGTAGCTCGTTTAAATAAATGAAGTGTTCATTCATTAGGATTAATTAATTTGTTAAAGGATTGTGTGCAAGGTTAAGGTGGAAGAAAACTCTTTTGTTAGTTTGGTGACTTAATAATGAGGTTTAGTTAGCAGTAAAACGTCCGAGGTGGGATCCTGGAGAGGAGAAGCAACCACAGCACAGCAGGGCTATGAATGAGGCTCATCCTTATAATCTAGACATGGAGCTGAAGAAACAGCACAGTGTATGGTCAGGGTAGAGCTGCCAGCAGCAGAAGGGTTAAGGCGCTCTATTAACCCCATCAGATGTTGACTGCTGCTGATTAGGGCCACTTCAGTGTGAATGGGATGAAATAATTCAGTGGAATCCTCTGGGGATTTGAGGCTTGTACATCCAGAACCTCTAGTGTGGATAATGAGGTTACACCACATAAAATCTAGGCAAGGGTCATCGGATTAGGCCACAGGCAGAGCACGTTTTATTTAGGTAATCAGTGAGGGTGAAATGAGAAGAACTCTTCTGAGGTCTCTCTACTGAGTATAATGTCAGGAATTTACATGGCAAGTATTGCTGTTCATTATTTCTCATAATTAAGAGGTGCAAACAAATCAAATCAATCATGTGTTCATAACATGCCACCAACTACATGATCATTGTATACAAGAACATAATGTGATCACATCAGGCAATAAGGTGGCAGCCAGGAGTCACTGTGAAGCTATGGGGGCACCTGAGGAGATAGCATAGATGACCTGCAGGTGGTGATCATCAGACAGAGTGACCCGGGGTGACATATGGGGGCACCCCCTCAGCTTCTACCTGCCCAGCTCTTATATTTAGGACTTCCTCTTGTGATGCACTTGTCAATATTTGGATAATCACATGAATTCATTTCAATGTGAATAATAATAATAATAATTAACAATTAGGTCAACAACAACAACATAGGCACCAAACTAGCAAATGGAAATATGGAAAAAAGGAGGATTAATGGACAATGCGCATCCTGATTGTGCATTTAGTGAGAGATTTACAAGACCCCTCCGATGAGACATTGACAGTTCCCTGATTAATTAAAACGCCTCCTCCAAGATATACTGTTTTCCTATAAACATTTACAACTTCAACAACCATGTTTTATAACCTAATTACACTCCTTCCCTTAAGTATTATGGTGTGAGAGGATGCTGTATATATATATATATATATATATATATATAAATATATATATATATATATATATATATATATATATATATACGCACAAACACACACATTGTATATTTAGTGCTACAATCTTTTCCACACTTTAATCTATTTGTGTCTCTTAAAACATAAACATAGAGCTGCCTATATGTAGACACTGTCATCTAGTGTCACCTCCTATGAGTCCTTAGCATGCATTTCTGCATTTCCACGTGCCCACATTTACAAGGGGACAGTTCAGATGGCGCCTCCAGAAGCCGCGGTCCCAGCACTGTACATTCAGGTGCAGGAGAATTCTATTAGGAATTGCTCCATGTACAAATCTGTGCTATCACTGCTTACTGTTTGTCAATATGCCAATCAGACACACAGTTAACATTTCACACTCCCCGGACTCATTTACATGACAGAGGAGCAGATGCTTCATTTGCTACTTTTTAATGGGCTGAAGCAGAACTAGCAATGTCACAAAAATGCTGCGCTAAACCCACACATATAGCAGGATTTTTTTTCAGTGTTTTTTTTCTTTACGCTTCTTTGTGTGCCCAAAATTGCTGTGGTCCACAAACATTAAATGCAATTTTCACTATAGCGTTTTACTTGAATTGTCTTGCATTTTTGGGTTAATGAGCTTTTTTGTTTTTATTTTCTTGTTAGTTTGGCGGGTTTATTTGTGCAGATTGTGGCATTTTTTCTCCCATAGACCAGCATCTTTTTATTTTCAGGACAAAAAAAAAAAAACATGTGTTTTCTGATGGAAAATCAATGACAGAATAGAGCCCTTGCCACGCAGTTGAGCTTCAACTCATCTTCACATTACTGTAATTTTCAGGACAGAAACTGCCGCTTGCTGACGTTTCAATCTGAAGCATGTCAGTTTTGCCTGCGTAAATAATGTGGATTTTTCTTATAGCATAGAATGGGTGATGAATATCCATAATATGTGCAACAGAGTGGCATTTGCTGAGTGTCCCATATTGATCTGCAACAATCTACATATATATACAGTAGTGGGCAAAAGTTTTAGCCACTTGTGGAAAAAAGCTGCAAAGGAAAAATGCTTTAAAAAAAAGAAGTGTTGGGCTACTTTCATACTAGTGTCGGTACGGGCCCGTCGCAGTGCGTCGGGCCGACGTACCGACGCATACTGTGAAATAAAATCACAACGGGGCAGCGGATGCAGTTTTCAACGCATCCGCTGCCCCATTGTAAGGTCCGGGGAGGAGGAGGCGGAGTTCCGGCCGCGCATGCGCGGTCGGAAATAGCGGAACCGACGGACAAAAAAACGTTTTTTGTCCCGACGGACTGTAAAAACACGATGCATCCGTGCGTTGAAAAATTGCATCCGCTGCCCCATTGTAAGGTCCGGGGAGGAGGGGGCGGGGTCCCGGCCGCGCATGCGCGGTCGGAAAAAGCGGAACGGACGGACAAAAAAAAGTTGCATGCAATGTTTTTTTGTCCCGACGGACTGCAAAAACACGACGCATCCATCGCACGACGGATGCGATGTGTGGCAATCCGTCGCACTGCGTCGCTAAGAAAGTCTATGGAGAAAAAAACTCAACCTGCGGGCAACTTTGCAGGATGCGTTTTTTCTCCAAAGCGATGCATTGCGACGGAGGCCAAACAACGCTAGTGTGAAAGTAGCCTTAATAGGTTTTTTTTTTAATCAATTAAAATGCAAAGTGAATTAATTCATTAAAAGTGAATTAATCAAAGCATTCATTCTTCAAGATACACTTACACACAGTTTTTGAAAGAACTGGACAGGGAGGTTGCTCCAAACATCTTGGAGAACTAACCACAGATCTGTGGATGTGGGCTTGTCTCATCATGTAATCCCACACAGACTCAATGATGTTGAGATTAGGACTCTGTGGGGGCCAAATAATCACTTATAGGAATCCTTGCTCTTCTTTATACTAAAAGTAGTTCTTAGAGAAGCAGGCGCATTAAACTTTTTAGTCCTTAAACCTGTGTGAAAGTGCATGTAGTGTAGTATACGTGCAATGATATACTCACTGATCACCATGTGCCCCCGTTTCCAGCTCCGCTCCGGTCCTCTTCTCACCTCACGTGGCTGTAATTCCCACTAGCTGAATCAACAGGGTGGCACTAAAAACCGGAGAAGATTGCGAACAGTGGGTATGTTATTGCACTACGTTACATATTCATTTACACAGGCTTAGGGAATAATACGTTTCATGGGAATGCTTCTTTTCAGGGAACATCTCATCAGGAAATGAGACCCCAAAGTAGAGGCATGTTTGTAAAGGCCCTTTAAAGTTTGCTAAATGCATACATTTCTTGCAGTATTTAGTTTGGAAATAGTTAAGAAATCCATCTCTGAAGTTGTAACTGCAAGTGCAGTGGGTTGACACTATATTTCAGGCTCTCATGCCTGTCTTATTTCCCCTCCTGTCCTTGGGCTTCAGTCTTTGACTGACAGCTAACTCTTTTCTTTTTCTGCACAGGAATCATTGCCCAGGGTCATCTATTCATGGGAGCCGCAGACAGGCAGATTTCGTAGGTACTTGATCTGCGCATGTGCAGTCCCCTTGGTCGAGACAACTACAGGCAGTGATTCTGCACAGGCGTCAAATCATCTCCCTAGATTGACTCAACAGTAGGAGCGCAGATCATTAGACAGGCTCCCCTAATGTCATCAGGAACCTACTGTGTGTGAGACGCCCCATTTGACCCGGGCAATGATTCGGCGCCTGTGCAGTGTCTTAGCCTGGGTCAATTCTTGTGCAGAGGATGGCGCGATGCAGTGAGGTCATCACACAGTCCAGCACCCACATAAGAAAGAAGACGAGACTGAGATGAGCTGGATGTGAGCTTGGATTTGGTGAGTATAAGCTATTTCTTTTATATTAGTTTGCCAATGAATGGGCGGATGTGGGGACAAAACTGGGGCTGGCTGTATAGACATATACGAGGGGCTGGCTGTGGGGATATATACATGTGAGGCTGGCTATGGTGATGTATACACATGGGGCTGGCTGTGGGGATGTATACACATGGGGCCAGGTACGGACTGGGGCTGAAATTCAGCCCTGGCATTTGAAATCACAAAGGCCCATGGTGTCCCCGCCCCCAAACACCAGATTTGGATATATTAGTAACATTACCCTTTATGGAGTAAAGCAAGATTTAATAAAAGACCAATATTTCTAATGATACCTGTGGCATGCTGGGGTAAGTGACGGAGTCAGCAACTTTGTACTCCATCACAACTCTTAACAGTATGGATGTCTTGAGAACACCGATTCTGTTAACAACATAGCAGACAAGGAAGCCCACAACCAGACAGGCCCTTCTGGCATTTGCCAGAATTGCCAGATGGCCAGTCCGGCCCTGTATGGGGCTGACTGTGGGGATATATACATGTGGGGCTGGCTGTGGGAATATACTGTATATAAGTGGGGCTCGCTGTGGTGACATATCAATATGGGTCTGGCTCTGGGGACATATATATGTGGGGCTGGCTGTGGGAATATACTGTATATAAGTGGGGCTCGCTGTGGTGACATATCAATCTGGGTCTGGCTCTGGGGACATATATATGTGGGGCTGGCCGTGGGGACATATTCATGCGGGGCTGGCTGTGGGAATATACTGTATATAAGTGGGGCTCGCTGTGGGGACATATCAATCTTGGTCTGGCTCTTGGGACATATATATGTGGGGCTGGCCGTGGGGACATATTCATGTGGGGCTGGCTGTGGGAATATACTGTATATAAGTGGGGCTCGCTGTGGTGACATATCAATCTTGGTCTGGCTCTGGGGACATATATATGTGGGACTGGCCGTGGGGACATATTCATGTGGGGCTGGCTGTGGGGACATATACACATGGGGCTGGCTGTGGGGACATATCAATCTGGGTCTGGCTCTGGGGACATTTACATGTGGGGCTGGCCGTGGGGACATATTCATGCGGGGCTGGCTGTGGGAATATACTGTATATAAGTGGGGCTCGCTGTGGGGACATATCAATCTGGGTCTGGCTCTGGGGACATATATATGTGGGGCTGGCCGTGGGGACATATTCATGCAGGGCTGGCTGTGGGAATATACTGTATATAAGTGGGGCTCGCTGTGGTGACATATCAATCTTGGTCTGGCTCTTGGGACATATATATGTGGGGCTGGCCGTGGGGACATATTCATGTGGGGCTGGCTGTGGGAATATACTGTATATAAGTGGGGCTCGCTGTGGTGACATATCAATCTTGGTCTGGCTCTGGGGACATATATATGTGGGACTGGCCGTGGGGACATATTCATGTGGGGCTGGCTGTGGGGACATATACACATGGGGCTGGCTGTGGGGACATATACACATTGGGCTGGCCGTGGGGACATATTCATGCAGGGCTGGCTGTGGGAATATACTGTATATAAGTGGGGCTCGCTGTGGTGACATATCAATCTTGGTCTGGCTCTTGGGACATATATATGTGGGGCTGGCCGTGGGGACATATTCATGTGGGGCTGGCTGTGGGAATATACTGTATATAAGTGGGGCTCGCTGTGGTGACATATCAATCTTGGTCTGGCTCTGGGGACATATATATGTGGGACTGGCCGTGGGGACATATTCATGTGGGGCTGGCTGTGGGGACATATACACATGGGGCTGGCTGTGGGGACATATACACATTGGGCTGGCTGTGGGGACATATTTATATGGGGCTGGCTGTGGGGACATATACACATGGGGCTGGCTGTGGGGACACGTATACATTGGGCTGGCTGTGGGGACATATACACATGGGGCTGGCTGTGGGGACACGTATACATTGGGCTGGCTGTGGGGACATATTTATATGGGGCTGGCTGTGGTGACATATATAAGTGTGAGAAGGGGGGACAGTTTGGAGAGGACAATGTGGTTGGCAGTATGAGGGCATATAAACCAAATATTATGGCCTAACAAGGTACTAGGGTCACTTACAAACTGTATCAGAAAACCTATGAAGAAAGCAAGCTAATGCCCAAATAAATTTATATGAAATATTCTTTATTAGTACAAAGAACAAAGGAAAAAATATTAAAATAAGGGGAAACATATAGAGAGATTAATACATATCTCTGGACTGAAACAAAATGGCCATTTCAAAAGGCCTAAACTGTGTAAGGGAAGTGCTGAAAAATGTATAATATAATAATGAACATTATTTAAACAAAGGTGACATCGTTCTAAGATCATGTATACAGTTAGGTCCATATATATTTGGACAGAGACAACATTTTTATCATTTTGGTTATAGACATTACCACAATGAATTTTAAACAAAACAATTCAGATGCAGTTGAAGTTCGGACTTTCAGCTTTCATTTGAGGGTATCCACATTAAAATTGGATGAAGGGTTTAAGAGTTTCAGCTCCTTAACATGTGCCACCCTGTTTTAAAAGGGACCAAAAGTAATTAGACAGATTAAATAATTTTAAATAAAATGTTCATTTTTAGTGCTTGGTTGAAAACCCTTTGTTGGCAATGACTGCCTGAAGTCTTGAACTCATGGACATCACCAGATGCTGTGTTTCCTCCTTTTTGATGCTCTGCCAGGCCTTTACTGCGGTGGTTTTCAGTTGCTGTTTGTTTGTGGGCCTTTCTGTCTGAAGTTTAGTCTTTAACAAGTGAAATGCATGCTCAATTGGGTTGAGATCAGGTGACTGACTTGGCCATTCAAGAATATCCCACTTCTTTGCTTTAATAAACTCCTGGGTTGCTTTGGCTTTATGTTTTGGGTCATTGTCCATCTGTAGTATGAAACAACGACCAATCAGTTTGGCTGCATTTGGCTGGATCTGAGCACACAGTATGGCTCTGAATACCTCAGAATTCATTCGGCTCCTTCTGTCCTGTGTCACATCATCAATAAACACTAGTGACCCAGTGCCACTAGCAGCCATGCATGCCCAAGCCATGACACTGCCTCCGCCGTGTTTTACAGATGATGTGGTATGCTTTGGATCATGAGCTGTACCACGCCTTCTCCATACTTTTCTCTTTCCATCATTCTGGTAGAGGTTGATCTTGGTTTCATCTGTCCAATGAATGTTCTTCCAGAACTGTGCTGGCTTTTTTAGATGTTTTTTAGCAAAGTCCAGTCTAGCCTTTTTATTCTTGATGCTTATGAGTGGCTTGCACCGTGCAGTGAACCCTCTGTATTTACTTTCATGCAGTCTTCTCTTTATGGTAGATTTGGATATTGATATGCCTACCTCCTGGAGAGTGTTGTTCACTTGGTTGGCTGTTGTGAAGGGGTTTCTCTTCACCATGGAGATTATTCTGCGATCATCCACCACTGTTGTCTTCTGTGGGCGCTCAGGTCTTTTTGCATTGATGAGTTCACCAGTGCTTTCTTTCTTTCTCAGGATGTACCAAACTGTAGGTTTTGCCACTCCTAATATTGTAGCAATTTCTCGGATGGGTTTTTTCTGTTTTCGCAGCTTAAGGATGGCTTGTTTCACCTGCATGGAGAGCTCCTTTGACCGCATGTTTACTTCACAGCAAAACCTTCCAAATGCAAGCATCACACCTCAAATCAACTCCAGGCCTTTTATCTGCTTAATTGAGAATGAAATAACGAAGGGATTGCCCACACCTGTCCATGAAATAGCCTTGGAGTCAATTGTCCAATTACTTTTGGTCCCTTTAAAAACAGGGTGGCACATGTTAAGGAGCTGAAACTTCTAAACCCTTCATTGACTTTTAATGTGGATACCCTCAAATGAAAGCTGAAGGTCTGAACTTCAACTGCATCTGATTTGTTTTGTTTAAAATTCATTGTGGTAATGTCTATAACCAAAGTTAATTTTTTTTTGTCTCTGTCCAAATATATATGGACCTAACTGTATATATAAACACATGCACTAATTTATTGAAAAAGCGAGAAAATGCTACCATATTAAGTGCAAATTTCAAAAATCATTGTTTTATTATTTCTAATAAATTGCTGGATAGAAATCCTACATACAGAGCGGCCCACGTTCAACCAAGTATAAATGTGCTACAATAGAGAGAGTTATTTCCTTTCAAAGTATTTGTCACATGTTCTCAATAAAATGCCATAGTGTCAGTTCTGTCATAAGGCTCTGTGCGAAAAATTACACTTAAACAGTGCGCACAAGCAATGTATGCCAGGCATCAAATAGTTAAACACATCTGACTGGTACGATATAAGAACAGAGCCTAGATATAGTGTATGTTAGATAGGCAATTTGATGCAACCTGAGTAGCAGTACTTGCCCCAACAAGCGTTTTGTGTTTAGCTTCTTCCTGGGGAATTAGTATTAGTTTAAATCAGGGGACCTCAAACTAGGCCCGAGGGTCACATGCGGCCCAAGCAGGACATTTATCCGGCCCCTGGGCCCGGCCGACATTGAACTTCACTACAGTTCAATATCGGCGGGCCCTGTAATCGCGGGCGGAACGACGAAGCGGCGAGGAAAGGTGATGCGCCGCCCTCCGTAATGCCTGTGCCAGAAGAAGACAGAGTCGAGCGGGCGCCTCTTGAGAGTCTTCAGAGCAGTGGGGGACATAGGTGAGTACTGCTATTTTTTCTATTTAAAAAAAAAAACGCTGGGTCTGATCTATCATGCCAATTGGGGACCTATGCTGCCTATTGGGGACATTTACCTGACTATTGGGGACATTTACCTGCCTATTGGGGACTATGCTGCCTATTGGGGACATTTACCTGACTACTGGGGACATTTACCTGCCTATTGGGGACTATGCTGCCTGTTGGGGACATTTACCTGCCTATTGGGGACCTGTACTGCCTATTGGGGACATTTACCTGCCTATTGGGGACTATGCTGCCTGTTGGGGACATTTACCTGCCTATTGGGGGCCTGTACTGCCTATTGGGGACATTTACCTGCCTATTGGGGGCCTGTACTGCCTATTGGGGACATTTACCTGCCTATTGGGGACCTGTACTGCCTATTGGGGACATTTACCTGCCTATTGGGGACCTGTACTGCCTATTGGGGACATTTACCTGCCTATTGGGGACCTGTACTGCCTATTGGGGACATTTACCTGCCTATTGGGGACCTGTACTGCCTATTGGGGACATTTACCTGCCTATTGGGGATTCTCGCACCACACCAGTCTGAGCCTGAGGTAAAAGCAGAGTTCCACCAATATGGGCACTGGTGAGACTGAAAGGATATTCAATAGACTGGCAAGGCTGCATTGATGGGCACTGATCAGACTGCATTGATGGGCAGTGCAGTCTGTATGTCTCTGTGTGGGCAATTTTATTGCAGGTATATTGTTTTTGTACGCTGTGTATATATATTGGTATTTTACTAATAGCAATTTGGAATCCCTAGGAAACCATGATATCAAGAAAGAGAACAATTGCTTCACTTGTTACGACTAGCAGAGACAAATATGGAACTGGACATTGACCATCTCATTAGCCAAAAGCAGTTCCCATAAGTTTGTTGAATTAACTTTACTTGTTCTTCATTTTAAATATTGTATTTGTTCCTGTTTTGTTTTTTGAGCTTCAAAATAAGATATGTGCAGTGTGCATAGGAATTTCTTCATAGTTTTTTTCACCTATTTTCCGGCCCTCCAATGGTCTGAGGGACCGTGAACTGGCCCCCTGTTTAAAAAGTTTGAGGACCCCTGGTTTAAATAGTATTCATTATTATATTATACATTTTTAGGCACTTCCCTGACACAGGTTGGACCTTTTGAAATGGCGGTTTGTTACGGTTCTGAGATACGTAGTAGTCTCTGTTTATATTTCCTCTTATTTTAATATTTCATCCTTTATGTTTTTTAAAAAATAATATTTGATATAACTTTGATTGGGTGTTAGCTTCCTTTTTTCATAAGTTTTCTAGTATGAGGGCATAGTGTGATAAGGGAGCACAGAATGGATATGGAGAGGGGGCAGCATGAAATGGGGGTACAGTATGTACATGTGTTAGCATAGCGGGGAGACAGTGTGGATATATGGAGAGTGTAAGGCAATGTGCACACGTTGCGGATTAGGCTTAGGAATTTCTGGTGCGGATTCTGTCTCTTCTGGCAGAAAACGCACCTGCGGATTTGTCGCGTTTTTGTGCGGTCCTGCAGCATTTTTTGTGTGTTTTTGCTGCAGTTTTCTTGCGGTTTTGCTTCGTTTTTCACCCTTGCGGTTTTCTATAATGGAATGGGTACAAAAACGCTGCAGATTCACAAAAAATAAGTGACATGCTACTTCTTTTAAACCGCAGCGTTTCCGCAAAGTGTGCACAGCATTTTTTTTTCTCATTGATTTACATTGTACTGTAAATCAATTGCGGATCTGCAGCATTTCTGCACTGCAAAAAAACGCTGCGGATCCGCAGAGAATCCGCAATGTGTGCACATACCCTAACTTAAAACAGTGGAGAGGGGACAGCCTTGATATAGAGGTTATAGAGATTGGAGGCTTATTTAGGGCATAGTATGGACAGATATTTTTATGCAGAGGGCATTATAATGACAATTATATTTAATGGCACTGTGTCAGACTGTGCTGCAGAAGAGTGGAGAAGAGGGAATCTGTAGAGAAGAGCTGTGTATGTGAAAAGTCATCATGGCGTCAGAACAAGATGGAGACGAAAAGTAAGAAATTACTCAGAGAAGATATCATTTATAAGGTTCCTGCATGCAAATATTTAGATGTTGATATGATATTGACAGCATGTCATCAGTACTGTGGTTCCTGTATGGTCCGCAGTCTGATAAAGACTGATAACAACAACTCACAGCATCTCCTTACTAGAGATGAGCGAACCTTTCAAGATTTGGTTCAATTCACCGAATGTACCGACGCTCGCCAAACATGACGAAGGTATTCAAACCCTATTAAATTCAATGGGAGGCCAAACGTATACACAACACCTTAAGGGATGACAAAATGCTTCCCAAACAGCTAATATTAGTGGCGGACACCATGAAAAGTGGCATCTATGGATCAACAGTAGAAATGTGCTAATGGCACAGCGGCAGTCATAAATGGGCCTGAGCCAGCATTTACAGCTTTGAATTGAAGTTTCAATGAAGACCTGGTGGCTAAGGAAGTGGTGTAAGCCTTCTTTGCTGGGAGCCCTGATACCTCATGCAACGCCTCCAATTTTTTTTTTCCCAGCCACACTCAGATGGAACAAACATCATTTTCATACAGTACTATTGGTAGAAAAATGTAAGTAATTAACACAGGTAATTAAGTGAAAGTAAGTGCAGGCCTGCCTGTCTGGGAGCCCTACTTCTACAGGCAACACACATGAAGGAGACCCAATGTGAATTCTCCACATTTAAAAAAAAATATTGTCACACATCACAAAAGTGGCATCAATTTCCACAGAGTAGAAACAGTATAATTGGCCTTTGACAAACCTACTCCAGGCAACCCACCAGATGGAGACAAAACTTTGATTATACACATTTCCAAAAATTATTGTACGTCTAGAACTGCGATACATACAGTGTGCCTCACTGCTGTCTTGGGGAAAGCCACTCTTAAGATTGTCTACAAGCAAGTTCCGATACTCCAGCATGTGTGCATCCCTTTCCAGGGAGAGAAACATCTGGCAAAATTTACTCTTGTACCGTGGATCTAACAGAGTGGCAATGCAGTAGTTAGCACTATTTCTAACCCTAAGAATACAGGCATCATGTTGAAGATTGTGCAGCAAAAAGGCGCTCATGTGTCGGGCACTTCCATGAGGTCCAAGTCCATGGTGTGTTGGCAGTGGGGTAACACTCAAGGTTGCCTCCGCCAACCACGGATAACAGAGAGGGGATCACTATCATCTTCATCTCCAGACTGTTGCACGTCCATCACCTCTTCCTCCTCATTTCGAAACTGTGGAGAAGGGTGCTGAGGTCCTTCATCTGTGCTCACTCCGCAAGCATGATTTGCACCACATCTGTGTTGGCCCAGGCTATGCAAATGGACATACTGCACCAAGGCTCAATATGTGTAGAGTGGAATTCCACCATGTCAGAACATTTCAAATCAAACGATTAACCGGTAGGTCGAAAGACCACTGTAGTGATGCAAATCGATGATCTGTGGGGTACGATAGTCAAATGTGAGCACACAGTGACCAAGCTTTCTGCAGCAGCACATCCAGGCCAGCATAGTGGCAGAGAAATTGGTGTACCACCAGGTTGAGGACTTAAGCCATGCAAGGCAAGTGTGTGAGGTTGCCCCAATGTAGGGCACATGGGCCTCCCTGGCTCCAGGTTCAGTGGAGACAGTCACTGCTCTAACTTGACTCAGAAAGCTGTCCACAACTCTTGAGCTGTGTGGCTACGATCTCCAAGGCATATTAAGTTTTACACTGCTTGATTACGGTGAGCCATGGCTGCACAGTATGGAGGTGGGGGAATTCTCTCTGCACTATTGGAATGCATGTCTGATTAATGGAAAGGTTGAGGGCACAGGTGGAGGCACTAGAGGAGATGGAAGAGCCAGAAGCAGAGGAGGAAGTGTTAGATACAGAGGTTTGTCCCACAAGCCTTAGGGATTCAAAGATTTGTGGAGCAGCCCAGTCACCCAGGTCCCAGTCAGCGAGATGTAACACCCCAGCTCATGTTTGCTCGTCCAGGTGTCAGTGATGAAATGCACCCTGGAAGAAATAGATTTTTTCAGGGAATGGGAGATGTTGTCTGCAACATGCTGGTGTAGCGCAGGCACAACTTTCTTAGAGAATTAATGGCAACTGTGCTACTGGTACTTGGGGGACTGCGATCGCCATTATCTTTTGGAGACTGCCTGTATCCACCAAGCAGAAATGCAGCATTTCCATGGCCAACGGATTGGTGATGGTGGAATTCAAGCTCTGAGCGGATAATGTGAGTTGTGTCATCCTTTGCGGTCTCAGAAAAGACCCAGGCTAGGCAACCCTTCCCACCCCTGGGAACTGCAGACTTGCAACCAGGGTGCTGGCCACAGCCAGAGTTGTGGCTGAGGATGCAGTGCTTGTTGTAGTTGCATCACTCCGTGTCTGTGTGGAAAGCCGCAACGTAACCTCCTCAACTTCCTAATCTTCCACCTCCTCTACTAAGCTACTCAGCTGCGTACCTCTGGGTTCACACCAAATGGGATCCACAACCTCATCGTCATCATCTCTGTTCTCTCACTCCTCACCCTGAGAGTCACCCTACTCCTCTTCCTGTCCTGACACCACAGTACAGTTCGCATGTGTCTCTCATATCTGAGTCTCATCAGGATCCCCTCCACCCCCGGTGGTTAATGTCTGGTGACAAGGTCTGGATTCTGCTAGGACCCTACTTTGTCCAGCCCCGAATCCAACATGAATTTTTTTGTGCATAGGTGCAAATACTCTTCTCTAGATTCTGTGAATCTTTGGAGCAGACCTCGGATGCCCATGGAATTAAATGTATGATCAGCTCTGCAGAATAGCCCATCTCTGGTTTCCTACAGTCAGCTTTGTGTTTGGAAATTTGTGACGCAGGGAGAAACAAGTGTGATTGGCATGTCACCTCTGAGAATTGTTTTTCCCACTCATGTTGTATGTACCATTCCACGCTTGTAACCTGCTGTTTCACAACCTTAGGCTCACATCTGTCAGTCATCTGTCACTAAATGAACAATGATTATTTATTTTCTTAGATAGTGTGGCTGAACAACACTATTATAACTAACGATTTTTAAGAGGAAATGTGTCCTCCTTATTCCTCATTGCAACATGGTTTGAACTCAAATGATTTGTACGATCAAATATGGCCTCCTGGCTGAACCCCTATATTAGGCCTAACGATTTTTAAGAGGAAATGGGGCATTCTGATTCTTCACTAGAACATAGTTTTTGCTCAAACGATTTCAATTAGCAAATGGGGCCTCTTGAGACTACAACACAGTTATAGCAGAATCTAGTTAGATCCTGGAAGATTGATTTCATACAGTTCAGGATACTATCTAGCTAAATGGCAAGTTCACTTTCAGCAGCAGCAAAACAAGATGTCTGCTTTTTATATGGACAGGGACATGTGACTTTGGCAGCCACCTTGTGACAGAAGACCTCGTGACAGGACGTTGTGGATGGTTTCTGCATCTTGATTGGCTGCCGGAATGTACACACATTAAGTTATTAACGAAAAAAATTACACTCCACAGCTCCTCATAAAACACGTCCCCCCTCATCATAAAGCACCACTATCCTAGACAAAGTCAAAACAGAAGCATTAGTGAGAGTTGTAGGTTCATGAGATACAAATGTAAATGGGTCTGACTTGACATTACAATTAATTGATGGTGGTTCTGATGATGTATTCATTTATTGATGGAGGTTGTGGAGCTGTACTCATGTGCTGATGGTGTTTCTACTATTTACGGTTCTGGTGCTGTATTTAAGTACTATTGATGGCTCTGGTGTTCTATTTATGTACTGATGATGAGTTTGGTTTTATATTCATGTATTGATAATGGATCTAGTGATGAATACAGAACCAAAACCATCAACATTACCTGAGGACATCACCAGAACCATCATCAGAACAGATATACGACACAAGAGCCACCATCCGTACATGATCCATGACTTCAGAGCCACCATCAGTACAGGAATATAGCACGAGAACCACCATCAGTTTTGTTGCAAATTGTATTTGTCGCATGACTGACAATAAAAACCATCATAAGTATCCCTTTATCTATAATGTTTAGTTTCCATTCGGATACCCACCAGATGCTGGATACCTTAATTGAAGCCAATTGACCATCAGTACAGTCACGTTATATTAGTTTCCATAACCATCCTTGAGCCTGAAATTTAAATATAGGATGTCAGGGATGATTATCAGTATTTGACCATGGTATTTTGTATATTGTTCCCAAACAATGACTCTATATCTAACATTGAAAATGCACTCTCTGCTGAACCTCAACCTGAAAGTATACCAATTTTCTTATTACTTTTGATCATATTATTTGGTAAAAAATGTAATTTTAGTGAAAGTGGTCAGCAGAAATTGTTACCTGACCCATCGAAGGGGGATGAGGGTGCATTAGGGCTGCTTTTACTTTAGTCTTCGAACTATTCCTTTACTTGGGGAATGAGGGTTCATCGGGTGGGAGTGGAGTGGGGTTATGTATGTATACTAGGTCTGGTCTTGAGTGATATAGACTTAATTTTGATTGATTGTCCACCATTGTGGTCCTAGAGTCGATGCCCAATATATGGGAATATATAGGAATTTTTAATTTGAGTATGTGATACTCTGTATGGTTTTATCTATTATTAATTTCTGCTGAATGTAGAAATGCCCTATTTATGGCTGTACAGTTCAGCTTAGCCACACATGGAGACTCAGGTGGAACATAGCGCTATTTGCTTCCTGGAGCGCAGATTTTCCTAGAGTAGTTTGCAGAGTCCATATACAAAGCCCCCAAGTGCTAGAAAAGTAGAATCCCACCTCAAGTGACCCCATTTTGGAAATTATACCCCTTTGGCAACTTATATAGAGGTGTAGTGATGATTTTGACGCCATGGTTGTTTTCCAGAAACAAGCAGCAGTGGATGTTACTGAGTGAAAATTGTAAACTGCCATTGTAGTGACCAGTGCGTTGAAGTGCCCAGTACCTTATGCCCAGCTCATGCTTCTGGCCACACTGTGTCCACAGTGTCTCCATTTGTCTCATTACAGGAAGCCAGGTATTCCTTCTGAATCGCTTATTTAAGAGAAGTACACAGAAATCCGGGTGTAAGAACTCATCACAGAGCGCTGTATAAATGTAAGTAGAGCCTTACTGCTAACTTTTTTACACCGTTCTTGGAGTGGTATAAGTGATTAGGTGACTTTATTCTTTGGGTTGGTGCAATTACAGTGATACCAGATTTATATCGGGTTTTTATGTTTGGCTGTTGTCACACACTAAAAGATGCTTTTTTCTTTTTGCAAAAATTAGTGTTGGGATCACGATATTTTGAGAACAATAATTTTTCCATATTTCAGCTCACAGAGTCAGTGAGGCCTTGATTTTTGCAGGACGAGTTGATGTTTTTATTGGTACCAATTTTGAACACATTACATTTTTCGAACGCTTTCTATTTTAATTTCTGCAGAATGAACAAAAACCAGCTATTCAAAAATTTGTTCCTTGTTTTTATTTTATTTAGTTCACCGTGTGGTAAAATTGATATGGTGGCTTTATTCTTCAGATCAGTACGATTACAGCCACACCACATTTGTATTGTTTTTTTACGTTTTTGTGCTTTTACACAATAAAAACTTTTATAGAAAAAATAATTATTTTTGCATTGCTTTATTCTGAAAGCTATAACTTAAAATTTCTTTAGTACCTTACTTCACTCATATTCACACATCCAGAGTATAATAGGTACAAATGAATGGGCTAATACAACACTAACAAACAACTACTACAGTAGTAGATACAAATGTAAAGTTATTCACTTAATGTAAAAAAGGGTGCAACAACTAACCCTGAAAGACATACAACATGTAGTATTTTACGTCAATCCGTCAGAGTAGCGGTTCCCGAGTAGGGATCCATTCTGTAATTATATAGAGTAAAAACGCCATATAAGAATTCTGCACGATTGTACCTCAGATTACTCTTCCCACAGTTGATAAAGATGTCTTGTTGTTATGTTTTCAACCCACCCTAGAGATACATGCTATTTTTATTTGTTTTACTTCTGAACATTAGGATTTTTGGTTTTATACATTCTCCTTGGCACATTACGCTATCTAATGTGTAAGGCAGTCTCCCGACTTTCAATGTTAGCTTTGAACATGCTTGACTCTTTGAGGAGGTCTCCTTCAGTAACAAAGAATCAAGCATGTTGAAAGCTAACATTGAAAAGCCAGGAGACTCCCATACAAATTAGTCAGCGGATTGTGCCAAGGAGCACTTATAAAACAAAAAAATCAATTAGAAAAGCCAAACATGCATATTAATGATGGAGTCAGGAGGAATGGCTGTATCAAATGTATGGCCTGCTTTAGATGCAATGATTGTGTGGAAAGCACATTTTTGGTCCGATCATAGAAACAACGGTTCCTGTTAGGACTGACAATAGAGAAAGCGCATTGTGCACTTATTACAGTTATAGCAAACAATGGCTGACTTCATTAGCCAGCAGGAATATAAAAGGACAGCGGTTCCTGTAATCACAAGGGAGGGTAATGAGGACAAGATGCATGGGGGAGTATTTAGCACCATTTAGTGGTGTAATGTGTATCAGATTTTAGGCCAGGTGCAAACCTAAACAATGACGGAAAATCATTAGCTCGGTAAACAGAACCTATGGTCTCTTGAGTTCACCTCCAATACTGTACCTAACAGCATCATTTACAAGGGAGCCTCACATCTCTGCACTTTCTAATGAATTTCACTGCCCTCAGCAGGGGCTCTTTCTCATTGCTCAATTAAAGATCTGCCTTGTGTTCCCTCTCATCCAGCCAGGACTTTCACTTTTTCTACTGTCATTGTGATTCCATTGTGGCTGTCAGGACAGACAGACTTGGCAGTGCCTGCAGAGCGGAGTTAGAAAACGGCATCATTTGGAATAAGTAATGTCTGCAAATATATTCACAAACAAATATCGCTGGAGCTTGATTTGGCAAATCAATTTCATTATGTCTGCGCAAATCTCAATCACATATTTCACTTGCTAACGGGAAAACACGGAGCTGCTCATCTTACACTACACAAATGGAAACGTCGCCTAAAGATCTAACGATATACACTATTCTAACAATTACTACACATTCGCACATTCATGAACGAGAATTGTGACTTATTTTGCGCTGCCTAATTACCCTTTAAGCTAAACTGCATGGCTACTAATTAAGACAGCTCAGTGACAGATTAATGTCTTTCTGATTTGGCACACCACATCTAAGGGAAAACAATGGTTTCAAGAGCCGGGCTCAGTGACTAAATTACCAACACGAGATGGACATAAGGGGCCCAGTCATTAAATTGTGATAAGTGTACCCGGGGCTCGAAAAGCCTCTTCTACACGAATTTACATCACACTGCACTTATGAAGCTTTCTTATCATGTCTACAATCGGAACTTGTGGCAGATCTATTCAGAAGCCTTAACCGCTTCATGACAGGATCGTTTTCACCAATTCTTAGTCTGCTCTGTTAGATCCTCTTAGAACTATATAGTAACCAATAACTATGATGGTAATAAAATTAAGAGCAAATACAAGTATCTTATGGATATAGATTGTCTACTTTGATTGTGCCTTAATACTTAAGGCTAACCTGCGAGTAAGATCACCCCCCCCCCCAAATTTCATATAGAGCCATGCAGGTCTAGGAAAGCTAAATCAACTGATGCCTTTATATCTATCTGTTGCTGAATTCCTAAGAAATCAGCATTTTAATTCACATTATTTATTTATATGCATGCAAACGATGCATTGATAGTTCTGTGTATGACAGCACTTCCCGAACCTCTCCCTCCCGAGGTTGTATCCCTACCCAGCACCAGTCTCTTTAGATTGATAGCTCACTGTCCAGTTTCTTTGCCTGGCATTAGATGTCACAAATACAGGGAACTACCAATCAAGCTAAAGAGGCCAAAGATAGGTGGGGAGACAACCTGGTGGGCAGAGGTTTGGGAAATGCTTTATCACACTCAGACCAGTCGATGCTTCATTTTCAAAATTAATAAAAATGCTGATTTCTCAGGAATGAATCCACAGATATAAAAGTACCAATGGATTTACTTTCAAAGACCTGTATACCCTTACATGCGATTTGGGGGAATTGCTCTTATTGACTAGATTTATGCCTTAGATGCACTGTTGGATTGTTTTTGATGGCTGCCAAGAAAAATAAATTCTGTGTAATACATTCCGAAAGGTGTTATTTTCTTTGGTAGCTTTAACCACAGTAATTTCTTTTAATTTATTATTAGTCAATTTAACTGTATTTGTAGATCTGTGATATCTGCATTGGTGTTTGCTGTCTCTGCGCCACGCAGTTCTAATTCTGTCACCTCTGGGTAGGGCTGCAAGCTATTTAAGCTCCTGAAATCCTGCTGTCCACTGCCAGTTATAGCAATCAAAAGAAAGACATAGCATGTATCAATGTTGTAGGCTAAAAACAGCTTAGATAGAAAGCTCCCCCATGGATAAATGTAACAAGGGGAAGTACTCCCATGTACAAATGCAATAACATAGAAAAGAACAAATTAGAGTAACAATCACCCACCAAATAATAAAACATAATATTTTATTAGAAAAATTAGAGGCCAGCAGAAGAAATTACAAGATATGGAGGAGTGATGACACTGTAATAAATTCCAAAGAAATGGTCACGTTTGAACTAATGCCACAAAGAATACCAAGATAATCAAAGTCATTATAGAATACATTTGTTATACATGATCATCACAATCAATGCCAACTTGATAGTGGAATATAATTGTAAAGTGCTGTCAATTATGTGCAGGAATACAGTTCATTCATAATACTATGTGAGAGGCAATAGTGTAATTCCAACAGGAATGAATAGCAGCAACAAATAGGCATGGTTTAACAATATATACAGTATAATATATAGCACGTGGTGACCCATAGATGTAGGAAAGTATCCGTCAACCCCGACACGCATTTCATTAAGGCTTTATCATGGGGCCTCTGCCAGTTATCTGACTTGCATCTATGAACTTGTGTACCTTGCTATATTCACATTGGACATTCACGATTTTGACCTTGGCTCATTTTTTTTTTATTGTTCTCCTCCTTTACAATATTGTTTCTACACCGACCTCCTGACCTGGCTACCAGACCCTTCTCTTTCCCATGATGCTCCACAACCATCCACAGATGACTCCTTTTTTAGAGCTTAGGGCTCTTGTATGATGACCCTGACCGAGTAGCTTTTGCAGATAATAAATTACCTGCCCTTTGTCAGGGGCAAAATATTGCTGATGATTATTGTGCAAAGTTTTGGCACTGGACAAATATGGCACAAAAAGAGGATTCAGAGATCCACCAAAAATTCAGAAAACAGCAAAAAGGCAGAGATGCTCACCCGCCTAAGCCTCCAAACAAATGCACTAATAGGATGCAGTGAACCCATGTAGTTAAGATGGCGGCAACACAGGTGCAGAAATACCGATGAGTAGGGTTGAGCGAAACGGATCGGACAAATGAAAAAATAGCCGACTTTCGGCAAAGTCGGGTTTCATGAAACCCGACCCGATCCTAGTGTGGGATTGGCCATGAGGTCGCCGATCTTTGCGCCAAAGTCGCATTTTGTATGACGCTTTCAGCGCCATTTTTCAGCCAATGAAGGAGGATGCAGAGTGTGGGCAGCGTGATGACATAGGTCTCGGTCCCCACCATCTTAGAGAAGGGCATGACAGTGATTGGCTTGCTTTCTGCGGCATCACAGGGGCTATAAAGGGGCATGCACGCCGACCGCCATCTTACTTCTGCCGATCTTAGCATAGGGAGAGGTTGCCGCAGCTTCCTCAGAAGAAGGGATATAGTTAGGGAGGGAAGATTAACCCCCGAAACTGCTTGTGCTGTAGCGATTTCCACTGTCCAACACCACCATTTGTTTGTAGGGACAGTGGAGGCTATATTTTTGTGCATCAGCTCTGTAGCTTATTATACCCAAAACCGCGGCCTAAATAAGGGCACTTCCAAATATTACAAAGTATCAAATCAGAGAGAACACGGAAGCTTCTAGCCAATAAAAACATTAAAGTTTATTAATAATCCATTTAAAAACTAAACAAGTCCAATAGTACTCAATGGCGATACAGTGACAGAATCTACTGACTACATGGGGTAAATACAACATAAGAAACCTATAATAATCAAATGATCCCAAGACCATAAACAGGTAAGTGATAGATCTTACATGTGCAAAAAATGATGTGACAAAGTTGTACACGCCCAACATACAAAGACAGGCTTTAACAGGTAAATTACCATATATAGTTGATATAAATCATGCATGTATCACAATAAATAAAGCTTGAAGATATATGGGCTCAAATATGCTGCCTACAAGAATATGCACAAAAATGCCTAAGTTAGCAATCACAAATATGCTACACAAAACAGGAGTGATAGAAAATACATGGCAGAGACAACTACCTAAAGCTAAATTTGTAGCGATACTAACGATCCAAAGTGGAGTTTCTACACTCACTAGTATGGTAAGTATAAAGTGCCTGTCAGCGCTAAGATACAAGGCATGGGGATAGGTTAGGATGTATATTACCTGACATGCGGCTCAGTAGAAGGACCCCGACGCGCGTTTCGCGGTTAGGCTTCGTCCAGGGGGATAATCATACCGTCAGTGGCTATGTGGGGGTTTATATAGCGGTATGTATGCAGTGGTGGCAGCGGTTTGGAATGGCGCTCCCTTCAACACGCCGGCTCAGACGTCACTGCCGGTCAGCGTCACAAGGAGCTCGTCCACTCCCCAGCCCGACGCGTCAGAGCAGGGGGGCGGAGCGAGCCACAGAAGAAACGCGTCGCCACAGCAACCCGACGCCGGGTGTATCAACGAGCGCTCACCGCATACGTGAAATGGGAGCTAGGATGTAAAGACAGGAGAGCTTCTGACTATGCTGCTAATAGAGGACATAAGTGAAAAAGTGCTGAAGTGCAATGTCTATAGTGCAAGTACAGATATTATACTAATAAAATATATCCCAGGAGGGATACATAGTGAACTAAGATAAAAATATATATCTATAGTGAACCTGTATTGTCATAATGTGCACTGATTAACCTAATAAATCACACCAAGATATAGCCTATGCCAATCTCTATAATACAGATACATGTAATGATAAGAACATACAAAAATGTATATAATAATCCAAAGAGGAGAATATACATCCAAGCGCATAATAACTTAAAGGAGAAAAGAAAAATATGTATAAACAACCCATAATACTATAGAGTACGCTAAGTGTTCTCATGTGTGAAAAATTATAATAATGTGCTAAATATCTAACATACAGAGGTCTTCCAAATATGGAAAGACTCCTATATCTAGTATAAAGACCTAATAAAAAATTATATATATAGTAAATAAGAACAAAAAAAAAACAAAAAAACAAAAAACAAAACTTTATATAAAGTGGCACCAGAGGTCTTGCAAAAAATGCATATATACCTCCCATGAATATCATGAAAAAATTGTATTAATAGATGTGATAAAAATATACAAATATTACCAGATATGCAAAATAGAGGTGCTATAATTACAACATACAAATATATATTTATAATTATAGTGTATATGAAAAATAGACAAAAAATTACAAACACAAAAATATTTATATAATAAAATAGTATAAAAATAAAAACACAATAACATATATATATATATATATATATATATATATATATATAACATAAAAATTGTTGATAGAAGGATGTCCCAGCTCAATAGAATGACGTACTCCAATACATAAGGCCATACACCGCAGATCATCACATCAAATATAGTGGACTTATCAGGAGCTAAAAAAACTAAAAAAAGAAGAATTAAAATCAAACATAAAAAACGCTAAATAAACTATACATTAAAGAAAGGGGGCATAGCTAAGCACCTCATTCAACCCCAGTGGTTGCACTGAATTGACTTTAGAAATCCAGCGGGCCTCCATTTGTGCAAGGTTTTTCCTCCAATTGCCTCCTCTTTGGTCAACAAAGACCTTATCTATTCCAATAATTTTAAGGAGCTTGGCATTACAGTTGTGATGGGTTTTGAAATGTCTTGCCAGTAGTTTTAGTACAGTCGTTTCATCAGCTTCTTCCGCTTTGGTGATATCTCTATAATGCTCTCTCACTCTAATTTTCAAAGCTCTCGATGTCAGTCCTACATATACTTTGGGACATGGGCACTGTGCATAATAGACCACCCCTGTTGTATTACAGGTGATGTGTTGAGTTATCTTGAACGTTTTTTTACCATCACTCGAGTTAAACGTAGATGCCGGGACTATATTTGGGCAAGAGATACAATTATTGCAGGGGAAACAGCCCCATTTTTGTCCTTTCGATTCAAATGCCTTCTCTATCTTGGGACCAGCATAGTAACTGTGCACCAATTGGTCCTTTAAATTACTTGATCTTCGGTAAGTGATAGATGGGTACTTTGGTAGATATTTAACCAGATCTTTGTCAGTTTGTAAAAGAGGCCAAAATTTTCTCAATACATTTCTCATCTGGCTCCATTGTTCAGTATATGTAGATATGAACCTCACCTTCTGTTCCACTTTCGGTTTGATTTTGGTTTTCATTAGAGTAGAGCGAGTCATTTTAGCTGCTTTATGAAGCCCTCTTTTAATACTACGCTTCGAGTAGCCTCTATCTTCAAACCTTGACGAAAGGCTCTCCGCCTGTTCGGAAAAGAATTGATCATTAGAGCAAATTCTTTTAATCCTAATAAATTGCCCAGTTGGTATGCCTTCAATCAATGCTTTGGGGTGAGACGAGGAGGCATGCAACAAAGAATTTACTGCTGTCTCTTTTCTAAATACATTAGTCTCCAAAAGACCATCCGATCCCTTGATGATCTGGATGTCCAAAAAATCCAAGGAGACCTGACTATATTTACAAGTCAGTTTAATGTTGACATTATTATCATTAAGGATATCCCGGAAAGCCAGAAGGTCCTGTTCTGAGCCCTGCCAAATCATGAGAATGTCATCAATAAAGCGAACCCAGAACAGGACCTTCTCAATGTAGGCAATGGGGTTGACAAAAAATATCTGCCTTTCCCAATATCCCATGAACAAATTTGCATAAAAAGGGGCGAAAGCCGCCCCCATAGCGGTCCCTCTCTGCTGTACATATATTGTTTCTTTGAACATGAAGTAGTTATGTTCCAGAGCGAATTTGAGTAAATCGAGAAGGAAATCAATCATATTTCTATCAATGTTAGTGGTAAGTAGAAATGATTCAACAGCCTTTATACCATGCTGATGTTGTATAGCAGTGTACAAAGATTCGACGTCAAACGATACCAGCCACATGTCTTCCTCCATAGGTATCCCCTCAATTTTACCAAGTACATCCCCCGTATCTTTAATGTACGAGGGTAAGTTGAATACCAAGGGTTTAAGATAGGAGTCTAGATATTTGCCAATTACCTCACATAAGCTTCCATTTCCCGACACAATCGGTCGTCCAGGTGGTGCAGTCATGCTTTTGTGTATCTTCGGGGTAAAATAGATGCATGCTGTTTTCGGATAAATTGGAATCAAATGAGTTCTGAGTTCCTTGTTAATCAGTCCTTCTTGGAATGCTTTCTCCAATATGTCTTGTAGCTCACCCTGGAAGGTAAGAGTCGGGTTGTGAGTCTTCGATAGCAATTGCTGTCCCTTAGCTGCCTGAATGCCTCTCTTTCATACATTCTGGTAGATTGAATGATGATGTTCCCCCCTTTATCTGCAGGCTTGATAATTATATCCCTCATATTCTTCAGTTCTTTAAGTGCCTTTCTTTGATCTACAGATAGATTGTCTTTCATTATTTTCCTAGGAATTTCACCAAATTCCTTTGACACCAGTTTCACAAATAAATCTATGTTCGGGTACAGATTCATAGGGGGGAACTTTTTAGGCTTAGGTGGTATAAACTTACCTATGTTGGTCATTTCATCCCTTTCTCCACTCAATTCCTCCAGTGTCGCAATAGTTTCTAGCTCCTCTTCAGTCCATTCCATGCCAGCTTCTGACCTGCCATGTAGCTTCTTTAAAACCAGTTTTCGAGCAAAGAGATTAAGATCTTTCACCGCTAGGAAGGAGTCAAAGGAAGAAGTTGGTGAAAAGGTTAAACCTAGGCTCAGGACTTCCACTTGCGGCTCAGTCAACTGTTTGTCAGATAAGTTAATTACCTGTAATCTTGCTTTCCCTGGGTTCTCAGTCCATTTATCTCTTCTCCTATAATTGTCATTTCTTCTCTTATTAGTATGTTTTCTCAGATTGTATATGCGATTAGTTGCCGAGTAATCATTCTCTCTTGATGATAGAGATGATATAGAGGAAGCTCTAGATAGACTATCGTCTCTATTGGGTCGGTTACTTTGCCATCTATATACCGTACCATTTTTAAAGTCATCAAGATCACGTTGAAATTTTTTTGCTTTAGTATCTTTAACTTCTTTTTCCCATGAAGGGAACTGAGCCTCAATGTCCTTGTTTAATGTTTCCATCTCTAATGCTGTCAAGTTCTCAGTTAATTTTTTCCGGGTATCTTCTATATCCAAGTCTAGTTTGTCCAGTCCTTTTTTATTATTGCCAATCAGTAACTCCATAAGAGACTTGGAACATACGTTGCACACCTCCTCCCATCTTGTTCGAAAGATATCATCATCTATGGGGAATGAAGGCATAATCCTCACCCTTAATCCTCGGGGTATCAGCCCCTTTGCCAGGTACTTCTCTAAAGAAGCTTTATTCCACCAGGTGCGTGTGCGTTTTTTTAAAAGAGTTTTAATTTAATTTTTCAAATCAATTTTCTGCCCACTTTCTGTAGAACTATTCTGCCCAGTATCACCACTGAAGACTGTATCCATACATGAAAGCCAGGTCTAATCTCTGGCTCTAATATCCATAATGGCCAAACACTGTAAACAAAGTACAGTAATCAATATATACCCAAAACCGCGGCCTAAATAAGGGCACTTCCAAATATTACAAAGTATCAAATCAGAGAGAACACGGAAGCTTCTAGCCAATAAAAACATTAAAGTTTATTAATAATCCATTTAAAAACTAAACAAGTCCAATAGTACTCAATGGCGATACAGTGACAGAATCTACTGACTACATGGGGTAAATACAACATAAGAAACCTATAATAATCAAATGATCCCAAGACCATAAACAGGTAAGTGATAGATCTTACATGTGCAAAAAATGATGTGACAAAGTTGTACACGCCCAACATACAAAGACAGGCTTTAACAGGTAAATTACCATATATAGTTGATATAAATCATGCATGTATCACAATAAATAAAGCTTGAAGATATATGGGCTCAAATATGCTGCCTACAAGAATATGCACAAAAATGCCTAAGTTAGCAATCACAAATATGCTACACAAAACAGGAGTGATAGAAAATACATGGCAGAGACAACTACCTAAAGCTAAATTTGTAGTGATACTAACGATCCAAAGTGGAGTTTCTACACTCACTAGTATGGTAAGTATAAAGTGCCTGTCAGCGCTAAGATACAAGGCATGGGGATAGGTTAGGATGTATATTACCTGACATGCGGCTCAGTAGAAGGACCCCGACGCGCGTTTTGCGGTTAGGCTTCGTCCAGGGGGATAATCATACCGTCAGTGGCTATGTGGGGGTTTATATAGCGGTATGTATGCAGTGGTGGCAGCGGTTTGGAATGGCGCTCCCTTCAACACGCCGGCTCAGACGTCACTGCCGGTCAGCGTCACAAGGAGCTCGTCTACTCCCCAGCCCGACGCGTCAGAGCAGGGGGGCGGAGCGAGCCACAGAAGAGACGCGTCGCCACAGCAACCCGACGCCAGGTGTATCAACGAGCGCTCACCGCATAGGTGAAATGGGAGCTAGGATATAAAGACAGGAGAGCTTCTGACTATGCTGCTAATAGAGGACATAAGTGAAAAAGTGCTGAAGTGCAATGTCTATAGTGCAAGTACAGATATTATACTAATAAAATATATCCCAGGAGGGATACATAGTGAACTAAGATAGAAATATATATCTATAGTGAACCTGTATTGTCATAATGTGCACTGATTAACCTAATAAATCACACCAAGATATAGCCTATGCCAATCTCTATAATACAGATACATGTAATGATAAGAACATACAAAAATGTATATAATAATCCAAAGAGGAGAATATACATCCAAGCGCATAATAACTTAAAGGAGAAAAGAAAAATATGTATAAACAACCCATAATACTATAGAGTACGCTAAGTGTTCTCATGTGTGAAAAATTATAATAATGTGCTAAATATCTAACATACAGAGGTCTTCCAAATATGGAAAGACTCCTATATCTAGTATAAAGACCTAATAAAAAATTATATATATAGTAAATAAGAACAAAAAAAAAAAAAAAAACTTTATATAAAGTGACACCAGAGGTCTTGCAAAAAATGCATATATACCTCCCATGAATATCATGAAAAAATTGTATTAATAGATGTGATAAAAATATACAAATATTACCAGATATGCAAAATAGAGGTGCTATAATTACAACATACAAATATATATCTATAATTATAGTGTATATGAAAAATAGACAAAAAATTACAAACACAAAAATATTTATAGAATAAAATAGTATAAAAATAAAAACACAATAACATATATATATATATATATATATATATATATATATATATATATATATATATATATATATATATAACATAAAAATTGTTGATAGAAGGATGTCCCAGCTCAATAGAATGACGTACTCCAATACATAAGGCCATACACCGCAGATCATCACATCAAATATAGTGGACTTATCAGGAGCTAAAAAAACTAAAAAAAGAAGAATTAAAATCAAACATAAAAAACCGCTAAATAAACTATACATTAAAGAAAGGGGGCATAGCTAAGCACCTCATTCAACCCCAGTGGTTGCACTGAATTGACTTTAGAAATCCAGCGGGCCTCCATTTGTGCAAGGTTTTTCCTCCAATTGCCTCCTCTTTGGTCAACAAAGACCTTATCTATTCCAATAATTTTAAGGAGCTTGGCATTACAGTTGTGATGGGTTTTGAAATGTCTTGCCAGTGGTTTTAGTACAGTCGTTTCATCAGCTTCTTCCGCTTTGGTGATATCTCTATAATGCTCTCTCACTCTAATTTTCAAAGCTCTCGATGTCAGTCCTACATATACTTTGGGACATGGGCACTGTGCATAATAGACCACCCCTGTTGTATTACAGGTGATGTGTTGAGTTATCTTGAACGTTTTTTTACCATTACTCGAGTTAAACGTAGATGCCGGGACTATATTTGGGCAAGAGATACAATTATTGCAGGGGAAACAGCCCCATTTTTGTCCTTTCGATCCAAATGCCTTCTCTATCTTGGGACCAGCATAGTAACTGTGCACCAATTGGTCCTTTAAATTACTTGATCTTCGGTAAGTGATAGATGGGTACTTTGGTAGATATTTAACCAGATCTTTGTCAGTTTGTAAAAGAGGCCAAAATTTTCTCAATACATTTCTCATCTGGCTCCATTGTTCAGTATATGTAGATATGAACCTCACCTTCTGTTCCACTTTCGGTTTGATTTTGGCTTTCATTAGAGTAGAGCGAGTCATTTTAGCTGCTTTATGAAGCCCTCTTTTAATACTACGCTTCGAGTAGCCTCTATCTTCAAACCTTGACGAAAGGCTCTCCGCCTGTTCGGAAAAGAATTGATCATTAGAGCAAATTCTTTTAATCCTAATAAATTGCCCAGTTGGTATGCCTTCAATCAATGCTTTGGGGTGAGACGAGGAGGCATGCAACAAAGAATTTACTGCTGTCTCTTTTCTAAATACATTAGTCTCCAAAAGACCATCCGATCCCTTGATGATCTGGATGTCCAAAAAATCCAAGGAGACCTGACTATATTTACAAGTCAGTTTAATGTTGACATTATTATCATTAAGGATATCCCGGAAAGCCAGAAGGTCCTGTTCTGAGCCCTGCCAAATCATGAGAATGTCATCAATAAAGCGAACCCAGAACAGGACCTTCTCAATGTAGGCAATGGGGTTGACAAAAAATATCTGCCTTTCCCAATATCCCATGAACAAATTCGCATAAAAAGGGGCGAAAGCCGCCCCCATAGCGGTCCCTCTCTGCTGTACATATATTGTTTCTTTGAACATGAAGTAGTTATGTTCCAGAGCGAATTTGAGTAAATCGAGAAGGAAATCAATCATATTTCTATCAATGTTAGTGGTAAGTAGAAATGATTCAACAGCCTTTATACCATGCTGATGTTGTATAGCAGTGTACAAAGATTCGACGTCAAACGATACCAGCCACATGTCTTCCTCCATAGGTATCCCCTCAATTTTACCAAGTACATCCCCCGTATCTTTAATGTACGAGGCTAAGTTGAATACCAAGGGTTTAAGATAGGAGTCTAGATATTTGCCAATTACCTCACATAAGCTTCCATTTCCCAACACAATCGGTCGTCCAGGTGGTGCAGTCATGCTTTTGTGTATCTTCGGGGTAAAATAGATGCATTCTGTTTTCGGATAAATTGGAATCAAATGAGTTCTGAGTTCCTTGGTAATCAGTCCTTCTTGGAATGCTTTCTCCAATATGTCTTGTAGCTCACCCTGGAAGGTAAGAGTCGGGTTGTAAGTGAGTCTTCGATAGCAATTGCTGTTCCTTAGCTGCACATTATGACAATACAGGTTCACTATAGATATATATTTCTATCTTAGTTCACTATGTATCCCTCCTGGGATATATTTTATTAGTATAATATCTGTACTTGCACTATAGACATTGCACTTCAGCACTTTTTCACTTATGTCCTCTATTAGCAGCATAGTCAGAAGCTCTCCTGTCTTTATATCCTAGCTCCCATTTCACCTATGCGGTGAGCGCTCGTTGATACACCCGGCGTCGGGTTGCTGTGGCGATGCGTCTCTTCTGTGGCTCGCTCCGCCCCCCTGCTCTGACGCGTCGGGCTGGGGAGTGGACGAGCTCCTTGTGACGCTGACCGGCAGTGACATCTGAGCCGGCGTGTTGAAGGGAGCGCCATTCCAAATCGCTGCCACCACTGCATACATACCGCTATATAAACCCCCATATAGCCACTGACGGTATGATTATCCCCCTGGACGAAGCCTAACCGCGAAACGCGCGTCGGGGTCCTTCTACTGAGCCGCATGTCAGGTAATATACATCCTAACCTATCCCCATGCCTTGTATCTTAGCGCTGACAGGCACTTTATACTTACCATACTAGTGAGTGTAGAAACTCCACTTTGGATCGTTAGTATCGCTACAAATTTAGCTTTAGGTAGTTTTCTCTGCCATGTATTTTCTATCACTCCTGTTTTGTGTAGCATATTTGTGATTGCTAACTTAGGCATTTTTGTGCATATTCTTGTAGGCAGCATATTTGAGCCCATATATCTTCAAGCTTTATTTATTGTGATACATGCATGATTTATATCAACTATATATGGTAATTTACCTGTTAAAGCCTGTCTTTGTATGTTGGGCGTGTACAACTTTGTCACATCATTTTTTGCACATGTAAGATCTATCACTTACCTGTTTATGGTCTTGGGATCATTTGATTATTATAGGTTTCTTATGTTGTATTTACCCCATGTAGTCAGTAGATTCTGTCACTGTATCGCCATTGAGTACTATTGGACTTGTTTAGTTTTTAAATGGATTATTAATAAACTTTAATGTTTTTATTGGTTAGAAGCTTCCGTGTTCTCTCTGATTTGATACTCTGTAGCTTATTAGGCTGCCTTATAATGCTGCCTGATAGCTGCATTGCTGTTTGTACGCTGCTGTGCAAACCAACTGCTTTTTTAAAAGCAAAAATCCTGTTGCTCCTTTCTGCACTGTTATCTTGTTTATTTGTCCACACTTTTGTGTGCAGCAGTCCTTTTTATTGCAGCCATACTTTTCCTGAGATCATTGTAGGGAGATTGAAATTGTACTTCAGTCCTTGAATTTTTTCATATATCTTCCAGCCACTTTCTGCCACTTAGATTGTGTTGTTTTATACACTGGGCCTGAGTTTTGGATCAGTCTCCCCCTCAAAAAAGGGGAGATTCAAATTCTCACAAAGTGGATCTACTGCAGTCCTGTTAGTTTGTCGTATGTCAGCCAGCCACTTTCTGCCACTTAGATTGCGTTGTTTTATACACTGGGCCTGAGTTTTGGGTCAGTCTCCCCGAAAAAAAGGGAGTTTCAAATTCTCACAAAGTGTATATACTGCAGTCCTGTTAGTTTGGTGTATGTCAGCCAGCCACTTTCTGCCACTTAGATTGCATTGTTTTATTCACCGGGCCTGAGTTTTGGGTCAGTGTCCCCCCAAAAAATTGAGTTTCAAATTCTCACAAAGTGGATCTACTGCAGTCCTGTTAGTTTGGTGTATGTCAGCCAGCCACGTTCTGCCACTTAGATTGCGTTGTTTTATACACTGGGCCTGAGTTTTGGGTCAGTCTCCCCCCCAAAAAAGGGAGATTCAAATTCTCAACAAGTTTATATACACCTTCTACCTTGTTTTACAGTACCATATAATGGTTGTCTCGTGAGGAAGTCTCATGGAAGAGGCCATGGGCGGTGGTTGCCAGCTGGTACTAACGGTGGTGGTGCATCTGGTGGTAGGGGCAAAAGCACAATAGCACCTAAGACTGGAGGTGTTGAGCCAGCATCATCGTCTGGCTACACAAGGCCTCGAAGGCATCCTTTTCTGGGAGTAGGAAAATGGCTTTTAAAGCCGGAGCAGCAGGAAAAAGTTTTGGCTTTCCTTGCTGACTCAGCCTCTAGCTCTTTCGCCTCCTCTTCAGAAAGTTCCAAATATAAAAGCAGCGAGTCGTCAGTGGATGCTCCCGGTCAGGAACAAGACGCTTCCTTGTGTCCTTCACCCAAACCAAAAGTGAAGGATGCGTCAGGCGACACTACAGGTTTCTCCATGGAGCTCTTTACACATACCGTGCCTGGGTTAGAACAGGAAATTGTTAACTGCCCATTACAAGATGAATCGGACATGGAGTGCACTGATGCACAGCCACAGCTAGATTATAATGCTGTTCCATTGACTCAGATCACTACATTGCCCTCGCAGTGTACTGAGCCAAAATCTGACCCTGATGAGACTATGGTGCCCCGTCCCGAATGCTACAGCACCTTACACGGTGACACAGAGGAAGGTGCACATGACATTGAACAGGAGGTGATAGATGACCCAGTTGTTGACCCAGATTGGCAGCCATTAGGGGAAGAGGGTGCCGCTGCCAGTAGCTCTGAAACGGAGGAGGATGATCCCCAGCAGCCATCTACATCGCAACAGCTGTCATCTGGCAGACCTGTATCGGGCCAAAAACGTTTGTCAAAAACAAAAACAGTTTTAGGACAGCGTGGCCATCCGGTGAAAGTAGCACAGCGTGCAATGCCTGAAAAGGTATTCCATAGTAGGAAGAGTGCAGTGTGGCAATGTTTTAACCAAGATCCGAATGATCAGTCGAAAGTTATCTGTAAGAAATGCTCTAAGGCCTTTAGCAGAGGGAAGAATCTTCAAAATTTAAATACAACGTGCATGCTTAGACATTTAACCAGCATGCACTTGCAAGCCTGGACTAACTACCAAACGTCCCATACCGTCGGTGCACCTGCTCAGAATGAAGGTAGTCAGCAATGCTACATTGCTTCCCTCACTGTAAGCCCACCAGTTAGGACACCACCAGCAGCAAATGTGGAAGTATCGTCGCAAGGCCAAAGCAGTCAGGGAATCACAAGGTTATTGGTAAGAAACACTGTACAGTATGTAGGACAACATCGAGAATACCATCACCAGCCATCTCTCAATCCGCCATGTCCACCACCACCGCTAGTCCCACCATATGCACCTCTCCAGTCCAGCTCACACTACAAGAGACTCTCGTTAGGAAAAGAAAGTACTCATCCTGTCATCCGCATACACAGGGTTTGAACGCCCACATTGCTAGACTAATCTCATTAGAGATGATGCCCTACCAGTTGGTTGAAAGCGAAGCTTTCAAAGCCCTGATGGCCTACGCAGTACCACGCTATAACCTACCCAGTCGACACTTCTTTGTGAGAAAAGCCATCCCAGACCTCCACCAGCATGTCAAAGAATGCATTGTCCATGCACTGAGGCAATCAGTCAGTAGAAAGGTGCACCTCACAACAGATGCATGGACCAGTAGGCATGGCCAGGTACATTATGTGTCCATCACGGCACACTAGGTTAATGTGGTGGATGCAGGGTCCACAGGGGACAGCCATAGTGGGACAGTTCTGCCTAGCCCACGGTCTAGGAAACAGTTGGCTGTAGGCGTTAACAACCCCTCCTCCTCCAGAAGTGAAAGCTCGTTCACAGAGCGCAGTCGCATGACCACTCCATCCCCAGCTGCCAGTGTTGCACACGAGATGTCCCATTATCGAACAGCTAGTGGTAAGCATCAGCAGGCTGTGTTAGAAATGAAGTGTTTGGGCGACAACAGACACACCGCGGAAGTACTGGCCAAGTACTTGCAGCAACAAACTCAGTCATGGCTGGGCAGTGTACAACTTGAGGCAGGCAAGGTAGTCAGTGATAACGGAAGGAATTTTATGGCTGCCATAGTCCTTTCAGAACTGAAACACATACCTTGCCTGGCTCACACCTTGAACCTGGTGGTGCAGTGCTTCCTGAAAAATTATCCGGGGTTACCAGCCCTGCGCCTGAAGCTGCGAAGACTTTGCTTGCACATCGTCCGGTCGCCCGTACACTCCAGCCATATGCTGAACCATCAGCGATCACTGAATCTTCCCCAGCACTGCCTAATAATCGACTTTGCAACAAGGTGGAACTCCACACTGCACATGGTTCAGAGGCTGTGCGAACAGAGGCGTGCTGTCATTAATTTGTGGGAGGATACACATACACGGGCAGGCAGCTGGATGGCAGACATGGAATTGTCTGGTGTGCAGTGGTCAAAGCTCCAAGACCTCTGTCAAGTCCTTTAGTGTTTTGAGGAATGCACACGGCTGGTAAGTGCAGGCGACGCCATCATAAGCATGAGCATCCCCCTAATGCGTCTGCTGATGCAAAGTTTGACGCACATTAAGGAGCTGGCGTCTGCAGCCGAGGAGGGAAGCCTTGATGACAGTCAGCCATTGTCTGCTCAGGGAACTCTGCTGGACGAGGTGGCGGATGAAGAGGAGGAGGACGATGGGGATGAATATTTATGGGAGGAGGATGCTTCTCAGCGGGCAATACAAACTGGTGGCGTTGCAAGTTCAGGTACAGGGTTTTTGCAGGACACAAGTGATGTTGATTTGCAAGAAAGTGCTCCTCAACCCAGCACAAGCAGTGAATTGACACCTGGAACATTGGCCCACATGGCTGAGTATGCCTTGCGTATCCTAAAAAGGGACCCCCGCATTATCAAAATGATGACCGATGACGATTACTGGTTGGCCTGCCTCCTGGATCCATGATATAAAGGAAAATTACAAAATATCATGCCACATGAGAACCTTGAGCTCATGTGGCTACCAAACAAGCAACTCTTGTAGACAGTTTGGTTCAGGCATAGCCAAAACAGCGCCGGTGATGGTTCTCACACGAGCCGTAGGGGGCAACATGGCAGAGGTGTTAGAGCTGCACAAATCTGAAGTGGCGTTGAACAGAGGGGTTTTATGACCAGGTTGTGGAGTGATTTCGCAATGACCTCTGACACGACAGGTAGTGCTGCATCGATTCAAAATGACAGGAGACAGCATTTGTCCAGTATGGTAACGTTCTACTTTTCCTCCGTTATCGATGTTCTCCCTCACAGGTTATTCCCCTTTGATTACTGGGCATCTAAAATAGACACCTGGCCTGAATTGGCAGAATATACATTACAGGAGCTCGCTTGCCCTGCTTCTAGTGTGCTATCAGAAAGAGTCTTCAGTGCTGCTGGTTCAATACTGACTGAAAACCCAGAATGTTGATGATCTAACCTTCATTAAAATGAACCAATCATGGATTTCAAATTATTTTGCCCCATCTTCTCCTGCTGACACGTAGCTTACCTGAAAAACGTCTTACTTTTGGCCTCCTCTTACTGACTTCTCCAATTCCGCCATTTGCAGCTGCTGAATGTCCACCATAGGCCATTTTTATACCTCCCTAAATGGGCTGACTCCCCCCACAGGGCCGTGATCACCACCTGGCGCAAGCACCCGTGTGAGTGCAGTTTGCCTGGACAGGTGGGTGCGCCCACTCTTGGGCAGCGGCACTGGCACAGGGTCCCTCATAGTACAATGGAGTGTCTCTGATGGTGGTGGTGCACAACCAACGTCAGACACACCGTCGTAATATGAGGGGCCCTGTGGCAGTACCGCCACCCACGAGAGTGTTCCCCCAGCTCGAACACTGCTCTACCACTTGCAATACTTACCTCTCCCTGCTCCACCACTGTGTAGTCTGTGCTGTTAAATCCTTCAATGGCACTGCCAATACAAATTTGTTGAAATGATAGATGATAATTAAAATATGCAGGGGCCCTGGCCTCCATTTAGACCAGTTAATACTTTGCGCCTACTACCACTGTCTGCTACTCAGCAGAGGAGCCCAACCCAGTACCTAGCTATGCCGCCTGTTTAGTCCTGTTACCAATTTTGAACTGCATTTAGCCTACTTTTTTTATTTTGGGCCTACTACCTGTGTCTGCGCCACTCATTACAATTGTCCTCCACTTAACAAAGCTATGCCGCCTGTTTAGTCCTGTTACCAATTTTGAACTGCATTTAGCCTACTTTTTTTATTTTGGGCCTACTAACTGTGTCTGTGCCACTCATTACAGTTGTCCTCCACTGAACAAAGCAATGCCGCCTGTTTAGTCCTGTTACCAATTTTGAACTGCTTTTAGCCTACTTTTTTATTTTGGGCCCACTACCTGTGTCTGCGCCACTCATTACAATTGTCCTCCACTGAACAAAGCTATGCCACCTGTTTAGTCCTGTTACCAATTTTGAACTGCTTTTAGCCTACTTTTGTATTTGGGCCTACTACCTGTGTCTGTGCCACTCATTACAATCGTCCTCCACTGAACAAAGCTATGCCGCCTGTTTAGTCCTGTAACCAATTTTGAACTGCATTTAGCCTACTTTTTTATTTTGGGCCTACTACCTGTGTCTGCGCCACTCATTACAATTGTCCTCCACTTAACAAAGCTATGCCGCATGTTTAGTCCTGTTACCAATTTTGAACTGCATTTAGCCTACTTTTGAATTTGGGCCTACTACTTGTGTCTGCACCACTCATTACAATTGTCCTCCACAGAACAAAGCTATGCGGCTTGTTTAGTCCTGTTCCCAATTTTGAGCTGCTTTTAGCCTACTTTTGAATTTGGGCCTACTACTTGTGTCTGCGCCACTCATTACAATTGTCCTCCACTGAACAAAGCTATGCCACCTAATTAGTCCTGTTACCAATTTAGAACTGCTTTTAGCCTACTTTTGTATTTTGGGCCTACTACCTATGTCAGCGCCACTCATTACAATTGTCCTCCACAGAACAAAGCTATGCCGCCTGTTTAGTCCTGTTACCAATTTTCAACTGCATTTAGCCAACTTTTTTTTATTTTGGGCCTACTAACTGTATCTGCACCACTCATTACAATTGTCCTCCACAGAACAAAGCAATGCCGCCTGTTTAGTCCTGTTACCAATTTTGAACTGCATTTAGCCTACTTTTTTTATTTTGGGCCTACTACCTGTGTCTGCGCCACTCATTACAATTGTCCTCCACTGAACAAAGCTATGCCGCCTGTTTAGTCCCGTTACCAATTTTGAACTCCTTTTAGCCTACTTTTTTATTTTGGGCCTATATCTGTGTTTCCTCCTCATCCTGCCCATTGCCCAGCCACTGCTAGATGAGTCTGCTGGTACATTGACCCAGACCACTACATTCCTTTTGCACTCTACACAGCCAGAATCTGACGCTGCTGAACGTTAGGTTCCCCTTCCCGCATACTATACCACCTTACACGGGGACAAAGCGGAAGGTGCAGATGAAAGTGCAGGTTCCTTCATCAGGTGGGGGGGCATACTCGTTGGCACTGGCACAGGGCCCCTCATAGTACGCAAAAGTGTCTTTGGCAGTGGGAGGCGTCACCCACCATCAAACACACTGCCGTACTATGAGGGGCCCTGTGCCAGTGCCAACTAGTGGGCCCCCCTGCTTGCTCAGGATCACAGCACTTGCAAAGTTGAAAGACTTACCTCTCCCTGCTCCACCACCGTGACGTATTCCGTGTTTCCTGGTCCCACGAAAATCTTGAGCCAGCCCTACCCCCCCACAACTTTATCCAAATGACCTCCTATTTTCAATGCCTAACTATTGTAAAGTAAATTAAGATTGACAAGCTTAAGAAATAAGAGTTGATGTTATTGGCATTAAAATGGGCACTGTAGGTGATTTCCTGTCCTCCACTCACTGCCGACTTTGATTCCCCATTGACTTGCATTGGGTTTCGTGTTTCGGTCAGCCCCCGACTTTTCGCAATAATCGGCCGATTTCACCCGACCCGACTTTTGACAAAGTCGGGTTTCACGAAACCCGACTCGATCCTAAAAAAGTAAAAAAGTCGCTCAACTCTACCGATGAGGCAACTACTCACAACCTACCAAACTAATGGAGGTGGTGGCTGCTTGGCATATTACTGCACATACAGTGGGGCAAAAAAGTATTTAGTCAGTCAGCAATAGTGCAAGTTCCACCACTTAAAAAGATGAGAGGCGTCTGTAATTTACATCATAGGTAGACCTCAACTATGGAAGACAAACTGAGAAAAAAAAATCCAGAAAATCACATTGTCTGTTGTTTTAACATTTTATTTGCATATTATGGTGGAAAATAAGTATTTGGTCAGAAACAAACAATCAAGATTTCTGGCTCTCACAGACCTGTAACTTCTTCTTTAAGAGTCTCCTCTTTCCTCCACTCATTACCTGAAGTAATGGCACCTGTTTAAACTTGTTATCAGTATAAAAAGACACCTGTGCACACCCGCAAACAGTCTGACTCCAAACTCCACTATGGTGAAGACCAAAGAGCTGTCAAAGGACACCAGAAACAAAATTGTAGCCCTGCACCAGGCTGGGAAGACTGAATCTGCAATAGCCAACCAGCTTGGAGTGAAGAAATCAACAGTGGGAGCAATAATTAGAAAATGGAAGACATACAAGACCACTGAATCTCCCTCGATCTGGGGCTCCACGCAAAATCCCACCCCGTGGGGTCAGAATGATCACAAGAACGGTGAGCAAAAATCCCAGAATCACACGGGGGGACCTAGTGAATGAACTGCAGAGAGCTGGGACCAATGTAACAAGGCCTACCATAAGTAACACACTACGCCACCATGGACTCAGATCCTGCAGTGCCCGACGTGTCCCACTGCTTAAGCCAGTACATGTCCGGGCCCGTCTGGTTTGCTAGAGAGCATTTGTATGATCCAGAGGAGTTTTGGGAGAATGTCCTATGGTCTGATGAAACCAAACTGGAACTGTTTGGTAGAAACACAACTTGTCGTGTTTGGAGGAAAAAGAATACTGAGTTGCATCCATCAAACACCATACCTACTGTAAAGCATGGTGGTGGAAACATCATGCTTTGGGGCTGTTTCTCTGCAAAGAGGCCAGGACGACTGATCCGGGTACATGAAAGAATGAATGGGGCCATGTATCGTGAGATTTTGAGTGCAAACCTCCTTCCATCAGCAAGGGCATTGAAGATGAAACGTGGCTGGGTCTTTCAACATGACAATGATCCAAAGCACACCGCCAGGGCAACGAAGGAGTGGCTTCGTAAGAAGCATTTTAAGGTCCTGGAGTGGCCTAGCCAGTCTCCAGATCTCAACCCTATAGAAAACCTTTGGAGGGAGTTGAAAGTCCGTGTTGCCAAGCGAAAAGCCAAAAACATCACTGCTCTAGAGGAGATCTGCATGGAGGAATGGGCCAACATACCAACAACAGTGTGTGGCAACCTTGTGAAGACTTACAGAAAACGTTTGACCTCTGTCATTGCCAACAAAGGATATATTACAAAGTATTGAGATGAAATTTTGTTTCTGACCAAATACTTATTTTCCACCATAATATGCAAATAAAATGTTAAAAAAAACAGACAATGTGATTTTCTGGATTTTTTTTCTCAGTTTGTCTCCCATAGTTGAGGTCTACCTATGATGTAAATTACAGACGCCTCTCATCTTTTTAAGTGGTGGAACTTGCACTATTGCTGACTGACTAAATACTTTTTTGCCCCACTGTAAAAGATTTCTATGTGGCGCTGTTCACACAATGGAGATGCACAGCATCCAGGTTAACAGCCTAGTAGTGACACCCTTCTATTAGCTCAGGCGGGCTGCCCAGCGTTATTAAAATGCATCCCATGTGAACAGACACCACAGTTTACAAGACAGAATGGGCCCAACTGCACCCCGAAAAAAGTGCAAAAAAATAAAAAAAAAAATATGTGAGGTATTCGTTTATACTTTGGCCAACATATGCAAGCTCGTAACCCATGTCACGGGTCCCGATGCACAAAAAGAGGATTCAGAAATCCTCCAAAAATGTTGAAAACAGCAAAAAGCCAGAGTTTTGGCACTGAGCCAGATTCGTAGTGCAACAACCAGGGCCTATGCTATCAGTTTCATACTGGACTTTCAAATTCAATTAGAGACATGTTAATGCAGTTCCAGTCTCCTGACTCCCTTAACTCTGCCATGTCCCTGGCAATACGGAGGAATAGGAATTTGTCCATATGTAGACAGGAATTCACTGGTGACTCAAGGGATCAGACTAAAAAGACCTGTTCTTGGTAGCAACTGTTGAGTCTGGACTTCAGATGCATGTCTGCTGAAGAAATCCACCGCCAGAAACACACCAGCACCTAGGTGGGTCCAGAGATGTCCACCTAGGAACACAGGTGTTTCCGTAGGATTCTGCAAAGTGATTGCTTCCTGTTTATTTTATCTAGAAAAATCTGTGTGGCTTCAGGCCTTTAGCGATTGTGGTTCTGCAGTAAATTTTTTTAATGCCAAGGAGGCAAAAGATCTTTGTTTACCTTTGCTAAAATTATTTTCCTATAAAAGACACTGCTGTTGAAGATAAGCCACTCAACCAAGGTGTAGTGAAGTGTATCCCTTAGGAGGTGTCCTTGCTTGTTGGTACTTTATATTATGAATTTATATATTTTTTGTCTTTGAAAATCTATCCACGTTGTGATTTTGGGCAGGTCTTGTTGACGTAAACATAGCTGGTTACTCACTGGCATTAGGTTGATATCACACTTGGACACCCTGAGTCTCAAAATAAATGAATGTCTATCTGTATAGTTGTCTAAAGTTTTACCCAGTGCTTTACCTGAAGTATTTAAAATTTTTTCTGATGTTTTTTCTCTGTCTGAATCCGAAAAACTACCCCCACACAGAGATTATGATTGAACTGGTTCCGAACTCCCAACTCCCCAAGGATAAAATACAGTGGGGAAAATAAATATTTAATACACTGCTGATTTTGGAAGTTTCCCACCTAATGGAGAGGTCTGTCATTTTTATCGTAAACACACAAAATCGAAAAATAAAAACCAGGAAATCACACTGTATGATTTTTAAATAATTAAATTGCATTTTATTGCATAAAATAAGTTTTTGGCATAATAGAAAAAAAATAAGACTATTTGGTATAGAAACCTTTGTTTGCAATTACAGAGGTCAAACGTTTCCTGTGGTTCTTGATCAATTTGGCACACAATGTTGCCTTCTTACCATACTGCTTGCCTATTGTCCTGTAGCCCATTTCAGCCTTGGGCAGGTCTACAATTTTGTCCCTGGTGTGCTTAGACAGCTCAACAAGCTAATCAGACACTCAATGTGTTCAGTTATATCTTTGACCATCAGTATGACTTGGTGGAATATCTTACATTAGCCGAATTCACCATAAACAATCAATTTCAAGAATCTATTAAAATATTCCCGTTCTTCTGTAATCTTGGATATAAATCTCGCTTTGGTTCCTTTTCTACTTCAGAATTGGACACCACTGAGGTAGGAAAATCCATAGACAAATTAAGGCTAATCTGTTCTGAGATCACAGAATATCTGTGGAAGGCAGAGTAGTTAGACCTCCTCGGAAAGTAGAAAATGCTCTGATGGTACTTGTTTTGGGCATGGGGACAAGATATCGTTATCCATCAGAAATATTAAACTTAAGGTTCCCTCCCATAAGCTAGGGGCCAATTTCATTGGCTCATATTAGAGACGAGCGAACCCGGGAGTCCGTGTTACTGTTTGGGTTCGGCCCCACGAACACCAGGTGTTTGTCGCGCTGTCATGTGCATGACAGTGTAGCAAACATCGCTTCTGATAGGCAGTAAAATCATCACTGCCGGTCAGACAGCCGCGGTTCCGATGCTGTCAAATGACAAAGTGAGCGTGCAACTGTGATCGGAGGTATGAAGGTTACCTCCAGTCACTGGTGCCAGCTGATGGGACTACCGTTCCCATCAGCTGACGCCTGCTGCCACTAATAACAGGGGGAACTAACAGGGAAGTTTTAAACGGAAGCTAAAGGGTTGATAATCTCAATTATTTCATCTGGACTACAAATGGGCGGACACCTGGATGCTCGGGTTCGGCCAAACAGTTACAAAAAGTTTGGGTTCAGGTACCAGAACAGTACCCGGGGTCCCCAAACACCGCTTCTGATTGGTGGTAAAATCAAAATACAGCGTGAGCCCACAACTGTGATCGGAGGTATAAAGTTGACCTCCGGACACAGGCGTCAGTTGATGGGACTACCGTTTCCATCAGCCAACGTCTGCTGCCACTAATAACAGTGAAAGCAGAAGACGAGGGATTTAGTGGAATTAGGCATTAGGTGAGTGTAGCAGTGTTTTCCATTTTTATTTAAAAATAACAGTGTGTGTTGTTTCATCTAAAATAAAAGGCTTTTATTTTGGCTGTGTTTATTTACCATATAACTATAGGATTAGTAATAGAGAAGTGTCTTATAAACACCTTCCCATTACTAAGTTGTGGGACTTGATGTCACCTGACAATACAAAGATGATATCAATCCCACAAATATGAACCCCACTTGCCATCGCTACAGGACAAGTGGGCAGAGCAGGGCATCTAATAGATGCGCCTTTTCTGGGAGGCTGCTATTTTTAGGCAGGGGGTAATATCCATGGCCCCTTCCCAGCCTGAGAATACCAGCCCCCAGCTGTCCGCTTTAGCAAGGCTGGTTGTCAAAAATGGGGAAAAATACCTTGTGGGGACCCCTCTATTCTTGATTACCAGTCTTGCTGAAGCTGAAGGTCACATCCCCCAGCTGTGAGTTTGGCCAGGCGGGTTATCAAAAATACAGGGAGTTTTTTTAACTATTTCTCAGCCGCTCCTGCTCTCACTGTCATAAGCGGCAGCAGGCGTCGGCGTAAACATTATACCTCCTATCACAGCTGTGGGCTCACGCTGTCTTTTGACTTTACCGCCGATCAGAAGCAGTGTTTGGGGACCGGGTACTGTTCTGGTACCTGAACCCAAACTTTTTGTAACTGTAGGCTGAACCCGAACATCCAGGTGTGCACCCATTTTTAGTCGATATGAAATAATTGAGATTATCAACCCTATAGCCTTCCATTTAAAACTTCCCTGTTAGTTCCATATACCTAATGTATTCCATAAATCCCTGCTTAAGATATGCTGTTTGCCTTTTCAGCCTGTCAGTTATACTCCTCATCCTGTCCTCGTTATGGGTATTCTTCTTAACCCTGCTGTTCTGTTCGATCTGGGGAGACCTATTTTGAACTTTGGTATTTTTTGGGGTGTTCAAGATGCGGTTCTGAAACTTGTGGTTGATTGACTTAAATGAGGATGGGTCGGTCGGCCACGGGTTTCAGAGCCGCATCTTGAATATTTTAAAGAATATTGAAGTTCAAAGTCGGTCATTTTTGACCAAAAGAACAGCAGGGTTAAATACAAGCTACAAAAGATGCTGGACTCTAAGGCTATGATAGGATCTCTTTAATATCTTGTTCATTGGAAAGGTTATTTGCATGGGAAATATCGTGAGTGCTGGCTAATAACACTAATGCCAACAACCTGATCAAAAGATTCCATTGATTCTTTCCATAAAGCCTGACCATAAGGGTCCAGAGGCCTCTTGTAAGAGATGGGGTACTGTGACATCAGTATCGCTACCTGCCCTTCCCATCTCTCCTTCTGTTGCCTTGAGTCGCCAGTCTTGTTGCATCAATGCAGGGCAACAGTTCTAGTTCTGTGTCCTCTGGGACTTGTAGTTCAGGCTGGGAGAGGTAGAGTTTACTTCTGTCAGTGTTTTCTCCCTGGTGTGTGGCCTGCGTGAGGCTGCAAGTATTTAAGCTCCTGAAATCCTGCTGTCCACTTCCAGTTATCTGACTTGCTTCTGTGAACTTGTGGGCCTTGGAAGGTTTTCACTGGACATTCCCGATTTTGATCTTGGCTTTTTTTTACTATTCGTTTCAATCTTGTCCCTATACTGACTTCCTGGTTCTGACCAGAGTACCAGAAAAAATTTCTTAACTCTGGTTTGCTCCCCTGATTGCCGCTCTTCCGCGGAAGCAATCTAGTGGACCCCTTTGTACTACTAGATCTTTGCACATGGGCTAAAGAGTGAAGACAAGGGTTTCTCTGGAATCTACCTGAGCCAGTTTGGCTTGCTCCAAGGTAGCCTTTTTTGATCCTGCGGTCTCTGACAGATGTAACCAGATCACAGATACCAACTGTATGTATCTTCTTTATCTCACAACCCCCAAACAGCTTTTCAACAGATTTAACTCCCTCCTTGGCTCACCACTGCCCCGTAAGACCTCCCTCATCTCTGCAGAAGACTTTGCCGCATATTTTAAAAATAAGATTGACCAAACAAGACAAGTTTTTACTGCATAACCACAATTGCTACAAATAACAGACCACTGCAGCTCCCCCATAACCTTCCACCCCACCATCACTGAAGAACGTTCTCATGTCATATCCAAATAAAACTTCACCCCTTGTGCACTTGACCCCATGCCATCCCACCTCCTCTCCAACCTCATCACAATGCTTGACCCAGCCCTAACCTATAGTTAACTTCTGGTAATTTCCCTTGTGCTTTCAAACATGCCACCATCACACCTATCCTGAAGAAACCATCCCTTGACCCAACCTCTACGTCCAGCTATTGTCCCATATTGCTGCTCTTGTTCACCACCAAACTCCTTCAACAGCATGTCCATGCTGAACTTTTCTCCCATCTGATTTTCTGACAACCTATAGTTTGGCTTCCGTCCCCACCACACCACCGAAACTGCCATGATCAAAATGACTAACATACCGCCAAAGACAATTCTTTATACTCCTCCAAGACCTGTCCAGTCAAGTCGACCACTCTCTCCAAATCCTCTTACCTTGGCGTCAAGGACTTTGCCCTTTCCTAGATTTCCTCATACCTTTCTAACTGCACAGTTAGTGTTTCCTATTGCAATATTTTCTCATCCCACCCTCTCCCTGTTGGTGTCCCTCAAGCCTCTGTTCTGGGACCCCACATTTCTCAATCTATAGCTTTTGGCCTATGGCAGCTCATTCAATGCAGACTAAATGGAGCTCATTATCTTTCCTCCATCTTACCTAACCTCGCCCCCTGATCTATCATAATTAACGACACCCCCTTTCCACAGTGCCAGAAGTCCGCTGTCTCGGAGTTACTCTGAATTTTGCCCTATCCTACAAACCGCACATCCAAGCTCTTGTCACCTCCTGCCACCTCCAACTCAAAAATATTTCTAGAATTTGTCCTTTCCACAACCCTGAATCTACTAAAATGTGAGTGCATGCCCTCATCATGTCTTACTTTGATTACTGCAACAGTCTCCCCTGTGGCCTCCCTCCTAACACTCTTGCAACACTCCACGCTACTCATCTGCAAATCCCTTCATTGGCTCCAAATTCCCCAATATATCCAGTTCAAACTATTGACACTGACCTACAAAGCCGTCCATAATCTGTCTCCTTTATATATCTCTGAACTAAGCTCCCGATATCTCTCAACATGCAACCAAAGATCTTCCCTAGACCTCCAACTCTCCTCCACACTCATACGTTCCACACACAATGGCCTCCAAGACTTCTCCAGAGTGTCCCCATCCTCGAAATTCTGTGCCTCAACACATGAGACTCTGCAATAATCTGAATGTTCTGACTGAACTTGAAAACCCACCTCTTCAGGAAGGCTTACAGCATGCAATAACAATACTGCCACCTCTCCTCCACTGAAGCTGTTGCAACCACTTACACATCTATCTCCTTTCCCATTATCATGTAGACCAGACCCGGGCAAAGTGCGGCTGCACCATGCCCTCCCCAGCCTGTCCACCGCCTCCGACTGTCACCGCTATCTGCATTCTTGGGATGCAAGAAGCAGTGAATGCATTGGTGGAAGAGGGGCCACTGGCCCTACACCACTCAGCGTGAGACAGCTCATACTATTACGTTATTTTATCTCGTCAGCTGTGCACTGAGAGGCAGTGCATCGGAGAGAGCAGTTAGAATGGGAGCAAGGTGAGTATGTTTTTTTTTCCATGTGTGGGGCTCTCCTGCTGGAAATGGGGAAACTATGTGCGGCTCACCTGCTGGACATGGGGAGGCTGTGGGGCTCTCCTGCTGGACATGGGGAGGCTGTGGGGCTCTCCTGCCGGACATGGGGAGGCTGTGGGGCTCTCCTGCCGGACATGGGGAGGCTGTGGGGCTCTCCTGCTAGACATGGGGAGGGTATGTGGGCTCTCATGCTGAACATGGGTAGTCTATGTGAGCTCTCATGCTGGACATGGGGAGGTTATGTGGGCTCTCATGCTGGACATGGGGAGGCTATGTGGGGTCTCATGCTGGACATGGGGAGGCTAGGTGGGCTCTCATTCTGGACAAGAGGACACTATGGGGCTCTCCTGCTGGACATGGGGAGGCTGTGGGGCTCTCCTGCTGAACATGGGGAGGTTGTCGGGCTCTCCTGCTGGACATTGGGAGGCTGTGGGGCTCTCCTGCCGGACATGGGGAGGCTGTGGGGCTCTCCTGCCGGACATGGGGAGGCTGTGGGGCTCTCCTGCCGAACATGGGGAGGCTGTGGGGCTCTCCTGCTAGACATGGGGAGGCTATGTGGGCTCTCATTCTGGACAAGAGGACGCTATGTGGCTCTCCTGCTGGACAGGGGGAGGCTGTGGGGCTCTCCTGAACATGGGAAGGCTGTGGGGCTCTCCTGCTGGACATGGGGAGGCTGTGGGGCTCTCCTGCTGGACATGGGGAGGGTATGTGGGCTCTCATGCTGGACATGGGTAGGCTATGTGAGCTCTCATGCTGGACATGGGGAGGCTATGTGGGCTCACATGCTGGACATGGGGAGGCTATGTGGGGTCTCATGCTGGACATGGGGAGGCTATGTGGGCTCATTCTGGACAAGAGGACGCTATGGGGCTCTCATGCTGGACATGGGGAGGCTATGGGGCTCTCATGCTGGACATGTGGGTCTCCTGCTGATCATGGGGAGGCTGTGTGAGGTCTCTTATGGTATATAGGACTGTGTGTGCTCATACAATATATAGAAGGGGCTATGTGAGGGCTCAAACGGTATATAGTAGGATGTCAGCATTCTGCTCAATATTAAGTGATACTATTAATATAAAATAATTAATATGTTATTAATAATGAGCAGAATTTATTTCAGCCTATTGGTTCCACAACAGTCATGGTCTTTCATGCGGTCTTTAGGGAAAATTAATTGTACACCCCTCATGTAGGCAGTAAGCCTACAAGGGCAGGGTCCTCTCCATTCTGTACTAGCCTCTCATTTTTAGTTTTCTCACCGTATTTTATCTTTGTATCCTGTATGTAATCACTTTTCATGTACAGCACCATGGAATCAATGGTGCTCTAAAAATAAATATTACGCAATATATCTGTAGAGAAATGCAGCAAAAACATTATGCCTGAACTGCCTTCTTAAAATAAATTTTATGAGGGTTCTGAAAACTAGCTTATGTTCAGAGACCCATGGTGAGTGCCCCAACTACGTTATTACGCTTTTTTTACAATATGCAGACTTTCACTTACTTGTGTACACTATTAGGAGACACTAACACTCTTCCCCCCCACCAACACACAATATAATCCCATTTTCTTCACTAGGTAAGATGTAAAGATGAGCATCACCCATGCCCCAGAAGCAGAAATACCGCATCTTGCTTTACTCCATACTTAGCAAATATCAAACATCAGGTTTTGATCCTATTTAGGTGGTACCCTTTGCCAAAAATGCTCAACTCTCCCTTTTCTTTAACCTCTCCCACGTGCTGATAAAAGGTTTCCCATGCTACTCTGTCATTCTAAAGAAAATTGGAATGGCGTTCATAGAATTTTGCAGATAGTCCCTCAAGATTCCCTATAAAAGTGATCGGGGCAGATTTACTAATTCAGTATACTATTTAGTGTCTGAAGATGCAATACATTTATTACAATGGTTCATGGTATATTTTTGTCAAACTTTATACCACTTCTTAGTCGACTTACTTCATGCTAAATATGATCTCACATTTTAAGCCATACCCTTTACCTGTGTACATGGAGAGATGTATTGTTAATGAGGATAATTTTAGGGCCAGCATAAGCAATTAAATCTATCCATGAAAGAGTGCTCTTATGAACACTTTCAGCCAAATAATAGGCAGTGTAAATGGACCTTTATTTCTTACTCCACTAAGCTTTATACAGGGGTTCGCTAGAAAGGAAGTGAAAAAAGCTGGTGAAAAAGGGTTTTCATTAGAGAAACGAGAGGTCAAGCATTTTGCTTGATATTACAATTCAGCCTTTTTTCTTTTATTCTAGACGACCACTTAAATCACTATGCCAGCACACTTTTTAAAATAAAGGCAAGGTAATTTCTTCTATTGCTGCCATAACCGAAACCGCTGGCTAAAACATAACTGTAAGGATGGGTAAACAATATTTGACTTTCAGCGGTTACGGGATCTAGCCTGTCGATTCATGCTGCTCTAACAACCAGGTATGGTTTACTCTAAGAACTGATGCTAAGTTTCAGATAAATTAACCCCTTCAAGACCCAGCCTATTTTGACCTTAAAGACCTTGCCGTTTTTTGCAATTCTGACCAGTGTCCCTTTATGAGGTAATAACTCAGGAACGCTTCAACGGATCCTAGCGGTTCTGAGATTGTTTTTTCGTGACATATTGGGCTTCATGTTAGTGGTAAATTTAGGTCAATAAATTCTGCATTTATTTGTGATAAACACGGAAATTTGGCGAAAATTTTGAAAATTTCGCAATTTTCACATTTTGAATTTTTATTCTGTTAAACCAGAGAGATATGTGACACAAAATAGTTAATAAATAACATTTCCCACATGTTTACTTTACATCAGCACAATTTTGGAAACAAAATTTTTTTTTGTTAGGAAGTTATAAGGGTTAAAATTCGACCAGCGATTTGTCATTTTTACAACGAAATTTACAAAACCATTTTTTTTAGGGACCACCTCACATTTGAAGTCAGTTTGAGGGGTCTATATGGCTGAAAATACCCAAAAGTGACACCATTCTAAAAACTGCACCCCTCAAGGTACTCAAAACCACATTCAAGAAGTTTATTAACCCTTCAGGTGCTTCACAGCAGCAGAAGCAACATGGAAGGAAAAAATGAACATTTAACTTTTTAGTCACAAAAATTATCTTTTCGCAACAATTTTTTTATTTTCCCAATGGTAAAAGGAGAAACTGAACCACGAAAGTTGTTGTCCAATTTGTCCTGAGTACGCTGATACCTCATATGTGGGGGTAAACCACTGTTTTGGCGCACGGCAGGGCTTGGAAGGGAAGGAGCGCCATTTGACTTTTTGAATCAAAAATTGGCTCCACTCTTTAGCGGACACCATGTCCCGTTTGGAGAGCCCCCGTGTGCCTAAAAATTGGAGCTCCCCCACAAGTGACCCCATTTTGGAAACTAGACGCCCCAAGGAACTTATCTAGATGCATAGTGAGCACTTTGAACCCCCAGGTGCTTCACAAATTGATCCGTAAAAATGAAAAAGTACTTTTTTTTCACAAAAAAATTCTTTTAGCCTCAATTTTTTCATTTTCACATGGGCAACAGGATAAAATGGATCCTAAAATGTGTTGGGCAATTTCTCCTGAGTACACCAATACCTCACATGTGGAGGTAAACCACTGTTTGGGCACATGGTAAGGCTCGGAAGGGAAGGAGCGCCATTTGACTTTTTGAATGAAAAATTATTTCCATCGTTAGCGGACACCATGTCGCGTTTGGATAGCTCCTGTGTGCCTAAACATTGGCGCTCCCCCACAAGTGACCCCATTTTGGAAACTAGACCCCCCAAGGAACTAATTTAGATGCCTAGTGAGCACTTTAAACCCTCAGGTGCTTCACAAATTGATCTGTAAAAATGAAAAAGTAATTTTTTTTCACAAAAAAATTCTTTTCGCCTCAATTTTTTCATTTTCACATGGGCAGTAGGATAAAATGGATCATAAAATTTGTTGGGCAATTTCTCCCGAGTACGCCGATACCTCATATGTGGGGGTAAACCACTGTTTGGGCACTCGGCAGGGCTCGGAAGAGAAGGCGCGCCATTTGACTTTTTGAATGGAAAATTAGCTCCAATTGTTAGCGGACACCATGTCGCGTTTGGAGAGCCCCTGTGTGCCTAAACATTGGAGCTCCCGCACAAGTGACCCCATTTTGGAAACTAGACCCCCCAAGGAACTTATCTAGATGCATATTGAGCACTTTAAACCCCCAGGTGCTTCACAGAAGTTTATAACGCAGAGCCATGAAAATAAAAAATAATTTTTCTTTCCTCAAAAATGATTTTTTAGCCTGGAATTTCCTATTTTGCCAAGGATAATAGGAGAAATTGGACCCCAAATATTGTTGTCCAGTTTGTCCTGAGTACGCTGATACCCCATATGTGGGGGTAAACCACTGTTTGGGCGCACGGCAGGGCTCGGAAGGGATGGCACGCCATTTGGCTTTTTAAATGGAAAATTAGCTCCAATCATTAGCGGACACCATGTCACGTTTGGAGAGCCCCTGTGTGCCTAAACATTGGAGATCCCCCAGAAATGACACCATTTTAGAAACTAGACCCCCAAAGGAACTAATCTAGATGTGTGGTGAGGACTTTGAACCCCCAAGTGCTTCACAGAAGTTTATAACGCAGAGCCATGAAAATAAAAAAAAAAAATTATTTTCTCAAAAATGATCTTTTAGCCTGCAATTTTTTATTTTCCCAAGGGTAACAGGAGAAATTTGACCCCAAAAGTTGTTGTCCAGTTTCTCCTGAGTACGCTGATACCCCATATGTGGGGGTAAATCACTGTTTGGGCACATGCCGGGGCTCGGAAGTGAAGTAGTGACGTTTTGAAATGCAGACTTTGATGGAATGCTCTGTGGGCGTCACATTGCGTTTGCAGAGCCCCTGATGTGGCTTAACAGTAGAAACCCCACACAAGTGACCCCATTTTGGAAACTAGACCCCCAAAGGAACTTATCTAGATGTGTGGTGAGCACTTTGAACCCCCAAGTGCTTCATAGAAGTTTATAATGCAGAGCCGTGAAAATAATAAATACGTTTTCTTTCCTCAAAAATAATTATTTAGCCCAGAATTTTTTAATTTTCCCAAGGGTAACAGGAGAAATTTGACCCCAATATTTGTTGTCCAGTTTCTCCTGAGTACGGTGATACCCCATATGTGGGGGTAAACTACTGTTTGGGCACATGCCGGGGCTTGGAATTGAAGTAGTGACGTTTTGAAATGCAGACTTTGATGGAATGCTCTGTGGGCGTCACGTTGCGTTTGCAGAGCCCCTGATGTGCCTAAACAGTAGAAACCCCCCACAAGTGACCCCATTTTGGAAACTAGACCCTGAAAGGAACTTATCTAGATGTGTGGTGAGCACTTTGAACCCCCAAGTGCTTCATAGAAGTTTATAATGCAGAGCCGTGAAAATAATAAATACGTTTTCTTTCCTCAAAAATAATTATTTAGCCCAGAATTTTTTATTTTCCCAAGGGTTACAGGAGAAATTGGACCCCAAAAGTTGTTGTCCAGTTTCTCCTGAGTACGCTGATACCCCATATGTGGGGGTAAACCACTGTTTGGGCACACGTCGGGGCTCAGAAGGGAAGTAGTGACTTTTGAAATGCAGACTTTGATGGAATGGTCTGCGGGTGTCACGTTGCGTTTGCAGAGCCCCTGGTGTGCCTAAACAGTAGAAACCCCCCACAAGTGACCCCATTTTAGAAACTAGACCCCCCAAGGAACTTATCTAGATATGTGGTGAGCACTTTGAACCCCCAAGTGCTTCACAGACGTTTACAACGCAGAGCCGTGAAAATAAAAAATCATTTTTCTTTCCTCAAAAATTATGTTTTAGCAAGCATTTTTTTAGATTCACAAGGGTAACAGGAGAAATTGGACCCCAGTAATTGTTGCGCAGTTTGTCCTGAGTATGCTGGTACCCCATATGTGGGGGTAAACCACTGTTTGGGCACACGTCAGGGCTCGGAAGTGAGGGAGCACCATTTGACTTTTTGAATACGAGATTGGCTGGAATCAATGGTGGCGCCATGTTGCGTTTGGAGACCCCTGATGTGCCTAAACAGTGGTAACCCCTCAATTCTACCTCCAACACTAACCCCAACACACCCCTAACCCTAATCCCAACTGTAGCCATAATCCTAATCACAACCCTAACCCCAACACACCCCTAACCACAACACTAACCCCAACACACCCCTAACCCTAACCACAACCCTAATTCCAACCCTAACCCTAAGGCTATGTGCCCACGTTGCGGATTCGTGTGAGATATTTCCGCACCATTTTTGAAAAATCTGCGGGTAAAAGGCACTGTGTTTTACCTGCGGATTTTCCGCGGATTTCCAGTGTTTTTTGTGCGGATTTCACCTGCGGATTCCTATTGAGGAACAGGTGTAAAACGCTGCGGAATCCGCACAAAGAATTGACATGCTGCGGAAAATACAACGCAGCGTTCCCGCGCGGTATTTTCCGCACCATGGGCACAGCGGATTTGGTTTTTCATATGTTTACATGGTACTGTAAACCTGATGGAACACTGCTGCGGATCCGCAGCCAAATCCGCACCGTGTGCACATAGCCTAATTCTAAAGGTATGTGCACACGCTGCGGAAAACGCTGCGGATCCGCAGCAGTTTCCCATGAGGTTACAGTTCAATGTAAACCTATGGGAAACAAAAATCGCTGTACACATGCTGCGGAAAAACTGCACGGAAACGCAGCGGTTTACATTCCGCAGCATGTCACTTCTTTGTGCGGATTCCGCAGCGGTTTTACAACTGCTCCAATAGAAAATCGCAATTGTAAAACCGCAGTGAAATGCGCAGAAAAAAACGCGGTAAATCCGCCATAAATCCGCAGCGGTTTAGCACTGCGGATTTATCAAATCCGCAGCGGAAAAATCCGCAGAGGACCAGAATACGTGTGCACATTCCTAACCCTAACCCTAACCCTAGCCCTAACCCTAGCCCTAACCCTACCCCTAACCCTAACCCTATTCTAACATTAGTGGAAAAAAAAAATTTCTTTATTTTTTTATTGTCCCTACCTATGGGGGTGACAAAGGGGGGGGGGGGGTCATTTATTATTTTTTTTATTTTGATCACTGAGATAGATTATATCTCAGTGATCAAAATGCACTTTGGAACGAATCTGCCGGCCGGCAGATTCGGCGGGCGCACTGCGCATGCGCCCGCCATTTTGGAAGATGGCGGCGCCCGGGAGAAGACGGACGGGACCACGGCTGGATCGGTAAGTATGATAGGGTGGGGGGGGATCGGAGCACGGGGGGGGAATCGGAGCGCGGGAGGGGTGGAACGGAGCGCGGGGGGCGTGGAACGGAGCACGGGGGGGCTGGAATGGAGCACGGGGGGGTGGAACGGAGCACGGGGGGGGGTGGATCGGAGTGCAGGGGGGGTGATTGGAGCACGGGGGGGTGATTGGAGCACGGGGGGAGCGGACACGAGCACGGGGGGGAGCGGAGCACTGGATGGAGGGGAGCCGGAGCAGTGTACCGGCCAGATCGGGGGGGGTGGGGGGGCGATCGGAGGGGTGGGGTGGGGGCACACTAGTATTTCCAGCCATGGCCGATGATATTTCAGCATCGGCCATGGCTGGATTGTAATATTTCACCCGTTATAATGGGTGAAATATTACAAATCGCTCTGATTGGCAGTTTCACTTTCAACAGCCAATCAGAGCGATCGTAGCCACGAGGGGGTGAAGCCACCCCCCCTGGGCTAAACTACCACTCCCCCTGTCCCTGCAGATCGGGTGAAATGGGAGTTAACCCTTTCACCCGGTCTGCAGGGACGCGATCTTTCCATGACGCCGCATAGGCGTCATGGGTCGGATTGGCACCGATTTTCATGACGCCTACGTGGCGTCAAAGGTCGGGAAGGGGTTAAAAAGCCAGCTAGGGACCATAGGGAGAGACCTGACTGGTCTGGTGCGGTCCCACGTTGGTTTCTCCCCGCCCTAGGTGATAGGTTTCTATAACCGTACACACATGAACTTTGCTCCTCTCTGCTGTGGCTGCTCGCTTCACTGATAAACTCGTAGAGTAGCAAATGAGCGGCTTTAGAGAAACAGATAGGGTGGGATATTGCACTGACACAGCAGAGAGGTGAGAGCGCGCTGGCTTCTGCTGTTATATTGCATGTGCGTATGCCAGAGGATTGTTTTCAGGCAGAACATGCTCTGGCCAAGTGGGTGCTGTCAAAGACTGAGGAATCACCAAGGGTACACAGGGCGCCTGAATCTGCATTTCAAAAACAAACAAAATGCTTTTTGCAAAACAAAAGTATGGATGTTAGAAGGGACCAAGATTAAACAGTAATTTGCGGGAAAGGGAACAGACTCCTTTTAACTGTTTTTATTCAACATTACTAAAAGGGATCTCACAAACTGCAGTACCTTTATCAAAAGGTGTTAGGAAAAATATATCTTTACATACAAGTAAGGCTAAACCACAGCAATTACTGAATATATTTCACACTGCAAAGTAATCTATATATACCATGAGCTTGAATATAAAAGACTAAGGCTATGTGCACACGTTCAGGATTTCTTGCAGAAAATTCCTGAGAAAAACCTGACATTTTCTGCAAGAAATCTGCATGCATTTTTTGCGCATTTTTTTCCGGACACTTCCCAATGCATTTTGTAGTGGGAAATCCGCAAAATTAATGAAAATTCTGCGTTTACCGCAATGCGTTTTTTTCACGTAATAAAACGCATCATGTGCACAAAACATGCGGAATTCATTCTAAATGATGGGATGCTTATTATATGCTGATTTTTTGCGGTTTTATAGCGTTTTTAACGCGAAAAAACCTCTAAAAATCAGCAACGTGTGCACACAGCCTAAGGGTGAAGGAATGGCATATTTTAAAACCCAGGATACCCTTACTTCTCCAAAGCAGGGGTACTAACACAAAAATGCTGACTTTTTCACAATTTTGAATAATTTCATTCAGACGAACACTTTGTCCAGTTTTCCAAATTTCATTTTTGTGAAATTGCACATTATATTGCAAATCTGTCTAGGAAATAAGCGCTGGATTGTCAGACAATGCTGCTGAAACACTAGAGCGAGTTTCCGTTAATCCTGCATCTATTATTATTATTATACATTTTTATAGCGCCATTTATTCCATGGCGCTTTACATGTGAACAGGGCAAATATAGACAAGTACAATAAACATGAGTAAAACAAGGCACACCCAAGTACAGGAGGAGAGCGGGCCCAGCCCGCGAGGGCTCACAGTCTACATGCTACTGCTGATGAAAATAGAAATGTGAAGCAAAAATAGAACATGGTTTCTTTATTCTTCAAACTATAAAACTAGAGCGAATTTACTACAAAAATCATAATGAATATCAAACTACTTTATAAAAACAAATAAATTCCCCAAAACAATTATAATTTTAGTATGACAACAGGAAAGCAGATTTGTCACAAGGTTTCACAATATAAATTGCATACCATAATGAACAGACCTCGTAGCCCAGATGAGGCTGGTGTGCCATATTTGAAATTTAATGTTAGGAATGCGGTGTAATCCTTTTTGGAAGTTTTCAGATACACATTTTATAAGGTCAGGTCTATTTGGTCACAACACATGCTCATTTATAAAATTAGGAGTGAAAATTTTCAAAAAGGATTATCCAGCGAAATGAAATACACATGGATTTTTCAATGTATACCAACCTCATTGGATTTTACAGTGCTATAATATATGCAATTTACATTGTGAAATCATTTTACAGAACTGCTTAACAGCACCCATAAGAAATTAGAGGCTAGATTCTTATGATCATTAGAATAAATCACATCAAGCCATGATGATACAACATAATCCACACTTCTGGCTTTGATCATTTACATGGGCTGTCACTAAACTGGCTTATCATTTTACGTTTTGCTGGAGGACTGTTGCTGTATATTTGGGGTACACAGTGGGGCAGTCGGGATGACTGTGATGTGGATCCCGTGGAATGTGCTACTCCAGAAGCAGAATGAAGCATTAGCTGTTCTTTAGACTGTAACGATAGAGTATCTGTAAGAGACAGATGGCTCTGAAAGTTTTTATCCTGGACAGCACCAGATGGCGGTTTCATGTAGTACTGAGAGTATTCACCATACCTAACTGCAGAAGAAGAACAGGAAGCAATAGGTTCTCCACCGTGCTGAGACAATGCATTATCTCCAGAATCTTTGCCTGTAGATTCAACCTGAAATTTCATTTTTGATGCCAACTTAGATGAGGCATTGTCCTGGTAGGAACTTTGACGTCTTCCACTACAAATAATATCAGGCTCATTGATGTTATAATCATAGAGTTCCACAGAGTTTTCAACTAAGGCTCTACTTTGGTTAAGGCCTTCGGGATATTTTCTTTCGTCTGATCCATTATCCTTTTGTAAACCAATGTCTCTTTGCAACGGTGATTTAATGTCTTCTGATTCACAATTAATTTGACTAAAATGTAAGAAACTTGGCTTGGACTCTCTCAACAATGTGTGGTCTTCGCCTGTGTTCAAATTATTTTCACTATTAGAAGCGTTAGAAACCCCATTTCTGTTGGGCAAATCATCAAAAGCCAGCTTCCTAAGATAAGTTAGAGGTTTATTTAGATGGCTATGGTTGGAAGTTGAATTTGGTTTGCTATCTGGAGTGCTCAAATGAAGTGAGCTGAAAGGCAATGATGAAGTAGGACTTCCAAAGCCTTCAGCAAATTCTGCAAATCCACTCTGACTATTTTTAACTACACTAATCTCCTCATTGCCATTTATTAAAGTAGGTAAGAATTTGGTAAATGTACTTTTTAGCTCAGGTGAGCCAGATGAATGTCCATTTGATGCAGAGGAGGTACTAACGGAGTCTTCTGAACTGACCCTTGTTTTATGGTTTTGGTTCAAAAATTGCTGTGTTGCATTCAGTTCTTTGAAGGGATGTGTGGTTGTAGCATCATGTACTTGGGCAGCATTTCCACACTGAGATTTTTCTTTTTGTGTATCCTCTGGTGATTTTTTCAGATGCTCAACCTGAGCTTCTAGTTCTTCTATGTATTGATCGCTCCTCTCCAGAGCTTTTTTAAGCCTGCTCATCTCTCGTTCATACTGATCTACTTTTGCTTGCAGTGCAGCCACTGTAAACCTTCCAAACCTACAAGAAAGAGAGCAAGAAAGTTTATGGAATCATAGTTTAGCAGAAAATGTTACCAAGAGAAACAAAACTATAAACTTTAATGCTGTATCAAAGAATATTTTCTTTACTGCAGGTAATAAAAATGAGATCACTTACATTTTGGTACCGAAACAAGACAGAGAAACATTTTTTTTTATTTGTAATTTATATTCTATTTTCTTTCTATTATTGTGGAGGTAGTCATTTTGTCTCAGTTGCTGTTGAGTAAAATAAAAAAAAATAATACATACATAATTTTGTTGATCTTTAAAGGTTTATTCTCATATTAAATGGTTAAAATTGTAAAGTGCTTGTAAAACAAGGAACTTAGCAATTTATTTGCTATTTAAACTCTAATTTTTTAATTCTATTGTTTGTTGCCCTGGTTACCAGCCACCACTGCAGTTTAGCAGTGGTGGCCTGTCTCCTAGGAAAGGGGCACAGTACCGCTATCAAGCTACAGAGCTTGTAAGCGCTGCTCTGAAGGTGGCTGGATTTCTGGAGTGCACTGTTTAGTAAATACTTGCATTACTTATTAAAGGGAATTTGTAACCTCTCGGGAAGTATATAGCCTATTAATATGGGCATACAGGAGATAGAAATGTTAAACTATCCTACCTGTATGCCTCATATTAGCGGTCTTGTTGCTGAGAAATCATATTTTATTTCTTATGCTAATGATTTCTTCCAGGCGCTGTGGTGCTTGTAAGAAATCGCTGCCTCCTGTCCTTATTACAGTACATGTCACATCATACAAACAAGGTGTGCAGCTGCAGAATGGGAGCACCGAATGACATGACAGTACACATTATAAGGACCCCTCCTGTAGTCTATAGCCTGGCCTTACCGTACTGCTCTTCCATACTCACAATTTTTGTGCAGATATTCTTACACCTGGTTCATATGTGCTTCCCAACCTCGGGAAAGCATCTGGATGTTTGCCGCAATACAAGTATACAGTATGCTGTTGCATTTTATACAATGTCTTACAGATGTTGCAGCAGATGTCCAGATGTTTTCCTGAGGTTGTGGAAGTACATACGACGCAGGAGTGAAGAGTGGCACAAAAAAGTTGCAGGGGATGGGAAACTACAAAAGTGAGTATGGGAGAAGGAAAGAGGCATGCTTCTAAGGTGTACTGACGCGTGTCATTACCTGCGCTGATTCTGCAGCTGCACATATTGTTTGCGACATCACGCTTGGTCAAGGAGCTTGCTTTTGTAAGAAACAAGAAGCAAGCTATGCCCCCTATCTGTGCCTGCAGAGAAAGAGACTGTATCAGTGATCTGGCTTGCATTTGGAGTCTGAAGCAAACCATGCCACTTGTTCTGTGACAGAGACCCAGAACAGAGAGAAAGCACTCAAGAGATCCATTACAGAGAGCTCTAAATAGAACATCAACTGACTATTAAAAACAGCACTCTGGTTATGGTTATGAGCTTTTTACTATATTTGAAGAGGTCGATGTAAATACATTCTTATAACTTCTCGGGGTACCTCTTTAAACACTTGCTACCTTACTTAAGAAAAAAAAAAAGGACAGGAGAATGAGCATGGAGGCCATGTGTCAAGGATAACAGGGGTGGGTGGGTCACACAGATCCCACTCACCGTTTCGCACCAGTTGTCAATGAGATGCAACTCAGCTGAAAGACAACTCCGCTCCAATCCTATGGACAATTATGCTATTGGCAGACGAATGATGGATGTGCGTGCTGCTTCCACTGATAGGCTGGTTACTGGGGAACTCACAGTGAGCGTATGGCATACACACCTCGGATTCCAGCTCATGGAAAGGAACACTTAAACAACACAATGTAACTCCAAGTCAGTCACACTTCTGTGAAATCAACCTGTCCAGTTATGAAGCAACACTGATAGTGAATCAATTTCTCCTGCTGTTGTGCAAATGGAATAGACAACAGGCAGAAATGATAGGCAATTAGCAAGGCCTCCCCTATAAAGGAGTGGTTCTGCAGGGGGTGACCACAGATACTTTCTCTGTTCTTATCCTTTTTGGCTGTGGTTTTGGTAACTTTTGCATTTTGCTCTCACCCCTAGAGGTACTGTACAGTAGCATGAGGTTGCTAAGGTAGTGCAGCTCATCCAGAATGGCACATCAATAAGAGTTAAAGGGTCTGTCAGCACAGTATCCAGAGCATGGAGGAGATACTATGAGCCAAGCCAGTACACCAGGAGATGTGGAGGGGGCCATAGAAGGGCAACAACCCAGCAGCAGGACCACTAACTTCCCCTGCAAGGAGGAACAGGAGAAGCAGTGCCAGAGCCCTGAAAAATGACCTCCAGCAGGCCACTAACATCCATGTGTCCGCTCAAACTGTCAGAAACATAAAACATACTCCATGAAGGTGGTTTGACGTCCAGAAGTGGGTGTTGTGATTGCAGCCCAAAACCATGCAGGGTGAATGGCCCCAAATAACACCAAGAGTGACAGATTCAACAGACCTGATCTTGGTCTTTCAGAATTTTATGAGATCCCAACGTACAGGATATCTTCGCACCTGGAGGTCCCAAGTGATAGATATTGCTGTCATGTTTTTTATCGCGATTTTACATCTATATTGCGATCAAACATAGCCTGGATAGAATCATCTATAAGACGGTTATTAAGTTGGATGCGTTAGAATTGCCTTACGGTGATCTGAGTGAATGTCTTATGTTCGTCCCTTTGCTAAGACATGGAAAATATATCTCCATTAAATATCGGATCGATGCAGACCCAAATATTCATCATTGACCAATCTCACCCTTGGTGTCTTCTTCCCAGTAAATCTCCCACCTGTGATTACTTGGTCACTGCAGGCTCCTAATTCAATGGAGATGGAAGTATCAGTTCTCTCTCACTTTCTGTTTTTAATTAGTTTCTCCCAGCTACAATTAATCGCATATGTTCAATGTGAGGGTGATATCTGGAGATACCTTTATGGAGTTTTAATTTTCCTCTATGGCACTATGCAAATAACATCAAAAAAGCAAATTCATAAATTAAGACCTTTAAAAAAAAAAAAAAAAAAGTTTTACTCCAGTAAGGGGTGACGAAAAAAGTGATAAAAGCGGTTTTAAACAGAAAAATTACACCTAAAGATGTGTCAAATGTATCAAACATTGTGCAAAACATTGACCAATATGATGTAAATAATGGCAACAAAGCCGCAAATAAAACTGAAGTAAAAGATTACTCTGATATCCTTAAAGTTTACCAATTTGACACTGACCTACATTGACCACAATAAAACATGGTTCTGATAAAAGCTTCAATAAGTATGCTTCTACATATCGCAATTTAGAACTATAGGAACAAGAAAATGTAACATTTTCTGCAAAGTAGTAGCAAAATATCTTTATGAATAATAAGGCTAACAGGATGCTGTAGGTATGGCATGGCATTGAGCCGCACACTAGTGCACAGAACAGAAAGTCACTGCTGAAGAAAAACATCAATGAAATAACAAGCGAGAAGCACCAGCAGATTTCCCTTTGTCCTTTTTTCTGAAGCCCTTGTGTATAAATCATAGTAAAATCTGCATAATTTATATCTGTAGGCTAATTACAGCTTAGTCATTAATATCTTTAATTAAATCAGAATGTGAAAACATTCTTAATTAATGTTGGTGAAATGATCTTAAAGAACCAGCATTTCTATTTTGAAGAACTGCAGCCATGAATCCTTTAGAATTACAAAATTAATATGCAATGGTGAGGGCACTAAAGATTTGTCTTGTGTCATGGCACAGTGGCAATGCTGTATTTGCTCCTCATAGTATTTTAGTCGTTCATTTTTGAATCTTGCATTCCAATATCTATAACTTCTTACTCTTACGTCTTCAAAAACATGGCCATGAAGGTGTATGGTATTTGTGAAACGGGTTATATTTTTTAATGGCATCATTTATTTTATTATGAATTTACTCCATCTACGTGGATGTGCAATTCCACCACTGTTATTACACCATTCACTGTATAGTGTAAATGACAGCGACTTGTTAAACAGAACACCTCTTGATGAGTGAAAGAGAGAAGTTGCAGAGAAACAAAAAAAAAATTGTAAATTCAGCTCGAAAAGGTGTCAACCACTGAGGACTCTCAATTCTAAATATTTTTACACACTCCTGTGTTACAGATCGTGAACTTCCAGGGTAGACAGTCTGTAGTCTGGGGGTGGTGCATGCACTGGTCTATCTGCCTGGTCAAATGGCATGCAAGGGTCAAATAGGGAATGTTCTCCAGCACAAAACAGAGGAAGATAACATGTAACTTTGAACCCCTTAAACCCCAAGGGTGGTTTGCATGTTAATGACCGGGCCAATTTTTACAATTCTGACCACTGTCCCTTTATGAGGTTATATATAAACTAGCTATTAAACCCGTTCTACGCCCGGGTGGCGAGCATTTATATTGGTATATGGTCTCCATCCTGGTATGTGCTGCTCCCATCATGCGCCCCCTTCGTGTCATGTGCAGCCCCCATCCTGCACCCTCATCCTGTTGCACCTCCATCTTGTCATGTGCTACTCTTCTGGTGCCCTCATCCTGTCATGTGCTCCCATCCAGCACCCCCATCCTGTCATGTAGTGCTCCCATCCTGCGCCCCCATCCTGTCATGTGGTGGTCCCATCATGGACCCCATCCTGTCATGTGCTGCTCCCACCCGGTGCCTCCATTCTGTCATGTGCTGCTCCCACCCTGCACCCCCATTCTGTAATGTGCTGCTCTCATCCTGCGCCTCATCCTGTCATGTGCTGCACCCATCCTGCGCCCCCATTCTGTCATGTGCTGCACCCATCCTGCGCCCCCATTCTGTCATGTGCTGCACCCATCCTGCACCCCCATTCGGTCATGTGCTGCACCCATCCGGCACCCCCATTCTGTCATGTGCTGCACCCATCCTGCACCCCCATTGTCATGTGCTGCTCCCATCCTGCGACCCCATTCTGTCATGTTCTGCTCCCATCTCTCTCTCTCCTGCTCTACTGCCTGAGTGCGGCTGTGCTGCGTGAGTGCGGTTATAATGAGCATGCCTGCACTGCCTGAGTGCGGCTATACTGAGTGCGGCGGTACTGAGCATGGCTGTACTGCCTGAGTGCGGCTGTACTGAGCATGGCTGTACTGCCTGAGTGCAGCTATACTGAGCGTTCCTGTATTGCCTGAGTGCGCCTGTGCCGCCTGAGTGCGCCTGTGCCGCCTGAGTGCGGCTGTGCGGAGCATGCCTGCCTGTGCTGCCTGAGTGCGGCTGTGCGGAGCGTGCCTGCCTGTGCTGCCTGAGTGCGGCTGTGCCGAGTGTGCCTGCCTGTGCCGCCTGAGTGCGGCTGTGCGGAGCGTGCCTGCCTGTGCTGCCTGAGTGCGGCTGTGCGGAGCGTGCCTGCCTGTGCTGCCTAAGGGCGGCTGTGCGGAGCGTGCCTGCCTGTGCTGCCTGAGGGCGGCTGTGCGGAGCGTGCCTGCCTGTGCTGCCTGAGTGCGGCTGTGCGGAGCGTGCCTGCCTGTGCTGCCTGAGTGCGGCTGTGCGGAGCGTGCCTGCCTGTGCTGCCTGAGTGCGGCTGTGCGGAGCGTGCCTGCCTGTGCTGCCTGAGTGCGGCTGTGCGGAGCGTGCCTGCCTGTGCTGCCTAAGGGCGGCTGTGCGGAGCGTGCCTGCCTGTGCTGCCTGAGGGCGGCTGTGCGGAGCGTGCCTGCCTGTGCTGCCTGAGTGCGGCTGTGCGGAGCGTGCCTGCCTGTGCTGCCTGACGGCGGCTATACTTTCAGCCTGAGTGTGGCTATATAAGATACAGCACCTTTGAAGCCAGCACAGCGGAGGGCTGACTCCGCCCACACTCGTCACATGGTGGTGACATCATCGAAGGTCCTGGAGCTGCAGAGCACGGAGCCCCCATGGCCGGTATATTAGGAGGGATACAGGGGTGTGAGGAGCCCCCCATCACCGGTATGTTGCGGGTATGCAGGGGAGCACGGAGCCCCCATGGCCGGTATATTGGGGGAGGATAAGGAAGTTGTTGTGCGGGTCCCCGGCTGCGTCACTCTGTCTGTGGGGTCCTGGCTGCGCAGGTGCATCGCGCTTGCGCAGTCTATAAAGGCTTCGGACAGAGTGACGTTCCCACCGTTATATTATAGATGTTTTCTCATGACATACTGTACTTCATGTTAGTGGTAACATTTCCTCGACATTACTTCCATTTGTGAAAAAAATGGAAACTTGGTCAAAAATGTTGAAAATTTCACAATTTTCCATCTTTGAATTTTCATGCCCTTAAAGGGAACCTGTCACCCCGTTTTTTCAGTATGAGATAAAAATACCGTTAAATAGGGCCTGAGCTGTGCTTTACAATAGGGTATTTTTTATCCCCTGATTCCCCACCTATGCTGCCGAAATACCTTACAAAAGTCGCCGTTTTCGCCTGTCAATCAGGCTGGTCTGGTCAAAAGGGCGTGGTGACAGCGCTGTTTCTCCCCCCACATAATGCTTATCTTCCCGTTGGTGGCGTAGTGCTTCTCGCATGTGCAAGTGCCGAATGCACTGCGCAGCTGTAGAAAAAGAGCGCGATCTGCGCTATTCAGCGGTTTATCGGTGGGAGCGGCTATCTTCCTGAGGCCGTGCGTGCGCAGATAGAGTGCTCTGCCTCCCGGGGCTTCAGGAAAATGGCCGTGGGATGCCGCACGTGCGCAGATGGAGATCGCGGCGGCCATTTTCCTGAAGACCATCTTTTGACCAGACCAGCCTGATTGACAGGCGAAAATGGCGACTTTTGTAAGGTATTTCGGCAGCATAGGTGGGGAATCAGGGGATAAAAAATACCCTATTGTAAAGCACAGCTCAGGCCCTATTTAACGGTATTTTTATCTCATACTGAAAAAACGGGGTGACAGGTTCCCTTTAAATCACACATATATGTCACACAAAATACTTCATAAGTAACATTTCCCACATGTCTACTTTGCATCAGCACAATTTTGGAACCAACATTTTTTTTGTTAGGGAGTTATAGGGGTTGAAAGTTGACCACCAATTTCTCATTTTTACACCACCATTTTTTTTTAGGGACCACATCACATTTGAAGTCACTTTGAGGGGTCTATATGATAGAAAATACCCAAGTGTGACGCCATTCTAAAAACTGCACCCCTAAAAACTGCTCAAAACCACATTCAAGAAGTTTATTAACCCTTCATGTGTTTCACAGGAATATTTGGAATGTTAAAAAAAAATAACATTTAACTTTTTTTCACAAATTTTTTTATTTCAGATCCAATTTGTTTTATTTTACCAAATGTAACATGAGAATTTGGACCCCCAAAGTTTTTGTACAATTTGTCCTGAGAACGCAGATACTCCATATATGAGGGGAACCACTGTTTGGGTGCACCGCAGAGCTTGGAAGGGAAGGAGCGCCATTTGGAATGCAGATTTAGATGGATTGGTCTGCAGGCGTCACGTTGCATTTGCAGAGCCCCTGATGTACCTAAACAGTAGAAACCCCCCACAACTGACCCCATATTGGATATTAGACCCCCCAAGGAACTTATCTAGATGTGTTGTGAGAACTTTACACCCCCAAGTGTTTCACTACAGTTTATAACGCAGAGCCGTGAAAATAAAAATCATTTTTTATTCACAAAAATTATTTTTTTAGCCCCCAAATTTTTATTTTCCCAAGGGTAACAGGAAAAAGTGGATCACAAACGTTGTCGTCCGATTTGTCCTGAGTACGTGATACTCCATATGTTAGGGTAAATCCCTGTTTGGGCACACGGGAGAGCTCGGAAGCGAAGGAGCACAGTTTTACTTTTTCAACGCAGAATTGGATGGAATTGAGAGCGGACATCATGTTGCTTTTGCAGAGCCCCTGATGTGCCTAAACAGTGGAAACCCCCCAATTCTAACTCCATCTCTAACCCCAACACAGCCCTAACCCTAATCCCAACCATAACCACACCCCTAACCCTAATCCCAACACACCCCTAACCCTAATCCCAACCCTAATCCTAACCACACCCCTAACCCTGACACACCCCTAACCCAACCGTAAACGTAATCCAAATCCAAACTCTAGCCCCAAACCTAACTTTAGCCCCAACACTAACCCTAATAGGAAAAGGGAATTTTTTTTAATTTTATTATTTTTCCCTAACTAAGGCGGTGATAAAGGGGGGTTTGATTTACTATTTATAGTGGGTTTTTATGTTTGGCAGCTGTCACACACTAAAAGACGCTTTTTATTTAAAAAAATAGTTTTTGCTTCACCGCCATCATTTTTCCATATTTTGGTCCACAGAGTCATGTGAGGTCTTGTTTTTTGAAGGACGAGTTGACGTTTTTATTGGTACCATATTCGGGCACATGACATTTTTTGATCGCTTTTTATTCCGATTTTTGCTAGGCAGAATGAACATAAACCAGCAATTCATGAATTCCTTTTTGAGGGGGGCGTTTATACAGTTCCACGTGTGGTAAAATTGATAAAGCAGTTTTATTCTTCGAGTTAGTACAATTACAGCGATACCTCATTTATATTTTTTTTATGTTTTGGCGCTTTTATACAATAAAAACTATTTTATATGAAAAATAATTATTTTTGCATCGCTTTATTCTGAGCGCTATAACTTTTTTATTTTTTCGCTGATGATGCTGTATGGCGGCTCGTTTTTTGCAGGACAAGATGGGGTTTTCAGCGGTGTTACAGTCATGGTCAAAAGTATTGACACCCCTGCAATTCTGTCAGATAATACTCATTTTCTTCCTGAAAATGTTTGCAAACACAAATTATTTGGTATTATCTTCATTTAATTTGTCTTAAATGAAAAAACACAAAAGAGAATGAAGCAAAACAATGGTCATTTCACACAAACCTCCAAAAATGGGCCAGACAAAAGTATTGGCACCCTCCGCCTAATACTTGGATGCACAACCTTTAGCCAAAATAACTGCGACCAACCGCTTCCGGTAACCATCAATGAGTTTCTTACAATGCTCTGCTGGAATTTTAGACCATTCTTCTTTGGCAAACTGCTCCAGGTCTTTGATATTTGAAGGGTGCCTTCTCCAAACTGCCATTTTTAGATCTCTCCACAGGTGTTCTATGGGATTCAGGTCTGGACTCATTGCTGGCCACCTTAGAAGTCTCCAGTGCTTTCTCTCAAACCATTTCTAGTGTTTTTTGAAGTGTGTTTTGGGTCATTGTCCTGCTGGAAGACCCATGACCTCTGAGGGAGACCCAGCTTTCTCACGCTGGGCCCTACATTATGCTGCAAAATTTGTTGGTAGTCTTCAGATTTCATAATGCCATGCACATGGTCAAGCAGTCCAGTGCCAGAGGCAGCAAAGCAACCCCAAAACATCAGGGAACCTCCGCCATGTTTGACTGTAGGGACTGTGCTCTTTTCTTTGAATGCCTCTTTTTTTCTCCTGTATACTGTATGTTGATGCCTTTGCCCAAAAAGCTCTACTTTTGTCTCATCTGACCAGAGAACATTCTTCCAAAACGTTTTAGGCTTTTTCAGGTAAGTTTTGGCAAACGCCAGCCTGGCTTTTTTATGTCTCGGGGTAAGAAGTGGGGTCTTCATGGGTCTCCTACCATACAGTCCCTTTTCATTCAGACGCCGACGGATAGTACGGGTTGACACTGTTGTACCCTTGGGCTGCAGGGCAGCTTGAACTTGTTTGGATGTTAATCGAGGTTCTTTATCCAACATCCGCACAATCTTGCGTTGAAATCTCTATTTTCCGTCCACATCTAGGGAGGTTAGCCACAGTGCCATGGGCTTTAAACTTCTTGATGACACTGCACACGGTAGACACAGGAACATTCAGGTCTTTGGAGATGGACTTGTAGCCTTGAGATTGCTTATGCTTCCTCACAATTTGGTTTCTCAAGTCCTCAGACAGTTCTTTGGTCTTCTTTCTTTTCTCCATGCTCAATGTGGTACACACAAGGACACAGGACAGCGGTTTAGTCAGCTTTAATCCATGTCAACTGGCTGCAAGTGTGATTTAGTTATTGCCAACACCTGTTAGGTGCCACAGGTAAGTTACAGGTGCTGTTAATTACACAAATTAGAGAAGCATCACATGATTTTTCGAACAGTGCCAGTACTTTTGTCCACCCCTTTTTTATGTTTCCTGTGGAATTATATCCAATTTGGCCTTAGGACAATTCTTTTTGTGTTTTTTCATTTAAGACAAATTAAATGAAGATAATAACACCAAATAATTTGTGTTTGCAATCATTTTCAGGAAGAAAATGAGTATTTTCTGACAGAATTGCCAATACTTTTGGCCATGACTGTATATGATAAATAGATATGGCGGCATTATGTGTGATCCATATGGCAGTGTGCTGGTCTGTGGTGGGTCACAGAGAGATATATGGTGGAGGGAGAAGGGTGACAGGAACACAGTAATTCAGGAGAGCAGTGTGCTGGTCTATCCTGAAAGATGAGAAAAAGATATAAAAAATAAAGATTATTATTAAAAAGAGGTTAGATTATACTCACCTGGGCGGGCGGTCCGGGGCCTCCCATCTTCTTACGATGACGTCCTCTTCTTGTCTTCATGCCGCAGCTCCGGCGCAGGCGTACTTTGTCTGCCCTGTTGAGGGCAGAGCAAAGTACTGCAGTGCGCAGGCGCCGGGAAAGGTCAGAGAGGCCTGGCGCCTGAGCACTGCAGTACGTTGCTTTGCACCATGGGGTGCCGTATTATGACACTGATAGTGTCGTGCTGCTACTGTGAAAACAAGATGTCAGCCCCCAGTGCTTTTCTTTAAACTCATATAACACACAAAATATGTTTCACATGCATTCAAAACTTGGTTATAACAGCATGTTATGCTACACTACATTGATTTATTAATGATCTTCTACAAACGCGGTACCTTCCCTTTAAGGGTACAAAAATTAAAAGTTTGAAAATTGCAAAATTTTTGCCAAATTAGCATTTTTTTAATAAATAAACGCAAGTTATATCAACAACATTTTACCACTAACATGGAGTACAATATATCACGAAAAAACTGTCTCAGAATCAGTGGGATCCGTTGAAGCGTTCTAGAGCTATCTATATAATTGTCTAAGGGGTACTTCCGTCTTTCTGTCCTCAACTTCCGTAACAGAAATCCCGCGTCGCTGATTGGTCTCGGCAGCTGCCTGTCACGGCTGCCGCGACCAATCAGCGACGGGCACAGTCCGATTAGTCCCTCCCTTACAGTCACAGTGCCCGCCGCCCGCTCCATACTCCCCGCAGTCAGTGTCCCCGGTGCTCCGCTCCATACTCCCCGCTCCATGCTCCCCGCAGTCAGTGTCCCCGGCGCCCGCTCCATACTCCCCGCAGTCAGTGTCCCCGGCGCATCGCTCCATACTCTCCGCAGTCAGTGTCCCCGTCGCCAGCTCCATACTCCCCGTAGTCAGTGTCCCCGGCACTCTGCTCCATACTCCCCGCAGTCAGTGTCCCCGGCGCCCACTCCATACTCCCCACTCCATACTCCCCGCAGTCAGTGTCCCCGATGCCCGCTCCATACTCCCCACAGTCAGTGCCCGCTCCATAATCCCCTCCAGTCACCGCTCACACAGGGTTAATGCCAGCGGTAACGGACCGCGTTATGCCGTGGGTAACGCACTCCGTATCTGCTGCTATTAACCCTGTGTGACCAAGTTTTTACTATTGATGCGCTCACGCCGGCCACCATCTTCCATTTCCAGAGATGCATTGCGAACTTGCCCAGAAGACTTAGCGGTCTCACGAGTCATCTGGGTAATTTCGCAATGCATCTTGGGAACGGAAGATGGCGGCCGCATCACCCAGCTTCGCTGGATCCCAGGGGTGAGTATATACCGTATATACTCGAGTATAAGCCGAGATTTTCAGCCCAAATTTTAGGGCTGAAAGTGCCCCCCTCGGCTTATACTCGAGTCACGGTAGCGGTGGGGTCGGCAGGTGAGGGGGTGAGGGCGCTGAGGTATACTTACCTAGTCCCAGCGATCCTCGCGCTGTCCCTGCCGTCCCACGGGCTTCGGCGCTGCAGCTTCTTCCTCTCTTCAGCGGTCACGTGGGACCGCTCATTACAGAAATGAATAAGCGGCTCCACCTCCCATAGGGGCGGAGCCGCTTATTCATTTCTCTAATCAGCGGTGCCGGTGACCGCTGATAGAGAAAGAATCTGCAGCGCCGAAGACAGGAGGGGACAGCGCGAGGATCGCCAGGACTAGGTGAGTATAGCATATTCACCTGTCCTCGTTCCAGCCGCCGGGCGCCGATCCATCTTCCCGGCCGGCGCCTCCATCTTCCCGGCGTCTGCGCTCTCTGACTGATCAGGCAGAGGGCGCGATGACGCATATAGTGTGCGCGGCGCCCTCTGCCTGATCAGTCAGAGCAGAGACGCCGGGAAGATGGAGGCGCCGGAACGGGACGCTGGGAGCTGCAATCAAGGGAGGTGAGTATGTGTTTTTTTTTTTTTATTGCAGCAGTAGCAGCGGCAGCACAGATTAATGTGGAGCATCTATGGGGCACAGTGAACGGTGCAGAGCACCGTATAAGGCACAGCTAGGGGGCACAATGAACGGTGCAGAGCACCGTATAAGGCACAGCTAGGGGGCACAATGAACGGTGCAGAGCACCGTATAAGGCACAGCTATGGGGCACAATGAACGGTGCAGAGCACCGTATAAGGCACAGCTAGGGGGCACAGTGAACGGTGCAGAGCACCGTATAAGGCACAGCTATGGGGCACAATGAACGGTGCAGAGCACCGTATAAGGCACAGCTAGGGGGCACAATGAACGGTGCAGAGCACGTATATGGCACAGCTAGGGGGCACAATGAATGGTGCAGAGCACCGTATAAGGCACAGCTAGGGGGCACAGTGAACGGTGCAGAGCACCGTATATGGGCACAGCTAGGGGGCACAGTGAACGGTGCAGAGCACCGTATATGGCACAGCTAGGGGGCACAATGAACGGTGCAGAGCACCGTATAAGGCACAGCTAGGGGGCACAATGAATGGTGCAGAGCACCGTATAAGGCACATCTATGGGGCACAATGAACGGTGCAGAGCACCGTATATGGCACAGCTATGGGGCACAGTGAACGGTGCAGAGCACTGTATATGGCACAGCTAGGGGGCACAGTGAACGGTGCAGAGCACTATATGGGGCACAGCTATGGGGAAATATGAATGGTGTAGAGCACTATATGGCACAGCTATGGGGAAATAATGATCTATTTTTATTTTTGAAATTCACCGGTAAATGCTGCATTTCCACCCTAGGCTTATACTCGAGTCAATAAGTTTTCCCAGTTTTTTGTGGCAAAATTAGGGGGGTCGGCTTATACTCGGGTCGGCTTATACTCGAGTATATACGGTAACTATTTTTTATTTTAAGTATTTAATTAATTATTTTTTTTAACCGGGATATGGTGCACACACTGCTAAATACTGCGTGGGCAGTGTATACCTACGTGACTGGGCAATATACTACGTGACTGGGCAATATACTACGTGGGCTGTGCAATATACTACGTGACTGGCCAATATACTACGTGGGCATGCATATTCTAGAATACCCGATGCGTTAGAATCGGGCCACCATCTAGTAACTTCATAAAGTGACAGTGTTCAGAATTGTAAAAATTGGCTTAGTCATTAAGCAACAAATTGGCTCTTTCACTAATGGGTTAATGTACTAGGGTAGAATAGGAAGGTTAAAATAAATCTAAGACTCTGCAGTGTTATGCATACAACATACATATGCAAAGACGTGTGTGTGTGTGTGTGTTACATATGCACATATACATACACACACAGCTCTGCTACATGCCCATATGTAGACATACACAGTTATGCTGCATGCCCATATAGACATACACAGCTCTGCTACATGCCCATATGTAGACATACACAGTTATGCTGCATGCCCATATAGACATACACAGCTCTGCTACATGCACAGCTCAGCCTCATGCACATAGAGACATAGACACACACTATACATTACCACATCCTGGAGTTCTTGTTTCTAGGACCTTCCACTTGATTAACCCAAGCACCTTTCAAGTCATATAATCAGTCCCATGGCCCGAGAGGTCCTGGAATTACAGTAATGGTGCAGAAGGTCCTGCAGCTGCTCTCCTCCTGCAGCCTCCATTCACTCCCAGAAGTTTCCTCTCCTGCTCGCACTGATCACATAGACCAGTGTCATCAGACAGGAGGAGAGACAGCAGCACTCTCAGTGATCCGGAAGGTTGCAGTGTCAGCGGTTTCTTCTATTACAGGAAGCTGCCTCTGGACTAAAAGATACTTTTTAACAAGAGTTTTTCTTGTTAAAAAATGTGTCTTATAGTCTAAAAAATACGTTAATCTCACTTTGCCTAGCAGTTTCCATAGTTCTTGTATCATGGACAGCTGTGGTGGGAACCAATTGGGGGTTGTTGTTTATTTTACTTTTTTTTATTGACGATTGAACAATAATTCTCATAAAAATACACCTAAATGATAAATGCATCAGATTAGCATTTTCAGTTCTAATATTAAAGAGTAACTGTAATTTAAATTTTTATTTAAAAGATCAATAGTACTCGAGTATAAGCCGAGGCACCTAGTTTTGCCACGGAAAACTGGGTAAGCTTATTGACTCGAGTATAAGCCAGGTATGCATTGTCCCCTCATCCCTGTCCTGCTATGCGTGGCATCCCCCGTTGCTGTCTTGCTATGCGTGGCGCCCCCATCCTGCCCTGGTATGTGTGGCTCACCCCGTCCTTTCTTGGTATGCATGGCTCCTCCCCCGTCCTGTCCAGGTATGCATGGCTCCTCCCTGTCCTGGTATGCATGGCTCCTCCCCGTCCTGTCCTGGTATGCATGGCTCCTCCCCTGTCCTGGTATGCATGGCTCCTCCCTGTCCTGATATGCATGGCTCCTCCCCTGTCCTGGTATGCATGGCTCCTCCCCGTCCTGGTATGCATGGCTCCTCCCCTGTCCTGGTATGCATGGCTCCTCCCTGTCCTGATATGCATGGTCCTCCCCTGTCCTGATATGCATGGCTCCTCCCTGTCCTGATATGCATGGTCCTCCCCTGTCCTGGTATGCATGGCTCCTCCCCGTCCTGGTATGCATGGCTCCTCCCCGTCCTGGTATGCATGGCTCCTCCCCTGTCCTGGTATGCATGGCTCCTCCCACCTCCTTAGAATCTCATAAGTAGTTACTCCTATCTCAATAATGTATAAAATCTGTCTTCACTGAATACAGATTTTACGTGGGAGTTGAGAATTTTGAAAATGAATAATCATCCCTGGGGAAAAAGCAGATTTCTTTGCTACTATATATTACAAAGTTTTTTATTTACCTGTGCACTATTGATTTGGCAAACACAAATTAAAATACTCTTTATATATTTCATTCTTTTGCTTTTGTTTCAGAAAATAAACAAAACACTCTGCTATGGAAAATCGCCAATCCTCAATGTTGAATATTGCTGACACAATTCCACTATATATACATGCCCCTTGCATACACCGCAAGGCTCGCCAGGTCTCTGCACACAGGGAACGCACTTACTTCTGCGGTGAGCGGAGGTCTACTTCGTTTTTTAATCTCACATTTTCTCGTACACATTCAATATTCTCATTTCTCAGCTTCTGGTTTTCCTGTAACATAAGAAAATAGGACAGCGTGAGCACAACAGGTGGCATACTGGCATTACCCTGTAGAAAAGGAGAGCAGCTACGACCTCCTAATGCAGGAACATTGTCTTTAATTAACACTGGGACAGAAATGGCACTTTGTATTCATATTCCCTGAACACAATACACGTCCCCTATCTGGGGAGGCAAACAAAGCTTTGCAGTTAGTTCAGAAAGTCATTAAGGGAATGTACTAATTGCTTTTCCGTGTTTTTTTCACATGGCTAGATATTTTGTGGCCAAGTGAAATTACAATGTGCAGGTATCAGCAAAATAGATGATAATTTTCTTCACTTGACTAAATAAAACAAGGAATATTAAATGTGAAATAAGAAGGTCTGAGTTTTCAAGTAAATCCACAGCAATGAATATTTGACTCTTTAGGGACTCTGCCAAAGAAGTCTTGGTGGTCGGATCAGCTCAGCCATTACAACACGAGTCTGATTAAATTTGATTAGAATTAAAGGGGTGGACCACTACAATGTATATTGTGCACATTGATGTAAACCTTTCAAATAAGTATTTTTCCAAATACCTTATGTTGACATATTTGCCTCTGAGTGGCGGTATCGCTGCTCGCTCAGTCCCAATCACGTGATTCCTGGCTGCAGCCACCGCGGACATCTGGGGATGTCACGTCTACTTCCGGACTCTGGAAGTCGACCTTGCATCCCAGAAGCATTTCACGCACTCCCCCGGATTGATAAGGCTGTGGGCAGTGTTTCACCGCACGTCACAACCCAGTATACAGCGTGCGCTGTAGAAACTTGCCCTTCCAAAAGTTGACGTGGCGTGACCGAAAGTCAGCGGTGGCTGCGGACGGGGGTCACGTGATCGAGACTGAGTGATAAGGAAAATCTGTCAACATACGGTATTTGCAAGAAGACTTTGAAATGTTTAAAATTGATGTGTACAATATGTATTGTAGTGGACACCTCTTTAACCCCTTTACCCCCAAGGGTGGTTTGCACGTTATGGACCGGGCCAATTTTTACAATTCTGACCACTGTCCCTTTATGAGGTTATAACTCTGGAACGCTTCAATGGATCCCGGTGTTTCTGACATTGTTTTCTCGTGACATATTGTACTTCATGATAGTGGTAAAATTTCTTTGATATTACCTGCGTTTATTTGTGAAAAAAAACGGAAATTTGGCGAAAATTTTGAAAATTTCGCAATTTTCCAACTTTGAATTTTTATGCAATTAAATCACAGAGATATGTCACACAAAATACTTAATAATAACATTTCCCACATGTCTACTTTACATCAGCACAATTTTGGAACCAAAATTTTTTTTTGTTAGGGAGTTATAAGGGTTAAAAGTTGACCAGCAATTTCTCATTTTTACAACACCATTTTATTTTAGGGACCACATCTCATTTGAAGTCATTTTGAGGGGTCTATATGATAGAAAATACCCAAGTGTGACACCATTCTAAAAACTGCACCCCTCAAAGTTCTCAAAACCACATTCAAGAAGTTTATTAACCCTTCAGGTGCTTCACAGGAATTTTTGGAATGTTTAAATAAAAATTAACATTTAACTTTTTTTCACAAAAAATTTACTTCAGCTCCAATTTGTTTTATTTTACCAAGGGTAACAGGAGAAAATGGACCCCAAAAGTTGTTGTACAATTTGTCCTGAGTACGCTGATACCCCATATGTGGGGGTTAACCACAGTTTGGGCGCATGGCAGAGCTCGGAAGCGAAGGAGCGCCATTTGACTTTTCAATGCAAAATTGACTGGAATTGAGATGGGACGCCATGTTGCATTTGGAGAGCCACTGATGTGCCTAAACATTGAAACCCCCCACAAGTGACACCATTTTGGAAAGTAGACCCCCTAAGGAACTTATCTAGAGGTGTGGTGAGCACTTTGACCCACCAAGTGCTTCACAGAAGTTTATAATGCAGAACCGTAAAAATAAAAAATCATTTTTTTTTCACAAAAAAAAATCTTTTCGCCCCCAATTTTTTATTTTACCAATGGTAAGAGAAGAAATTGGACCACAAAAGTTGTGGCACAATTTGTCCTGAGTACTCTGATACCCCATATGTGGGGGTAAACCATTGTTTGGGCGCATGGGAGAGCTCGGAAGGGAAGGAGTGCCGTTTGACCTTTCAATGCAAAATTGACAGGAATTGAGATTGGACGCCATGTTGCGTTTGGAGAGCCACTGATGTACCTAAACATTGAAACCCCCCACAAGTGACACCATTTTGAAAAGTAGACCCCCTAAGGAACTTATCTAGATGTGTGGTGAGCACTTTGACCCAATAAGAGCTTCACAGAAGTTTATAATGCAGAGCCGTAAAAATAAAACAAAATTTTTTTCCCACAAAAATAATTTTTTAGCCCCCAGTTTTGTATTTTCCTGAGGGTAACAGGAGAAATTGGACCCCAAAAGTTGTTGTGCAATTTGTCCTGAGTGCGCTGATACCCTATATGTGGGGGAGAACCAGCGTTTGGGCGCATGGGAGGGCTCGGAAGGGAAGGAGCGCCATTTGGAATACAGACTTAGATGGAATGGTCTGCAGGCGTCACATTGTGTTTGCAGAGCCCCTAATGTACCTAAACAGTAGAAACCCCCCACAAGTGACCCCATATTGGAAACTAGACCCCCCAAGGAACTTATCTAGATGTGTTGTGAGAACTTTGAGCCCCCAAGTATTTCACTACAGTTTATAACGCAGAGCCGTGAAAATAAAAAAAAAAATTTCCCCTCAAAATTATTTTTTAGCCCCCAGTTTTGTATTTTCTCGAGGGTAAAAGGAGAAATTGGATCCCAAAAGTTGTTGTCCAATTTGTCCTGAGTGCGTTGATACCCCATATGTGGGGGGGAACCAGCGTTTGGGCGCATGGGAGGGCTCGGAAGGGAAGGAGCGCCATTTGGAATGCAGACTTAAATGGAATGGTCTGCAGGCGTCACATTGCGTTTGCAGAGCCCCTAATGTACCTAAACAGTAGAAACCCCCACAAGTGACCCCATATTGGAAACTAGACCCCCCACGAACTTATCTAGATGTGTTGTGAGAACTTTGAGCCCCCAAGTGTTTCACTACAGTTTATAACGCAGAGCCGTGAAAATAAAAAATCTCTTTTTTTCCCACAAAAATTATTTTTTAGCCCCCAGTTTTGTATTTTCCCAAGGGTAACAGGAGAAATTGGACCCCAAAAGTTGTTGTCCAATTTGTCCTGAGTACGCTGATACCCCATATGTTGGGGTAAACTCCTGTTTGGGCACACGGGAGAGCTCGGAAGGGAAGGAGCACTGTTTTACTTTTTCAATGCAGAATTGGATGGAATTGAGATCGGTCGCCATGTCGCGTTTGGAGATCCCCCTGATGTGCCTAAACAGTGGAAACCCCCCAATTATAACTGAAACCCTAATCCAAACACACCCCTAACCCTAATCCCAACTGTAACCCTAACCACACCTCTAACCCAGACACACCCCTAATCCTAATCCCAATCGCAAATGTAATCCAAACCCTAACCCTAACTTTAGCCCCAACCCTAACTGTAGCCTTAACCCTAACCCTAGCCCCAACCCTAACCCTAGTCCCAACCCTAGCCCTAACCCTAACCCTAGCCTTAACCCTAGCCCTAACCCTAGCCCTAACCCTAATGGGAAAATGGAAATAAATACATTTTTTTCATTTTCTTTTATAGCGGGTTTTTTTTAGCAGATTTTTATGATTGGCAGCCGTCACACACTGAAAGACGCTTTTTATTGCAAAAAATATTTTTTGCGTTACCACATTTTGAGAGCTATAATTTTTCCATATTTGAGTCCACAGAGTCATGTGAGGTCTTGTTTTTTGCGGGACGAGTTGACGTTTTTATTGGTAACATTTTCGGGCACGTGACATTTTTTGATCGCTTTTTATTCCGATTTTTGTGAGGCAGAATGACCAAAAACCAGCTATTCATGAATTTCTTTTGGGGTAGGCGTTTATACCGTTCCGCGTTTGGTAAAATTGATAAAGCAGTTTTAATCTTCGGTTCAGTACGATTACAACGACACCTCATTTACATCATTTTTTTATGTTTTGGCGCTTTTATACGATAAAAACTATTTTATAGAAAAAAATAATTATTTTTGCATCGCTTTATTCTGAGGACTATAACTTTTTTATTTTTTTGCTGATGTTGCTGTATGGCAGCTCATTTTTTCGGGACAAGATGACGCTTTCAGCGGTACCATGGTTATTTATATCCGTCTTTTTGATCGCGTGTTATTCCACTTTTTGTTTGGCGGTATGATAATAAAGCGTTGTTTTTTGCCTCGTTTTTTTTTTTTGCTGAGAGCAGGCGCTGGCAAGCATTCTGCACTGCCTGTCAGATCACTGATCCGACACACTGTTATGCAAAGTGTCAGATCAGCGATCTGATAATATATAGTGATGTCCCACCCTGGGACAATGTATAAAAGTGAAGAGAAAAAAAAAATCACACTGTGTAAAAATATATATAAAAAAAATTCCTAAATAAATAAAAATTGTTCCAATAAATACATTTCTTATTATTTCTTTATGTAAATAATAATAAAAAAAACAATAAAAGTACACATATTTAGTATTGCCGCATCCGTAACGACCCGGCCTATAAAACTGTCCCACTGGTTAACCCCTTCAGTGAACAGCGTAAAAAAATAAATAAAAAAATGAAGCAAAAAACAATGCTGTATCATACCGCCGAACAAAAAGTGGAATAACACGCAATCAAAAAGACAGAAATAAATAAACATGGTACCGACAAAAACGTCATCTTGTCTCGCAAAACACGAGCCGCCGTACAGCATCATCATCAAAAAAAAAAGTTATAGCCCTCAGAATAAAGCAATGCAAAAATAATATTTTTTTATATAAAATAGTTTTACTGTATAAAAGAGCCAAAAATTAAAAAAATGATATAAATGAGATATCGCTGTAATCGTACTAACCCGAAGAATAAAACTGCTTTATCAATTTTACCAAATGCGAAACGGTATAAACGTCCCCCACCCCTCAAAAAAAAAAAAAAATTCATGAATAACTGGTGTTTGTTCATTCCTCCTAACAAAAATCGGAGTAAAAAGCGATCAAAAAATGTAATTTGCCCGAAAATGCTACCAATGAAAATGTCAACTCGTTCTGCAAAAAACAAAACCTCACAGGACTCTGTGGACCAAAATATGGAAAAATGATAGCTCTCAAAAAGTGGTGACGCAAAAACTATTTTTGGCAATAAAAAGCATCTTTTAGCGTGACAGCTGCCAAACACAAAAACCCGCTATAAATAGTAAATCAAATCCCCTTTTATCACCGCCTTAGGGAAACATAATAAAATAAAAAAATTTATTTAATTCTATTTTCCCCAATAGGGTTCGGGTAAGGGTTGGGGCTAAAGTTAGGGTTGGGGCTAAAGTTAGGGTTAGGATTACGTTAACGGTTGGGTTAGGGTTATGGTTGTGATTAGGTTTAGGGGTGTATTGGGGTTGGGATTAGGGGTGTGGTTATGGTTAGGGGTGTATTGGGATTAGGGGTGTGGTTATGGTTGGGATTAGGGTTAAGGGTGTGTTGGGGTTAGGGTTGGAGTTAGAATTGGGGGGTTTCCACTATTTAGGCACCTCAGGGGCTCTGCAAACGCAACGTGATGCCGCACACCATTCCATCAAAGTCTGCATTCCAAAACGTCACTACTTCACTTCCGAGCCCCGACGTGCGCCCAAACAGTGGTTTACCCCCACATATGGGGTATCAGCATACTCAGCAACTTTTGCGGTCCAATTTATCCTGTTACCTTTCGGAAAATAAAAATTGGGGGGGCTAAAAAACCTTTTTTTGTGGGAAAAAAATTATTTTTTATTTTCACGGCTCTGCATTATAAACTTTAGTGAAACACTTGGGGGTTCAAAGTTCTCACAACACATCTAGATAAGATCCTTTGGGGTCTAGTTTCCAATATGGGGTCACTTGTGGGGGTTTCTACTGTTTAGGTATATCAGGCGCTCTGCAAACGCAACGCGACGCCCGCAGACCATGCCATCAAAGTCTGCATTCCAAAACGCCAGTTCTTCCCTTCTGAGCCCCGACGTGCGCCCAAACAGTAGTTTTCTCCCACATATGCGTTATCTGCGAAGTCAGGACAAATTGGACAACAACTTTTGGTATCCAATTTCTTCTGTTAACCTTGTGAAAATACAAAACAGGGGGCTAAAAAATCATTTTTGTGGAAAAAAAATATTTTTTATTTTCACGGCTCTGGGTTATAAACTTTAGTGAAACACTTTGGGGGTTCAAAGTTCTCACAAAACATCTAGATAAGTTCCTTTCGGGGTCTAGTTTCCAGTATGGGGTCACTTGTGGGGGGTTTCTACTGTTTAGGTACATCAGGGGCTCTGCAAATGCAACGTGACACCCACACACCATTCCATCAAAGTCTGCATACCAAAACGGCGCTCCTTCCCTTCCAAGCTCTGCCATGCACCCAAACGGTCATTTTTGTGAAAAAAAATGATTTTTTATTTTTACCGCTCTACATTATAAACTTCTGTGAAGCACTTGGGGGTTCAAAGTACTCGCCACCCATCTAGAAAAGTTGCTTAGGGGGTCTACTTTCCAAAATAGTGAAACTTGTGGGGTTTTTCCACTGTTTAGGCACATTAGGGGCTCTCCAAACGCGACATGGTGTCCGATCTTAATTCCAGCCAATTTTGCATTGAAAAGTCAAATGGTGCTCCTTCCCTTCTGAGCTCTGCCATGCGCCCAAACAGTGGTTTACCCCCACATATGGGGTATGGGAGTACTCAGGACAAATTGTACAAAAACCTTTGGGGTCCTATTTCTCCTATTACCCTTGGTAAAATAAAACAAATTGGATCTGAATTTATTTTTTTGTGAAAAAAAGTTAAATGTTCATTTTTTTAAAAAACATTCCAAAAATTCCTGTGAAGCACCTGAAGGGTTAATAAACTTCTTAAATGTGGTTTTGAGCACCGTGAGGGGTGCAATTTTTAGAATGGTGTCACTTTTTGCTATTTGCTATCATATAGACCCCTCAAAGTGACTTCAAATGTGGTGTGGTCCCTAAAAAAAATGGTGTTGTAAAAATGAGAAATCACAGGTCAACTTTTAACCCTTATAACTCCCTAACAAAAAAAATGTTGATTCCAAAATTGTGCTGATGTAGACATGTGGGAAATGTTACTTATTAAGTACTTTGTGCAACATAGTCATAATAGTCATTGATAAAGCGGCAAATAAAGTAAGCGGTTCCGGTCCGGTGTGCTTTGTAGCCCTTCATACTTGCGGTAAGCGCCAAATTTTCACTACTAGTGACTGTGTGTCACTCTATTGTATTTACAACTAAGGTGGCTTTCTGCTATATGCTTTACCATTAGTCTGCTGATTTTATCAGACTATCTGAAATTCTGGGCTCCTGCACACCGGGTGGATACTTGTTTCCCCTTTTTCCATCCTTTTTGCACTTTTGTATTTAAATTTTTGTAAACATACTACTGTTTTATATATGCTTGATCATATGTGTATTCACACTTTGTATACGTAATAAATTTATATACCCATTATACTCCTTTAGTTTTCCTGTTTGTATGATTAATATGGAGTGGGTTGCCTCTTGTATAGGCTTTGGGTCTTTTTCCACTATTTAGTGTAAAATAGCCCCTCTTTTTCTCCTTAAAAACATGTGCTCTGGAGTTGTTGTTACATTAACCCTGTGTGAGCGGTGACTGCGGGGAGTATGGAGCGGGCACCAAGCACTGACTGCAGGGGAGTAGGGAGGGACTAATCGGACTGTGGCCGTCGCTGATTGGTCGCGGCAGCCATGACAGGCAGCTGGCGAGACCAATCAGCGACTAGGATTCCATGACAGACAGAGACCGAGACCAATGAATATCCGTGACAGAAAGAAGGACAGACAGAAAGACGGAAGTGACCCTTAGACAATTATATAGTAGATCCACCTGTGCTAAAGAATTAAACTAATTAAGAGGAGTAAGAACATTAGGCTACTTTCACACTTGTGTTTTTAGCAATCCGTAGCAATCTGTCGTTTGGGGCAAAAAGCGGATCCTGCAAATGTGTCCGCAGGCTCCGTATTTTGCCCATAGACTTGTATTAGCGACGGATGGCCACACATCGCATCCGTCGTGCAACGGATCCATCGTGTTTTGGCGGACCGTCGGCACGAAAAAAACGTTCAAGTGAACTTTTTTTGTCAGTCGCGTCCGGCATTTTCGACCGCGCATGCGCGGCCGAAACTCCGCCCCGGACTTCAGAATGGGCAGCGGATGCGTTGAAAAACTGCATCCGCTGCCCACGTCGGGCACAAATTTCACAACGTGTGTCGGTACGTCGGCCCGACGCATAGCGATGGACCCGTACCGACGCAAGTGTGAAAGAGGCCTTAAGTGGAGTATTGGTGCTAGTAGCAAACACCCCTCTCTTTCCCTTTTGTAAAAAGGGTTCATAAAGACATGGTTATTGTTTCAGTATGGATGTATATTTTACCTGATGAAGGCTTTTTATCAAGCTGAAACACATTGTTTTTACATTTAGAATACATTTTTTTTTAAATAAGCCGATCTATCACATGTTATAATTTTCGGGAGCGTCGGCACCAGACTGGATTTCTGCTTCTTTTCATATTGAAAATGAAGTGTGGGAATGGAGATTTGCGCAAAATGAATTCGTAAGATCACCATTTTCTCAGATAATCTCATAAAAGTATATGAAATGTTGACGCTCAGGTTGAGAGAGCCACTGCCAGTCCAAGATCGGACCGATTTGCACAGACTACTGCATGAGCCCTCACAAGCTACTCGAGGAGACGTGATTCCCAGCATTCACTTTACTCACATAAAGGATAAATGGAGAGAAGTTTCTAGTTATCAGGTCATTTCATGAGTATCCTGCTGTTCACACATCACGCAGCGTTAGCTCGCCAGGGAACTTTTGCTTCCAGTACTAAAGTAAACTTATTACTAGAACTGGTTCAGAAATGAATACCTCTGAAAAAGTGCACAAATGGAATAAAGAATGGAAACAACTACCTGAAGGGAACATTGTCACACAAAGGAAAAGAGGCTCACGTCCACTACTACAAGAAGAATGGAGCACAATCCAATGCGGGGAAAAAAAAAAGATGGCCTAACTGACTTGCACGAAACTTCTCTGGCTTTGTGACACAAATGTTTGTAGCTGATGAGATACTTTATGGTCTTTATGTTTTCATCTTACTCTCATATTTATTTGTTCTACTATGTCCTTCTGCCGATCATTTCTGCCTCTCTCCTATCAGAAGAATGTTCAAAGGCCTTCATCTTCCCGTCAAACATTGGAAAATAATAGAATACCATTAAATTAAAAGGTCTAAACCTTCCATTTAAAAAAGTCCCTATTTTGGAAAGAGGCGAGCACATCTCAGACAGATGATGTGTGTGTACAGGTAACACTGAAATGAAGATTAGCCAATAAAAAATTTAAATTCACTTTTTCTGCTCCAGATGTTGGAACGAGAGGCAAAGTCACCACTGCTATAAAAGACATAATTGTTTTCTAAATGTGGAAATTGTGGATAGGGAGGGCAGGTATGTCATATAGGTCTGTATTATCAGCAACGCACATTTCACACTTACAACCATATACACACCCAACAACAACCAGCAGAAAGTTATTAAGAAGGTAATAGCACTTGTGAACCAAGTCAAAATTGACTCAATGATCTTAGGTGGTGATTTTACCAAAGTGCAATGACGTCCTCATCTCACTCCTGATCCTTAGCAGCTACGTTCTACAAACATGAAATACATGACGTATGGAGCTTACATCGCAACTGCGAATGAACACGATTTCCCCTTTCACTTCCACCCTAATAAACTTTACACCACAATCCTACCTACCTACCTACAATCTTCCCCACCTCAATTAGAATATCATCACAGTCTGATTATGCTCCCACCGCTGAAACAAATTAGTTCTCCCTTCTATATTTTTTAACACCCTAAGTATGACACCTTAACAGCTCTTTCTGATTACTTTCAAAAAATGATAACCAGTGAGAAATGGGCATTTACTGTAGACTGCACAATTGCCACAAACGAGCATTCTTAGGAAGGTTAGCTTCACGATAATCATACTGCCCAAAAGATCATTGGTCTCAGAAGCACATCATCCTGTGTAAATAGAGCCTGCGCTGCCAAGAACGATGGCACCCAATACGCATTATTACATATCACTCTGCCTGCGTAAACAAGGTATTAACCCTGCTGTTCTGTTGGTCAAAAATGGCCGACTTTGAACTTCAATATTCTTTAAAATATTCAAGATGCGGCTCTGAAACCCGTGGCCGACCGACCCATCCTCATTTAAGTCAATCAACCACAAGTTTCAGAACCGCATCTTGAACACCCCAAAAAATACCAAAGTTCAAAATAGGTCTCCCCAGACCGAACAGAACAGCAGGGTTAAAGGGAATCAGTCAGCAGGTTAGTAACTCAGAATATTCTCACAGCCGTCATGGCATTATTTACTGTTCTGTTTGCCCAAGTTTAGACTTGTGGATTTGTATCGTCATCATTAAAGATTGCCAATGGAACCCATCAGAGATGCCCACTTTCTTCAATGACTCTCACGCTGGTAAATATACAGCTGTGTCAAAAAGTGTTTGCCCCTTCCTGATTTTCTATTCTTTTGCATGCTTGTCACACTTAAATGTTTCAGATTAGCAAACAAATTTATATATAAGACAAAGCTAACACAGGTAAACACAAAATGCAGCTTTTAAATGAAGGTCTTCATTATTAAAGGGAACCGGTCACCCCCAAAATCGAAGGTGAGCTAAGCCCACCGGCATCAGGGGATTATCCACAGAATTCTGTAATGATGTATGCTGAAAGATGAGAAATAAAGGTTAGATTATACTCACCCAGGGGCGTTCCCGCTGCGGTCCGGCCCGATGTGGGGCCTCCCATCTTCTTATGATGACGTCCTCTTCTCGTCTTCACGCTGCGGCTCCGGCGCAGGCGTAGTTTGTCTGCCCTGTTAAGGGCAGAGCAAAGTACTGCAGTGCGCAGGCGCTGGGAAAGGTCAGAGAGGCTCGGCGCCTGCGCATTGTAGTACTTTGCTCTCTCCTCAACAGGGCAGACAAAGTACGCCTGCGCCGGAGCCGCAGCGTGAAGACAAGAAGAGGACGTTATCGTAAGAAGATAGGAGGCGCCGGACCGCGACGCCCATCGGATCGGACCGCCCGCCCAGGTGAGTATAATCTAACCTCTTTTTCTCATCTTTCAGGATAAATCGGGGGCTTATCTACAGCATTACAAAATGCGGTAGATAAGCCCTTGATGCCGATGGGCTTAGCTCAACTTCGATTTTGGGGGTGACAGGTTCCCTTTAAGGAAAGAAGAAATCCAAACCTACAGGGCCCTGTGTAAAGAAAAAGTAATTGCCCCTAAACCTAATAACTGGTTGGGCCACCATTAGCAGCAACAACTGCAAACCAGTGTTTGCGATAACTGGCAACGAGTCTTTTACAAAACTCTAGAGGAATTTTGACTCACTCATGTTTGCAGAATTGTTGTAGTTCAGCCAAATTGGAGGGTTTCCGAGCAAGAACCGCCTTTTTAGGCTGTGTGCACATGTTAGATTTTTCACGTTTTTTCGCTATAAAAACACGAAAAAAATGCATACATTATGCATACCATCATTTAGAATGCATTCCGCAATTTTTGTGCACATGATGCGTTTTTTTCCACGAAAAAAAAAAAACGCATCGCGGTAAAAAACGCAGCATGTTCATTAATTTTGCGGATTTTTTGCACATTTCCCACTATATTATTGCATTGGGAACCTCTGGAAAAATCCGCAAAAAAACACACACCAAAAATGCAGTAAAAACGCATGCGGATTTCTTGCAGAAAATGTCCGGTTTTGCTCAGGAAATTTCTGCAAGAAATGCTGAATGTGTGCACATAGCCTCAAGGTCATGCCACAGCATCTCAAATCGGATTAAGGTCAAGACTTTGACTAGGCCACTCCAAAGTCTTAATTTTATTGAATGGACCGCCTCCATAGCCGAGCATGATAAAAGCTATTTTTTGTGTTATGCAGAGTGCATTGAGGACGTATATACAGCATTCTAATATACTATAACAGAGGGCTTACAGGTGCTTTCTGTACTTTATATGGGAAAAACCTGGTGACAGATTCGCTTTAATATCTATGAAGCTTGATGACTGGCTAAAGGAGTCTTAAGAATAATCATTCATATCCTCACAGAAAATAGGAATTGCATAGCAAAATATTGAAAAAGCTCCAATATCTGTTCCATACTTTAAATATTACCAATAGTATACCAAAACTGTGTAATGGAACACTAAGGGGACCCATACACAATAGATGGCTGTGTTCTCCACCAGAGTTACTGCCAGGCTCCTCTGCTATGCCAGGCTCTTATCTCCCCTAACCTCATCTGTCAGGGAAAGAATACATTTTAGACTGTCAGCTGAGAATGCCAATACTGGAGAGGCTGACTAACGATAGTCTAATGTGTATTGTTGCCCTTAGCGGAAAAAATGAAAACCTTAAATTGATTTAAAAGGGATATCCGGAACTTAAAAAATTAAAATTTGCCTTAGCAATAAAACGCATGTAGTTTCTAACAGAGGCAACTAACTGCCTGTTGTACCACACGCCTGTCACTGACCGCTCCTGCTGGAGATTCAGCTGCTCCCTGTCAACAGAGCCGTTTCTCTTCCTGATTGACAGCAGGCTTCCCGAAATTAGACAGCAGGCAGCCAGCTGTCAGTTAGAATCACACGAATAGTCCTGCCCTGTCCACAGGAAAAGAAACTGCCGCTCTGTTGATGTGACGTCAGCAAAAGTCTGTGACTGCTCTATGCCTGGCGGAGAACGGAGCTGGGCACAACAGGCAGGGAGATATCCCCCTTAACTCCTTCACCACATTGGGCTTTTCCATTTTTCGCTCCACTTCATCCCAGAGCATAACTTTTTATTTTTCCATCAATATGGCCATGTGAGGGCTTTGCTTTTTGCAGAACAAATTGTACTTTTGAACAACACCATTGATTTTGCCATATAGTGTACTGGAAAACGGGAAAAAAAAATTCAAAAAACCAAAAGATAGTCAGCTCACCTGAATATCGGCTATTCCACACCTGTTCCTGCACAGAAAAGTTCAGCACTCAGTCCACAGAAAAATCAATGAATCCAGCAGGAATGTAGTAAAATCACTAAATTTATTTCTTCATTTTTTTTTAAAAAAGGAAAGGGTTGTATCCTATGGTACACCACTTGTAAATAAGTATAATTTCTTACAGCCTTATGCACACATGGCAGCGTTCTTCCGACGTGTTTCGACTAACGTCTTAGGCTACGTTCACATTGGCGTTCCGCCAATGTGCGTCGCTGTTGCGCCGGCGACGCAGCGGCGACGCGCCCCTATGTTTAACATAGGGGACGCGTGCGTTTTTTGGGTGGCGTTTTTTGACACTTGCGTCGTTTCCGACGCTAGCGTCGGACGCAAGAAAATGCAACAAGTTGCATTTTCTGTGCGTCCGATTTTGGTCAAAAAACGACGCACGCGTCGCAAAACGCGCGTTTGCGCGCGTTTTTCAGTGCGTCGCGCGTTGCGTCGCTGACGCAGGGCGGCGCAACGCTAGTGTGAACGTAGCCTTAATCATGGACCCTCTCCAGGCTATTAATATCTGCCCTCAGTCACTGGCTTTACTACTCTGGCGGAGAAAATTGCGCGGGAGCCCACGCCAATTTTTTCCGCGATTTAACCCTTAAATTTAATAGCTACAGCGCCCAAATTTTGCATATACACACTACTAACATTAGTAGTGTGGAATATGCAAAAAAAATGGGGATATGACATGGTTTACTGTATGTAAACCATGTCTCATATCATGTCGGGTTTAGGAAAGAGAAATGAAAAGCCGGCAATTGAATTAACGGCTTTTCAACATTATCGCGCTGAAGTAAATATAAATATATATATATGTGTCTCTATGATGAAAGGTTGCAATGCTGGATAGTCCGGATGGTGGATAAGCAGCCCCAATCAAGTTCCAAAGAAACTGAAGCGGTCCTACAAGGTCAGGGTGCAACATTGTCAGCGCAAACTGTCGGCATTCAAATAAAACGAACACTATGACAGGAGACCTAGAATTACCCCCACTGCTAAAAAATACATTAAAAAGCTAGACTGAAGTCTACCAAAATGTTCATGAGTAGGCCAAAATTCTTCTGAGAAAGCGTCTTGTGGACAGATGAGATCAAGACAGAGATATTTGTAAAGCACATTATGCTGTTTACTGAAAACATAATCATGTCTACAAAGAAAAGTATACTGTACCTACAGTCAAATATGGTGGAGGTGCAAAGATGTTTTGGGGTTGTTTTGCTGCCTCTGGGTGCCTTAACTATGTGTAAGGCATCATGAAATCTGAAGATTACCAAAGGATTTGGGGTTCCAATGTAGTGACCAGTGTCAGAAAGCTGGGCTTGTGGAGCGCCCCCAGACACAGGGCCACGAGTTCTCGGTACCGGGCCTCTCTGGTTCGGTTCTGAGGCTGTCACGGTGGCTAGACCCGGTCCGCGACCCTGCTAAGGGGCGTCCAATAAAGGTGGTACAGTCTGTCAAGGGTTCGTGACGCCACCTGTGGTGTTCGGTCAGGGTGACCGACGCTGCTGTGGGGTCCGCTGGGGTGATGGAATGGCAGCTGGATGGTATACCTTCCCTCAGGTGAAGTATATCCCCAGGGCTTCCCAGTAAGGCAGATGGTAATGGTGTGAGGTGCAGTCAATAACGAGGACACAGGGTTGCAGTCTCTTTACCTCTTTACTGAAGACTTCAGGATCCTCAATCCAGAGCACGCTTAATAGGGCTATCTGAGACCGGCCGGTCTGATGGGCACATCCAGAGTTTCCTTCGCAGATGGAAATCGTTGCCTACCACTAGCGCCTGTTTGTGTTGTAGTCCTACCCTGCTGAGCATTCGGAATAGTCCTCACAACTGCTGTTCTCGTTCGTTCGTTCTCTACAGCTCTCTCCTTCTTTAGTTCCAGATGTTACTAGTTCAACGTCCCCCAGGTATGCTATGGCTAGGACGCACCCGTATGACGGGAAGGCCTGGAGTTCTTCCGGGACCCTAGAGACGCCCCTCTCCCACAGTTGCCCCCTATGTCTTCGTAGGTGTTTAGGTGAGACAGCCAACCTATAATTAACTGTCCTGCGGAGTTCAGAGTAAGGCCTAGAGTCAGTTACTCCCGCGGTGTTCCGGCCACCGGCTACACGCCTCAGTAGGATGTTGCCTCGGTCTCATGGCACGACTCCTACTGGTACTCCTTTGTGCTTGATCTCGTTTACACTGTTCCACAATATCCTTCCCTTCGTGTCTCTCTCTTGGATACCGCCGCGGGGTGTGCAGGCGCGGTTCCGTTACGTTCTGTTCTGTTCGCTAGGCACCTGCCAGGTTCCCACACCTGACAGGGACCCCCCTGTGTCTTTTCCCTGCAACACCCCCTGCCACGGGATGTTGCCTGAATCCAACCCAGTCAGCTTCTGACTAACTTCCTCCCCGACCCCTAGTTTTACCAGTGTGAGGAGTGGCCCAATAAATAAAGCCTTTTGCTCCCCCTAGTGGCCGGAGTGTGAAGTGTAAAGTGTTCTGGTGATACCTGGTCAGGAGAACTCCTTTAGTGCCATCGGACGTACCATCACTCCCCTTAGTGGCAGAGCGTCATACTGCAATGACCAGGTCTCTGGGGCGCTGCACTTGCATCCCAGCTCATGGGTCTTCTAGCAGGACATTAACCTCAAACATACTTCAAGAAGCACCCAGAAATGGATGGAAACAAGGCGATGGAAAGTTCTGAAGTGGCCAGCAATGATTACGGATTTAATTCACATTGAACACCTGTGGAGAGATCTTTAAATTGCTGTTGGGAGATGGCACCCTTCAAACATGAGACCTGGAGCAGTTTAGAAAAGAAGAGTGGTCCAAAATTCCAGTTCAGAGGTGTAAGAAGCTTGGTGATGATTATAGGAAGCGATATATTGCAATTATTTACTCCAAAAGGGTGTGCAAACAAATATTAAGTTTTGTTTGACATTTTGTCTGAAATTATGTTTTTTTGTGTTGTTCCAAAACACACAAAAGGAAATAAACGTGTATAACAAAACATGTGACCCAAAGTCATGCTGAGCTTCAGGTTACAAGTTTCTACTGATATAAAGTGCTATTGACACAGCTTACTAAAGGAAGGGACACTTTGTTTTTAACTTATCAAATTTACTTACAAGGTTCTTCTGCATGAAAGTTATACTTGTCTACAAAGCGATTTTAATCTTACTTTGCATTTCAATGCAGAACAAAAAGCGCAAATACCGTATATACTCATGTATAAGTTGAGTTTTTCAGCACATTTTCTTGTGCTGATAATGCCCCCCTCTGCTTATACACAAGTCACATACTCACCTACCTGCGCTCCCTCAGTGCTGGCACTGCATCTTGTTCCAGGCTCTGTCTGCAGCTCTTCCTGTGCTCAGCGTTCTTGTGTTACCGCTCATTAAGGTGATGAATATGGACTAGTGATGAGCGAATATACTCGTTACTCAAGATTTCTCGAGCATGCTCGGGAGTCCTCCGAGTATTTTTTAGTGCTTGGAGATTTAGTTTTTTTTGCCGCAGCTGAATGATTTACATCTGTTAGCACATTAATATAAGTACATGTGGGGATTGCCTGGTTGCTAGGGAATCCCCACATGTACATATGCTGGCTAACAGATGTAAATCATTTAGCTGCGGCAAGAAAAACAATCTCCGAGCACTAAAAAATACCCGGAGGACACCCGAGCATGCTCGAGAAATCTCGAGTAACGAGTATATTCGCTCATCTACTATATAATTGTCTAAGGGTCACTTCCTTCTTTCTGTCTGTCTTTCTGTCACGGATACTCATTGGTCGCGGCCTCTGTCTGTCATGGAATCCAAGTCGCCGATTGGTCTCGGCAGCTGCCTGTCATGGCTGCCGCGACCAATCAGCGACGGCCACAGTCCGATTAGTCCCTCCCTACTCCCCTGCAGTCAGTGCCCGGCTCCCGCTCCATACTCCCCGCCGTCAACGCTCACACAGGGTTAATGCCAGCGGTAACGGACCGCGTTATGCCGCGGGTAACTCACTCCGTTACCGCTGCTATTAACCCTGTGTGACCAAGTTTTTAATATTGATGCTTCCTATGCAGCGTCAATAGTAAAAGGATCTAATGTTAAAAATAATAAGAAAAAATATCGTTATATACTCACCTTCCGCCGCCTTTCCCGCTCCTCGCGACGCACCGTCAACCGCTCCATGCAAGCGGCAGGTTCTGGTGGCAAGGATGGCATGCGACAAGGACCTGCCATTACGTCACGGTCATGTGACCGCGACCTCATCACAGGTCCTGCGCGAAAAGGACCTGCCATGACGTCACGGTCACGGACTGGAAGCTGCCGACATGACTACAAGGGCTCCCTCGGAAGGTGAGTATATGTTTATTATTTATTTTTTAACCTGTGACATACGTGGCTCTGTGCTGTATACTACGTAGCTGGGCAATATACTACGTGACCGGCCAATATACTACGTGGCTCTGTGCTGTATACTACGTCGCTGTGCAATATACTACGTGGCTCTGTGCAATATACTACGTGACTGGGCAATATACTACGTCGCTGGGCAATATACTACGTGACTGGGCAATATACCACGTGACTGGGCAATATACTACACGATTGGGCAATATACTACGTGACTGGGCAATATACTACGTGACTGGGCAATATACTACGTGACTGGGCAATATACTACGTGACTGGGCAATATACTACGTGACTGGGCAATATACTACGTGACTGGGCAATATACTACGTGACTGGGCAATATACTACGTGGCTTGCCAATATACTACGTGAATGGCCAATATACTACGTGGCGCTGTGCTATATACTACGTGACTGGGCAATATACTACATAACTGGGCAGTATACTACGTGGCTGGGCAATATACTACGTGACTGGGCAATATACTACGTGGCTGGGCAATATACTACGTGACTGGGCAATATACTACGTGACTGGGCAATATACTACGTATATAGTACGTAACTAGGCAATATACTACGTGGCTGGGCAATATACTATGTGACTGTGCAATATACTACGTGGCTGGGCAATATACTACGTGACTGGGCAATATACTACGTGACTGGGCAATATACTACGTGACTGGGCAATATACTACGTGGCTGGGCAATATACTACGTGGTTGGGCAATATACTACGTGGACATGCATATTCTAGAATACACGATGTGTTACAGTCGGGCCACCATCTAGTCACTAATATGGACGCATCTCCACTCCCATAGGCGTGGAGCGCATATTCATCACCTTAATGAGCGGTACCACGTGACCGCTGAGTGCAGGATGAGCTGCAGGCAGGCGCCGGCGGCCGGAACGAGATGCAGTGCCAGCACCCAGGGCAAGCAGGTAGGTGAGTATTATGTTTTGTTTTTTTTCAATAGGAAACATGAAAACAGGGATAGGGGATAAGGAGGCATGTATACAGGGACGGAATGGCGGAAGCATGCAGACAGGGACGGAACGGAGGAGGCATGCAGACAGGGGCGGAACGGAGGAGGCATGCAGACAGGGACGGAACAGAGGAGGCATGCAGACAAGTACGGAACGGAGGAGGCATGCAGACAGGGACGGAACGGAGGAGGCATGCAGACAGGGACAGAACGGAGGAGGCATGCAGACAGGGACGGAACGGAGGAGGCATGCAGACAGGGACGGAACGGAGGAGGCATGCAGACAGGGAAGGAACGGAGGAGGCATGCAGACAGGGACGGGACGGAGGAGGCATGCAGACAGGGAAGGAACGGAGGAGGCATGCAGACAGGGACGGAACGGAGGAGGCATGCAGACAGGGAAGGAACGGAGGAGGCATGCAGACAGGGACGGAACGGAGGAGTCATGCAGACAGGGACGGAACGGAGGAGGCATGCAGACAGGGACGGAACGGAGGAGGCATGCAGACAGGGAAGGAACGGAGGAGGCATGCAGACAGGGACGGAACGGAGGAGGCATGCATACAATGACAAGGACAGTGATGGGGAATCACGCATACCACGACAGCGACGGGGGAAGCCACGCATAGCAGGACAGGGATGAGGGGACAATGCATACCCGGCTTATACTCGAGTAAATAAGCTTACCCAGTTTTCCGTGGCAAACGTAGGTGCCTCAGATTATACTCGGGTCGGCGTATACTCGAGTATAAACGGTATATTGCTGAAAATTCATAGTATTATATTATTATTACTACATCATTATTATCTTTGTACTGAGCTAGTCAGTAGATAGGAAAATCACCTCTTTTAACTTTTCAATGTCCTCCTGAACTTGTTTATTGGCAGCATTCACCATTTCCAACTTTCTGTTCCATTCTTCCAGCAGACTGTCATGAATATTACCTCTTCCATCCTCAGCCTCTTTGATAGCACAGTTACAGGATGTAGAAAAGGCAGCAGGATGGGGTGCATCACTATGGCCCTCTTCTAGATGAACATTGTGCCTTTTTAGCTCTTCTATCTCTTTCACTAGGGAATCTATTTCATCCTAAAATACACAAGACACATGCGGAAGAGTAATAATTGTGATACAGGTAAGTATTTATATGGCAATTTTTACCAAGCAACAAGCACACTCAACCTTGCTACTGGCACTTGATAGCGAATGTATACGGTGTGCAGATTTGACATTTTGGAATGTTTTTTCTTAACTGCTAAAAATTTTACACATATGGTTTTAAAGTCATTTAAGCAATCCATAACAAATCCTCCTGTATATGGCGGTGATATACGAGTACATAATGTTCTGTGCACTATAGCCGCTCCACACAATACACCGTTTCCCATTGTTTTCTCATTAATGTGCATTTATTTTTAGCATCTACAAGTTTACAACATTTATTTTTTAATGTGTCAATTTCAGGCTTGCAAAAAATAGTCTTTTTTTACTGTCTGCTTTCCTCATATACAGATCACAGATAATACCGATCTGTAAAGAGCCATGAAGAGAAGATCCAGATAGTGTCTTTTTCTGCATGTCCCAGCCCCCAATGTGCAGAGAATCTCTGTGAGATTATTAATGGTGTGAAAGGGTTAAATAGAAGCCAGACATGTAAAATCAGCTGCTCCTGCATCTAAAGGGGGGGTGGGGGTTTCATTATTTATCTGCAGGAGTGCACCACACATCAGTCTCTTAGGTTCCTGATTGCCGGGCGCCGGGTAGTTCTGTTAACTGACAGTTCATGGCAGCACCTCGGGTCCACAATGTGATCTTCTCAATGCTGCAAGCAGAGACGATCCAACAAGCTTCAGAGCAGCGCCTGCAAGCGCTACAGCAAATGGCTTGTAAGTGCTGCGCTGGTTGCCTAGGAAACCTACAATCTCTGATGCACATTTTTGCTGCAATTTTTATTTGCAATTTGCTTCTGCCCGGACACAGATGGCGGCTGTCATTTTATGGAACTCTTAAAGTCCAATAACATGTGGAAAAAAAAAGAAAGAAATCCTTATACTCATCTTACCAATCACCTCTATGCCCCCCATCGGGACCTCGCCACATTTTCAGATCGCCACTGGAGCTGAAATCCCATCATCAAAGCTTTAAGTTCCAGTCCAGCATAGAGGATTCTGCGCAGATGGTCATGGTGTCATGAAGTGACCTTGTGTGCTGTGATCCGGCACGCACATGCACAGAACCTTCATCGGATCCAGTGTCCGGCCCAGCATGAGAAGCCCGGAAATTTCAGAGCAAGCAGCGGAGATCTGAAGATGCGGTGAGGACCAGATGGGTGATGGTGAGGAGCATTTTTTTTACATCTTAAGTTAATTATATTCTGAGATCTGGAAAGACCCAAGAGCATAAGGGACATTAAATTCATGGAGTAACTTCTCTGAAAATCGAACTTCCTGGAAAAATCCACATGAACAGGTGATTTAGAATTGTGCCTGATCCACTCATCTCTAGTGCTGAAGGCGTTTATTGACAGTAGCGGGCTTTTTCAGGTCACTAAGTACAGGATAGAGCTGTCAGTGTGAGATCATGATGATGGAACAACCCTGCAGGGGGCAGGTAAGAAGGGGTTAAAAGCCATTCTGCTCCCAGGGTTGATCCGACAAGGCACTGAGTTTAGTGGATGGGCGTCCCTTTAGGATACACTCGAGGTTTTCTAGCACACTGCTTGCTCTCCATGTAAAGTTGAATATCTTACCTCATATTCTTTCTGAAGAAGTGCAAGTCTAGTTTTACGAAGATGCTTTCGGCCTGAGTGAGTCAGCTTGCCTTCATCTTCACTTGTCCCACCTGACAAAGGAAAATACTTTTTGATTTTAAGGATAGACACATCTTGCTGTAAATACAAATCTATATCTACAAGAGTGTATGAGTTATACATGTAGCAATGCACTAAGCACAAGACAAATTTTCCTTCCACACAATAATGTCCCGTGGCTTAGTGCAATGGGATTTCCACAAAGTTTAGACATGTAATATATTTGTTACACTGATGCTACACAGGGATAGAGAGGACTATGTGACAGCGGTTATTCTGAGGAAAGTGCTAAAGAAGCCTGCCGCACATTGTCGGCATCGCTGGACGCTGCCGGGACAGGTGTGCATTGTTACAGGACGCTGCCGGGACAGGTGTGCATTGCTACAGGACGCTGCTGGGACAGGTGTGCATTGTTACAGGATGCTGCCGGGACAGGTGTGCATTGTTACAGGACGCTGCCGGGACAGGTGTGCATTGCTACAGGACGCTGCTGGGACAGGTGTGCATTGTTACAGGATGCTGCCGGGACAGGTGTGCATTGTTACAGGACGCTATCGGGACAGGTGTGCATTACTACAGGACGCTGCCGGGACAGGTGTGCATTGTTACAGGACGCTATCGGGACAGGTGTGCATTGTTACAGGACGCTGCCGGGACAGGTGTGCATTGTTACAGGACGCTGCCGGGACAGGTGTGCATTGTTACAGGACGCTGCCGGGACAGGTGTGCATTGTTACAGGATGCTATCGGGACAGGTGTGCATTACTACAGGACACTATCGGGACAAGTGTGCATTGTTACAGGACGCTGCCGGGACAGGTGTGCATTGTTACAGGACGCTATCGGGACAGGTGTGCATTGTTACAGGATGCTGCCGGGACAGGTGTGCATTGTTACAGGACGCTGCCGGGACAGGTGTGCATTGTTACAGGACGCTATCGGGACAGGTGTGCATTACTACAGGACGCTGCCGGGACAGGTGTGCATTGTTACAGGACGCTATCGGGACAGGTGTGCATTGTTACAGGACGCTATCGGGACAGATGTGCATTGCTACAGGATGCTATCGGGACAGGCAATTGGCATTACGGGATGCTGACGGGACAGACATGCAGCATTACGGGATTTTGTTGCAACTGGTGTGTGCCGCCAAGGGATGCTTTCGGGACAGGTGTGCGTTGTTGCAGGACTTTGTTGAGATAGATGTGCGTTATTAACTATATGTTTTGATATGACTAAAAATAACAAATGTCTATTAAGTTCAACATTACAAGATGCTATTATATCATAAGTTAGGTGATAATATTACTGTCTAAAAAAAGGACAGGTGTGTCTATTACGAGACATATTACAGCACAATGACAGGTGTGTATTACGGAACACTATTACAGTATATAAGACAGGTGTGTCTACTACGGTGCTTCATTACAGTAAATGATTAGGACAGGTGTGCCTATGTGACGTTATTACAGGACATGAGAAGTACAGGTGTGCCTATTACAGGATGGTATTACAGTATAAGGACAGGTGTGCCTATTACAGGATGGTATTACAGGATACGGAGAGGTGGACCTATTACAGTTCTGTGAAAATGTGTTTGCCCCTCCCCGATTTCATATTCTTTTGCACGTTTGTCACACTTAAAATGTTTCAGATCACCAAATGAAATTAAAGGGAACCTATCACCTGAATTTGGCAAGCTCTGTTAACGGTCCGATGGGCGGTGTTTTCTGTTCTTTCATGCACCCCTTCCTTTCCCGCCGGAAAAGGAACACAGCGAAATACTTCCGGGACATAGTGCGCCGGCGCATGCGCACTAATGCTTTTCAGCTTTGCCCGCAGTTGGGCAAAGCATACTGCGCGTGCGCAAGGCGAGATTGCATTGTGCACGCATGTAATATGGAGGAAAACTAATCAAATTCAAGACAATATTGCAGCCAGCGGGAAAGGAAGGGGTGCATGAAAGAACAGAAAACACCGCCCATCGGACCGTTAACAGAGCCCGCCACATTCAGGTGACAGAGTTCGTTTAAATATTAAACAAAGGTAACACAAGGAAACAAAATGCAATTTTTAAATTAAAGTCTTCACTATTAACCCCTTCAAGACGTAGCTCTTTTTCGTTTTTGCGTTTTCGTTTTTCGCTCCCCTCCTTCCCAGAGCCATAACTTTTTTTATTTTTCCATCAATATGGTCATGTGAGGGATTATTTTTTGCAGGACGAGTTGTACTTTTGAACGACATCATTGGTTTTACCATGTCCTGTACTAGAAAACGGTAAAAAAATTCCAAGTGACGTGAAATTGCAAAAAAAATGCAATCCCACACTTGTTTTTTGTTTGGCTTTGTTGCTGCGTTCACTAAATGCTAAAACTGACCTGCCATTGCGATTCTCCATGTCATTGTAAATTCATAGACACCAAACATGTCTAGGTTATTTTTATCTAAGTGGGAAAATAAAATTCCAAACTTTGCTAAAAAAAATAAATAAATAAAAACTCGCGCCATTTTTCGATACCCGTAGCGTTTCTATTGTTCGGGATCACGGGTCGGGTGAGGGCTTATTTTTTGCGTGCCGAGCTAATGATACCACTTTTGTGCAGCCGCGACATTTCATTAAAATGCAATAACGGGCGATCAAAAGAACGTATTTCTGGCTTTTTTTTTTTAATTGATAGATCGGGCAATTCTGAAAGCGGCGATACCAAATATGTGTATGTTTGATTTTTTTTAATTGTTTTATTTTGAATGGGGCGATAGGGGGGGTGATTTAAATTTTTATATTTTTTTCATATTTTTTAAACTTTTGCCATGCTTCAATAGCCTCCATGGGAGACTAGAGCTGGCATAGCCTGATCGGCTCAGCTACAAAGCAGCGATCATCAGATCGCTCCTATGTAGCTTAATTACAGGCTTGCTATGAGCGCTGACCACAGGGTGGCGCTCACAGCAAGCCGGCATCAACAACCATAGAGGTCTCAAGGAGACCTCAGGTTGTCATGCCAACGCATCGCTGACCCCCGATCATGCGACGGCCCGATGGCTGGAAGCTGTAGTTAAATGCTGCTGTCAGCGTTTGACAGCGGCATTTAACTAGTCAATTCCACCTGCCCCTATTGCGCGCACATGTCAGCTGTACAAAACAGCTGACATTTCGCGACTTTGATGTGGGCTCAGCGCCGGAGCCCACATCAAAGGAGGAGACACGACATGTGCAGTACCAGTACGGCGCATGTCGTGAAGGGGTTAAGGGAAAAAGAAATCCAAACCTACAGGGCCTTGTGTAAAAAAGTGATTACCCCGCCCCTTTACTTACGGTAACCCTTTCACTGAGAAGCCTGTTTTCACCTTCCTGCCCAGGCCAAGTTTTACAATTCTGACCACTGTCACTTTATGAGGTCATAACTCTGAAACGCTTCAACGGATCCTGGAGATTGAGACTGTATTGTACTTTATGATAGTGGTAAAATTTCTTTGATATGACTTGCGTTTATTTGTGAAAAAAAAAACCCTGAAATTTGGTGAAAATTTAGCCATTTTCAAACTTTTAATTTTTATGCCCTTAAATCAGAAAGTCATATCACACAAAATAGTTAATAAAACAGGATTTTTGGTTGCTTACCGTAAAATCTGTTTCTCGGAGCCTTCATTGGGGGACACAGGAACCATGGGTGTATGCTGCTGCCACTAGGAGGCTGACACTATGCAAATAAAAAAGTTAGCTACTCCTCTGCAGTATACACCCTACCGACAGGAAGTAGGATATTCAGTTAGTGAGAAAGCAGTAGGAGAAGTAACGTGTAAAAGAGAAAGAATAATAATAATAATATAATAATAATAAACTTTATCTACATAGCGCCAACAAATTCCACGGCGCTCCATAGATTAACAGTTTCAAACACTCAAAGAGTGTTCAAACAACTCAAAAGTATACAGTAAACAGAGCTGTTCAACTTGGGAGGGTGCTGTGTCCCCCAATGAAGGCTCCGAGAAACAGATTTTACGGTAAGCAACCAAAAATCCTGTTTTCTCTATCGCCTTTCATTGGGGGACACAGGAACCATGGGACGTCCCAAAGCAGTCCCTGGGGTGGGAAAAACATACTTCCATCAGGTCCGAGGACTCACCACTGCCGCCTGCAGGATCCTTCTGCCCAGGCTGGAGTCTGCCGTAGTTCGGCGAAAACATGTGGATGGAAGACCAGGTTGCCGCTTTGCAAAGCTGTCGGCGAAAGCCCTGTGACGTACCGCACTGGAAGCGCCGACTGCCCAGGTAGAGTGAGCCTTTATCTCAGGAGGGGGCACTCTGTTCTTGACCCGGTAAGCTCCCAAAATTGCCGTTCTAATCGAGCGAGCAATAGTCGCCTTGGAAGCCGGCAGGCCTCTACGCACGCCATCAGGGATGGCGAACAGAGAATCCATCTTTCGGAAAGCGGCCGTGCTAGCCAGGGAGAAACTCACTGCCCTGACGAGGTCCAGCCTGTTCCACTATCGCTCCAGAGGATGATTCGGAGCTGGACAAAGGAAGGTAGAACGATGTCCTCGTTGAGGTGGAAAGATGAAAACCACCTCGTGAAATGAAGGAAGGCGGAGGCCTGGGACCACCTTGTCCTTGTGGAAAATCAAGAAAGGAGGTCGGCAAGAAATGGCCGCCAACTCAAAAACGCGGCGGATCGAAGCGATGGACCTGAGAAAAGCCACCTTCCGAGATAGAACTGACAGGGAAAAACTCCCTGAGAGGCTCAAAGGGGAAACCCCTAAGAACAACCAACACAACCTTTAAATCCCATGAATCCACAGAGGCCCTGTACGGAGGGACAGCGTGGGCTACTCCTTGAAGGAAGGTCTTAATCTGTGGCTGAGAAGATAATGTCTTCTTAAAGGGAAGAAGAGCGCAGGAACCTGGCCCTTTAGGGAATTGAGAGCGAAGCCCGAATCCAGTCCTGCCTGAAGGAAAACCAAATGGAAGGCAGGGAAAAGGACATAGGTGAAAAGCGGTTGGGCTCGCATGAACGAAAGTCTTCCGGGTACGATAGTAGAACCTGGAAGACAACGAAGGCTTCCTAGCCTGGATTGTAGTGTGACTCGACCGGGACGAAAGGCCAGACGCTCTTATAACTGTGGAGTCCACAGCCATGCCGTAAACTGAGCGACCGATAATTCGGGTGGCAGACCAGACCCTGGAGGCCAAAGCGTAGACGCCCACGCGGGAGGGTCGCGAGATCTGGAGACGAACCAAAGGAACCTTCCTGTTCCTTCGGGACGCAGAGAGGTCCACGTCCGGAGTCCCCCATCGAAGACAAATCTGATGGAAGACCTCCTGATGCAAGGACCATAACCCTGCCGCGAGACCCTCGCAGCTGCGGAAGTCGGCGGCCCAATTGTCCGTGCCGGGGATATGCACCGTGGATATCACCAGAACCATTGCCTCTGCCCAGAGGAGGATCTTGGATACCTCGGCCAAGGAGCTCCGAGTCCCCCCTTTATGATTGACATTTGCCACCTCCATGGCATTGTAGACCCCTGAGAATCCTTCCCTAGTGACGAGGGAAGAGAAAGATGGCCCGAAGCTCGAGGATGTTGATCTGCGGAAGAGACTCCTGCGCCGACCAACGACCCCAAGCAGTCAGATGGCGAAACACAGCGCCCCAGCCAAGCAGGCTGGCGTCCGTCGTCACCACTTGCCAAAGAACTGGAAGGAAGGACATGCCCTGGGAGATGAGAGGTGACGTCAGCCACCAGCTGAGGGACCCTTGACTCGGGAAGAGAGTCGGATAGGACGATCCAGGGACAAGACAGCCCTGTCCCACTGTGACAGAATGGCCTGCTAAAGAGGTTGAGAGTGAAATTGGGCAAAGGGGATTGCTTCGAACGTCACTACCATCCTGCCCAGAAACTTCATGGGCGATCAGAAGAAGGGAAGCCGAGGACCCTAAAGCAAGGGTACATCCCGACGAAGGATGGATCTCTTGTCCTCGGGAAGGAAGACTTTGGTCTGACGAGTGTCGAAGAGCATGCCCCGAAAAACAAGGCGCTGGGAAGCAACAAGACAGGATTTCTTCATGTTGACAAGCCACCCGAAGCGGACTAGGGTGTAGAGGACGATGGACAGGCTCTGGTGAGCCTGAGAAAAAGGGGGACGGAGCCTAGAAGAGGATGTCGCCGAGGTACAGAAAAAAATAATAAGCCTCTGACCATCAAGATGGCTATCAGCGCCGCCATGGTCTTCGTGCAAACCCTGGAAGCGGTTGCGAGAACGAACGGCAGGGTGAAGAACTGAAAATGGTCCTGGAGCACCACAAAGCACAGGAATCTGTGATGTCCCGGGAAAATCGAGACATGAAGGTAGGCGTCCTGAATTTCTATGGAACACAAAAGTTCTCGAACCTCCATGGAAGCAATTACTGAACGATGGGAATCCATCCTTAAGAGTCTCAGACAAACTCTCCAGTTCAGCAATTTGAGATCCAGAATGGGACGAAACTTGCCTTTTTTTTTTTTTTCTTCTTTTTCTTTTCTTCTTCTTCTTTCAGTACCACAAAAGATTGGAATAGCAACCAGTGAACCGTTCTTTTTCTGGGACGGGAACTATTACTCCGGCTTTGAGGAGAGAAGCGGTGGCTGCGAAGAAAACCCGGAACTAGAACAGGGACTCTTGGGGTCGGGATCCGAAGAAACGATCCCTGAGTTGTGAAACTAACTCTATTTTGTATCCCGAGGATACAACTTCCCTGACCCATGCGTCCTCTGCTGAGGGGATCCAGACATCACTGAAGAAGGGAAAACCGCCCATCCTGGGAAGTGGGCTGGCGTCTTGCTGTGAGTCATGCCGAGGTGGATCCTCCAGTCCTAGCCCTGGAGGATCTACCCTGGGAGTAGCGGGAGCGCCAGGAAGGCGTGTGGTCTAAAGGAAACAGTCTTCTACTCTTGACGTGCCTGTGGCCTCTGTTGCTGCGGGGAAAAGGAGTTTGATGCCACGAAGCGACGTAAAGGCCGAAATTGCCGTCTAGGAGGGGGGCGACGAGGTGTAGACTTGTGCCCCCCGGTAGCGTCCTAATGATTTGGCCCAACTTAGAACCAAAGCGACGTGAACACTGAAAAAGGCAGGCTGGTAAGGGACTTTTTGAAGACAAATCCGCCTGTCAGGCCTTGAGCCAAACGGACTGACGGATGGCAACGGCATTGCTGGACACCTGAGCCGCAAAAGACGCGGCATCCAGGGAAGCGGAGACCAAGTATTCACCCGCATGAGAAAACTGGTTGGCAAGCTCCGCCAGCTGTCCAGGAGGGCCCCGTCCAGAATGCTCCGACGGAGTTGTGTGACCTTTGGATATGGATAATGAAACCCAAGTATAAGCAATGGCCGGGCAAAAATAGACGCAGCCGATTCAAAAGCTGAGCTCGCAAAGGATTCTATGACTCTATAGTTAGAATCTTTCAGAGATGCTCCGCCAGATAGCGGGGGGACCGTGTTGGAGGACAGAGTCCAATAAGCGGTGAGCTCCAGAGAAAAGGGATATAAAAAACGCCAAGGCGCTTTCCTCTCTGAAAGCGGATGGTCGGATTCTCTTTTTCTCTCGTCAGGGCCTTCTCGAATTCAGGGTGAGAAGCGAAGAACTTGGAAGGTGGCTTCGACCGTCTAAACGAAACCGCCTGATCCGCGCGTTCCGTAGAGGGATCTTTGATGCCACGGGTCTGGTTGATTGCTCCAATGAGGCTCTGAACCATATCCCTCATGTTAGCGATTTGGTCAGAATGCAGCTCCAAAACGTCCCTCTGAAGGTGCGTCCGAAAACGCCTCGCCTGACTCGGGAGAGGATCGGGAAGAAGCTGCCCGCTGAAATGGGCCGTGAGGCGAGATGGAACGGGAAGAGGAGTCGCAATGGCGCTCCGGTCTGGACCTCTTTAAGGCCTATCCTGGTAGGCTCAGACGGGGCTACTTGTGACCCGCTGGCTACTGCGGAGGTCTGCCAGGACAATCTATCCAGAACGGACACCGGGGTCTGGGATACCCTGGTGAGATCCGCCACAGATTGAGACAGAGAGGAAGCCCACCCTGGGATAGGGTCCTCACTCTCTCGGGGCAGAGGGGGGGGGAGCCCAGAACGATGTGGGATCGCTGCAGTCCTGACAGGTGGGAGAGGACTGACCTAAGGGGAACCTGCCCTTACAGGAGAGCACAAAAGGTGCCTGACTAAAGCAGAGGAAGGGTATTGGTCTGCAGTGCAGAGCTACTCACGGAAGATGTCCTGTGGATAGCTTCGGCTGTAGGAGGAGGTCGGCAGGGAAGGCAGGTCCTGTAAGAAATCACCGCTGGGTCCACACGCCGGGAGTGGTGTAAGGCCCCGCACTCTGAAGTCCGCAGCATGAGCCAAGAAGCGCCGAAAGCAGCCGGCGCTGAAGCTGCATGATTGAGAGTACAAAGATGGCGCCGGCCGCAGTCTGTGCTGAGGCCAAGAGGAGTGGGCGGGGCTAAGGGCCGGAGAGGAGAGAGGGGAAGACACGGGAGAAAAGCCCGCCGGAAAGAGGACGGGGGCGGAGCCATAACGCCGCACTAGGCCCCGACTGAAGCCGGGGCCTAAATTAGCTCCCGGTGGCCGTCGGGAATGGAAGCCGCGGCGTGGAGGCCCCGCAAGGCTAGCCCACCCGACGGAGAGAGCGGGGGCTAGAGTCACTGCGGCGCGGTCTGTGCCTAGGCCAGGGAGTGGCTGGGGCAAAGCGCCGGAGAGAAGGGGGAAAACGCGGGAGAAAGACCCGCCGGAAAGAGGATGGGGGCGGGGCCGAAACGCCGCACTAGGCCCCGACAGAAGCCGGGGCCTAAATTAGCCCCCGGTGGCCGGCGGAAAAGGTCCAGGCCCCGACCGAAGCCGGGGCCTGGATTAGAGCCTGGTGACCGCTGTGGGGGAGAGACGCCGTGGAAACCTTACAAGGCCCCGGCGCTACCGCCGCAATGAACCCCTTCTCTGGTGGACCCATGTGCCGCACAAGGGAAGCTGAAGAGAGATCCAGGGTGAGGTAAGAGCCCTGGACCCCAAACTGTGGGACACAGTGACTTCCCCATAAAACAACCCCTGAGCCCCACTCTTAGATTGCTAGACAGGGGAGAAAATACTCACCTTTCTTCATCTGTATACTTACCCTTGAATGATCTGGGATGGTATGGGGAAAATACTCACCTCAAACCTCCCACGCCGGTACTAACCTGAAGAGGAATGAGACGTCCAGGAGCTGATGGACGTCCTCGTCTCCGCAACCGACAGGCTCTGGTGGGCGAGTGGGTGGGGGATGGAGCCAGGACCGGACTTCTGAGCACGCTTGTGTGCTAGGATCTTGGTCCTGGAGAGGGATCTATGAGGATACGGGGTGGCAGTACACGCCGTACTCATAGTCCGTATTGTGGGACTACAGGTGTGACTGTTCACCCTGTATCCCTCCGGAAAACCTGAAAAGAAAATGACGTACATTGAGGTAGATAAGGGTCTAATGAAAGACCCGTGTCCACCTCCTACTGACACTAAGCTAAACTGAATATCCTACTTCCTGTCGGTAGGGTGTATACTGCAGAGGAGGAGCTAACTTTTTTATTTGCATAGTGTCAGCCTCCTAGTGGCAGCAGCATACACCCATGGTTCCTGTGTCCCCCAATGAAAGGCGATAGAGAAATAACATTTCCCACATGTCTACGTTACATCAGCACAATTTTGGAAACTATTTTTTTTTTTGTTAGGACGTTATAAGGGTTAAAAGTTGCCCAGCGATTTCTCATTTTTACAACAAAATTTGCAAAACCATATTTTTTTAGGGACCACTTCACATTTGAAGTGACTGAGGGGTCTATATGGCAGAAAATGACCCAAAATGACACCATTCTAAAAACTGCACCCCTCAAGGTGCTCAAAACCACATTCAAGAAGTTTATTGACCCTTCAGGTGCTTCACAGGAATTTTTGGAAGGTGAAAGGAAAAAATAAACATTTACTTTTCTTTTGCAAAAATTTTCCTTTAGACCTAATTATTATTTTTTTTACTTTCGCAAGGGTAACAGGAGAAAATGGACCATACATGTTGTTGTGCAATTTCTCCTGAGCATGCCGAAACCCAACAAGCGGAGGAAAGCAACTGTTTGGGCGCACGGCAGAGCTTGGTAGGGAAGTTCATTTGACTTTTGGAATACAAAATTTGCTGGAATAATTAGAGGATGCCAGGTCGCGTTTGGAGAGCCCCTGATGTGCCTAGACAGTGGAAACCCCCATAAGTGACACCATTTTGGAAACTTATCTAGATGTGTATTGAGCACCTTGAACCCCTAGATGCTTCACAGAAGTTTATAACGTTAAGCCGTGAAAATAAAATCTTTTTTAGCTACAGATTTTGTATTATTATCACAAGGAGAAAATGGACCTGAATTTGTTGTGCAATTTCTCCCAAGTTCACCGATTCCCCATATGTGGTGGAAAACTACTTTTGAGGCACAGTGCAAAGCTCAGAAGGGAAGAAGCGCCATATTAGGCTATGTGCACACGTTCAGGATTTCTCGCAGAAAATTCCTGACAAAAAACGGACATTTTTTGCAAGAAATCCGCAAGAAAACCGCATGCGTTTTTGCTGCGATTTTGCCGCGTTTTTTTCCGGACACTTCCCAATGCATTTTGTAGTGGGAAATCCGCAAAAAAACCCGCAAAATTAATGAACATGCTGCGGTTTTTACCGCGATGTGTTTTTTTTTCGCGGGAAAAAACGCATCATGTGCACAAAACATGCAGAATTCATTCTAAATGATGGGATGCTTATTGTATGCGTTTTTTTGCGGTTTTATAGCGTTTTTATCAGGAAAAACCGTGAAAAAAACCCGCGAAAAAAATGCAACGTGTGCACACAGCCTTACAGTGCAGATTTTGCTGGACTGGTTTGAGGGTTTTCCCCTGACGAAGCTACTGCATGCAGCGACACGTGTTGGGCCAGGCAGACACAGTTGTCTCCTATTGCGGTACATATCCCTTTCTAACATGTGAATTCACTGATATTTTCTTCCAGGCACTTTTCCATATATATATGACATTTGTCCTATGAGCAGGCTATTTTCTGCATAGGACAATTTGTTATGTAGCTGTATTTAACATCCAGGATCACTGTCATTGTCTAATAATATTATACATTTATTATTACTATATAAACTTTTTTTTTATTATTCAATGACCTTGATCAATCAATATTTCATTGCAGCCACACACACTATCATGTCATCATTAGGGTTGAGCGACTTTTACTTTTATAGGATCGGGTCGGGTTTCACGAAACCTTTTTCAAAAGTCGGGTCGAGTGAAATCGGCCGATCCTATAAAAAAGTCGGGGTCGGGGTCGGCCGAAACTCGAAACCCAATGCAGTTTATTGGGTTTCCAATGGTTCCCAGGGTCTGAAGGAGAGGAAACTCTCCTTCAGGCCCTGCGATCCATATTTAAGTGTAAAATAAAGAATTAAAATAAAAAATATCGCTATACTCACCCTCGGACGCGCCCTGGTACTAACCGGGAACCTTCCTTCCTTCGAATCAGCGCTTGCAGGACCTTGCGATGACGTCGCGGCTTGTGATTGGTCGCGCGACCGCCCATGTGACCGCTCGCTCGTCACCGCAAGGTCCTGCAAGCGCTGATTCGAAGGAAGAAAGGCTGCCGGTTAGTACCAGGGCGCGTCAGAGGGTAAGTATAGCAATATTTTTTATTTTAATTCTTTATTTTACACTTAAATATGGATTCCGATACCGATTTCCGATATTGCAAACATATCAGAACTCGGGATCGGAATTCCGATACCAGATTCAGAAGATCGCCGACTTCATGGCCGACCCCACACAGGGGTCGGGTAGGGTTTCATGAAACCCGACTTTGCCAAAAGTCGGCGACTTCTGAAAATGGCCGACCCGTTTCGCTCAACCCTAGTCATCATTATTGTGTTTTTTCTTTAAAAACGGTCCACTTTTTTAGGTGCTTGCAGTGCCAATCTTGTCTCGTCACTTTGGATTTATTTTAGCATTTTCTACGTTCCACATTTGTCTTAGTGACTTGACGTATTTGGCACTCTCCTATTTAATATTCTGCCATTCAAATTTACATATTTATTTTTACCGCAATCTTTCATTGTAATGATGTTTTGCCTAATTGCCTAAACCTTTGATCTTCTCCAATTATCGTGCGGTACTTTCTTCATTGTGTCTGCCTATGTTCATTCTATTAGTCATCTTGTTTTGGTTGTTTGTTTTTAAATGTTTTTAACATAATCTTAGCACTTACATTTTCTAATAAAGCTGTTATTTTAATTATTTTGGTTTGTGTGCACTTTACTTGGCGCCTTCTTTCTTCTCCTTTTCTCACTTGTTTGAGGGTGCCCTGAGGTACCAGAACAGCAGAACCCCCCATGAGTGACCCCATTTTACCAATTAAACCTCAATTAATTCATCAAGGGGTGCAGTGATTATATTGACACCACAGGTGTGTCACAGATTTTTATACCATTGGGAAAGTGGAGGAAAAAAACTATTTTAATTTTTACCACCAAGATTGTGTGTTAGCCCCAAGTTTCACATTTTTACACCGGGAAATGGGTAGAAATGACAGAAAAAATAGTCCCACAATTTCTGCTGAATGTAGAAATACCCCATATGTGGCTGTACAGTAGTACTTTGCCATACGGAGAGACTCGGGAGGGACAGAGCGCTATTTTCCTCCTGGAGTGCAGATTTTCCTAGACTAGTTTGGGGATTCCATATAGAGCCCCTAAGTGCTAGAAAAGCAGAATCCCCCCTCGAGTGACCCCATTTTGGAAATGATAACCTTTTGGGAATTTATCTACAGATGTAGTGAAGATTTTTACTCCATGGGTGTTTTCCAGAAACAGGCAGCAGTGGATATTGACGAGTGAAAATTGCAAACTGCCGCTGTAGTGACCAGTACATTGTAGTGACCAGTACGTAGTGACAAGTACAATATGCCCAGCTCCTGCTTCTGGAGACATACACCTGTAAACTAAGAGGGCATGTGGGCGCTAAATGTTGTTTAGGCACACTGGGACTCAGAAGGGGGGGCATCTGAATTTGCTGAATTTGTTTTAGGGGGGTGAGGAGCCAGTCAGCTTTTCCAGAGCGTTTGTGCTACCAGTAACGTGGAACCCCCTATATTTCCGTTAACAGACGACAGATCTGAATGGGGACTTGCATTTTTTGTGGATTGAGTTGAAGCTTTTAATGGGAACATTTTACATAACGTTTGGGATCACAGGTATCCGGCGCTCTACGCTGAGCACTTACTTTGGGGTTTCCATCTAAATCTCTGAGTGACGTGACAGATGAATCCATTCACTATGAGACAGCAGATTTACTCTGGACTCCGTCTGGCCTCTGTTCAGCGGTGTCCTTTTCAGAAGCACACAAAATTGTGGCCGACTGCACATTTACGCAATCGTAAAAAGACGAACATTGACGGATCACAGGTCAGACAGCGTCCACAGTGCCTCCATCTGCCTCATTATGGGGAATCTTCCACCGAGGTTCTGTCTGAATCATGTATTTCAGAGATTTACACGGAAACCCCAGTGTAAGAGTTCAGCGCAGAGCACAGGATAAATGTGCGCCAAGCCTTACTGCGATCTTAGGGAGGCTGAATGAAAAAAAAAACATATCATGTGACGAATTGGTTTTATTTATGTTTTACACTATTCCTTGTGCGGTATAAGTGATTAGGCGACTATTCTTCAGGTCGGTGAAATTACAGCAATACCAGATTTAGATCGGGTTTTTATGTTTGACAGCTGTCACACACTAAAAAACGCTTTTTATTGCGAAAACTAGTTTTTGCATCACCAAATTTTGAGAGCTATAATTCTTCCAAATTTTGGCCCACAGAGTCATGTCAGGTCTTGTTTTTTGCGGGACGAGCTGACATTTTTTATTGGTACCATTTGTGGGCACATGACTTTTTGATCGCTTTCTATTCTGATGTTTGGGAGAAAAAAAAAATGAACAAAAGACGGCATTTCAGGAATTGCTTTTTTTTTTTTTAAATACCATTCCATATTTTGTAAAATTGGCAAGACCGCTTTATTCTTCAAGTCAGTACGATTACAGTGATACCTCATTTATATCTTTTTTTATTTTTTGGAGCTTTCACATAGTAAAAACTATTTTATAGAAAAAAATCATTATTTTGCATCACTTTATTCTGAGAGCTATAACTTTTTTATTTTTCTGCTGATGGAGCTGTATGGCGGCTTGTTTTTTGCGGGACAAGATGGTGTTTTCATCGGCATCATTTTTATTTATATCCATCTTTTTTATCACGATTTATTGCACTTTTTGTTCAGCGGTATGATAAAGCATTGTTTTTTGCCTTGTTTATTTTTTTTTTACAGTGTTCTCCAAAGGGGTTAACTAGTGTGACAGTAGAGTGGGTTGTTATGGACACGCCGATACCAAATATGTGTACTTTTATATTTTTTTTATTTACATAAATAAATGTATTTATTGGAAAATATATATTTTTTCTTTATTCGGGGATTTTTTTTCCCACTATATTATATATCATATTTTTATTACATTCTCCCAGGATGGGACATTACTGTAAGGTGTGCAGAGTATCAGATCAGGATCTAACAGGCAGAGAAAGAGGCATGCAATCTCAGCAGGCGCTCACAAGCCACCTTTCCTGCAGGACCCAGAAGGACTTTGCAGCCATCTTGGTGCCGGAGGTCTGCACAGAGACCATCAGGACAACGCGATCGCATTGCGTTGTCCTGATGGATGCGTGCAGGGAGCCTCCTCCCTGCGCGAAGCCCCTTTATATTGTGGCATCATAGGGATTAAATGCCCACGATCGGTGCTAGCACCGATCATGGGTGTTGCTGCAGGGTGTCAGCTGTCACATACAGCTGACACCTGCACCCGATCGCCGCTGCGCTCAGCGTGAGGCCGCGTGATCGCTGCGCCGTACTAGTACTGCTGTTTGCGGGAACACACTTCACGAAGAGCAGTACTAGTACGATGCATGTCGGGAAGGGGTTAAAACATAAATTAACTGCAGTTTATCACATCTTTGGGAAGCGGAGTTCAAATTTCCTTGCCATACCCAGGCTTGAATACTGCCACACCTGTTCTCAATCAAGAAATCACTTAAATAAGACCTGTCTGACAAAGTGAAGTAGACCAAAAGAGCCTCAAAAGGTAAACATCATGCCGCGATCCAAAGAAATTCTGCACCAAATGAGAAACAAAGTAATTGAGCTCTATCAGTCTGGAAAACTTTAAATAGCCATTTCCCAAACTTTGGGACACCAGCGAACCACAGTTAGAGCCATTATCCACAAATAGCAAAAACATGAAACAGTGGTGAACCTTTTCCAGGAGTGGTCGACTAGCAAAAATTACCCCAAGAGCACAGCGACGATTCATCAAAGAAGTCACAAAACTTAGACCCCACAACAACATCCAAGGAACTGCAGGCCTCACTTGCCTCAGTTAAAGTCAGTGTTCATGACTCCACCATAACAAAGAGACGGGGCAAAAATGGCCTGAATGGCAGAGCTCCAACACGAAAACCACTGCTGAGCAATAAGAACATAAAAACATCCTGATGATCCCCAAGACTTTTGGGAGAATACGCCGTGAACGGACAGACAAAAAGATTACTGCTGCTAACGGTGGCCCAATCTGTTATTAGGTTTAGGGGGCAATCACTTTTTCAAACAGGGCCCTGTAGATTTGGATTTCCTTTCCCCTTAATAATAAAGACTTTCATTTAAAAACTGCATTTTGTGCTTGTGTTGTTTTTGTCTAATATATAAATTTGTTTGGTGATCTGGAACATTTAAATATGACAAACATGCAAAAGAATAGAAAATCAGGAAGGGGGCAAACATACACAACTGTATTTGTCGTTATTACAGGGTATGATAAGGACAGTTTTGCATATACTGGAAAGGTGTACATATTACTGGGACAGGTCACAGGAAAAATACCGGATTGTTGGATAATATCACAGTAAAAAAAACACAGCAAACGGTGGATTCATAGTTTGGAGTGTATTGAGTTCATTAAGGGTACCCCCTTGTAACCGTTCTGTGTGTGCTATTGCCCATGACAACTATCATGGGTGAGCAAGCGGAAAAAGCAACTGCTGATGGGAGACTTGATAGCATGAATACCCTGCAAGAACAAATATTCTTGGCAATGGACTGGTATGAACAAAGAAAGAAATGAGCAGAATTGAGCTTACCTATGATGTTCTTGCAGGGGTTTTCCTGAGTTATGGGCACCCTACAAGCAGGGCACTGGCTGTTATTTTTCAACCATAGTTCAATGCAGATGGAACAGAAGACATGATAGTTGGCACAAATGACGGGCTCTCGTACCTGCAATCAAGAAACAGGGAGATATTATTATATACAGTATACCGTATAAAGTACATATAGTGTATCTGAGGGAGTGCACAAGGGTCATGTCAGACGTGATCCAATTATAGAGCCGGACAGCAGTAAGGTATGACATGACCCGCGGCCCCATCAGCCTGTATACGGCAGCAGGCACATGCTCTCATAAAAGATGGGAAACGTTACCATGTGCTTTGTTTTCAGATAAGAGGATCGGTTACTATAACAGTACACAGGGATATGACTATCAGCCAATATATCCTGAACACTAATTAATATACCTGATCTTTTGGGTATAAATTAGGGAACTGTACAATACAAAAAAAACCTGGTAAAAAATAAATGGTAAGTTCACACTAGCAGCGTTTTTTCAGCATTTTTTTCTGCAGCAAAACCTGACCTCTTTGCAGGTAAGAAGCAGGCTTTCCTTTGGTTTTTCTTGTGTTTTTTTTTTTATGTGGTTTTTGCATGCTAGATTTGTCTCTTGCGCATGCTAATAATAGTTTAGTGTTGAAAAAAAGACCTATTCTACAGAATCAGGATTTGGCACAAAACAATGCAGCAAAACCTGATACCTGTGTTTTTTCACCACCCATTCATTTCAATGGGTGAAAAAACGCTGAAAGAAGTGGCCCGCTCCACTGTGCAAAAAACCATGCAAACCACAAAATCCTTATGACAAAAAAAATGTGGATGAGAGTGCAATTAGTCTCCTACCCACTGTGGGAAAATATTCACAAGGATTGTGTATCTGCAAAAAATTATATCTGTGGACTCTCAGTGCTGATCTTACCCTTGGCAATGCCCAATAGCAAATCCGCAAGAAATTCCACATCGGATTTTTTCTGTCGGGTCTGGACATTCCCTAAGGGCGTAGTATTTGAATGGAGTATTGTATGCGAGTTTGCAGTGCGCACGGAAAACCGCTTCTAATACTCTTTTACACACACACCAGAAAAAGAGCCAACATGTCAATTTTTGAGGCGTTTTTGCTTGGAAAAAAAAAGCCTCAAATTTTGCCACTGAATCTAAAATCTGAAAAATAAAAACATAACTCTGTACACAAACAAAAATATAAAAACTGAACAAAACATATTTTTTTATTTTTCATGTTTACATTTTTTTTTTTAAATCAACATAAACTCTGCGTCAACGCACTCAAAGGTAACCAGCAGAAATACATATGAAATGAGAGCAAAAGAAAATTGTATAAATGTAGAAAAGCTGACACAGTTTTGGAATATTTTAATTTTTTATTTTTTAAAAAAGCTAGATAACACGTTGCCCCGTAGACCACAGTGGGTACAGAGAGCCTGTGCGTGACTCCGGGACGTCTGAGCGAAGCATTTATTTACGAAGCATCAGAACATTGCACAATTACCTGCTCACCCCACCAAAAAGTTATCACCTAAGGGCTCGTAAACATAGCCGTATATTAGGACCAATGGTATCCTATGGGTCAGTGCACATGTCCGACTTTTTCCTCAGAGCCGATCTGGAAGATGGGGGGGGGGGGGGAAATCACAGTGTTACAGAACCCCCCAGCACCAAGAATGTTATGCAGTATATGTATGTATAATAGTTTCCATGTGAAATGCATCAGTCCACAGGCTGCGCTCCTGGACAAGATATTCTCTTTCTGACCTCCCCCCACCTTTGTAATTCCCACAGTAAATAGCGGCAGGCTCCGGCCCCCTTGGCTATTGTAATGTATGTCTAGCCAGCTGTTTTCCTATTGGCCTGTCCTTTGTATCTGTGTTATATATTCTGTGTGCTGTAAATAAAGGGTGTTCTTTTAGACTGGAAATGCGTGGGGTAGCAGTCAGCTTTTATATGCTCTCACGTAACCAAGGAATTCCAGCCAGCGTCCTTCATTCAGAATCCAGCAAAAGCAGAGTGGACCTCCTGAAACATGGGGTGGTACTGAAAGAGGTACCCCAGCTTGTTAGACCCCGTTACACACAGTATGCCCGAGTCTGATCAGATATTCGGATGTCACTCGTCCATGCAAAGTAATGAGTCTGTGGAAACCGTTGGACTGCTCTGGGACGACATCTAAGTGCAGGCTGATTTCCACAATCTGAGAGAATCAAATAAATTATGCAAAACTCACTCCGATCATAGTTTGTTTGCATAACTGACCAGATGCTCTCCCTAAAGACAACCCCTTTAACCTGGCCTAGGCCAAAAGCGTGCTGTGCTGGTGTATGTTGTTACACAACAGCTTCTTCCCCATTAGCTGTGAGGCGAGGTCCACACTGCATCGGGCCCTTATCCCACAGAATGTCCTGATATAAACCGGAACGTTGCAATATGTGACTAATCATGGTTTTCGGTCTCTGTCCGGCACGCCGTTTGTGTAACTGTGTGGGGACAAATAGTACAATGAGCATTCCCAGCCAGAGGGCCACCAAACACAATAACATTGTTTTATTACAGGGGGTGATTATGGTGGACACATGCCTCGGCATCCATCAGGCCTGCACACCCTCTTAGGGGCGGCCCGCGCGCGCTCTCTCTCTCTTGGGGCAGCCCGCACACTCTCTCTCTTGGGGCGGCCCGGGAGCGCTCTCTCTTTTTGGGGCAGCCCGCACTCTCTCTCTCTCTTGGGGCGGCCCACGCGCTCTCTCTCTTTGGGGCAGCCTGCGCGCTCTCTCTCTCGGGGCAGCCCGCGCTCTCTCTCTTGGGGCAGCCCGCGCTCTCTCTCTCTCTCTTGGGGCGGCCCACGTGCACGCTCTCTCTCTTGGGGCGGCTCGTGCTCTCTCTCTTAGGGCGGCCCGCACACACTCTCTCTCTCTTGGGGCAGCCCGCGCTCTCTCTCTTGGGGCAGCCCGCACACTCTCTCTCTCTCTTGGGGCGGCCCACGTGCAGGCTCTCTCTCTCGGGGCAGCTCGTGCTCTCTCTCTTAGGGCGGCCCGCACACACTCTCTCTCTCTCGGGGCAGCCCGCGCTCTCTCTCTTGGGGCAGCCCGCACACTCTCTCTCTCTCTTGGGGCGGCCCACGTGCACGCTCTCTCTCTTGGGGCGGCTCGTGCTCTCTTTCTTAGGGCGGCCCGCACACACTCTCTCTCTCTTGGGGCGCCCCGCGCGCTCTCTCTTGGGGCGGCCCGCACGCGCTCTCTCTCTCTTGGGGCGGCCTGCCTGCGCTCTCTCTCTCGGGGCGGCCCACGCGTTCTCTCTCTCGGAGCGGCCCGCGCGCTCTCTCTCTTGGGGCAGCCCGCATTCTCTCTCTCTCTCTTGGGGCGGTCCGTGCTCTCTCTTGGGGCAGCCAGCGTGCTCTCTCTCTCGGGGAGGCCCGCGCGCGCGCTCTCTCTTGGGGCGGCCAGCGCGCTCTCTCTCTCGGGGCGGCCTGCCTGCGCTCTCTCTCTCTCTTGGGGCGGCCCACACTCTCTCTCTTGGGGCGGCCCACGCTCTCTCTCTTGGGGAGGCCCACGCTCTCTCTCTTGGGGCGGCCCACGCGTTCTCTCTCTTGGGGCGGCCCACGCTCTCTCTCTCTTGGGGAGGCCCACGCTCTCTCTCTCTTGGGGAGGCCCACGCTCTCTCTCTCTTGGGGAGGCCCACGCTCTCTCTCTTGGAGCGGCCCACGCGTTCTCTCTCTTGGGGGCGGCCCACGCGCTCTCTCTCTTTGGGGCAGCCTGCGCGCTCTCTCTCTCGGGGCAGCCTGCGCTCTCTCTCTTGGGGCAGCCCGCACACTCTCTCTCTCTCTTGGGGCGGCCCACGTGCACGCTCTCTCGGGGCGGCTCGTGCTCTCTCTCTTAGGGCGGCTCGCACACTCTCTCTCTCTTGGGGCAGCCCGCGCTCTCTCTCTCTTGGGGCAGCCCGCACACTCTCTCTCTCTCTTGGGGCGGCCCACGTGCACGCTCTCTCTCTTGGGGCTGCTCGTGCTCTCTCTCTTAGGGCGGCCCGCACACACTCTCTCTCTCTCGGGGCAGCCCGCGCTCTCTCTCTTGGGGCAGCCCGCACACTCTCTCTCTCTCTTGGGGCGGCCCACGTGCACGCTCTCTCTCTTGGGGCGGCTCGTGCTCTCTTTCTTAGGGTGGCCCGCACACACTCTCTCTCTCTTGGGGCGCCCCGCGCGCTCTCTCTTGGGGCGGCCCGCACGCGCTCTCTCTCTCTTGGGGCGGCCTGCCTGCGCTCTCTCTCTCGGGGCGGCCCACGCGTTCTCTCTCTCGGAGCGGCCCGCGCGCTCTCTCTCTTGGGGCAGCCCGCATTCTCTCCCTCTCTTGGGGCGGCCTACGCTCTCTCTCTTGGTGCAGCCCGCACACTCTCTCTCTCTCTTGGGGCGGCCCGCATGCGCTCTCTCTCTCTTGGGGCGGTCCATGCTCTCTCTTGGGGCGGCGCGCGCGCTCTCTCTCTTGGGGCAGCCAGCGCGCGCTCTCTCTCGGGGCGGCTTGCCTGCGCTCTCTCTCTTTGGGGCAGCCTGCACTCTCTCTTGGGGAGGCCCGCGCGCGCGCGCTCTCTTGGGGCGGCCAGCGCGCTCTCTCTCTCGGGGCGGCCTGCCTGTGCTCTCTCTCTCTTGGGGCGGCCCACACTCTCTCTCTTGGGGCGGCCCACGCCCTCTCTCTCTTGGGGAGGCCCACACTCTCTCTTGGAGCGGCCCACGCGTTCTCTCTCTTGGGGAGGCCCACGCTCTCTCTCTCTTGGGGAGGCCCACGCTCTCTCTTGGGGCGGCCCACACTCTCTCTCTTGGGGCGGCCCACGCGTTCTCTCTCTTGGGGCAGCCCACGCGTTCTCTCTCTTGGGGCGGCCCACATGCTCTCTCTCTCTTGGGGCGGCTCACACTCTCTCTCTTGGGGCGGCCTACGCGTTCTCTCTCTTGGGGCGGCCCACGCGTTCTCTCTCTTGGGGCGGCCCACGCGTTCTCTCTCTTGGGGAGGCCCACACTCTCTCTTGGAGCGGCCCACGCGTTCTCTCTCTTGGGGAGGCCCACACTCTCTCTTGGAGCGGCCCACGCGTTCTCTCTCTTGGGGCGGCCCACATGCTCTCTCTCTCTTGGGGCGGCTCACACTCTCTCTCTTGGGGCGGCCAGCGCGCTCTCTCTTGGGGCGGCCTACGCGTTCTCTCTCTTGGGGCGGCCCACGCGTTCTCTCTCTTGGGGCGGCCCACGCCCTCTCTCTCTTGGGGAGGCCCACACTCTCTCTTGGAGCAGCCCACGCGTTCTCTCTCTTGGGGAGGCCCACGCTCTCTCTTGGAGCGGCCCACACTCTCTCTCTTGGGGCGGCAGACACTCTCTCTCTTGGGGCGGCCCACGCGTTCTCTCTCTTGGGGCGGCCCACATGCTCTCTCTCTCTTGGGGCGGCTCACACTCTCTCTCTTGGGGCGGCCTACGCGTTCTCTCTCTTGGGGAGGCCCACGCTCTCTCTCTCTTGGGGAGGCCCACACTCTCTCTCTTGGAGCGGCCCACGCGTTCTCTCTCTTGGGGGCGGCCCACGCGCTCTCTCTCTTGGGGCGGCTCGTGCTCTCTTTCTTAGGGTGGCCCGCACACACTCTCTCTCTCTTGGGGCGCCCCGCGCGCTCTCTCTTGGGGCGGCCCGCACGCGCTCTCTCTCTCTTGGGGCGGCCTGCCTGCGCTCTCTCTCTCGGGGCGGCCCACGCGTTCTCTCTCTCGGAGCGGCCCGCGCGCTCTCTCTCTTGGGGCAGCCCGCATTCTCTCTCTCTCTTGGGGCGGCCTACGCTCTCTCTCTTGGTGCAGCCCGCACACTCTCTCTCTCTCTTGGGGCGGCCCGCATGCGCTCTCTCTCTCTTGGGGCGGTCCATGCTCTCTCTTGGGGCGGCGCGCGCGCTCTCTCTCTTGGGGCAGCCAGCGCGCTCTCTCTCTCGGGGCGGCTTGCCTGCGCTCTCTCTCTTTGGGGCAGCCTGCACTCTCTCTTGGGGAGGCCCGCGCGCGCGCGCGCTCTCTCTTGGGGCGGCCAGCGCGCTCTCTCTCTCGGGGCGGCCTGCCTGTGCTCTCTCTCTCTTGGGGCGGCCCACACTCTCTCTCTTGGGGCGGCCCACGCCCTCTCTCTCTTGGGGAGGCCCACACTCTCTCTTGGAGCGGCCCACGCGTTCTCTCTCTTGGGGAGGCCCACGCTCTCTCTCTCTTGGGGAGGCCCACGCTCTCTCTTGGAGCGGCCCACACTCTCTCTCTTGGGGCGGCCCACACTCTCTCTCTTGGGGCGGCCCACGCGTTCTCTCTCTTGGGGCAGCCCACGCGTTCTCTCTCTTGGGGCGGCCCACATGCTCTCTCTCTCTTGGGGCGGCTCACACTCTCTCTCTTGGGGCGGCCTACGCGTTCTCTCTCTTGGGGCGGCCCACGCGTTCTCTCTCTTGGGGCGGCCCACGCGTTCTCTCTCTTGGGGAGGCCCACACTCTCTCTTGGAGCGGCCCACGCGTTCTCTCTCTTGGGGAGGCCCACACTCTCTCTTGGAGCGGCCCACGCGTTCTCTCTCTTGGGGAGGCCCACACTCTCTCTTGGAGCGGCCCACGCGTTCTCTCTCTTGGGGAGGCCCACACTCTCTCTTGGAGCGGCCCACGCGTTCTCTCTCTTGGGGAGGCCCACATGCTCTCTCTCTCTTGGGGCGGCTCACACTCTCTCTCTTGGGGCGGCCAGCGCGCTCTCTCTTGGGGCGGCCTACGCGTTCTCTCTCTTGGGGCGGCCCACGCGTTCTCTCTCTTGGGGCGGCCCACGCCCTCTCTCTCTTGGGGAGGCCCACACTCTCTCTTGGAGCGGCCCACGCGTTCTCTCTCTTGGGGAGGCCCACGCTCTCTCTTGGAGCGGCCCACACTCTCTCTCTTGGGGCGGCCGACACTCTCTCTCTTGGGGCGGCCCACGCGTTCTCTCTCTTGGGGCGGCCCACATGCTCTCTCTCTCTTGGGGCGGCTCACACTCTCTCTCTTGGGGCGGCCTACGCGTTCTCTCTCTTGGGGCGGCCCACGCGTTCTCTCTCTTGGGGCGGCCCCTGAGCGCACATGTCAGACCCACTGCAGAATTTAAAAAATACACAGGAACAAAACTCTCATATGTGAAGTGTGACACTGGCAGATGGAGCAGGCGACCACATTCACTGAGGGCTCATCGTGGCTCTGGGGAAATGCTCACACACTCACCCTGCACACTGCCTGTGTCCTCAGCTATGAGCAACACCTGACAACTCTGGGAATAGCAGAGCCAGGCGCCTGTGGTCAGAAGCATCACTCATGCCCCATGGACGTGCACAGACATGGACACTGCTCTGTACAGAGACCATAAGTCAGTGCCGGCTCGGTGTTCTTACCTTGCCCAGGCAGATGTGGCAGGTAATGGGCAGAGTTAGTGCCAGCGTTACGTTGTGTGCCATCCTGCTCCGTGCCCGCTCCTTCTCACTCCAGAATAGATCACTTTCTCTTCCTACACAAAGCGCAGCTACGAGCGGCGGCAGAGGCCAAACTTGTCCAGGCGGGAGAACGCGCGCTGCTTGGCGCCCTGCTTCCTTCTCCGCGGGCTTCCTCCTCCTCTCTCACCTATAGATGGAGGCTGCGTGCAGCGGTCACCGGCTCTACCGGCTGCCGTTCTGTCTGGGAGCCGGCACTGTCTGACTGCACCTGTGTTCTGTCATGTCTGTTATTACTCCCGTCATTGTGGTACATTCACACAGGGAATCCTCTGCGGATTACAGTGATGTCGCCCTGTATGGTGTTGTATGTCACATTCCCTTAGCACATGTACACTAGTAACTGTTATTTGTGTCATAACAAAAAGGGGTATTCTGGATAGAGAAGGCTAGCTGGTCATACTCCAGTGTTAATGAGGGGCTTCAGACGGGGGTGGGATTCAAATTTTTAACAGGTTCTGTGGTTCTACACCCCTCTTTTCCTCAAACATACAAGTAGGGGCGCAATGTTGGGTGTCGAGTTCCCGCCGCTACACAGGGGGAATCTCGAACCATGTCCGCTGCAGTCTCCCATCCTCCAGCCGCAGTGGAGCCTGCTCAGCAGAGACGTTGGTCCCAGTGTCTGGCTCAAGCTGATACTGTGCACTTGGTTACTGCTGCCTTTCCAGGCTCAGCCTTTGTAACCAGCATTTATCAGCGGCGAGCAGACGTCTCTGGGACTAAGTCCTGCTTTTCCTCTACTGAGCATGCCCACGGGACGACCTCTCATTGGAGCTTGGGGGTCACATGCTCAGGTCCTGTAGCGTCTCCGATTGGATCACTAGGAAAGTCCCAGAAGGCTACAGCTATAAAAGGTTTGCATGGCCGCGCAGCCATGCGCTAGTATAAGCTTGCTTACGTGCGTGTGTGGATGTATGCCTGTCTATGGATGAAAGCTCCGAATCATTCCCATCCCTTGAGTTGTTGACTGCTCGCGAATGGTGGAAGCTTCCTAGCGCCAGACAGTGCTATCCCACACATCTAGACACAAATTACTGTGTCAATTTGCAGCCATCGCCAGTGCGGCGCCCTGCGCAACCAGTGCACTGTCCTATCCCTAGTTAGGGTGGTTAGTGGCGTCCGCCAGAGTGGTGCTGTACGCACTCTGTGCGGTAAATCTTTAAGGCTAATTTCACGCTTTGCCACACGTCGCAACCGTCGTGCGACGGTTGTGGCGGACCGTCGGCAGCAAAAAACGTTACATGTAACATTTTTTGCTGCGTTGTGTCCGCCATTTCCGACCGTGCATGTGCGGCCGGAACTCCGCCCCCACTTCCCCGCAACTCACAATGGGGCAGCGGATGCGCTGGAAAAATGCATCCGCTGCCCCCGTTGTGCGGCGCTTGCAGAGTATGCGTCGGTATGTCGGGCCGACGCAGTGCGACGGCCCCGTACCGACGCTAGTGTGAAAGTAGCCTAAGTAGTCCTGACAACCGGTCAGTGTAGGGTGGGAACTCCCACTTGATCTCAGCATCTGACTCAGGGCGTCCTCAGGCGCAGACTCAAAAGCTACCAGGGATCAGAGCGAGATCAATCACCAGCATAGTGGGGGTGAATTTCAGGGATCCCACTAGCGTCCATCTGCTGCACCCTGTGACTGCTAACAGGGCACAGCATTTCCTTTGTTTCCCTGCGACTCTGTGAAGCAACATCAGCAGCAGCATCAGTTCATACCGGGTGACGGAACCCGTGTTTATTCTGGCGTAGTACCGCCATATAGTGCTGGAATTACCTAGCAGCAGTTTCCATCTCTGCGCGGTGGACCACGGGCTGCGAACGCACCTTATTACTATTACTATCTTTATATTTATTCAGTGCGTTCCGCCAGCCCTAACACGCAGTGAAACAGTTGAAAACAAATAAATTGGAATGAGATCAGAATAGTGCACATTCTGGCTAGCGGCTCTCCTGACCCAAGTGTGAGAGCTGCATATATTTCTATGTAGCTGTCTCACATGCCTGAACGGCAGGTCACATGATGCTCCATACTGTACAATGGCCCAGCATGATGCTCCATACTGTATAATGGCTCCACATGATGCTCCATACTGTATAATGGCCCCACATGATGCTCCATACTGTATAATGACCACACATGATGCTCCATACTGTATAATGGCCACACATGACGCTCCATACTGTATAATGGCCACACATGATGATCCATACTGTATAATGCCCCAAACATGATGCTCTATACTGCATAATAGCCACACATGATGCTCCCTACTGTATAATGGCCACACATGACGTCACCGCTCTGCTTTCCGGCCGCTGTGCTCACAGCCAGAGCAGAGAAGCAGAGCGCCGAGGACAGACAGCGGTAGGTAAGTATGTAGCATTTGTTTTTTTACTTTTAGGATGGTAACCAGGGTAAACATCGGGTTACTAAGCGCGGCCCTGCGCTTAGTTACCCGATGTTTACCCTGGTTACCAGCGAAGACATCGCTGAATCGGTGTCACACACGCCGATTCAGCGATGTCTGCGGGGAGTCCAGCGACGAAACAAAGTTCTGGACTTTCTTCCCCGACCAGCGACAGCACAGCAGGGGCCTGATCGCTGCTGCCTGTCACACTGGACAATATCGCTAGCGAGGACGCTGCAACGTCACGGATCGCTAGCGATATCGTCTAGTGTGACGGTACCTTTATTCCTTTAACTGCATGACCTCTGTCTGTACTTTGTTTCAGTCACAAAACTCTTCACAGTTTGATGATCACTCTTAAGTTTTTGTGAAATATCTAATGTTTTCATACCTTGTCCAAGGCATTGCACTATTTAATGCTTTTCAGCAGCAGAGAGATCCTTTTTATTTCCCATATTGCTTGAAACCTGTGGCTTGCTTATTAATGTGGAACATCATTTTAAGTAGTTTTCCTTTAATTGGAATCACCTGGAAAATGAATTATCACATGTGTTTAAGATTCATATCAGTGATCCATTGAGCCCTGAGACACAATACCATCCACGAATTTATTCGAAAAACAAAACAATTAAATCTTTATGACACTTAAATCCAATTTGCATAATAATTTGGAACAAAGTGTAGTTCCCCCGCAGAGCAGGGAACTGCAACATGACCCCATTAGGCTTTGGTGAGTTTTTGAAGCTGCAGAATTTCTGCACCTATTAAGCAAATTAGATTAATTGCATTTTTGTGTGCAGTTTTTTAAAATGCACTTCCACATGCACATGCTCACTATTTGGTGAGTTTTTTTTACCTCAGTATTTGTAAGCCAAAACCAGGAATGGAACAGAGGAAAAGTATAATGGAAACACGTCACCACTTCTGCGTTTTTCACCCAACGATCCAAAAAACAAGGCCAAGTTGACGTGTCATTGGCTACAGCAGAAAAAAGTGAAGGTTATGGAATGGCCATCTCAGTCTCCTGACCGCAATATCATTGAGCCCCTCCGGGGAGATCTCAAGCGCGCAGTTCATGCTAAACAGCCCAGGAATTTACAGGAACTGGAGGCTTTTTGCCAAGAAGAGTGGGTAGCTTTACCATCTGAGAAAATAAATAACCTCATCAACAACTACCACAAAAGACTTCAAGCTGTCATTGATGTTAGAGAGGGCAACACACGGTCATCCACACAATCTCCCGGGCAGGCGTACTACTCTGTCCTTACTAGAGCAAAGTATTGCAGTGCACAGGTGCCAGGGCTCTTTGACTTTTCGAGGCACATGTGCACTGCAGCACTTTGCTCTCAACAATGCAGAGAAGTACGCCTGCGCAGCAGCACAATCCCGGAGAAACTGTGTGGATGATGTAGGGTCAAGTCATCCACATGAAGAAAGAAGAAGGAAGGCGCCGGACTAAGACCGCCCCGCAGGTGAGTATAATAAAAGTTATTTTTCTTCTTTCAGGTCTGGCTGGGTGCAGACATATCGCATTATAGAATTCCATATATCAGCCCTGAAAGGTGATGGTGTATCTCATATCAGTCTAACCTGGTGACAGGTTCCCTATAAAGCTGCTTTGTTTTTATACTTTCTGGTATTTGTCTTTGACAAAACTTTATTGATACAGTCATTGTGTAGTGCATATGCTTTTTATATTTTCTGCATCTAATGCATGGCTATGGGGAAAATCTGTACATAATACTCAGTGCACTCACAAGAGAACTTGTATGTTGGAGATGTGAAACACACTCCGCTGGTCAGTTTACGCAAAGTTAAAGCACAGTGGTCAGGAGATTTCTATAAATCATTTTCACTTTTCTGGAACTGTTAGGGTATGTGCACACGTACTAGGGTCCACTGTGGATTTTTCTGCAGCGGATTTGATAAATCCACAGTGGAAAACCGCTGCGGATTTATCGCGAATTTACCGCGGTTTTTCTGCGGTTTTACAACTGCGGATTTCTATTGGAGCAGTTGTAAAACCGCTGTGGAATCCGCAGAAAGAAGTGACATGCTGCGGAATGTAAACCGCTGCGTTTCCGCTCGTTTTTTTCCGCAGCGTGTGCACAGCGTTTTTGGTTTCCCATAGGTTTACATTGAACTGTAAACGCATGGGAAACTTCTGCGGACTCGCAGCTGCGGAAACACTGTGGATCCGCAGCAAAATCCGCATCGTGTGCACATAGACTTAGACGCTTCAATTTTGATGCAGAGAAAATAAACTGCATTAGGAGCGCTGCTGTATAGAGAAACTATGGGGGAGTGATGGATTTCTCTGCTAACTTCACCTTAAATAGTATTGGGGCTCCAACTGGAGTAGGATGTACAGACACAAGTTTTTACCGTAATTTTGGAGAATCAAGGCAAAAATCTGCCGCGCAATCGGATCGTGTGAACACAGCCTAACATTGGCTTTATACTTGACACTTTATGCAAATGTTCCTAGGTGTCACTGTGACAGATAGGAGCCAGAAGACTGCAGTGCCTGATTGCTCCTACTCCTGCACTGAATAGAAGCACTTCACCTTCTTTTTAAATGGTGTAAATTTCTTTTGGCAGTATAGGGGTTATTCTTCCATGCTGAGAGCTCTGGGAGCTAGGGCTGTCTGCTGAGCACAGATAGCTGCTCATATTCCCTATATAATCTGGGTCCTGCAGAGCTAGCTTATGCTGCATGGCAAGGAAGATAGGTGTTGGTGGTTATTGAGTAGCCGGTTGGTGGATTTATCTGTGACAGTTGCTTGGTTTTTTGTGACTGTAATAATTCCCTTTCTCCTCCTACTTTGGTTTCACCCCATGCTTCACTCCACAGTACATACCTCTGTTATACGTTAGTGTATATTGGTATGATTGGTATTTTCGATTTCCTCTGTTCATGTTACCCTGTTAGTCTGTTTGGTGTAGTACTGTGAACTGCTACTCCCCTCTGCCCTGGGTGGGGGAAGGGTACAGATGAAGGGTGGATTGAGGAGATAAGTCAAGGTACATGGCCCTGGCATCTTCACCTTCAGAAGTAACCCAGGGAACAGGGTGAGCTAGGATGCCTCCTAGCGTTAGGAACAGGGAAGGAGGCCCTGGTCCGTGGTCACCAAACAACAGAGTCGTGACATTAGGATTGTTTTCTCCAGCTAAGTTTTTTTATATGGTGGAGGAAAGAAACAGCCTACAGATATCAGTGATTGCTCATATGGATGTGATTGAAAATAAATGTACCATTCTGAAAACATATGGCTTGGGACACGCTGTGTAAAAAGGACTGATAACAATCCCATTTGCAAGAAATACTGAGTGAAATATCACAGCAGCAAAAACAGAAGAACCATACATAACTGGATCTTTCAGTGTTGTATGGTTGCCCAAATCTCCCTCTATCATACACTTTTGGTTGGAGAGGCAAGTGATAGTATCACCGAAGGTAACTTTTAAATTACATTAAATTAAAGTGCATTAATTTAAAACCATACTTTCAAGTAACTTTTCAGAATAAGCTGTCCTGTGTGTATATTTGGCCAATATGTGACGTATCTCCTGCATTTTCACTTGTTTTCTTCTTTGAATGCTTTATCTCTAATTTGCATTTGTCTTTCACCTGGTGAGAGGAAACGTAATTGTAATGTTTCCCATACACAGCTCTTCGCACAGAGAGGGATTACTGCTCTCTATTCCTTAGCACACAGAGAAGAGGACAGCAGATTATTCAGCAGTACTGATTGGTGTATATGTGAATCCAGCACTGGAGTGCGGTAAAAGACTGGGTTGAAAGCTCAGCACCATCTTTCTGTGTATACTCTGCCTGTTTTCTTATTCTGCTCATCTCTTGTCTTCCCCCTTCCTTCTCCATTGACTATAATAGGAGGTGTAACCTAACACCACACTGTGCTGGCTTGTGCTGTTTCTTCAGAGTAAGTAAGTCCAGGAGGCAGTAGTGATGGGCAGGTAGTCTCTTTTTGGTGATCTGGATCACTTTTCTCCATTCACCAAGAAGAACCGGCTCTTTTGAATCCTAAGTGGGTCCTTATGAAATATGTGTTTAAGATAAAATTAATGCAGCTGAAACTCTGCCCACCCAAGACAAAACCTACCTGCTTGCAGCCAGCCAATTAAATCGATGGGCTGGGTTTGGATTGGGTGCTCGGGGTTTCAGCTGCTTTCTTCTTACATCCAATGAGAGCCATTCAGAGAATTTTTTGGCTCTCACTAGGGGTGCCGGCTCCCATCATTCCCACCAGGGTGACAGCGCTTTGTCTCATATTAGTCGCAAACAACCCATCACTGTGAGACAGGAGGAAAGCAGCAAAGTGTCTGATTAGTGAGCAAGGAAGCAGATTTTTCTATTTTTCTCTTTCGTTGGATACTGATTGGCCTATGGATTCCTCTCACCGCTTATTTTCCTCTTTAGTATTCACAACACAACAGGGTCTTTTTACATTAAGCAGCTATATTCATTATATTCAAGTCACCTGAGCCTGCCAATTTCAATGGGACTGGCCAAAGAATGTGATGTATATCGGGCTTCTTCAGACTTATGCCTGTGAGTCGCCCGCCAGGGCTGTGGGGTACTCGGTACCGGGTCCGGTCGATGTTAAAGGGGAGGTCACGGTGGCGGCGACCCAGTCCGTGGCCCTGGGCTCCCAAGTAAAAGGGGAACAGTCTTTAAAGGGGATGTGAAAATAATAAAAGTTTGTGATGCCACCTGTGGTTCTCGGTCAGAGGAGACCAATGCTGCTTAAAGGGGTCCTCTGGGGACGATGGTGCTGCAGCAAAGATGGTGTTGCTTCCCACAGGTGAAGCGGGGTTCCCCATGGCTCCCGGTGAGTTTGGCCAGAGTGGTGTGGTGCCAGAATAAACAGAGGACACAGGATTACAGTCTCTTTACCTGGTTTACAGGTTGTAGTAAGCCACAGTCCAGGGTACCAGCAACAGGTGGTGATGTGGTCTAGCCTGGAGGCAATGGTGGATCCCTCTCCCAGGTGAGGTTTGTAAGCCTTCCTGCTTGCACTCTTATGTGAGGTCCTTGCTGCCGGCGGCTCAGTTACAAAGTCCTCTCTCCTGTCCTGGGACAGTAACCTGTATGGTGGGCAATGTGAGCCTTTTTACAGGGTCTCTATCATGACCCAGGCTCTCTGTATACTGCTGCACCTTCAGGTGTGGGTGCAGACAGACGACTTGAAATCTTCTGTCCTTTCGGTTCTGCTGTGGACCTGGAGTACGACACAGCCTCGGGCTCCCGATGCCCAGTTTCTGCGCTTCAGCTCAGTGGGTACCCAGTCACAGTTCTCCCCCAAGCTCCTTTATTCTCCTTTGCTTCTCCCCTCAAATACTCACTATCACTGCAACCCTTCAGGTTCTCTTCCATCCTGGAGCTGCAGCACACATGTGCACGTGGCTGCACGGCCCCACTCCCTACTCTCACTCCTCTCTCCTCGACTGAACTGACTAATTCCTCCTCCAGACCAGAATATATATATCTGGGGGAAGCTCCCCTGAATCCGGGTTCAGAGCTCCCCCTTCTGGCCTGGATTCAGAATGTGTTGCGTTGCATGTAGGTGCTTTACCTGGAAAGGACATCCTCCTTGCCTCCAAACATGTCATCACCCTCCCCGAAAGGAAGGCAACATCACTGTAACAACCGGTTACCTGGGGTGTTACACTTGACTGATGATGGTGATGAAGATAAGGGTCGTAGAACACCCAAACGTTTTGTTCTGTGGTAGATAACCTTCTGTAGTCCTGCAGAGGCTTTCTTCCCCTCTCCAAATAGAGAGCCCATAAATGCTCACATGTATAGGGGAGTTTAGAAGCATACTGCCAGCCACAGCTCTTGTGTACAGGTACTTTTAGTTTCATACTATAACTCTCTCCCCTTTCAGCCAATAATCCTAGCCCTGTGTTTACTTGGTAGTCATTGCCTTTATGTCAGTAGTGTCAACTGAGCCTTTTCCCTTTCCTTCAGTAATCTATGCAGAAGAAAATCATGGAGGATGCCGATGTGTTTTAAATTTTACTGCTAGCTCGTGAAGGTTTTCATTAATCTATGCCACAATGTTTTAATTACATTCTTAATTTTAACCTGAAGGCAGAAGTCCAGACACATGCTAAATTAATTTTATTACCAGTCTTCCGTAGGTTTACTGTCAAAGAAATTAGCAGATGTACACTGGTACAAGTAAAAGGTGGTCTAGCTTTAATTTATGACAATATTCATGCATGGAAATGAGGAAGGGATGATAAAATTGTAGGTTTAGATGAGAGGTAAGAGAAATCTGATGCTTCTGAGCTGCTCACATATGTTATCTGCTCTTGTCATAAATGCACAGTAAATAAGACCTGCGGGTGGGTTTACAACCTGCTCCATGCCAAGAAGCTTTAGGTCCAACTTATGTCTGTGAAATGGGTGGCCTGGCTCATTTGCACATTCTGCCTCTGTTTTCATACAAGAAGAGCAGCCCTAGTTAGCATAGCTTAAGGGAATCTGACACAACACAGGGAATGCTAATTACAGTAACCAACTGGCAATGATGCATCCAAAATTAAATGGTCTGTAAATGAGCAGATGAATTTTTATAGCCCCAAGTCCAAAAAAACAAGGAAATGTTCTTAAATTAAAGGGCATGCCTTAATAAGAGTGGAATTGTTACCCAGGATATTTTGTCCTTTAATGAACACAGATTACAAGATGTAATTTTCTAGCACAATTTCTTATGGGCTGAAGAGTATTTGTTCCCAATTAGCAGTGCAGCCAGTAGACTTGATCTATGTAGACATGCACTTTGAATAGTAATGAGGCCTTACCTTTTAGTTAAAGTATCATTTTATAAAGACATGATATACTGTGATCAATCATAATGTCAAATTTCCAAAAATAAGATGCATCTTCAGTAATTTTAGGCAACGTGATAAGTCTCATCTGGAGATGTGGATCCTCTAGCCCTTTAGAAGAGCAACAGCCCCTTATGCATCTCAGACAGAAGGTGTTGGTGCAGTCGGGTGGCCCAGTTGTGACAGGGCAGCCACTGGCATGGCAGAGTTGGAATCCACAAGGGATCAGGGTAGATTCATCAATAAGAAACCAGTGCAATACCGCTAAGTACAAAACAGGAGTTCAGGAGCAAAGCAGGCCCAACAAAGTAGCAGAGTCTCTCGCTGAGTTATGGGGTAGCAAAGCTGAGTTGCAAAGGATGTCCAGAGGCAAAGCTGGTCAGCGATGTAGCAGGACTGAGTATGTTGAAGAAGTTCACCATTGTAGAGCTCGCAAAGTGATATAGCAGACTTGACGAAGGGATGTAGCAGGGCTGAGTATGTAGCCGAGTCCAATATTGCATGGCTGGCACAGCAATATAAAAGAGTTATAATCAGTGGCGGATTATCAGAGGGTCAATATGGGCGGTACCCCAGGGCCCAGTGGTCTGGGGGGCCCCTGGGCTACCGCAGAGATTGACCCTCCGCTAATCGTCTGTGAATGCCCGCCGGCATTTATGTGCCCCCGGACCCGGTGGGCAGAGAGAGGGGGCCCGCATCGGGCCCCTTCTCATCTGCTCACCGGGCCCCTTCCGACGCTGCAGCGGTTTCCTATTAACGTGCGGGCGCGCGCCCACACGTCAATAGTTAACAACAGCCGCCAGCCAATTGGAGGCTGGCAGCTGAAGTCAGCCGCAGCGCACACGTCATTGTCAGTCGCCGGCGAGTGTACGCTGCTGGAGGGAGCTCGCCGCCTGGAGCGCGGACAGGTGAAGAGACTGTTTTTTTTTTTTTTGTTTTTTTTTGATAAGCTAACGGTGGACACACTGGGGGCAATGCTGGAGGACACACTGGGGCAATGCTGGAGACACTGGGGGCAATGCTGGAGACACTGGGGCAGATTGCTGGAGGACACACTGGGGGCAATGCTGGAGACACTGGGGCAATGCTGGAGACACTGGGGCAGATTGCTGGAGACACTGGGGCAATGCTGGAGACACTGGGGAATGCTGGAGGACACACTAGGGCAGATTGCTGGAGACACTGGGGCAATGCTGGAGACACTGGGGCAGATTGCTGGACACACTGGGGCAATGATGGACACACTGGGGCAGATGATTGCTGGAGACACTGGGGCAGATTGCTGGACACACTGGAGCAGATTGCTGGAGGAGACACTGGGGCAGATTGCTGGAGGAGACACTGGGGCAATGCTGGAGACACTGGGGCAAGGCTGGAGACACTGGGGCAATGCTGGAGACACTGGAGCAGATTGCTGGAGACACTGGGGCAATGCTGGAGACACTGGGGCAATGCTGGAGACACTGGGGCAATGCTGGAGACACTGGGGCAGATTGCTGGAGACACTGGGGCAGATTGCTGGAGACACTGGGGCAATGCTGGAGACACTGGGGCAATGCTGGAGACACTGGTACAATGCTGGAGACACTGGGGCAATGCTGGAGACACTGGGGTAGATTGCTAGAGACACTGGGGCAATGCTGGACACACTGGGGCAATGCTGGAGACACTGGGGCAATGCTGGAGGACACACTAGGGCAGATTGCTGGAGACACTGGGGCAATGCTGGAGACACTGGGGCAGATTGCTGGACACACTGGGGCAATGCTGGACACACTGGGGCAGATGATTGCTGGAGACACTGGGGCAGATTGCTGGACACACTGGGGAAGATTGCTGGAGGACACACTGGGGCAGATTGCTGGAGGACACACTGGGGCAATGCTGGAGACACTGAGGCAAGGCTGGAGACACTGGGGCAGATTGCTGGACACACTGGGGCAATGCTGGACACACTGGGGCAGATGATTGCTGGAGACACTGGGGCAGATTGCTGGACACACTGGGGCAGATTGCTGGACACACTGGGGGCAGGACTGGAGGCATGGGCAGAATGTAGACACGGGGCATGATTGGAGACACGGGGCAGAATGAAAGACATGGGGCAGGATGGGATCATGGGGCAGGATGGATACGATGGAGACAGATGGGGCAGGATGGGGAGATCATATGGTGTAGAATGGATGCTCATGAGTGCAGGATGGGAGAACATATGGCTGGAGCCAGGAATGAGACACACGGGGCCAGGGTGGGGAATATTATTACCATAGGGGATAATTAGGGATATTATTACTGCAGTGATGTATTTATTTTATTTTTTGAGTATACTGTTTTAAATGGGGGGGCGGTCCTGTTACTGTGCAGAGTGACACTATATCGCCTTTTTTTCTTCGTGTGGTGTAATGTAGAAGTTGTGAAAAATTAAGTAATGTGTTCTGCAAGCGGAGCTCGAGATAACTGTTATTTCCTGCAGAAACGAGTCCTGGCTGGAAGAAATGATGGCGGTCTGTGCTGGATGAAAGATGAAGGACTTCACCTAGAGACGTCACTGGTGAGTCAGTGTTACCTATACACTGACACTATACACTGTATACTATATACAGAGGTCCTGTGTACAATGTCACCAGTGATCACTGTATTACCTATACATTATATACAGAGCTCCTGTGTATAATACCACCAGTGATCTCTGTATTACCTCTACACAGACACTGCATACTAAGTACAGATCTCCTGTGAATACTGGCACTTATGGTGATAGTATTGTGTTTTTTGTTTTTTTTATTACTGATCAGTATTGTAGAATTCAGTCACTATGTGGTGGTAATATGTGGTCTGGAAATGTTGTTGTGGTATTTGTCCCTTGTATGTGCTATTTGGTCACCAAGTGGTGGTAATATGTGGTCTTGACATGGTGCGGTGGTATTTGTTCCTTGTATGTGATATTATTTGATCACTGTGGTTGTAATTTGTGGTCTGGTCATGGTGCGGTGGTATTTTGTTCCTTGTATGTTATATTATTGGTCAAAATATACCTAAATTGTATTGCAGATTTTAACAAATATTTAATAGGTTACAGTAGAGTAGGGCCCGGCCATTTTTCTGGAATAATCTGGTTCGGGTATATCATGACCCCCGACACATGACCCCCGTCACATGACCCCCGTCACATGACCCCCGTCACATGACCCCCGTCACATGACCGGGGGGGGCCACAGTGTCTGAACAGCCCGGGGCCCTGGCTACCCTTAATCCACCCCTGGTTATAATCCACAAGGGATCAGGGTAGACTCGGCAATATGAAACCAGTGTAATACTGCTAAGTGAAAAACAGAAGGTTCAGGAGCAAAGCAGGTCCAACAAAGTAGCAGAAGTCACTAAGCATTGCGTTCCAGGATTAGCAGAGCTGAATTACACAGGAGATTCAGAGGCAGAGCGGGCCAGCGATTTTGCAATGCTGTCTCAGTGATGTAACAGTGCTGGGTATGTCATAATGCGGGCAGGGTTCTCTCTCCTCCTGTACCAGTCCTGACTTGATTAAGATTATTGTACTTGTTTTTATTATGTATACACTTTTCACATGTAAACAGGGGCGGATTATCAGAGGGTCAATATGGGCGGTAGCCCAGGGCCCAGTGGTCTGGGGGGGGCCCTGGGCTACCGCACAGATTGGCCCTCTGATAATCATCTGTGAATGCCGTGCCGGCGGCCGCCGCCGCCGGCATTTATGTGCCCCGGGCCCGCCGTACCCGGTGGGCAGAGAGAGGGGGCCCGCATCGGGCCCCTTCTCATCTGCTCACCGGGCCCCTTGCAGCGCTGCGGCGGTTTCCTTATGATGTGCGGGCGGGCGCGCGCCCGCACGTCAATAGTTATCAACAGCCGCCAGCCAATTGGAGGCTGGCGGCTGATGTCGGCCGCAGCGCACACGTCGCCGGCGTCTGACGTCATTGTCAGTCGCCGGCGAGTGTGCTCTGTTGGAGGGAGCTCAACGCTGGAGCGCGGACAGGTGAGGAGACTTTGGTTTTTTGTTTTTGTTTTTTTTTATAGCGGTGGACACACTGAGGGCAATTCTGGGGGACACTGTCTGGGGCAATGCTGCAGGAAACTGGGGCAATGCTGGAGGACACTGGGGCAGATTGCTGGAGGACACTGGGGCAGATTGCTGGAGGACACTGGGGCAGATTGCTGGAGGACACTGGGGCAGATTGCTGGAGGACACTGGGGCAGATTGCTGGAGACACTGGGGCAGATTGCTGGAGACACTGGGGCAGATTGCTGGAGGACACTGGGGCAGATTGCTGGAGAACACTGGTGCAGATTGCTGGAGGACACTGGGGCAGATTGCTGGAGGACACTGGGGCAGATTGCTGGAGACACTGGGGCAGATTGCTGGAGACACTGGGGCAGATTGCTGGAGGACACTGGGGCAGATTGCTGGAGGACACTGGGGCAGATTGCTGGAGGACACTGGGGCAGATTGCTGGAGGACACTGGGGCAGACTGCTGGAGGACACTGGGGCAGATTGCTGGAGGACACTGGGGCAGACTGCTGGAGGACACTGGGGCAATGCTGGAGGACACTGGGGCAGATTGCTGGAGACACTGGGGCAGATTGCTGGAGACACTGGGGCAATGCTGGAGATACTGGGGGAAATGCTGGACATACTGGGGGAAATGCTGGATATACTGGGGCAGATTGCTGGACACACTGGTGGTAATATTCTGGACACACTGGGGGCAATATGCTGGAGACACTGGGGCAGATTGCTGGACACTGGGGCAATATGCTGGACATACTGGGGCAGATTGCTGGACATACTGGGGCAGATTGCTGGACACACTGGGGGCAGGACTGGAGGCATGGGCAGAATGTAGACACGGGCATGATTGGAGACACGGGGCAGAATGAAAGACATGGGGCAGGATTGGATCATGGGGCAGGAAGGATACGATGGAGACATATGGGGCAGGATGTGGAGATCATATGGGGCAGAATGGATACTCATGAGGGCAGGATGCGAGAACATATGGCTGGAGCCAGGAATGAGACACACGGGGCCAGGATGTGGAATATTATTACCATAGGGGCTAATTAAGGGATATTATTACTGCAGTGATGTATTTATTTTATTTTTTGAGTATACTGTTTTAAATGGGGGTCGGTCCTGTTACTGTGCAGAGTGACACTATATCGCCTTTTTTTCTTCGTGTGGTGTAATGTAGAAGTTGTGAAAAATTAAGTAATGTATTCTACAAGCGGAGCTCGAGATAACTGTGTTATTTCCTGCAGAAACGAGTCCTGGCTGGAAGAAATGATGGCGGTCTGTGCTGGATGAAAGATGAAGGACTTCACCTAGAGACATCACTGGTGAGTCAGTGTTACCTATACGCTGACACTATACACTGCATACTATATACAGAGGTCCTGTGTACAATGTCACCAGTGATCACTGTATTACCTATACATTATATACAGAGCTCCTGTGTATAATACCACCAGTGATCTCTGTATTACCTCTACACAGACACTGCATACTAAGTACAGATCTCCTGTGAATACTGGCACTTATGGTGATAGTATTGTGTTGTTTTTTACTGATCAGTATTGTAGTATTCAGTCACTATGTGGTGGTAATATGTGGTCTGGAAATGGTGTTGTGGCATTTGTCCCTTGTATGTGCTATTTGGTCACCAAGTGGTGGTAATATGTGGTCTTGACATGGTGCGGTGGTATTTGTTCCTTGTATGTGATATTATTCAATCACTGTGGTTGTAATTTGTGGTCTGGTCATGGTGCAGTGGTATTTGTTCCTTGTATGTGATATTATTGGTCAAAATATACCTAAATCGTATTGCAGACTTTAACAAATATTTAATAGGTTACAGTAGAGTAGGGCCCGGCCATTTTTCTGGAATAATCTGGTTCGGGTATATCATGACCCCCGTCACATGACCCCCGTCACATGACCCCCGCCATATGACCGGGGGGGGAGGGGGGGCCCACAGTGTCTGAACAGCCCGGGGCCCTGGCTACCCTTAATCCACCCCTGCATGTAAAGCACCATGGAATAAATGGTGCTTTAATAATAATAATAATAATAATAATAATAATGTCTAATATTGCAGAGCTGGCATAATGATATAGAAGAGTTGACTCATCAATGTAGCAGAGCTCAGAATTTAGCTGCGTTGACTCAGCATTATAGCAGATTTAAGTAGGCAGCAAAGTCATACATTGCAGATCTGGCACATCGATGCGAGAGCTGACTAACCAGTGTAGCAGAGATAAGTATGCAGCTGAGTTCAATATTGCAGAGCTACCACAGTGATATAGCAGAATTGACTCAGCGTTGCAGCAAAGATGAGTATGCAGCAAAATTAAATATTTCAGAGCTGCCACAACAATATAGATAGCAGAGGTTGCAGAGCCTTATTTGTTGGGAGAAACAGCTACATTTTTTCACCACTTAAAGGGGTTGTCCAGTGCTACTAGACTAGGACAATCCCTTTTAATATCCCCCGCTTGTCCCTGATATTATAAAAATGCCTATACTCACCTCCTGTGCTGGCGCCGTTCCTGCAGTGTCGGCACTTGCTCTCCCCGGGGCTCCCGTGCTGCTGTATGACACGTAGTGCCCGGCGACCAATCAGCGCTGGAGTCACTCTCCCCACCTTCGAACAAATTGAATATGAAGATGAAGTCAGACATCAGCTGCAGCCCAGACTTCCTCTTCATGTTCAATTTGTCTCAAGGCGGAGACAGTGACGCCAGTGCTGATTGGACGCTGGGCACCACATGTCACAACAACCACACAGGAGAGCAAGTCCAACACCGTGGGAACTACGCTGGCACAAGAGCTAAGTATTGGCATTTTCATTTTATTGGGGCCAAGCATGAGAAGGGGTTGTCCTAGTAGTGGACAACTTCTTTAAATAATTAAAAAAAAAAACTATAAATGCTTGGTATCTGCATACTTGTACTGACCTGGAGAATCAAATTGCCAGGATAGTCTTAACACTTACTTTCCTTACAGGGTGCTTCCTGTAGTTTTGATAAAATGACTGAGTTATCTGCAGTATATTATTACTAAAGGACTAGTAAACTTGCTCCCATCCCGACAATGTCTTTTTCAGGGAAGGCCTTACATATTTCAGCAAGACAATGATAGACCATATACTGCACCCATCACAACAGCCTGATGGGCTATCTTTATCGGATAGATAAAGCTTTATTCAGTTTGACGAGTACCTGGGAGAAAGATAAGTGGGATAGGCCACAGCTATCATATGACAAATACAGTCCTGGCCTAGTATGAGGCACACGTACAATTTTTATTTTCAATACATGCCATGAACAATAGAAAATATAATTCTTAAAGTTACAGCTTTGTTTTACATGTTTATATTTTCCAACAATTTTTTAATAGAATTCATCCAGGTTCAGAGGATAATATCTGGACAAGTCAAGCTTACACGTCAGAAATAACAATCATGTAATAGACATTTTAGCACACCAAAGAATTAACATTAGATACATCAAATTGCACTCCGCTCATGCAATCATTCAAGTTATCTTTTTTATGTTACATGACAAGTTCGGAGCTAAATGATTTTAGCCTTAGGCCAACAGCTAAGTAACATTAGATGTGGAAAAGTGCACTTAAGCTTCGTAGATTTGCACAGAGTAATGTCATATTAGATTTAATTTGATAATATGTTTTCTATTTTTTCCCTAAAACTTCCCATCATATCTACTGAATTCTTATTGAGAATGCTCTGCCATTTCTGGTTTAGCAGACAATAGTCTCAATTTATTACCCCATTTATTTAGTATTTTCTCTCAATGACAGAGTAAGTAAAACTAACTTTTTCCAACATGTAGAGTTGCATGTAAATTCTGAAATGTAATGTATACCTTTTGTTTCTTACAGGACGTCTGTTGGCCAAACCTACAGTATGAACTAACCTTATTGCCTTGTAGGGGATATAGCCCCCATAAAAATTGCATCTTACGGGGCCTATTCATTGCGCACACCAGTATTAATGAATGGGCTCTCTGGAGTATGCCTAATCCCAGTTGACAGGTGACTGTAGCCATGCTTCATGCCACCCATACTCCATATACTCCATCCATATTGGAGTAGCTAGCCAGAACTGCTATGAAAACACCAGAAATCGCAAGATTTTTGTGCATGCTCAGAGTTGCACAAAAATATTGTGACTTATTAAAGTATTTCTGGCAAAAACACGTTGGCCCCTTATTGTTCTAATTGCTGCCTCTATTTTGCAGAAACTAAACTTTAATCAAACATGTTAATTTGAGCACTTGGTGCACCCTTGATATAGCCAAAATGCCCAGTGCACCATTGCACCGATTGGTTTGGATACTTTTGCCTTCCTCACTGGTGATTGACAGCTTGAGTACATGCTTTTTATTATAATAATTATTATTATAATTTATTTATATAGCACCATTAATTCCATTGTGCTGTACATGAGAAGGGGTTACATCAAAATACAAATATCACTTACAGTAAACAAAACTAACAATGACAGACTGGTACAGAGGGAAGAGGACCCTGCCCTTGCGGGCTTACATTCTACAGGATTATGGGGAAGGAGACAGTAGGTCGAGGGTTGCAGTAGCTCCAATGGTGTTGAGTAGAGTTGAGCGACCTTGACCTTTTTAGAGTCGAGCCGGGTTTCGCGAAACCCGACTATCTCAAAAGTCGGGTCGAGTGAAATCGGCCGATTATGACGTAAAGTCGGGATCGACCGAAACACGAAACCCAATGCAAGTCAATGGGGCAGCATAGTCGGCAGTGAGTGGGGGCCAGGAAACACCTAGAGTGCCCATTTTAATGTCAAAACCATCCATTCTTCTTAATGAAGCTTGTCAAGCGTAATTTACCTTATAATAATTGTAAGGCATTTGAAATTGGGGGTCATTTGGCTAAAGTTGTGGTGGGTAGGGCTGGTTCAAGTAATTAGTGGGCCCAGGAAATCTGGACCACGTCACGGCAGTGGAGCAGGGAGAGGTAAGTATTTCAACTTTGCAAGTGCTGTGAACCTGAGCAAGCAGGGGGGGCCCACTCGTTGGCATTGGCACTGGCACAGGGCCCCTCAAAGTACAGCGGTGTGTTTGCACGGCGGGGGCGCCTCCCACCGGCAGCAACACTTTTGCGTACTATGAGAGGCCCTGTGCCAGTGACGTCGCCAACTAGTATTCCTCCCCCCACCTAATGAAGGAACCTGCACTTTCATCTGCACCTTCCTCTTTGTCCCCGTGTAAGGTGGTATGGAATGCGGGAAGAGCAACCTGACTTTCAGCAGGGTCACAATGTTGTTGTGTAGCGTGCACGGGGAATGTTGCGTTATGGGTCAATGTACCAGCAGACTCATCTATCACTGGCTGGGCAATGGGCAGGATGAGGAGGAAACACAGATATAGGCCCAAAGAATAAAGTTGGCTAAATGCAGTTCAAAATTGGTAACACAGGAATAACCAGGGGGCATTGCAGTGGAGGACAACTGGAATGAGAGGCTGACACAGAGAGTAGGCCCAAATCAGTAAGTAGTCGAAATGCAGTTCAAAATTGGCAACCGTAGTAAACAGGCGGCACAGCTTTGTTCAGTGGAGGAGAACAGCAAGGAGTGGCAGACACCGATAGTAGGCCCCAACCCAACTAGTAGGCCAAATGCAGTCTAACATTAACAACTACTTAACGAGCGCCTGAAAACGGAATTTCAGGACAGGAAACCAAGAGAACAGCAAGGAGTGGCAGACACCGATAGTAGGCCCCAAACCAACTAGTACGCCAAATGCAGTTGTTCCGTTTAACCACAATTTAATGAGAGCCTGAAGATAGAAGTTCAGGAAAGGCAACCTGGAGAACACCTTGGAGTGGAACACACCATCTCTCTACACCCCATACCCAATTTGTAGGCCTAATGCAGTGTAGTTTCCAAGAACTACTAAACGAGAGCCGGAAGATCGAAGCTCAGGAAAGGCAACCTGGAGAACACCTTGGAGTGGAACACACCATCTCTCTACACCCCATACCCAATTTGTAGGCCTAATGCAGTGTAGTTTCCAACAACTACTAAACGAGAGCCGGAAGATCGAAGCTCAGGATAGGCAACCTGGAGAACACCTTGGAGTGGAACACACCATCTCTCTACACCCCATACCCAATTTGTAGGCCTAATGCAGCGTAGTTTCCAACAACTACTAAACGAGAGCCGGAAGATCGAAGCTCAGGAAAGGCAACCTGGAGAACACCTTGGAGTGGAACACACCATCTCTCTACACCCCATACCCAATTTGTAGGCCTAATGCAGTGTAGTTTCCAACAACTACTAAACGAGAGCCGGAAGATCGAAGCTCAGGAAAGGCAACCTGGAGAACACCTTGGAGTGGAACACACCATCTCTCTACACCCCATACCCAATTTGTAGGCCTAATGCAGTGTAGTTTCCAAGAACTACTAAACGAGAGCCGGAAGATCGAAGCTCAGGAAAGGCAACCTGGAGAACACCTTGGAGTGGAACACACCATCTCTCTACACCCCATACCCAATTTGTAGGCCTAATGCAGCGTAGTTTCCAACAACTACTAAACAAGAGCCGGAAGATCGAAGCTCAGGAAAGGCAACCTGGAGAACACCTTGGAGTGGAACACACCATCTCTCTACACCCCATACCCAATTTGTAGTCCTAATGCAGTGTAGTTTCCAAGAACTACTAAACGAGAGCCGGAAGATCGAAGCTCAGGAAAGGCAACCTGGAGAACACCTTGGAGTGGAACACACCATCTCTCTACACCCCATACCCAATTTGTAGGCCTAATGCAGCGTAGTTTCCAACAACTACTAAACGAGAGCATGAAGATCGAAGCATTGGCGAGGAAACCTGGGGAACACCTTGGAGTGGAACACACCATCTCTCTACACCCCATACCCAATTTGTAGGCCTAATGCAGCGTAGTTTCCAACAACTACTAAACGAGAGCCGGAAGATCGAAGCTCAGGAAAGGCAACCTGGAGAACACCTTGGAGTGGAACACACCATCTCTCTACACCCCATACCCAATTTGTAGGCCTAATGCAGTGTAGTTTCCAACAACTACTAAACGAGAGCCGGAAGATTGAAGCTCAGGAAAGGCAACCTGGGGAACACCTTGGAGTGTAACACACCATCTCTCTCCACCCGATACCCATTTTGTAGGCCTAATGCAGTGTAGTTTTCTACAACTACTAAACGAGAGTCGGAAGACCGAAGCAATGGCAAGGAAACCTGGGGAACACCTTGGAGTGTAACACACCATCTCTCTCCACCCCATACCCAATTTGTAGGCCTAATGCAGCCTACTTTCCGACAACTACTAAACGAGAGCATGAAGATCGAAGCTCAGGAAAGGCAACCTGGGGAACACCTTGGAGTGTAACAAACCCTCTCTCTACACCACGGAAGGGCTGATTCTTAGGAAGGAAGGCTGTCGGAAAGAAGCAGGGCGCGTCCGAGGGTGATTATATTCTTATTAGGTATATACTCACCCTCGGACGCGCCCTGCTTCTTTATTTGTAATGAATGTTTATTTGCAATGTGGTTTTGACTTACTCTATTTTTTTGGTAAATAATGATTTTATTATTTTCATTGTTTTGCATCTTCTTGGCAATAATATAAAGAAGACGCGACAGGACAACACTCGGTGGATGCCATATCTGTGTATTAAATAGAAAAAAAATTTCAGTTAACTACTTGCAGGAGAAAGTTATTGTAGCTGGTGGCCATTTTTAGTACTCTACCAGATTTTTGTTGTATGTGTTTGTTTTTAATGTTAAAATGTCTGCATTTGATATCTCTCCAGTATTTTCTTTTTTATAAGCAAAATACTTATTTTTATATTTTCTGATGTTGGTTCAAGGGGTACACGGGCAGCAGTAGACAGGTCAGTGGAGGCCTAGTGGAAGGAGGGACCGCAGACAGGCTTCGAAGCCCTAACATAATAAATTGGGCTGGCTGTAGGCAATTTAAAATTGGTTCCAGGGGAACACGGGCAGCAGTAGACAGGTCAGTGGAGGCCTAGTGGAAGGAGGGACCGCAGACAGGCTTGGAAGCCCTAACATAATAAATTGGGCTGGCTGTAGGCAATTTAAAATTGGTTCCAGGGGAACACGGGCAGCAGTAGACAGGTCAGTGGAGGCCTAGTGGAAGGAGGGACCGCAGACAGGCTTCGAAGCCCTAACATAATAAAATGGGCTGGCTGTAGGCAATTTAAAATTGGTTCCAGGGGAACACGGGCAGCAGTAGACAGGTCAGTGGAGGCCTAGTGGAAGGAGGGACCGCAGACAGGCTTCGAAGCCCTAACATAATAAATTGGGCTGGCTGTAGGCAATTTAAAATTGGTTCCAGGGGAACACGGGCGGCAGTAGACAGGTCAGTGGAGGCCTAGTGGAAGGAGGGACCGCAGACAGGCTTCGAAGCCCTAACATAATAAATTGGGCTGGCTGTAGGCAATTTAAAATTGGTTCCAGGGGAACACGGGCAGCAGTAGACAGGTCAGTGGAGGCCTAGTGGAAGGAGGGACCGCAGACAGGCTTCGAAGCCCTAACATAATAAATTGGGCTGGCTGTAGGCAATTTAAAATTGGTTCCAGGGGAACACGGGCGGCAGTAGACAGGTCAGTGGAGGCCTAGTGGAAGGAGGGACCGCAGACAGGCTTCGAAGCCCTAACATAATAAATTGGGCTGGCTGTAGGCAATTTAAAATTGGTTCCAGGGGAACACGGGCAGCAGTAGACAGGTCAGTGGAGGCCTAGTGGAACGAGGGACCGCAGACAGGCTTCGAAGCCCTAACATAATAAATTGGGCTGGCTGTAGGCAATTTAAAATTGGTTCCAGGGGAACACGGGCGGCAGTAGACAGGTCAGTGGAGGCCTAGTGGAAGGAGGGACCGCAGACAGGCTTCGAAGCCCTAACATAATAAATTGGGCTGGCTGTAGGCAATTTAAAATTGGTTCCAGGGGAACACGGGCGGCAGTAGACAGGTCAGTGGAGGCCTAGTGGAAGGAGGGACCGCAGACAGGCTTCGAAGCCCTAACATAATAAATTGGGCTGGCTGTAGGCAATTTAAAATTGGTTCCAGGGGAACACGGGCAGCAGTAGACAGGTCAGTGGAGGCCTAGTGGAAGGAGGGACCGCAGACAGGCTTCGAAGGCCTAACATAAGAAAAATGTCAATACAATGGTATTGACAGTGCCAGGCATTGAAGGATGTCAGCGCATAGACTAAACATTGGTGGAGCTGTGAGAGAAAATTTTGCAAGTCGTAGAGCACTGTTTGACCTGGGGGGGGGGACTGTCTTGTGGCCGGCGGTACAGGCCCAGGGCCCCTCATATTACAACGGTGTGTCTGACGTTGGGTGCGCACCACCACCGCCAGACACTTTATTGTACTATGAGGGACCTAGTGGCAGTGCCGTCGACCAAAAGCGGGCACACCCACCTCTTCAGACAAACAGTACTCTCACGGGTGCTGGGGCCAAGTGGCGATACCACGGCCCCGTGTGGGGACTTTGGCCATTTAGGGAGGTGTTAACATGTCGGATGCTGGACAATCAGGTGCTGCAAATTACGAGATTGGAAAAGTCGTTCAGAATAGTCCACAGGCAAGACCTTTACATAGGAAAGCTAGGTGTCAGCCGGGCAAGGTGGGGCAAAAGATTTCGAAATCCAGTTGTGGTTCATTTTAATGAAGGTTAGATCATCTACATTTTGGGTAGCCAGACGAGTCCTTTTTTCTGTTAGTATTGAACCTGCAGCACTGAATACTCTTTCTGATAGGACACTAGCTGCCGGGCAAGCAAGCTCCTGCAATGCATATTCTGCCAATTCTGGCCAGGTGTCTAATTTTGATGCCCAGTAATCAAATGGGAATGACGGTTGAGGGAGAACATCGATAAGGGATGAAAAATAGTTTGTAACCATACTGGACAAATGTTGTCTCCTGTCACTTTGAATTGATGCTGCAGTACCTGTCCTGTCTGCGGTCATAGCAAAATCACTCCACAACCTGGTCAGAAAACCCCTCTGGCCAACGCCACTTCTGATTTCTGCCCCTCTAACTCCTCTGGTCTGCTGGCCCCTGCAGCTCGTGTGAGAACGATCACGGGCGCTGTGTGCAGGGAATGCCAGAAGCAAACGGTCAACAAGAGTTGATTGTTTGGTTGCTAATATTAGATCCAAGTTCTCATGTGGCATTATATTTTGCAATTTGCCTTTATAGCGAGGATCAAGGAGGCAGGCCAACCAGTAATCGTCATCGTTCATCATTTTAGTTATGCGTGTGTCCCTTTTGAGGATACGTAAGGCATAATCCGCCATGTGGGCCAAAGTTCCAGTTCTCAAATCTCCGGTTGTGCTTGGTTGAGGGGCAGTTTCAGGCAAATCCACGTCACTTGTGTCCCTCCAAAAACCAGAACCCGGCCTTGCCGCGCCACCAATTTCCAGTGGCCCCGGAAAAGCTTCCTCATTACAAATATAATCATCCCCATCATCCTCCTCGTCCTCCTCCTCCTCTTCCCCCGCTAACTCGTCCTGTACACTGCCCTGGCCAGACAAAGGCTGACTGTCATCAAGGCTTTCCTCTTCCTCAGCTGCAGACGCCTGATCCTTTATGTGCGTCAAACTTTGCATCAGCAGACGCATTAGGGGGATGCTCATGCTTATTATGGCGTTGTCTGCACTAACCAGCCGTGTGCATTCCTCAAAACACTGAAGGACTTGACACATGTCTTGAATCTTCGACCATTGCACACCTGACAACTCCATGTCTGCCATCCTACTGCCTGCCCGTGTATGTGTATCCTCCCACAAAAACATAACAGCCCGCCTCTGTTCGCACAGTCTCTGAAGCATGTGCAGTGTTGAGTTCCACCTTGTTGCAACGTCTATGATTAGGCGATGCTGGGGAAGGTTCAAAGAACGCTGATAGGTCTGCATACGGCTGGAGTGTACGGGCGAACGGCGGATATGTGAGCAAAGTCCACGCACTTTGAGGAGCAGGTCGGATAACCCCGGATAACTTTTCAGGAAGCACTGCACCACCAGGTTTAAGGTGTGAGCCAGGCAAGGAATGTGTTTCAGTTGGGAAAGGGAGATGGCAGCCATGAAATTCCTTCCGTTATCACTCACTACCTTGCCTGCCTCAAGATCTACAGTGCCCAGCCACGACTGCGTTTCTTTCTGCAAGAACTCGGACAGAACTTCCGCGGTGTGTCTGTTGTCGCCCAAACACTTCATAGCCAATACAGCCTGCTGACGTTTGCCAGTAGCTGCCCCATAATGGGAGACCTGGTGTGCAACAGTGGCAGCTGCGGATGGAGTGGTTGTGCGACTGCGGTCTGTGGACGAGCTCTCGCTTCTGCAGGAGGACGAAGAGGAGGAGGAGGGGGTGCGAACGGCTACAGCCAACTGTTTCCTAGACTGTGGGCTAGGCAGAACTGTCCCAAACTTGCTGTCCCCTGTGGACCCTGCATCCACCACATTTACCCAGTGTGCCGTGATGGACACGTAACGTCCCTGGCCATGCCTACTGGTCCATGCATCTGTTGTCAGGTGCACCTTTGTGCTCACAGATTGCCTGAGTGCATGGACGATGCGCTCTTTAACATGCTGGTGGAGGGCTGGGATGGCTTTTCTGGAAAAAAAGTGTCGACTGGGTAGCTCGTAGCGTGGTACAGCGTAGTCCATCAGGGCTTTGAAAGCTTCGCTTTCAACTAACCGGTAGGGCATCATCTCTAACGAGATTAGTCTAGCTATGTGGGCGTTCAAACCCTGTGTACGCGGATGCGAGGCTAAGTACTTCCTTTTTCTAACCATAGTCTCATGTAGGGTGAGCTGGACTGGAGAGCTGGAGATCGTGGAACTAGCGGGGGTGCCGGTGGACATGGCAGACTGAGAGACGGTGGGAGATGGTATTGTTGCCGCCGGTGTCCTAGATGCAGTGTTTCCTACTACGAAACTGGTGATTCCCTGACCCTGACTGCTTTGGCCTGGCAAAGAAACCTGCACAGATACTGCAGGTGGTGCGGAAAATGGTGGCCCTACACTGCCGGAAGGGATGTTTTGTTGCTGACTAGCTTCATTGGCCGAGGGTGCTACAACCTTAAGGGACGTTTGGTAGTTAGTCCAGGCTTGCAAATGCATGGTGGTTAAATGTCTATGCATGCAACTTGTATTGAGACTTTTCAGATTCTGTCCTCTGCTTAAGGTAGTTGAACATTTTTGACAGATGACTTTGCGCTGATCAATTGGATGTTGTTTAAAAAAATGCCAGACTGCACTCTTTCTAGCATCGGATACCTTTTCAGGCATTGCAGACTGAGCTTTAACCGGATGGCCACGCTTTCCTCCAACAGGTTTTGGCTTTGCCACGCGTTTTGGGCAAGATATGGGCCCGGCAGATGGAACCTGTTGTGATGTTGATGCCTGCTGCGGCCCCTCCTCCTCCGCTTCAGAACTGCTGCCGCCTGCACACTGTTCCCCCAATGGCTGCCAATCGGGGTCAAGAACTGGGTCATCTATTACCTCTTCTTGTAGCTCGTGTGCAACTTCGTCTGTGTCACCGTGTCGGTCGGTGGTATAGCGTTCGTGATGGGGCAACATAGTCTCATCAGGGTCTGATTCTTGATCATTACCCTGCGAGGGCAATGTTGTGGTCTGAGTCAAAGGACCAGCATAGTAGTCTGGCTGTGGCTGTGCATCAGTGCACTCCATCTCAGATTCAACTTGTAATGGGCATGGACTGTTAACTGCTTCACTTTCTAAGCCAGGGACGGTATGTGTAAAGAGCTCCATGGAGTAACCCGTTGTGTCGCCTGCTGCATTCTTCTCTGTTGTTGTTTTTGCTGAAGAGGACAAGGAAGCGACTTGTCCCTGACCGTGAACATCCACTAACGACGCGCTGCTTTGACATTTACCAGTTTCACGAGAGGAGGCAAAAGAGCTAGAGGCTGAGTCAGCAAGATAAGCTAAAACTTGCTCTTGCTGCTACGGCTTTAAAAGCGGTTTTCCTACTCCCAGAAAAGGGAGCGTTCGAGGCCTTGTGTAGCCAGACGACGAACCTGGCTCCACAGCTCCAGACTTAGGTGCAATATTTTTTTTCCCACGACCAGCTGATGCTCCACCACTACCACTACCCTCATTACCAGCTGACAATGAACGCCCCCGGCCACGACCTCTTCCACCAGACTTCCTCATTGTTTTAAAAACGTAAACAAACTAACGGTATTTGTTGCTGTCACACAAATTACACGGTGAGCTATAACTTCAGTATGATTTAGCTACCCCTTTACAGGTGAGTGAGACCACAACGAAAATCAGGCACAATGTTACACACTCTGTTGTTGGTGGCAACAAATGAGAGAGATGCCACACACGCAGGACTGTCACTGAAGCACAAATGTAAATATTAATCTACATAGTAACATAGTAACATAGTAAGGCCGAAAAAAGACATTTGTCCATCCAGTTCAGCCTATATTCCATCATAATAAATACCCAGATCTACGTCCTTCTACAGAACCTAATAATTGTATGATACAATATTGTTCTGCTCCAGGAAGACATCCAGGCCTCTCTTGAACCCCTCGACTGAGTTCGCCATCACCACCTCCTCAGGCAAGCAATTCCAGGTTCTCACTGCCCTAACAGTAAAGAATCCTCTTCTATGTTGGTGGAAAAACCTTCTCTCCTCCAGACGCAAAGAATGCCCCCTTGTGCCCGTCACCTTCCTTGGTATAAACAGATCCTCAGCGAGATATTTGTATTGTCCCCTTATATACTTATACATGGTTATTAGATCGCCCCTCAGTCGTCTTTTTTCTAGACTAAATAATCCTAATTTCGCTAATCTATCTGGGTATTGTAGTTCTCCCATCCCCTTTATTAATTTTGTTGCCCTCCTTTGTACTCTCTCTAGTTCCATTATATCCTTCCTGAGCACCGGTGCCCAAAACTGGACACAGTACTCCATGTGCGGTCTAACTAGGGATTTGTACAGAGGCAGTATAATGCTCTCATCATGTGTATCCAGACCTCTTTTAATGCACCCCATGATCCTGTTTGCCTTGGCAGCTGCTGCCTGGCACTGGCTGCTCCAGGTAAGTTTATCATTAACTAGGATCCCCAAGTCCTTCTCCCTGTCAGATTTACCCAGTGGTTTCCCGTTCAGTGTGTAATGGTGATATTGATTCCCTCTTCCCATGTGTATAACCTTACATTTATCATTGTTAAACCTCATCTGCCACCTTTCAGCCCAAGTTTCCAACTTATCCAGATCCATCTGTAGCAGAATACTATCTTCTCTTGTATTAACTGCTTTACATAGTTTTGTATCATCTGCAAATATCGATATTTTACTGTGTAAACCTTCTACCAGATCATTAATGAATATGTTGAAGAGAACAGGTCCCAATACTGACCCCTGCGGTACCCCACTGGTCACAGCGACCCAGTTAGAGACTATACCATTTATAACCACCCTCTGCTTTCTATCACTAAGCCAGTTACTAACCCATTTACACACATTTTCCCCCAGACCAAGCATTCTCATTTTGTGTACCAACCTCTTGTGCGGCACGGTATCAAACGCTTTGGAAAAATCGAGATATACCACGTCCAATGACTCACCGTGGTCCAGTCTATAGCTTACCTCTTCATAAAAACTGATTAGATTGGTTTGACAGGAGCGATTTCTCATAAACCCATGCTGATATGGAGTTAAACAGTTATTCTCATTGAGATAATCCAGAATAACATCCCTCAGAAACCCTTCAAATATTTTACCAACAATAGAGGTTAGACTTACTGGCCTATAATTTCCAGGTTCACTTTTAGAGCCCTTTTTGAATATTGGCACCACATTTGCTATGCGCCAGTCCTGCGGAACAGACCCTGTCGCTATAGAGTCACTAAAAATAAGAAATAATGGTTTATCTATTACATTACTTAGTTCTCTTAGTACTCGTGGGTGTATGCCATCCGGACCCGGAGATTTATCTATTTTAATCTTATTTAGCCGGTTTCGCACCTCTTCTTGGGTTAGATTGGTGACCCTTAATATAGGGTTTTCATTGTTTCTTGGGATTTCACCTAGCATTTCATTTTCCACCGTGAATACCGTGGAGAAGAAGGTGTTTAATATGTTAGCTTTTTCCTCGTCATCTACAACCATTCTTTCCTCACTATTTTTTAAGGGGCCTACATTTTCAGTTTTTATTCTTTTACTATTGATATAGTTGAAGAACAGTTTGGGATTAGTTTTACTCTCCTTAGCAATGTGCTTCTCTGTTTCCTTTTTGGCAGCTTTAATTAGTTTTTTAGATAAAGTATTTTTCTCCCTATAGTTTTTTAGAGCTTCAATGGTGCCATCCTGCTTTAGTAGTGCAAATGCTTTCTTTTTACTGTTAATTGCCTGTCTTACTTCTTTGTTTAGCCACATTGGGTTTTTCCTATTTCTAGTCCTTTTATTCCCACAAGGTATAAACCGCTTACACTGCCTATTTAGGATGTTCTTAAACATTTCCCATTTATTATCTGTATTCTCATTTCTGAGGATATTGTCCCAGTCTACCAGATTAAGGGCATCTCTAAGCTGTTCAAACTTTGCCTTCCTAAAGTTCAATGTTTTTGTGACTCCCTGACAAGTCCCCCTAGTGAAAGACAGGTGAAACTGCACAATATTGTGGTCGCTATTTCCTAAATGCCCAACCACCTGCAGATTTGTTATTCTGTCAGGTCTATTAGATAGTATTAGGTCTAAAAGTGCTGCTCCTCTGGTTGGATTCTGCACCAATTGTGAAAGATAATTTTTCTTGGTTATTAGCAGAAACCTGTTGCCTTTATGGGTTTCACAGGTTTCTGTTTCCCAGTTAATATCCGGGTAGTTAAAGTCCCCCATAACCAGGACCTCATTATGGGTTGCAGCTTCATCTATCTGCTTTAGAAGTAGACTTTCCATGCTTTCTGTTATATTTGGGGGTTTGTAACAGACCCCAATGAGAATTTTGTTACCATTTTTCCCTCCATGAATTTCAACCCATATGGACTCGACATCCTCATTCCCTTCGCTAATATCCTCCCTTAAAGTGGACTTTAGACAAGACTTTACATAGAGACAAACCCCTCCTCCTCTCCGATTTTTACGATCCTTTCTAAACAGACTGTAACCCTGTAAGTTAACTGCCCAGTCATAGCTTTCATCTAACCATGTCTCGGTTATTCCCACTATGTCAAAGTTACCTGTAGATATTTCTGCTTCTAGTTCTTCCATCTTGTTTGTCAGGCTTCTGGCGTTTGCGAGCATGCAGTTTAGAGGATTTTGTTTTGTTCCAATCTCCTCACTGTGGATTGTTTTAGAAATGTTCTTACCTCCCTTCTGAGTATGTTTTCCTGGGTCGTCTTTGTTCGAGTCTAATGTTTTTCTTCCCGTCCCCTCTTCTTCTAGTTTAACGCCCTCCTGATGAGTGTAGCGAGTCTTCTGGCGAATGTGTGTTTCCCAGGTTTGTTGAGGTGTAGTCCGTCTCTGGCGAGGAGTCCATCATACCAGTAATTCACACCGTGGTCCAGGAATCCAAATCCTTGTTGTCTGCACCATCGTCTTAGCCAGTTGTTTGCATCAAGGATCCTGTTCCATCTCCTGGTGCCATGCCCGTCTACTGGAAGGATAGAAGAAAAAACTACCTGTGCATCCAGTTCCTTTACTTTCTTCCCCAACTCTTCAAAGTCCTTGCAGATTGTCGGTAGGTCCTTCCTTGCCGTGTCATTGGTGCCAACATGTATCACAAGAAATGGGTGGACGTCCTTGGAGCTGAAGAGCTTTGGTATCCTATCGGTCACATCCTTGATCATCGCACCTGGAAGGCAGCATACTTCTCTTGCAGTTATGTCCGGTCTGCAGATGGCTGCTTCGGTGCCTCTCAGTAGTGAGTCTCCCACCACCACCACTCTTCGTTGCTTCTTGGCTGTACTTTTTGCTGTCACTTGTTGCTGTGTGCCCTTTTCTTTTTTGCTTGCTGGTATTGCTTCATTCTTAGGTGTGCCATCTTCATCCTCTACAAAGATTTGATATCGGTTCTTCAGTTGTGTGGTTGGTGATTTCTCCATGGTCTTCTTGCTTCTTTTGGTCACATGCTTCCACTCATCTGCTTTTGGAGGTTCTCTGACACTTTTTGCACCTTCTGTGACCAGTAGAGATGCTTCTGTTCTGTCTAGAAAGTCTTCATTCTCTTTGATGAGTTTCAAAGTTGCTATTCTTTCTTCCAGACCCCGCACCTTTTCTTCTAAAAGGGCCACTAGTCTACACTTCTGACAGGTGAAATTGGATTCTTCTTCTGGTCGATCTGTGAACATGTAGCACATGCTGCAGCTCACCATGTAGGTTGTCACATCTGCCATGTTGCTCCTAGATCCTGCTGACTTGCTGTGTGTTTTCCTTCTTGTGTAATCCACTCAGCCAAGCTCTCTTGCAATAATGTCCTACAGGCAAAAATTTTACGGCGCGCGGTTTGGTGATGCTTTCGAAGCAGCTGGTCCCGGCTGTACCCAACGATCTTCTAGCTTAGGGAGACTTCGCTTCTCCCAGAAGGCACCTGGAATATGAAAATTAGCCTCCTGAAGCTTGAATCCCTGGTTTGGTGATGCTTTCGAAGCAGCTGGTCCCGGCTGTACCCAACGATCTTCTAGCTTAGGGAGACTTCGCTTCTCCCAGAAGGCACCTGGAATATGAAAATTAGCCTCCTGAAGCTTGAATCCCTGGTTTGGTGATGCTTTCGAAGCAGCTGGTCCCGGCTGTACCCAACGATCTTCTAGCTTAGGGAGACTTCGCTTCTCCCAGAAGGCACCTGGAATATGAAAATTAGCCTCCTGAAGCTTGAATCCCTGGTTTGGTGATGCTTTTGAAGCAGCTGGTCCCGGCTGTACCCAACGATCTTCTAGCTTAGGGAGACTTCGCTTCTCCCAGAAGGCACCTGGAATATGCAAATTAGCCTCCTGAAGCTTGAATCCCTGGTTTGGTGATGCTTTCGAAGCAGCTGGTCCCGGCTGTACCCAATGATCTTCTAGCTTAGGGAGACTTCGCTTCTCCCAGAAGGCACCTGGAATATGCAAATTAGCCTCCTGAAGCTTGAATCCCTGGTTTGGTGATGCTTTCGAAGCAGCTGGTCCCGGCTGTACCCAACGATCTTCTAGCTTAGGGAGACTTCGCTTCTCCCAGAAGGCACCTGGAATATGAAAATTAGCCTCCTGAAGCTTGAATCCCTGGTTTGGTGATGCTTTCGAAGCAGCTGGTCCCGGCTGTACCCAACGATCTTCTAGCTTAGGGAGACTTCGCTTCTCCCAGAAGGCACCTGGAATATGCAAATTAGCCTCCTGAAGCTTGAATCCCTGGTTTGGTGATGCTTTCGAAGCAGCTGGTCCCGGCTGTACCCAATGATCTTCTAGCTTAGGGAGACTTCGCTTCTCCCAGAAGGCACCTGGAATATGCAAATTAGCCTCCTGAAGCTTGAATCCCTGGTTTGGTGATGCTTTCGAAGCAGCTGGTCCCGGCTGTACCCAACGATCTTCTAGCTTAGGGAGACTTCGCTTCTCCCAGAAGGCACCTGGAATATGCAAATTAGCCTCCTGAAGCTTGAATCCCTGGTGAATCTCCCACTGATTTGATTTTTTTTTTTTTTTTCAGGGAGACTTTAGGAAAAAAAAATAATAGAATAAAATGATTTTTTCAGGAAGAATTTAGAAACCAAATACAATAAAATGATTTTTTCAGGGAGAATTTAGAAAACAAATAAAACAAAAAAAGGCTTTCTATGGCCCACTGAGTGAGAGATGACGCACACAGGAGTCAGGAGTGGCACACAAGCCCAGAGGCCAATATTTATCTCCCACTGATTGATGTAGTGATTTTTTCAGGTAGATTTTGGAACCCAAATCAAGCTAAAAAAATAATAGGCTTTCTATGGCCCACAATTGGAGAGAGAGAGAGAGATGGCACACCCAGGAGTCAAGACTGGCACACAAGCAGAAAGGGCAATATTAATCTCCCACTGATTTGTTTTTTGTTTTTTTTTCAGGGAGACTTTAGGAAAAAAAAAATAATAGAATAAAATGATTTTTTCAGGAAGAATTTAGAAACCAAATAAAATAAAATGATTTTTTCAGGGAGAATTTAGAAAACAAATAAAACAAAAAAAGGCTTTCTATGGCCCACTGAGAGAGAGATGACGCACACAGGAGTCAGGAGTGGCACACAAGCCCAGAGGCCAATATTTATCTCCCACTGATTGATGTAGTGATTTTTTCAGGTAGATTTTGGAACCCAAATCAAGCTAAAAAATTAATAGGCTTTCTATGGCCCACAATTGGAGTGAGAGAGAGAGATGGCACACCCAGGAGTCAAGACTGGCACACAAGCAGAAAGGGCAATATTAATCTCCCACTGATTTGTTTTTTTTTTTTTTTCAGGGAGACTTTAGGAAAAAAAAATAATAGAATAAAATGATTTTTTCAGGAAGAATTTAGAAACCAAATAAAATAAAATGATTTTTTCAGGGAGAATTTAGAAAACACATAAAACAAAAAAAGGCTTTCTATGGCCCACTGAGTGAGAGATGACGCACACAGGAGTCAGGAGTGGCACACAAGCCCAGGGGCCAATATTTATCTCCCACTTTTTTTTTTTTGTTCCAGGGAAAATTTATAAACCCAATAAAAAAAATAATAAATAGGCTTTCTATGGCCCACTATCTGAGAGAGAGAGAGAGATGGCACGCTTAGGACTGGCACACAAGCCCAAAGGCCAATATTAATCTCCCTTTTTTTTTTCAGGGAGAATTTATAAAACCAAAAAAAATAAATAAATAGGCTTTCTATGGCCCACTATTTGTGAGAGAGATGGCACGCTCAGGACTGGCACACAAGCCCAGAGGCCAATATTAATCTCCCACTTTTTTTTTTTTGTTCCAGGGAAAATTTATAAACCCAATAAAAAAAATAATAAATAGGCTTTCTATGGCCCACTATCTGAGAGAGAGAGATGGCACGCTTAGGACTGGCACACAAGCCCAAAGGCCAATATTAATCTCCCACTGATTGATTTATTGATTTTTTCAGGTTGAATTTAGAACCCAAATAAAGCAAAAAAAAAAAAAAAGGGCTTTCTATGGCCCACTGAGTGAGTGATGATGCACACAGGAGTCAGGAGTGGCACACAAGCCCTGAGGCCAATATTTTTCTCCCACTGATTGATGTAGTGATTTTTTCAGGTAGATTTTAGAACCCAAATCAAGCAAAAAAATAAATAGGCTTTCTATGGCCCACTATTTGTGAGAGAGATGGCACGCTCAGGACTGGCACACAAGCCCAGAGGCCAATATTAATCTCCCACTTTTTTTTTTTTGTTCCAGGGAAAATTTATAAACCCAATAAAAAAAATAATAAATAGGCTTTCTATGGCCCACTATCTGAGAGAGAGAGATGGCACGCTTAGGACTGGCACACAAGCCCAAAGGCCAATATTAATCTCCCACTGATTGATTTATTGATTTTTTCAGGTTGAATTTAGAACCCAAATAAAGCAAAAAAAAAAAAAATGGGCTTTCTATGGCCCACTGAGTGAGTGATGATGCACACAGGAGTCAGGAGTGGCACACAAGCCCTGAGGCCAATATTTTTCTCCCACTGATTGATGTAGTGATTTTTTCAGGTAGATTTTAGAACCAAAATCAAGCAAAAAAATAAATAGGCTTTCTATGGCCCACTGACTGAGAGATGGCACACACAGGAGTCAAGAGTGGCACACAAGCCCTGAGGCCAATATTTTTCTCCCACTGATTGATGTAGTGATTTTTTCAGGTAGATTTTATAACCCAAATCAAGCAAAAAAATAAATAGGCTTTCTATGGCCCACTGAGTGAGAGATGGCACACACAGGGATGGCACTCTAGCAGAAATGTCAATCTTAATCTCCCACAAAAAAAAAACAAAAAAAAAAAAACAGGGAGTGTCCTTCAATTACTATCTCCCTGCAGTAATCTCAGCCAGGTATGGCAGGCAGCAATAAGGAGTGGACTGATGCACAAATTAAATAAAAAGTGTGTACAAACAAAAAAGATAGCTGTGCAGAAAGGAAGGAACAAGAGGATTTGTGCTTTGAAAAAAGCAGTTGGTTTGCACAGCGGCGTACACACAGCAATGCAGCTATCAGGGAGCCTTCTAGGGCAGCCCAATGAGCTACAGCGCTGAGGGAAAAAAAAAAAAAATGTAGCTTCCACTGTCCCTGCACACCGAAGGTGGTGTTGGGCAGTGGAAATCGCTACAGCACAAGCGGTTTGGTGGTTAATGGACCCTGCCTAACGCTATCCCTGCTTCTGACGAAGCGGCAGCAACCTCTCCCTAAGCTCAGATCAGCAGCAGTAACATGGCGGTCGGCGGGAACGCCCCTTTATAGCCCCTGTGATGCCGCAGACAGCAAGCCAATCACTGCAATGCCCTTTTCTAAGATGGTGGGGACCAGGACCTATGTCATCACGCTGCCCACACTCTGCGTTTACCTTCATTGGCTGAGAAATGGCGCTTTTCGCGTCATTGAAACGCGACTTTGGCACGAAAGTCGCGTACCGCATGGCCGACCCCGCACAGGGGTCGGATCGGGTTTCATGAAACCCGACTTTGCCAAAAGTCGGCGACTTTTGAAAATGAACGACCCGTTTCGCTCAACCCTAGTGTTGAGCTGGCCGTGTGGTCTTTACAGGTTGTAAGCTTCCTTGAAGAGGTGGGTTTTCAGGTTTCTTTTGAAGGATCCAAAAGTAGTGGATAACTGGATGTGTTGGGGCACTGAATTCCAGAGGATGGGTGATATTCGGGAGAAGTCTTGGAGGCGATTGAGTGACGAGCGAATAAGCGTGGAGGAAAGGAGGAGGTTTTGGGAGGACCGGAGATTACGTGAGGGAAGATATTGAGAGATTAGTGTGGAAATATACGGAGGAGAAAGGTTATGGATGGCTTTGTAGGTCAGTGTTAGTAATTTAAACTGGATACGCTGGGAAATTGGGAGCCAGTGAAGGGATTTGCAAAGAGGTGAAGCAGGAGTGTAGCGAGGAGAGAGAGAGATGAATTAGTCGGGCAGCAGAGTTAAGGATGGACTGGAGGGGTGCAAGAGTGTTAGAAGGTAGGCCACAGAAGAGTATGTTGCAGTAGTCGAGGTGAGAGATGATTAGGGCATGCACGAGCATTTTGTTAGAGTGTGGGTTGAGGAAAGGACAGATTCTGGAAATATTTTTGAGCTGGAGGCGACAGGAGATGGCGAGACCTTGGATGTGTGGTTTGAAAGACAGGGCAGAGTCAAGGGTTACTCCGAGGCAGTGGATTTTGGGGACAGGGGAAAGTGTGATTTCATTTATTTTGATAGATCAGGTAGGGAAGATATGCGTGATGGAGGAAAGATAATGAGTTGAGATTGTCCACATTGAGCTTGAGGAAGTGAGAGGAGAAGAAGGAGGATATGGCCGATAGACACTCTGGGATTCTGGAGAACAGAGAGGCGACATCTGGGCAAGAGAGGTAGATCTGAGTGTCATCGGCATACAGATGGTACTGGAAACCATAGGACCTTATGAGTTGTCCCAGGCCGAGTGTATAGATTGAGAAGAGTAAGGGTCCTAGGACAGAGCCTTGGGGGACTCCAACAGAGAGGGGGCAAGATGAAGAGGTAGTATGGGAGTAGGAAACGCTAAATTTGCGGTTGGCAAGGTATGAGGAGATCCAAGATAGGGCAACGTCTTTGACACCAAAAGAAGAGAGGATCTGTAGTAGGAGGCAGTGGTCAACTGTGTCGAAGGCAGAGGACAGGTCTAGGAGGAGTATAGAGAATTGTCTGTTAGTTTTGGCTGTTAGTAAGTCATTAGTAATTTTGGTCAGGGCAGTCTCAGTGGAATGGTGGGGACATACAAACAAAACTTTCAGAGGTCTGTAAAGTGTGGGGTGGAGATACTAGCAGAGGGGCTGGAAGGTTGGACCATGTCGATAGGTGGGGAAAGCCTACTGGGTTGGGGTGTAGTGAAAGGGGGGGATGCTTCAGTCAAACCAGCACTGCCAAACATCAGTGAGGGAGATGGGAACATATAAAATCAGTAGATGTAACCAGCATTTAACCTCTTGGCCTCACCAAAGTTATGCTGAGCGTCCTAATTAGCATATTAGATTAATCTTCAGTTTTTGCGAAAAAGGAGAAAGCAGTTGAAGCACTAAATGTCCCCTGCAAAGCTATGTGGCTATGTTCTTAGTTTATGCTGTCACACTGGCCTAGCAGAATCCCTTTATGCAAAAAAAATTGATTTAGTTTATCATTTAAGAATGTTCAGTATATATAAAGCCGCTTTCCGATGGGCGTCAAGTGTATACATTTTAATGTTTGTGTTATGGCATCAATACCAAGTGTTCCCAAATTTCTAAAAATTAAAAAAAAAATGGAAAAATGTTGAAATGAATGTTCTTGCATGTATTTCAATTAATGTTTTTTTCCCCTATTGAAACTTTAGTTAGAATAATAAATGGATGTGTCTTATCTTTTTTTTATCACACTATACAGACAACCCTATAGGCTCTACTGACATGACAGAGGGAGTCACCCACTCTCTAAACTATGCCAACACAAAAAAGTCTAGGCCACTGGAATATCACTAGTGTCAAAACTAAAAACAAATTTGGTCTTTAATAAGGTTTTACATAAAATCACACACATCAATTAGAAATGCTGTAAGTGCGTGATTGGTGGGGGTCTGTCGGCCCTAACATTCTGCACTGTAAATGTACAGATTTTGAAGGGAAAAATTAGTACATATGTGTAAAATCAAGGAGAGCATTAGAAAGTCTTTACAATGCATTGGCATTTGTGGATGGCTCTACTATATATCTCTCAAATGTAACTCAATATACTGTTACATGTATATATGAAACGTTAATGGCATTTCTAGATAATGTAACTGAAAAGCAAAATGTAAATTCACTCCTGCTAAAGTTCTTTCATTCTTCAGATGGTGTTTTAATGAATGCTAAGCCTGTCATTACAGCAACATAAAATATTAACTTGCTACAAATAGTAGTTTTGTTCTACTTGCCATGACCTCGCCAATTGACATTTGCTTGAAGTAGTTTTAACAGGAAAAACAATCGATAATTCTAAGGCTACAAAAGCTAAATACATCAAATATTTCTTAAAGTAAGACATCACATATTAAATCCTCAATTAAGTTCCAGAAATAATTTATTATTTGAACCAAATATTAAACACCAAAATGGAAATATTTTCAAATGTATAAAATAATACGGCACTAATGAAAGAAAACGTGTGTATAGATTATATACCCGCCCCTTGAGAATGCAGATTGCGAAACGCAAGTTGGGGGATGGTCATTTTTTTTAATGGTTCAGGTAACTACTGTTTATGTTATGGATATTGTATTTATGTTTGATACATTTACTGTGCTAACTATACACCGTGTTCCAAATTATTATGCAAATTATATTTTTTCTCAGATGACAGTCAGTCTAATAAAAGTCGTCACTCGTTAGATTATACATAAAATTTTATTGAAGAATCCTCCCAATGATAACAGTATAATCTCCAAAATGAATAAAAACTAAAAATGCACTGTTCAAAATTATTAGGCACAGTAGAATTTCTAAACATTTGATATGTTTTAACCCCTTCATGACCCAGCCTATTTTGACCTTAATGACCTGGCCGTTTTTTGCAATTCTGACCAGTGTCCCTTTATGAGGTAATAACTCAGGAACGCTTCAACGGATCCTAGCGGTTCTGAGATTGTTTTTTCGTGACATATTGGGCTTCATGTTAGTGGTAAATTTAGGTCAATAAATTCTGCGTTTATTTGTGATAAAAACGGAAATTTGGCGAAAATTTTGAAAATTTCGCAATTTTCACATTTTGAATTTTTATTCTGTTAAACCAGAGAGTTATGTGACACAAAATAGTTAATAAATAACATTTCCCACATGTCTACTTTACACCAGCACAATTTTGGAAACAAAATTTTTTTTTGCTAGGAAGTTATAAGAGTTAAAATTTGACCAGCGATTTCTCATTTTTACAACGAAATTTACAAAACCATTTTTTTTAGGGACCACCTCACATTTGAAGTCAGTTTGAGGGGTCTATATGGCTGAAAATACCCAAAAGTGACACCATTCTAAAAAATGCACCCCTCAAGGTGCACAAAACCACATTCAAGAAGTTTTTTAACCCTTCAGGTGCTTCACAGCAGCAGAAGCAACATGGAAGGAAAAAATGAACATTTAACTTTTTAGTCACAAAAATTATCTTTTAGCAACATTTTTTTTATTTTCCCAATGGTACAAGGAGAAACTGAACCACGAAAGTTGTTGTCCAATTTGTCCTGAGTACGCTGATACCTCATATGTGGTGGTAAACCACTGTTTGGGCGCACGGCAGGGCTTGGAAGGGAAGGAGCGCCATTTGACTTTTTGAATGAAAAATTGGCTCCACTCTTTAGCGGACACCATGTCACGTTTGGAGAGCCCCCGTGTGCCTAAAAATTGGAGCTCCCCCACACGTGACCCCATTTTGGAAACTAGACGCCCCAAGGAACTTATCTAGATGCATAGTGAGAACTTTGAACCCCCGGGGGCTTCACAAATTGATCCGTAAAAATGAAAAAGTACTTTTTTTTCACAAAAAAATTCTTTTAGCCTCAATTTTTTTCATTTTCACATGGGTAACAGGATAAAATGGATCCTAAAATTTGTTGGGCAATTTCTCATGAGTACGCCGATACCTCACATGTGGGGGTAAACCACTGTTTGGGCACATGGTAAGGTTCGGAAGGGAAGGAGCGCCATTTGACTTTTTGAATGAAAAATTATCTCCATCGTTAGCGGACACCATGTCGTGTTTGGAGAGCCCCCGTGTGCCTAAACATTGGAGCTCCCCCACAAATGACCCCATTTTGGAAACTAGACCCCCCAAGGAACTTATCTAGATGCATATTGAGCACTTTAAACCCTCAGGTGCTTCACAAATTGATCTGTAAAAATGAAAAAGTACTTTTTTTTTCACAAAAAAATTCTTTTCGCCTCAGTTTTTCATTTTCACATGGGCAATAGGATAAAATGAATCCTAAAATTTGTTGGGCAATTTCTCCCGAGTACGCCGATACCTCATATGTGGGGGTAAACCACTGTTTGGGCACACGGCAGGGCTCGGAAGGGAAGGCGCGCCATTTGACTTTTTGAATGGAAAATTAGCTCCAATTGTTAGCGGACACCATGTCGCGTTTAGAGAGCCCCTGTGTGCCTATGCATTGGAGCTCCCCCACAAGTGACCCCATTTTGGAAACTAGACCCCCCAAGGAACTTATCTAGATGCATATTGAGCACTTTAAACCCCCAGGTGCTTCACAGAAGTTTATAATGCAGAGCCATGAAAATAAAAAATAATTTTTCTTTCCTCAAAAATGATTTTTAGCCTGGAATTTCCTATTTTGCCAAGGGTAATAGGAGAAATTGGACCGCAAATGTTGTTGTCCAGTTTGTCCTGAGTACGCTGATACCCCATATGTGGGGGTAAACCACTGTTTGGGCGCACGGCAGGGCTCGGAAGGGAAGGCACGCCAATTGGCTTTTTAAATGGAAAATTAGCTCCAATCATTAGCGGACACCATGTCACGTTTGGAGAGCCCCTGTGTGCCTAAACATTGGAGATCCCCCACATATGACCCCATTTTGGAAACTAGACCCCTAAAGGAACTAATCTAGATGTGTGGTGAGGACTTTGAACTTCCAAGTGCTTCACAGAAGTTTATAACGCAGAGCCATGAAAATAAAATAAAAATTTTATTTTCTCTAAAATGATTTTTTAGCCTGCAATTTATTATTTTCCCAAGGGTAAAAGGAGAAATTTGACCCCAAAAGTTGTTGTACAGTTTCTCCTGAGTACGCTGATACCCCATATGTGGGGGTAAACCACAGTTTGGGCACATGTCGGGGCTCGGAAGTCAAGTAGTGACATTTTGAAATGCAGACTTTGATGGAATGCTCTGCGGGCGTTACGTTGCGTTTGCAGAGCCCCTGATGTGGCTAAACAGTAGAAACCCCCCACAAGTGACCCCATTTTAGAAACTAGACCCCGAAAGGAACTTATCTAGATGTGAGGTGAGCACTTTGAACCCCCAAGTGCTTCACAGAAGTTTATAACACAGAGCAGTGAAAATAATAAATACGTTTTCTTTCCTCAAAAATAATTTTTTAGCCCAGAATTTTTTATTTTCCCAAGGGTTACAGGAGAAATTGGACCCCAAAAGTTGTTGTCCAGTTTCTCCTGAGTACGCTGATACCCCATATGTGGGGGTAAACCACTGTTTGGGCACACGTCGGGGCTCAGAAGGGAAGTAGTGACTTTTGAAATGCAGACTTTGATGGAATGGTCTGCGGGCGTCACGTTGCGTTTGCAGAGCCCCTGGTGTGCCTAAACAGTAGAAACCCCCCACAAGTGACCCCATTTTGGAAACTAGACCCCCCAAGGAACTTATCTAGATATGTGGTGAGCACTTTGAACCCCCAAGTGCTTCACAGACGTTTACAACGCAGAGCCGTGAAAATAAAAAATCATTTTTCTTTCCTCAAAAATGATGTTTTAGCAAGCAATTTTTTATTTTCTCAAGGGTAACAGGAGAAATTGGACCCCAGTAATTGTTGCCCAGTTTGTCCTGAGTACGCTGATACCCCATATGTGGGGGTAAACCACTGTTTGGGCACATGTCGGGGCTCGGAAGTCAAGTAGTGACGTTTTGAAATGCAGACTTTGATGGAATGGTCTGCGGGCGTCACGTTGCGTTTGCAGAGCCCCTGGTGTGCCTAAACAGTAGAAACCCCCCACAAGTGACCCCATTTTGGAAACTAGACCCCCCAAGGAACTTATCTAGATATGTGGTGAGCACTTTGAACCCCCAAGTGCTTCACAGACGTTTACAACGCAGAGCCGTGAAAATAAAAAATCATTTTTCTTTCCTCAAAAATGATGTTTTAGCAAGCAATTTTTTATTTTCTCAAGGGTAACAGGAGAAATTGGACCCCAGTAATTGTTGCCCAGTTTGTCCTGAGTACGCTGATACCCCATATGTGGGGGTAAACCACTGTTTGGGCACATGTCGGGGCTCGGAAGTCAAGTAGTGACGTTTTGAAATGCAGACTTTGATGGAATGGTCTGCGGGCGTCACGTTGCGTTTGCAGAGCCCCTGGTGTGCCTAAACAGTAGAAACCCCCCACAAGTGACCCCATTTTGGAAACTAGACCCCCCAAGGAACTTATCTAGATATGTGGTGAGCACTTTGAACCCCCAAGTGCTTCACAGACGTTTACAACGCAGAGCCGTGAAAATAAAAAATCATTTTACTTTCCTCAAAAATGATGTTTTAGCAAGCAATTTTTTATTTTCTCAAGGGTAACAGGAGAAATTGGACCCCAGTAATTGTTGCCCAGTTTGTCCTGAGTACACTGATACCCCATATGTGGGGGTAAACCACTGTTTGGGCACACGTCGGGGCTCGGAAGGGAAGGAGCACCATTTGACTTTTTGAATGAAAGATTGGCTGGAATCAATGGTGGCGCCATGTTGCGTTTGGAGACCCCTGATGTGCCTAAACAGTGGAAACCCCTCAATTCTAACGCCAACACACCCCTAACCCTTATCCCAACTGTAGCCGTAACCCTAACCACAACCCTAACCGCAACACACCCCTAACCACAACCCTAACCCCAACACACCCCTAACCCTAACCACAACCCTAATTCCAACCCAACCCTAACCCTAAGGCTATGTGCCCACGTTGCGGATTCGTGTGAGATTTTTCCGCACCATTTTTGAAAAATCCGCGGGTAAAAGGCACTGCGTTTTACCTGCGGATTTACTGCGGATTTCACCTGCGGATTCCTATTGAGGAATAGGTGTAAAACGCTGCGGAATCCGCACAAAGAATTGACATGCTGCGGAAAATACAACGCAGCGTTTCCGTGCGGTATTTTCCGCACCATGGGCACAGCGGATTTGGTTTTCCATAGGTTTACATGGTACTGTAAACCTGATGGAACACTGCTGCGGATCCGCAGCGGCCAATCCGCTGCGGATCCGCAGCCAAATCCGCACCGTGTGCACATAGCCTAATTCTAAAGGTATGTGCACACGCTTCGGAAAACGCTGCGGATCCGCAGCAGTTTCCCATGAGTTTACATTTCAATGTAAACCTATGGGAAACAAAAATCGCTGTACACATGCTGCGGAAAAACTGCACGGAAACGCAGCGGTTTACATTCCGCAGCATGTCACTTCTTTCTGCGGATTCCACAGCGGTTTTACAACTGCTCCAATAGAAAATCGCAGTTGTAAAACCGCAGTGAAATGCGCAGAAAAACCGCGGTAAATCTGCCATAAATCCGCAGCGGTTTAGCACTGCGGATTTATCAAATCCGCTGCGGAAAAATCCGCAGAGGACCAGAATACGTGTGCACATACCGAAACCCTAACCCTACCCCTAACCCTACCCCTAACCCTACCCCTACCCCTAACCCTACCCCTAACCCTACCCCTAACCCTACCCCTAACCCTACCCCTAACCCTACCCCTAACCCTAACCCTACCCCTAACCCTACCCCTAACCCTAACCCTAGTTCTAACTCCAACCTTAGTGAAAAAAAAAAAAATTCTTTATTTTATTATTGTCCCTATCTATGGGGGACAAATGGGGGGGGTCATTTACTGTTTTTTTATTTTGACCACTGTGATAGATTATATCACAGTGATCAAAATTCACATTGGAACGAATCTGCCGGCCGGCAGATTCGGCGGGCGCACTGCGCATGCGCCCGCCATTTTGGAACATGGCGGCGCTCGGGGAAGAAGACGGACGGGACCCCGCCAGGATCGGTAAGTATAAGGGGGGGAGATCAGGGCACAGGGGGGGGAGATCAGGGCACGGGGGGGCGTCGGAGCACGGGGGGGGAGGGATCGGAGCATGGGGGAGAGTGATCGGTGTGCGGGCGGGTGGATCGGTGTGCAGGGGGGGTGGATCGGTGTGCAGGGGGGGTGGTTCGGAGCACGGGGGGGGATCGGAGTGCGGGGGGGTTTGATTGGAGCACGGGGGGGTGTGATTGGAGCACGGGGGGAGCGGGCAGGAGGACGGGGGAGCGGAGCACAGGACGGAGGGGAGCGGACCACAGATCGGGGGGCTGGGGGGGCGATCGGAGGGGTGGGGTGGGGGCACACTAGTATTTCCAGCCATGGCCGATGATATTGCAGCATCGGCCATGGCTGGATTGTAATATTTCACCATTTTTTTAGGTGAAATATTACAAATCGCTCTGATTGGCAGTTTCACTTTCAACAGCCAATCAGAGCGATCGTAGCCACGAGGGGGTGAAGCCACCCCCCCTGGGCTAAACTACCACTCCCCCTGTCCCTGCAGATCGGGTGAAATGGGAGTTAACCCTTTCACCCGGCCTGCAGGGACGCGATCTTTCTGTGACACAGCATATGCGTCACAGGTCGGATTGGCACCGACTTTCATGACGCATACGCTGTGTCACAGGTCGGGAAGGGGTTAAAGAACTGAAAATGCTCATTTGTGGAATTTGCAGCATTAGGAGGTCACATTCACTGAACAAAAAAGCTATTTAACTCCAAAACATCCTAACAGGCCAAGTTACATGTTAACATAGGACCCCTTCTTGGATATCACCTTCACAATTCTTGTATCCATTGAACTTGTGAGTTTTTGGAGAGTTTCTGCTTGTATTTCTTTGCGTGAAGTCAGAATAGCCTCCCAGAGCTGCTGTTTTGATGTGAACTGCCTCCCACCCTCATAGATCTTTTGCTTGATGATACTACAAAGGTTCTCTATAGGGTTGAGGTCAAGGGAAGATGGTGGCCACCCCATGAGTTTATCTCCATTTATGCCCATAGCAGCCAATGACTCAAAGGTATTCTTTGCAGCATGAAATGGTGCATTGTCATGCATGAAGATGATTTTACACCTGAAAGCACGTTTCTGATTTTTATACCATGAAAGAAAGTTGTCAGTGAGAAACTCTATATACTTTGCAGAGGTAATTTTCATACCATCAGGAACCTTAAAGGGCCCTACCAGCTGTTTCCCCATGATTCCGGCCCAAAACATGACTCCTCCACCTCCTTGCTGATGTCGCAGCCTTGTTGGGACATGGTGGCCATCCACCAACCATCCACTACTCCATCCATCTGGACCATCCAGGGTTGCTCGACACTCATCAGTAAACAAGACTGGAAATTAGTGTTCATGTATGTCTGGGCCCACTGCAACCGTTTCTGCTTGTGAACACTGTTTATGAGTGGCCGAATAGTAGGTTTATATACCCCAGCCAGCCTTTGAAGGATAATACACCTTGAGGTTTGAGGGACTCCAGAGGCACCAGCAGCTTCAAATAGCTGTTTGCTGCTTTGTAATGGTATTTTGGCAGCTGCTCTCTTAATCCAATGAATTTGTCTGACAGAAACCTTCCTCATTATGCCTTTATCTGCATGAACTCTGTATGTGCTTTGTTTCAGTCACAAATCTCTTCACAGTATGATGATCACTCTTAAGTTTTCGTGAAATATCTAATGTTTTCATACCTTGTTAAAGGCATTGCACTATTTAACGCTTTTCAGCAGCAGAAAGATCATTTTTATTTCCCATATTGCTTGAAACCATTGGCCCGCTTAATAATGTGGAACATCATTTTTAAGTAGTTTTCCTTTAATTAGTATCACCTGGAAAACTAATTATCACATGTGTTTAAGATTTATTTCAGTGATCCATTGAGCCCTGAGACACCATACCATCCTTGAGTTTATTTGAAAAACAAAACAATTAAATCTTTATGACACTTAAATCCAAGTTGCATAATAATTTGGAACACGGTGTATTCATGTAGGATATAAACAGTTGCATATGCATATACTTACTTACCTTGACTGGGTAGATTATACTACTAGGATCATTTATTATATACAGTAGCAGCATATTTTACATCAATCTGTATATTCATTTTATGATGAGACTAGAGATGGGCGGACACCTGGATGTTCAAGTGTGGCGGGTTTGGCCGAACAGTTTCAAAAAGTTCGGGTTCGGGTATCCGAAGAGTACCCGAACCCGAACCCCATTTACTTGAATGGGGGACCTGAACATCCAGTGTTTTCCATGCTGTCATGTGCATGACAGCGCAGCAAACATCGCTCCTGATCGGCGGTAAAATCATCACTTCCGTTCAGATAGCCACGGTTTCCACAGCACAGCTGTGGTATAAATTTTACCTTCAGTCACTGGTGTCAGCTGACACTGGGGAATGAGCTGTTGTCAGCATAGCCTCAGTGACAAGCGGTGACGTCATTAAGGTTACTGACGGTCACTGAGGCTGCTTTCCCAGATGTCAAATGAACTGCGGTGACCTCTGCACCGTGAAAAAAGTCACCAGGCAATACAAAGTTGACATCAACCCCACAAATATGAACCCCACTTGTCACCATTACAGGCCAAGTGGGAAGAGCTGGGCAAAGCGCTAGAATTGGCACATCTAATAGATGTGCCTTTTCTGGGCAGCTGCGGGCTGCTATTTTTAGGCTGAGGTGTCAATATCCATGGTCTCTTACCAGCCTGAAAACACCAGCTCCAAGCTGTCTGCTTTAGCAAGGCTGGTTGTCAAAAAAGGAGGGGACCCCATGCTGTTTTTTTTAGTTATTTATTTAAATAATTAAAAAAATACGGCGTGGGGACACGTCTATTCTTGATGGCCAGCCTTGCTGATGCTGATAGCTGAGGGTTGCAGACCCCAGCTGTGAGTTTTGCCTGGCTAGCTATCAAAAATACAGGGGAACCCAAGCTGTTTTTTAAAAAAATTATTTGTTTACAGTGCAGGCGCTGGCTGATGAATACTCCCATCAGCTGCTCCTGCTCTAACTGTTATTAGCAGCAGAAGGCGTTGGCTGATGGGAGCATTGCTGTTGTAGAGACATAAAAAGGCTAGACTGCAGTTTGCCAAAATGTACTTAAGTAATCCAAAATTCTTCTGGGAAAGCATCTTGTGAACAGATGAGACCAACATAAAGCTTTTTAGTAAAGCACATCTTTCTACGCTTTACGGAAAACAGAATGAGGCCTAAAAAGAAAAGTACACAGTATGTACAGTAAAATATGATGTCGCAATCTAGTGCCTAGTTTCAGAAAGCTGGGTTTGCCTCCTAGGTCATTGGTCTTCCAGCAGGACATTGACCTCAAACATATTTGAAGAAGCACCCAGAAATGGATGGAAACAAAGCATAGGAGAGTTCTGAAGTGACCGGAACTAAATCCCATTGAACAACTGTGGAGAGATTTTAAAATTTCTGTTGGGAGAAGGCACTCTTCAAATATTAGAGACCTGGAGTAGTTTGCAAAAGAAGGATGGTCCAGAATTCCATTTGAGAGGTGTAAGAAGCTTGTTGATGGTTATAGGAAGCTATTGATTGCAGTTATTTAATCCAAAGGGTGTACAACCAAATGTTAAGTTGAGGGTGCCAAAAAATTTGTCTGACCCATATTTGGAGTTTTATGTGAAATTATGTCCAATTTGCCTTTTTCTCTCTTTTGTATGTGTTGTTCCAACACATACAAAGGAAATAAACGTGTATAATGCTATCTTCACATGTCCGTTTTTTTATGTCTGTATGTGGTCTCTTTTTAAGGACCGCACACCCATTGTATTCGTTGGTGGTGCGGACATGTCAGGATTTTCGCACACACTGTGTGTCCGTGTGAAAGACCCACAGACATGTTCTTTTTTTCTGGCACCACGGAGGAAATGTATGCTGCACAGATGACAGCCATGTGACACGTACCCAAATGAAATTCTCCGGAGGCTTTGGAAAGCAGTAAAGTTAGCTCTTTTCCCAGCTGCCAGTTGCTGACTACAACTATCATCATCCTCTCCTGGTCTCCTTGCGATCAGCAAGACCAGGTGACGCTGATGACAATGGTAGTCAGCAGCCACCACCTGGGAATAGCGCTAACTACTGCTGTGAACATCCTTGCCTCGTCTCCCTGAGATCAGCAAGAACAGGCGACGCTGATGATAGTTGTAGTCAACACAGTCACCTGGGAATAGCGTGCATTACATAAATAAATAAAAAAATGGCTTGGGGTCTCCCTTATTTTTATTAACTTGCTGAGGGAAAGCAGACAGCTGGGGGCTGGTGTCATTATTCTGGGAAGGTGCCAATATTCATAAAGGTTCCCAGGCTATTAATATTAGCTCACAGCTATCTGCGTAGCCTTTTTACTGGTTATTAAAAATGGGGGACCCCACTTCATTTTTTGGGGGGTCTATTTTTAATAACCAGCAAAGGCTACCAGACAGCTGCAGGCTGGTCTTAATAGACTGGAAAGGGGCCATGGATATTGGCCCCTTCCAAGACTAATAACACCAGCCCTCAGCCACCCCAGAAATGGCACATCCATTAGATGTGCAAATTCTGGTGCTTAGCCTCGGATCTTCCCGCTTACCCTAGTGCGTTGGCAAGCAGGGTAATGGTTTTGGGGTTCATGTCAGCTGTGCAATGTTCGCTGACATCAAGTCCAGAGGTTAATAATGGAGAGGCGATTGTCAGCCACCCCCATTACTAATCTCATAGTCTAAAGTAATAAACACACACACAGAGAAAAGTCCTTTAATTATAAAAAGCACTCCCTGGCCCTCTTTTACCCATTTATTACCATACAAAAAAATAACCATCAAAAATGTCCACTGTAAATCTATCCCACGTCCCACGATGAACCCAGAATTTGCTACATCAGGATGATGTGGTGAGTGGTGACATCAGTAAAGTGACTGCTCAGCAAGGTCACCGGAAGACACTGACAGTATCGTGAGAACGCGGCTGCAGTAGCGAGCATTGATGTTATTAAGGTTACCACAGATCACAGGTAGCGGTTCTCAGGGTAACCTCTGTGTGAGCCATCCTGTGAACTGCTTTAACCTTACTGATGTCACTGCTTGCAGGATGAGAACTTTCTCACGCTGCGAGCAGTGACATCAGTAAGATTACCGCAGTTCACAGGCCAGCTCACACAGATGTTACTGTGAGAACCGCCACCTGTGACCTTCAGCATCCTTAAAGGAGTTGTCCAGTATTAAGTCAACCTCTTCTTGAACCAAATTATTGGCCTTGATAAAAAAACTACGCTCATTTCCAGTGCCAGGGCCATTCCACGGGTGTCAGAACTCACCTTGCCGGGACCCAGAAGAGCCCCAGGGCTGCGAGTGCTGATACTGCTGGAACAGCCCTGGCACGGGAGGTGAGTATAAGTTTTTTATCGGGGCCAATCATTTATTTCAAGAAGGGGTTATCCTAGTAGTGGACAACCACTTTAATGATGTCACCGTTCGTCACTGCTGCTGGGTGTTCACCCTACTCTTAGTGTGTTCCGGCTGCCTGGTGATGAGCGGTCCCATTACTGATATCATTGCTCACCCACAGCATCTGGATGTAGCAGAGTTGGGGATCATTGTGAGACATGATGGATTTACGGCTGATCTCTGTGGATTACTTTTATTTATACGGTATTAAATGGGTAAATGAGGGTAATTGTCAGGGAGTGATTGTTACAATTAAAGGACTTTTCCCTGTGTGTGTTTATTACTATTGATTAAGGGGTTAGTAATGGGGTGTCTAATAGGTACCTCTCCTAACCCCTGGGATTGATATCAGTGGACATTACACGTCTGACATCAACCCTAAAACTATTACCCCGCTTGCCAACGCACCAGGGCAAGCGGAAAGTAACGAGGCTAAGCGCATCTAATAGATGCGCCATTTCTGGTGCAGCTGAGGTCTCATGTTATTAGTCTGGGAGGGGACTAATATCCATGTCCCTTAACCATCCTACAAATATCAGCTCACAGCTGTCTGCTTAGCCTTTGCTGTTTATTAAAAACAAAGGGGGAACCCACGTCATTTTTTTTAAATAACCAGCAAAGGCTATGCAGACAGCTGTGAGCTGTTATTAATAGGCTGGGAATCTTTATGGATATTGTCCCCTTCCCAGAATAATAACACTAGCCCTTAGCTGACTGCCTTCCATGAGCTGGTCAGTAAAAATACGGGGGGACACCATGCTGTTTTTTTTAACTTATTTATTCAATAAATACAAGTACAGAAAACATACACATGCAAAGCACTGATTATATATCACACTGATCTATATTTATCTATCATGTTCCTCATCGCTATCTGTCTCTATCTTTGAACATCTTTAATACATAACACGCTTTACTTTATATGCTGCATTTCATTCCATACATGTCACACTGACAGCACACGGACACAAGGATACGGAGAGCACATGGACACACGCATGTCACCGGTACCGGAGACACCAGGACTCTCCCAGGACGTGTGAAGGGGAACAAAACGTGTAATTGCAATAATTTTCTGGGAGAAATACTTCATTTTCTGGAATAATTTCAAGGATGCCAACCCATTTGGTCATGACTGTATACTTTAACATGCTGTAATATTTTTTGATATTTTTAATAAATAAATAATATATTTTATTAATTGGAGTGTGGTACAAAATTTGAAGGATTTATAGTTTATTTGTACACACCTAATTATTTGCATTGTGAATCAGTTTACATGAATATAATGGAGAAAACTAGGTAAAACCTACCGTATATAACAATTCACGATACAACTGTGTGAAGATGAAGAAGACTGGGAAAGTATCCTATTTTTTATGTCCTCATTATTATTATTATTATTTATTTATTATTATAGCGCCATTTATTCCATGGCGCTTTACATGTGAGGAGGGGTATACATAATAAAAACAGGTAGAATAATCTTGAACAATACAAGTCACAACTGGAACAGGAGGAGAGAGGACCCTGCCCGCGAGGGCTCACAATCTACAAGGGATGGGTGAGGATACAGTAGGTGAGGATAGAGCTGGTCATGCAGCGGTTTGGTCAATCGGTGATTACTGCAGGTTGTAGGCTTGTTGGAAGAGGTGGGTCTTCAGGTTCTTTTGCCACTGGTTTTAGGTTTGTAAGGTGTTATCTGATGTCTGGACAAACCTTGTGGAAAAGTTATTCCCTTGCCAAAAATGGTGGGGTCTGTGAGCCAAAACAAGTGTGGCACGAGGCTTCCTTCTCCTTAAAAAATTAATTAACCTTTCAGCTTGCTCTATATCACAGCAAGCTCAACATTGTCTCTATAGTTGGATTACATTCTGCATATCAAAAACATGGCCATATAAACATAGAAAGGACTAACAAGGACCTATCGTCATATAACATGGAGACAAAAAGGGAGAGAATAGGAAGAGAAAAAGACAATATTGTGGTCCAAAAATATAAACAAAGAATCAAGTTTATTGAGTACGCAATTGCATAGTAGGTGTAAAGGAGAAAGGGGTGACACACATATCACAAAAAGTGCTGTAAAAAACTGGGGTGCACAAACCTGGACAGAGCTGTATATCATCTACTATATAATTGTCTAAGGGTCACTTCCGTCTGTCTGTCCTTCTGTCACGGTTATTCATTCGCTGATTGGTCCGCCAGCTGCCTGTCGTGGCTGCCGCGACCAATCAGTGACGGGCCCAGTCCAGAAGAAAATGGCCGCTCCTTACTCCCCGCAGTCAGTGCCTGTCGCCCGCATACTCCCCTCCGGTCACCACTAACACAGGGTTAATGCCGGCGGTAACGGACCGCGTTATGCCGTGGGTAACGCACTCCGTTACCGCCGCTATTAACCCTGTGTGTCCCCAACTTTTTACTATTGACGCTGCCTATGCAGCATCAATAGTAAAAAATGTAATGTTAAAAATAATAAAAAAAAAAACCTGCTATACTCACCCTCCGTAGTCGCTCGCGCCGGCCGCCATCTTCCGTTGCAGGTTCCGGTGGCAAAGATGGTATGGGAGAAGGACCGGCCATGACATCATGGTCATGTGACCGCGACGTCATCACAGGTCCTGTGCTCATACCAACCTTGGGACCGGAAGCTGCCTGGACTACAAGGGGCCCTCGGAAAGGTGAGTATAGGTTTATTATTTAACCTGTGACAAACCTGGCTGGGCAATATACTACGTAGCTGGACAATATACTACGTGACTGGCCAATACACTACGTGGCTCTGTGCTGTATACTACGTCGCTGTGCAATATACTACGTCACTGGGCAATATACTACGTAACTGGGCAATATACTACGTAACTGGGCAATATACTATGTGGCTCTGTGCTGTATACTATGTCACTGGGCAATATACTACGTAGCTGGGCAATATACTACGTGACTGGGCAATATACTATGTGGTTGAGCAATTTCCTACGTGTCTGGGCAATATACTACGTGGCTGGGCAATATACTATGTGGCTGGGCAATATACTACGTGGTCTGTGCAATATACTACGTGGACATGCATATTCTAGAATACCCGATGCGTTAGAATCGGGCCACCATCTAGTCAAATATATAACATGATTAACCTGATTAAAAACTGTGTATGACAGGCAAATATACTGGCATGATACAGAGTAAGGGCAGGGACAGACTGCCGTATTTCTCGTGCGAGAATCGCATCGTAAACCTCGTACTGGCTGTCAGCTCTCCTGACCTGAGCTTGACAGCTACATAGTAATCCATCATGCTGTCTTGCTCAGGTCAGGAGAGGTGCCAGGCCAGTCCATGCAGTGCATGCGATTCTCGCATGAGAAATACGGCAGTCTGTCTCTGCCGGAAATAGAATAGAAAAGTCCCTGTATAGTAGGCAATATAAAACAGCATCAGTCAGCACATTATACTACCCAGTGAATAGCCACTGTGGCCATGTGCAAACAGACGTAAGTGTAAATGGCTATACCTATGCACAGGAGCAGCAGGGATCCCAGGGAGGTGCAGCTATGCCCATGTTTGTGCAACCCAGTGTCTTCCCCTGTACACCTACTATGTAATTGTGTACTCAATAAACTTGACTATTTGTTTATATTTTTGGACCAGATTAGCATCTTTTTCACCTCCTTTTTGCCTCCATGTTATATGACGATAGGGCCTTGTTAATCCTTTCTATATTTACATGTACCTGGTTTTTATATAAGGTCATTATTAGTAACTATTTTCTAGCCATGTTTACAATCTGGTAGTCTTCTTGCTAATGACTTTAGTCCATGTTCCTTGTATAATGATCCATGCTGCAACTTTTCATATTTATACAAACACAGAGGCAACTCTCCCATGGCTTATTCCTGCTATACAGTATGTGGGGTAAATCATATGATTGAGGTATGAACAGGATCACCACCACTATCCACAGTTTGCATAGCCAATCCAGGGGAAGCAGGGGCCTTGGAATGTAGCATAGAGCTAAAGGTACCGTCACACTAGACGATATCGCTAGTGATCCGTGACGTTGCAGCGTCCTGGCTAGCGATATCGTCCAGTGTGACAGACAGCAGCGATCAGGCCCCTGCTGTGATATCGCTGGTCGGGGCAGAAAGTCCAGAACTTTGTTTCGTCGCTGGCTCTCCCGCTGAATCGGCATGTGTGACGCCGATTCAGCGATGTCTTCGCTGGTAAACAGGGTAAACATCGGGTTACTAAGCGCAGGGCCGCGCTTAGTAACCCGATGTTTACCCTGGTTACCATCGTTAAAGTAAAAAAAACAAACACTACATAATTACCTTCCGTGTCTGTCCCCGGCGCTCTGCTTCTCTGCTCTGGCTGTGAGCGCCGGGCAGCCGGAAAGCAGAGCGGTGATGTCACCGCTCTGCTTTCCGGCCGCTGTGCTCACAGCCAGAGCAGAGAAGCAGAGCGCCGGGGACAGACAGCGGTAGGTAAGTATGTAGTGGTTGTTTTTTTTTACTTTAACGATGGTAACCAGGGTAAACATCGGGTTACTAAGCACGGCCCTGCGCTTAGTAACCCGATGTTTACCCTGGTTACCGGCATCGTTGGTCGCTGGAGAGCGGTCTGTGTGACAGCTCTCCAGCGACCAAACAGCGACGCTGCAGCGATCCGGATCGTTGTCGGTATCGCTGCAGCGTCGCTTAGTGTGACGGTACCTTAATACCAGGTTCGTAATGATTGTATTCGCAGAGCGGGCATCCGTGACGAAGCCCATAGAGGAGAAGGTCCTGATGTTGCCAGCCCCGGTTTCAACTGAATGAGCGTCCTCGGATGCAAATTCAGCTGAAATGTATTGCGGCGCAGTGATCCACCAAACTCCCTGCGCTGCAATAGCTGTAGTTCCCATTGGCCTATTAGAGGTTGACAGCTGACTTTGGATTGCCTGACATGGGGAGGAGCATGATGTCACTGCCTTAATTCCCTGCCTCCCTGTTCCTGCTATGCTGCTCACTGAAGGAGCAAGGAAAGGCAAGAAGAATCATTTATTTTATGTTTAATTAGGTTTTAGCAAAGTGCCAGGAGGGGAAACATTATTCCATAAAGGGCCCAGGATGGGGCCATTTTTACAGGATGGAGGGAACATTATTACAGGTCAGAGGCCATTATTAACCCCTGTCTGACCTCGGACAGGATAGTACGTCCGAGGTCATAAGCCCCGCTTTGATGCGGGCTCCGGCGGTGAGCCCGCACCAAAGCCGGGACATGTCAGCTGTTTTGAACAGCTGACATGTGCCCGTAATAGGCACGAGCAGAATTGCAATCTGCCCGCGCCTATTAACTAGTTAAACGCCGCTGTCAAACGCAGACAGCGGCATTTAACTAACGCATCCGGCCGGAAATGACGTCATCGCCGACCCCCGTCACATAATCGGAGGTCGGCGATGCTTCTCCATTGTAACCATAGAGGTCCTTGAGACCTCTATGGCTACTGATCGCCGGTAGCTGTGAGCGCCACCCTGTGGTCGGCGCTCACAGCACACCTGCAATTCTGCTACATAGCAGCGAACAGCAGATCGCTGCTATGTAGCAGAGGCGATCGTGCTGTGCCTGCTTCTAGCCTCCCATGGAGGCTATTGAAGCATGGCAAAAGTAAAAAAAAAAAAGTGAAAAAATAAAAAAAATATAAAAGTTTAAATCACCCCCCTTTCACCCCAATCAAAACAAATCAATAAAATAAATCAAATCTACACATATTTGGTATAGCCGCGCTCAGAATTGCCCGATCTATCAATTTAAAAAAAGCATTAACCTGATCGCTAAACGGTGTAGTGAGAAAAAAATTCGAAACGCTAGAATTATGTTTTTTTGGTCGCAGCAACATTGCATTAAAATGCAATAACAGGCGATCAAAAGAATGTATCTGCACCAAAATGCTATCATTAAAAATGTCATCTCGGCACACAAAAAATAAGCCCTCAACCGACCCCAGATCATGAAAAATGGAGACGCTACGAGTATTGGAAAATGGCGCAATTTTTTTTTTTTTAGCAAAGTTTGGGATTTTTTTTTCACCACTTAGGTAAAAAATAACCTAGTGATGTTAGGTGTCTATGAACTCGTACTGACCTGGAGACTCACAATGGCAGGTCAGTTTTAGCATTTAGTGAACCTAGCAAAAAAGCCAAACAAAAAACAAGTGTGGGATTGCACTCTTTTTGCAATTTCACCGCACTTGGAATTTTTTTCCAGTTTTCTAGTACACAAAAACAAGAAAAAGCAGAGGCCATACAAAAAGGGGATCACCAAACAGCATGGATTTGTACAAAAAAACAACACAGCTTTATTAAGGTGCAAATACAGGACAGATCATTTTAAAAAAAAAATCTAAAAACACTTAGAACAATGCCTATAATATGGCAAGTGCCTGTACACAAGGTGAAAGGGGGAAAACAGGAACACATACAGATATATATCTCAGTGACCTATATGGACAGCATATTAATAAAGTGCAAAAAACATGATAACACAAATAAGGCCTAAATAGCTAATAGAGCTGCACATGAAAAAAAAAAATATACTGTGGTACAGGAAATGTGCTAAAATATGCAACATATGACAGTACTAAACATGGGATCCTGAGATCACTAATAATGCCCCATAGATAGATGGCACGTAACGTAGTACACATAAATAAACAACACTATCTGAGTATATAAACTGCTAAGATATACAAAATGTGCTGCAGGCATACAGAGTGCCGACATGGGATCCTGAACTCAGTGGTAAGGCCCTATAGATATATGGCACATAATGCAGTACGCACACACTGGTAACAGTACCTAAATTCAAACAGGAGAATGAATCCAACTATGCATAAAAGGTGTATAAAGTAGAACAAGCATAGAGGCCCTATGTCCCATGGTACTCAGTAATGCACACCTAAAAATAAGCCAGTAGCAGTATAGTACTATCAGTAAACCATGTACCTAAATATGCATTATAAGCAAAAAAAAACCATAACACCTCCAGGCAAAAAGCCCTAAGATAACACCTACAGGCACAAAGAGAAAGCGAATACCCTACGCGTGTCGCCACAGCAGTGGCTTCATCAGGGGTGTAGTTTTCACCACAGGTGCCCGTGTATAAATACCTTAAATCCATCAAATACAAGTAGAGACAGCTGCGTTGTAAGCCTCAGCTGCATGGGGTGAAAACAAGCTCAGAAAATCATGGAGTCTTCGGCGGTGCTGACTGGAGCCGGAAGTGTCTGCTGCCTGGCAACGGAGGGATACATTGATGTTTGTGTAGGCTGCGCCTGCCCAGTGGCTAGACGCGCATTAAGTCCCTCATGCGCTCCCATACCATGGGTGCGCAGACCCCGGCATTCAATACCGGAAGTTGCCATCACTAGGCAACGTACGCGTCCAAGGACGTTCAGGTCAAAGTATGTGGGCTGCGCTCGTAGGGTATTCGCTTTCTCTTTCTCTTTGTGCCTGTAGGTGTTATCTTAGGGCTTTTTGCCCGGAGGTGTTATGGTTTTTTTTTGCTTATAATGCATATTTAGGTACATGGTTTACTGATAGTACTAAACTGCTACTGGCTTATTTTTAGGTGTGCATTACTGAGTACCTTGGGACATAGGGCCTCTATGCTTGTTCTACTTTATACACCTTTTATGCATAGTTGGATTCATTCTCCTGTTTGAACTTAGGTACTGTTACCAGTGTGTGCGTACTGCATTATGTGCCATATATCTATAGGGCCTTACCACTGTGTTCAGGATCCCATGTCGGCACTCTGTATGCCTGCAGCACATTTTGTATATCTTAGGCTACGTTCACATTGGCGTTCCGCCAATGTGCGTCGCTGTTGCGCCGGCGACGCAGCGGCGACGCGCCCCTATGTTTAACATAGGGGACGCGTGCGTCGTTTTGGTGGCGTTTTTCGCCACGTGCGTCGTTTCCGACGCTAGCGTCGGACGCAAGAAAACGCTACATGTAGCATTTTCTGTGCGTCCGATTTTCGTCGGAAAACGACGCACGCGTCGCAAAACGCGCGCGTTTTTGCGCACGTTTTAGCGTGCGTCGCGCGTTGCGTCGCCGACGCACGGCGGCGCAACGCTAATGTGAACGTAGCCTTAGGCTACGTTCACATTGGCGTTCCGCCAATGTGCGTTGCTGTTGCGCCGGCGACGCAGCGGCGACGCGCCCCTATGTTTAACATAGGGGACGCGTGCGTCGTTTTGGTGGCGTTTTTCGCCACGTGCGTCGTTTCCGACGCTAGCGTCGGACGCAAGAAAACGCTACATGTAGCATTTTCTGTGCGTCCGATTTTCGTCGGAAAACGACGCACGCGTCGCAAAACGCGCGCGTTTTTGCGCACGTTTTAGCGTGCGTCGCGCGTTGCGTCGCCGACGCACGGCGGCGCAACGCTAATGTGAACGTAGCCTTAGGCTACGTTCACATTGGCGTTCCGCCAATGTGCGTTGCTGTTGCGCCGGCGACGCAGCGGCGACGCGCCCCTATGTTTAACATAGGGGACGCGTGCGTCGTTTTGGTGGCGTTTTTCGCCACGTGCGTCGTTTCCGACGCTAGCGTCGGACGCAAGAAAACGCTACATGTAGCATTTTCTGTGCGTCCGATTTTCGTCGGAAAACGACGCACGCGTCGCAAAACGCGCGCGTTTTTGCGCGCGTTTTAGCGTGCGTCGCGCGTTGCGTCGCCGACGCACGGCGGCGCAACGCTAATGTAAACGTAGCCTTAGCAGTTTATATACTCAGATAGTGTCGTTTATTTGTGTACTACGTTACGTGCCATCTATCTATGGGGCCTTATTAGTGATGTCATATGTTGCATATTTTAGCACATTTCCTGTACCACAGTATATTTTTTCATGTGCAGCTCTATTAGCTATTTAGGCCTTATTTGTGTTATCATGTTTTTTGCACTTTATTAATATGCTGTCCATATAGGTCACTGAGATATATATCTGTATGTGTTCCTGTTTTCCCCCTTTCACCTTGTGTACAGGCACTTGCCATATTATAGGCATTGTTCTAAGTGTTTTTAGATGTTTTTAAAATGATCTGTCATGTATTTGCACCTTAACCCCTTAGCGACCGCCGATACGCCATTTAACGGCGGCCGCTAAGGGTACTTAAACCACAGCGCCGTTAATTAACGGCGCTGTGGAAAAAGTGAATAGCGCCCCCCAGAGTCGGATTTTCTCCGGGGTCTCGGCTGCCGGGGGTAGCCGAGACCCCAGAGAACATGATTCGGGGGGTTTTGTACCGACCCCGCATTTGCGATCGCCGGTAATTAACCGTTTACCGGCGATCGCAAAAAAAAACAAAAAACGCGATCTCTTTTTAATTTCTCTGTCCTCCGATGTGATCGCACATCAGAGGACAGAGAAAAGGGGTCCCAGATAGCCCCCCGATACTCACCTATCTCCCCCGGTGCTCCTCGTGGCTCCCGGTGGGCGCCGCCATCTTCAAAATGGCGGACGCATGCGCAGTGCGCCCGCCGGCCGGCACTGGGAGAATCTTTGGAGTCTCGGCTGCCGGGGGTAGCCGAGACCCCAAAGAACATGATCGGGGTCGGTTTTACCGACCCCTGTTTTGCGATCGCCGGTAATTAACTGTTTACCGGCGACCGCAAAAAAAAAAAAAAAAATCAAAGTGTAATTCTCTGTCCTCTGATGTGATCGCACATCAGAGGACAGAGAAATAGGGGGATTCAGGGACCTTATCATACTCACCTGTGTCCCTGGGTCCTCCTGCTGCTCCTCCTGGCCGCCGGCAAAAGAAAATGGCGGGCACATGCGCAGTGGCCCTGCCATCTGTCTCCATCTTCCGGCCGGCCGGCAGGAGAACAGCAGTTGGGGCTAAAATTAGGGTTAGGGTTAGGGCTAGGGTTAGGGTTAGGGCTAGGGTTAGGGCTAGGGTTAGGGCTAGGGTTAGGGCTAGGGTTAGGGCTAAGGTTAGGGTTGGGGCTAAATTTAGGGTTAGGGTTGGGGCTAAATTTAGGGTTAGGGTTCTTTCACACTTACGTCGGTACGGGGCTGTCGCAATGCGTCGGCCCGACATACCGACGCACGTTGTGAAAATTGTGCACAACGTGGGCAGCGGATGTAGTTTATCAATGCATCCGCTGCCCAATCTATGTCCTGGGGTGGAGGGGGCGGAGTTACGGCCACGCATGTGCGGTCATTGAACGTTTTTTGTGCCGACGGTCTGCCAAAACACAACTGATCCAGTGCACGACGGACGCGACGTGTGGCCATCCATCACGATCCGTCGGCAATACAAGTCTATGGGCAAAACGCATCCTGCGGGCACATTTGGAGGATCCATTTTTTGTCCAAAACGACGGATTGCGACGGATGCCAAACGACGCAAGTGTGAAAGTAGCCTTAGGGTTTGGATTAGGGTTGGTATTAGGGTTAGGGTTGGTATTAGGGTTACGCTTGGGATTATGGTTAGGTTTGGGATTAGGGTTAAGGTTAGGGTTGTGATTAGGGGTGTATTGGGATTAGGGTTAGGTTTGAGGTTAGGGTTGAGATTAGGATTAGGGGTGTGTTGGATTTAGGGTTTTGATTAGGGTTATGGTTAGGGTTGACATTAGGGTTGTTTTGGGGTAAGGGTTGTGATTATCGTTAGGGTTAGTGATTAGGATTATGGATCGGGTTGGGATTAGGGTTAAGGGTGTGTTGGGGTTAGGGTTGGAGCTAGAATTGGGGGGTTTCCACTGTTTAGTTACATCAGGGGGTCTCCAAACACGACAGCCAATTTTGCGCTCAAAAAGTCAAATGGTGCTCCCTCCCTTCTGAGCTCTGCCGTGCGCCCAAACAGTGGGTTACCCCCACATATGGGGCATCAGCGTACTCGGGACAACAACTGTTGGGGTCCAATTTCTCCTGTTACCCTTGTGAAAATAAAAACTTGGGGGCTGCAAAATCTTTTTTGTGGAAAAAAAAATATTTTTTTGTTTTCACGACTCTGCATTCTAAACTTCTGTGAAGCACTTGGGCATTCAAAGTTCTCACCACACATCTAGATAAGTTCCTTGGGGGGTCTAGTTTCCAAAATGGGGTCACATGTGGGGGGTTACTTTTGTTTAGGTACATCAGGGGCTCTGCAAACGCAACATAACGCCCACAGACCATTCTATCTAAGTCTGCATTCCAAAACGGCGCTCCTTCCCTTCCGAGCTCTGCCGTGCGCCCAAACAGTGGTTTACCCCCACATATGGGGCATCAGCATACTCGGGATAAATTGGACAACAACTTTTGGGGCTCAATTTCTCCTGTTACCCTTGTGAAAATAAAAACTTGGGGGCTACAAAATCTTTTTTGTGGAAAAAAATATATTTTTTTATTTTCACGACTCTGCATTCTAAACTTCTGTGAAGCACTTGGGCATTCAAAGTTCTCACCACATATCTAGATAAGTTCCATGGGGGGTCTAGTTTCCAAAATGGGGTCACTTGTGGAGGGTTTCTACTGTTTAGGTACATCAGGGGCTCTGCAAACACAACATAACGCCCGCAGACCATTCTATCAGTCTGCATTCCAAAACGGCGCTCCTTCCTTCTGAGCTCTGCCGTGCACCCAAACAGTGGTTTACCCCCACATATGGGGTACCAGCATACTCAGGACAAATTGGACAACAACTTTTGGGGTCCAATTTCTCCTGTTACCCTTGTGAAAATAAAACCTTGGGGGCTAAAAAATCTTTTTTGTGGAAAAAAAAATATTTTTTATTTTCACGACTCTGCATTCTAAACTTCTGTGAAGCACTTGGGCATTCAAAGTTCTCACCACATATCTAGATAAGTTCCATGGGGGGTCTAGTTTCCAAAATGTGGTCACTCGTGGGGGGTTTCCACTGTTTAGGCACATCAGGGGCTCTCCAAACGCGACATGGCGTCCAATCTCAATTCCAGACAATTCTACATTGAAAAAGTAAAACGGCACTCCTTCTCTTCCAAGCTCTGCAGTGCGCCCAGACAGTGGTTTACCCCCACATATGGGGTATCGACGTACTCAGGAGAAATTGCACTACAACTTTTGTGGTCTAATTTCTCCTGTTACCCTTGTGAAAATAAAAATTTGGGGGCAAAAATATCATTTTTGTAGAAAAAATGCGATTTTTTTTTTTTTTTTTTTTTTTTTTATTTTCACGGCTCAACGTTATAAACTTCTGTGAAGCACATGGGGGTTCAAAGTGCTCACCACACATCTAGATAAGTTCCTTAAGGGGTCTAGTTTCCAAAATGGCGTCACTTGTGGGGGGTTTCCACTGTTTAGGCACATCAGGGGCTCTCCAAACACGACATGGCATCCGATCTCAATTCCAGACAATTCTACATTGAAAAAGTAAAACGGTACTCCTTCTCTTCCAAGCTCTGCGGTGTGCCCAAACAGTGGTTTACCCCCACATATTGGGTATCGACGTACTCAGGAGATATCGCACTACAACTTTTGTGGTCTAATTTCTCCTGTTACCCTTGTGAAAATAAAAATTTGGGGGCAAAAAAATCATGTTTGTAGAAAAAATGCGATTTTTTATTTTCACGGCTCAACGTTATAAACTTCTGTGAAGCTCTTGGGGGTTCAAAGTGCTCACCACACATCTAGATAAGTTCCTTAAGGGGTCTAGTTTACAAAATGGTGTCACTTGTGGGGAGTTTCCACTGTTTAGGCACATCAGGGGCTGTCTAAACGTGACATGGCGTCCAATCTCCATTCCAGCCAATTCTGCATTGAAAAAGTCAAACGGCGCTCCTTCACTTCCAAGTTCTGCGGTGCGCCCAAACAGTGGTTTACCCCTACATATGGGGTATTGGCGTATTCAGGAGAAATTGCATAACAAAATTTATGGTTATATTTCTGTTTTTATACTTGTGAAAATAAAAAAAAGGGTTCTGAATTAAAATGTTTGCAAAAAAAAGTTAAATGTTCATTTTTTCCTTCCACATTGTTTCAGTTCCTGTGAAGCACGTAAAGGGTTAATAAACTTCTTGAATGTGGTTTTGAGAAGCTTGAGGGGCGTAGTTTTTAGAATGGTATTACACTTCGTTATTTTCTATCATATAGACCCCTCAAAATGACTTCAAATGTGATGTGGTCCCTAAAAAAAAAAAAGGTGTAAAAATGAGAAATTGCTGGTCAACTTTTAACCCTTATAACTCCCTAACAAAAAAAAATGTTGTTTCCAAAATTGTGCTGATGTAAAGTAGACATGTGGGAAATGTTATTTATTAACTATTTTTTGTGACATATCTCTCTGATTTAAGGGCATAAAAATACAAATTTTGAAAATTGCAAAATTATAAAATTTTTCACCGTATTTCCGTTTTTTCATAAATAATCGCAAGTAATATCGAAGATATGTTACCACTAACATGAAGTACAATATGTCGTGAAAAAACAGTCTCAGAATCAGCGGGATCCGTTGAAGCGTTCCAGAGTTATAACCTGATAAAGTGACAGTGGTCAGAATTGCAAAAATTGGCTCGGTCATTAAGTACCAAATTGGCTCTGTCACTAAGGGGTTAATAATGCTGTGTTGTTTTTTGTACAAATCCATGCTGTTTGGTGAACCCCTTTTTGTATGGCCTCTGCTTTTTCTTGCTTTTGTGCAGATTCGTTTTCTGAGGTCAGGGTTGGATCCCAATTGTTCATGTTCTGTGGTGCCCCCACAGAGTAATTAGTTTTCTAGTACACGACATGCTAAAACCAATGATGTTGTTCAAAAGTACAACTCGTCCCGCAATAAATAAGCCCTCACATGGCCATATTGATGGAAAAATAAAAAAGTTATTGCTCTGGGAAGGAGGGGAGTGAAAAACGAACACAGAAAAACGAAAAATCCCAAGGTCATGAAGGGGTTAAAGGATGAGGTCAGGTTTAGGGGCATTATTACAGCAATGGGGACATTATAGCAGGGTGGGGCCCAGCATGTAGGAAATGAATACAGGACAGGGACATTAGTACAGCAGGATGTTGCTCCTAGCAACTAGGAAAACAACTGCTGTAGGAAGAAGGGAAATAGAAGTGCAGCAAAGGCCAGACAGATATTGGTGGTAGGGGACTCGATAATTAGGCGGATAGACAGGGTTATCTGCCGCCGAGACCATGAATGCCGAACAGTGTGTTGTCTGTTGGGTGCTCGGGTTCGACATATTGCAGATCGGATAGACAGATTGCTGGGTGGGGCTGGGGAAAACCCAGCGGTCATGGTACACATCGGTACCAATGACAAAGTTAGAGGTAGGTGCAAGGTCCTTAAGAATGATTTTAGGGAACTAGGAGAGAAGCTGAAGGCCAGGACCAAGGTGGTGTTTTCAGAAATACTGCCAATGTCACGAGCGTCACTAGATAGGCAACGGGAGCTTAGGGAGATAAATAAGTGGTGTAGAAATTGGTGCAGGAAGGAAGAATTTGGTTTCCTGGAGAACTGGGCTAACTTCTCTGTTGGCTACAGGCTCTACGGTAGGGAGCGGCTGCACCTCAATGTGGAGGGTGCAGCTGTGCTTGGAGAAAAATGGTAAGACAGATGAAGGAGCTTTTAAACTAGGATCTGGGGGAAGGGAGGGTAGTTGTTCTAATAAGGGGATAGATAGAATAGACAGAGAGGGAGGCAGTTGCAGTAAATGAGGATTTAGGGGGGGTTGGGATTTGTAAGGAAAGCAGGGAGCTGAATAAAAGTAACAAATGTGCTAATAATATTAAATGTCTGCTGGCAAATGCAAGAAGTCTAGCAAACAAAATGGGTGAACTGGAGACTCTTATGATGGTCACAGAACACAATGTGGTGGGCATTACGGAAACCTGGCTTGATGAGAGCCATGACTGGGTAACAAATGTAGAGAGGTACACTACATTTAACCCCTTTCTGACATGGGACGTACTATCCCGTCGAGGTGGGGTGGGCCCCCATGACCATGGACGGGATAGTACGTCCAGCGCGATCGGCGGCGCTCACGGGGGGAGCGCCGCCGATCACGGCCGGGTGTCAGCTGCCTATCGCAGCTGACATCCGGCACTATGTGCCAGGAGCGGTCACGGACCGCCCCCGGCACTTTAACCCCTGGCACACCGCGATCAAAGATGATCGCGATGTGCCGGCGGTATATGGAAGCTTCCCGCAGGGAGGGGGCTCCCTGCGGGCTTCCCTGAGCCCCCCGCAGCAACGCGATGTGATCGCGTTGCTGCGAGGGTCTCACCTCCCTCCCTGCTTCCTCCAGCCCCGGATCCAAGATGGCCGCGGATTCGGGTCCTGCAGGGATGGAGGTGGCTTCACAGAGCCTGCTCAGAGCAGGCACTGTGAAGGCTGCAGCGCTGCATGTCAGATCAGTGATCTGACAGAATGCTGTGCACAATGTCAGATCACTGATCTGTGATGTCCCCCCCCTGGGACAATGTAAAAAAAATTTTTTCAAAATGTGTAAAAAAAAATAAAAAAAAATATTCCTAAATAATGAAAAACAAATAAAAATATTATTCCCCTAAATACATTTCTTTATCTAAATAAAAAAAAAACAATAAAAGTACACATATTTAGTATCGCCGCGTCCGTAACGGCCCGACCTATAAAACTGGCCCACTAGTTAACCCCTTCAGTAAACACCGTAAGAAAAAAAAAACGAGGCAAAAAACAACGCTTTATTATCATACCGCCGAACAAAAAGTGGAATAACACGCGATCAAAAAGACAGATATAAATAACCATGATACCGCTGAAAGCATCATCTTGTCCCGCAAAAAACGAGCCGCCGTACAGCATCATCAGCAAAAAAAAAAAAGTTATAGTCCTGAGAATAAAGCGATGCAAAAATAATTATTTTTTCTATAAAATAGTTTTTATCGTATAAAAGCGCCAAAACATAAAAAAATGATATAAATGAGGTGTCGCTGTAATCGTACTGACCCGAAGAATAAAACTGATTTATCAATTTTACCAAACGCGGAACGGTATAAACGCCTCCCCCAAAAGAAATTCATGAATAGCTGGTTTTTGGTCATTCTGCCTCGCAAAAATCGGAATAAAAAGCGATCAAAAAATGTCACGTGCCCGAAAATGTTACCAATAAAAACGTCAACTCGTCCCGCAAAATACAAGACCTCAAATGACTCTGTGAACCAAAATATGGAAAAATTATAGCTCTCAAAATGTGGTAACGCAAAAAATATTTTTTGCAATAAAAAGCGTCTTTCAGTGTGTGACGGCTGCCAATCATAAAAATCCGCCAAAAAACCCGCTATAAAAGTAAATCAAACCCCCCTTCATCACCCCCTTAGTTAGGGAAAAATTAAAAAAATGTATTTATTTCCATTTTCCCATTAGGGTTAGGGTTTGGGCTAGGGTTAGGGCTAGGGTTAGGGCTAGGGTTAGGGTTAGGGTTAGGGCTAGGGTTAGGGCTAGGGTTAGGGCTATGGTTAGGGCTAGGGTTAGGGCTACAGTTTGGGTTGGGGCTAAAGTTACGGTTAGGGTTTAGATTACATTTACAGTTGGGAATAGGGTTGGGATTAGGGTTAGGTGTGTGTCATGGTTAGAGGTGTGGTTAGGGTTACTGTTGGGATTAGGGTTAGGGGTGTGTTTGGATTAGGGTTTCAGTTATAATTGGGGGGTTTCCACTGTTTAGGCACATCAGGGGATCTCCAAACGCGACATGGCGTCCGATCTCAATTCCAGCCAATTCTGCGTTTTAAAAGTAAAACAGTGCTTCTTCCCTTCCGAGCTCTCCCGTGTGCCCAAACAGGGGTTTACCCCAACATATGGGGTATCAGCGTACTCAGGACAAATTGGACAACAACTTTTGGGGTCAAATTTCTCCTCTTACCCTCGGGAAAATACAAAACTGGGGGCTAAAAAATAATTTTTTGGGGAAAGATTTTTTTTTTCAATTTTCACGGCTCTGCGTTACAAACTGTAGTGAAACACTTGGGGGTTCAAAGCTCTCACAACACATCTAGATGAGTTCCTTAGGGGGTCTAGTTTCCAAAATGGTGTCACTTGTGGGGGGTTTCTACTGTTTCGGTACATTAGGGGCTCTGCAAATGCAATGTGACACCTGCAGACCATTCCATCTAAGCCTGCATTCCAAATGGAGCTCCTTCCCTTCCGAGCCCTCCCATGCGCCCAAACAGTGGTTCCCCCCACATATGGGGTATCAGCGCACTCAGAACAAATTGGACAACAAATTTTGGGGTCCAATTTCTCCTGTTACCCTCGGGAAAATACAAAACTGGGGGCTAAAAAATAATTTTTGTGGGAAAAAATTTTTGTTTTATTTTTACGGCTCTCCATTATAAACTTCTGTAAAGCACTTGGTGGGTCAAAGTGCTCACCACACCTCTAGATAAGTTCCTTAGGGGGTCTACTTTCCAAAATGGTGTCACTTGTGGGGGGTTTCAATGTTTAGGCACATCAGTGGCTCTCCAAACGCAACATGGCGTCCCATCTCAATTCCTGTCAATTTTGCATTGAAAAGTCAAACAGCGCTCCTTCCCTTCCGAGATCTCCCATCCGCCCAAACAGTGGTTTACCCCCACATATGGGGTATCAGCGTACTCAGGACAAATTATACAACAACTTTTGGGGTCCAATTTCTTCTCTTACCCTTTGGAAAATAAAAAATTGGGGGCGGAAAGTTAATTTTTGTGAAAAAATATGATTTTTTATTTTTACGGTTCTACATTATAAACTTCTGTGAAGCACTTGGTGGGTCAAAGTGCTCACCACACATCTAGATAAGTTCCTTAAGGGGTCTACTTTCCAAAATGGTGTCACTTGTGGGGGGTTTCAATGTTTAGGCACATCAGGGGCTCTCCAAACGAAACATGGCGTTCCATCTCATTTCCAGTCGATTTTGCATTGAAAAGTCAAATGGCGCTCCTTTGCTTCCGAGCTCAGCCATGCGCCCAAACAGTGGTTTACCCCCACATGTGGGGTATTGTCGTGCTCAGGACAAATTGTACAACAATGTTTGGGGTCTATTTTCTCCTGTTACCCTTGGTAAAATTAAACAAATTGGAGCTGAATTAAATTTTTTGTGAAAAAAAGTTAAATGTTCATTTTTATTTAAACATTCAAAAAATTCCTGTGAAGCACATAAAGGGTTAATAAACTTCTTGAATATGGTTTCGAGCACCTTGAGGGGTTTAGTTTTTAGAATGGTGTCACACTTGGGTATTTTCTATCATATAGACCCCTCAAAATGACTTCAAATGAGATGTGGTCCCTAAAAAAAAAATGGTGTTGTAGAAATGAGAAATTGCTGGTCAAATTTTAACCCTTATAACTCCCTAACAAAAAAAAATTTTGGTTCCAAAATTGTGCTGATGTAAAGTAGACATTTTGGAAATGTTACTTATTAAGTATTTTGTGTGACATATCTCTGTGATTTAATTGCATAAAAATTCAAAGTTGGAAAATTGCAAAATTTTCATAATTTTCGCCAAATTTCCGTTTTTTTCACAAATAAACGCAGGTACTATCAAATAATTTTTACCATTGTCATGAAGTACAATATGTCACGAGAAAACAATGTCAGAATCACTGGGATCCGTTGAAGCGTTCCAGAGTTATAACCTCACAAAGGGACAGTGGTCAGAATTGTAAAAATTGGCCCGGTCATTAACGTGCAAACCACCCTTGGGGGTAAAGGGGTTAAAAAAGGACAGGAAAGATAAAAAAGGTGGAGGGTGTGCATCTTTGTAAAATCCACATTAAAACCTGTGCTCAATGAAGACATTGGGTGGGAGTTACAGCAATGTAGAGTCACTGTGGGTAAATGTACATGAGGATGGTAGTAAAGGAAAGCTGCTAATTAGAGTTTTCTACAAGCCTCCTAATATAGCTGAACAGGTAGAGGATGAAATACTATAATAAATTAAAAAGGCAGCAAACAGTAATAGGGTTCTTATAATGGGGAATTTTAACTATCCAGACAATAAATGGGACATAGAATCTTCTGGTTGTGCTAAAAGCTACAATTTCTTATCCATACTTCAGGACAATTACCTCTCTCAGCTGGTAGATGAACCGACCAGGGGAGGTAATCCGCTGGATCTGGTTCTGCCAAATAGACCAGATACAATTTCAGATCTACAGGTCAGGGAGCATTTGGGAAGCAGTGACCATAACTTGATAAGTTTCAATGTAATTTTCAATCAAACATTCAAAAGGGGAAATGCCAAAACCTGGAACTTTAAGAAAGCTGATTTTAGCAAATTAGGGGAAGAGCTTAATCGTATAGACTGGGACAACGTCATGGTAACTGGGGATACCGAACATAAATGGGGCATTTTTAAGGAAATACTACTAGAATCCTGCAAAAAACTTATACCCTCTGGTACTAAAATGTCAAGAAATAAAAAGAAACCATTATGGATGAACAGGACAGTACAAAGTTTAGTAAGACAAAAACAAAGGGCATTCAAAATCTTGAAAGCCGAGAATACTGAAATAGCCTTTCAGGAGTATAAAGATCTAACTAAGAAATGTAAAAAAGAAATCAAGCTAGCAAAGTTATCTACAGAGAAACAAATCGCCAACAATATTAAAATAAATCACAATGTTTTTTAAAAATGCACCAATGCCAAAAAGAAAAAAAATAGATGGCATTGGCCCCTTAAAAGATGAGAATAACAAGATAATCACAGAGAACAAAGAAAAGGCAGATATATTAAACAGGCACATTTCATCCTAGTTCACCAATGAACTGTCTGTTACAGGGATCATTCAACAAGGCAAAAATCAAAATTCACAACCTGTTATAACTAGTTTAACACAAAAAGAAGTGCGTTTACGTCTGAGCAATTTAAACACTGACAAATCTCCCATCCCAGATGTCATTCATCCACGGATACTGAGAGGATTGAGCTCAATAATTGACAGACCACTGTATTTCATATTCTTAGGGTACCGTCACACATAACAATATCGTTAACGATATCGTTGCCTTTTATGACGTAGCAACGATATCGTTAACTAAATCGTTATGTGTGACAGCAACCAACGATCAGGCCCCTGATGGGAGATCGTTGGTCGCTGGGAAAAGTCCAGCACTTTATATTTTGTCGCTGGATCTCCCGCTGACATCTCTGAATCGGCGTGTGTGACGCCGATTCAGCGATGTCGTCACTGGTAACCAGGGTAAACATCGGGTTACTAAGCGCAGGGCTGCGCTTAGTAACCCGATGTTTACCCTGGTTACCGTTGTAAACGTAAAAAAACAAACACTACATACTTACATTCCCGGTGTCTGGTCATGTCCCTCGCCTTCAGCTTCCCGCACTGACTGGTGAGCGCCGGCCAGCCGTAAAGCAAGAGCACAGCGGTGACGTCACCGCTGTGCTTTACGGCCGGCGCTCAGTCAGTGCTGGAAGCTGAAGGCGAGGGACCTGACCAGACACCGGGAATGTAAGTACGTATGTAGTGTTTGTTTTTTTACATTTACAACGGTAACCAGGGTAAACATCGGGTTACTAAGCGCATCCCTGCGCTTAGTAACCCGATGTTTACCCTGGTTACCCGGGGACTTCAGGATCGTTGGTCGCTGGAGAGCTGTCTGTGTGACAGCTCTCCAGCGACGCTGCAGCGATCGACATCATTGTCGGTATCGCTGCAGCGTCACTTAGTGTGACGGTACCTTTAGACTGTCTTGTAACAGGGGTGGTGCCACAAGATTGGAGGATGGCTCACGTGGTACCAATATTTAAGAAAGGTAAGAAGGTGGATCCGAGCAACTACCATCCGGTAAGCCTGACATTAGTAGTGTGCAAAATGCTTGAGTGCATTATGAGAGATGACCTGCAGAAATATATTGCAGAGAATAATATAATATCTGACAGCCAGCAAGAATTCATGAAGAATGAGTTGTGTTTAACTAACATGTTGGGTTTCTATGAGGAGGTAAGTGCAAATCTGGATGTAGGTAATCTGGACTGATGTGATTTATCTGGATTTTGCGAAGGCATTTGATACAGTTCCACATAATAGCCTTATACAGAAGCAAGGACTGGGGGCAACTATATGTAGATGGGTAAGGAATTGGCTAAATGACAGGAAACAAAGAGTTGTCATAAATGGTACGTTCTCTAAATGGGATTTAGTCAGCAGTGGGGCAGCTAAATGACAGGAAACAAAGAGTTGTCATAAATGGTACGTTCTCTAAATGGGATTTAGTCAGCAGTGGGGCACCTCAAGGATCTGTGCTAGGACCGATTCTTTTTAACCTCTTTATTAATGACCTTGTGGATGGGATTGAGAGTAAAGTTTCAGTCTTTGCTGATGACACCAAACTATGTAGGATATTAATATCTGACCATGACATTACAATATTGAAAAATTATCTGAATAAGATAACTGAATGGGCGAACACTTGGGAAATGAGATTTAATATAGAAAAATGTAAAGTAACGCACCTAGGATGGAGTAATCCTATTGCTGCATATGCATTAAATGGGAGTATACTCCGGACTACAGAACAGAAGAAGGACTTGGGTATTCTCGTTACAAGTAAGCTGAGCAGCAGCACTCAACGTCAAGCAGCTGCTGCAAAAGCAAACAAGATTTTAGGATGTATAAAAGGATAACTAAAATCCCACGATCCCAACGTGTTATTACTCCTTTATAAATCACTGGTGAGGCCACATCTAGAATATGGGATCCAGTTTTGGGCTCCACATTTTAAAAAGCATATTCAGAAGTTAGAATCAGTTCAACTACAGGAAACTAGATTATTACATGGGTTTGAAAGCCTCTTGAAAGAGGTTGGAAAAGTTGGGCTTGTTTGGCTTAGAAAAAAAAGACGCCACGGAGGGGATCTCATTTACATGTATAAATATATGTGTGGCCAGGACAAAACACTGGCACATGACTTGTTCCTTCCAACGACTGTGCTGAGGACTAGGGGGCACTCATTACGGGTGGAAGAAAGGCGATTCTGACAGCTAAACAGGAAAGGGTTCTTTACAGTTAGAGCAGTCAGACTGTGGAATGCCCTACCACAAAAGGTAGTAATGGCTGACACTATAACAGCTTTTCAAGAAGGGCTGGACGATTTAATTGATACACATAACATTGCGAGTTATAGCTAGATTAGTGACAAAATGTACAGTTGGTAGAGAAAGGTTGAACTTGGTGGACCTAGGTCTTTATTCAGCCTACGTAACTATGTAACTATTTACTATAAGAAGGGGACAGAATGGGAGACATTATTAAAGGACAGATACATTACTAAAAAATGAAGCCCACGACATGTAACATTATTGCAGGATAGGAGCCATTATTACTAGTGATGAGCGACTATACTCGTTGCTTGGGTTTTCCCGAGCACGCTCAGGTGGTCTCCGAGTATTTGTGAGTGCTCGGAGATTTAGTTTTCTTCCCCGCAGCTGTATGATTTGCGGCTGCTAGATAGCTTGAATACATGCGGGGATTCCCTAGCAACCAGGCAACCCCCACATGTACTCAAGCTGGCAAGCAACCGTAAATCATGCAGCTGCGTCAACAAAAACTAAATCTCAGAGCACTCACAAATACTCGGAGACCAACAGAGCATGCTCGGGAAAACACGAGCAACTAATAAACTCACTCATCACTAATTATTACAGATTACAGGACAAGGGACATTACTACATAATGGGGGACAATAATACAAGATAGGGGCCAAGATGGTGGACATTAACGCTGGATGAGGGACAATACTAGAGGAAGGGGCCATAATAGGGACATTATTACAGGATTACTGTCAAAATTACTGTCAATGGAAACCCGAACAGCCGATCACATAGAAATATTAATTACATAGTCATAAACAATCCAAAGAAGATTTTGAAGATTTTACATATATAGTTCAAATGTAAACAAATCAAATTACTATACGTTCCTACAAATATAAGTAAATACAGCTTGTGTAATAAATCTATATATTCCTCTGACAATATTAGTAAAAACCAAACACCTTTGAACTATATACAGTGGGGCAAAAATGTATTTAGTCAGTCAGCAATAGTGCAAGTTCCACCACTTAAAAAGATGAGAGGTGTCTGTAATTTACATCATAGGTAGACCTCAACTATGGGAGACAAACTGAGAAATAAAAATCCAGAAAATCACATTGTCTCTTTTTTTAACATTTTATTTGCATATTATGGTGGAAAATAAGTATTTGGTCAGAAACAAACAATCAAGATTTCTGGCTCTCACAGACCTGTAACTTCTTCAAGAGTCTCCTCTTTCCTCCACTCATTACCTGTAGTAATGGCACCTGTTTAAACTTGTTATCAGTATAAAAAGACACCTGTGCACACCCTCAAACAGTCTGACTCCAAACTCCACTATGGTGAAGACCAAAGAGCTGTCAAAGGACACCAGAAACAAAATTGTAGCCCTGCACCAGGCTGGGAAGACTGAATCTGCAATAGGCAACCAGCTTGGAGTGAAGAAATCAACAGTGGGAGCAATAATTAGAAAATGGAAGACATACAAGACCACTGAATCTCTCTCGATCTGGGGCTCCACGCAAAATCCCACCCCGTGGGGTCAGAATGATCACAAGAACGGTGAGCAAAAATCCCAGAACCACGCGGGGGGACCTAGTGAATGAACTGCAGAGAGCTGGGACCAATGTAACAAGGCCTACCATAAGTAACACACTACGCCACCATGGACTCAGATCCTGCAGTGCCAGACGTGTCCCACTGCTTAAGCCAGTACATGTCCGGGCCCGTCTGAAGTTTGCTAGAGAGCATTTGGATGATCCAGAGGAGTTTTGGGAGAATGTCCTATGGTCTGATGAAACCAAACTGGAACTGTTTGGTAGAAACACAACTTGTCGTGTTTGGAGGAAAAAGAATACTGAGTTGCATCCATCAAACACCATACCTACTGTAAAGCATGGTGGTGGAAACATCATGCTTTGGGGCTGTTTCTCTGCAAAGGGGCCAGGACAACTGATCCGGGTACATGAAAGAATGAATGGGGCCATGTATCGTGAGATTTTGAGTGCAAACCTCCTTCCATCAGCAAGGGCATTGAAGATGAAACGTGGCTGGGTCTTTCAACATGACAATGATCCAAAGCACACCGCCAGGGCAACGAAGGAATGGCTTCGTAAGAAGCATTTCAAGGTCCTGGAGTGGCCTAGCCAGTCTCCAGATCTCAACCCTATAGAAAACCTTTGGAGGGAGTTGAAAGTCCGTGTTGCCAAGCGAAAAGCCAAAAACATCACTGCTCTAGAGGAGATCTGCATGGAGGAATGGGCCAACATACCAACAACAGTGTGTGGCAACCTTGTGAAGACTCACAGAAAACGTTTGACCTCTGTCATTGCCAACAAAGGATATATTGCAAAGTATTGAGATGAAATTTTGTTTCTGACCAAATACTTATTTTCCACCATAATATGCAAATAAATTGTTAAAAAAACAGACAATGTGATTTTCTGGATTTTTTTTTTCTCAGTTTGTCTCCCATAGTTGAGGTCTACCTATGATGTAAATTACAGACGCCTCTCATCTTTTTAAGTGGTGGAACTTGCACTATTGCTGACTGACTAAATACTTTTTTGCCCCACTGTATGTAAAATCTTCTTTGGATTGTTTCTGACTGTAATTAATATTTCTATGTGATCGGCTGTTCGGTGTTCATTGACAGTAATTTTGCTTTTTTACCCTTTTTACCTTTTTTAATATATCATTGAATAAAAGTTAATTTTTATTATTCGGGATCTCTTCATGTTTTCATGAACATGGTGTAATATGGAAGTTTAGTGACATGTCCCTAATCTTCTAATGTCCTCCATCCTGTAATAATGTCTTCCATCCAGACATCTATTTTGTATTAATACCCCCTGTCCTGTAATAATGTCCCCCATCCTGTAATAATGTCCTTTTATGGCCCATTCCTCTAGTAATGTGCCCAGTTGAATAATTTGGACATTTTTTTGGTTGATAAGATTAGGGACATTTATACAAGATAGAGGCAAGGATAGAGAACATTATATAAGGGGCTCATAGATATAATCAACATGCTGGTTGGAGCCCCGATCCAAATTTTGTACCTGGGCTCATCATTACATCACTGGTTAATAAGGGCTTTAGAATTGCCTGTTTGAAAGAATCAGCTGTTTACTCAGTTTTTAATATTGAAAAGTATCAAGCAATGAAAGTAACTTCTTGAATGATAAAAAAATTTAACTTATTAATCTATTATTATTATGTGTACCTTAAGAATACATCAATATTCACACTTTTTCTGTAATGATGTGTTCACAAGGACAATGACAGTTAGAATAGATCTCCTTGAGTGGTGCCATACACGTATAACAGCTTCCATTCTTCTGAGGAAACGTTCTTCTGAATTTTGGAGTGTCTATGGGAATTTTGCCCATTCATTTAAAAAGTTATTTGTGAGGTCAGACACTGATAGTGGACAAGAGGGCTTGGCTCACAATCTTTGCTGTAGCTTATCTCAAAGGTTTACAATTAGGTTGAGTTCAGGGTTCTGCATGGCCATCACTTTTACCACATCAGACTCACCCAAGCTTACCTTTATGGACATTGCTTTGTGCACTGGGGCTGTCTTGCTGAAACATGAAAAGGCCTGCTACAAACTGTTCCCACAAGGTCGGAAGCCCACATTAATCAAAATGTCATGAATGCTGAATCATTAGGATTTTCATTAACTGAAACTAAGGGGCCTAGACCAAGCCCCACACAACCAACCCCATATCATTATCACTTTTATGTTAAACTTCTCAGTTGGCACAATGCAATCAGGGAGGTAACATTCACCTGGCATTTGCCAAACCCAGACTAATTAATCAGACTGGCAGAAAAAGAAGTGTAACATAGTAACATAGTTTATCATTAAGTTTATCATTAACCAAGTGTGATTAATCAAGTGTGATTCATCACTCCACAGAACACGTTTCTACTGCTCTGGAATCCAGTGTGTTTTACCGAGGTATCTGAGGCTTCTTGGTGACGTAAGACTTTCTTATAGCTGTTCAGCCATGGAAATCCATGCTCTGGAGATCCTGGCGCTCAGTTTTGGTGCAGATGGTAATGTCAGAGGAGGTTTGGAACTATGCAGTCAATGAGTCAGCAGAGCATTGGCAGACTTTTTACGCACTACTGGCATCAGCACTCGGCAACTAAGTACTGTAACTTTATGTGGTCTGCAACTTTGTGACTGAATTGCTGAGGAACCTAAACTCTTGCACTTTTCAATAGCATCACTCACAGATGATTGTGGAATATTTAGGAGGGAAGAAATATTAATGACTTCAGCAGTGACATCATCTGACACAGTAGTCTCTGAGCTTTTTAAAGAAATCTACTTTTTCAAGGTAATGAATATGTACACTCCCATAGGCGTGGAGTGCATATTCATTACCTTAATGAGCGGTACCAGGACAGGGGGGCACACATACCAGGACAGGACGGGGGGAGCCACATACCAGGACAGGACGGGGGGAGCCACACATAGCAAGTCAGGGATGAGGGGACAATGCATACCCGGCTTATACTCGAGACAATAAGCTTACCCAGTTTTCCGTGGCAAATGTAGGTGCCACAGCTTATACTCGGGTCGGCTTATACTCGAGTATATACGGTACTATGATTAAACAATAATTATTTCAATGGCTGGACACATAAGCATGCAGTATACATGTCGCAAACAGTTCCAATACACAAAATTATAAGTGAGTGGAAAATAATATTCAGATCATCATCAGTTAAAACACGATTCTCAAAATGGGTTGGTTTAGTTGTCTGCTTTTATCACACAGACATGGTTTATTAAATTTTCATATTCAATGTGAAAAGAGGTTACAGTGCTAATGTATAAAAAGGTTAGGACTGAGAGATACTGTTCATAAAGTAACAAAAATGAAAGCACGGAAACATAATAGACATATTTATGATACTAGATACAAGACTGAACTTTGTCTCTCTCTGGAGTAAAGGTGAAAATATAGAACATATATACACACACAGTACCTTGTCCTCAGGAACACAGCAAATATAAACTAGAGCAAAGCAATAAGTATAATACGATCACTATGAATAGGCCGATGGAAAAATGAGAAAACACTTTTACTACTTACAACTATATATTGGAAATGAAAAGTTCATTAGTGTGATAAGGAGGTAACCACTTGTTAAGGCTGGCGAGAATAATCGGGTGATGACTGCATTTTTAGGAGCCTTTCTTTCAAATTATTTTATCATTCAATTCACATTGACCAGTGTATTCAAATGGAGTTACTATGAAATGAGACAATCATGTAACAGGATATGAAAAGGTTATTACCAAAATATCAAGATTTTTCCTATCCAAAGGAACAGAAATAGCGTACTGACCACTGAATTTACTGATAACTGAGTTTATAATGTAAAAAGTTATGAGATGTCCTCATTAAAGAGCAATGATCATTTAATAACTAAAGGAGTAAACATGTTTGGCTAAGCTTTGTAAAGGGTAATGTTTCTGCTTGTAGAGAGCACCAAGTTAGTGTAGGGAGACTTATAGGACTAGGAATTTAAATATGTAAATATCATATTTAGAGAGGAAAATTATATTGGACTTTAGTGTAACCTATTGGAAGTAACAATCCTAAAAGTCAATATCGACCATTTATGGGTATTGCCACATGACTTATGGTAGGAGGCTAAACCAGAAACTCCACTTGCAGACATGTATTTTGGAGTTTTAACCCCTCATAAGTGCAAATTTGTAACCTCTTTGGATAGCCGTTTGTATATTTAAATTCCTAGAAGGAGCATTGCGTGACCTATAAGTCTCCTTTAAACCAATTTGAAACTCTCTACAAGGAGAAACTTTACCCTTTAGACTCTGTCAAATGCCTCTCAAACAGCCAACCAGTTCTGCTTTGCATCAATAAGGGGCATACTCCCGAAATAAGTGTCTGTCAATGGAGTTTCTGGTTTGGCTTCATAGCCTATGTCATGGTGCAAGGCCTATCATGGGTTTACTGCAACATAGAGAAGCTAGAAGACCACAGAGTCTGATTTTTCCTACTACTTCACTGTATAGAGCACTTCACCTTCATATTAAACAGTGCAGGTTTCTTTTAGCAGTGTGGGGGTTAATCTGCTCAGTTGAAAGCTTTTGGAATGTTTCCTGCATACGGCTCTCAGGTGTTCACTGTTGGCAACTCCCATTTCCTATATATTCTGGGCCCTGGTTAGGCAATAGTGGGTTAGGGTTGTTGTTTGAGAAGACGTTTGGTGAATTTATCTGAGACTGTTGCCAGGTTTTGAGTGTGTTCTAATTCCCCTCATCCTCCACTCCCCGCTGTTTACCTTTGTTGTTTGTGTGTGTATATTTGTATGATTGGTACTTTTCTTTATTCCTGTTTGTATTACCTTGTTAGTCTGGTTGGTGTATTACGATACATGACTACTCTCCTCTTCCATGGATGGGGGAAGGGTACAGATTGAGGGTGGATTCAGGAGCTAAGGCATGGTATGTGGTAACGGTGTCTTCACCATCAGAAGTAATCCAGAAGCAGGGCGAGCTAGGGCACTCATAACATTGGAGACAGGCAGGAAAGGAGCCCCTGGTCCCTGGACAACTAACAACAAAGTCAGGACAAAGCCCTTTTTAAAGAATCAAATATTACTGTACCTCTAACAGTGTATAGAGTCCATGTTTTCTACCTCTCTGAAAAAAACCATTTGTAGTGACAGGCAGTAGAGTGCCCACTCCCATCACTTCCATAAAACAGCTAGCTCTTCATGTCAGATCGTTTACAAAAAAAGTATTGCTAGCTATTTGCATACAAAAAAATAGAATGCAGTTCTAGCGTCATTTTAGCCTGGACTAAAATAGGACTCTCTAGAGTAGCAATCCCTAATCTTATTACCACAGGTTAATGCCTTAAAATTTGCCCTCTTTACCATTCCTGACTCAAATAAATACTTTTTGTGCAAAAGCAGGTAAAACATTCTATCATGTTAATACAATCCTGCAATTTGGCTATGATGTATTTACCATTATGGAAAGCTTATTTGAGTAGGCTGAAATCACTTTCCTTTCTGTAAAAGGACTGGCCTTATTTCTGTGTGGTCTGTGGAACCCATCAATACTCCAAATCCAAAGTTTCCTAACAAACTTGATTGGTAAACACTAGGGATGAGTTAACATGATTGGTGATACTCTGATATCAAATGAGCATCTGGGTGCTCGGATGTTCTCAGCACTTGACGACCATTGGCTGGTGTTTGGATTTGAAGCTCGAATCCCCAAATGTTTGACGCTTGTTACATAGCCAATAAGCATTTAGGGATTGCCTGCCAGTCCAGCCTCTGTGCAAGAAATGTGTCTTGGCCCCCCTCCTTTTATGGCGACAAATCTATATATATATATATATATATATATATATATATATATATATATATATATATAGCCACACACATATATATATGTATCTTACATAGTCTCCTTTATTATGTATATTACACAGTGCCCTCTATTATTATGTACAGCTCCATCACTTACATCACTTACATATCGGATTATATAGACCTCTATTTTTTATTACATATGTCCTGTCTTGTTAGATATATAATGCAATGACGGCTGATGGAGCATAGGAAAGCTTTTCTAGTGGAGGAGCTGATGGACTTGTTTTCTGCTCAGATGCTGCCCTATCAGCAGCAATCATTTTATATTCTAATTAGAGAGGGGACTTTCAGGGGCATAACTATCGAGGTTGCAGGGGTCGCAGCTGCAACGGGGCCCGGAATGCTTAGCGGCCCTCCCAGTCCAGGAAAGAAGCAGCCAGCTCTTGTCTGTGAATGTTAGTCTGTGTGTGGATGTCTGTGTGTGTGTGCAGATGTCTACAGCTGTGTGCAGTAACCCTACCGCCGGTACTGTTGGTTACATTGCTGCAGGATCATGCTGGCCGATGTCAGTGCGATTCCACAGCTGACTGTGACCCACAGCAATGACTGGCGGTAAAAAAGCAAGCATGGGTCGATGAGGCTACTGTTCTCATCGGGCTATGTCTGCTCTCACTGATAACAGTGACAGCAGGTGCTGCTGATGGGACAGTAGTATCATCTGCCGGCGCCTGTGCTCACAGTTAAAGAAAAAAAAAGAAAAATTACATACTGTAATGCAGTGACCCCTGTTACAGCTAGGGGCGGTGCATGATCTTCCTGGAATACGCATAGAGGCGTATTGAGGCCATAGGAATGCATGGCAATCTCAGGAATAACTTTGGTGATAGGTCAAAGTCCGGTATTATTGTGAATGGCCGGTATGTGTGTCGCAGGGGAAGATACTCTGCACTGTCAGCCTGAGGTAAGGATGTTCTGGGACCTGCAGTCCCACAAGTAACTGTGTTGTGTTTGTATAATTATGAAGGGAGGCTGGCAGGGCTAGTTATGAGAGATGGGCGGATCAAACTAGCCACACACACACACCCCCATCTAGGGTAGTGGCTACAGCTTGATAATGTGACCAAGGGGTGGGTCACATGTTCCTGTATTGTCTCTGAGTATGGATCTGAATGGTCTGTGCTGAAGGTCCTGGAAGCCTATGTGTTGGGAGTGCTATCTCCCTGAATAGCACATGGTGGGGCTTTGGACCTGGTGGCACCTGGACAGACCACACGCCTGTGTGTTGGACGGTCCCAGGTTGGAATGGACATCCTGAAAAATGCACTGGTGGCCTGGGGTGTTGGACAAAGTCCTGAATAGCACCTGGACAGGCCACATGCCTCTGTGTTGGATGGTTCCAGGTGGGATGGATGTCCTGAAGAGCACAGTGTGATCATGGTCCTGGACGGTCTGTGCTGAAAGCTCCTGTGAGTGGAATCTTCCTGGAGAACCTGAGAGACCATGTTGGGGATGCTACCGTCCTTCGGTGGGTCTGGACTGACTGAGGTGTGCCTGCCAGGTAAGTTGGTGATCCCTGTGAGGCAGCTTTCCCCGGAGAGAAAACTGACAAGGAGTCAACAGGTGGAGCAGGAGCTCCCGTAAACTACCTCAATAGACTGTTGGTGCTTATGATGTTCTATGAACTGTGTGGTAACCCACGGCAACTGGTCAGGAAAGGACCAGCGTGTTTAGTTGCCGCAGATTAATGATGTAAGCTAATGATGAATTAACAGACTATGTGTAAGCCAATGATGTTTAACCTGGCTTACGGTGCGGTTTATGCTGTATAAAATAAACCATATGAAGTGTTTTGTGTTTAAAAACCGTGCTTGAGTGCTTGAATCCCGTGCCAAGTGAGTATTCCCCAACAAGTTAGTGAGCGCAATCTCACAATACATATTCATATAAAAATAAAAGCCCATTATACTCACCTCACACCAAATCCCCGACGCCCTCGTCTCCTAGAAATAATGTAAAATAATAAACCAACATATACTCCCTGTCCGCCATAGTCCAGGTAATCTGAGTGTCCCATGGCGATCTCATGTGTAGAACAGTCAAATCTGGAGATGTGATAGCTCTACCCGGCCTCCAGCAATACACTGACAGGAGGTAATATCTCCCGCAGTGTATCAGCTGATCAGCTCCGGGGCTGTCACTTGCGACACCGCTGCATGGGAAAGTTCTCACCCAGCTGTACTGCTGTAAGTGAGAGCACCAGAGCTGATGAACTCTCTTGGCAGCACAGTGATACACTCCTGTCATTGTATCGCCAAAGGCCGGGTAGAGCAGTTACATCTCCCAATGTGACTGTTCTACACCAGAGATCGACGTGGGAAACTCGGTAAATGGACTATGGCGGACAAGGAGTATTATACATTGGTTTATTATTTTATTTTTGTTGCAGGAGAACAAGGGCTTCGGGGATTAGGAGCTCAGTAAGTAGGGTAAATTTATATTCAATAATGGAGTCTGTGCGATTATTTCAAATAAAGGACTTTATTCTGGCTGTGTCTTTACTTACCATATAATGGTAACAAAATGGTAACAAAATTCTCATTGGGGTCTGTTACAAACCCCCAAATATAACAGAAAGCATGGAAAGTCTACTTCTAAAGCAGATAGATGAAGCTGCAACCCATAATGAGGTCCTGGTTATGGGGGACTTTAACTACCCGGATATTAACTGGGAAACAGAAACCTGTGAAACCCATAAAGGCAACAGGTTTCTGCTAATAACCAAGAAAAATTATCTTTCACAATTGGTGCAGAATCCAACCAGAGGAGCAGCACTTTTAGACCTAATACTATCTAATAGACCTGACAGAATAACAAATCTGCAGGTGGTTGGGCATTTAGGAAATAGCGACCACAATATTGTGCAGTTTCACCTGTCTTTCACTAGGGGGACTTGTCAGGGAGTCACAAAAACATTGAACTTTAGGAAGGCAAAGTTTGAACAGCTTAGAGATGCCCTTAATCTGGTAGACTGGGACAATATCCTCAGAAATGAGAATACAGATAATAAATGGGAAATGTTTAAGAACATCCTAAATAGGCAGTGTAAGCGGTTTATACCTTGTGGGAATAAAAGGACTAGAAATAGGAAAAACCCAATGTGGCTAAACAAAGAAGTAAGACAGGCAATTAACAGTAAAAAGAAAGCATTTGCACTACTAAAGCAGGATGGCACCATTGAAGCTCTAAAAAACTATAGGGAGAAAAATACTTTATCTAAAAAACTAATTAAAGCTGCCAAAAAGGAAACAGAGAAGCACATTGCTAAGGAGAGTAAAACTAATCCCAAACTGTTCTTCAACTATATCAATAGTAAAAGAATAAAAACTGAAAATGTAGGCCCCTTAAAAAATAGTGAGGAAAGAATGGTTGTAGATGACGAGGAAAAAGCTAACATATTAAACACCTTCTTCTCCACGGTATTCACGGTGGAAAATGAAACGCTAGGTGAAATCCCAAGAAACAATAAAAACCCTATATTAAGGGTCACCAATCTAACCCAAGAAGAGGTGCAAAACCGGCTAAATAAGATTAAAATAGATAAATCTCCGGGTCCGGATGGCATACACCCACGAGTACTAAGAGAACTAAGTAATGTAATAGATAAACCATTATTTCTTATTTTTAGTGACTCTATAGCGACAGGGTCTGTTCCGCAGGACTGGCGCATAGCAAATGTGGTGCCAATATTCAAAAAGGGCTCTAAAAGTGAACCTGGAAATTATAGGCCAGTAAGTCTAACCTCTATTGTTGGTAAAATATTTGAAGGGTTTCTGAGGGATGTTATTCTGGATTATCTCAATGAGAATAACTGTTTAACTCCATATCAGCATGGGTTTATGAGAAATCGCTCCTGTCAAACCAATCTAATCAGTTTTTATGGAGAGGTAAGCTATAGGCTGGACCACGGTGAGTCATTGGACGTGGTATATCTCGATTTTTCCAAAGCGTTTGATACCGTGCCGCACAAGAGGTTGGTACACAAAATGAGAATGCTTGGTCTGGGGGAAAATGTGTGTAAATGGGTTAGTAACTGGCTTAGTGATAGAAAGCAGAGGGTGGTTATAAATGGTATAGTCTCTAACTGGGTCGCTGTGACCAGTGGGGTACCGCAGGGGTCAGTATTGGGACCTGTTCTCTTCAACATATTCATTAATGATCTGGTAGAAGGTTTACACAGTAAAATATCGATATTTGCAGATGATACAAAACTATGTAAAGCAGTTAATACAATAGAAGATAGTATTCTGCTACAGATGGATCTGGATAAGTTGGAAACTTGGGCTGAAAGGTGGCAGATGAGGTTTAACAATGATAAATGTAAGGTTATACACATGGGAAGAGGGAATCAATATCACCATTACACACTGAACGGGAAACCACTGGGTAAATCTGACAGGGAGAAGGACTTGGGGATCCTAGTTAATGATAAACTTACCTGGAGCAGCCAGTGCCAGGCAGCAGCTGCCAAGGCAAACAGGATCATGGGGTGCATTAAAAGAGGTCTGGATACACATGATGAGAGCATTATACTGCCTCTGTACAAATCCCTAGTTAGACCGCACATGGAGTACTGTGTCCAGTTTTGGGCACCGGTGCTCAGGAAGGATATAATGGAACTAGAGAGGGTACAAAGGAGGGCAACAAAATTAATAAAGGGGATGGGAGAACTACAATACCCAGATAGATTAGCGAAATTAGGATTATTTAGTCTAGAAAAAAGACGACTGAGGGGCGATCTAATAACCATGTATAAGTATATAAGGGGACAATACAAATATCTCGCTGAGGATCTGTTTATACGAAGGAAGGTGACGGGCACAAGGGGGCATTCTTTGCGTCTGGAGGAGAGAAGGTTTTTCCACCAACATAGAAGAGGATTCTTTACTGTTAGGGCAGTGAGAATCTGGAATTGCTTGCCTGAGGAGGTGGTGATGGCGAACTCAGTCGAGGGGTTCAAGAGAGGCCTGGATGTCTTCCTGGAGCAGAACAATATTGTATCATACAATTATTAGGTTCTGTAGAAGGACGTAGATCTGGGTATTTATTTATTATGATGGAATATAGGCTGAACTGGATGGACAAATGTCTTTTTTCGGCCTTACTAACTATGTTACTATGTTATGTTATAATTATAGGATTAGAAATGGATAGGTGTCTTATAGACGTCTCTCCATTACTAAGCTGTGGGCTTGATGACACCTGATATTACAAAGGTGACACCAACCCCACAAATATGAACCCCACTTGCCACCTTCACAGGGCAAGTGGGAAGTGTGAGACTAAGTTCCAGAATTTTTAGCCTGGTCGTGTGCCAATATCCATGGCCCCCTCCAAGGCTATTAATATCAGCCCACAGCTGTCTGCCTAGCCTTTGCTGTTTCAATTTTATAGGGGGGCCCCATGTCAGTTTTTTTCTGGGGTTCCCCTGTAAAATAGCCAGTAAAGGCTAGGCAGACAGCTGTTGGCTGATATTAATAGCCAGGGAACAGTAAATCTGTGAGCTGATATTAATAGCCTGGGAACCCTTATGGCTATTGGCTTCTTCCCAGAACATTAACATCAGTCGTCGGCTTTCCGTCTGCTGGTTATGAAAATTGTGCGGGAGCCCATGCAATTTTTTTTAACATGCTTTGAAAGATAAACAGATATTGCATTTCACGCAGATTTTGTGTGTTTTTGTATGTGGTTTGTGTGTCTTTATTTAACTCTTTGTGTACAATTTTATTAATGAGGGTATCTGGCTGACACCTGTTCATTACTAAACCTCGTGCTTGGCATTACATATATATATATATATATATATATATATATATATATATATATATATATATATATATAATATATATATTTATTACATATATATATATGTAATGCCAAGCACGAGGTTTAGTAATGAACAGGTGTCAGCCAGATACCCTCATTAATAAAATTATATATATAATGTATAATAATAATCTTTATTTTTATATAGCGCTAACATATTCCACAGCGCTTTACAGGTTGCACACATTATCATCGCTGTCCCCGTTGAGGCTCACAATCTAAATTCCCTATCAGTATGTCTTTGGAATGTGGGAGGAAACCGGAGTACCCGGAGGAAACCCACGCAAACACAGAGTGAACATACAAACTCCAGGACTCCAGCGCTGCAAGGCTGCTGTGCTAACCACTGTGCCACCGTGCTGCCCTGGGAATATATTCACTTATATTTGTTTTGTGTGTGTAAGCATTATATTTCAACATGGTATGCAATGATACTATGGTCTTCAATGGAGAATGAAAAAGAAGAGGTTGCACAAGGAAATTACATCACATATCCGCATGAAAAACCACATGAAAATCAGCATCAAATCCACATCAAATCCGTATCAAAGCCAAGAGAGGCAGAAACCGCACAGAAACTTCCACAAGCAAATCCGCAACGTGCGCACATAACTTTAGCTAAGAGCGAGCTGCTTTCAGTTTCTCTACAAGCAACAATGTTGCTGGGCTCCACCTCCTCCTACCAGTGTGAGTGATGATTTCTCTGCATTGACTGATCCTGCGATTCCCGGACTGGCGGGAGAGGAGAGAGAAGTGAAGTCTTCTGAAAATATATGTGATTAGCAGTAGCCAGCAGATGAGGGGGGCCTGGAGCAGCATGGTGGCAGACAGGGTCACTGTATGTGACCAGCAGTAGCCAGCCTGTGAGGGGGGCCTGTGGATTTCTACTCTTGTAATTAACCTTTGTTTCTGTATAATTTGAATAATTTTTGCTTTAAATACTGTATTTGTTAACTATGCCTATATTTATTAAATATTGCACTATAAAACATTGCAACAAAACTATAGAGTGCAAAGTGGGTGGACAATATTTTGGCTTGGAGGGCCCCATTTGAAAGTTCACACTGGGGCCCATACCTTTCTAGTTAAACCACTGGGGACTATGTAATAAAACAGGGCGCTATGAATAACAAAAATAACAAGAATACACTGTGTAAGAGACAGTGCTGTAAATAACAGCAGAAGAAGCTGTATAATAAGGGATGGCATTATATATAACTAGAGAGGATGTTACATAATAAGGGCCGATGTTCTACATAATGAAAGAGAAAACTATGTAAGTAAGGATGGCACTATACACCCTGCTATATGCAAGCTACAAGGAGAACCTTGCATCTCTCCTTCATGAGGCAGATAGGTCTACTAAAATGGTGCTAAACCAGAAGGCTCTAATGGAAAATATGTTGAAAAACTTCCCTTCAGACAACATTAGCAGCAGAGGCTTGCCCTCTGCTGCTAATGTTGTCTGAAGGGAAGTTTTTCAACATATTTTCCATTAGAGCCTTCTGGTTTAGCACCATTTTCCTTGTCCTTGTCCAACCAAGGAGGAGAAGTGAGGGAGACACACACTAGGTAGAGCAGAGGCAGGGGTACACTGTCAAAGGCCTGTGCCAATTTCATGATACCCTCCCAGCGTCTGTGCCCTGATGACCAGGTAGTTTTGACTAGGAGGGAAAAGTTTTTAAAGAAGTTCAAAGATACCCAGCCAACAAAACCAGCGATCTCCCTATTTCCTCTGCGATCTTCAACTATTGGTCTCAAAGCTGGACACCTGACATGAGCTGTCCTTCTATGCCTTGGAGGTATTATGTTGACCCATTGCTAGCATCTTGCTTGTGCGGGTTCTTAGTGCTGCCAGGGGGTCATATCAGACAGGTGCTTTTGGCTGTCAACAGAAAATGCTAAGCGGCTCACTCTGATAAAAATGAACAAAGCCTGGATTAACCCTGACTTTTCTATTCCACAAGATGACAGCAGTACATAAAGTGTTTTTAATCTTCACTATTTGAATGAGGCCCACCAGTTGTTGTTGCCTTCAAAAGTCTAAGGACGATTGGATGACCCTACTTATAATTTTTTACTGTCTTTGCACTTTGTACAAAGCCTTTGTGAGTGTAGGAGTACATTAACTACACTTTCAATGTATTTTAATGAGGCCCACCAGTTGTTGCCGTCAAGGTTCTGTGGATGGCTGGATGACCCTCCTTATAATTTTTTCCTGGCTTTGCACTGTGTGCAAATCCTTTATAAACGTAGAAGTTCGACAACTACACTTTCTTATTTTTTTTATGAGGCATTCAAGTTGCTGCCTTCAAGAATGTATGGATAACACTGCTTGCAATATTTGGCAGGTTTTGCACTGTGCACAGACCTTTTATGAGTGTAGGAGTACCACAACTACACTTTGGTCACAATATTTGAAAAAGATACTACAGCTGGTGCCTTGAAGGGTGTATGGATGACCCTGCTTCTATTTTTTGCCAGGCTTCGCACTTAGTGCATACAGTTATGACCATATATACTTGGACAGAGACAACATTTTTCTAATTTTGGTTATAGACATTACCACAATGAATTTGAAACAAAACAATTCAGATGCAGTTGAAGTTCAGACTTTCAGCTTTCATTTGAGGGTATCCACATTAAAATTGGATGAAGGGTTTAGGAGTTTCAGCTCCTTAACATGTGCCACCCTGTTTTTAAAGGGACCAAAAGTAATTGGACAGATTCAAGAATTTTAAATAAAATGTTCATTTTTAGTACTTGGTTGAAAACCCTTTGTTGGCAATGACTGCCTGAAGTCTTGAACTCATGGACATCACCAGACATTGTGTTTCCTCCTTTTTGATGCTCTGCCAAGCCTTCACTGCGGTGGTTTTCAGTTGCTGTTTGTTTGTGGGCCTTTCTGTCTGAAGTTTAGTCTTTAACAAGTGAAATACATGCTCAATTGGGTTGAGATCAGGAGACCGACTTGGCCATTCAAAAATATTCCATTTCTTTGCTTTAATAAACTCCTGGGTTGCTTTGGCTTTATGTTTTGGGTCATTGTCCATCTGTAGTAAGAAACGACGACCAATCAGTTTGGCTGCATTTGGCTGGATCTGAGCACACAGTATGTCTCTGAATACCTCAGAATTCATTCGGCTGCTTCTGTCCTGTGTCACATCATCAATAAACACTAGTGAACCAGTGCCACTGGCAGTCATGCATGCCCAAGCCATCACACTGCCTCCGCCGTGTTTTACAAATGATTTGGTATGCTTTGGATCATGAGCTGTACCACGCCTTCGCCATCCTTTTCTCTTTCCATCATTCTGGTAGAGGTTGATCTTGGTTTCATCTGTCCAAAGAATGTTCTTCCATAACTGTGCTGGCTTTTTTAGATGTTTTTTTTAGCAAAGTCCAGTATAGCCTTTTTATTCTTGATGCTTATGAGTGGCTTGCACCGTGCAGTGAACCCTCTGTATTTACTTTCATGCAGTCTTCTCTTTATGGTAGATTTGGATATTGATACGCCTACCTCCTGGAGAGTGTTGTTCACTTGGTTGGCTGTTGTAAAGGGGTTTCTCTTCACCATGGAGATTATTCTACGATCATCCACCACTGTTGTCTTCCGTGGGCACCCAGGTCTTTTTGCATTGATGAGTTCACCAGTGCTTTCTTTCTTTCTCAGGATGTACCAAACTGAAGTTTGCCACTCCTAATATTGTAGCAATTTCTTGGATGGGTTTTTTCTGTTTTCGCAGCCTAAAGGGAACCTGGCACCCCGTTTTTTCAGATTGAGATAAAAATACTGTTATATAGGGCCTGCGCTGTGCGTTACAATAGTGTATGTAGTGTACCCTGATTCCCCACCTATGCTGCGAAATACATTACCAAAGTCGCCGTTTTCGCCTGTCAATCAGGCTGGTCAGGTCAGGAGGGCGTGGTGACATTGCTGTTTCTTCCCCAGCTTTTCGTTGGTGGCGTAGTGGTGTGCGCATGTCCAAGTGCCGAATCCACTGCGCGCAGGTGAAGAAAAAGCGCGCGATCTGCGCTATTACCCTTGTCATCGGTGGGGGCGGCCATCTTCCTGAGGCCGCGCGTGCGCAGATGGAGTGCTCTGCTGCACGGGGCTTCAGGAAAATGGCCGCGGGATGCCGCGCGTGCGCAGATGGAGATCGTGGCGGCCATTTTCCTGAAGCTGAGATGCAAACTCTGCTTTGGGAAAATGGCCGCCGCGACCTCCATCTGCGCACGCGCGGCATCCTGCGGCCATTTTCCTGAAGCCCCGTGCAGCAGAGCACTCCATCTGCGCACGCGCGGCCTCAGGAAGATGGCCGCCCCCACCGATGACAAGGGTAATAGTGCAGATCACGCGCTTTTTCTTCACCTGCGCGCAGTGGATTCTGCACTTGGACATGCGCACACCACTACGCCACCAACGGAAAGCTGGGGAAGAAACAGCGATGTCACCACGCCCACCTGACCTGACCAGCCTGAATGACAGGCGAAAACGGCGACTTTGGTAATGTATTTCGCAGCATAGGTGGGGAATCAGGGTACACTACATACACTATTGTAACGCACAGCGCAGGCCCTATTTAACAGTATTTTTATATCAATCTGAAAAAACGGGGTGACAGGTTCCCTTTAAGGATGGCTTGTTTCACCTGCATGGAGAGCTCCTTTGACCGCATGTTTACTTCACAGCAAAACCTTCCAAATGCAAGCACCATGCCTCAAATCAACTCCAGGCCTTTTATCTGCTTAATTGAGAATGACATAACGAAGGGATTGCCCACACCTGTCTATGAAATAGCCTTGGAGTCAATTGTCCAATTACTTTTAGTCCCTTTAAAAACAGGGTGGCACATATTAAGGAGCTGAAACTCCTAAACGATTCATCCAATTTTAATGTGGATACCCTCAAATGAAAGCTGAAAGTCTGAACTTCAACTGCATCTGAATTGTGTTGTTTAAAATTCATTGTGGTAATGTCTATAACCAAAATTAGAAAAATGTTGTCTCTGTCCAAATATATATGGATTTAACTGTAGCTTTTTTGAGTCTAAGAGTATCATCACTACATGACAATTTGAACAAAATATGAATGTTGCCCTTCTTTATTTCAAGGTATATCGGAATCCCTTTCCATCAAGTTTTGGCAGTTCTTGCTTCCGTCATAAAATATTACACTGAAATTTCCAATTTTTAATAAAGATTTTTAAATTCTTGTTTACTAACATTATTATTTTTATCCGTTTTAAATTTTGCCTTATATACAAGTCACTATACAACAAAGAATGTTTCTTAACATTTTTTTCCTGTAACCGCCAAATTCTTATCGATTTTGAATGTTTCATTGTCAGTCCTTAAAGTGGAGTTAAAGTGTTCTCAGCAAGGATATGGGAGTCAGAGATGATTTCAGAAGTCTTCCCAATGCAGTTCTCCTCCTTTTTTGAACACTTTTCCATCCATTTCATAATTTTCACTGTACCCCAGACCTCTTTATAAGGTCTGCCGGAAAAATGCTCGGATTTCCCATTATACTCAGTACTCAAAATGAGCATCCGAGCATTAGAAATTGCTTGGTTCGAGTAACCAGCATCCGAGCATTTTAGTGCTTTTTCAACCCTAGTAAACACTCTTTCATAAAGTAGTCAGAAGGAATAGGTATCGAGTAATAATAATTCCAATCTTCCAGTCTATCATTTTACAAAAAAAGAGTAATTCTCTAAAGACAGAGAAGTAGGAAAAAAGAAAATCTTATCAAGTGCAGTACTGTGTGCGAACAAACTAGAAAATCTCCTTGTAAACTGAAAATAGTGTCCCTTAGTCAAAATTGTTGGAACTGGATCACTTCACTATTATAAGGAAAAATACCAAAGCAGGTTAAAATTATTTAGCTGTAAATTTTTGGAAGCACTTGATTGTAGTTATTGTTATATAATCTCATCCAATCTACAGTAAATCAATCATAAACTAAAACAGGTGAAACAATGTGAATATTTCAGTATGTACAGTATTTTGAAAAGTATTCAAACAATCCTTTTAAACCCCTAAAACAATTTTCATTTTTTGCATTTTTATTTTTCCTTTCCTTTTTCCATTTTTCTATCAACATAAATGCATAAGGTGTTGCTATTTGCAGGTTGAGTAGTACTTTTGAAATAAACTATTCACATAACAAATATTACAAGTGATGTGAAATGGTGAAAAATGCAATTTTGTCATTGCTTTTTGGACTTTGTTTTTACAGTATTAATTGTGGGGTAAAAGTGACATGATTATCCAGATCAGTATTATTACCAAATGTATAGTTTTTTTTAATTATTTTAGTGGCATTAAAAACTCCTTAAAAATATAATTAGATTGTGTTACCATTTTTGAGACCAGTAGATTTTTTTATTTTCCCTGTGTAAGTACTTTTTTGTGCCTTAGCTGTTCATTCTACATTTTGATCGCTTATATTGCATTGGAAAATATGTTGTTTTTTTATTCCTTTATTTTCCACTGGGAAAATGGAATTTGATTAGAATTTTTCGGCTTTTTTTAAATATTTTTTACAAGTTTTGTCTTACTTTGCATTGTTTTTTCCCTGTGAGTCAGTTTCACAGAAATACGAACATGGCAGCAGTGAGGGAACTCAGTAGACCCCCAGCTGCCATATCAACCCATTGACACCCAGCAATCATGTTGCAGAAAGTGGGGGGCATGGGTGCCCAGAGCAGATATTGGGTGTCATAAATGTCATTGATCGACATCAGCATTTAAGGTGTTAATAGCAACAGTCAGAGCTAGCTTTTACTGCTGCTGTTAGAGGTAAATGCTGGCTGTGTTACACATCTAGCATCTTCCTTGAGGCAGCTCCACACACACTGACCCATTCCATGATGCCATGAAGGGGCTCAAGTGGTATTCTTTTTTGTTCATGTTTTACCCAGTTGTTATGGCTATTTGGTAATTTTACCCAACCTAATTACATAACAGCTGACATGTCGCGGCTTTGACGTGGGCTCACCACCGGAACCCACATCAAAGCAGGGAATCTGACCTCGGACGTACTATCCCATCCGAGGTCAGAAAGGGGTTAAATATATGGAATTAAATGACTAAAAATTGGTATGTGCATATGTATTCATCCTTTTTGCTATGAAGCCCCTAAAAAGTCCTAGTTCAAACAATTACCTTCAAAAGTCACATGCTTACTGAAAGGAAGTCCACCTGTGTGCAATCTAAGTGTCACATGGTCTGTCAGCATATACACACCAATGCCCTGAAATGGCACAGGGGTTGTTCGATCAAAACAGATAAGTCTGCAGTCACTGTGTGGCTGCAGACCTATGAATCCCACCAGCGCATGCACTGTGCTCTGTGGGGATTCGCCGGTTTCAGACTGGGGACTGGAGGACCTGTATGCAGTATACATACTCCAGGCCAGTGGGTGTGGCCTTGTTCTCCATACACTTGTATTGAGTGGGACAAGTGTATGGAAGTGAGGCCAAACCCTCAGGCGGGGAATATGTAGACTGCATACACACCCCCTGGTCCCCAATCTGAAACTGGCAAATCTCCACAGCATGCACTGCATGCGCTGGGGAATTCATATATCTGCAGTCACACAGGGTGGCTGCAGACTTATCCATTTTGACTGGACAACCCCTTTAAGAAAGAGGCACCACTAACCAAACACCATGAAGACCAAAGAGATCTCCAAACAAGTCAGGTAAAAAGTTGTTGAGATGTGCAAGTCAAGTTTGGTTTCTATAAACAATCCCAATTTCTGATGATCCCCTGGAGCACCATCAAATCCATTATTTTTAAATGGAAAGAACATGGTACCACAACAACCTGCCAAGAGAGGGCCACCCATCAAAACTTTCAGTCTGGGTAAGGAGGGCATTAATCAGAGAGGCAGCACACAGACTAAGGGGAACCCTGAAGGAGCTACAGAGTTCCTAAACAGAGACTAGAGTATCTGTCCTTATGACCACAATAAGCCATATACCCCATAGAGGTGGCCTTTTTGGAAGAGTGGACAGATAAAAGCCGTTAGTTACACAAAAAAATTGTTAGGCTCATTTTGAGTTTGCCAAAATAAATATGGGAGACTCCTCAAATGTAGGGTTGAGCGAAACGGGTCGAACATTTTCAAAAGTCGCCGACTTTTGGCTAAGTCGGGGTTTCATGAAACCCGATCCGACCCCTGTGCGGGGTCGGCCATGCGGTACGCGACTTTCGCGCCAAAGTCGCGTTTCAATGACGCGAAAAGCGCCATTTCTCAGCCAATGAAGGTAAACGCAGAGTGTGGGCAGCGTGATGACATAGGTCCTGGTCCCCACCATCTTAGAGAAGGGCATTGCAGTGATTGGCTTGCTGTCTGCGACGTCACAGGGGCTATAAAGAGGCGTTCCCGCCGACCGCCATCTTACTGCTGCTGATCTGAGCTTAGGGAGAGGTTGCTGCCGCTTTGTCAGAAGCAGGGATAGCGTTAGGCAGGGTCCATTAACCACAAAACCGCTTGTGCTGCAGCGATTTGCACTGTCCAACACCACCCTCGGTGTGCAGGGACAGTGGAAGTTTTTTTTTTTTTTTTTTTCCCCTCAGCGCTGTAGCTCATTGGGCTGCCCTAGAAGGCTCCCTGATAGCTGCATTGCTGTGTGTACGCCGCTGTGCAAACCAACTGCTTTTTTCAAAGCACAAATCCTCTTGTTCCTTCCTTTCTGCACAGCTATCTTTTTTGTTTGTCCACACTTTTTATTTCATTTGTGCATCAGTCCACTCCTTATTGCTGCCTGCCATACCTGGCTGAGATTACTGCAGGCAGGGAGATAGTAGCTGCCTGCCATACCTGGCTGAGATTACTGCAGGCAGGGAGATAGTAATTGTAGGACATTCCCTGTTTTTTTTTTTTTTGGTGGGAGATTAAGATTGGCAATTTGGCATTTCTGCTAGAGTGCCATCCCTGTGTGTGCCATCTCTCTCACATAGTGGGCCATAGAAAGCCTTTTCATTTTTCTGTATTTTTTTTTGTGGGGTGTATAAATTCTCCCTGATAAAAATACAGTGGGAGATTAATATTGGCCTTTGGGCTTGTGTGCCAGTCCTGAGTGTGCCATCTCTCTCACAAATAGTGGGCCATAGAAAGCCTATTTATTTTTTTTTTTGGTTTTATAAATTCTCCCTGAAAAAAAGGGAGATTAATATTGGCCTCTGGGCTTGTGTGCCAGTCCTGAGCGTGCCATCTGTGCCAGCCCTGAGCGTGCCATCTCTCTCACAAATAGTGGGCCATAGAAAGCCTATTTAATTTTTTTTTTTGTTTTATAAATTTTCCCTGAAAAAAGGGAGATTAATATTGGCCTCTGGGCTTGTGTGCCAGTTGTGAGCGTGCCATCTGTGCCAGTCCTGAGCGTGCCATCTCTCTCACAAATAGTGGGCCATAGAAAGCCTATTTAAATATTTTTTTGGTTTTATAAATTCTCCCAGAAAAAAAGGGAGATTAATATTGGCCTCTGGGCTTGTGTGCCAGTCCTGAGCGTGCCATCTGTGCCAGCCAGCCCTGAGCGTGCCATCTCTCTCACAAATAGTGGGCCATAGAAAGCCTATTTAATTTTTTTTTTTGTTTTATCAATTTTCCCTGAAAAAAGGGAGATTAATATTGGCCTCTGGGCTTGTGTGCCAGTTGTGAGCGTGCCATCTGTGCCAGTCCTGAGCATGCCATCTCTCTCACAAATAGTGGGCCATAGAAAGCCTATTTAAATATTTTTTTGGTTTTATAAATTCTCCCAGAAAAAAAGGGAGATTAATATTGGCCTCTGGGCTTCTGTGCCAGTCCTGAGCGTGCCATCTGTGCCAGTCCTGAGCGTCCCATCTCTCTCACAAATAGTGGGCCATAGAAAGCCTATTTTATTTTTTTTTTGGGTTTCAGAAATTCTCCCTGGAAAAAAAAAGGGAGATTAATATTGCCCTTTGGGCTTGTGTGCCAGTACTAAGCGTTCCATCTCTCTCTCTCTCTCAGTCAGTGGGCCATAGAACGCATATTTTTGGTTTTATTTGTTTTCTAAATTCTCCCTGAAAAAATCATTTTATTTTATTTGGTTTCTAAATTCTTCCTGATAAAATCATATTTTTTTTATTATTTTTATTTCTAAAGTCTCCCTGAAAAAAAAAAAAAAAAAACAACCAAAAAAACAGTGGGAGATTAATATTGGCCTTTCTGCTTGTGTGCCAGTCTTGACTCCTGGGTGTGCCATCTCTCTCTCTCTCTCTCTCTCTCTCTCTCTCTCTCCAATTGTGGTCCATAGAAAGCCTATATTTTTTTTCCTTGATTTGGGTTCTAAAATCTACCAGAGAAAATAACTACATCAATCATTGGTAGAAAAATATTGGCCTCTGGGTTTGTGTGCCACTCCTGACTCCTGTGTGCGTCATCTCTCAGTCAGTGGGCCATAGAACGCCTATTTTTGGTTTTATTTGTTTTCTAAATTCTCCCTGAAAAAATCATTTTATTTTATTTGGTTTCTAAATTCTTCCTGATAAAATCATATTTTTTTTATTATTTTTTTTTCTAAAGTCTCCCTGAAAAAAAAAAAAAAAAACAGTGGGAGATTAATATTGGCCTTTCTGCTTGTGTGCCAGTCTTGACTCCTGGGTGCGTCATCTCTCAGTCAGTGGGCCATAGAACGCCTATTTTTGGTTTTATTTGTTTTATAAATTCTCCCTGAAAAAATCATTTTATTTTATTTGGTTTCTAAATTCTTCCTGATAAAATCATATTTTTTTTATTATTTTTTTTTCTAAAGTCTCCCTGAAAAAAAAAAAAAAAAAACAACCAAAAAAAACAGTGGGAGATTAATATTGGCCTTTCTGCTTGTGTGCCAGTCTTGACTCCTGGGTGCGTCATCTCTCAGTCAGTGGGCCATAGAACGCCTATTTTTGGTTTTATTTGTTTTATAAATTCTCCCTGAAAAAATCATTTTATTTTATTTGGTTTCTAAATTCTTCCTGATAAAATCATATTTTTTTTATTATTTTTTTTTCTAAAGTCTCCCTGAAAAAAAAAAAAAAAAAAACAACCAAAAAAAACAGTGGGAGATTAATATTGGCCTTTCTGCTTGTGTGCCAGTCTTGACTCCTGGGTGTGCCATCTCTCTCTCTCTCTCTCTCTCTCTCTCTCTCTCTCTCTCCAATTGTGGTCCATAGAAAGCCTATATTTTTTTTCCTTGATTTGGGTTCTAAAATCTACCAGAGAAAATAACTACATCAATCATTGGTAGAAAAATATTGGCCTCTGGGTTTGTGTGCCACTCCTGACTCCTGTGTGCGTCATCTCTCAGTCAGTGGGCCATAGAACGCCTATTTTTGTTTTTATTTGTTTTATAAATTCTCCCTGAAAAAATCATTTTATTTTATTTGGTTTCTAAATTCTTCCTGATAAAATCATATTTTTTTTATTATTTTTTTTTCTAAAGTCTCCCTGAAAAAAAAAAAAAAAAAAAAAAAAAAAAAAAAAACAGTGGGAGATTAATATTGGCCTTTCTGCTTGTGTGCCAGTCTTGACTCCTGGGTGTGCCATCTCTCTCTCTCTCTCTCTCCAATTGTGGTCCATAGAAAGCCTACATTTTTTTTCCTTGATTTGGGTTCCAAAATCTACCAGAGAAAATAACTCCATCAATCATTGGTAGAAAAATATTGGCCTCTGGGCTTGTGTGCCACTCCTGATTCCTGTGTGCGTCATCTCTCACTCAGTGGCCCATAGAAAGCATATAGTTTGTTACATTTGTTTTCTAAATTCTCCCTGCAAAAATCTATTTTTTTTTTTTGGGGGGGTTTCTAAAGTGTTCCTGAAAAAAATAAAAATAAAAAAAAAATAATAGTGTGACATTAATATTAACATTTGTGCTTCAGTGACAGTCCTGCGTGTGGGGCATCTCTCTAATTTGCAGCCACCAAAAAAAGAGTGTGTAACATTGGGCCTGATTTTCGCTGTGGTCTCACCAACCTGTAAAGGGGTAGCTAAATCATACTGAAGTTATAGCTCACCGTGTAAGTTGTGTGACTGCAACAAATAACGTTAGTTTGGTTACGTTTTTAAAACAATGAGGAAGTCTAGTGGAAGAGGTCGTGGCCGGGGGCGTTCATTGTCAGCTGGTAATGAGGGTAGTGGTAGTGGTGGAGCATCAGGTGGTCGTGGGGGAAAAAATATTGCACCTAAGTCTGGAGCTGTGGAGCCAGGTTCGTCGTCCGGCTACACAAGGCCTCGAACGCTCCCTTTTCTGGGATTAGGAAAACCGCTTTTAAAGCCGGAGCAGCAAGAGCAAGTTTTGGCTTATCTTGCTGACTCAGCCTCTAGCTCTTTTGCCTCATCTCGTGAAACTGGTAAAAGTAAAAGCAGCGCGTCGTTAGTGGATGTTCACGGTCAGGGACAAGTCACTTCCTTGTCCTCTTCAGCAAAAACAACAACAGAGAAGAATGCAGCAGGCGACACAACGGGTTACTCCATGGAGCTCTTTACACATACCGTCCCTGGCTTAGAAAGTGAAGCAGTTAACAGTCCATGCCCATTACAAATTGAATCTGACATGGAGTGCACTGACGCACAGCCACAGCCAGACTACTATGCTGGTCCTTTGACTCAGACCACAACATTGCCCTCGCAGGGTGCTGATCAAGAATCAGACCCTGATGAGACTATGTTGCCCCATCACGAACGCTATACCACCGAACGACACGGTGACACAGACGAAGTTGCGCAGGAGGTACAAGAAGAGTTATTAGATGACCCAGTTCTTGACCCCGATTGGCAGCCATTGGGGGAACAGGGTGCAGGCGGCAGCAGTTCTGAAGCAGAGGAGGAGGAGGGGCCGCAGCAGGCATCAACATCGCCACAGGTTCCATCTGCCGGGCCCGTATCTTGCCCAAAACACGTGGCAAAGCCAAAACCTGGTGGAGGACAGCGTGGCCATCCGGTTAAAGCTCAGTCTGCAATGCCTGAAAAGGTATCCGATGCTAGAAAGAGTGCAGTCTGGCATTTTTTTAAACAACATCCAATTGATCAGCGCAAAGTCATCTGTCAAAAATGTTCTACTTCCTTAAGCAGAGGTCAGAATCTGAAAAGTCTCAATACTAGTTGCATGCATAGACATTTAACCACCATGCATTTGAAAGCTTGGACTAACTACCAAACGTCCCTTAAGGTTGTTGCACCCTCGGCCAATGAAGCTAGTCATCAACGCAACATCCCTTCCGGCAGTGTAGGACCACCATTTAGCGCACCACCTGCTGTATCTGTGCAGGTATCTTTGCCAGGCCAAAGCAGTCAGGGTCAGGGAATCACCAGTTTCGTAGTAGGAAACACTGCATCTAGGGCACCGGCGGCAACAATACCATCTCCCACCGTCTCTCAGTCTGCCATGTCCACCGGCACCCCCGCTAGTTCCACGATCTCCAGCTCTCCAGTCCAGCTCACCCTACATGAGACTATGGTTAGAAAAAGGAAATACTTAGCCTCGCATCCGCGTACACAGGGTTTGAACGCCCACATAGCTAGACTAATCTCGTTAGAGATGATGCCCTACCGGTTAGTTGAAAGCGAAGCTTTCAAAGACCTGATGGACTACGCTGTACCACGCTACGAGCTACCCAGTCGACACTTTTTTTCCAGAAAAGCCATCCCAGCCCTCCACCAGCATGTTAAAGAGCGCATCGTCCATGCACTCAGGCAATCTGTGAGCACAAAGGTGCACCTGACAACAGATGCATGGACCAGTAGGCATGGCCAGGGACGTTACGTGTCCATCACGGCACACTGGGTAAATGTGGTGGATTCAGGGTCCACAGGGGACAGCAAGTTTGGGACAGTTCTGCCTAGCCCACGGTCTAGTAAACAGTTGTCTGTAGCCGTTCGCACCCCCTCCTCCTCCTCCTCCTCGTCCTCCTGCAGAAGCAAGAGCTCGTCCACAGACCGCAGTCGCACAAACACTCCATCCGCACCTGCCACTGTTGCACACCAGGTCTCCCATTATGGGGCAGCTACTGGCATACGTCAGCAGGCTGTATTGGCTATGAAGTGTTTGGGCGACAATAGACACACCGCGGAAGTTCTGTCCGAGTTCTTGCAGCAAGAAACGCAGTCGTGGCTGGGCACTGTAGATCTTGAGGCAGGCAAGGTAGTGAGTGATAACGGAAGGAATTTCATGGCTGCCATCTCCCTTTCCCAACTTAAACACATTCCTTGCCTGGCTCACACCTTAAACCTGGTGGTGCAGTGCTTCCTGAAAAGTTATCCGGGGTTATCCGACCTGCTCCTCAAAGTGCGTGGACTTTGCGCACATATCCGCCGTTCGCCTGTACACTCCAGCCGTATGCAGACCTATCAGCGTTCTTTGAACCTTCCCCAGCATCGCCTAATCATAGACGTTGCAACAAGGTGGAACTCAACACTGCACATGCTTCAGAGACTGTGCGAACAGAGGCGGGCTGTTATGTTTTTGTGGGAGGATACACATACACGGGCAGGCAGTAGGATGGCAGACATGGAGTTGTCAGGTGTGCAGTGGTCGAAGATTCAAGACATGTGTCAAGTCCTTCAGTGTTTTGAGGAATGCACACGGCTGGTTAGTGCAGACAACGCCATAATAAGCATGAGCATCCCCCTAATGCGTCTGCTGATGCAAAGTTTGACGCACATAAAGGATCAGGCGTCTGCACCAGAGGAAGAGGAAAGCCTTGATGACAGTCAGCGATTGTCTGGTCAGGGCAGTGTACATGACGAGGTACCGGGCGAAGAGGAGGTGGAGGATGAGGAGGATGATGGGGATGAGTATATTTTTAATGAGGAAGCTTTCCCGGGGGCACGGGAAATTGGTGGCGTGGCAAGGCCGGGTTCTGGTTTTTTGAGGGACACAAGTGACGTAGATTTGCCTGCAACTGCCCCTCAACCAAGCACAACCGCAGATTTGACAACGGGAACTTTGGCCCACATGGCGGATTATGCCTTGCGTATCCTCAAAAGGGACACACGCATTACAAAAATGATGAACGATGACGATTACTGGTTGGCCTGCCTCCTTGATCCTCGCTATAAAGGCAAATTGCAAAATATTATGCCACATGAGAACTTGGAACTAATATTAGCAACAAAACAATCAACTCTTGTTGACCGTTTGCTTCTGGCATTCCCTGCACACAGCGCCCGTGATCGTTCTCACACGAGCTCCAGGGGCCAGCAGACCAGAGGTGTTAGAGGGGCAGAAATCAGAAGTGGCGTTGGACAGAGGGGTTTTCTGACCAGGTTGTGGAGTGATTTTTCTATGACCGCAGACAGGACAGGTACTGCAGCATCAATTCAAAGTGACAGGAGACAACATTTGTCCAGTATGGTTACAAACTATTTTTCATCCCTTATCGACGTTCTCCCTCAACCGTCATTCCCATTTGATTACTGGGCATCCAAATTAGACACCTGGCCAGAATTGGCAGAATATGCATTGCAGGAGCTTGCTTGCCCGGCAGCTAGTGTCCTATCAGAAAGAGTATTCAGTGCTGCAGGTTCAATACTAACAGAAAAAAGGACTCGTCTGGCTACCCAAAATGTAGATGATCTAACCTTCATTAAAATGAACCACAACTGGATTTCAAAATCTTTTGCCCCACCCTGCCCGGCTGACACCTAGCTTTCCTATGAAAAGGTCTTGCCTGTGGACTATTCTGAATGACTTTTCCAATCTCGTAATTTTCTTCACCTGATTGTCCAGCATACGACATGTTTCCACCTCACGAAATGGCCAAACTCCCCACACGGGGCCGTGCTATCGCCACTTTGCGCTTGGACCCTTGAGAGTGCTGTTTGTCTGAAGAGGTGGGTGTGGCCGCTTTTGGTCGACGGCACTGCCACTGGGTCCCTCATAGTACAATAAAGTGTCTCTGGCGGTGGTGGTGCGCACCCAACGTCAGACACACCGTTGTAATATGAGGGGCCCTGTGCCTGTACCGCCGGCCACAAGACAGTTCCCCCCCCCAGCTCAAACAGTGCTCTACCACTAGCAAAATTATCTCTCACAGCTTCACCAATGTGTAGTCTAGCCGCTGACATCCTTCAATGCCTGGCACTGACAATACCATTGTTTTGACATTTTTGTTATGTTAGGCCTTCGAAGCCTGTCTGCGGTCCCTTCTTTCTACAACTACTACACTGACCAGGCCACTGCTGGCCGTGTTACCCTGGAACCAATTTAAAAGTGCCTACAGCCAGCCCAAGTTTGTTATGTTAGGCCTTCTAAGCCTGTCTGCGGTCCATTCTTTCAACTACTACTACACTGACCAGGTCACTGCTGCCCGTGTACCCCTGGAACCAATTTAAAATTGCCTACAGGCAGCCCAATTTTTTTATTTTAGGCCTTCGATGCCTGTCTGCGGTCCATTCTTTCAACTACTACTACACTGACCAGGTCACTGCTGTCCGTGTACCCCTGGAACCAATTTAAAATTGCCTACAGCCATGTGTTATTATTTTAGGCCTTCGATGCCTGTCTGCGGTCACTCCTTCCACTAGGCCTCCACTGACCACACCACTGCTGTCCGTGTACCCCTGGAACCAATTTAAAATTGCCTACAGCCATGTGTTATTATTTTAGGCATTCGATGCCTGTCTGCGGTCCATTTTTTCAACTACTACTACACTGACCAGGTCACTGCTGCCCGTGTACCCCTGGAACCAATTTAAAATTGCCTACAGCCATGTGTTATTATTTTAGGCCTTCGATGCCTGTCTGCGGTCACTCCTTCCACTAGGCCTCCACTGACCACACCACTGCTGTCCGTGTACCCCTGGAACCAATTTAAAATTGCCTACAGCCAGCCCAATTTTTTTATTTTAGGCCTTCGATGCCTGTCTGCGGTCCATTCTTTCAACTACTACTACACTGACCAGGTCACTGCTGCCCGTGTACCCCTGGAACCAATTTAAAATTGCCTACAGCCATGTGTTATTATTTTAGGCCTTCGATGCCTGTCTGCGGTCACTCCTTCCACTAGGCCTCCACTGACCACACCACTGCTGTCCGTGTACCCCTGGAACCAATTTAAAATTGCCTACAGCCATGTGTTATTATTTTAGGCCTTCGATGCCTGTCTGCGGTCACTCCTTCCACTAGGCCTCCACTGACCACACCACTGCTGCCCGTGTACCCCTGGAACCAATTTAAAATTGCCTACAGCCAGCCCAATTTTTTTATTTTAGGCCTTCGATGCCTGTCTGCGGTCCATTCTTTCAACTACTACTACACTGACCAGGTCACTGCTGTCCGTGTACCCCTGGAACCAATTTAAAATTGCCTACAGCCATGTGTTATTATTTTAGGCCTTCGATGCCTGTCTGCGGTCACTCCTTCCACTAGGCCTCCACTGACCACACCACTGCTGTCCGTGTACCCCTGGAACCAATTTAAAATTGCCTACAGCCATGTGTTATTATTTTAGGCCTTCGATGCCTGTCTGCGGTCACTCCTTCCACTAGGCCTCCACTGACCACACCACTGCTGTCCGTGTACCCCTGGAACCAATTTAAAATTGCCTACAGCCAGCCCAATTTTTTTATTTTAGGCCTTCGATGCCTGTCTGCGGTCCATTCTTTCAACTACTACTACACTGACCAGGTCACTGCTGTCCGTGTACCCCTGTAACCAATTTAAAATTGCCTACAGCCATGTGTTATTATTTTAGGCATTCGATGCCTGTCTGCGGTCCATTTTTTCAACTACTACTACACTGACCAGGTCACTGCTGCCCGTGTACCCCTGGAACCAATTTAAAATTGCCTACAGCCATGTGTTATTATTTTAGGCCTTCGATGCCTGTCTGCGGTCACTCCTTCCACTAGGCCTCCACTGACCACACCACTGCTGCCCGTGTACCCCTGGAACCAATTTAAAATTGCCTACAGCCAGCCCAATTTTTTTATTTTAGGCCTTCGATGCCTGTCTGCGGTCCATTCTTTCAACTACTACTACACTGACCAGGTCACTGCTGCCCGTGTACCCCTGGAACCAATTTAAAATTGCCTACAGCCATGTGTTATTATTTTAGGCCTTCGATGCCTGTCTGCGGTCACTCCTTCCACTAGGCCTCCACTGACCACACCACTGCTGTCCGTGTACCCCTGGAACCAATTTAAAATTGCCTACAGCCATGTGTTATTATTTTAGGCCTTCGATGCCTGTCTGCGGTCCATTCTTTCAACTACTACTACACTGACCAGGGCACTGCTGGCCGTGTACCCCTGGAACCAACATCAGAAAATATAAAAATAAGTATTTTGCTTATAAAAAAGAAAATACTGGTGAGATATCAAATGCAGACATTTTAACATTAAAAACAAACACACAACTCTAATCTGGTACAGTACTAAAAATGGCCACCAGCTACAATTACTTTCTCCTGCAAGTAGTTAACTGAAAGTTTTTTTAAATTGAAAACACACATATGGCATCCACCGAGTGTTGTCCTGTCGCGTCTTCTTTATATTATTGCCGAGAAGATGCAAAATAATGAAAATAATAAAATCATTAATTACCAAAATAATAGAGAAAGTCAACACCACATTGCAAATAAACATTCATTCCAAATAAAGAAGCAGGGCGCGTCCGAGGGTGAGTATATACCTAATAAGAATATAATCACCCTCGGACGCGCAATGCTTATTTCCAACAGCCTTCCTTCCTAAGAATCAGCCCTTCCGTCGTGTAGAGAGACGTTGTGTTACACTCCAAGGTGTTCCCCAGGTTGCCTTTCCTGAGCTTCGATCTTCCGGCTCTCGTTTAGTAGTTCTTGGAAACTACTCTGCATTAGGCCTTCAAATTGGGTATGGGGTGTAGAGAGATGGTGTGTTCCACTCCAAGGTGTTCCCCAGGTTGCCTTTCCTGAGCTTCGATCTTCCGGCTCTCGTTTAGTAGTTGTTGGAAACTACGCTGCATTAGGCCTTCAAATTGGGTATGGGGTGTAGCGAGAGGGTGTGTTACACTCCAAGGTGTTCCCCAGGTTGCCTTTCCTGAGCTTCGATCTTCCGGCTCTCGTTTAGTAGTTCTTGGAAACTACACTGCATTAGGCCTTCAAATTGGGTATGGGGTGTAGAGAGAGGGTGTGTTACACTCCAAGGTGTTCCCCAGGTTGCCTTTCCTGAGCTTCGATATTCCGGCTCTCGTTTAGTAGTTGTCGGAAACTACGCTGCATTAGGCCTACAAATTGGGTATGGGGCGTAGAGAGAGGGTGTGTTACACTCCAAGGTGTTCCCCAGGTTGCCTTTCCTGAGCTTCGATATTCCGGCTCTCGTTTAGTAGTTGTCGGAAACTACGCTGCATTAGGCCTACAAATTGGGTATGGGGTGTAGAGAGAGGGTGTGTTACACTCCAAGGTGTTCCCCAGGTTGCCTTTCCTGAGCTTCGATCTTCATGCTCTCGTTTAGTAGTTGTCGGAAACTACGCTGCATTAGGCCTACAAATTGGGTATGGGGTGTAGAGAGAGGGTTTGTTACACTCCAAGGTGTTCCCCAGGTTGCCTTTCCTGAGCTTCGATCTTCCGGCTCTCGTTTAGTAGTTGTTGGAAACTACGCTGCATTAGGCCTTCAAATTGGGTATGGGGTGTAGCGAGAGGGTGTGTTACACTCCAAGGTGTTCCCCAGGTTGCCTTTCCTGAGCTTCGATCTTCCGGCTCTCGTTTAGTAGTTCTTGGAAACTACACTGCATTAGGCCTTCAAATTGGGTATGGGGTGTAGAGAGAGGGTGTGTTACACTCTAAGGTGTTCCCCAGGTTTCCTTGCCATTGCTTCGGTCTTCCGACTCTCGTTTAGTAGTTGTAGAAAAGTACACTGCATTAGGCCATACAAAATGGGTATGGGGTGGAGAGAGATGGTGTGTTACACTCCAAGGTGTTCCCCAGGTTGCCTTTCCTGAGCTTCTATCTTCAGGCTCTCATTAAATTGTGGTTAAATGGAACAACTGCATTTGGCGTACTAGTTGGTTTGGGGCCTACTATCGGTGTCTGCCACTCCTTGCTGTTCTCCTCCACTGAACAAAGCTGTGCCGCCTGTTTACTACGGTTGCCAATTTTGAACTGCATTTCGACTACTTACTGATTTGGCCCTACTCTCTGTGTCAGCCTCTCATTCCAGTTGTCCTCCACTGCAATGCCCCCTGGTTATTCCTGTGTTACCAATTTTGAACTGCATTTAGCCCACTTTCTTCTTTGGGCCTATATCTGTGTTTCCACTTCATCGTGCCCATTGCCCAGCCAGTGATAGATGAGTCTGCTGGTACATTGACCCATAACGCAACATTCCCCGTGCACGCTACACAACAACATTGTGACCCTGCTGAAAGTCAGGTTGCTCTTCCCGCATACCATACCACCTTACACGGGGACAAAGAGGAAGGTGCAGATGAAAGTGCAGGTTCCTTCATCAGGTGGGGGGAGGAATACTAGTTGGCGACGTCACTGGCACAGGGCCTCTCATAGTACGCAAAAGTGTTGCTGCCGGTGGGAGGCGCCCCCGCCGTGCAAACACACCGCTGTACTTTGAGGGGCCCTGTGCCAGTGCCAATGCCAACGAGTGGGCCCCCCCTGCTTGCTCAGGTTCACAGCACTTGCAAAGTTGAAATACTTACCTCTCCCTGCTCCACTGCCGTGACGTGGTCCAGATTTCCTGGGCCCACTAATTACTTGAACCAGCCCTACCCCCCACAACTTTAGCCAAATGACCCCCAATTTCAAATGCCTTCCAATTATTATAAGGTAAATTACGCTTGACAAGCTTCATTAAGAAGAATGGATGGTTTTGACATTAAAATGGCCACTCTAGGTGTTTTCCTGGCCCCCACTCACTGCCGACTATGCTGCCCCATTGACTTGCATTGGGTTTCGTGTTTCGGTCGATCCCGACTTTACGTCATAATCGGCCGATTTCACTCGACCCGACTTTGGACATAGTCGGGTTTCGCAAAACCCGGCTCGACTCTAAAATGGTCAAGGTCGCTCAACTCTACTCAAATGTACAGAGGAAGGTGCTGAGGTCAGATGAGACCAAAATATAACTTTTTGGCCACCAAGGTAAATGCTATATCTGGCGCCAAATCAACACAGCTCACCACCCCAAGAACAACACCACAGTGAAACGTGGTGGTGGCAGTATCATGCCAATGACACAAAGCATACTACTTAATCAACACTTGAGTGGTTAAAGAGGAAACATGTAATTGTTTTGGAAAGCCTAGTTAAAGCCCAGACCTTAATCCAATTCTGTGGTCAGACTTGAAGATTGCTGTTCACCACAGGAAAACATCTAACTTGAAGGAGCTGGAGCAGTTTTGTCTTGAGGAATGGGCAAAAATCCCAGTGGCAAGATGTGGAAAGCTCATAAAGACTTATCCAAAGAGACTTGCAGCTATAATTGCTACAAAATGAGGCAGAAAAACATGAAAAAATGCAAATAGGAGGTGAATACTTTCGCAAGCCACTGTAAGGCTGGTTTCACATTTGCGTTTTAAACGCAAACGCATGTGGTGAAAAAAACGCATGTAAACGCGTGCAAACGCTGCGTTTTTTTGACGCATGCATTTTTGCATATGAAAAAAAAATGTGGCGTTTTGACGCGTTTACGTTTTTAAAACGCATGCTGAGAAGTGTGTGACAGCTGCCAATCATCATAATCAAGTAAAAAACCCACTATAAACAGAAATAGCTAGGGTTAGGGTTAGGGGTTGGATCCCTATGGATCCTAACCCTAACCCTAAAGGGATCCTAACCCTAAAGGGATACTAACCCTAACCCTACCCCTAACCCTACCCCTAACTCTAACCCTAGGGATCCTAACCCTAACCCTACCCCTAACCCTAACCCTAGGGATCCTAACCCTACCCCTAACCCTAGGGATCCTACCCCTAACCCTAACCCTACCCCTAACCCTAAAGGGATCCTAACCCTAACCCTTAGGGTTAGGGTTAGGATCCTTTTAGGTTTAGGGTTAGGATCCCTTTAGGGTTAAGATCCCTTTAGGCTTATTATCCCTAGGGGTAGGGGTAGGGGTAGGGTTAGGATCCCTAGGGTTAGGGGTAGGGTTAGGGTTAGGGTTAGGATCCCTTTAGGGTTAGGGTTAGGATCCCTTTAGGGTTAGGGTTAGGATCCTTTTATCACCTTTATGGTGGGGGGTGGCATATCAGTGTGTTTTCTGTTTTTTTTCTATAAAAATGCATGCGTTTTTAACGCAACCAAACGCATGTGCTTAAAAACGCATGCGTTTACATAGACAGCAATACGTTTTTTTGCGGCAAAAAAACGCCGCTAGAAATTACTACATGTTGCATTACTGCAACACAACGCATGCATAGAAAAGATGCATGCGGCGGCAAAACGCGGCAAAACACATGCAAAAAAACGCATGCGTTTTTAATGTTAAGTATAGAAAAAAAAACGCAGCGGCAAAAAATGCAAATGTCAAACCAGCCTAAGTACTACCTGTGGCTTACAGATCTCCTTTTGCATCCAAAATTGTTTAATATATAATTTATTTTAAAGACTTTTTAAATTAGAAAAATTAGTGAACATGTAAGCAGGCAAATTCACACGTTCAGTATTTAGTCAGAATTTTACATTAGTGTTTATAAATGAAAATCAGAAGTGGAACAATCAGAGGAAAAGTACAATAGAAACACATGACCATGTCTGCATTTTTCACCAGCTCCTGATTTTAGCTTACCAATACTAATGTAAAATACTGACCAAATACTGAACGTGTGAACGTGGCTTAACAGTTCTGACTGAATATCAGTGTAAATCACTTTTAGGCCGGGATAACACATGCGAGTAACACGTCCGTGTCTCACAGGTGAAATTCAAGCTCTGGCGCCGGCACTCCAGAGCGGAGCGTGCGGCCGCATAGTAACACATGGAGCCGCATGCTCCGCTCTGGAGTGCCGGCGCCAGAGCTTGGATTTCACATGCGAGACACGGACGTGTTTCTCGCATGTGTGATCCCGGCCTTATGCTCATGTCATTCCACTCGTACTCTTCCCAGTAATTTACTAGACCTGAGCATAATATGTTCTAGGTGTTCAGATGTGCATTGTATTTGTATTGATATAAGTATAATTATACCTTTCAATTATTTCTTCCCTAGGGTGTGATTTTTTTCTAAACTGAATAATCCCAATCTCTATTATCTTTTTTTGATGACACATGTATATGTAGCACAATTAGTTAGTGATCACCAACAAGGTAGAGACGAACAGAAGAATATGTAATGTATCTCCAAGAAGTCAGTATTTCATTAGTATTCAGTAGCATTAACCCCTTAGCGACCGCCGATACGCCTTTTAACGGCGGCCGCTAAGGGTACTTAAACCACAGCGCCGTTAATTAACGGCGCTGTGGAAAAAGTCCATAGCGCCCCCCAGAGGCCGATTTTCTCCGGGTTCTCGGCTGCCGAGGGTAGCCGAGACCCCAGAGAACATGATTCGGGGGGTTTTTAACCCACCCCGCATTTGCGATCGCCGGTAATTAACCGTTTACCGGCGATCGCAAAAAAAAAAAAAAGCGATCTCTTTTTAATTTCTCTGTCCTCCGATGTGATCGCACATCGGAGGACAGAGAAAAGGGGTCCCAGGTGGCCCCCCAATACTCACCTAGCTCCCTCGATGCTCCTCGTGTCTCCCGGTGGGCGCCGCCATCTTCAAAATGGCGGGCGCATGCGCAGTGCGCCCGCCGGCCGGCACCGGGAGGATCTTTGGGGTCTCGGCTGCCGGGGGTAGCCGAGACCCCAAAGAGCACGATCGGGGTCGGTATTACCGACCCCTGTTTTGCGATCGCCGGTAATTAACTGTTTACCGGCGACCGCAAAAAAAAAAAAAAAAGTAAAGTGTAATTCTCTGTCCTCTGATGTGATCGCACATCAGAGGACAGAGAAATAGGGGGATTCGGGGACCCTAGCATACTCACCTAGGTCCCTGGATCCTCTTGCTGCTCCTCCTGGCCGCCGGCAGCAGAACATGGCGGACGCATGCCCAGTGCGCCCGCCATCTGTCTCCATCTGCCGGCCGGCAGGAGAACAGCAGTTGGGGCTAAAATTAGGGTTAGGGGTAGGGTTAGGGTTAGGGGTAGGGTTAGGTTAGGGGTAGGGTTAGGGGTAGGGGTAGGGTTAGGGGTAGGGTTAGGTTAGGGTTAGGGGTAGGGGTAGGGTTAGGGGTAGGGTTAGGGGTAGGGTTAGGGTTAGGGGTAGGGTTAGGGGTAGGGTTAGGTTAGGGTTAGGGTTAGGTTAGGGGTAGGGGTAGGGTTAGGGGTAGGGTTAGGGGTAGGGTTAGGGTTAGGGGTAGGGTTAGGTTAGGGGTAGGGTTAGGGGTAGGTTAGGGTTAGGTTAGGGGTAGGGGTAGGTTAGGGTTAGGGGTAGGGTTAGGTTAGGGGTAGGGCTAGGGTTAGGGCTAGGGTTGGGGCTAAATTTAGGGTTAGGGTTGGGGCTAAATTTAGGGTTAGGGTTGGGGCTAAATTTAGGGTTAGGGTTGGGGCTAAACTTAGGGTTAGGCTTCTTTCACACTTACGTCGGTACGGGGCCGTCGCAATGCGTCGGCCCGACATACCGACGCACGTTGTGAAAATTGTGCACAACGTGGGCAGCAGCTGTAGTTTTTCAACACATCCGCTGCCCAATCTATGTCCTGGGGAGGAGGGGGCGGAGTTACGGCCACGCATGCGCGGTCAGAAATGGCGGATGCGACGTACAAAAAAACGTTTCATTGAACTTTTTTTGTGCCGACGCTCCGCCAAAACACAACTGATCCAGTGCACGACGGACGCGACGTGTGGCCATCCGTCACGATCCGTCGGCAATACAAGTCTATGGGCAAAAAACGCATCCTGCGGGCACATTTGCAGGATCCGTTTCTTGTCCAAAACGACGGATTGCGACGGAATGCCAAACGACGCAAGTGTGAAAGTAGCCCTAGGGCTAGGGTTAGGGTTGGGGCTAAAGTTAGGGCTAGGGTTGGGGCTAAAGTTAGGGTTAGAGCTGGGATTAGGGTTAGGGTTTGGATTAGGGTTCGTATTAGGGTTAGGGTTTGGATTAGGGTTGGCATTAGGGTTACGCTTGGGATTAGGGTTAGGTTTGGGATTAGGGTTAAGGTTAGGGTTGTGATTAGGGGTGTATTGGGATTAGGGTTAGGTTTGAGGTTAGGGTTGAGATTAGGATTAGGGGTGTGTTGGATTTAGGGTTTTGATTAGGGTTATGGTTAGGGTTGACATTAGGGTTGTTTTGGGGTAAGGGTTGTGATTATGGTTAGGGTTAGTGATTAGGATTATGGATGAGGTTGGGATTAGGGTTAGGGGTGTGTTGGGGTTAGGGTTGGAGCTAGAATTGGGGGGTTTCCACTGTTTAGGTACATCAGGGGGTCTCCAAATACGACAGCCAATTTTGCGCTCAAAAAGTCAAATGGTGCTCCCTCCCTTCTGAGCTCTGCCGTGCGCCCAAACAGTGGGTTACCCCCACATATGGGGCATCAGCGTACTCGGGATAAATTGGACAACAACTTCTGGGGTCCAATTTCTCTTGTTACCCTTGTGAAAATAAAAACTTGGGGGCTACAAAATCTTTTTTGTGAAAAAAATAATATTTTTTATTTTCACGACTCTGCATTCTAAACTTCTGTGAAGCACTTGGGCATTCAAAGTTCTCACCACACATCTAGATAAGTTCCTTGGGGGGTCTAGTTTCCAAAATGGGGTCACTTGTGGGGGGTTACTACAGTTTAGGTACATCAGGGGCTCTGCAATCGCAACATAATGCCCACAGACCATTCTATCAAAGTCTGCATTCCAAAAAGGCGCTCCTTCCCTTCCGAGCTCTGCCGTGCGCCCAAACAGTGGTTTACCCCCACATATGGTGCATCAGCGTACTCGGGATAAATTGGACAACAACTATTGCAGTCCAATTTCTCCTGTTACCCTTGTGAAAATAAAAACTTGGGGGCTACAATATCTTTTTTGTGGAAAAAAATAATATTTTTTATTTTCACGACTCTGCATTCTAAACTTCTGTGAAGCACTTGGGCATTCAAAGTTCTCACCACACATCTAGATAAGTTCCTTGGGGGGTCTAGTTTCCAAAATGGGGTCACTTGTGGAGGGTTTCTACTGGTTAGGTACATCAGGGGCTCTGCAAACGCAACATAATACCCGCAGACCATTCTATCAAAGTCTGCATTCCAAAACGGCGCTCCTTCCTTCCGAGCTCTGCCGTGCGCCCAAACAGTGGTTTACCCCCACATATGGGGTACCAGCATACTCAGGACAAATTGGACAACAACTTTTGGGGTCCAATTTCTCTTGTTACCCTTGTGAAAATAAAAATTTGGTGGCTAAAAAATCTTTTTTGTGGAAAAAAAAATATTTTTTATTTTCACGGCTCTGCATTATAAACTTCTGTGAAGCACTTGGGCATTCAAGGTTCTCACCACACATCTAGATAAGTTCCATGGGGGGTCTAGTTTCCAAAATGGGGTCACTTGTGGGGGATTTCTACTGTTTAGGCACATCAGGGGCTCTCCAAACGCGACATGGCGTCCGATCTCAATTCCAGCCAATTCTACATTGAAAAAGTAAAACGGCACTCTTTCTCTTCCAAGCTCTGCGGTTCACCCAAACAGTGGTTTACCCCCACATATTGGGTATCGACATACTCAGGAGAAATTGCACAACAACTTTAGTGGTCTAATTTCTCCTGTTACCCTTGTGAAAATAAAAATTTGTGGGCAAAAAGATCATTTTTGTAGAAAAAATGCAATTTTTTTTTTCACGGCTCTACGTTATAAACTTCTGTGAAGCACATGGGGGTTCAAAGTGCTCGCCACACATCTAGATAAGTTCCTTAAGGGGTCTAGTTTCCAAAATGGTGTCACTTGTGGGGGGTTTCCACTGTTTAGGCACATCAGGGGCTCTCCAAACGCGACATGGCGTCCAATCTCAATTCCAGCCAATTCTACATTGAAAAAGTAAAACGGCACTCCTTCTCTTCCAAGCTCTGCGGTGCGCCCTAACAGTTGTTTACCCCCACATATTGGGTATCAGCGTACTCAGGATAAATTGCTCAACAACTTTTGTGGTCTAATTTCTCCTGTTACCCTTGTGAAAATAAGAATTTGTGGGCGAAAAGATCATTTTTGTGTAAACAAAAGCGATTTTTTATTTTCACGGCTCTACGTTATAAACTTCTGTGAAGCACTTGGGGGTTCAAAGTACTCACCACACATCTAGATAAGTTCCTTAAGGGGTCTAGTTTCCAAAATGGGGTCACTTGTGGAGGGTTTCTACTGGTTAGGTACATCAGGGGCTCTGCAAACGCAACATAATACCCGCAGACCATTCTATCAAAGTCTGCATTCCAAAACGGCGCTCCTTCCTTCCGAGCTCTGCCGTGCGCCCAAACAGTGGTTTACCCCCACATATGGGGTACCAGCATACTCAGGACAAATTGGACAACAACTTTTGGGGTCCAATTTCTCTTGTTACCCTTGTGAAAATAAAAATTTGGTGGCTAAAAAATCTTTTTTGTGGAAAAAAAAATATTTTTTATTTTCACGGCTCTGCATTATAAACTTCTGTGAAGCACTTGGGCATTCAAGGTTCTCACCACACATCTAGATAAGTTCCATGGGGGGTCTAGTTTCCAAAATGGGGTCACTTGTGGGGGATTTCTACTGTTTAGGCACATCAGGGGCTCTCCAAACGCGACATGGCGTCCGATCTCAATTCCAGCCAATTCTACATTGAAAAAGTAAAACGGCACTCTTTCTCTTCCAAGCTCTGCGGTTCACCCAAACAGTGGTTTACCCCCACATATTGGGTATCGACATACTCAGGAGAAATTGCACAACAACTTTAGTGGTCTAATTTCTCCTGTTACCCTTGTGAAAATAAAAATTTGTGGGCAAAAAGATCATTTTTGTAGAAAAAATGCAATTTTTTTTTTCACGGCTCTACGTTATAAACTTCTGTGAAGCACATGGGGGTTCAAAGTGCTCGCCACACATCTAGATAAGTTCCTTAAGGGGTCTAGTTTCCAAAATGGTGTCACTTGTGGGGGGTTTCCACTGTTTAGGCACATCAGGGGCTCTCCAAACGCGACATGGCGTCCAATCTCAATTCCAGCCAATTCTACATTGAAAAAGTAAAACGGCACTCCTTCTCTTCCAAGCTCTGCGGTGCGCCCTAACAGTTGTTTACCCCCACATATTGGGTATCAGCGTACTCAGGATAAATTGCTCAACAACTTTTGTGGTCTAATTTCTCCTGTTACCCTTGTGAAAATAAGAATTTGTGGGCGAAAAGATCATTTTTGTGTAAACAAAAGCGATTTTTTATTTTCACGGCTCTACGTTATAAACTTCTGTGAAGCACTTGGGGGTTCAAAGTACTCACCACACATCTAGATAAGTTCCTTAAGGGGTCTAGTTTCCAAAATGGTGTCACTTGTGGGTAGTTTCCACTGTTTAGGTACATCAGGGGCTCTCTAAATGTGACATGGTGTCCGATCTCAATTCCAGCCAATTCTGCATTGAAAAAGTCAAACGGCGCTCCTTCACTTCTAAGTTCTGCGGTGTGCCCTAACAGTGGTTTACCCCCACATATGGGGTATTGGCGTATTCAGGAGAAATTGCATAACAAAATTTATGGTTACATTTCTGTTTTTACACTTGTGAAAATAAAAAAAATGGTTCTGAATTAAGATGTTTGCAAAAAAAAGTTAAATGTTCATTTTTTCCTTCCACATTGTTTCAGTTCCTGTGAAGCACGTAAAGGGTTAATAAACTTCTTGAATGTGGTTTTGAGAACCTTGAGGGGTGTAGTTTTTAGAATGGTGTCACACTTCATTATTTTCTATCATATAGACCCCTCAAAATGACTTCAAATGTGATGTGGTCCCTAAAAAAAAATGGTGTTGTAAAAATGAGAAATTGCTGGTCAACTTTTAACCCTTATAACTCCCTAGCAAAAAAAAATTTTGTTTCCAAAATTGTGCTGATGTAAAGTAGACATGTGGGAAATGTTATTTATTAACTATATTTCATGACATATCTCTCTGATTTAAGGGCATAAAAATACAAAGTTTGAAAATTGCAAAATTTTAAAAATTTTCGCCATATTTCCGTTTTTTTCATAAATAATCGCAAGTAATATCGAAGAAATGTTACCACTAACATGAAGTACAATATGTCACGAAAAAACAATCTCAGAATCAGCGGGATCCGTTGAAGCGTTCCAGAGTTATAACCTCATAAAGTGACAGTGGTCAGAATTGCAAAAATTGGCTCGGTCATTAAGTACCAAATTGGCTCTGTCACTAAGGGGTTAAACCATTTCAACAGAAATAAACAAGCTTAGCAAACTGCACATATTATGCACCGGAGACAAAAAAAACAAAACTATTGACTTGCTGTTCTTAGGTGAACTCTTACTTTCACCTGCCAAGTGCTTATTGATCTTCCGATCTTTATGTGCTACATATTGTCATCATGCTCAATTTCAGAGAAAATGGGCAGAAACAAAAATGGAGTCTGTTTACATATAACATTATAAAGCAAGTATTCTCAAGAAAAAGAAATAAAGCACAGTGGACAGCCAATGTGAAATGATAAAAGAAGCGAAGGAAAAATGATTACATAATTATAAGATAGAAAAGCTTGTGGAAGGGATTATTAAATGTACAAATACAGCCCTTGCCTCTGATCAAAAACTGCTGATCCCAGCCATCTAGCACCTTAGATGCTGTAGTCACTGCAGACTGTGGTATTTCAGGGGGTCAGTCTATGGCAGAAATAATGATATGGTTCTCGAAATCTATAAAAAAAAGAAAAGTGCTTAGAGCTATGTCTAAGGCTATGTGCACACGTCAGGATTTTTTGCTGACAAAATCCTGAGAATTCTGCCAGAAATCCGCGTTCTTTTTTCGCGCGGATTTCTCACGGAATTTGCGCGTTTTTTGCGCGGATTTTGCGCGGATTTTTTGCGGATTTTTTTTTTTCCAGAATGTCCTTTTTGATAGGAAAAACGCAAAAAATCCGCAAAAAGATAGAGCATGTCCAGATTTTTTGCGGAATGCGTTTTTTTTGCGGAAAAAAACGCTAACATCTGCACAAAAAATGCGGAATGCATTCTAAATGATAGGATGCATAATGTTAGCGTTTTTTGACCGGATTTATAGCGTTTTTATAGCAAAATTCCGCAAAAAAACGCTAAAAATCCTGACGTGTGCACATACCCTAAAACAGATTATAAAATCAACTATAGATTCATCAGTTTTACCTGCTGTGCCTCTTAGAGCTTCATGATAGTCAAAACAATTTCCCTGAAAGCCCCAGAAGTCCTGGCTGTGCCTATTAAGTGCCTATTAGTGATGAGCGAGCACTAAAATGCTCGGGTGCTCCTTGCTTGGGTCGAGCTGATTGGAATACTCGGGTACTCAGCCAGATCAACGAGCCCAATGTAAGTCTATGGGAGACCCGAGTATTTTAACCACGATCCGCACCGGGGGTCCTTTTAAGGTCTAAAAATGGCTGAAAATTATGGAAACACTGCTTAAATGACACAGGGACATCATGGGGATTGCCCCTGGAAGCATTCCTGACTCCTAGTTCACAGCTGTAAACTTTTTTTCCGAAATTCATGCCATTTTTCCTGGTGCAACAAAAACACACCAAAACGAAACAAAAACGGATTTTGCTGGGAAATATGTCAAGGTACATCCTCTGCAGGTTAATGACTTGCCTGTAAGGCCAAATATTTAACCCCAGACCGAACATTTCCTCTCCCACTAAGGCTTAGTTCAGACACAGCATTTTTGAAGCGTTCTTCAACTTTAAGATTGCTTTCAACCACTACAAATGCATTCACTGAGAAATGTCATTGTAACATTTAACAAACCCAGATGGCCATGTGTGACACATAAGCGACCCATCTTGTTTCATTTATGAAGGAGGGACTCTTAAAGTCACAGAGCCTAATTTTACTGGTGTATCAGGCAGCATTAATCTTCTTAAAGGGCTATTATTAAACAATGGGTCTCCTAAGCACCACAATACCCCTTTCATAAGTTGTCCAGGGGGGACTCCGGAAAAAGTGTTGCATTGAATTCAAGGCCTGCCCTGCAACCAATTCATATGCACCCCAATAAGCATTTGAACCCACCTACTGGATGGGCCTATGAAAATCCACCTCACAATATGCATTTTGTGCTCCATACTCCTTTGTTTTACTCATTGGAAGCAAGGCCAGCCCTGCTGCATAGTCAGTCATATGCACCCCATTACGCCTTGGAACCCATATACTGGATGGGCCCATGAAAATCCACTTCACAACATGCATTTTGTACTCCTTACTCCTTTGTTTTACATATTGGCAGCAAGGCCAGCCTTCTGCATAGTCAGTCATATGCACCCCATTACACCTTGGAACCAACATACTGGAAGTTCCCATGAAAATTCACTTCACAATATGCATTTTGTTCTCCGTACTCCTTTGTTTTACATATTTGCAGCAAGGCCAGCCCTGCTGCATAGTCAGTCATATGCACCCCATTACGCCTTGGAACCCACTACTGGATGGGCCCATGAAAATCCATTTCACAATATGCATTTTGTACTCCGTACTCCTTTGTTTTATACATTGGCAGCAAGGCCAGCCCTGCTGCATAGCCAGTCATATGCACCCCATTACGCCTTGGAACCCACTACTGGATGGGCCCATGAAAATCCATTTCACAATATGCATTTTGTACTCCGTACTCCTTTGTTTTACACATTGGCAGCAAGGCCAGCCCTGCTGCATAGTCAGTCATATGCACCCCATTACGCCTTGGAACCCACTACTGGATGGGCCCATGAAAATCCACTCATTTTTTAATGGCATGATGGTTCCCTCTTTGCAGAATTATTTACAGGAGAATTTGGCAATTTTATTTGCCATGTTTTTAGCACTAAGTTTTAGATACGGCTTTAATTAAGGCTAATACTTGCAATACAACGCAATTTTATTTCAAACTACAAAATTCAAGGAATAGTATGATTTAATAGTGGGAGTGCGTACACTTTTGTATATGTTAACATACAGAGGTTAATAAGTACATATAAGGATTAAATACATATAGTGATTATGTATATATGAAGATTGACTACATACAGTATACTTACATCATCCAAAAGAGGCTTTTAAACATAATCCGTCTGGAATATCAGAGAAGCAAGACCAAGACAGAGAACCCTGGGAGATTACTTACACTGCATGGGCATCCCCAATTAAGCAGGTATCAGCACACTGTACATGTACAGGTACCCCAGTTTTGGCATATGTCTTAGTCATGTTTCTCTGGTCTGATATAGTGATTTATACTATGTAGTAACTCTAGTTTCAGCCAGACCTTCAAGTGGCCAGCTTTCAAGGTTGTATGAAACTAAGATATCAAGGAGTCATCAGATGAGGGGCCATAAACCCCTAGAAAATAAAAGCCACAAGGATTTAGATCAAACCACCACAGGCAGAGTTTCAGTAAACCTTAATGTTTTACAATAACAAACAGCAAATATATAGAGGCTTAGAACTGTTTGTGAAGTGAATAAACAAACATTTCTCAAGATTGTGTCACTATGAGCATTGTCTGTCACATCTGTAAATGTTTTACAAGAAATGCAGCTATGTGATTGTATGAATGCATTGGGTATACATTATTTTAATATGTATTCCAAATTGCCATTTGTATATTCGCCATTTGTACATTTTAGGCAGACAAAGTTATTGCTCTCAAGGAGATATACTAATGTAGTCGACAAAGAAATATTTGTAATGAACTACTGAGCCAAACTAACAGCATTGCTTTATCAAATTTATATGAAGTGTATTGTGTCCGATGTGAGCAACCAATCAACACAAAAAGGAGCTTTTCAAGTGAGCTCTTTAAGGTGCACAAATATTATGGAGTGTTTGCCAACAAGGATGTGGTTTCACCAATGGGGGGAACCTTTTTTAAAAAATGTACTATTGCCATCACAGCCCCCCTTGCTCAAAATTCTGTGGCCTTTAAAAGTACAGAACACATTTACCCAGGTCATGTCTTCGGAGAGAAGGAAGAGACGTTGCAGGAAACAGAGTTAAGAAGAAGGCCCAATGTAGGGGTGTGGGTCTCTGAGACTTGTGATGGAGGGCATGAGCTGAAAAACAATTCCGCAATGTGGGGTCCTTTTTTAATAAATAAAATAGTGCCATCACAGCCCCCTTGCCCAAAATTCACCGTACAGAGCACGTTCACTTTGGTCATCTAATGGCAGGTAAAGGACACATTGCAGGAGACAGAGTTAAGAAGAAGGCCCAATGTAATGTCATGCCTAATTCCCCAATGTGGGTCCTTTTTTTACTAAATAAAATAGTGCAATCACAGCCCCCTTGCCCAAAATGCACCGTACAGAGCACGTTCACCCTGGTGATCTAGTGGCAGTTAAAGGACACATTGCAGGAGACAGAGTTAAGAAGTAGGCCCAATGTAATGTCATGCCCAATTCCCCAACGTGAAGTAATTTCTTTACTAAATAAAATAGTGCCATCACAGCCCCCTTGCCCAAAATACACTGTACAGAGCACGTTCACCTTGGTGATCTGGTGGCAGGTAAAGGACACATTGCAGGAGACAGAGTTAAGAAGTAGGCCCAATGAAATGTCATGCCCAATTCCCCAATGTGGGGTCCTTTTTTTACTAAATAAAATAGTGCAATCACAGCCTCTTCCCTATAATGCACCGGCCTATAACAGTACAGAGCACGTTCACCCTGGTCATCTAGTGGTTCTGGATGATGAAGATGAGGTTAAAGAGGAGGATAACAACAAACAGACCAAATCTGGAAGTGTATACCCATGTGTGGTTGTGAAGAGGTGCATGAGAATACACCTCCCCAAAAGAGAGAATGTATTTGAGGTTATGTTTCGCTGTTTTCACTTGGTGGTGTACAGACATCTTTCCCAATCCAGCCCTTGTTCATTTTTATAAGAGTCAGCCTGTCAGCATTTTCAGTTGATAGGCGGATGTGCTTATCTGTTATAATTCCACCAGTGGCACTCAAAACCCGCTCTGACAGAACTAGCAGCAGGGCAGGCCAGGACATCCAAGGCATTGAGAGCCAGTTCATGCCACATGTCCAGCTTGTGTGTCCAGCTTGGATACACAATAATTAACCCTCCGTCACATACAACTGATCTGACAGGCGCTTCTCTTTTACTTTCATTTCTCCTTCCTCACCAGATTGTGAGGAAACCCCCTCCCTCCAGGTAGTCTCCTGTCTCTTGAAGGTCTGTGAAACCTGATATCACAGTTGGATTTTAGAGCTTCAGGGGAGAGGATATAGCTGCACAGATCTCTCAGGCTCATTGTATGTGAATACGTCACATTCAGTAAGGTTGGTATTTTATGTTTTTATTCATCACAATAGTTTATTTAGCTTGTTTTATGAATGTATAGCACAAAATGTGAGGATATTTCATAGAAATAAGGGAGATTTTATAAAAGAAAGTGTGCTGCTAAGGCATATACAGTAGTTCCCTAACATATTCCTTCTCTTGCTTCAGATTATCTGATGAAATGGAGAGGAAAATGTACAATTTATCCAAACAACTTGATGTTGAGGAAGTAACAAACATGCTGTTAGTGATAGAGACCTCACACTGAATGAGGATTTAGGAGAGGAAAGTGAGATTGATTCTCATGATGAGGTGGAAGAATGTGTCCTGGATTCTGAAACAGAGCAAGATGGTGACAGTGGTGAGGATGAAGAAGTTGGATCATATTATATTGGAAAAGATAAAAATACTAAATGGAACAAGAAGCCATTCCAGAAAAAACGTAGGGAACCTTTAAACATTATTACTCACCTTCCTGCAGTAATAGGAACTGCACGTAATGCAAATACTGAAGTTGAATGCTGGAACAGTATATTTACAGATGACATTCTGGACTCTATTGTCACATATACCAACCAATATATAGACATTATAAAGGACAAGTACATCTGCAACAGAACCATCAAGCCCACAGATGAAATAGAACTGCGTGCTTTTTTTGGATTACTGTACCTTGCAGGAGCTTATAGGGCAAATAGACAAAGTTTGGAGGAACTTTGGGGTAAAGATGGGGATGGAGTTGAAAAATTTAGCCTTGTTATGTCCATAAACAGATTCAAGATTCTAATTCGTTGCCTTCGGTTTGACGACAGAACTACCCGAACCGAACGCAAAACACATGACTGACTTGCTCCAATTCGTGATATATTTCAAAGATTTGTTGTAAACTGTAAACAAAGTTATTACCCTGGAGAGAATCTCACTATTGACGAAATGCTCCCTGGTTTTCGTGGTAGATGTGCCTTTCGTCAATATATTCCATCAAAGCCAAACAAATATGGAATAAAAATTTATGCCCTTGTTGATGCCAGTAAGACCTACACTTACAACCTGGAAGTTTATGCAGGAAAACAACCAGAAGGTCCTTACTGTGTGAGCAACAAACCCATTGATGTTGTAAAAAGACTGGCTGAACCCTTATTTGGATCGGGTCGCAATATTACAGCTGAAAATTGGTTTACAAGTTGTGATCTGATTGATTATCTGAAAATTCAGAAGCTGTCATATGTGGGAACTGTAAGAAAAAACAAAAGGGAATTGCCGCCACAGTTTGTAAGTGTGAAAGAGAGACAACAGTACAGCAGTATGTTTGCATTCCATAATGGAAAGGCTTTAGTTTCCTATGTACCACATGCCAAAAAAATCGTACTTCTTCTATCAACACTTCATGATGATGCTGCCATCGATCCTGGGACTGGGGCAGAAAAAAAACCGGAGATAATTACATTTTACAATGCCACCAAAGGGGGTGTGGATACAGCAGATCAGATGTGCTCCACTTTCAACGTCAGCAGAATCATCAAACGCTGGCCAATGGTCATATTTTTTGCTATGTTGAATTTGGGTGGTATAAATTCACAAGTAATTTATCTTGAAAACAAGCTTGAACCACTCCGTAGACGATTGTATCTGAAAAAATTGGCCCATGAACTAGTACTTGGAGAGCTACGCAGGAGAAGCGTGAAAACAATCGGTATCCCCTCTCGCCTTCAAGTTCAGCTCAAAAGGTTCCGCCCAGAAGATGATGGTGAAAAGTCACCATCTGCACCACCTCACAAAAGAAGGAGATGCACCACCTGCCAAATGGAAAGCGGAACCAGAAAGCTTTCAAATTATGAATGTCTCAAATGTCATAAAGCAATTTGCCTGACACATGCAAAAATGGTGTGTAATTCTTGCTATTTGCTCTGCAAGTGTGACTTTTCTGGGGAAACCTCAGCATCTACTTCTGATTGAATATGTTTTTAATAGTACTTAAGGTATCTTAAAATTAAGTTTGTGTTCAAAAATTTTCTTTGTACATTTTTTTGAGAGAGTCGAACTGGGGACTATTTGGCGGGAGTTTTGAAAAGTTTGTATTTCATAGTTATTAGTTTTATGTTAAGTAAATGTTTTTTTTTGCAACTGATTATGTGTAGTCTCTTTTATTACATCCCTATGAAGGTCACTGATCACTTTTAGAGCACTGAAATTGCAAACATTAGATATTATAGGTATTTTTCCAGCAGGCGCCTGACAGGCACATTGTATGTGAACTCGTTAGTCCGAATATTGTATGTGACGGAGGGTTAAAAGGCACAGAGGAATCACGGAGGACATTTGTATGATCTGCAAGGTACTCCCTCACGATCTTCACAAACATTGCACTACTTGTGACAGCACCCCTTGCCTCTGTGCCGTCACGATGGGAGGGTCTGAGAAAACTGTCCCAGAACTTTGCCATTGTTCCCCTGCCTGAGCTGTATTGTACTTCTGTCTCTCTCGCTTGGACTCCTTGGTTGTACAACAAACTCTGACGTCTGCTGTCAGTGTTCTCACATGGGAATTTTCTAAGTAATTCCGCTACAAGGGCCCTCTGGTACTGACAACATTTTAGTACACCTCTCTGCCTCTTGTAGAAGAGATTGAAAGTTCGCGTTGTAGCGTGGGTCTAGAAGTGTCATCAACCAGTAATGAGTGTCACCCAAAATTTTTATAATGCGATGTTCACGTGAAACGCAGCGCAACATAAAGTCAGCCATGCATGCTAACAGGCAAGACTTCCATGTCCTCACCAACAAGACGACTGACCATGCTGTCCTCCTCCTCCTCCCTGTCCTCAGGCCATCCCCACTGAACAGACGGTATGACAGCTGTGTTTGTAGTACCATGTATAGCGCATGAAAGTAGCTCCTGTTCCTCCTCCTCCTCCTCCTCCCCCTCAATGACTACCAATCCACGTTGAGAAGACATGAGGCTGGGCTGAGTGTAATCCCCCTGTATGGTTCCTTGCTCCATGTCCTCATGCTCTGCCTGTAATGCATCCTCTTTAATTGTGAGCAGAGAGGTTTTCAGAATGCTAAGAAGCAGGATGGTGATGCTAATTATGGCGTCATCGCCGCTCACCATCTTGGTGCATTCCTCAAAGTTTTGGAGGATGGTACATATGTCGGACATCCATGTCCATTCCTGAGGTCTTATGTGTGGAGTCTGAACTGAATATTGACGGCCTTGTTGATGTTGGTAGTCAACAACTGCCCTCTTCTGCTCACAAATCCTTTCCAACATATTCAGCATAGAGTTCCAGTGCATGGGGACATCACACACCAGCCGGGGACCAGGAACCTGCAAACGCTGCTGAAGCATGGCAAGGGCGGCTGAAGCTGTAGCTGACTTTTTATAATGGGCAGACAGACAGTGTACTTTCACTAGCAGATCCGGCAGCTCCAGGTAGCTTTTCAGAAAACATTGAACCATGAGGTTAAGCACATGGGCCAAGCAAGTTGCTTGTGTGAGCTCACCTTGCCTCAGAGCCGCCACCAGGTTATGGCCATTGTCACACACGACCACGCCTGGCTGTAGCTTCAGTGGTGTCATCCAAACATCTGATTGCTCTTTCAGCGCTGTCCACTGCTCTTCCGCATTGTGCGGTTTGTCACCTATGCAGATTAGCTTCAGCACAGCGTATTGCTGCTTGGCTGAGGCAGTGCTGCAGTGCTTCCAGCTTCTGACTGATGTGTTGATTTCAGAGATGGAGGATGAAGAGGAGGAGAAAGAGGAGGTGCAGGAGCTGTAGACTGTGGGGGCAACCCTGATTGACGTTGGGCCAGCAATCCTCGGCGTGGGGAGGATGTGTTCCATTCCAAGCCCCGAGTGGGTCCCAGCTTCCACTATGTTAACCCAGTGTGCCATCAGTGGGATGTACCATCCCTGCCCACAAGCACTTGTCCATGTGTCCATGGTTAGGTGGACTTTCCCTGTAACAGCATTGTTGAGGGCACAGATAATGTTGTGGGACACATGGTGGTGTAATGCCGCTATGGCACACCAGGAGAAATAGTGGCGACTGGGGACCGAGTACCTTGGGATGGCCATCGCCATCAGGTTGCAGAAAGCTTCCGTCTCAATGAGCCTAAAAGGCAGCATTTATAGTGGAAGCAGAAGAGAAATATTAGAATTTAGGACTGTGGCCTGTGGGGCGTTGGCTGGATATTTCTGCTTGCATTCCAAAGACTGGGTTATAGACAACTGAAGGCAGTGCTGGGACAAGGACGTGGACGTGCTTCATTATGGTGCTGCTTGACTGTGGGCCACAACAGGTGCAGGGCTACAGGCATCTTTATATGCATGGTGCACTAGGGATTCTTCGCAAAACAGTGGAAGAAGCAGTGGTGTGACCTCCAGGCAGTGGTCCTGGAGCCTGGAGTTCGGCCCACAAAGTCACGTGCTTTGCTGCCATGTGCCTGATCATGATGGTGGTGGTCAGGCTGGTTGTTTTGCTACCCTGCTGATGCGCACATGGCAGGTGCTGCAAATGGCCTGTTTGGAGTTATCGGCAGAGTCCTTAAAAAATAACCAAACTCGGGAAGATCTAACAGTTGGAATGGCAACTTCCCTCATGTTGGTGTTATGGGGAATGGATGCACGCCTTCTGTCTGAGGCCACCACACTGCTTCTTCCTGCCCATTGGGGTGATATGCCTCCTTCCTCATGTGTGCTGCTGTCCTCGCTCTGCATGTCCCCCTGCCAGGTGGGGTCAGTCACATAGTCATCCACCCCCTCGTCTTCCACATCCGCACTCTGCTCCTCCTGACTGTCTGGCAATTGTATCTCATCATCGTCCACCTCTTCTGACACTTTCCCATCATCACCTTCGCGTGACTGGGGCTGTTCAAAGCTTTGGGCATCTCTACATGTGATCTCATCTGTCCCCACTTCAAGTTGACCGGCCAAGAGTTCTGAATCTTTAGAAGGAAAACTGAACCGCTCTTTAGAATGTCCAAGTGTGGGATCAGTTGTCTCAGGGCACTAATAAATAGTGGGAAGAAGGAGGATAAGGGTGAGGAATATCCGGGCCACACTCACAGCTACTCAGAACGTGTGGAAGACATGGTGGTGGTGTCTAAGTGACTGGAAGCATTATCCGCTATCCAACCAACAACCGTTTCACACTGCTCTGGCTTCAATAGTGGTGTGCTGCGGTCCCCTAGAAACTGGGACAGGAAGGTTGAGCGAGAAGATGTGGGTCTTTGTTGTTGCCCACTTTCACCTTGGCAATGGCCTCGTCCTCTGCATGCACCATCATCATCACGTCCACTTCCCTGTCTCTTGCTCTGACCATTTTAAATGGACTACTGCACTATTTCAAATGCTCAACACAAATATATTTATTAGTAGCGAAATAATATCTGATCAGTATGCCTGCAAATCTACGATTTTTCAAACCCGAACACCAGGCAGGCCTCAGCCTGACATAAGAGACTGTATTCAATTTTGGGGGGCTTTTTTGTGAAGTTAATTTATGCAAAATAGTGCTGTTTATAGTTAGAGTATCAGACAGCAAGAAAAGTGGTCCACCGACCTACAATGCCCAAACTTGGAGCACGCAGATATATGAGGGCTGTCACAGAAATGCCACACTGCCAAATATGTGGCCTTCTTATATTTTTTTATGCTAAATTGTGCCGTGTATAATTAGAGTATCAGACAGCATAAAAAGAGGTCCACCGGTCTACAATGCCCAAACTTGGAGAACACAGATATATGAGGGCTGTCACGGAAATACCACACTGGCAAATATGTGGCCTTTTTTATTTTTTGAAGGTAAATAGTGCTGTATATAATTAGAGTAACAGACAGCAAAAAAAGTGGTCCACCGGCCTACAATGCCCAAACGTGGAGCACGCAGATTTATGAGGGCTGTCCCGGAAATACCACACTGGCAAATATGTGGCCTTTTTATATTTTTTATGCTAAATAGTGCTGTATATACTTAGAGTAACAGACAGTACCACACAGTACCACACTGGCAAATATGTGGCCTGTTTATATTATTGTATGCTAAATAGTGCTGTATATAATTAGAGAATCAGACAGCAAAAAAAGTAGTCCACCGGCCTACAATGCCCAAACTTGGAGCACACAGATATATGAGGGCTGTCATGGAAATACCACACTGGCAAATATGTGGCCTTTTTATATTTTTTATGCTAAATAGTGCTGTATATAATTAGAGTAACAGACAACAAAAAAAGTGGTCCACCGGCCTACAATGCCCAAACGTGGAGCATGCTGATTTATGAGGGCTGTCCCGGAAATACCACACTGGCAAATATGTGGCCTTCTTATATTTTGTATGCTAAATAGTGCTGTATATAATTAGAGAATCAGACAGCAAAAAAAGTAGTCCACCGGCCTACAATGCCCAAACTTGGAGCACACAGATGTATGAGGGCTGTCACAGAAATACCACACTGGCAAATATGTGGCTTTCTTATTTTTTTTATGCTAAATAGTACTGTATATAATTAGAGTATCAGACAGCAAAAAAAGTAGTCCACCGGCCTACAATGCCCAAACTTGGAGCACACAGATATATGAGGGCTGTCACGGAAATACCACACTGGCAAATATGTGGCCTTTTTTTATTTTTTGAAGGTAAATAGTGCTGTATATAATTAGAGTAACAGACAGAAAAAAAGTGGTCCTCTGGCCTACAATGCCCAAACTTGGACCACGCAGATATATGAGGGCTGTCACAGAAATAACACACTGGCAAATATGTGGCCTTTTTATATTTTTTTATGCTAAATAGTGCTGCATATAATTAGAGTAACAGACAGAAAAAAAGTGGTACACCGGCCTACAATGACCAAACTTGGAACACGCAGATATATGAGGGCTATCATGGAAATACCACACTGGCAAATATGTGGACTTTTTTGGTATTTGTTTATGCTAAATAGTGTTGTATATAATTAGAGCAACAGACAGCAAAAAAAGTGGTCGACCGGCCTACAATGCCCAAACTTGGAACACGCAGATATATGAGGGCTGTCACGGAAATACCACACTGGCAAATATGTGGCCTTTTTATATTTTTTATGCTAAATAGTGCTGCATATAATTAGAGTAACAGACAGCAAACAAAGTAGTCCACCGGCCTACAATGCCCAAACCTGGAGCACACAGATTTATGAGGGCTGTCATGGAAATACCACACTGGCAAATATGTGGCCTGTTTTTTTTAAAATGCCAAATAGTGCTGTATATAATTAGAGTAACAGACAGCAAAAACAGTGGCAAAGCGGCCTAAAATGCAAAAACTTGGAGCACGCAGATATACTGTACAGACCAAAAATTTGGACACACCTTCTCATTTAAAGATTTTTCTTTATTTTCATGACTATGAAAATTGTACATTCACACTGAAGGCATCAAAACTATGAACTAACACATGTGGAATTATATACTTAACAAAAAAGGGTGAAACAACTGAAAATATGTCTTATATTTTAGGTTCTTCAAAGTAGCCACCTTTTGCTTTGATGACTGCTTTGCACACTCTTGGTATTCTCTTAATGAGCTTCAAGAGGTAGTCACCGGGAATGGTCTTCCAACAATCTTGAAGGAGTTCCCAGAGATGCTTAGCTCTTGTTGGCCCTTTTGCCTTCATTCTGCGGTTCAGCTCACCCCAAACCATCTCGATTGGGTTCAGGTCTGTTGACTGTGGAGGCCAGGTCATCTGGCTTAGTACCCCATCACTCTCCTTCTTGCTTAAATAGCCCTTACACAACCTTGAGGTATGTTTGGGGCCATTGTCCTGTTGAAAAATAAATGATGGTCCAACTAAACGCAAACAGGATGGAATAAGCATGCCGCTGCAAGATGCTGTGGTAGCCATGCTGGTTCAGTATGCCTTCAATTTTGAATAAATCCCAAACAGTGTCACCAGCAAAGCACCCCCACACCATCACACCTCCTCCTCCATGCTTCACGGTGGGAACCAGGGATGTAGAGTCCATCTGTTCACCTTTCCTGCTTCGCACAAAGACATGGTGGTTGGAACCAAAGATCTCAAATTTGGACTCATCAGACCAAAGCACAGATTTCCACTGGTCGAATGTCCATTCCTTGTGTTCTTTAGCCCAAACAAGACTCTTGCTTGTTGCTTGTCCTTAGCAGTGGTTTCCTAGCAGCTATTTTACCATGAAGGCCTGCTGCACAAAGTCTCCTCTTAATATTTGTTGTAGAGATGTGCCTGCTGCTAGAACTCTGTGTGGCATTGACCTGGTCTCTAACTGGACTGACTGACCTTAATTTCTTAACGTAATGATGGCCACTCGTTTTTCTTTACTTAGCTGCTTTTTCTTGCCATAATACAAATTCTAACAGTCTATTCAGTAGGACTATCAGCTGTGTAGCTACCAGACATCTGCACAACACAACTGATCGAGAATGCCAAGACTGTGCAAAGCAGTCATCAAAGCAAAAGGTGGCTACTTTGAAAAACCTAGAATATAAGACAATTTCAGTTGTTTCACACTTTTTTGTTAAGTATATAATTCCACATGTGTTAATTCATAGTTTTGATGCCTTCAGTGTGAATGTACAATTTTCATGGTCATGAAAATACAGAAAAATCTTTAAATGAGAAGGTGTGTCCAAACATTAGGTCTGTACTGTATGAGGGCTTTTTTGGTGAATTTAAAACACACACAAAAAAAAATGTGGCACAAGGCTAGCACATACAACTATGCTACGTATGCCTGACAAACTATGATTTTTAAACAAGCCTCAGTCTGACAGAACACACTGTATATTTTTTTTTGGGTGGTGAATTTTTAGATGCAGCAGCATCAGACAGTTATGGAGCTTTGGGAGGTATGCAGTGGGAGCTATGTTACCACATACAGTGCCTGCGGGCCTTGCACTGATGTGGATATACTGTGCCCTGCCTAACTAGCGCTGCACTATCGGGACCCACGAATTAGCCCTAAAAAGGACTGATGGTTTCTCAGGAGTTGTGGATTTAAGAGTTGCAGACCTACACTAACTCTAAAAAGCACGATTCTGACCCTATCTCGGCAGCAGCCCTCCCTACTCTCGCTGAATCTGGAGCAGAATGCGGCGAGCAGGCGTCAGGTCTCTTATACTCGGGATGATGCTGTGCGGCCAAGCCAATCACTGCACATCCTCAACAAAGATGGCTGCGGCGTTTCATGGCCTGGCAGACAATCCCTACAGCATGATTGGGTCTCTAAAGTCCGCCAAAAATGCTGGGTGGAGACACCAGTTTCCACCGAATAATGCCGGAAATGCTCTGTGCTCGCCGAGTACACCGAGCATAGTGATACTCGGGCGAGTAACGAGCAGTGGCGAGCACGTTCATTAATCACTAGTGCCTATATCTTTCTCCAACACTGTATTTTGTGTGCTATAAAAGAGTAGCTTTATACTTACAGGATAAAAGTATTGTCACTAACTAGAATGATATTTCAAGTCGTTCTTTCAACTTCTATGGTGCTAGCAGGACCCTGTGTCAAAGATAATTAATGAGAACAGGATGTCTTGAAAATGGGTCCTAAACTAATACAATGCATAAGTAGCTGAGGAGGTACAGAAATAACCAACGTAATGATCATCTCTGTACTCACTTCTACTCCTCTGCAGTAAGACTTCAGTCTATGCGCTGTGTGTCATCAAGTATCTACTAAGGTTGCTAACTTGACTTTTAATTTTTTTCTTGAAAGGTAATAAAAAATGATGGTCAGACAAAAAATTTTTATGGTTAGATCGAAAAACCATAATAAATCATTAAGATTATAAATGATATTTGTCTACAGCCAATAATTCTGATAAGAAGCCATTAGCTGCTGCACTGTAAAGTAAAATGATGATAATTACAGTCAAAATAATATTCTTAAGTTTCTTCAGCATCAAAAAAATCATGAACACCTTACTTTTTTTTTAAGGACATGGCAAAAAAGTGGCCAATTTTTACGGACTGTCCTGGGATTTCTGGTCGGTTGCTAATTCTGGTGTCTACTTGTAATATTTCACTTACCGTAAGAGTCTAGTGGATGCATTACATAACAGAATAGAGACCTTTTTCACCATTCACAGGTGGCCTAGTTATGGGGCATTACGTCAGAAAGATAGAAAACCGGACACAATTTCAACAACATACTTATTAAAAAGTAGTAAATTATTATCATGTGTATAAATCAGCAGTCAGTTAACTTGCTTAACTACTGCTTTATTTTTATTTATTTTATTATTATTATCATTAATATACCGTATAATACAAGATCAGAAATTCTACCAGCTTTGAATTAGGTATACTGATTATATCTATTCTTATGTTAGGCATGGAGCTTGTTGTGTAATATGGCACAAACCAACCTCCCTATCATACAAAGACACAAAGAAGAAATGAATGTGAGATAACAGCAAGATAATACTTGTATTGTTGAAAAATATATATTTTCTGCAGTTTTGCAAAGTTTTATAACAAGTCCATGGAAATGCTTGAGTGGAAACCATGTTGCTGCTTTTGCATGTAGTTTTTATTGACTGGGTTTTTCTAATGGTAAGTCACTAGAGGAAAAAACTGGCAAAGCCATGAAGGACAGGAAAAGGGCATAGCTATAGGGGGTGAACTGGTAGTAGCTGCATCGGAGACCTGGTGCCTCAGGGGGGCCAAAGGCATGTCTGCCACATTAAAAAACCCTGAACTATAAATGGCACATCGTAGATGATGGTGCAGATACATATTTGGTATTGGGCCCCAGCAGGAGCTTCACGGTGCTCCCTTGAGACAGTACATAAGTAGCTTTACAGTCTGGTGGTAGAAAGAACAATTTGACACTTCCTTTGGAATAGGGAACATGTGATTTGTCTGTATAATATAAGTAATGCTGAGTTTTGTGACATTTTCTGTATATTTATTATGTTATGGTCATCTCTCTTCAGCTTATTCAAATTACACACTGGAAGAACAACGCTGATAGATGGAATACTGCATGAATCTGCTCTCCTGTCTTTAAGATGGAGGTCAGAAAGCATGCTGGCTGTTGGGATGTTTTAAAATATTCATTGAAATGTTATGTATATTTTCAAATTGTCTCTTCAGAGAGGAAGAGAACTAGAACTCTAGTGCCACCTATTGGAAGTAGCAATCCTAACAGTCAATGTCGACCCTTTACCAAGCCTTGTCACATGACTTAGGATAATAGCCAAACCAGAATCTCAATTTGCAGACACTGTGTTTCGGGGTACTGCTCCTCGTCAGTGCAAAGTGGAGGTTTGGTTTGGCTGATTGAGAGGCGTCTGACAGAGATCCAAGAAGGAGAAACGATACTTCTTGGATCCCGGTCACATTCCTCTCAATCAGCCAAACCAAATCTCCACTTTGCACTTGTAACAACTCTGCTGGCATCACGTCATGGCCTCACATCTCTCACACAATCTTACACACTGCTCCAGGCCATGATGTGGTTTCTGTTTCATGCCAGCTCCATGTTCTGTGTCTCTGCTCTCTGCATGCCTCATGGCTATGTGTATAGGAGGCCGGCGCCTGAACTCTCCGGTTCTTATAGGAATCAGGTGCATCTGTCTAATCAGTTCCTGACCAATTATTAAGAGGCCTCCTGTATATAGTGCAGCTCCACCCTGTGGTCTGGGCCTGTGCAATGTGTTAGCTCAGTTAGTGTTTAGCTGCTGAGTTTGCCTGGCCTTGCTCTGAGTTACTCCCTCTCTGGAGGCTTTTCTCTGTGCTATTGCCTTGCCTTGATCTTGTAGTCCGCCCTCCAGGAGGCAGAATATCCTGGTCCCTGTGTCTTTGTCCCTGTGTCTTGTTCCATTGCCTTGTCTGTACTTTGTCTTTTCTCGGTCTTCTTGTCTGTGGCTTCCTTACCTGCTTTGTCTTTCCTTGTGTTCTCAGTCTGCTTACACGCCGCACTCTTGCGGCTCTGCACTAAGACCTTGCTTCGCACTCTCTGGCTTTGCTCTGTGGCTCCGCTCTTTGCGGTTCTATCTGGCTCCGCCTCCTGTGTTTCTGCACTTGGCTCCGTCTCTGCTCTTGGCTCCGCCTCCAGCGTCTCCGCTCTTGGCGTTACCTCCAGCATCTCTGCTTTTGGTTCCGCCTCCAGCATCTCCGCTCTTGGCTCCGCCTCCAGCGTCTCCGCTCTTGGCTCCGCCTCCAGCGTCTCCGCTCTTGGCTCCGCCTCCAGCGTCTCCGCTCTTGGCTCTGCCTCCAGCGTCTCCGCTCTTGGCTCCGCCTCCAGCGTCTCCGCTCTTGGCTCCGCCTCCAGTGTCACTGCCCTTGGCTCTGCCTCTTGCGGCTCCGCCCTTGGCTCTGCCTTCTCCTTCTCTTCTCTTAGTTCCACCTTCTACTCGTACTCTCTTTCGCTCTGCATCCGCTCTTGCGGTCTTTCTCTACTTGTTACTTAGTCCTCCTGTCTGAACAGGTTCCAACCTGTTTCACATACCTGCCTGCAGACCGGTCCCTACCGGTTCTTCCTATGTTCCAGCCGTACCCGCCTGCCTATCAGAGAGCCAGCCGTGTCCGCCTGCCCGCCAGTGTCTCTGTTGTACCCGTCTGCCTGCCTGTGTCCCAGCCGTGCCCGCCTGTCAGCCAGAGTGCCAGCCGTGCCCGCTCCGTTCCTTAGTGGGATCAGCAGCCACAGCCAGACATCACCCTGGAGTGGCACCTGGTAGCTTCCTATTGCACAAGTCTGACCTCACCATCAGAGGCTCCAGCGAACACCTAGGAAGCTACTTAGTTACGCCCCTTCCAGGGAAGTTTGGTCTATCGTCCAGTGGGGCCACACCCCCGTATGCCCGCGCCAACCAGTCTGGGCGCGTGCGTGACAGTTTGCACAGGCCATGGTCCCCGCTGAGTCCCATGTGCCTTCGCTCTCGGAGCAAGATGAACTCTCTTCTTGACAGTATTGGCCTCCGAGGAAAATGTTTACCCAGTCTGAAAGCCAGTCCTTCACTGCTCCATCCCCTATTGTCATCTCTAATGAGCTGTTTGATCGACTTCAAGCCTGCGCTCCTAATGACGAATCCAAGCCAGCAGATCCTCCATGCTACTATGGGGACCCAAAGCAATGTCGTGTGTTCCTGGAGCGGTGCTTGCGTTATTTTAAGTGGCATGCTACCCAATTCCCCACTGACTGGTTGAAAGTAGGTTTCTTAATGGTCTACCTTAGAGGAGATGCTTTGATGTGGTGCGACCCCCTTTGGGAAGCAGGGGACCCCATCATCTCGAATCTGCCGGCCTTCCTGGTGGCCTTCTGTAAAGCCTTCGATGAGCCAAGCACTGCATCTCCTGAAAAGCCTTCCCCTTCAAGCTCACAGAGACGGTCCAGCCGAAAGAAGCCTGTAGGTAAACCGTCACTTCCGTCTATGACCGTACAAGACTCATCTGTTCCACAACCCGCCAAAACGGCCACCCGAGCAAGATCCAAGAGGTCGAATAAGAGGGGTCTGGCAAATCTGCAGCCTGAATCTGGTGCTGAGATTGAAATACGGTATCCCTGTGGTTGTAAAGAACATTCAGATGGTCTTTGCCCTGTGAAGCCTGTACTCCAAAACCCTGGGCCAGTAGGAGAGGCTGCCCCTGGCGAGAGTACTTCCTCTCCATCAATGTTAAAGACTGTTTCTCTGCCTTCTGGGAGCTTTGGTGTGTTTAAGCTGCTTATCATTCGGAGTCAGTGTATGGTCTCCGTTCTACAGCTCCAGAACCCGGTGTGGGCGTTGCCTGATAATGGCCAAGCCCTGCTAAAGAGCAGTCTAGTCCTGCAAGGACAACTACAGCTCCAAGTTGGAGCCTTATACACGAAGAAGTTTGTTTTCCGTATGCTGTCTGTTATGCCCATGGGTCATTCTGAGCCAAGGACTCTACCACCCGCTCTGGTCAAGAGTTCCAGTAAAGTGCTTCGTTTGAACTTACCCAGTCTTGAGAAGTGTCTGGTTCCCATGCATCAAAGACACTCAGCAGTGTCATCTTCTTCAGCTGGTCTGCTAGTCGTCGAGTCAAGGTGTGCTGACGTCACCGAAGATGGGGAAACGGTGACGATGTCTCCACACATCTCCAATGACTATACCAGTAAACAGATAGTCGTCGAGTCAAGGTGTGCTGACGTCACTGAAGATGGGGAAACGGTGACGATGTCTCCACACATCTCCAGCGACTATACCAGTAAACAGTTAGTCGTCGAGTCAAGGTGTGCTAACGTCACTGAAGATGGGGAAGCGGTGACTATCTCTCCACACATCTCCCACGACTATTCCTGTAATCTGTTCCTAGGAACATCCCCGCCATTTGGACGATTTCTTCTGGATAACGGGCAGAAGATGGTTCCTATGTGGATACCTTCAGCGTCCTTGTGGCCGGCTGGTGAAGATTTCAAAACAGAAGTTTGTTCACCTCAATTTTTCTCTGACCCGGTGGAGCTGTTCTCCACTCTCATCTCTAATGACTTTTCTTGTGTTCTGTACCTAAGAACATCTCTGCTACCTGTCGGGCAAAAGTTGAATCCTATGAGAAGGCTTCCAGTTTCCATGTGTCCGGCTGGTGAAGATGTTTAGACAGTAGCATTCAATTCCCTCTTACCTGTCTACCTGAAGGAGGTGGTCCAGCTCATTGTGGAAGCTAACCCTGTTGAGCACCAAGAGACTTTGTTTTATGAGATTCCTGGTGACCCGCCTGCCTTATTCTACCCTGAAGATGTCATGTTGGCCTGGACTATGTGTGCTCCTATCCTTCTACAAGTTATTCTGGCGGGCTTGAAGAAGAGGGGCCGTAAAGGGGGGGTACTGTAACAACTCTGCTGTCATCACATCATGGCCTCACATCTCTCACACAATCTTACACACTGCTCCAGGCCATGATGTGGTTTCTGTTTCATGCCAGCTCCATGTTCTGTGTCTCTGCTCTCTGCATGCCTCATGGCTATGTGTATAGGAGGCTGGCGCCTGAACTCTCCGGTTCTTATAGGAATCAGGTGCATCTGTCTAATCAGTTCCTGACCAATTATCAAGAGGCCTCCTGTATATAGTGCAGCTCCACCCTGTGGTCTGGGCCTGTGCAATGTGTTAGCTCAGTTAGTGTTTAGCTGCTGAGTTTGCCTGGCCTTGCTCTGAGTTACTCCCTCTCTGGAGGCTTTTCTCTGTGCTATTGCCTTGATCTTGTAGTCCGCCCTCCAGGAGGCAGAATATCCTGGTCCCTGTGTCTTTGTCCCTGTGTCTTGTTCCATTGCCTTGTCTGTACTTTGTCTTTTCTCGGTCTCCTTGTCTGTGGCTTCCTTACCTGCTTTGTCTTTCCTTGTGTTCTCAGTCTGCTTACACTCCGCACTCTTGCGGCTCTGCACTCAGACCTTGCTTCGCACTCTCTGGCTTTGCTCTGTGGCTCCGCTCTTTGCGGTTCTATCTGGCTCCGCCTCCTGTGTTTCTGCACTTGGCTCCGTCTCTGCTCTTGGCTCCGCCTCCAGCGTCTCTACTCTTGGCGTTACCTCCAGCGTCTCCGCTTTTGGTTCCGCCTCCAGCGTCTCCGCTCTTGGCTCCGCCTCCTGCGTCTCCATTCTTGGCTCCGCCTCCAGCGTCTCCGCTCTTGGCTCCGCCTCCAGCGTCTCCGCTCTTGGCTCCGCCTCCAGCATCTCCGCTCTTGGCTCTGCCTCCAGCGTCTCCGCTCTTGGCTCCGCCTCCAGCGTCTCCGCCCTTGGCTCTGCCTCTTGCGGCTCCGCCCTTGGCTCTGCCTTCTCCTTCTCTTCTCTTAGTTCCACCTTCTACTCGTACTCCGCCTCCTGCGTTTCTGTTCTTGGTTCTAGCTCTTGTGCTTTCGCTCTGCATCCGCTCTTGCGGTCTTTCTCTACTTGTTACTTAGTCCTCCTGTCTGAACAGGTTCCAACCTGTTTCACATACCTGCCTGCAGACCGGTCCCTACCGGTTCTTCCTATGTTCCAGCCGTACCCGCCTGCCTACCAGAGAGCCAGCCGTGTCCGCCTGCCCGCCAGTGTCTCTGTTGTACCCGTCTGCCTGCCTGTGTCCCAGCCGTGCCCGCCTGTCAGCCAGAGTGCCAGCCGTGCCCGCTCCGTTCCTTAGTGGGATCAGCAGCCACAGCCAGACATCACCCTGGAGTGGCACCTGGTAGCTTCCTATTGCACAAGTCTGACCTCACCATCAGAGGCTCCAGCGAACACCTAGGAAGCTACTTAGTTACGCCCCTTCCAGGGAAGTTTGGTCTGTGGTCCAGTGGGGCCACACCCCCGTATGCCCGCGCCAACCAGTCTGGGCGCGTGCGTGACAGCACTGACGAGGGGCAGTACCCCGAAACACAGTGTCTGCAAATTGAGATTCTGATTTGGCTATTATCCTAAGTCATGTGACAAGGCTTGGTAAAGGGTCGACATTGACTGTTAGGATTGCTACTTCCAATAGGTGGCACTAGAGTTCTAGCTCTCTTCCTCTCTGAAGAGACAATTTGCATATTTCCCAGAGGAGCATTGTGGCTCTAAGTCTCCTTACCTCGACATGCTTATCATGTCACTCTCTGCAAGGAGAAACAATACTTCTTGGATCCAGGTCAGACGCCTCTCAATCAGCCAAACCAAATCTCCACTTTGCACTGACGAGGGGCAGTACCCCGAAACACAGTGTCTGCAAATTGAGATTCTGGTTTGGCTATTATCCTAAGTCATGTGACAAGGTTTGGTAAAGGGTCGACATTGACTCTTAGGATTGCTACTTCCAATAGGTGGCACTAGAGTTCTAGCTCTCTTCCTCTCTGAAGAGACAATTTTCATATTTCCCAGAGGAGCATTGCGGCTCTAAGTCTCCTTACCTCGACATGCTTATCATGTCACTCTCCGCAAGGAGAAACGATACTTCTTGGATCCCGGTCAGATGCCTCTCAATCAGCCAAACCAAATCTCCACTTTGCACTGACGAGGGGCAGTACCCCGAAACACAGTGTCTGCAAATTGAGATTCTGGTTTGACTATTATCCTAAGTCATGTGACAAGGTTTGGTAAAGGGTCGACATTGACTGTTAGGATTGCTACTTCCAATACGTGGCACTAGAGTTCTAGTTCTCTTCCTCACTGAAGAGACAATTTGCATATTTCCCAGAGGAGCATTGCGGCTTTAAGTCTCCTCACCTTGACATGCTTATGATGTATATTTTCAAAAAGTCATCTTAACGGGGTTGCCCACTACTGGACAAACCCAGAGGAATCAATTCAGGACCCCAAATAAAATCAAAACAGTGAATAGTCATATCCTACAGTAGTGGTGTCCCAGTGATATTGTCGCTGTTGTTCCCAAATAGTGACCATACATTATTAGGTCACGTGTAGTCTGCCACCGCTGCGTGGCTGCAACTCATTAATAATCAGTAAATGTCTGTAATGACAAAGTAATAAAGACCGCATCTAAACCGCAGCCGCTCATTACCTGCAGCCTGCAGGTGATGTAACAAAATGTCACACCTCACTGACATCCCTCGAAAAACACTGCCGTATGAAGTGAGTATTCACTGCTTTTATTTTAAATCGGGCTCCTTAATTTTTTAAGCTTGGGTTTGCCAGCAGTGAATAAACCCCTTTAATACACCATAAACAAAGAAAAAAACTATTTAGTGCCTGATGTTCACCCTGAAGCTAAAATGTTATTCTTCAGATGAAGAACCACCTACACGTAGCCATGAAAATAAGGTACTGCAAGCAAGAGTGTTATGTGGGAGTTCGATAGTTCTACATACATTTTACCCAAAACATCCACATAACATTGAAAAGTAGATAAATAGAATCAAATAAAACAAATGAGCCAAATATATTAGACTTATAGACAGTATCACATGTCTGTGAGTTGCAAAAGAATGTGAACCTTTAGGATTAGAAGATAATATGAAGAAATTATAATCTGGTGTTTTCAATGAATGGGATGACAATCATATATGAGTAGCTGTCAGTTATAACCACACACAGCTCTGCAGTGAGATCAGGAGAGCAGAGATCAGCTATTACATATCACACTGGTAACTCTACCTTCATGCAAAATAAGATCTGGAGGCACACTCTCAAGCTCATTTACATATAAGAAAGACGTGGATTGTTCTGCAGTAACACATTGTATCACAGATATCATGGTATCATTTTATTCAGCCTTCTATGTCCTATAGGGTTAGAAGGGATGATTCTACTGACAGAAGCACTTTAACCCCTTAACGATTTTAGTCGTATCCATACATCCTGGTTGGGAAGGACTTCCTTACCTAGGACGCATGGATACGTCATGGCAAGTGCGGGGGCACAGGATCTGTTTATGCAAGATCGCCACCGCTTGTTCAGCAAAGATGAGAGCTGACATCCAGCTTTCACTGTCAGGAGTGGTGCACACACTGCTTCAGGCTGTTTAACCCCCTAAATCACAGCATGTAGAAGGCAGAAAGAGGGAGGGGACTCCCTCTCCAATCAGAGCCCACACTACGTCATCGCGAAGGCTCGATTGTTGCCATGGTGATCCGAGGTTATCATGACAACATCCGGGTCACCAGGCTACGGCAAACTTGTTAGACCATGCATAGTCTTTTTTTTCATTTTCATAGTTCTTTTTTGTGGGAAAAATTAGATTTTGTATTTTCAAGGCTCAAAGTTATAAAATTCTGTGAAGCACCTAGGAGTTTAATGTACTCACCACATATCTAGATAAGTTCCTTGTGGGGTCTACTTTCCAAAATGGGGTCACTTGCAGCGGTTTCCACTCTTTAGGCACATCAGGGGCTCTCTAAACGTGGCATGGCACCTGCTACCAATTCCAGCTAATTTTGCTATCCAAAAAATCAAAAGGTGCTTCTTCCCTTTTGAGCCCTGTTGTGCGCTGAAACAGTAGTTTTCCCCTACATATGGGGTATCGATGTAGTCAGGAGAAATTGCACAACAAATGGTGTGATCCACTTTCTCCTGTTACCCTTGTGAAAATGCAAAATTTGGGGCAAAACCAACATTTTTGAAGGAAATTTTTTTTTTTCATTTTCACATGAAGTAGGCTAAATGCAGTTCAAAATTGGTAACAGGACTAAACAGGCGGCATTGCTTTGTTCAGTGGAGAAAAACTGTAATGAGTGGCAGACACAGTTAGTAGGCCCAAATAATAAAGTAGGCTAAATGCAGTTCAAAATTGGTAACAGGACTAAACAGGCGGCATTGCTTTGTTGAGTGGAGGAAAACTGTAATGAGTGGCAGACACAGTTAGTAGGCCCAAATAATAAAGTAGGCTAAATGCAGTTCAAAATTGGTAACTGGACTAAACAGGCGGCATTGCTTTGTTCAGTGGAGGAAAACTGTAATGAGTGGCAGACACAGTTAGTAGGCCCAAATAATAAAGTAGGCTAAATGCAGTTCAAAATTGGTAACGGGACTAAACAGGCGGCATTGCTTTGTTCAGTGGAGGAAAACTGTAATGAGTGGCAGACACAGTTAGTAGGCCCAAATAATAAAGTAGGCTAAATGCAGTTCAAAATTGGTAACAGGACTAAACAGGCGGCATTGCTTTGTTCAGTGGAGGAAAACTGTAATGAGTGGCAGACACAGTTAGTAGGCCCAAATAATAAAGTAGGCTAAATGCAGTTCAAAATTGGTAACAGGACTAAACAGGCGGCATTGCTTTGTTCAGTGGAGGAAAACTGTAATGAGTGGCAGACACAGTTGGTAGGCCCAAATAATAAAGTAGGCTAAATGCAGTTCAAAATTGGTAACAGGACTAAACAGGCGGCATTGCTTTGTTCAGTGGAGGAAAACTGTAATGAGTGGCAGACACAGTTAGTAGGCCCAAATAATAAAGTAGGCTAAATGCAGTTCAAAATTGGTAACAGGACTAAACAGGCGGCATTGCTTTGTTCAGTGGAGGAAAACTGTAATGAGTGGCAGACACAGTTAGTAGGCCCAAATAATAAAGTAGGCTAAATGCAGTTCAAAATTGGTAACAGGACTAAACAGGCGGCATTGCTTTGTTCAGTGGAGGAAAACTGTAATGAGTGGCAGACACAGTTAGGAGGCCCAAATAATAAAGTAGGCTAAATGCAGTTCAAAATTGGTAACAGGACTTAACAGGCGGCATTGCTTTGTTCAGTGGAGGAAAACTGTAATGAGTGGCAGACACAGTTAGTAGGCCCAAATAATAAAGTAGGCTAAATGCAGTTCAAAAATGGTAACAGGACTAAACAGGCGGCATTGCTTTGTTCAGTGGAGGAAAACTGTAATGAGTGGCAGACACAGGTAGTAGGCCCAATTATAAAGTAGGCTAAATGCAGTTCAAAATTGGTAACAGGACTAAACAGGCGGCATTGCTTTGTTCAGTGGAGGAAAACTGTAATGAGTGGCAGACACAGTTAGTAGGCCCAAACAATAAAGTAGGCTAAATGCAGTTCAAAATTGGTAACAGGACTAAACAGGCGGCATTGCTTTGTTCAGTGGAGGAAAACTGTAATGAGTGGCAGACACAGTTAGTAGGCCCAAATAATAAAGTAGGCTAAATGCAGTTCAAAATTGGTAACAGGACTAAACAGGCGGCATTGCTTTGTTCAGTGGAGGAAAACTGTAATGAGTGGCAGACAGAGTTAGTAGGCCCAAATAATAAAGTAGGCTAAATGCAGTTCAAAATTGGTAACAGGACTAAACAGGCGGCATTGCTTTGTTCAGTGGAGGAAAACTGTAATGAGTGGCAGACACAGTTAGTAGGCCCAAATAATAAAGTAGGCTAAATGCAGTTCAAAATTGGTAACAGGACTAAACAGGCGGCATTGCTTTGTTCAGTGGAGGAAAACTGTAATGAGTGGCAGACACAGTTAGTAGGCCCAAATAATAAAGTAGGCTAAATGCAGTTCAAAATTGGTAACAGGACTAAACAGGCGGCATTGCTTTGTTCAGTGGAGGAAAACTGTAATGAGTGGCAGACACAGTTAGTAGGCCCAAATAATAAAGTAGGCTAAATGCAGTTCAAAATTGGTAACAGGACTAAACAGGCGGCATTGCTTTGTTCAGTGGAGGAAAACTGTAATGAGTGGCAGACACAGTTAGGAGGCCCAAATAATAAAGTAGGCTAAATGCAGTTCAAAATTGGTAACAGGACTAAACAGACGGCATTGCTTCGTTCAGTGGAGGAAAACTGTAATGAGTGGCAGACACAGTTAGTAGGCCCAAATAATAAAGTAGGCTAAATGCAGTTCAAAATTGGTAACAGGACTAAACAGGCGGCATTGCTTTGTTGAGTGGAGGAAAACTGTAATGAGTGGCAGACACAGTTAGTAGTCCCAAATAATAAAGTAGGCTAAATGCAGTTCAAAATTGGTAACAGGACTAAACAGGCGGCATTGCTTTGTTGAGTGGAGGAAAACTGTAATGAGTGGCAGACACAGTTAGTAGGCCCAAATAATAAAGTAGGCTAAATGCAGTTCAAAATTGGTAACAGGACTAAACAGGCGGCATTGCTTTGTTGAGTGGAGGAAAACTGTAATGAGTGGCAGACACAGTTAGTAGGCCCAAATAATAAAGTAGGCTAAATGCAGTTCAAAATTGGTAACAGGACTAAACAGGCGGCATTGCTTTGTTCAGTGGAGGAAAACTGTAATGAGTGGCAGACACAGTTAGGAGGCCCAAATAATAAAGTAGGCTAAATGCAGTTCAAAATTGGTAACAGGACCAAACAGACGGCATTGCTTTGTTCAGTGGAGGAAAACTGTAATGAGTGGCAGACACAGTTAGTAGGCCCAAATAATAAAGTAGGCTAAATGCAGTTCAAAATTGGTAACAGGACTAAACAGGCGGCATTGCTTTGTTCAGTGGAGGAAAACTGTAATGAGTGCCAGACACAGTTAGTAGGCCCAAATAATAAAGTAGGCTAAATGCAGTTCAAAATTGGTAACAGGACTAAACAGGCGGCATTGCTTTGTTGAGTGGAGGAAAACTGTAATGAGTGGCAGACACAGTTAGTAGGCCCAAATAATAAAGTAGGCTAAATGCAGTTCAAAATTGGCAACAGGACTAAACAGGCGGCATTGCTTTGTTCAGTGGAGGAAAACTGTAATGAGTGGCAGACACAGTTAGTAGGCCCAAATAATAAAGTAGGCTAAATGCAGTTCAAAATTGGTAACAGGACTAAACAGGCGGCATTGCTTTGTTCAGTGGAGGAAAACTGTAATGAGTGGCAGACACAGTTAGTAGGCCCAAATAATAAAGTAGGCTAAATGCAGTTCAAAATTGGTAACAGGACTAAACAGGAGGCATTGCTTTGTTCAGTGGAGGAAAACTGTAATGAGTGGCAGACACAGTTAGTAGGCCCAAATAATAAAGTAGGCTAAATGCAGTTCAAAATTGGTAACAGGACTAAACAGGCGGCATTGCTTTGTTCAGTGGAGGAAAACTGTAATGAGTGGCAGACACAGTTAGTAGGCCCAAATAATAAAGTAGGCTAAATGCAGTTCAAAATTGGTAACAGGACTAAACAGGCGGCATTGCTTTGTTCAGTGGAGGAAAACTGTAATCAGTGGCAGACACAGTAGGCCCAAATAATAAAGTAGGCTAAATGCAGTTCAAAATTGGTAACAGGACTAAACAGGCGGCATTGCTTTGTTCAGTGGAGGAAAACTGTAATGAGTGGCAGACACAGTTAGTAGGCCCAAATAATAAAGTAGGCTAAATGCAGTTCAAAATTGGTAACAGGACTAAACAGGCGGCATTGCTTTGTTCAGTGGAGGAAAACTGTAATGAGTGCCAGACACAGTTAGGAGGCCCAAATAATAAAGTAGGCTAAATGCAGTTCAAAATTGGTAACAGGACTAAACAGACAGCATTGCTTCGTTCAGTGGAGGAAAACTGTAATGAGTGGCAGACACAGTTAGTAGGCCCAAATAATAAAGTAGGCTAAATGCAGTTCAAAATTGGTAATGGGACTAAACAGGCGGCATTGCTTTGTTCAGTGGAGGAAAACTGTAATGAGTGGCAGACACAGTTAGTAGGCCCAAATAATAAAGTAGGCTAAATGCAGTTCAAAATTGGTAACAGGACTAAACAGGCGGCATTGCTTTGTTGAGTGGAGGAAAACTGTAATGAGTGGCAGACACAGTTAGTAGGCCCAAATAATAAAGTAGGCTAAATGCAGTTCAAAATTGGTAACAGGACTAAACAGGCGGCATTGCTTTGTTGAGTGGAGGAAAACTGTAATGAGTGGCAGACACAGTTAGTAGGCCCAAATAATAAAGTAGGCTAAATGCAGTTCAAAATTGGTAACAGGACTAAACAGGCGGCATTGCTTTGTTCAGTGGAGGAAAACTGTAATGAGTGGCAGACACAGTTAGTAGGCCCAAATAATAAAGTAGGCTAAATGCAGTTCAAAATTGGTAACAGGACTAAACAGGCGGCATTGCTTTGTTCAGTGGAGGAAAACTGTAATGAGTGGCAGACACAGTTAGTAGGCCCAAATAATAAAGTAGGCTAAATGCAGTTCAAAATTGGTAACAGGACTAAACAGGCGGCATTGCTTTGTTCAGTGGAGGAAAACTGTAATGAGTGGCAGACACAGTTAGTAGGCCCAAATAATAAAGTAGGCTAAATGCAGTTCAAAATTGGTAACAGGACTAAACAGGCGGCATTGCTTTGTTCAGTGGAGGAAAATTGTAATGAGGGGCAGACACAGTTAGTAGGCCCAAATAATAAAGTAGGCTAAATGCAGTTCAAAATTGGTAACAGGACTAAACAGGCGGCATTGCTTTGTTCAGTGGAGGAAAACTGTAATGAGTGGCAGACACAGTTAGGAGGCCCAAATAATAAAGTAGGATAAATGCAGTTCAAAATTGGTAACAGGACTAAACAGACGGCATTGCTTCGTTCAGTGGAGGAATACTGTAATGAGTGGCAGACACAGTTAGTAGGCCCAAATAATAAAGTAGGCTAAATGCAGTTCAAAATTGGTAACAGGACTAAACAGGCGGCATTGCTTTGTTCAGTGGAGGAAAACTGTAATGAGTGGCAGACACAGTTAGTAGGCCCAAATAATAAAGTAGGCTAAATGCAGTTCAAAATTGGTAACAGGACTAAACAGGCGGCATTGCTTTGTTCAGTGGAGGAAAACTGTAATGAGTGGCAGACACAGTTAGTAGGCCCAAATAATAAAGTAGGCTAAATGCAGTTCAAAATTGGTAACAGGACTAAACAGGCGGCATTGCTTTGTTGAGTGGAGGAAAACTGTAATGAGTGGCAGACACAGTTAGTAGGCCCAAATAATAAAGTAGGCTAAATGCAGTTCAAAATTGGTAACAGGACTAAACAGGCGGCATTGCTTTGTTCAGTGGAGGAAAACTGTAATGAGTGGCAGACACAGTTAGTAGGCCCAAATAATAAAGTAGGCTAAATGCAGTTCAAAATTGGTAACAGGACTAAACAGGCGGCATTGCTTTGTTCAGTGGAGGAAAACTGTAATGAGTGGCAGACACAGTTAGTAGGCCCAAATAATAAAGTAGGCTAAATGCAGTTCAAAATTGGTAACAGGACTAAACAGGCGGCATTGCTTTGTTCAGTGGAGGAAAATTGTAATGAGGGGCAGACACAGTTAGTAGGCCCAAATAATAAAGTAGGCTAAATGCAGTTCAAAATTGGTAACAGGACTAAACAGGCGGCATTGCTTTGTTGAGTGGAGGAAAACTGTAATGAGTGGCAGACACAGTTAGTAGGCCCAAATAATAAAGTAGGCTAAATGCAGTTCAAAATTGGTAACAGGACTAAACAGGCAGCATTGCTTTGTTCAGTGGAGGAAAACTGTAATGAGTGGCAGACACAGTTAGTAGGCCCAAATAATAAAGTAGGCTAAATGCAGTTCAAAATTGGTAACAGGACTAAACAGGCGGCATTGCTTTGTTCAGTGGAGGAAAACTGTAATGAGTGGCAGACACAGTTAGTAGGCCCAAATAATAAAGTAGGCTAAATGCAGTTCAAAATTGGTAACAGGACTAAACAGGCGGCATTGCTTTGTTGAGTGGAGGAAAACTGTAATGAGTGGCAGACACAGTTAGTAGGCCCAAATAATAAAGTAGGCTAAATGCAGTTCAAAATTGGTAACAGGACTAAACAGGCGGCATTGCTTTGTTCAGTGGAGGAAAACTGTAATGAGTGGCAGACACAGTTAGTAGGCCCAAATAATAAAGTAGGCTAAATGCAGTTCAAAATTGGTAACAGGACTAAACAGGCGGCATTGCTTTGTTCAGTGGAGGAAAACTGTAATGAGTGGCAGACACAGTTAGTAGGCCCAAATAATAAAGTAGGCTAAATGCAGTTCAAAATTGGTAACAGGACTAAACAGGCGGCATTGCTTTGTTCAATGGAGGAAAATTGTAATGAGGGGCAGACACAGTTAGTAGGCCCAAATAATAAAGTAGGCTAAATGCAGTTCAAAATTGGTAACAGGACTAAACAGGCGGCATTGCTTTGTTCAGTGGAGGAAAACTGTAATGAGTGGCAGACACAGTTAGGAGGCCCAAATAATAAAGTAGGCTAAATGCAGTTCAAAATTGGTAACAGGACTAAACAGGCGGCATTGCTTTGTTCAGTGGAGGAAAACAGTAATGAGTGGCAGACACAGTTAGTAGGCCCAAATAATAAAGTAGGCTAAATGCAGTTCAAAATTGGTAACAGGACTAAACAGGCGGCATTGCTTTGTTGAGTGGAGGAGAACTGTAATGAGTGGCAGACACAGTTAGTAGGCCCAAATAATAAAGTAGGCTAAATGCAGTTCAAAATTGGTAACAGGACTAAACAGGCGGCATTGCTTTGTTCAGTGGAGGAAAACTTTAATGATTGGAAGACACAGTTAGTAGGCCCAAATAATAAAGTAGGCTAAATGCAGTTCAAAATTGGTAACAGGACTAAACAGGCGGCAATGCTTTGTTCAGTGGAGGAAAACTGTAATGAGTGGCAGACACAGTTAGTAGGCCCAAATAATAAAGTAGGCTAAATGCAGTTCAAAATTGGTAACAGGACTAAACAGGCGGCATTGCTTTGTTCAGTGGAGGAAAACTGTAATGAGTGGCAGACACAGTTAGTAGGCTCAAATAATAAAGTAGGCTAAATGCAGTTCAAAATTGGTAACAGGACTAAACAGACGGCATTGCTTTGTTCAGTGGAGGAAAACTGTAATGAGTGGCAGACACAGTTAGTAGGCCCAAATAATAAAGTAGGCTAAATGCAGTTCAAAATTGGTAACAGGACTAAACAGGCGGCATTGCTTTGTTCAGTGGAGGAAAACTGTAATGAGTGGCAGACACAGTTAGTAGGCCCAAATAATAAAGTAGGCTAAATGCAGTTCAAAATTGGTAACAGGACTAAACAGGCGGCATTGCTTTGTTCAGTGGAGGAAAACTGTAATGAGTGGCAGACACAGTTAGTAGGCCCAAATAATAAAGTAGGCTAAATGCAGTTCAAAATTGGTAACAGGACTAAACAGGCGGCATTGCTTTGTTCAGTGGAGGAAAACTGTAATGAGTGGCAGACACAGTTAGTAGGCCCAAATAATAAAGTAGGCTAAATGCAGTTCAAAATTGGTAACAGGACTAAACAGGCGGCATTGCTTTGTTCAGTGGAGGAAAACTGCAATGAGTGGCAGACACAGTTAGTAGGCCCAAATAATAAAGTAGGCTAAATGCAGTTCAAAATTGGTAACAGGACTAAACAGGCGGCATTGCTTTGTTCAGTGGAGGAAAACTGTAATGAGTGGCAGACACAGTTAGTAGGCCCAAATAATAAAGTAGGCTAAATGCAGTTCAAAATTGGTAACAGGACTAAACAGACGGCATTGCTTTGTTCAGTGGAGAAAAACTGTAATGAGTGGCAGACACAGTTAGTAGGCCCAAATAATAAAGTAGGCTAAATGCAGTTCAAAATTGGTAACAGGACTAAACAGGCGGCATTGCTTTGTTCAGTGGAGGAAAACTGTAATGAGTGGCAGACACAGTTAGTAGGCCCAAATAATAAAGTAGGCTAAATGCAGTTCAAAATTGGTAACAGGACTAAACAGGCGGCATTGCTTTGTTGAGTGGAGGAAAACTGTAATGAGTGGCAGACACAGTTAGTAGGCCCAAATAATAAAGTAGGCTAAATGCAGTTCAAAATTGGTAACAGGACTAAACAGGCGGCATTGCTTTGTTCAGTGGAGGAAAACTGTAATGAGTGGCAGACACAGTTAGTAGGCCCAAATAATAAAGTAGGCTAAATGCAGTTCAAAATTGGTAACAGGACTAAACAGGCGGCATTGCTTTGTTCAGTGGAGGAAAACTGTAATGAGTGGCAGACACAGTTAGTAGGCCCAAATAATAAAGTAGGCTAAATGCAGTTCAAAATTGGTAACAGGACTAAACAGGCGGCATTGCTTTGTTCAGTGGAGGAAAACTGCAATGAGTGGCAGACACAGTTAGTAGGCCCAAATAATAAAGTAGGCTAAATGCAGTTCAAAATTGGTAACAGGACTAAACAGACGGCATTGCTTCGTTCAGTGGAGGAAAACTGTAATGAGTGGCAGACACAGTTAGTAGGCCCAAATAATAAAGTAGGCTAAATGCAGTTCAAAATTGGTAACAGGACTAAACAGGCGGCATTGCTTTGTTGAGTGGAGGAAAACTGTAATGAGTGGCAGACACAGTTAGTAGGCCCAAATAATAAAGTAGGCTAAATGCAGTTCAAAATTGGTAACAGGACTAAACAGGCGGCATTGCTTTGTTGAGTGGAGGAAAACTGTAATGAGTGGCAGACACAGTTAGTAGGCCCAAATAATAAAGTAGGCTAAATGCAGTTCAAAATTGGTAACAGGACTAAACAGGCGGCATTGCTTTGTTCAGTGGAGGAAAACTGTAATGAGTGGCAGACACAGTTTGTAGGCCCAAATAATAAAGTAGGCTAAATGCAGTTCAAAATTGGTAACAGGACTAAACAGGCGGCATTGCTTTGTTCAGTGGAGGAAAACTGTAATGAGTGGCAGACACAGTTAGGAGGCCCAAATAATAAAGTAGGCTAAATGCAGTTCAAAATTGGTAACAGGACCAAACAGACGGCATTGCTTTGTTCAGTGGAGGAAAACTGTAATGAGTGACAGACACAGTTAGTAGGCCCAAATAATAAAGTAGGCTAAATGCAGTTCAAAATTGGTAACAGGACTAAACAGGCGGCATTGCTTTGTTCAGTGGAGGAAAACTGTAATGAGTGGCAGACACAGTTAGTAGGCCCAAATAATAAAGTAGGCTAAATGCAGTTCAAAATTGGTAACAGGACTAAACAGGCGGCATTGCTTTGTTGAGTGGAGGAAAACTGTAATGAGTGGCAGACACAGTTAGTAGGCCCAAATAATAAAGTAGGCTAAATGCAGTTCAAAATTGGCAACAGGACTAAACAGGCGGCATTGCTTTGTTCAGTGGAGGAAAACTGTAATGAGTGGCAGACACAGTTAGTAGGCCCAAATAATAAAGTAGGCTAAATGCAGTTCAAAATTGGTAACAGGACTAAACAGGCGGCATTGCTTTGTTCAGTGGAGGAAAACTGTAATGAGTGGCAGACACAGTTAGTAGGCCCAAATAATAAAGTAGGCTAAATGCAGTTCAAAATTGGTAACAGGAATAAACAGGAGGCATTGCTTTGTTCAGTGGAGGAAAACTGTAATGAGTGGCAGACACAGTTAGTAGGCCCAAATAATAAAGTAGGCTAAATGCAGTTCAAAATTGGTAACAGGACTAAACAGGAGGCATTGCTTTGTTCAGTGGAGGAAAACTGTAATGAGTGGCAGACACAGTTAGTAGGCCCAAATAATAAAGTAGGCTAAATGCAGTTCAAAATTGGTAACAGGACTAAACAGGCGGCATTGCTTTGTTCAGTGGAGGAAAACTGTAATGAGTGGCAGACACAGTAGGCCCAAATAATAAAGTAGGCTAAATGCAGTTCAAAATTGGTAACAGGACTAAACAGGCGGCATTGCTTTGTTCAGTGGAGGAAAACTGTAATGAGTGGCAGACACAGTTAGTAGGCCCAAATAATAAAGTAGGCTAAATGCAGTTCAAAATTGGTAACAGGACTAAACAGGCGGCATTGCTTTGTTCAGTGGAGGAAAACTGTAATGAGTGCCAGACACAGTTAGGAGGCCCAAATAATAAAGTAGGCTAAATGCAGTTCAAAATTGGTAACAGGACTAAACAGACAGCATTGCTTCGTTCAGTGGAGGAAAACTGTAATGAGTGGCAGACACAGTTAGTAGGCCCAAATAATAAAGTAGGCTAAATGCAGTTCAAAATTGGTAACGGGACTAAACAGGCGGCATTGCTTTGTTCAGTGGAGGAAAACTGTAATGAGTGGCAGACACAGTTAGTAGGCCCAAATAATAAAGTAGGCTAAATGCAGTTCAAAATTGGTAACAGGACTAAACAGGCGGCATTGCTTTGTTGAGTGGAGGAAAACTGTAATGAGTGGCAGACACAGTTAGTAGGCCCAAATAATAAAGTAGGCTAAATGCAGTTCAAAATTGGTAACAGGACTAAACAGGCGGCATTGCTTTGTTGAGTGGAGGAAAACTGTAATGAGTGGCAGACACAGTTAGTAGGCCCAAATAATAAAGTAGGCTAAATGCAGTTCAAAATTGGTAACAGGACTAAACAGGCGGCATTGCTTTGTTCAGTGGAGGAAAACTGTAATGAGTGGCAGACACAGTTAGTAGGCCCAAATAATAAAGTAGGCTAAATGCAGTTCAAAATTGGTAACAGGACTAAACAGGCGGCATTGCTTTGTTCAGTGGAGGAAAACTGTAATGAGTGGCAGACACAGTTAGTAGGCCCAAATAATAAAGTAGGCTAAATGCAGTTCAAAATTGGTAACAGGACTAAACAGGCGGCATTGCTTTGTTCAGTGGAGGAAAACTGTAATGAGTGGCAGACACAGTTAGTAGGCCCAAATAATAAAGTAGGCTAAATGCAGTTCAAAATTGGTAACAGGACTAAACAGGCGGCATTGCTTTGTTCAGTGGAGGAAAATTGTAATGAGGGGCAGACACAGTTAGTAGGCCCAAATAATAAAGTAGGCTAAATGCAGTTCAAAATTGGTAACAGGACTAAACAGGCGGCATTGCTTTGTTCAGTGGAGGAAAACTGTAATGAGTGGCAGACACAGTTAGGAGGCCCAAATAATAAAGTAGGCTAAATGCAGTTCAAAATTGGTAACAGGACTAAACAGACGGCATTGCTTCGTTCAGTGGAGGAATACTGTAATGAGTGGCAGACACAGTTAGTAGGCCCAAATAATAAAGTAGGCTAAATGCAGTTCAAAATTGGTAACAGGACTAAACAGGCGGCATTGCTTTGTTCAGTGGAGGAAAACTGTAATGAGTGGCAGACACAGTTAGTAGGCCCAAATAATAAAGTAGGCTAAATGCAGTTCAAAATTGGTAACAGGACTAAACAGGCGGCATTGCTTTGTTCAGTGGAGGAAAACTGTAATGAGTGGCAGACACAGTTAGTAGGCCCAAATAATAAAGTAGGCTAAATGCAGTTCAAAATTGGTAACAGGACTAAACAGGCGGCATTGCTTTGTTGAGTGGAGGAAAACTGTAATGAGTGGCAGACACAGTTAGTAGGCCCAAATAATAAAGTAGGCTAAATGCAGTTCAAAATTGGTAACAGGACTAAACAGGCGGCATTGCTTTGTTCAGTGGAGGAAAACTGTAATGAGTGGCAGACACAGTTAGTAGGCCCAAATAATAAAGTAGGCTAAATGCAGTTCAAAATTGGTAACAGGACTAAACAGGCGGCATTGCTTTGTTCAGTGGAGGAAAACTGTAATGAGTGGCAGACACAGTTAGTAGGCCCAAATAATAAAGTAGGCTAAATGCAGTTCAAAATTGGTAACAGGACTAAACAGGCGGCATTGCTTTGTTGAGTGGAGGAAAACTGTAATGAGTGGCAGACACAGTTAGTAGGCCCAAATAATAAAGTAGGCTAAATGCAGTTCAAAATTGGTAACAGGACTAAACAGGCGGCATTGCTTTGTTCAGTGGAGGAAAACTGTAATGAGTGGCAGACACAGTTAGTAGGCCCAAATAATAAAGTAGGCTAAATGCAGTTCAAAATTGGTAACAGGACTAAACAGGCGGCATTGCTTTGTTCAGTGGAGGAAAACTGTAATGAGTGGCAGACACAGTTAGTAGGCCCAAATAATAAAGTAGGCTAAATGCAGTTCAAAATTGGTAACAGGACTAAACAGGCGGCATTGCTTTGTTCAGTGGAGGAAAATTGTAATGAGGGGCAGACACAGTTAGTAGGCCCAAATAATAAAGTAGGCTAAATGCAGTTCAAAATTGGTAACAGGACTAAACAGGCGGCATTGCTTTGTTGAGTGGAGGAAAACTGTAATGAGTGGCAGACACAGTTAGTAGGCCCAAATAATAAAGTAGGCTAAATGCAGTTCAAAATTGGTAACAGGACTAAACAGGCGGCATTGCTTTGTTCAGTGGAGGAAAACTGTAATGAGTGGCAGACACAGTTAGTAGGCCCAAATAATAAAGTAGGCTAAATGCAGTTCAAAATTGGTAACAGGACTAAACAGGCGGCATTGCTTTGTTCAGTGGAGGAAAACTGTAATGAGTGGCAGACACAGTTAGTAGGCCCAAATAATAAAGTAGGCTAAATGCAGTTCAAAATTGGTAACAGGACTAAACAGGCGGCATTGCTTTGTTGAGTGGAGGAAAACTGTAATGAGTGGCAGACACAGTTAGTAGGCCCAAATAATAAAGTAGGCTAAATGCAGTTCAAAATTGGTAACAGGACTAAACAGGCGGCATTGCTTTGTTCAGTGGAGGAAAACTGTAATGAGTGGCAGACACAGTTAGTAGGCCCAAATAATAAAGTAGGCTAAATGCAGTTCAAAATTGGTAACAGGACTAAACAGGCGGCATTGCTTTGTTCAGTGGAGGAAAACTGTAATGAGTGGCAGACACAGTTAGTAGGCCCAAATAATAAAGTAGGCTAAATGCAGTTCAAAATTGGTAACAGGACTAAACAGGCGGCATTGCTTTGTTCAATGGAGGAAAATTGTAATGAGGGGCAGACACAGTTAGTAGGCCCAAATAATAAAGTAGGCTAAATGCAGTTCAAAATTGGTAACAGGACTAAACAGGCGGCATTGCTTTGTTCAGTGGAGGAAAACTGTAATGAGTGGCAGACACAGTTAGGAGGCCCAAATAATAAAGTAGGCTAAATGCAGTTCAAAATTGGTAACAGGACTAAACAGACGGCATTGCTTCGTTCAGTGGAGGAATACTGTAATGAGTGGCAGACACAGTTAGTAGGCCCAAATAATAAAGTAGGCTAAATGCAGTTCAAAATTGGTAACAGGACTAAACAGGCGGCATTGCTTTGTTCAGTGGAGGAAAACTGTAATGAGTGGCAGACACAGTTAGTAGGCCCAAATAATAAAGTAGGCTAAATGCAGTTCAAAATTGGTAACAGGACTAAACAGGCGGCATTGCTTTGTTCAGTGGAGGAAAACTGTAATGAGTGGCAGACACAGTTAGTAGGCTCAAATAATAAAGTAGGCTAAATGCAGTTCAAAATTGGTAACAGGACTAAACAGGCGGCATTGCTTTGTTGAGTGGAGGAGAACTGTAATGAGTGGCAGACACAGTTAGTAGGCCCAAATAATAAAGTAGGCTAAATGCAGTTCAAAATTGGTAACAGGACTAAACAGGCGGCATTGCGTTGTTCAGTGGAGGAAAACTTTAATGATTGGCAGACACAGTTAGTAGGCCCAAATAATAAAGTAGGCTAAATGCAGTTCAAAATTGGTAACAGGACTAAACAGGCGGCAATGCTTTGTTCAGTGGAGGAAAACTGTAATGAGTGGCAGACACAGTTAGTAGGCCCAAATAATAAAGTAGGCTAAATGCAGTTCAAAATTGGTAACAGGACTAAACAGGCGGCATTGCTTTGTTCAGTGGAGGAAAACTGTAATGAGTGGCAGACACAGTTAGTAGGCCCAAATAATAAAGTAGGCTAAATGCAGTTCAAAATTGGTAACAGGACTAAACAGACGGCATTGCTTTGTTCAGTGGAGGAAAACTGTAATGAGTGGCAGACACAGTTAGTAGGCCCAAATAATAAAGTAGGCTAAATGCAGTTCAAAATTGGTAACAGGACTAAACAGGCGGCATTGCTTTGTTCAGTGGAGGATAACTGTAATGAGTGGCAGACACAGTTAGTAGGCCCAAATAATAAAGTAGGCTAAATGCAGTTCAAAATTGGTAACAGGACTAAACAGGCGGCATTGCTTTGTTCAGTGGAGGAAAACTGTAATAAGTGGCAGACACAGTTAGTAGGCCCAAATAATAAAGTAGGCTAAATGCAGTTCAAAATTGGTAACAGGACTAAACAGGCGGCATTGCTTTGTTCAGTGGAGGAAAACTGTAATGAGTGGCAGACACAGTTAGTAGGCCCAAATAATAAAGTAGGCTAAATGCAGTTCAAAATTGGTAACAGGACTAAACAGGCGGCATTGCTTTGTTCAGTGGAGGAAAACTGCAATGAGTGGCAGACACAGTTAGTAGGCCCAAATAATAAAGTAGGCTAAATGCAGTTCAAAATTGGTAACAGGACTAAACAGGCGGCATTGCTTTGTTCAGTGGAGGAAAACTGTAATGAGTGGCAGACACAGTTAGTAGGCCCAAATAATAAAGTAGGCTAAATGCAGTTCAAAATTGGTAACAGGACTAAACAGACGGCATTGCTTTGTTCAGTGGAGAAAAACTGTAATGAGTGGCAGACACAGTTAGTAGGCCCAAATAATAAAGTAGGCTAAATGCAGTTCAAAATTGGTAACAGGACTAAACAGGCGGCATTGCTTTGTTCAGTGGAGGAAAACTGTAATGAGTGGCAGACACAGTTAGTAGGCCCAAATAATAAAGTAGGCTAAATGCAGTTCAAAATTGGTAACAGGACTAAACAGGCGGCATTGCTTTGTTGAGTGGAGGAAAACTGTAATGAGTGGCAGACACAGTTAGTAGGCCCAAATAATAAAGTAGGCTAAATGCAGTTCAAAATTGGTAACAGGACTAAACAGGCGGCATTGCTTTGTTGAGTGGAGGAAAACTGTAATGAGTGGCAGACACAGTTAGTAGGCCCAAATAATAAAGTAGGCTAAATGCAGTTCAAAATTGGTAACAGGACTAAACAGGCGGCATTGCTTTGTTCAGTGGAGGAAAACTGTAATGAGTGGCAGACACAGTTAGTAGGCCCAAATAATAAAGTAGGCTAAATGCAGTTCAAAATTGGTAACAGGACTAAACAGGCGGCATTGCTTTGTTCAGTGGAGGAAAACTGCAATGAGTGGCAGACACAGTTAGTAGGCCCAAATAATAAAGTAGGCTAAATGCAGTTCAAAATTGGTAACAGGACTAAACAGGCGGCATTGCTTTGTTGAGTGGAGGAGAACTGTAATGAGTGGCAGACACAGTTAGTAGGCCCAAATAATAAAGTAGGCTAAATGCAGTTCAAAATTGGTAACAGGACTAAACAGGCGGCATTGCTTTGTTCAGTGGAGGAAAACTTTAATGAGTGGCAGACACAGTTAGTAGGCCCAAATAATAAAGTAGGCTAAATGCAGTTCAAAATTGGTAACAGGACTAAACAGGCGGCAATGCTTTGTTCAGTGGAGGAAAACTGTAATGAGTGGCAGACACAGTTAGTAGGCCCAAATAATAAAGTAGGCTAAATGCAGTTCAAAATTGGTAACAGGACTAAACAGGCGGCATTGCTTCGTTCAGTGGAGGAAAACTGTAATGAGTGGCAGACACAGTTAGTAGGCCCAAATAATAAAGTAGGCTAAATGCAGTTCAAAATTGGTAACAGGACTAAACAGACGGCATTGCTTTGTTCAGTGGAGGAAAACTGTAATGAGTGGCAGACACAGTTAGTAGGCCCAAATAATAAAGTAGGCTAAATGCAGTTCAAAATTGGTAACAGGACTAAACAGGCGGCATTGCTTTGTTCAGTGGAGGAAAACTGTAATGAGTGGCAGACACAGTTAGTAGGCCCAAATAATAAAGTAGGCTAAATGCAGTTCAAAATTGGTAACAGGACTAAACAGGCGGCATTGCTTTGTTCAGTGGAGGAAAACTGTAATGAGTGGCAGACACAGTTAGTAGGCCCAAATAATAAAGTAGGCTAAATGCAGTTCAAAATTGGTAACAGGACTAAACAGGCGGCATTGCTTTGTTCAGTGGAGGAAAACTGTAATGAGTGGCAGACACAGTTAGTAGGCCCAAATAATAAAGTAGGCTAAATGCAGTTCAAAATTGGTAACAGGACTAAACAGGCGGCATTGCTTTGTTCAGTGGAGGAAAACTGCAATGAGTGGCAGACACAGTTAGTAGGCCCAAATAATAAAGTAGGCTAAATGCAGTTCAAAATTGGTAACAGGACTAAACAGGCGGCATTGCTTTGTTCAGTGGAGGAAAACTGTAATGAGTGGCAGACACAGTTAGTAGGCCCAAATAATAAAGTAGGCTAAATGCAGTTCAAAATTGGTAACAGGACTAAACAGGCGGCATTGCTTTGTTCAGTGGAGGAAAACTGTAATGAGTGGCAGACACAGTTAGTAGGCCCAAATAATAAAGTAGGCTAAATGCAGTTCAAAATTGGTAACAGGACTAAACAGGCGGCATTGCTTTGTTCAGTGGAGGAAAACTGTAATGAGTGGCAGACACAGTTAGGAGGCTCAAATAATAAAGTAGGCTAAATGCAGTTCAAAATTGGTAACAGGACTAAACAGACGGCATTGCTTCGTTCAGTGGAGGAAAACTGTAATGAGTGGCAGACACAGTTAGTAGGCCCAAATAATAAAGTAGGCTAAATGCAGTTCAAAATTGGTAACAGGACTAAACAGGCGGCATTGCTTTGTTCAGTGGAGGAAAACTGTAATGAGTGGCAGACACAGTTAGTAGGCCCAAATAATAAAGTAGGCTAAATGCAGTTCAAAATTGGTAACAGGACTAAACAGGCGGCATTGTTTTGTTCAGTGGAGGAAAACTGTAATGAGTGGCAGACACAGTTAGTAGGCCCAAATAATAAAGTAGGCTAAATGCAGTTCAAAATTGGTAACAGGACTAAACAGGCAGCATTGCTTTGTTCAGTGGAGGAAAACTGTAATGAATGAGTGGCAGACACAGTTAGTAGGCCCAAATAATAAAGTAGGCTAAATGCAGTTCAAAATTGGTAACAGGACTAAACAGGCGGCATTGCTTTGTTCAGTGGAGGAAAACTGTAATGAGTGGCAGACACAATTAGTAGGCCCAAATAATAAAGTAGGCTAAATGCAGTTCAGAATTGGTAACAGGACTAAACAGGCGGCATTGCTTTGTTTAGTGGAGGAAAACTGTAATGAGGGGCAGACACAGTTATTAGGCCAAAATAATAAAGTGGGCTAAATGTCTGCGAAAATATTTCTCATAAATAAACAGATGGCATGGCTAGGCACAGGGGTGGGCTCCTCTGCTGAGTAGCAGACAGTCGTAGTAGGCACAAAGTATTAACTGGTGTAAATGGAGGCCAGGGCCCCTGTATATTTTAACTATCATCTATCATTTCAACAAATTTGTATTGGCAGTGCCATTGAAGGATTTAACAGCACAGACTACACAGTGGTTGGAGCAGGGAGAGGTAAATATTGCAAGTGGTAGAGCACTGTTCGATGCTGGGGGGGAACACTCTCTCGTGGGTGGCGGTACCGGCACAGGGCCCCTCATATTATGACAGTGTGTTTGACGTTAGTTATGCACCACCACCATCAGAGACACTTCATTGTACTACGAGAGACCCTGTGCCAGTGCCGTCGCCCAAGAGTGGGCCCACCCACCTGTCCAGGCAAACGGCACTCGCATGGGTGCTTGCGCCAGGTGGTGACCAAGGCCCTGTGGGGGAAGTCAGCCCATTTAGGGAGGTATAAAAATGGCGTATGGTGGACATTCAGCAGCTGCAAATGGAGGAATTGGAGAATTCAGTAAAAGGAGGCCAAAAGCAAGACATTTTTCAGGCAAGCTATGTGTCAGCAGGGGAAGGTGGGGCAAAATAATTTGAAATCCATGATTGGTTTATTTTAATGAAGGTTAGATCATCCGGCTTTAAAAGCTGTTTTCCTACTCCTAGATAAGGGAGCCTTCGAGGCCTTGTGTAGCCAGACGATGACGCTGGCTCAACACCTCCAACCTTAGGTGCTACTGTGCTTTTGCCACTACTACCAGATGCACCACCACCACCACCATCAGTACCAGCTGGCAACCACCGCCCATGGGCTCTTCCACCAGACTTCCTCATTTTTTTGGAAAATCTAACCAAAATAACAACCATTATATGGTACTGTAAAACAAGGGAGAAGGTGTATATAAACTTGTTGAGAATTTAAATCTCCCTTTTTTGGGAGACTGAACCAAAACTCAGGCCCTGTGCATAAAACAACACAATGTAAGTGGCAGAAAGTGGGTGGCTGATATACGACAAACTAACAGGGCTGCAGTAGATCCACTTTGTGAGAATTTGAATCTCACTTTTTTTGGAGGGAGACTGGACCAAAACTCAGGCCCAGTGTATATAACAACACAATGTAAGTGGCAGAAAGTGGCTGGAAGATATATGAAAAAATACAAGGACTGTAGTACAATTTCAATCTCCCTACAATGATCTCAGGAAAAGTATGGCAGCAATAAAAAGGACTGCTGCACACAAAAGTGTGGACAAATAAACAGGATAACTGTGCAGAAAGGAGCAACAGGATTTTTGCTTTTAAAAAAGCAGTTGGTTTGCACAGTGACGTATAAACAGCAATGCAGCTATCAGGGAGCCTTATAAGGCAGCCTAATAAGCTACAAAGCTGATGCACAAAAATATAGCCTCCACTGTCCCTGCAAACAAATGGTGGTGTTGGACAGTGGAAATCGCTACAGCACAAGCAGCTTCGGGGTTAATCTTTCCTCCCTAACTATATCCCTTCTTCTGATGAAGCTGCAGCAACCTTTCCCTATGCTAAGATCGGCAGAAGTAAGATGGCGGTCAGCGTGCACGCCCATTTATAGCCCCTGTGATGCCGCAGAAAGCAAGCCAATCACTGTCATGCCCTTCTCTAAGATGGTGGGGACCGAGACCTATGTCATCACGCTGCCCACACTCTGCGTCCTCCTTCATTGGCTGAAAAATGGCGCTGAACGCGTCATATGAAACGCGACTTTTGCGCGCAGATCGGCGACTTCATGGCCGATCCCACACTAGGATCAGGTCGGGTTTCATGAAACCCGACTTTGCCGAAAGTTGGCGATTTTTGAATTTGTCCGATCCGTTTCGCTCAACCCTACTCTCAATCTTTATATACTTAAACCAGTTAGTCTCGCGCTATAAAATTATTGACAAATAAAATGTCTCATATGTCTACTTTATATCTGCATCATTTTTCAAATGTCATTTTGTTTTGTTAGGATGCTGGAAGGGTTAAAAGTTTAACAGCAATTTCTAAATATCTAAAAAAAATTACAAAACCTTTTCCTTTCCAGACCTGTTCAAGTTTAAATGGACTTTACGCAGCCTATATATTGGAAACTCTCCAAAAGTGATTCCATTTAAAAAATGGCACCCTTCAAATACTTTGAAACTGCGGTCATTTTTTTTAACCCCTTACGCTATGTTCCAAATTATTATGAAGATGACATTTTTCTCGGATTTTCCTAAATGGTCGGTGCAAATGACAGTCAGTCTAATAAAAGTCATTACCCATTAGAGTATACATTGAATTTTATTGAAGAAACCTCACAATGATAACAGTATAATCTCCAAAATGAATAAAAACTCAAAATGCACTGTTCCAAATTATTAGGCACAGTAGAATTTCTAAACATTTGATATGTTTTAAAGAACTGAAAATGCTCATTTGTGGCATTAGGAAGTCACATTCACTGAACAAAAAAGCTATTTAACTCCAAAACATCCTAACAGGACAAGTTACATTACATAGGACCCTTTCTATGATATCACCTTCACAATTCTTGAGTTTTTGGAGAGTTTCTGCTTGTACGTCTTTGCATGAAGTCAGAATAGCTTCCCAGAGCTGCTGCTTTGATGTGAACTGCCTCCCACCCTCATAGATCTTATGCTGGATGATACTCCAAAGGTTTGCTATAGGGTTGAGGTCAGGGGAAGATGGTGGCCACACCATGAGTTTATCTCCTTTTATGCCCATAGCAGCCAATGACTTATAGGTATTATATGCAGCATGAGATGGGGCATTGTCATGCACGAAGATGATTTTGCTCCTGAAGGCACGTTTCTTCTTTTAGACCATGGAAGAAAGTTGTCAGTCAGAAACGCTATTTACTTTACAGAGGTCATTTTCACATCTTCAGGAATCTTAAAGGGCCCCACCAGCTGTTTCCCCATGATTCCGGCCCAAAACATGATTTCTCCACCTCCTTGCTGACGTCGCAGCCTTGTTGCGACATGGTGGCCATCCACCAACCATCCACTACTCCATCCATCTGGAACATCAAGGGCTGCTCGACACTCATCAGTAAACAAGACTGTTTGAAAATTAGTCTTCATGTATGTCTGGGCCCACTGCAACCATTTCTGCTCATGAACACTGTTTAGGGGTGGCCGAATAGTAGGTTTATGCACCACAGCAAGCCTCTGAAGGATCCTACACCTTGAGGTTCAAGGGACTCCAGAGGCACCAGCAGCTTCAAATAACTGTTTCCTGCTTTGTAATGCTATTTTGGCAGCTGCTCTCTTAATCCAATGAATTTGTCTGGCAGAAACCTTCCTCATTATGCCTTTGTCTGCATTAACTCTGTCTGTGCTCTGTTTCAGTCGCAAATCTCTTCACAGTATGATCATCACAAAGTTTTTGTGAAGTATCTAATTTTTTCACACCTTGTCCAAGGCATTGCACTATTTAATGCTTTTCAGCAGCAGAGAGATCCTTTTTATTTCTCATATTGCTTGAAACCTTTGGCCTGCTTAATAATGTGGAACATCATTTTTAAGTAGTTTTTCTTTAATTAGAATCACCTGGAAAACTAATTGTCACATGTGTTTAAGATTGATTTCAGTTATCTGTTGAGCCCTGAGACACAATACCATACACAAGTTTATTTGAAAAACAAAACAATTAAATCTTTATGACACTTAAATCCAATTTGCATAATAATTTGGAACACAGTGTAAGTATCGGGCAGCATGGTGGCTCAGTGGATAGTATTGCAGCGCTGGGGTCCTGGGTTCAAATCCCACCAAGGACAACATCTGCAAGAAGTTTGTATGTTCTCCCCGTGTTTGTGTGGGTTTCCTCCGGGTACTCCGGTTTCCTCCCTTATTCCAAAGACATACTGATAGGGATTCTAGATTGTGAGTCCCACTGGGGACAGCGATGATAATGTGTGCAAAACTGTAAAGCACTGCAAAATATGTTAGCGCTATATAAAAATAAAGATTATTATTATTAAGTATTATACAGTAATGAGTGCAAAGTGGAATGAAAAAAAATATATAATTTTTATTCTAAAATGTTGCTATAGCCCCAATTATTTCACTTTTGAAAAGAATTGCACAAAAAAGTGTACCACACAAATTACTGTATATACTCGAGTATAAGCCGAGATTTTCAGCCCAAAATTTTGGGCTGAAAGTGCCCCTCTCGGCTTATACTCGAGTCACGGTGGGCGGCAGGGTCGGCGGGTGAGGGGGAGAGGGCGCTGAGGCACACTCACCTAGTCCCGGCGCTCCTGACGCTCCCCCTGCCCGTCACATGGTCTTCGGTGCTGCAGCTCTTCCCCTGTTCAGCGGTCACGTGGGACCGCTCATTAGAGAAATGAATACGCGGCTCCACCTCCCATAGGGGTGAAGCCGCATGTTCATTTCTCTAATCAGCGGTGTCAGTGACCGCTGATAGAGGAAGAGGCTGCGGCACTGAAGACCATGTGACGGGCAGAGGGAGCGGGATGCCGGGAGCATGTAATATTCACCTGTCCCCGTTCCACACGCCGGGCGCCGCTCTGTCTTCCCGGCATCTCTCCGCTCTGACTGTTCAGGTCAGAGGGCGCGATGACGCATATAGTGTGCGCGGCGCCCTCTGCCTGATCAGTCAGTGCGGAGAGACGCCGGGACCGGACGCTGGGAGCTGCAAGCAAGAGAGGTGAGTATGGCGTTTTTTTTTTTATTGCAGCAGCTGCAGCAGCAATGGCACAGGTTTCTATGGCACAGCTATGGGACAATAATGAACGGTGCAGAGCACTATATGGCAGCTATGGGGCAATACTGAACGGCGCAGAGCACTATATGGCAGCTATGGGGCAATAATGAACGGTGCAGAGCACTATATGGCAGCTATGGGGCAATACTGAACGGCGCAGAGCAGTATATGGCAGCTATGGGGCAATAATGAACGGTGCAGAGCACTATATGGCAGCTATGGGGCAATAATGAACCGTGCAGAGCACTATATGGCAGCTATGGGGCAATACTGAACGGTGCAGAGCACTATATGGCACAGCTATGGGGCAATACTGAACGGCGCAGAGCACTATATGGCACAGCTATGGGGCAATAATGAACGGTGCAGAGCACTATATGGCAGCTATGGGGCAATAATGAACGGTGCAGAGCACTATATGGCAGCTATGGGGCAATAATGAACAGTGCAGAGCACTATATGGCACAGCTATGGGGCAATACTGAACGGCGCAGAGCACTATATGGCACAGCTATGGGGCAATAATGAACGGCGCAGAGCACTATATGGCAGCTATGGGGCAATAATGAACAGTGCAGAGCACTATATGGCAGCTATGGGGCAATAATGAATGGTGCAGAGCACTATATGGCAGCTATGGGGCAATACTGAACAGCGCAGAGCACTATATGGCAGCTATGGGGCAATAATGAACGGCGCAGAGCACTATATGGCAGCTATGGGGCAATAATGAACGGCGCAGAGCACTATATGGCACAGCTATGGGGCAATACTGAACGGCGCAGAGCACTATATGGCAGCTATGGGGCAATAATGAACGGCGCAGAGCACTATATGGCACAGCTATGGGGCAATAATGAACGGTGCAGAGCACTATATGGCACAGCTATGGGGCAGTAATGAACGGTGCAGAGCACTATATGGCACATCTATGGGGCAATAATGAACGGCGCAGAGCACTATATGGCACAGCTTTCTATGGCACATCTATGGCGCAATAATGAACGGTGCAGAGCACTATATGGCACAGCTTTATATGGAGCATCTTATGGGGCAATAATGAACGGTGCAGAGCACTATATGGCACAGCTTTATATGGCACATCTATGGGGCAAAGATGAACAGTATGGAGCATTATATGTGGCAAAGCTTTATATGGAGCATCTATGGGGCAATAATGAACGGTATGGAGCATCTATTTTTATTTTTGAAATTCACCAGTAGCTGCTGCATTTCCTACCCTAGGCTTATACTCGAGTCAATACGTTTTCCCAGTTTTTTGTGGCAAAATTAGGGGGGTCGGCTTATACTCGGATCGGCTTATCCTCGAATATATACGGTAATCAATTTTAAGAAAAGACTGGGCTCAAAAGGGAATGAGAACCATTTCAATTTTGGAACACAAATTTGGCTGAAATAGATTGGGGGCACTAAGTCATATTTACACTGCCCCTAAGGCTCCCAAACAGAAAAAAAAACAAGTGACCCCATTTTGGAAACTACATCCCTCAAGGATTTTATCCAGGAGTATAGTGAGCATTTTGAACTCCCAGGTACTATACGGAATTTGATAACATTGGCTCGTCATATTGAAAATTTTCATTTTTTTTCACAAAAATGTTGCTTTAGCCTCAAATTTTTAAAGATATGTATGCAAAAATCCACATGACAGCGCGGCAAACACCGCTTCTGATCTGTGGTAAAACCATTACCGCCGGTCAGGCAGCTGTGGTTCCCACACTGTGAAATGACAGTGTGAACCCACAGCTATGATTAGAGGTAAAAAGTTTACCTATGGTCACTGGCGTCGGCTAATTTCTGCTGCTAATAGCGAGAGCAGGCAGTGGCTGTTGGGAGTTTTCATCAGCCTGCACCTGCGCTTTAAAAAAAAACAGAGTGGGTTCTCCTGTATTTTTGATAACCATTAACCAGCCAGTCAAAAATGACAGCTGGGGGTTGCAACCCTCAGCTGTCAGCGTTAGCAAGGCTGGTTATCAAGAATAGAGGGGTACCCACACTGTTTTTTTTTAATTATTTAAATAATGCTGTGAATACATATGGTCATTAGGCATAGGCTTTTTTGATAAGTGCCACCCGGGTCTTTTATAGGTATTAGTATTCGAAGCCCCCATATAGTAGCCAAGAGCTGCATCACATTTACAGCACCACTCCAGCATTTTTTTTTTATTTCACTGCTGGAGCGGAGCTGAAAATCCAAGTCCCCTGCCCCCTGTCTGATACTCATCTTCTGGCGTTTTCAGCTGTTTTTGTCTCTGCTCGGCTCCGTCGCCTGCAGTTAGTGACCTGTCCGCTGCCCCAGTGTTTCATGGAGCAGCGCAGAGGTCACTAATCAATGTGAGTCAATGGGAGCCTCGTTCTGGCCTCTTTCTAACTCTCAGGGTATGTTGCAGAAATAACCACGCGGAAACGCTGAGTTGTATTTTCCGCAGCATGTCAATTCTTTGTGCGGATTCTGCAGTGTTTTACACCCGCTCCTGTATACGAATCCTCAGGTGTAAAAATGCAGGCGAAATCCTCAAAAAAAACGCAGATAATCCGCAGTAAATCCACAGGTAAAACGCAGCACGTTTTACCAGTGGATTTTGCAAAAACGGTGCAGAAAAATCCGCAACGTGTGCACATAGCCTCATAGTCTTACATTGAGTGCTTGTGACACAGCTTCTAACTTCTGGCCTATCAGAAGCTGCTCTCACAAGTTTGAGCCGTGGGACTGCAGCAGTGCCGCAAAATAGTGAATATGCCAGAGGATGAGTAAATGACCGGGGACGGGGACGGGGACTTGCACTTAAAACACCACTCCAGTGGTGGAAAAAAAACCCCTGCTAGAGTGGTGCTTTAATAATTTAATAATAAACAATTTACTACTATAAAGTTGATAAGGGCTTGGAATAAATGTCTGCAGTCACTTTATGTGACTGCAGACTGCCAAATCATGGCAGGGAGCTGCGGGCCCATCATACTGTGTATAAGGGAGCTGCGGGCCCATCATACTGTGTATAAGGGAGCTGCGGGCTCATCATACTGTGTATAAGGGAGCTGCGGGCCCATCATACTGTGTATAAGGGAGCTGCAGGCTCATCATACTGTGTATAAGGGAGCTGCGGGCCCATCATACTGTGTATAAGGGAGCTGCGGGCCCATCATACTGTGTATAAGGGAGCTGTGGGCCCATCATACTGTGTATAAGGGAGCTGCGGGCCCATCATACTATGTAAGAGAGCTGCGACCCCATCATACTGTGTATAAGGAAGCTGTGGCCCCATCATACTGTGTATAAGGAAGCTGGGGCCTCATCATACTGTGTATAAGGAAGCTGTGGCCTCATCATACTGTGTATGAGGAAGCTGCGGGCCCATCATACTGTGTATAAGGGAGCTGCGGGCTCATCATACTGTGTATATGGAAGCTGTGGCCCCATCATACTGTGTATAAGGGAGCTGTGGGCTCATCATACTGTGTATAAGGAAGCTGTGGCCCCATCATACTGTGTATAAGGAAGCTGTGGCCCCATCATACTGTGTATGAGGAAGCTGCGGGCCCATCATACTGTGTATAAGGGAGCTGCGGGCCCATCATGCTGTGTATAAGGGAGCTGCGGGCTCATCATACTGTGTATAAGGTTGCTGCGGGCCCATCATACTGTGTATAAGGGAGCTGCGGGCCCATCATACTGTGTATAAGGGAGCTGCAGGCCCATCATACTGTGTATAAGGAAGCTGTGGTCCCATCATACTGTGTATAAGGAAGCTGCGGGCCCATCATACTGTGTATAAGGAAGCTGTGGCCCATCATACTGTGTATAAGGGAGCTGCGGGCTCATCATACTGTGTATAAGGAAGCTGTGGCGCCATCATGCTGTGTAAAAGGAAGCTGTGGCCCCATCATACTGTGTATAAGGAAGCTGCGGGCCCATCATACTGTGTATAAGGAAGCTGTGGCCCCATCATACTGTGTATAAGGGAGCTGTGGCCCCATCATACTGTGTATAAGGGAGCTGCGGGCTCATCATACTGTGTATAAGGGAGCTGCGGGCCCATCATACTGTGTATAAGGGAGCTGCAGGCTCATCATACTGTGTATAAGGGAGCTGCGGGCCCATCATACTGTGTATAAGGGAGCTGTGGGCCCATCATACTGTGTATATGGGAGCTGCGGGCCCATCATACTGTGTAAGAGAGCTGTGGCCCCATCATACTGTGTATAAGGAAGCTGGGGCCTCATCATACTGTGTATAAGGAAGCTGTGGCCCCATCATACTGTGTATGAGGAAGCTGCGGGCCCATCATACTGTGTATAAGGGAGCTGCGGGCTCATCATACTGTGTATAAGGAAGCTGTGGCCCCATCATACTGTGTATAAGGAAGCTGTGGCCCCATCATACTGTGTATAAGGAAGCTGTGGGCCCATCATACTGTAAATAAGGGAGCTGCGGGCCCATCATACTGTGTATAAGGGAGCTGCGGGCCCATCATACTGTGTATATGGAAGCTGTGGCCCCATCATACTGTGTATAAGGAAGCTGTGGCCCATCATACTGTGTATAAGGGAGCTGCGGGCTCATCATACTGTGTATAAGGAAGCTGTGGCCCCATCATACTGTGTATAAGGAAGCTGTGGCCCCATCATACTGTGTATAAGGAAGCTGCGGGCCCATCATACTGTATATAAGGGAGCTGCGGGCCCATCATACTGTGTATAAGGGAGCTGCAGGCCCATCATACTGTGTATATGGAAGCTGTGGCCCCATCATACTGTGTATAAGGAAGCTGTGGCCCATCATACTGTGTATAAGAGAGCTGCGGGCTCATCATACTGTGCATAAGGAAGCTGTGGCCCCATCATGCTGTGTAAAAGGAAGCTGTGTTCCCATCATACTGTGTATAAAGAAGCTGCAGGCCCATCATACTGTGTATAAGGAAGCTGTGGCCCCATCATACTGTGTATAAGGGAACTGTGGCCCCATCATACTGTGTATAAGGGAGCTGCGGGCCCATCATACTGTGTATAAGGGAGGTGCGGGCCCATCATACTGTGTATAAGGAAGCTGTGGCCCCATCATACTGTGTATAAGGGAGCTGTGGGCCCATCATACTGTGTATAAGGAAGCTGCGGGCTCATCATACTGTGTATAAGGGAGCTGCGGGCTCATCATACTGTGTATAAGGGAGCTGTGGGCTCATCATACTGGCTAAAAGGGAGCTGCGGGACCATCATACTGTGTATAAGGGAGCTGTGGGCCCATCATACTGTGTATAAGGAAGCTGTGGCCCCATCATACTGTGTATAAGGGAGCTGTGGGCCCATCTGTTATGACCTGGTGGTCAGGACAATAATGGACCTGGTGGTTAAGAGCACACGGAATGACCTGATAGTTACTGATAATAAAGGACGAGCTCTGGGACGTGGGAACTCTGCTGACCGCAATCCCTAATCCTATCACACACTAGAAATAGCCGTGGATTGCTCCTAACGCTCCCTATGCAACTCGGCACAGCCTAATGAACTAGCTAGCCCTGAAGATAGAAAAATAAAGCCTACCTTGCCTCAGAGAAATTCCCCAAAGGAAAAGGCAGCCCCCCACATATAATGACTGTGAGTAAAGATGAAAATACAAACACAGAGATGAAATAGATTTAGCAAAGTGAGGCCCGACTTACTGAACAGACTGAGGATAGGAAAGGTTGCTTTGCGGTCAGCACAAAAACCTACAAAAAGAACACGCAGAGGGTGCAAAAAGACCCTCCGCACCGACTCACGGTGCGGAGGCGCTCCCTCTGCGTCCCAGAGCTTCCAGCAAGCAAGACAACAATAAAAATAGCAAGCTGGACAGAAAATAGCAAACCAAAGAAAAACAAGCAGGAACTTAGCTTCTGCTGGGAAGACAGGTCACAAGAACGATCCAGGAGTGAACTAGACCAATACTGGAACATTGACAGGTGGCATGGAGCAAAGATCTAAGTGGAGTTAAATAGAGCAGCCAGCTAATGAATTAACCTCGTCACCTGTGGAAGGAAACTCAGAAACACCCACCAGAGGAAGTCCATGGACAGAACCAGCCGAAGTACCATTCATGACCACAGGAGGGAGCCCGACAACAGAATTCACAACACCCATCATACTGTGTATAAGGAAGCTGTGGCCCCATCATGCTGTGTATAAGGAAGCTGTGGCCCCATCATACTGTGTATAAGGAAGCTGTGGCCACATCATACTGTGTACAGGAGAACTGTGAGGGACATCATACTGTTTGACGGAAGCTGCGGGCCCATCATACTGTTTATAAGGGAGCTGTGGACCCACCATACTGTGTATAGGGAATTGTGAAGGCATATTGTGCATATGGGAGCTGTTGGCCCATTGCACTGTATATAGAGGAGCTCTGGAGGGGGCATTATACTTTGTTTAGTGGAGCTCTGTCAGCATTATACTGTGTAAAGGGGGGCAGTGAGAACATCATACGGTGTATCGGGGAGTTATAGAATCATCATACTGTGTATAGGGAAGCTGTGGGGGCCTTATACTGTGTATATGGAAGCTTTGAGCTCACCATACTGTGTATAATGGAGCAGTTCATGAGGGAACTTAGGGGATATTATTAAATGTAAAGTGGGCAATTAAGCATTACTGTATTGTTATAGGGGCACTCAGAGTATTGCGACCATCAAAGTTGCATATCGTCACAATATGGCGGTAACATCAATGTTCGTTTTTATATATAGATTTATTTTCAATAACAGCGCGGTCATATTCTGAGGTTCCACTATATTCACAATTAGAGTGCGCAACCATAGCTGTAATCAGGGTTACCTGGTTAGGGGCCCACTCAGATGTTTCGCACCCCCCTAAGTTGAAACCCTAGCTACGCCTCTGGATGAGAGTGTCCATAATGAAAGGGGGTTTAAGATCCCAAAATGACCACAAGATCCCCATCACATCCAGAATGACAGTGTGAGGAATGGCAGATGTAACTGAGGCCATTAGTGATTAAACAGGATATTTATTTTAACCAGAGGAAACCATCATTTTGTTCCCAGTGTCAGATGTTAGAAGTGAAGTAGGGACACTTAATATGGGTGTATGTGTCCAGGTTCGCATAGGCACATATGTCCATGGGATAGGTGATAGATCTATAGGCTGAATGCCCAGCAATGATATTTTGGGCACTGACCAGGCTGGAACAATAAAGTATTAATAGCTTACCCAAGGAAAATAATTCAAGTATATATTCAAGATGCAGAAGGCCGGTTCATAGGCACAGTCCACTGAAAAAACCCTTAGGTGATTGTTCTGACAAAGTCAACTGACAAAATCATCTATATATATAATTGTCTAAGGGGCACTTCCGTCTGTTTGTCTGTCTGTCTGCTTGTCTGTCTGTCACGGAAATCCCGCGTCGCTGATTGGTCGTGCACAGTCCGGCCGTGAATTCGCCCCTTCCTACTCTCTGTCAGTGCCCCCTCCAGTCAGCACTCACACAGGGTTAATGGCTGCGTTACACCACGTTATGCCACGGTGTAACGCAGTCCGTTAACACTGCTATTAACCCTGTGTGACCAACTTTGTGCCTATGCAGCATCAATAGTAAAAAGATCTAATGTTAAAAATAATTGACAAAATAAAATATCATTACATTCTCACCTTTCATTGCCCTTCCTGCTGCTCCTCGCGACGCTCCAGTCCATGCATTGTGGTCTCGCGAGATGATGACGTAGATGGCTACGTCATCATCTCGCGAGACCGCAATGCATTCTTGGGACCAGAGCGTCGCGAGGAGCATCGGTAAATGCCTGGGCTGGATCCGGGGGCCGACGGAAGGTGAGTATATAACTATCTTTTATTTTAATTATTTTTTTTTAACAGGGATATGGTGCCCACATTGCTATATACTATGTGGGCTGTGTTAGATACTGCATGGGCTGTGTTATATACTACGTCTCTGTGCTATATACTACGTGGTTGTTGTATATATTACATGGCTGGGCAATATACTACATTGCTGCGCTCTATACTACGTGGCCTGTTACTGTATATACAACATGGGCTGTGCTATATACTACGTGGCTGTGCAATATATTACGTGGCTGTGAAATATATCACGTGGCTGTGCAATATATTACGTGGCTGGGCAATATACTACGTGGGCTGTGTTATATACTGCATGGGCTGTGTTATATACTGTGTGGGCTGTGTTGTATACTACGTCTCTGTGCTATATACTACGTGGCTGTGGTATATATTACGTGTCTGGGCAATATAGTACATTGCTGTGCTCTATACTACGTGGGCTGTGTTATATACTACGTCTCTGCTATATACTACTATTATAATAATAATAATACTACGTGGCTGTGCTATATACTACCAGGGCTGTGCTATATACTACGTGGCTGGGCAATATACTACGTGAGTTGTGCCATATACTATGTGGGCTATGTTATATACTACGTGGGCTGTGTTATATACTATGTGGGCTGTGTTATATACTGCGTGGGCTGTATGCTACTTGGCTGTGCTATATTTCTCTGCTGTATCTGTGCATCATGAATCGTGGTGTGTGTTAAAGAGGGGGGCCCACTGAGACTATTTCACCCAGGGCCCTCAAAAACCTGGAGCAGGCCCTGGCTTCACTGATTGTTCGCGGCCGGATGTGACCAATCAGCGACAGGCGCAGTCCGGCTGCGAATTGGCGTGGAATTTGAACCACGCTTCGCTAATTGGTCGCGGCCGGCCAGCTGAATCCTGTGTATAAATTGCATTATTCTGAAAACTTCATAAATAAACTACATACATATTCTAGAAAACCCGATGCGTTAGAATCGGGCCACTATCTAGTGATATCATAAAAGGCCCCCAACAACTGGAATAAACCAGAATGTAGGTTTCATGAGTTTGAACTAAGTAATACTCAAAAGATGGTCTTGGCTTGCAGAGCAAAGTCAAGAAAAGAGTTGCCAGTCTACAATAGGTCATAAGAAATCTAAGTACCACAACACGTTTTCTAAGGGAGAAAGATGATGTAAACATAAGGTAGAAAAATGAATGTAATACCAGTGAGTCCATAGCCAGTAGTTAATGCTGTGAATATATATATATATATATATATATATATATATATATATATATATATATATTTTCCCCATCCATGGTTTATTGTGGAATGGATAGATAATAATATTTAGAACTCCTATACAGTGGGGCAAAAAAGTATTTAGTCAGTCAGCAATAGTGCAAGTTCCACCACTTAAAAAGATGAGAGGCGTCTGTAATTTACATCATAGGTAGACCTCAACTATGGGAGACAAATTGAGAAAAAAAAATCCAGAAAATCACATTGTCTGTTTTTTTAACAATTTATTTGCATATTATGGTGGAAAATAAGTATTTGGTCAGAAACAAACAATCAAGATTTCTGGCTCTCACAGACCTGTAACTTCTTCTTTAAGAGTCTCCTCTTTCCTCCACTCATTACCTGTAGTAATGGCACCTGTTTAAACTTGTTATCAGTATAAAAAGACACCTGTGCACACCCTCAAACAGTCTGACTCCAAACTCCACTATGGTGAAGACCAAAGAGCTGTCAAAGGACACCAGAAACAAAATTGTAGCCCTGCACCAGGCTGGGAAGACTGAATCTGCAATAGCCAACCAGCTTGGAGTGAAGAAATCAACAGTGGGAGCAATAATTAGAAAATGGAAGACATACAAGACCACTGATAATCTCCCTCGATCTGGGGTTCCATGCAAAATCTCACCCCGTGGGGTCAGAATGATCACAAGAACGGTGAGCAAAAATCCCAGAACCACGCGGGGGGACCTAATGAATGAACTGCAGAGAGCTGGGACCAATGTAACAAGACCTACCATAAGTAACACACTACGCCACCATGGACTCAGATCCTGCAGTGCCAGATGTGTCCCACTGCTTAAGCCAGTACATGTCCGGGCCCGTCTGAAGTTTGCTAGAGAGCATTTGGATGATCCAGAGGAGTTTTGGGAGAATGTCCTATGGTCTGATGAAACCAAACTGGAACTGTTTGGTAGAAACACAACTTGTCGTGTTTGGAGGAAAAAGAATACTGAGTTGCATCCATCAAACACCATACCTACTGTAAAGCATGGTGGTGGAAACATCATGCTTTGGGGCTGTTTCTCTGCAAAGGGGCAAGGATGACTGATCCGTGTACATGAAAGAATGAATGGGGCCATGTATCGTGAGATTTTGAGTGGAAACCTCCTTCCATCAGCAAGGGCATTGAAGATGAAACGTGGCTGGGTCTTTCAACATGACAATGATCCAAAGCACACCGCCAGGGCAACGAAGGAGTGGCTTCGTAAGAAGCATTTCAAGATCCTGGAGTGGCCTAGCCAGTCTCCAGATCTCAACCCTATAGAAAACCTTTGGAGGGAGTTGAAAGTCCGTGTTGCCAAGCGAAAAGCCAAAAACATCACTGCTCTAGAGGAGATCTGCATGGAGGAATGGGCCAACATACCAACAACAGTGTGTGGCAACCTTGTGAAGACTTACAGAAAACGTTTGACCTCTGTCATTGCCAACAAAGGATATATTACAAAGTATTGAGATGAAATTTTGTTTCTGACCAAATACTTATTTTCCACCATAATATGCAAAAAAATTGTTAAAAAAACAGACAATGTGATTTTCTGGATTTTTTTTTCTCAGTTTGTCTCCCATAGTTGAGGTCTACCTATGATGTAAATTACAGACGCCTCTCATCTTTTTAAGTGGTGGAACTTGCACTATTACTGACTGACTAAATACTTTTTTGCCCCACTGTATTTACAGAGCCCTTGACATGCCAAAACGGCAGAACCCCCCCAAAAATGACCCCATTTTGGAATCTAGCCCTCTCAAGGAAGTCATGCGCATTTTTAACCTACAGGTGATTCCATTTGACGTCTTGGAAGGAATCGAGAGTGGATGCCAAGTTGCGTTTGGAGAGCCCCTGATGTCCCTAAACAGTAGAAACCTCCCACACGTGACCACATTTTGGAAACTAGACCCCTCTAGGAATGTATCTAGATGTACGTAGAGCATCTTGAACCCCTAGGTGCTTCACAGAAATTTATAACGTAAAGCCATGAAAATAAAACAATCCCATTTTTCTCACGTTCTTTTAGCCCCATTTTTTATTTTCACAGGGGTAGCGGGGAAAATGGACTCCAAAATTCATTGTGCAAATTTCTCCTCAGTGTGCTGATACCACATATGTTGGGGAAAACTACTGTTTGGGATATAACAGGGATCGGAAGGAAAGGAGCACCGTTTGAATGGCTGGAACCCTATATGCGGTTGTACACTGTTGTATGAGCACACTGCAGGTATCGGACGGGAAGGAGCATGGCTTTTAGAAACCAGATTCCGTTTGAATAATTAGAGGGCCCATTAGCCAAACCCGTTAGGTGACAGATTATTAGAAACCCCCACAAGTGACTGCATTTTGGAATCTTCACTGCTTAAAGTGTATATCTGGAACTTTATGAAAAATAACGGAACAAATAGACAAGAATAGTTCTTATTTTTCTTTTTGCACTGTTCACTGTGCAGTATAAGTAATTAGGCGGCTTTATTCTTTGGGTTGATGCGATTACAGCGAAACCAGATTTATATAATTTGTTTACATTTTGCTGCTATCACACAGTAAAATTGCATTTCTATAAAGAAAAATAGCTATTTTGTCACCAAATTCTGAGAACTGTAACTATTTTATTGTTTGTCGGACAGAGCTGTATGAGGGCTTACTTTCTGCTCGATGAGTGGGAGATTTGTTTTGGTACCATTTTGGAGTACATAATAGTTTTTGATTACTTTTTATTCACATTTTTCAGACGCAGAATGAACAAAACCAGCTATTCAGTTATGGCTTGAATCTTTATATTTTTTTTTTGCGCCGTTCACTGTGTGGTAAAAGTCATAAGACAGATTTGTTCACATCAGGTCAGTACAATTACAGCGATTTCAGATTTATATAGGTTTTAAACTTTGCTGCTTTTATAGACTAAAAACAATATTTTACAAAAATGAATTTGATTTTGCATCACCATACTCTAAGTTTAAGCTGTAACTTTTTATTTTTTTTCCCCGAGTGACCCATTTTAGGATTTATTTTGCCTTGTTATTTATAACATTTTTTACATATGACATTTTGATAACTTTTTACTCAATCTTTTGTGTGTCAGCATGATGAAAAAGTGACATTTTTGGTGTGTTTTTATTTGCTTTTTTTTTTTACGTGACTGCTGTGCAAAGTAAATAATATGACAGTTTTATAGATCAAGTTTTTCTGGATGCGGCGATACCAATTATGTGTACTTTTTTTGTTTATCTTTGTTTTATCACAAAAGCTGTGTTTTTAGTGGTGAAACCGCTTTTTGTGGTTTTTGTGCACATTTTTTTTACACATTTTATTTCACTTTTTGTCCCATGTAGAACATGTATGATTTTTACTCTGAATGTTGTTCTCATGCATTGCAGTATTCATGCACAGTAGGGCATGAGAACTGTCAGTGCCTCATTGAACAAAAAAAGAAGACAAGGCTCTACCGTAAAGCCCGCACACTACACCACAAAGTTATACCAAAATATCAAATTTTATTGGGTACACCATAACAGCAAAAAAACATTAAAACACAAGTAAAAACAGAACAACACCCCACTCCTGGACCCCCTTAAAGATAGAATGCATCCATGTAATACACAGTAGAGCAAATGGGAGGACGTATGTCACAAAAATACAAATATACATAAACAATGATCATAACATATCCAACCATAAATGTATAGAGTATGCTATAGATGCACCTAAAGTAGGAGAGACCCCCTAAAAATACCCCTAAATACACGTAAAGTGTGCCATAGCCTAGCAATAGCTAAAATAGATCCTAATGGGACAACCAAATATATATATAAACCAATAATACAATGGCCCCAAAGAACTGGTTTAAATGTGGATCAAAACCCCATCGTATGTAAGGATGCGATAAAAACAGGCAAAGATGTAAGAGGCAAAATCATGCACACATCAGTGGGAAAAGGAGGATACAAACCCAAAAAGGGGGGCCACAGATGGAAACCAGAGCGGGGTGCGACCCAACGCGTATCGCCGTAACCCGTACGGCTTCGTCAGGGGAAGATGAGTACAGGTGAACGCAAGGCAAATAAATACCTGCCAGCTGATCGGTGAAGCAACCGCCGGTGTGGAACACAGGTGTCAGGGGAAAGCCGAGATGCAAAACCCGGAAGCAGACCACATAGTAAAGCGCCGAGCCGCGCATGGGCAGAAGAATCCGGACCCACGGCGCCTGCGTGAAGAGACCCGAGGCAACAGCGGCCAGTACGCATGGACAACAACCGCAGCTAAACAGTGGGGCCCAGATGGATGGGTGCATACATAACATGCAACCCAAGGCCAATTGTCACGGGCACAGCTGGAGGAGACCACCGCGCCTGCGCACAAAATATGGTACGGCTGGTCGGTCAGGCATCCCAGCTGAAATACTGCGCATGAGCAGAACGACTCACATGAGTCAGAGAGTGCAGGTGCAGAGAATAGCCCTAGATCACCGGGCCCATGTAAAATGTGAAAGGAGCAAAAAGCAACAGCGCAGCTCCCGGGAGTCTGGAAACGGGGGGAGGGGGAAGGGGGATGCCAAAACCCCAGAGCAAACATATTGAAAAAAGGAAAAATAAATAAACAACAAAAAACAATAATAACACAAAGACAAGGCGCCACAATACAGCACAAAAAATGCACATATAATATGTACAAACACACACATGTAAAAGCAAGACAATTGGACCAAGACGATGAAAAAACTGACATAAAACATATGTGAACACATACAATAATACACGAGACAGTGCAAACAAATGAAATAATAGTAAAACCAACACCAATATTAGTAGACCAGGCACAAAGCCCTTTATATAATTTATTGATATAAGCTGAAAAATATATATACATATAAGAACTACACTCACCCCCAGACCCCCTAACATAGTCATAAAGGAAAATAGAAAAGGCACATGATGGAACCCATAGACATGAAATAGAAAGGGGAAGGGCAGAAAATGCACTGAAAGTATAAAGCTATAAATACACCAATATATAAATATATATGTATATACAAAGCAGCAAGACCAAAAAGGCCCGAAAGTCTTGGCGTATGGAATCCGCCCATAGTTTGAAAAGTCAAATGTAATAAGTACCAGGAGAGACCCCAAAACTCAAGAGGCCACAACGATGGGACCAAACGGATATAAGATAAAATAGGAAGTTCCCAAGAAAGATAGGAACCTTCCCAAAAACAACAGCCGCATTTATAATCCAGGAGCAGGCGCGGAAATATCCAATATAGATAAACGTGAGCATATCCTGAAATCCAATAGATACAGAATGTATGGAATCCTTCACACATGACGGTGCATATTATTTTTCCAAGAAAAAACGGAACCTTCCCAAGAGCAGCAATCGCGTTTACACTCCAGGCGCAGGCGGGGGAATGTCCAATATGGATAGATGTGGGCATATCCCAAAGTCCAATAGGTACAGAATATATGGACTCTTTCACACATAACAGTGCATATTATATCCATAAATATAATGTATAAACCACAATATATCCAGAGAATGCTTGAGGGACATTCCACATCCACACAGATGGCATACACGTTTAATGGCCATGGAGAACAGAGCACGCCAAAACAGGAAAGGGACCAGTGGCACCTAAAAAGGAGGGCAAAAACATAAAAGAAGGGAATGAGTAAAATGAACCATGACCATAATGGACAAAAATGCAGAGGAACAGAGGGCTATTCCCCCAAAAAAACAGTGAATAAAAGCTCCTCATTGAGGCCCACAGGAGTAGTGGAATTAAGTTGGAAAATCCAGCGGGATTCTGACCGCAAAAGCAATTTCCTCGGACAGCCCCCCCTATTGGACAATTGTATTTTATCCAACCCAACCACCCGTGTGTTGTTGGTTTTACCGGAGTGGTGGGTAAGATAGTGAGAAGCCACCGAAGTAAGAGGTTTACCCCTTGATTGATCCAGAGAGGCCAGATTAATAGTTGAGAGATGTTTTTGTATCCGTCGTCGAAGCTCCTGGGATGTCTGTCCCACATATACCAATTGGCATGGGCATATTAAGGCATAGACGACACAGCTGCTTTTACAATTGATGTAGTTCTTCAAGGTGTAACTGGTTCCATCCCTGGGATTAACAAAAAAATCTCTGTTAGTATACATGTAAGGGCAGACATTGCAGCTGCCACATGCAAAGGAACCCTTTAAAACCACACCCCGGTGCAATTTCCTCGTCTGCCTGGTGTAATGGCTCCTGGTAAGGAGGTCCCTGAAATTCGGAGCCCTTCTTGCCGTAAGCATTGGTGTCTCACTAACGATTTTAGATGTCTGGAGGTCCGTCGTGAGAATATCCCAATGTCTGCGTAGGATCCCCCTCACTTGTGACCAGTTGGAATTAAAGGTGGTAATAAAACGAGGTCTGGGGTTAACAACTTTCGTCCTAGCAGTCAGTAAGGATACCTGTGTTTGGGACCTAGCACGCTCATAGGCCGCCGAGATACACCTCCTAGGATAGCTTCTTCCCCTAAGCCGTGATGTAAGTTCTCGTGCCTCCGTGTGGAAATCATGGTCTTCAGTGCAGTTACGTCGGATCCGCAGGAACTGCCCAATTGGCACCCCTCTCCTGGTATGGGCTGGATGGAAACTTCGGTATTCTAGGAGGGAATTCGTGGCTGTAGGCTTCCGGAACAGGCTCGTAACCAGCGATCCATTCTCCACTGTGATCCGAAGATCCAGGAACGTCACTGATGATAGAGACATTGTATACGTCAGAATGATATTGTGTGTGTTGTGATTCAATGTCTCAATAAAGTGCCGGCATTCCGATTCTGTACCTGTCCAAACAAAAAATAAATCATCAATGTAACGCCGCCAATAGCGTACATAGGTGTTGAATGATGCCAGAGGGTAAACCACGGTGGCCTCCCACCATCCCAAAAACAAATTTGCGAGGGCCGGGGCACAGCGTGCCCCCATGGCCACCCCGGATACCTGCAAAAAGAATGTCCTATCGAACAAAAAATAATTGTGATGCAAAATAAAGTCCAATAGGTCAACTACAAAAGAGTCGTGCATTCTGTCCGAGTCCCGAATAAGGTCAAGAAAATACAAAACCGCCGCAGTCCCATCTCCATGGCCATTATTCGAATACAAGGACTCCATGTCACATGTCACAAGCAAGGCCTGTGATGGTATGCTCATATCCAAGCATGTGCGAATGAAGTGCGAGGAATCCTGCACAAAAGAAGGCAAATCTTTGACCAGTGGTTGTAAAAAATAATCCACATATGTTGATGCCTTTTCACAAAGGCTCCCAATACTGGCCACAATAGGACGGCCAGGAGGTTTCACCAAATCCTTGTGTACCTTGGGCAGCATGTAGAAGGTGGACACAATAGGACACTCCACCCACAAAAATCTAAATTCCTGTTCCCGGATGATACCCAAATCCTTGGCCCTATCCAGGAATCTCCTATATTTCACAGAGAATAGTCCCATGGGATCCGACGGGAGCTTCCTGTAAAATTTGGTGTTTTGTAGTTGGCGATTGGCCTCCTCCAAGTATAGTTCATGTGACCAAAGAACCACGTTGCCCCCCTTGTCAGCCTCCTTGATTATGAATGACTGATTATTTTAAGGCCAAAAATAGCCCTCCTCTCCAGGGCATTGAGATTGTGAGGTAGGGAAGGCCGAGAAGATAGTGAAAGTATGTCTTTCTTCACTAACTCAAAAAAGACCCTAATCTTGTCATGTGTGAGACATGTGGAAATGTTATGGCTTGGATGTGATTTTCTGCATCTTTTGTTCAACCATTTTAAAGAAAAAAGAAATAAATGTGTTAAATAAAATACAATAGAAAATTATCCAAAATCCTGACATTTAACTGCAATTTTCTATCTTACAAAGTGTGCAGGGTCTTTCCGTCATCCGAAAACTTGGATTCTCCACGGATTTGAGCCAGCTGCTTCTGCCTACATGATATGAAATAGACTGTATATATATGTGACGGATGTACATTGATACGCTGTTACCTTGTGCCATATTTCTTCACCATGTAGGGTTGTATGTAGTCATGTTGGTGTTCCTTATGCTATATTTTATGCTTTGTAATACCTTTTCCTCCCCTCTTTGCTTGTGCATTTGACCCAAGTATATTATAACACTTGTGACTTATGAGAGGGTAAGGTATTTATATATATTTATTGCAGTACCACTGCGTTCTAGTACAGCTTTTATTATGCAGGACACCGTTACTAATTACGCTTCTCATATGCCAACATTATTCACTCCATCAGCTGCTGTACTGCTCTCCTGATATGCTCACCCCTGTGGCCGTGCGCATTGCGCTGTGTACGGGTGTCTCCTGCTTGTGGGCGGGCGTCTCTGTGCCCTGTGCGTGATCTCCGGGTATTTGCCTGGTGCTTGCGCACTTAGTCTGACGCCCAGCACCCATGCCTGACCTGGCCGTCGCAGTGCGCATGCGCCACCTGCACCACTCGGATTGGCTGGGACTGTACATGTGACCAGGGTTGGGGGGGTTATTAGAAGGTCCTGCACTGCTTTACTCCTTATCCCCTTGAGAAAGCGGCATGGTAGTGCCGCGAAACGCGCGTCGGGGTGCTCTTTTCCGGTGGGACTCCCCTCCTCTGCCCTCTTCATTGGTAAGCGTATTCATGCCATCCATTGCGCTACTATGTATTACCCATCATTATGGTTGTAGTCCCTTCCTGGCTACCGCACTACTCTGGATACATTCAGGCTTGCCAATTTCACTTTTCACATGGGGTCCTTTGTCCCCCCTCTGTGGATACTTATGTACTTATATATGGGGGCAATGGGGTGGCAGTTCCCCTTCTGTGCTTGACTAGGAATGCCTATTATTGGAATGTATTACTGTTCTTTGTTTTAATATTTGTACTAATAAAGATATTCACTTATATATTTAACAGTACTATATGCTCCTTATTCTCCTGCTTATATATGCACTCAAGGAATGTATCTAGATGTGTGGTGAGCACCTTGAACCCCCACGTGGTTCACATAATTTTATAACGATTTGCCATCAAAATAAAAAAAATCACATTTTTCCAACACAAATTTTTCATTTTCATAAGGGTAACAGGAGAATATGGACCTCAAAATGTGTTGTGCAATTTCTCCTGAGTACGTTGATACCCCATATGTGATGAAAAACTACTGTTTGGGTGCACGGCAGGTATCACGCTCAGTGTAGAAAAAACTAAGTGCAACACGAATGGATACGGCGAATAGAACCCAACACTAGGGAAGGGGGAGTGGAGACCACTAGGCAGATCTAATGTTACCCTGTCTGCCCCAAGCGTCGCTACATAGGTTCCGCACCTATCGCCAAGCCGGATACGTGACCCCTGCCTGACCCTGGTGATGAGTCCTGCATAGGGAAGGACAGGATGAGAACCAGTCAATCCCCTTTACAACTAAAGACAGATGTGATACACAAACAAGGGGAGCACTTAGCTTGAGTAGACTTAGAGAGAAACACAGACGTCCTCCAAACACCAAAGAGGAAGATAGCTGACTGCTATAGTGCAAAGCCTCCACAGGGAAATGGAAATATCATCGGCCACTCCCAGCAGCAATCTGAGTTACAAACACCCCGGTCCAGGTGTGTCAACTAAATCCTGGGGAAGGCTGCCACAGCATACTAGAATTAGAAGATCAGGAAGAAACCTTCAAACCAAACTGCTGAGACCTTCTGCAGTCAGATGCAGAGCGACGGTCTGCAGCCTTTGACACACCCGTGACAGCAGGGCACAGAAAGGAAGGAGCACCATTAGACCTTTTGAGTGCAAAATTGTCTGGAATAGATAGCGGGCGCCATGATGCATTTAGAGAATACCTGATATGCCTAAACAGTGGAAATCCATAACAAGTGACCACATTTTGGAAACTGCGCCTCTTGAAGAATACCTCTAGGGGTGTAGTGAACATTTTAAACCCACAGGTATTTCACAGAATGTATAACATTGGACTGTGAAAATGAAAAGTTAAATTTTTTTGTACTAAAATGTTGTTGTAGCTCTAAGTTTTTAATTTTTCAAAAGGGCTAATTGGAGAAAATGGACCTCAAACTTTGTTACACAATGTTTACTGAGTATGACAGTTCACCATGTGTGGCCAAAAACTATTTTTTAGGCACAGTGCAAAGTTCTGAAGAGAAAGAGCGTCATATTGGAGTATAGATTTTGCTGGACTGATTTGCAAGTGCCATTTTAATTTAGCAAAGACCCAGACATGCCAGGTCATCAGGACCCCCATAAGTGACCCTATTTTACAAACAAAACCTCTTAGTGAAATTAGGGGTACAGTGAGCATATTGACACCACATGTGTTTTACATCATTTTATACCGTTGAGCAGTGAAGAAAACAAAAATTACTTTTTTACCACTGTAATGTTGTATTAGACCCAGATTTTACATTTTCACAGTGGGAAATATATAAAAATGATCACAAAATTTGTTACACAGTTTTTTGTGAACATGGTAATAAACCATATGTGGCTGTTTAATACTGTTTTCTCACACGCGAGACTCAAGACGAAAGGAGTGCAATTTGACTATGGGAGAACATTTTTCAGTGGAATAGTTTGCAGACTCCATATACAGAGCCCCTAAGTGCCAAAAGAGCAGAATACACACTCAATTGAACCCAATTTGGAAATTACACAACTCTGGGAATTCAGTTACGGGTGTAGTGATGATTTTCTAACAATGGATATTGCTAAGTGAAAATTCAAATAAACCATTATAGTACCCTGTACGTTGCAGTGCCCAGGAAATTGTAGTGCGCTGTAAGTTTTGCTCAGATCATGCTTCTGGAGAGAGGCACCTCGTAAATTAAGTGGGCTCTCCTCACTACAGTAGTGCCAAACATGTGGACGTTAACTGTTGATTAGGCACACTGTGGGACTCAAAAAGAGGGGAGGGATTTGGATTTGGGAGCTCAGGTTTTACTGGATTTTTTATGTCAGAGCCATGTCACTTTTCCAGAGACTTTGTGCAACCAGAAAAGTAAACACCCTCTAAATTTCTGTTAAAACATGATGAACTTGAGTGAGGATTTGATTTTTGGTGGGTTGAGTAGCTTTTATTGGTGGCATTTTGGATCATGTTTATCCTGTGCTCTACACTGAGCACTTACATCGGGGTTTCTATCTAAATCTACAAAATACGTGATTCAGATGAAAGAGATCCGTTCCTTAATGAAGCAGCAACATTTCCATGGAGTTCCATAAAAGTAAATATTTATAAAAACTAGCCTATCATGCATGCACTTTACTTTTGTATATGTTACTGATGTATTGAGGTAAAACAGCTTTGAAGAAAGTTAAGAAAAATGTGTTCTTTGTAATAGAGTTAAATGAGTAAATTATACTTCCATAATTTTTCATCACATTTGGTTTTGATCAAATTTATCCATTTTAATATGTTTGTTTTGTACTCACAATACAATAATGAACATGGTCAAATACCTTAGTAAAGAAATCAGAAAGTTTCCTGACATTTTGAATTTCAAAAATTGTCATAAAATAATGAAAGCCAATCATTGTATTAAATCTATCATACTTATTAATTAGATCATTCACACGTTCACTGGACATGTCTGTGTGCTGCCCGTCGGTTAAATAAGCTTCACGTGGTTCCATACAGTTTTGTTGATGCATACACACTAGGGTTGAGCGACCTTGACCTTTTTAGAGTCGAGCCGTGTTTCGCGAAACCCGACTATCTTAGAAGTCGAGTCGAGTGGAATCGGCCGATTATCGCGAAAAGTCGGGTATCGCCCGAAACACGAAACCCAATGCAAGTCAATGGGGGAGCATAGTCGGCAGTGAGTGGAGGCCAGGAAAACACCTACACTGCCCATTTTAATGGCAAAAACATCCATTCTTGTTAAAGAAGCTTGTCAATCGTAATTTACCTTATAATAATTGGAAGGCATTTGAAATTGGGGGTCATTTGGCTAAAGTTGTGGGGGGTAGGGCTGGTTCAAGTAATTAGTGGGCCCAGAAAATCTGGACCACGTCACGGCAGTGGAGCAGGGAGAGGTAAGTATTTCAACTTTGCAAGTGCTGTGATCCTGAGCAAGCAGGGGGGGCCCACTCGTTGGCATTGGCACTGGCACAGGGCCCCTCAAAGTACAGCGGTGTGTTTGCATGGCGGGGGCGCCTCCCACCGGCAGCAACACTTTTGCGTACTATGAGAGGCCCTGTGCCAGTGACGTCGCCAACTAGTATTCCTCCACCCACCTGATGAAGGAACCTGCACTTTCATCTGCACCTTCCTCTTTGTCCCTGTGTAAGGTGGTATGGTATGCGGGAAGAGGAACCTGACTTTCAGCAGGGTCACAATCTTGCTGTGTAGCGTGCACGGGGAATTTTGCGTAATGGGTCAATGTACCAGCAGACTCATCTATCACTGGCTGGGCAATGGGCAGGATGAGGAGGAAACACAGATATAGGCCCAAAGAATAAAGTTGGCTAAATGCAGTTCAAAATTGGTAACACAGGACTAACCAGGGGGCATTGCAGTGGAGGACAACTGGAATGAGAGGCTGACACAGAGAGTAGGCCCAAATCAGTAAGTAGTCGAAATGCAGTTCAAAATTGGCAACCGTAGTAAACAGGCGGCACAGCTTTGTTCAGTGGAGGAGAACAGCAAGGAGTGGCAGACACCGATAGTAGGCCCCAACCCAACTAGTAGGCCAAATGCAGTCTAACATTAACAACTACTTAACGAGAGCCTGAAAATGGAATTTCAGGACAGGAAACCAGGAGAACAGCAAGGAGTGGCAGACACCGATAGTAGGCCCCAAACCAACTAGTACGCCAAATGCAGTTGTTCCGTTTAACCACAATTTAATGAGAGCCTGAAGATAGAAGTTCAGGAAAGGCAACCTGGAGAACACCTTGGAGTGTAACACACCATCTCTCTACACCCCATACCCAATTTGTAGGCCTAATGCAGCGTAGTTTCCAACAACTACTAAACGAGAGCCGGAAGATCGAAGCTCAGGAAAGGCAACCTGGAGAACACCTTGGAGTGGAACACACCATCTCTCTACACCCCATACCCAATTTGTAGGCCTAATGCAGTGTAGTTTCCAACAACTACTAAACGAGAGCATGAAGATCGAAGCATTGGCGAGGAAACCTGGGGAACACCTTGGAGTGGAACACACCATCTCTCTACACCCCATACCCAATTTGTAGGCCTAATGCAGCGTAGTTTCCAACAACTACTAAACGAGAGCCGGAAGATCGAAGCTCAGGAAAGGCAACCTGGAGAACACCTTGGAGTGGAACACACCATCTCTCTACACCCCATACCCAATTTGTAGGCCTAATGCAGTGTAGTTTCCAAGAACTACTAAACGAGAGCCGGAAGATCGAAGCTCAGGAAAGGCAACCTGGAGAACACCTTGGAGTGGAACACACCATCTCTCTACACCCCATACCCAATTTGTAGGCCTAATGCAGTGTAGTTTCCAAGAACTACTAAACGAGAGCCGGAAGATCGAAGCTCAGGAAAGGCAACCTGGAGAACACCTTGGAGTGGAACACACCATCTCTCTACACCCCATACCCAATTTGTAGGCCTAATGCAGTGTAGTTTCCAAGAACTACTAAACGAGAGCTGGAAGATCGAAGCTCAGGAAAGGCAACCTGGAGAACACCTTGGAGTGGAACACACCATCTCTCTACACCCCATACCCAATTTGTAGGCCTAATGCAGTGTAGTTTCCAAGAACTACTAAACGAGAGCCGGAAGATCGAAGCTCAGGAAAGGCAACCTGGAGAACACCTTGGAGTGGAACACACCATCTCTCTACACCCCATACCCAATTTGTAGGCCTAATGCAGTGTAGTTTCCAAGAACTACTAAGCGAGAGCCGGAAGATCGAAGCTCAGGAAAAGCAACCTGGAGAACACCTTGGAGTGGAACACACCATCTCTCTACACCCCATACCCAATTTGTAGGCCTAATGCAGTGTAGTTTCCAAGAACTACTAAACGAGAGCCGGAAGATCGAAGCTCAGGAAAGGCAACCTGGAGAACACCTTGGAGTGGAACACACCATCTCTCTACACCCCATACCCAATTTGTAGGCCTAATGCAGTGTAGTTTCCAACAACTACTAAACGAGAGCATGAAGATCGAAGCATTGGCGAGGAAACCTGGGGAACACCTTGGAGTGGAACACACCATCTCTCTACACCCCATACCCAATTTGTAGGCCTAATGCAGCGTAGTTTCCAACAACTACTAAACGAGAGCCGGAAGATCGAAGCTCAGGAAAGGCAACCTGGAGAACACCTTGGAGTGGAACACACCATCTCTCTACACCCCATACCCAATTTGTAGGCCTAATGCAGTGTAGTTTCCAAGAACTACTAAACGAGAGCCGGAAGATCGAAGCTCAGGAAAGGCAACCTGGAGAACACCTTGGAGTGGAACACACCATCTCTCTACACCCCATACCCAATTTGTAGGCCTAATGCAGTGTAGTTTCCAAGAACTACTAAACGAGAGCCGGAAGATCGAAGCTCAGGAAAGGCAACCTGGAGAACACCTTGGAGTGGAACACACCACCTCTCTACACCCCATACCCAATTTGTAGGCCTAATGCAGTGTAGTTTCCAAGAACTACTAAACGAGAGCCGGAAGATCGAAGCTCAGGAAAGGCAACCTGGAGAACACCTTGGAGTGGAACACACCATCTCTCTACACCCCATACCCAATTTGTAGGTCTAATGCAGTATAGTTTCCAAGAACTACTAAACGAGAGCCGGAAGATCGAAGCTCAGGAAAGGCAACCTGGAGAACACCTTGGAGTGGAACACACCATCTCTCTACACCCCATACCCAATTTGTAGGCCTAATGCAGTGTAGTTTCCAAGAACTACTAAACGAGAGCCGGGGGATCGAAGCTCAGGAAAGGCAACCTGGAGAACACCTTGGAGTGGAACACACCATCTCTCTACACCCCATACCCAATTTGTAGGCCTAATGCAGTGTAGTTTCCAAGAACTACTAAACGAGAGCCGGAAGATCGAAGCATTGGCGAGGAAACCTGGGGAACACCTTGGAGTGGAACACACCATCTCTCTACACCCCATACCCAATTTGTAGGCCTAATGCAGCGTAGTTTCCAACAACTACTAAACGAGAGCATTAAGATCGAAGCAATGGCGAGGAAACCTGGGGCACACCTTGGGGAGGCAGACACCGTTAGTAGGCCCTACCAAAGTTGTACCCCCAATGCAGTTTTAAAATTCCTAGAGGCTGAAAACAAGACTATTGACGCTCAGCTTTTTTCAAAGGAACACAGCTGAATTGAGACAGACACAGGTAGTAGGACTTAACCCAAAAATGTGGCTCACTGCAGCTTAAAAAAGTTACAGGGGTACACAAGCAGCAGTGCTCTGGGCAGTGGAGGACAATTTCAATAGTGGACCGCAGACAGACTTTGTACGCCTACTATTAAAAAAAGGATGCTCTATGCAATTAAAAATAGGTTCCAGGGATCCACGGGCAGCAGTGGTGTGGTCAGTGGACGAGTATTGGAAGGAGGGACCGCAGACAGGCGTAGTAGGCCTAACATAATAAAATTAGGCTGTAGACACTGTAAAATTGGTTCCAGGGGTACACGGGCAGCAGTGGTGTGGTCAGCGGAGGAAAATTGGAATTAGGGACTGCAGACAGACTTTGTAGGCTGTCCCCTGTGGACCATGCATCCAACACATTAACCCAGTGCGCCGTAATGGACACGTAACTTTTTGTGGACATGCCTACTGGTCCATGCGTCTCTTGTCAGGTGCACCTTTCTACTGTTTGATTGCCTGAGTGCTATGACAATGCAGACTTTTTCATGCCGGTGGAGGGCTGGGATGGCTTTTCTCGCAAAAGAAATGTCGACTGGGTAGCTTGAACCGTTGCACAGCGTAGTTCATCTGGGCTTTCTAAATATAAAACAAAGAAAAAAAGGAGGCTACATGCACTTTCAGCTGGGTTCCAGGGGTACACGGCCAGCATTGGTCTGGTCAGTGGAGAACTATTGGAAGGAGTGACCGCAAACAGGCATCGAAGGCCTAACATAATAACACATTGCTGTTGGCAATTTTAAATTGGTTCCAGGGGAACACGGGCAGCAGTGGCCTGGTCAGTGTAGTAGTAGTAGAAAGAACGGACCGCAGACAGGCATCGAAGGCCTAAAATAAAAAAATTGGGCTGGCTGTAGGCAATTTTAAATTGGTTCCAGGGGTACACGGGCAGCAGTGGTGTGGTCAGTGGAGGCCTAGTGGAAGGAGTGACCGCAGACAGGCATCGAAGGCCTAAAATAATAACACATGGCTGTAGGCAATTTTAAATTCGTTCCAGGGGTACACGGGCAGCAGTGGCCTGGTCAGTGTAGTAGTAGTAGAAAGAACGGACCGCAGACAGGCATCGAAGGCCTAAAATAAAAAAATTGGGCTGGCTGTAGGCAATTTTAAATTGGTTCCAGGGGTACACGGGCAGCAGTGGTGTGGTCAGTGGAGGCATATTGTAAGGAGTGACCGCAGACAGGCATCGAAGGCCTAAAATAATAACACATGGCTGTAGGCAATTTTAAATTGGTTCCAGGGGTACACGGGCAGCAGTGGTGTGGTCAGTGGAGGCCTAGTGGAAGGAGTGACCGCAGACAGGCATCGAAGGCTTAAATTAAAAAAATTGGGCTGGCTGTAGGCAATTTTAAATTGGTTCCAGGGGTACACGGGCAGCAGTGGTGTGGTCAGTGGAGGCATATTGTAAGGAGTGACCGCAGAGAGGCATCGAAGGCCTAAAATAATAACACATGGCTGTAGGCAATTTTAAATTGGTTCCAGGGGTACACGGGCAGCAGTGGCCTGGTCAGTGTAGTAGTAGTAGAAAGAACGGACCGCAGACAGGCATCAAAGGCCTAAAATAAAAAAATTGGGCTGGCTGTAGGCAATTTTAAATTGGTTCCAGGGGTACACGGGCAGCAGTGGTGTGGTCAGTGGAGGCATATTGTAAGGAGTGACCGCAGACAGGCATCGAAGGCCTAAAATAATAACACATGGCTGTAGGCAATTTTAAATTGTTTCCAGGGGTACACGGGCAGCAGTGGTGTGGTCAGTGGAGGCTTAGTGGAAGGAGTGACCGCAGACAGGCATCGAAGGCCTAAATTAAAAAAATTGGGCTGGCTGTAGGCAATTTTAAATTGGTTCCAGGGGTACACGGGCAGCAGTGGTGTGGTCAGTGGAGGCATATTGTAAGGAGTGACCGCAGACAGGCATCGAAGGCCTAAAATAATAACACATGGCTGTAGGCAATTTTAAATTGGTTCCAGGGGTACACGGGCAGCAGTGGCCTGGTCAGTGTAGTAGTAGTAGAAAGAACGGACCGCAGACAGGCATCGAAGGCCTAAAATAAAAAAATTGGGCTGGCTGTAGGCAATTTTAAATTGGTTCCAGGGGTACACGGGCAGCAGTGGTGTGGTCAGTGGAGGCATATTGTAAGGAGTGACCGCAGACAGGCATCGAAGGCCTAAAATAATAACACATGGCTGTAGGCAATTTTAAATTGGTTCCAGGGGTACACGGGCAGCAGTGGTGTGGTCAGTGGAGGCCTAGTGGAAGGAGTGACCGCAGACAGGCATCGAAGGCCTAAAATAAAAAAATTGGGCTGGCTGTAGGCAATTTTAAATTGGTTCCAGGGGTACACGGGCAGCAGTGGTGTGGTCAGTGGAGGCATATTGTAAGGAGTGACCGCAGACAGGCATCGAAGGCCTAAAATAATAACACATGGCTGTAGGCAATTTTAAATTGGTTCCAGGGGTACACGGGCAGCAGTGGTATGGTCAGTGGAGGCCTAGTGGAAGGAGTGACCGCAGACAGGCATCGAAGGCCTAAAATAAAAAAATTGGGCTGGCTGTAGGCAATTTTAAATTGGTTCCAGGGGTACACGGGCAGCAGTGGTGTGGTCAGTGGAGGCCTAGTGGAAGGAGTGACCGCAGACAGGCATCGAAGGCCTAAAATAATAACACATGGCTGTAGGCAATTTTAAATTGGTTCCAGGGGCACACGGGCAGCAGTGGTGTGGTCAGTGGAGGCCTAGTGGAAGGAGTGACCGCAGACAGGCATCGAAGGCCTAAAGTAAAAAAATTGGGCTGGCTGTAGGCAATTTTAAATTGGTTCCAGGGGTACACGGGCAGCAGTGGTGTGGTCAGTGGAGGCATAGTGGAAGGAGTGACCGCAGACAGGCTTCGAAGGCCTAACATAACAAAAATGTCAATACAATGGTATTGTCAGTGGCAGGCATTGAAAGATGTCAGCGCATAGACTAAACATTGGTGGAGCTGTGAGATAATTTTGCAAGTGGTAGAGCACTGTTTGAGCTGGGGGAGGGGGAACTGTCTTGTGGCCGGCGGTACAGGCCCAGGGCCCCTCATATTACAACGGTGTGTCTGACGTTGGGTGCGCACCACCACCGCCAGAGACACTTTATTGTACTAGGAGGGACCCAGTGGCAGTGCCATCAACCAAAAGCGGGCACACCCACCTCTTCAGACAAACAGCACTCTCACGGGTGCTGTCGCCAAGTGTCGATACCACGGCCCCGTGTGGGGAGTTTGGCCATTTAGTGAGGTGTAAACATGTCGTATGCTGGACAATCAGGTGCAGAAAATTACGAGATTGGAAAAGGCATTCAGAATAGTCCACAGGCAAGACCTTTTCATAGGAAAGCTAGGTGTCAGCCGGGCAAGGTGGGGCAAAAGATTTCAAAATCCAGTTGTGGTTCATTTTAATGAAGGTTAGATCATCTACATTTTGGGTAGCCAGACGAGTCCTTTTTTCTGTTAGTATTGAACCTGCAGCACTGAATACTCTTTCTGATAGGACACTAGCTGCCGGGCAAGCAAGCTCCTGCAATGCATATTCTGCCAATTCTGGCCAGGTGTCTAATTTTGATGCCCAGTAATCAAATGGGAATGACGGTTGAGGGAGAACATCGATAAGGGATGAAAAATAGTTTGTAACCATACTGGACAAATGTTGTCTCCTGTCACTTTGAATTGATGCTGCAGTACCTGTCCTGTCTGCGGTCATAGCAAAATCACTCCACAACCTGGTCAGAAAACCCCTCTGGCCAACGCCACTTCTGATTTCTGCCCCTCTAACTCCTCTGGTCTGCTGGCCCCTGCAGCTCGTGTGAGAACGATCACGGGCGCTGTGTGCAGGGAATGCCAGAAGCAAACGGTCAACAAGAGTTGATTGTTTGGTTGCTAATATTAGTTCCAAGTTCTCATGTGGCATTATATTTTGCAATTTGCCTTTATAGCGAGGATCAAGGAGGCAGGCCAACCAGTAATCGTCATCGTTCATCATTTTAGTTATGCGTGTGTCCCTTTTGAGGATACGTAAGGCATAATCCGCCATGTGGGCCAAAGTTCCAGTTCTCAAATCTGCGGTTGTGCTTGGTTGAGGGGCAGTTTCAGGCAAATCCACGTCACTTGTGTCCCTCCAAAAACCAGAACCCGGCCTTGCCGCGCCACCAATTTCCAGTGGCCCCGGAAAAGCTTCCTCATTAAAAATATAATCATCCCCATCATCCTCCTCGTCCTCCTCCTCCTCTTCGCCCGCTAACTCGTCCTGTACACTGCCCTGGCCAGACAATGGCTGACTGTCATCAAGGCTTTCCTCTTCCTCAGCTGCAGACGCCTGATCCTTTATGTGCGTCAAACTTTGCATCAGCAGACGCATTAGGGGGATGCTCATGCTTATTATGGCGTTGTCTGCACTAACCAGCCATGTGCATTCCTCAAAACACTGAAGGACTTGACACATGTCTTGAATCTTCGACCACTGCACACCTGATAACTCCATGTCTGCCATCCTACTGCCTGCCCGTGTATGTGTATCCTCCCACAAAAACATAACAGCCCGCCTCTGTTCGCACAGTCTCTGAAGCATGTGCAGTGTTGAGTTCCACCTTGTTGCAACGTCTATGATTAGGCGATGCTGGGGAAGGTTCAAAGAACGCTGATAGATCTGCATACGGCTGGAGTGTACGGGCGAACGGCGGATATGTGAGCAAAGTCCACGCACTTTGAGGAGCAGGTCGGATAACCCCGGATAACTTTTCAGGAAGCACTGCACCACCAGGTTTAAGGTGTGAGCCAGGCAAGGAATGTGTTTCAGTTGGGAAAGGGAGATGGCAGCCATGAAATTCCTTCCGTTATCACTCACTACCTTGCCTGCCTCAAGATCTACAGTGCCCAGCCACGACTGCGTTTCTTTCTGCAAGAACTCGGACAGAACTTCCGCGGTGTGTCTGTTGTCGCCCAAACACTTCATAGCCAATACAGCCTGCTGACGTTTGCCAGTAGCTGCCCCATAATGGGAGACCTGGTGTGCAACAGTGGCAGCTGCGGATGGAGTGGTTGTGCGACTGCGGTCTGTGGACGAGCTCTCGCTTCTGCAGGAGGACGAAGAGGAGGAGGAGGGGGTGCGAACGGCTACAGCCAACTGTTTCCTAGACCGTGGGCTAGGCAGAACTGTCCCAAACTTGCTGTCCCCTGTGGACCCTGCATCCACAACATTCACCCAGTGTGCCGTGATGGACACGTAACGTCCCTGGCCATGCCTACTGGTCCATGCATCTGTTGTCAGGTGCACCTTTGTGCTCACAGATTGCCTGAGTGCATGGACGATGCGCTCTTTAACATGCTGGTGGAGGGCTGGGATGGCTTTTCTGGAAAAAAAGTGTCGACTGGGTAGCTCGTAGCGTGGTACAGCGTAGTCCATCAGGGCTTTGAAAGCTTCGCTTTCAACTAACCGGTAGGGCATCATCTCTAACGAGATTAGTCTAGCTATGTGGGCGTTCAAACCCTGTGTACGCGGATGCGAGGCTAAGTACTTCCTTTTTCTAACCATAGTCTCATGTAGGGTGAGCTGGACTGGAGAGCTGGAGATCGTGGAACTAGCGGGGGTGCCGGTGGACATGGCAGACTGAGAGACGGTGGGAGATGGTATTGTTGCCGCCGGTGCCCTAGATGCAGTGTTTCCTACTACGAAACTGGTGATTCCCTGACCCTGACTGCTTTGGCCTGGCAAAGAAACCTGCACAGATACTGCAGGTGGTGCGGAAAATGGTGGCCCTACACTGCCGGAAGGGATGTTGCGTTGCTGACTAGCTTCATTGGCCGAGGGTGCTACAACCTTAAGGGACGTTTGGTAGTTAGTCCAGGCTTGCAAATGCATGGTGGTTAAATGTCTATGCATGCAACTTGTATTGAGACTTTTCAGATTCTGTCCTCTGCTTAAGGTAGTTGAACATTTTTGACAGATGACTTTGCGCTGATCAATTGGATGTTGTTTAAAAAAATGCCAGACTGCACTCTTTCTAGCATCGGATACCTTTTCAGGCATTGCAGACTGAGCTTTAACCGGATGGCCACACTGTCCTCCAACAGGTTTTGGCTTTGCCACGCGTTTTGGGCAAGATACGGGCCCGGCAGATGGAACCTGTTGCGATGTTGATGCCTGCTGCGGCCCCTCCTCCTCCGCTTCAGAACTGCTGCCGCCTGCACCCTGTTCCCCCAATGGCTGCCAATCGGGGTCAAGAACTGGGTCATCTATTACCTCTTCTTGTAGCTCGTGTGCAACTTCGTCTGTGTCACCGTGTCGGTCAGTGGTATAGCGTTCGTGATGGGGCAACATAGTCTCATCAGGGTCTGATTCTTGATCATTACCCTGCGAGGGCAATGTTGTGGTCTGAGTCAAAGGACCAGCATAGTAGTCTGGCTGTGGCTGTGCATCAGTGCACTCCATGTCAGATTCAACTTGTAATGGGCATGGACTGTTAACTGCTTCACTTTCTAAGCCAGGGACGGTATGTGTAAAGAGCTCCATGGAGTAACCCGTTGTGTCGCCTGCTGCATTCTTCTCTGTTGTTGTTTTTGCTGAAGAGGACAAGGAAGCGACTTGTCCCTGACCGTGAACATCCACTAACGACGCGCTGCTTTGACATTTACCAGTTTCACGAGAGGAGGCAAAAGAGCTAGAGGCTGAGTCAGCAAGATAAGCCAAAACTTGCTCTTGCTGCTCCGGCTTTAAAAGCGGTTTTCCTACTCCCAGAAAAGGGAGCGTTCGAGGCCTTGTGTAGCCAGACGACGAACCTGGCTCCAGAGCTCCAGACTTAGGTGCAATATTTTTTTTCCCACGACCAGCTGATGCTCCACCACTACCACTACCCTCATTACCAGCTGACAATGAACGCCCCCGGCCACGACCTCTTCCACCAGACTTCCTCATTGTTTTAAAAATGTAAACAAACTAACGGTATTTGTTGCTGTCACACAACTTACACGGTGAGCTATAACTTCAGTATGATTTAGCTATCCCTTTACAGGTGAGTGAGACCACAACGAAAATCAGGCACAATGTTACACACTCTGTTGTTGGTGGCAACAAATGAGAGAGATGCCACACACGCAGGACTGTCACTGAAGCACAAATGTAAATATTAATCTCCCACTGATTTGATTTTTTTTTTTTTTCAGGGAGACTTTAGGAAAAAAAAATAATAGAATAAAATGATTTTTTCAGGAAGAATTTAGAAACCAAATAAAATAAAATGATTTTTTCAGGGAGAATTTAGAAAACAAATAAAACAAAAAAAGGCTTTCTATGGCCCACTGAGTGAGTGATGACGCACACAGGAGTCAGGAGTGGCACACAAGCCCAGAGGCCAATATTTATCTCCCACTGATTGATGTAGTGATTTTTTCAGGTAGATTTTGGAACCCAAATCAAGCTAAAAAAATAATAGGCTTTCTATGGCCCACAATTGGAGAGAGAGAGAGAGATGGTACACCCAGGAGTCAAGACTGGCACACAAGCAGAAAGGGCAATATTAATCTCCCACTGATTTGTTTTTTGTTTTTTTTTCAGGGAGACTTTAGGAAAAAAAAATAATAGAATAAAATGATTTTTTCAGGAAGAATTTAGAAACCAAATAAAATAAAATGATTTTTTCAGGGAGAATTTAGAAAACAAATAAAACAAAAAAAGGCTTTCTATGGCCCACTGAGTGAGAGATGACGCACACAGGAGTCAGGAGTGGCACACAAGCCCAGAGGCCAATATTTATCTCCCACTGATTGATGTAGTGATTTTTTCAGGTAGATTTTGGAACCCAAATCAAGCTAAAAAAATAATAGGCTTTCTATGGCCCACAATTGGAGAGAGAGAGAGAGATGGCACACCCAGGAGTCAAGACTGGCACACAAGCAGAAAGGGCAATATTAATCTCCCACTGATTTGTTTTTTTGTTTTTTTTCAGGGAGACTTTAGGGAAAAAAAATAATAGAATAAAATGATTTTTTCAGGAAGAATTTAGAAACCAAATAAAATAAAATGATTTTTTCAGGGAGAATTTAGAAAACAAATAAAACAAAAAAAGGCTTTCTATGGCCCACTGAGTGAGAGATGACACACACAGGAGTCAGGAGTGGCACACAAGCCCAGAGGCCAATATTTATCTCCCACTGATTGATGTAGTGATTTTTTCAGGTAGATTTTAGAACCCAAATCAACCAAAAACATAAATAGGCTTTCTATGGCCCACTATTTGTGAGAGAGATGGCACGCTCAGGACTGGCACACAAGCCCAGAGGCCAATATTAATCTCCCACTTTTTTTTTTTTGTTCCAGGGAAAATTTATAAACCCAATAAAAAAATAAATAAATAGGGTTTCTATGGCCCACTATCTGAGAGAGAGAGATGGCACGCTTAGGACTGGCACACAAGCCCAAAGGCCAATATTAATCTCCCACTGATTGATTTATTGATTTTTTCAGGTTGAATTTAGAACCCAAATAAAGCAAAAAAAAAAAAAATGGGCTTTCTATGGCCCACTGAGTGAGTGATGATGCACACAGGAGTCAGGAGTGGCGCACAAGCCCTGAGGCCAATATTTTTCTCCCACTGATTGATGTAGTGATTTTTTCAGGTAGATTTTAGAACCCAAATCAAGCAAAAAAATAAATAGGCTTTCTATGGCCCACTGACTGAGAGATGGCACACACAGGAGTCAAGAGTGGCACACAAGCCCTGAGGCCAATATTTTTCTCCCACTGATTGATGTAGTGATTTTTTCAGGTAGATTTTATAACCCAAATCAAGCAAAAAAATAAATAGGCTTTCTATGGCCCACTGAGTGAGAGATGGCACACACAGGGATGGCACTCTAGCAGAAATGTCAATCTTAATCTCCCACAAAAAAAAAAAAAAAAAAAAAAAACAGGGAGTGTCCAACAATTACTATCTCCCTGCAGTAATCTCAGCCAGGTATGGCAGGCAGCAATAAGGAGTGGACTGATGCACAAATTAAATAAAAAGTGTGGACAAACAAACAAGATAGCTGTGCAGAAAGGAAGGAACAAGAGGATTTGTGCTTTGAAAAAAGCAGTTGGTTTGCACAGAGGCGTACACACAGCAATGCAGCTATCAGGGAGCCTTCTAGGGCAGCCCAATGAGCTACAGCGCTGAGGGGAAAAAAAAAAATGTAGCTTCCACTGTCCCTGCACACCGAAGGTGGTGTTGGGCAGTGGAAATCGCTACAGCACAAGCGGTTTGGTGGTTAATGGACCCTGCCTAACGCTATCCCTGCTTCCGACGAAGCGGCAGCAACCTCTCCCTAAGCTCAGATCAGCAGCAGTAAGATGGCGGTCGGTGGGAACGCCCCTTTATAGCCCCTGTGACGCCGCAGACAGCAAGCCAATCACTGCAATGCCCTTCTCTAAGATGGTGGGGACCAGGACCTATGTCATCACGCTGCCCACACTCTGCGTTTACCTTCACTGGCTGATAAATGGCGCTTTTCGCGTCATTGAAACGTGACTTTGGCGCGAAAGTCGCGTACCGCATGGCCGACCCCGCACAGGGGTCGGATCGGGTTTCATGAAACCCGACTTTGCTAAAAGTCGGCGACTTTTGAAAATGAACGACCCGTTTCGCTCAACCCTAATACACACGTCTGATTTATATACGGATCCATGAGACTCAAATCATGTCCTGTTCTCTTTCTTTGATTAGACTTGACCCCTAAAGTCTATGGGGATCGGTATAAATAGGATGAAACACAGATGACATACGTTGTGCTCCAGTGTTCTGTGTTTTAACTGTTTTTAACTGATCCATTACTGAGGATGATTGGCCAAAAAGAGTTCAGTCTACCTAGTTCACTTTTATTGTATTTGCACAAACAATTGAACTTAATTTTAAATTCTAATAATATTACTAAAAATGTTTTTTTTTTTTAAATAAAACATTGTCTCGTAGTGTTATTATCTTTGCATCTGTACTAAACAACAATAGAAGTCACAATAAAGTATGTAAATGATTTCTACAATCCAAGTGCACATGCTGCAGTCAGTATTGGTGAACATATGTACCGTTATCTAATTTCCTCTGCTTTATATTCCTGTATATATTTCACAATACTCCAGACACTGTGCGTTATGGTTTAGTCTTCTTCAACATACGAAGTTCATTTAATTAAAAAAGTCCTAATTTATTTTGATCATTGAAGGGAACAAACTATATTGGATGCAATATATTCCTGTTACGGTTTTCCCCCTTTATTTTACTGAGTCCCTGATGTTCACAACATATAATTTGCAAAACATATTGCTTCAATACTTACAATAAGAGAGGTAGCCCAGCTGTGGGAGGGAAAGGACAGCAGTATCCGATATTACCATAATAATCTGCCTAAGGTCCCATGAGCCCTCTGGTGTATACTATTCTCTATACTGCAGGCCGCAGCTGGAGAACATTCTCTTGACATGTATGCCAACCTTTGCCTGCAGGCAAAAAGGAAAAAATGGCAGAAAAGTAATCATGAAAATAAAAAATCTTGTCAACAGTGTTCAGCTGTAGCATTCATATTTCTTTTTTTTCCTTTCACACGAGCGTACACTGTGCTGACGATGCCAAATATAAGTGTACATGCAATTTGTGTAAATTTAAGCAGGATCATATATGGTCTCGGGAAGCTTAAAAATCTGAAATTGATAAATGTACGGCGATATAAGCCGCTTGTCAGTGTTATGACAGGTTTATTTCCCTCCATTTTCACCACTCAGATTCTTACCACGAAAAAGCAGGAAAGAAAAATGCAAATGAAAGGGATAGCAAGAAGGGGCACAGGGCAATGTAAAAATAACTACACGTTGTCAGACAGTAGATCCTTTTCCCATTAGCAAAATGTGCGCCTACACAGAAAACATGTTTGCAGTCGCACATTCTGTGGAGTTTTAGCGAAGGAAATGTGTTTAACAACAAACAGGTCAATGTAATATGACAATATGCAACTTCATAGAGAGGGAAGGAAAGCCCAGTGGAAGCCAAGGTAATGGTAGGTGGTAAACATGGAGCAATAAATGTCATGTAAGAAGCAATTTCATTCAACACAATTATGAGACTTGTAAATAAATTATATCGCACACAGACAGCGCTCACTTGCGTATAAACAGCCTTTATTCATCCATGCATGGTCAGATTTGTACCTGAATATGAACGAGGAGGCCAGACGGATTGTAATGCAGGGTGTAAACGTTTAGACTTGTGTCTCACCTCAAAGCTTCCCTTCTGTTCCATAGCCCGGGCATCGGTCCACACACTACACTGAAGACTTAAGGTACCGTCACACTTAGCGACGCTGCAGCGATACCGACAACGATCCGGATCGCTGCAGCGTCGCTGTTTGGTCGCTGGAGAGCTGTCACACAGACCGCTCTCCAGCGACCAACGATGCCGGTAACCAGGGTAAACATCGGGTAACTAAGCGCAGGGCCGCGCTTAGTAACCCAATGTTTACCCTGGTTACCATCCTAAAAGTAAAAAAAACCAAACAGTACATACTTACCTACAGCCGTCTGTCCTCCAGCGCTGTGCTCTGCACTCCTCCTGTACTGTCTGTGTGAGCACAGCAGCCGGAAAGCAGAGCGGTGACGTCACCGCTCTGCTTTCCGGCTGACCGACGCTCACAGCCAGTACAGGAGGAGTGCAGAGCACAGCGCTGGAGGACAGACGGCTGTAGGTAAGTATGTACTGTTTGGTTTTTTTTATTTTTATGATGGTAACCAGGGTAAACATCGGGTTACTAAGCGCGGCCCTGCGCTTAGTTACCCGATGTTTACCCTGGTTACCAGTGAAGACATCGCTGAATCGGTGACACACACGCCGATTCAGCGATGTCTACGGGGAGTCCAGCGACCAAATAAAGTTCTGGACTTTCTTCCCCGACCAGCGACAGCACAGCAGGGGCCTGATCGCTGCTGTGTGTCAAACTAAACGATATCGCTAGCGAGGACGCTGCAACGTCACGGATCGCTAGCGATATCGTCTAGTGTGACGGTACCTTTAGTAGTACTGAACTTTCTCACCTCTGACTGTGACCATCTGTGGATTCACGGGCAGTTTGTAAAATAGGGCAATTTAAAATAAAAAAGTTAAAATAGCGATGTGTCGCTGATTATTTTAACTGAATGTGTCCTTAGAAAATGACTTATTGCTTAATATTAGTAATATTAAACAATAAGTCAGTAATTAATAATATTAATATAGCTTTTTTCAGCATTGTGTTTTTGCTTTTCGCTCCCCTCCTTCCTAGTGGCATGACTTTTTGATTTTTCAATCAATATGGCCATGATGTGAGGGTTTATTTTTTCTGTGATGAGTTGTACTTTTTGGTTTTACTATGTTGCGTACTATAAAACGGGAAAAAAATTCCAAGTGCTGTGAAATTGCAAAAAAACTGCAATCCCACGCTTGTTTTTTTGTTTGGCTTTTTTGCTAGGTTCATTAAATGCTAAAACTGACCTGCCATTGTGATTCTCCAGGTCATTACGAGTTCATAGACAACAAACATGTCTAGGTTCTTTTTTATCTAAGTGGTGAAAAAAAATTCCAAACTTTGCAAAAAAAAAAAAAATTGCACCATTTTCTGATAACTGTAGCATCTCCATTTTTTGTGATCTGGGATCGAGTGAGGGCTTATATTTTGCCTGCCGAGCTGATGTTTTTAATGATACCAATTTGGTGCAGATGTGTTCTTTTAATCACTCGCTATTGCATTTTAATGCAATGTCGCGGCAACCAAAAAAAGTAATTCTGACATTTTGACTTTTTTCGCGCTACCCCGTTTAGCGATCAGGTTAATTCTTTTTTTATTGATATATCGGGCAATTCTGAACGTGGCGATACCAAATATGTCAGGGTTTGATTTTTTTTTATTGTTTTATTTTGAATGAGGCGAAATAAACTTTTATTTATTTTTTTTTTCATATTTTTAAAAACATTTTTTTTGGCATGCTTTAATAGCCTCCGTGGGAGGCTATGGGAGGCTAGAAGCTGCCATAACTCAATCACCTCTGCTACATAAAGGCGATGCTCAGATAGCCCCTACGTACTAGAATTACAGCATTGCTATGAGCGCAGGCGACAGGGTGGTGCTCATATTTATCTGGCATCAACAACCATAGAGATCTTCCGGAGACCTCTGGTTGTCATGCCGGTGCACCGATGACCCCCGATCACGTGACATGGGATTTTCCAGTTGCACAGTGTAATTTCCATTTGTCGTTTTGACATGATTTATTATTACCGTAAGAATTATATAGAAACCAGAATGTGTTATAGTAAAATAATATTTAAGACAATTCATATTAATGTAGTCTTTAAAAATCACCATTCTTGAGCTATACAAGTCAGTGGGGCTATGCATGTCCAGTCAGAAAGTAGAAAGATGCATTTAAATTGCATGCTTGCAGTCACATAACTATCTGCTCTTGTGGTTGACACTGGAGAATCCTAACAGTATGCATACTGCACGCTGTGAGGATTCAGACCTGTATAGTCACATAGAGTGTCTGCAGACTTTTAACAGAAAACCATACAACTCCTTTAAATGCAGGTTCTAAAGTTTTGCAATTGTAACAGAGACTCCAGGGATTATATACTTACAACTGATGGTCCTGCTACATGACTGCTGCACAGAAGGACAAGAAAGGGTCTTTGTTCTCTGGTTCACAGAGGAATGTACTCACAAATTCAGTACATTAAAGGGAACCTTTCACCCCCCCAGGCGTTTGTAACTAAAAGAGCCAACTTGTGCAGCACTAATGCTGCATTCTGACAAGGTGGCTCTTTTAGTTTGGGTCCCTGGCACTACTGCAATAATCGCTTTTGAAATTTGTCCCTCATACCGTGATATCGCCAGAGGGGCAGGTATTTTTCCCTAATCCAGACACCTCCCATCCATCACTCATGGCCTCAGCGCGCCGGGTGCCACCTCCTCTTCCTTCATTAGCGTCCCCGTCGCCAGCGCTGTTATTTTTGGGGGGCATGCGCAGTTGCACTGCCCTTCAAACTTACAGCGCAGGCATCGGGGACCCTGTTATGAACAGGTAATTCAGAACCACAATGGACCTTGAAGTTCAGAGCACACAAAGTGACCTGACAATTATCAAAAACATAGGACGAGCTCTGAGATGTGGGAACTCTGCTGACCGCAATCCCTAATCCTATCCAACCACACTAAAGGTAGCCGTGGAGCACTCCTGACCAATCCTAGGCGCCTCGGGCACAGCCTGAGAAACTAGCTAGCCCTAAGAAAGAAAAATAAGCCTACCTTGCCTCAGAGAAATACCCCAAAGGAAAAGGCAGCCCCCCACATATAATGACTGTGAGTTGAGATGAAAATACAAACGCAGAGATGAAATAGATTTAGCAAAGTGAGGCCCAACTTACTGAACAGACCGAAGATAGGAAAGATTGCTTTGCGGTCAACACAAAACCCTACAAACAACCACGCAGAGGGGGCAAAAAGACCCTCCGCACCGACTAACGGTACGGAGGTGCTCCCTCTGCGTCCCAGAGCTTCCAGCAAGCAAGAAAAACCAATATAGCAAGCTGGACAGAGAAAATAGCAAACAAAAATGACACAAGCAAAACTTAGCTTATGCAGGATAGACAGGCCACAGGAACGATCCAGGAGGAAGCAAGACCAATACTAGAACATTGACTGGAGGCCAGGATCAAAGCACTAGGTGGAGTTAAATAGAGCAGCACCAAACGACTTAACCTCATCACCTGAGGAAGGAAACTCAGAAGCCGAAGTACCACTCTCATCCACCAAAGGAAGCTCATAGACAGAACCAGCCGAAGTACCACTCACGACCACAGGAGGGAGCTTGGCCACAGAATTCACAACAGGACCCTAATGAAGGAAGAGGAGGGGGCGCCCGGCGCGCAGAGGCCATGAGTGATGGCTGTGAGGCGTCTTGATTAGGGGGGGAAAGACCTGCCCCCCTGGCGATTTCATGGTATGAGGAATAAATTTCAAAAGCGATTATTGCAGCAGTGCCAGGGACCCGAACTAAAAGAGCCACCTTGTCAGAATGCACCATTAGTGCTGCACAAGGTTGCTCTTTTAGTTACAAATGCCTGGGAGGGTGACAGGTTCCCTTTAAGAATGTTATAACTGATGAAATCCTTGTAGTTCCATGTTTTAAACATTGTTTCCATTGCCTATGAGAACAAAATCTTCATAATTATGATTGCCAAACATAACATTCACCCATGATGTTCATGGAATTGGAAAATGCAACAAAATGTATTGCTATAAGTTCAAATGAGGTGAGGTATATGAGGGGAGATATGTGCCACGAAGATTACACTGCAGTTTCACAAAATGTATTTGAGTAGCTCATAATCCTTCTGTGAAAGCGTCTTGTGGACAGACAAGACCAAGATAATAAAGCGCATCATTCTATTGTTTACCAAAATTGGAATGAGGCTTCCAAGGAAAAGAACACAAATATCTACAGTCAAATATGGTAGAGGTTCAAAGATGTCTTAGGGTTATTTTGCTGGCTCTGGCATGGCATCATGAAATATGAAGATTACCAAAGGATTTTGGATCACAATGCAGTGCACAGTGTCAGAATGCTAGGTTTGTGTTCTAGATCATGGGTCTTTCAGCAGGATAATGACCTCAAACATACTTCTTGAAGCACCCACAAATGGGTGGAAACAAACTGCTGGAGTCTATGGAAGTGGCCAGTATTGAGTATGTATCTAAATCCCATTGAACACCTGTGGCGAGATCTTAAAATTGCTGTTGGGAAAAGGCACTCTTCAAATATGAGAGACCTGGAGCAGTTTGCAAAAGAAGAGTCATCCAAAATTCCAGTTGAGAGGTGAAAGAAGCTTGTTGATGGTTATAGGAAGCTATTGCTTGCAGTTATTTATTCCAAAAGGTGTTATTCTAAATATTAAGTTGAGGGTGCCAACAATTTTGTTTGGACTGTTTTGTGGGTTTTGTGTGAAATTGCCATATATGCTCGAGTATAAGCCTTTTATGAAAGGCAATTCAGTATCACAATGGACATGGAGGTCAGAGCACATACAGTGATCTGACAATAACCCAAAATAATAGAACGAGCTCTGAGACGTGGGAACTCTGCAGACCGCAATCCCTGATCCTCTCCAAACACAACTAGAGGCAGCCGTGGATTGCGCCTAACGCTCCCTATGCAACTTGGCACAGCCTGAGAAACTAACTAGCCTGAAGAAAGAAAAAATAAGCCTACCTTGCCTCAGAGAAATACCCCAAAGGAAAAGGCAGCCCCCCACATATAATGACTGTGAGTTAAGATGAAAAGACAAACGTAGGGATGAAATAGATTCAGCAAAGTGAGGCCCGATATTCTAGACAGAACGAGGATAGGAAAGATAACTTTGCGGTCTACACAAAACCCTAAAGAAAACCACGCAAAGGGGCAAAAAGACCCTCCGTACCGACCTAACGGCACGGAGGTACACCCTTTGCGTCCCAGAGCTTCCAGCAAAACAAATAGAGAAGCTGGACAGAAAAAATAGCAACAAAAAGCAAAGAAGCACTTAGCTATGCAGAGCAGCAGGCCACAGGAATGATCCAGAGAAACACAAGTCCAACACTGGAACATTGACAGGAAGCATGAATCAAAGCATTAGGTGGGGTTAAGTAGAGAAGCACCTAACGACCTCACCAGATCACCTGAGGGAGGAAACTCAGAAGCAGCATTACCAGTTTCCTCCACAAACGGAAGCTCCCAGAGAGAATCAGCCGAAGTACCACTTGTGACCACAGGAGGGAGCTCTGCCACAGAATTCACAACATAAGCCGACCCGAGAATAAGCCGAGACTCCTAATTTTTTCCACAAAAAACTGGGAAAACTTAATGACTCGAGTATAAGCCTAGGATGGAAAATGAAGCAGCTAGCGGCAAATGTCAAAAATAAAAATAGGTACCAATAAAAGTAAAATTAATTGAAATATCAGTAGGTTAAGTGTTTTTGAATATTCATATTTAATTAGGAGCCCCATATAATGCTCCATACAGTTCATGATGGGCCCCATAAGATGCTCCATATTAAAATATGCCCCATATAATGCTGCACGAATGATGATTATTACCCTATAAGATGCTCCATACAGACATTTGCCCCATACAATGCTGCACAAAATGCTGATTATGGCCCCATAAGATGCTCCATACAGACAATTGCCCCATATAATGCTGCACAAATGCTGATTATGGCCCCATAAGATGCTCCATAGACACATTTGTCCCATATAATGCTGCACAAATGCTGATTATGGCCCCATAAGATGCTCCATAGACACATTTGCCCCATATAATGCTGCACAAATGCTGATTATGGCCCCATAAGATGCTCTATAGAGATATTTGCCCCCCCATATAATGCTGCACATGGCCCCATAAGATGCTCCATAGAAATATTTGCCCCATATAACGCTGCACATGGCCCCATAAGATGTTCCATAGAGAAATTTGCCCCCATACAATGCTGCACATGGCCCTATAAGATGCTCCATAGAAAATGTGCCCCATATAGTGCTGCACATGGCTCCATAAGATGCTCCATAGAGATATTTGACCCATATGCTGTTGCTGCAATAAAAAAAATCACATACTCACCTCTCATCGCTCAGGCCCCGGGCACTTGCTATATTCACCTGTCCCACATTCCACCGCCGAGCGCCGCTGTGTCTTCCCCGTCCTCTCCACTGACTGTTCAGGCCAGAGGGCGGCGCGCACACTAATCGCGTCATCGCACCCTCTGACCTGAGCGTCACTGCAGAGGACGTGGAGCGGCGCCGACGGTGGAACGTGGGACAGGTTGATATCGCGCACTGCCCCCCGTTATACTGGCCATCGGGCAGTTCTGGCAAATGTCAGAAGAGCCGGTGGCAGTAGTGGGCCGCTCGAGTGTGCCGCTGTCAGCACACTCCCCCCTGTCGGCACACTTCCCCCACTGTCGGCACACTCCCCGGCGCCCCGCATACAACTATACCAGCGTCTATGACACCAGTACAGTTGAATGCAATGATGGAGGAGAGAGCGTCCGCTGTCACTCCCTCTCCCATCATTCCCTGCTCTGCCTCTGACACTGCGGGTGCGTGATGACGTCATATCATCGCGCACCTGGTGTGTGTCGGGCGGACTGCAGCTGCTGAGACCAGAACCTGGAGCAGCGCAGGCAAGAGGAAAGGTGAAAAGAGTGGTTTTTTTAATATATATATATATATATATATATATATATATATACAGTACAGACCAAAAGTTTGGACACACCTTCTCATTTAAAGATTTTTCTGTATTTTCATGACTATGAAAATTGTAAATTCACACTGAAGGCATCAAAACTATCAATTAACACATGTGGAATTATATACTTAACAAAAAAGTGTGAAACAACTGAAAATATGTCTTATATTCTAGGTTCTTCAAAGTAGCCACCTTTTGCTTTGATGACTGCTTTGCACACTCTTGGCATTCTCTTGATGAGCTTCAAGAGGTAGTCACCGGGAATGGTCTTCCAACAATCTTGAAGGAGTTCCCAGAGATGCTTAGCACTTGTTGGCCCTTTTGCCTTCACTGCGGTCCAGCTCACCCCAAACCATCTCGATTGTGTTCAGGTCTGGTGACTGTGGAGGCAAGGTCATCTGCACCCCATCACTCTCCTTCTTGGTCAAATAGCCCTTACACAGCCTGAAGGTGTGTTTGGGGTCATTGTCCTTTTGAATAATAAATGATAGTCCAACTAAACGCAAACCGGATGGAATAGCATGCCGCTGCAAGATGCTGTGGTAGCCATGCTGGTTCAGTATGCCTTCAATTTTGAATAAATCCCCAACAGTCTCACCAGCAAAAACACCCCCACACCATCATACCTCCTCCTCCATGCTTCACAGTGGGAACCAGGCATGTACAGTCAATCCGTTCACCTTTTCTGTGTCGCACAAAGACACTGTGGTTGGAACCAAAGATCTCAAATTTGGACTCATCAGACCAAAGCACAGATTTCCACTGGTCTATTGAAAATTCCTTGTGTTCTTTAGCCAAAACAAGTCTCTTCTACTTGTTGCCTGTCCTTAGCAGTGGTTTCCTAGCAGCTATTTTACCATGAAGGCCTGCTGCACAAAGTCTTCTCTTAACAGTTGTTGTAGAGATGTGTCTGCTGCTAGAACTCTGTGTGGCATTGACCTGGTCTCTAATCTGAGCTGCTGTTAACCTGTGATTTCTGAGACCGGTGACTCAGATAAACTTATCCTCAGAAGCAGAAGTGACTCTTGGTCTTCCTTTCCTGGGGCGATCCTCATGTGAGCCAGGTTCTTTGCAGCACTTGATGGTTTTGCAACTGCACTTGGGGACACGTTCAAAGTTTTTCCAATTTTTTGGACTTACTGACCTTCATTTCTTAAAGTAATGATGGCCACTCATTTTTCTTTACTTAGCTGCTTTTTTCTTGCCATAATACAAATTCTAACAGTCTATTCAGAAGGACTATCAGCTGTGTATCCACCAGACTTCTGCTTAACACAACTGATGGTCCCAACCCCATTTATAAGCCAAGAAATCCCACTTATTAAACCTGACAGGGCACACCTGTGAAGTTAAAACCATTTCCGGTGACTACCTCTTGAAGCTCATCAAGAGAATGCCAAGAGTGTGCAAAGCAGTCATCAAAGCAAAAGGTGGCTACTTTGAAGAACCTAGAAAATAAGACATATTTTCAGTTGTTTCACACTTTTTTGTTAAGTATATAATTCCACATGTGTTAATTCATAGTTTTGATGCCTTCAGTGTGAATTTACAATTTTCATAGTCATGAAAATACAGAAAAATCTTTAAATGAGAAGGTGTGTACAAACTTTTGGTTTGTAATGTACATCAATGAGTGATAACTGGATTGTTGGGCTATGGGGGGGCTGCAATACATTCTATGGGGCTGTGCTGCATTACACTCTATTGGGCTGTGCTACATTACATTCTATGGGGGCTGTGCTGCATTACATTCTATGGGGGCTGTGCTGCATTACATTCTATGTGGGCTGTGCTGCATTACATTCTATGGAGGCTGTTCTGTATTACATTCTATGGGGGCTGTGCTGCATTACATTCTATAGGGGCTGTACTGCATTACATTCTATGAGGGCAGTGCTGCATTATATTCTATGGGGGCTAGGCTGCATTACATTCTATGGGGGCTGGCTGCATTACATTCTATGGGGGCTGGCTGCATTACATTCTATGGGGGCTGGCTGCATTACATTCTATGGGGGCTGGCTGCATTACATTCTATGGGGGCTGGCTGCCTTACATTCTATGGGGGCTGGCTATATTACATTCTATGGGTGCTGGCTGCATTACATTCTATGGGGGCTGGCTGCATTAGATTCCATGGGGGTTGGCTGCATTACATTCTATGGGGGCTGGCTGCATTACATTCTATGGGGGCTGGCTGCATTACATTCTATGGGAGCTGTGCTGTATTACATTCTATGGAACGGTGCTGCATTACATTCTATGGGGGCTGTGCTGCATTACATTCTATGGGGGCTGGCTGCATTACATTCTATGGGGGCTGGCTGCATTACATTCTATGGGGGCTGGCTGCATTACATTCTATGGGGCTGGCTGCATTATATTCTATGGGGCTGTGCTGCATTACATTCTATGGGAGCTGTGCTGCATTACATTCTATGGGGGCTGGCTGCATTACTTTCTATGGGGCTGTGCTGCATTACATTCTATGGGGGCTGTGCTGCATTACATTCTATGGGAGCTAGGCTGTATTACATTCTATGAAACTGTGCTTCATTACATTCTATGGGGGCTGTGCTGCATTACATTCTATGGGGGCTGTGCTGCATTACATTCTATGGGGGCTGGCTGCATTAGATTCTATGGGGGTTGGCTGCATTGCATTCTATGGGGGCTGGCTGCATTACATTCTATGGGGGCTGGCTGCATTACATTCTATGGGGGTTGGCAGCATTAGATTCTATGGGGGTTGGCTGCATTACATTCTATGGGGGCTGGCTGCATTGCATTCTATGGGGGCTGGCTGCATTACATTCTATGGGAGCTGAGCTGCATTACATTCTATGGAACTGTGCTGCATTACATTCTATGGGGGCTGTGCTGCATTACATTCTATGGGGGCTGTGCTGCATTACATTCTATGGGGGCTGGCTGCATTACATTCTATGGGGGCTGGCTGCATTACATTCTATGGGGGCTGGCTGCATTATATTCTAATGGGCTGTGCTGCATTACATTCTTTGGGAGCTGTGCTGCATTACATTCTATGGGGGCTGGCTGCATTACTTTCTATGGGGCTGTGCTGCATTACATTCTATGGGGGCTGTGCTGCATTACATTCTATGGGAGCTGTGCTGTGTTACATTCTATGGAACTGTGCTGCATTACATTCTATGGGGGCTGTGCTGCATTACATTCTATGGGGGCTGTGCTGCATTACATTCTATGGGGGCTGGCTGCATTACATTCTATGGGGGCTGGCTGCATTACATTCTATGGGGGCTGGCTGCATTACATTCTATGGGGGCTGGCTGCATTACATTCTATGGGGCTGGCTGCATTATATTCTATGGGGCTGTGCTGCATTACATTCTATGGGAGCTATGCTGCATTACATTCTATTGGGGCTGGCTGCATTACTTTCTATGGGGCTGTGCTGCATTACATTCTATGGGGGCTGTGCTGCATTACATTCTATGGGGGCTGGCTGCATTACATTCATTGGGGGCTGGCTGCATTACATTCTATGGGGGCTGGCTGCATTACATTCCATGGGGGCTGGCTGCATTACATTCTATGGGGGCTGGCTGCATTACATTCTATGGGGGTTGGCTGCATTGCATTCTATGGGGGCTGTGCTGTATTACATTCTATGGGGGCTGTGCTGCATTACATTCTATGGGGGCTGTGCTGCATTACATTCTATGGGGGCTGGCTGCATTACATTCATTGGGGGCTGGCTGCATTACATTCTATGGGGGCTGGCTGCATTACATTCCATGGGGGCTGGCTGCATTACATTCTATGGGGGCTGGCTGCATTACATTCTATGGGGGTTGGCTGCATTGCATTCTATGGGGGCTGTGCTGTATTACATTCTATGGGGGCTGTGCTGTATTACATTCTATGGGGGCTGTGCTGTATTACATTCTATGGGGGCTGGCTGCATTACTTTCTATGGGGCTGTGCTGCATTACATTCTATGGGGGCTGTGCTGCATTACATTCTATGGGGGCTGGCTGCATTACATTCTATGGGGGTTGGCTGCATTGCATTCTATGGGGGCTGTGCTGTATTACATTCTATGGGGGCTGTGCTGTATTACATTCTATGGGGGCTGTGCTGCATTACATTCTATGGGAGCTGTGCTGCATTACATTCTATGGGGGCTGGCTGCATTACTTTCTATGGGGCTGTGCTGCATTACATTCTATGGGGGCTGTGCTGCATTACATTCTATGGGAGCTAGGCTGTATTACATTCTATGAAACTGTGCTTCATTACATTCTATGGGGGCTGTGCTGCATTACATTCTATGGGGGCTGTGCTGCATTACATTCTATGGGGGCTGGCTGCATTAGATTCTATGGGGGTTGGCTGCATTACATTCTATGGGGGCTGGCTGCATTACATTCTATGGGGGCTGGCTGCATTACATTCTATGGGGGTTGGCAGCATTAGATTCTATGGGGGTTGGCTGCATTACATTCTATGGGGGCTGGCTGCATTGCATTCTATGGGGGCTGGCTGCATTACATTCTATGGGAGCTGAGCTGCATTACATTCTATGGAACTGTGCTGCATTACATTCTATGGGGGCTGTGCTGCATTACATTCTATGGGGGCTGTGCTGCATTACATTCTATGGGGGCTGGCTGCATTACATTCTATGGGGGCTGGCTGCATTACATTCTATGGGGGCTGGCTGCATTATATTCTAATGGGCTGTGCTGCATTACATTCTTTGGGAGCTGTGCTGCATTACATTCTATGGGGGCTGGCTGCATTACTTTCTATGGGGCTGTGCTGCATTACATTCTATGGGGGCTGTGCTGCATTACATTCTATGGGAGCTGTGCTGTGTTACATTCTATGGAACTGTGCTGCATTACATTCTATGGGGGCTGTGCTGCATTACATTCTATGGGGGCTGTGCTGCATTACATTCTATGGGGGCTGGCTGCATTACATTCTATGGGGGCTGGCTGCATTACATTCTATGGGGGCTGGCTGCATTACATTCTATGGGGGCTGGCTGCATTACATTCTATGGGGCTGGCTGCATTATATTCTATGGGGCTGTGCTGCATTACATTCTATGGGAGCTATGCTGCATTACATTCTATTGGGGCTGGCTGCATTACTTTCTATGGGGCTGTGCTGCATTACATTCTATGGGGGCTGTGCTGCATTACATTCTATGGGGGCTGGCTGCATTACATTCATTGGGGGCTGGCTGCATTACATTCTATGGGGGCTGGCTGCATTACATTCCATGGGGGCTGGCTGCATTACATTCTATGGGGGCTGGCTGCATTACATTCTATGGGGGTTGGCTGCATTGCATTCTATGGGGGCTGTGCTGTATTACATTCTATGGGGGCTGTGCTGTATTACATTCTATGGGGGCTGTGCTGTATTACATTCTATGGGGGCTGTGCTGTAATACTGGATACAGCTGTAATTATGTTATATAGTCGTGTTACACTCCCCTCACGTCTTGTAACCTACAAGTGTACAAAGATATTATACAGTCACCATGCGACAAGTGGGCCTGTGTAACTTCAAATGCCAGGGCTGAATTTTAGTCCCAGTCCAGCCCTGTGCTCCTGGCATGGTCCCTAGTTCTCCAGGCGCTGACAGCTTTTCCCTGTATTCAGCGATCACATGGTACCGCTCATTACAGTAATGAATATGCGGCTCCACTCCTATGACCGCTCAATACAGGAAGAAGCTGTCAGCACCTGGAGAACCAGTAACCTGCAGGGACCGCACCAAGAGCAGGTGAGTATTATTAGAAAACTGCCGCTCCCCCTCCCCTGCCGACGCCTGGGAATGACTCGAGTATAAGCCAAGAGGGGCAATTTCAGCATAAAAAAATGGGCTGAAATTCTTGGCTTATACTCGAGTATATACGGTATGTCCAATTATTTTTTGGTCTTGTTTCTTGTCTTGCTCTAATACGCAAAGGAAATAAAGATGTTTATAACAAAACATATGTAACTGCATTAATTATCTGGGAGAAATACTTCATTTTCTGGAACAATTTCAAGGGTGCAAACACACATTAAATGATCAGGCAATCAGCTGACTTTAATCTTTTGAATTTAAATGTGTATGTAGCATAAAGAGAGATAAAGTGGTAATAGATTATCAATAAGCTTTACAGAATGCTGAGATTCTCAACATTTTCTAGCGTGAGTGGGCTGCATTGCTAGCAACCCACAATGGCTACTTCACAATTTTTCTAAATCCCGGGAACTGATTGCCATATATGAATTTTGAAGCCATGTTATTATGGTGCAATAAACATCTTCCTCATGGGGTTTTGCCTTGTTCTGAATAAACATGTTAGGTTAGGAAATGTAATTACCAAAAAACACCAAATAGTGATTATAGAAGAACAACAAAAATTGCAAAATTCATATATATTTTTTAAATGAAAATCATGATATGTAAAAAATATATATGTGTACACAAGTGCATTTGATCAATATTTTCTACTTACATATTTCGTTTATGCTTTAGATGTAATAATCAGGGTCCTTCCTTCTTTCTGTTGATTTTTACCACCAATAAACAATCCTACAAAAAGGAATTAACAGAAACCCAGAATTTGTAATGTAAGAATATAATCAATATGTGTGCAGGAATACAAGACAGCAATGTACTGATAGATCTGTTCCAAACAGCTAAAAATGAAAAAGAAAAAATGTACTACAAAATGGTTGTAAGTAATTCTGTTTTCTGCATCCTCTGTAGGTATTACAATGAAAGACATGGTGTTCCCGTCCCATTGATTTTCCCACTGACAGACCTCCAGACCCCCTTATATGCAATACAAAAATCACAGGGTCACTATCTGCATTCATTCTGAACAATGCCTCTTATATGAGAAGATACTGAGGAAATATTCCTAATTGCATAAAAATAACATAATAAAAACAACATTCAATCCTATATCTAGGGGATAATTATGTGAAATAAGTTTTCGTACAATGCAGAAGCAACTTTTTGCAACTAAGCAGCACTGTACTTCAGTAAATGGGTGCATTTCTATTGACTATTGTCAACTACAATGATGTTGTAACCCACACCCCATAGTGTTGTTCTACCTCACACGGTGTTGTGGATGCAATTGTATTAATATCACCCACAGTTCTTGGAAAAGTTCCTTCCTGTTCTAAAAGTACTAGCTGACTAGCCTAAATATTCTAACGCAAGGATTGAAAGTTAAAGGTTATGAGAATTTTTTAAAAAGATTGCTTTTCACTAAACGGTGTTCCTCATGTGCACGGGTTGTGGTTAACTCAGTCCCACTCACATAACACCTCTATAGCACATTTCCTCTCCAGTGTGTAATAGTACCTCATGGTGAGGGTTCATCTGCAGTATATGAAGTAGACTCAGGAGTGTGGCCCTCTCCATACAGATTAGGGCATTTTTGGCTAAGATCAAGAGTAGCATTTTTCGTAAAGGTGGTTCGGGACAAGCCACCCTAGCAGATTTATACAAGGCACAATGGGTTTGGTGCACTTGCTAGTACACCAAATGGTTCATATAGTCATCTGGTGGAAAGTGTGGCCCCCAGAATCTACGCCATTGGGCTGAGTAAGTTTTAAAGTTCGAGGTGAAAAATGCCCCAGGAGTGGTGACCTTAATTCACTGGGCCTTAGAAACTCACAGATTTTGGCACATTTGCACGGCACTTCATTTTCATTTTTTAAGCACACTCCCTTAATTAAGGCCTTCTGGCAAGGATAGGAAAATTTTTAAGTTCCCGGTGGAACTTCCTGAGAGCATTATGCTGTGAAAACTTTAACTTTTTAAAAATATTTTTCGCTGTTGTGTCTTCACTTTTCACTTCGCTGTTGTGTCATTGTCACTTTTATTTGTTGGATGCGGTTCCCTTATGGATTATGGATATGAGTAGTGTATAATAGCCATGATCCGTCAAACTCAATCTGACAGGTGCCCCGCCCCTATCAAAGTGTATCAAAATGTGTAACCCCTCCCCTCCTCCTGTCAGCCAGCTGTCCCTGAGGCTGGCTGATTTCCCCTTTTGATATCGTTTGATATACTTTAATTTGTTGCATTTTGATATTGTTATCACAGTATTTTGATACAGTGATTATTATACCAGTATTTATTTTTATATTTTATTCACAGTGTACACATATAGTGAATAGGGCTGGTGTTTCTGTATGCAATCCTACATCCTGTTATGTGAAAAGTATTCTCATTTTACATCTTATAAACTACAGCCAGAGTTTTCACATGTTATTCAACATCATTAACACACCCAGCTGTTTATTTTATATCCTATTGCTAAAATGTTTCTCTACTGAACACTAACTAAATGGTGAACATTACCTAAATGTTTAGGCTAACTGCGGTTCAGAGGTTTATAACACCTAGGTCAATTGCTGGTACCCAATAAATGTTTATTTTCACAAGCAGAAGAGGCAGCTTTTCTGTTTGTACATGTATTGTACCTGAAGGTTATTGCGGGTCATGTGCCCAGGCATTGGTTTTTATAACGCAGAATGTTTGATATTTGCTTTCTCTTTTTTGTGTCCTGAAGATGGCATCTGAGAAGTTATTTGTACCTCTACTACGCATTAACTAAATTGGGGTCAGCTGTGTTATCTGAGGGTCATATTTTTTTGTACAAAGCAATGCTGTTTTGGTGATCTTTGTGCATGTAGGTGTTATCTGAGGGTCATCTGTGTTTTCTGAGGGTCATATTTTTGTACAAATTCATGCTGTTTGCTGATCTTTGTGAAGCAGAACTTTGTTTTATAACACATTTGTGCCTGTAGATGTTATCTGTGGGCCAGCGGTGTTATCTGCGGGTCAGCTGCTTGGAGGTGTTATGGTATATAATTATATCCTAGGATCTGCACGACTACATACAGCGTGTTATGTTCATTAAAATGTTTTATTGTCAGAACTAATTGGAAATAAAGAATACATTTTAAGCTAACCGCACTCACTTTACACAAACAGAAAAAAGGAAACACACTTTAAGTTAACTAACAGCATAATGCTGACAAATGCATCTTTGCGGAATCTGATAACGACACGATGAACAAAGGACTGCGTCTGAAAATCTTGATGTCACAAAACCTGATACGGTTCAATCATTATTCTGCAAGTCAGACGTGAAGTGCTGTAAAACCTTCTTAAATGGAAAGCCTCGCGCTAAATGGTATAATACATATATGCAATAATGACCGCATACACGGCTATACAAATCTTGAATTTGTGCGCTCTGATAACAATAAGAATAACAATTCTTGTTCAGGAATGTCACAAAAGCGCGTGGAAAGATAATATTATCCGCACGGAAGCCGTAACTGTCAAAAAATATGCCCGTCTTATCGTCGCAGAGTACGATTAATATCCAGTGGCGACCAGCTTGATTCGCCGGGTCTGTATTCACAATATATGCCGCGGGTCTCTGAGTCACTCTTTCTTCCGGAAGCAAATCACACGGAAACACACCGGCGAATATGCGGTCTGTATAATTATCGGACCGCGCTACAACTGTAAGCTGCAGACTGTCCATCGTTGCTTAATTAAAATCGTACAAGATCTCTCGCCTGTTATTAATTTCCAGAATGGTGTGGTTGACTGCAAAGACAATCATATTTATCGTGTGGGGTGTCGCTATCGCAAAGCGGACTTCAGCACGCAGATTACCTGTTTTAATGAGCGAGAAATGGCCTCCAGGCTCTTGATCAGGCGATAAATCAAAAGCAAATAGCGTGAAGCCAGCCATAAATTCTTCACGATCTATCGCCATGGCACAATCAGCCTTTTGCTTGCCCGATATATGGGCAAGCGCCATATATTCTCTGATGGCTAAATCAGCATTAAAATTAGGATTATAAGGCCTCGCGGGTATCTGCTGACCATCCAGATATAATGCCGCGTGGTTGACGTGGTAGTGGTGAAAGTCCAGTGGGTTTTTTGTATAAGAACCGCTGAAGCCCTCATTATCTACAAACCCCAATATAACAGTTTTTGGTATCTGTCCTAGGAAGAGGTTCTCGTGGTTCGTGATCCGTGTCCCTGCGGCGATGCTGTACACTTTCAGGCATGTTCGGTCAACAGCGTACTTGGCTGTAGCGGCTAGGAGGGCCTGGCTGTGGCCGATTCGGACAGCCGGTGATACCTGCACTCTTTTCACATAGAGAGCCGCCTGCGAGATTTGTACCTTCAGCGGCTCGGCTTCTGCGGACATGAGGCAGAAAGTATCCTTATTTCTTGACAGCTTAACCTTAAGGTCAAGGCCGTTCAATATTAACTTTGGCTGGTTAAATATATCCCCAAAAATGGGTCCCAAAAGGTCGATGGGTTTTGAGTGAGAGGCGGCACTGGCTCTTTTGATAAATCCCGCATTTGCACCATTCAGGCGCCTGTCATTATGATGCCCCGCAGTGTCTTTATAGAACAAACCGGCTGTAAATTGTGATGCCAGCGTCTGTGAACTGTAATTTAAAAGGGTCTCTATGTACGCTCTATAGCTGTAGAGATTGTCCGATTGTGAGATAAGTCGGTCTCCCAGAGTAATATCGACCTGGTTAAAAAGAGTGGCTAGAGGGTAGTTTATGAGCGCCACACGCGCACCATTGGCGATGGCCGTATTATCCTGCTTCACGATGCGACAGCTTATGTACAGCAGCGTGTTGTTCAGATCATAATAATAATCACCGCTACCAGATATGTAAAACTCCAACGGTCCATTGTCTGACAGAGCAGCAACCGGCTGTACTTCTACAAATAGAGATTTCTCGATACAGTCGGTGGTACGGCAAAAATATCCAGTTCAGATTTTGCGCACTCTACAGAAGCGTCATGCAGGAAAGCCATGGTAACTGATTAGAAGATGTCGTCCGCAGAGCGTCTTACTCGTTTCTGACGGGGCCGTCTCTTGGATGTAGTTTTATTCATGAGCATCGGCGGTAAAGGAGGGCAAACGCGCCGCTTTCTTTTTTGGGCTTTTTTAGCAACATAGATTATCCCAGAGCCGTCTTGCTGGGTTGGTGTATTTATCCTTTTAATAATGGCCGTCGATGCTGATGTCACGGCATCTGCAGCGATGTTCCGGGCAGCCGTCCGAACGTGTGGTTTTACTAATTCTAAGCCTTTTCTGAAAAGCGGCACGGCGCGACGAAATAAGCCTTTAAATAGTCCGGCCAGTCCAGAGCCATACATGTACTCGCTCCCGCGGAACCCCTCTAGTCCGTGCCCCGACTGGGCAGTATAGTAGCGGGCATAAACAGCAGGATCTCCATACACCCTTTGAGACAGCATTTTATCGTGTCAATGCTGGCGAGGTCTAAAATGTAATCGCACTATACACTTGCCGTATCTGAATTTAACCGGCGTGCCCTGGTCCGACATGACTGTAATGTTTATGGAGTCAAAGTGTTGCTTACACAGCGGTATGTAATCGGGCCGTGAGTAGCGCACCGTGACAATATCATTATCATCGCCGCTAACTTCTACGGTTCGTAGCAGTTGAACGTAACTGTCACCTACAAGTTGATGTTGAATTATATCAGTGTATACAAAAAGCGAATAAAAACCAGCTTTTGAATCGGGGTAAAAGCGGCGATTCCACGGCATTAAAGCAACGGGGGAGTCATCGACGGTCTGCAGTCCGAAAATAAATTTTAACTTAGTACCCAGAGCAAACTGTATAGGGGATGGGTCGGTCAGGATCACCTCGCGGCATAGCTCATCATACCGTATTCTGTAGGCAGGCGTAGATAAATACAGCGCTTCTATTCGGGCATTGACCGCGCCAACTAGCTTAGGAATGGACGAGTAAAATCCTGATTTTATGTGATACTGTACTAAAGGTTCGCCGTGTTTAGCCACGTAGAAGCTCCCTTCAAAAGCATCAAACGTGTTCCACGTATGGGGGTACTGTATTTCCGTTAACGCCACCTCACAATCTGCCGAAAGATGAACGGCCCGCGATAGCTTGGTATTGTACTCAGATATTGTGTTTTCAGGGTAGATTTTAATTGACGAATTACTGGGTAATGTCACGAAAAATGAGCCCGCTTCCATGGTTATATATCTGTCAACTCCGAGGCCGGGATCCAACTATTGAATTTTTCGGGGTAGCCCAGCCATTTGACAAAGCAGTGACTCACACCCCTGACACGTTTTTTTCTCAAAATTTTTTCTACTCTGTAGACACGATCCTCATCCATAGGTATTTTTTGCAGCTCTTCCTTATAAAATGACCCCTCTACAGGCTCCCCGGCTAAATCACTGATTTTATAAAGGGGTTTATGAAATTTATTGGAGACGCCGGTGATTAAAAAAATCTCATCTCACATGAGAGCCAACCGTTAAAGACGGTTTAATCGGTTTATTAGTAATAGTAGAACTGTAAATATTGCGCCAGATTTGCATCACGTTTCTCTCTGACACAGACGCGGGACTACAGCGGATCGTTGAGTGGTACGTATGGTTGTAGCTATGCAGTAAATTCGGTAAAATATCAATATACCTAAAGGTATTATGATGCGTAAGATAGCGCCACATACGGGTTTTTAATGTGCGATTAAAACGCTCGACCATAGCGGCTTTTACATCATTGTTTGTAAAAAAGTGATGAATATTGTGCGTATTACATAGTTGCTTGAGTGATGAATTTATAAATTCTTTGCCGCGATCCGTCTGCAGTTTCTTCGGTATGCGCTTATCATTTTGAAATATTAATTCGAACGATCTGGCGACACTAGCGCCTGTCTTGTTTGTCAAGGCCACGCACCATGCGTATCTCGATAGAACATCAATCACCGTCAGGATGTATTTGACATTATCATTTTCCCTTGAATAGTCAATTAAACTTACGAGATCCGCCTGCCACTGCGCATCAATGGCCGAGACGTAAATTTTATTTGTCAAAAAGCGTTTTCTAGCAGGCTTGTGTAGCGTGTAGGTGTCTTGCTTATTCAACCAAGCAATAACATCAGATTTCTTTATTCCGCGCTCTTGCAGATCTAAATAATTTGTCAATACCCGAGAATGATCCGGGTGCCTGGCTTGTAAAATATTGTTTTTCTAATATGGCATCATACGATTTAGACGTCATGATTGATTAAAATGATTGTGGCTCGTTAATCAACATCCTGCTTCTTTCAGAAATTCAGCTGTATAAAAATTCCTGTTTTAATCCGGCTATATCATGCGTGAGTTAATGCATGCATTAATTGCATGTATGGTTGTGTTCTGGGTGTTAACAGAAGGCGTGTGATGGGGCGTAACTGGGTGTGTTTCTGGGTGTTAACAGGTGAGCTGATTTCTGACACTCAGGATAAATACAGCTGACTGGACCACTAAGTACATCAGACATTCACCAGAAGTCCGACTAGACTAAAAAAAGCAGAGCTATTCTAAATGTAAGTATATATGCCAGTTGTCTTATTATTCGCAAATGCTTAATTATATTTAACTATGCATCTCTAAACCATAATTAAGGGTGTTATTTGTTTAATAAGTTAGTGTTATACTGGAGGCTAGCTGCATATTTAGTATCGTTGTATAATATAGTTTTACTGCATAAACCATATTCTGTGGTCCATAATTAATATAGAAAGACTTAGCCGCGGACAGCTATTATAACATAATTTATGTAATACAGTAGTTAATAACTGTTAATGCACCCTAACTAGCATGCAGTGCTTACTTACTACCTGTGTTTTGTTTAACATAGACATATTTATAGTCATATTTATACAGTAGCGGTATATTTAGTGGGGCTGTATAATATAGTTTTACCGCATAAACCATATTTAGTGACGCTGTATAATATAGAAAGACTTAGCCGTATTACCCATGATTTGCTTAGTATAAGAATATTTATACACGGGCCACAGTTTTATTTGTTGGGGTATATAAATGAGTTTGGCGAGTGGTGGTGTGTGGTTAATATAGATTGCACAAAAAATTTACACAGATAATTTATTTTAGATGGAATACCAAAATTTTTCGGCTTTTTCCAGCCAAGCTGAGGATTCTGTAATAGGTATGTTGCAAGATTTATATACATGTATCTGTTAGCGGCCCATTCTAAGTAAGGATTGTTTTATTTATTATCTTTATATTGTTTATTCTTTCTTGTTTAAGATGAATTAATCAGGGTCCTCCCCGATAATCTAGATGAATTTACCAGGAACACCCCCGATGCTGTAGATGAATTTATCAGCAACTTCAGCGATGATTTTTTAAACGGCTTCAGCGTGCCTACTCTGGAGTGTGGCGCTGCTGTGGGGGCTTTGACTCAGGACATCATAGGTGCGTTGTGTGTCTGCGTGTATGTATGTGTGTGTGTGTATATAGCTTTTAAGTATTTATCTGGAGTGTGGCGCTGCTGTGGGGGCTTTGACTCAGGACATCATAGGTGCGTTGTGTGTCTGCGTGTATGTATGTGTGTGTGTGTATATAGCTTTTAAGTATTTAGACGTGTAAATATATATATTAATTCTTTACAGATGTCGACATGTTTCCAGAACCAATCACCACGGAACACAATCAGCCGCCTGTTGAGGAACTGATGTACCAGACCCCCACGCCGAGAAACAGCCCTGATTCTAGAGCCCCTAAAAAACAGCTCGGCCCGGGGTGCCGGAAAGGAAAAGGTGAGAATCGTATGAAAAGTTTTTGCACAACCGCTCTGAGAAAATCCACCACGCCTCTACTAAGGCCTATATCTTTATTTATAGCTTGTAAACTGAAGCCTAGAAGAATTTTCACAAAAGAGAATATACCGGAGCTAATGGAGAGCCTCGCCGAAGCTACAGAAGACGCCATGGCAATCATTCACCACACATCGCTATCCCGTAAGTGTATATTTTGGTATACATGCACAGTCTCTGTACAATCAATGATACATGTGCTTCACCATTGAGATCCAGGGCACACACATATCTGACACATGTATAATCTTTCCTACAGCTAAGCGCAGCGGCCTGCGACGGTCTCGCACATATCTGACACATGTATAATCTTTCCTACAGCTAAGCGCAAAGTCATGAGAAAAACACCTCCAGCACCTCTACAGCCGCTACAGATCACCGAGAATGGCGCAGCACCAGCGTGGCCGGCGATACAGACGGCTAATGGAGCTGTTAGAGCATATCCGCTATCACCGATCTGCGTGGTGCAGGACGCAGGAAACCCTGTACCGTCGGACCATTGTGAAATACCCCATTCAAGCACCGGACAGCCATCGACAATCCGTGTGAATGACCCCGCGCTACTATATCCAGAAGTGGTCGAGGCACCCTGAAAACATAAGCGAAAAACAAAACATGTTACAGAGCCACCAACCGCATCCTGTGCCGTGGGTGCAACAGCCACGATGACTCGTGAAGAGTATGATCGCGAGATTGATCAGCTCGCTGATGGTAAGCAACCATCCATAGAACCGCTCATTATACGTATGTCCCACACTATGCAACCGTCAGCGCCATGTGTAACGGGGCCTGCTAATGCCTCTGGGGACGGACCCTCAGGAACCTCTAATTTGGGTGACATATCTCATGTCTGTGTATCTAACTCTGTTAATGTTAAGAAACGGTCAAAGAGGTCGCGGCCGGCTGATGTTAAGGTGTGTAAAGAGCTTAAGGTGTGTAAAAAGCCAAGGATTCATGCAACAGCTACAGATCTGCAGCATGAATCCCGCAGCTGGGGCCCCGCTGAAATGCTTGTGTTTCAGGAACACTTCGTCCGCTACTTACGCTACAAACGCTGGGTCCCCAAAATAATGTTTTTTTGTGATACTTTTGAAAAATTATTATCAACACAAAGCCCAACACAGGCTAATAAGGCCGAACTATACACACTCCGGAGCCTTCTACTGGATGGCGAGATAACAACTACAGCGACCCCATTATGACTAGATATGGTCGGCTACGGCATGCATAAACCACCTAAACTAACACTACCCAGGTATAATAGGGCTAGAGTTATAAAGAGGGCTCTAAAATTGTTGGTCAGCGCTAGACGGGCGCTATGCTCTAGGAGGCGTCGTGGTGACATGTGTCCTGCAATGCCTCTACAGCCACCACAGACGTCGTCACAAGAGTCAGAACAGCACTCACATAGCCAAGGCCGCTCTGCAGATGCCGCACATGCATCTACACAAAATTCACAAGCCGCAGACGCTGACGCTGCTGGTAATGTGCGGCACCCCGATCATACAGTATTTTTGCAACACATCCATCATCATGAAAGAGCCCTCCGCAATTTCAATGGCCATATACATACAGATCATTTTAGATTTGTAAATTTGGAGCGTGTACGATCATTTGAAGAGGGCTTGAATATTGTTCATGAAGGCATTCAGGCATTACTGGATAGAATCATCAGGGACATTGAACCTGGCGACTTTGTACAGTTAAGGTTTGATGCCGGTGATACTTTAGACCCTATTTTCACTACAAAACAAACCCGTGAAGATTTTAATTCCGAATCTTTTTTAAATGCTGTTGCCCGCGCACTTCAAAGTAACAATGAATGCATAGCATCCAATTCGCTAAAGCTAGTCGTCACCATCATTAAAAACCGACGCGGTGGTGTAAAAAGGCGCTTGAAATCTATAGCGAGCAGTCAGATCATTAAACAAAAGAGACAATGGCTGTATGATTTTAACAATTACACGACAAATCTGTGTTTGGCTGCTAGTGTGTGCGCCCTGATGGACGACACGGATGTCACTGATGGTGTTTTACTGAGCCGCTCTAAAAACATACACGCAGCACTGGGCATCCAAGATGATCAATTAGTGAGTTTTAGCGACATCCCTGCATTTGAAAAATATTTGGGGGTCACCATTAAAGTACTGTACTATAGTCAGGGCGATTGGCGTTACTTTGAGAGCGGTAATACAGCTAATGGCAAAACCGTATTCATATTGTTCCATGATAATCACTACTACGGGATCAAAAATATGAAGGGTTTTATCGGCGCTAAGTACTTTTGTGAGCTCTGCAATTCAGTGTTTCACCACAAAAACAACCATTCCTGTCAGTATTTTTGTAAAGCCTGTCAGAGAGAGAATTGCGTAGAAAGCGGTGCCGACCAACAGCCCAGATGTCCTGTTTGCAGAGTTTATTGCCACTCGAGTGAGTGCTTAGATTATCACAAACAATTGGGATTAGGCGACCCAGCATTCTGCAGACTTAAAACATTTTGTAATAAATGCAACCTTTTTGTCCCCAGAAATAGCGAAACAGAGCATAAATGTAATGGTTTGCGCTGTCCTTTATGTCGCAGACATATAAATAAATTCGATGCCCATCTTTGTTACATGCGGAAGTATGTAGCACAGGATGAGTCAGATTGCTATATCTTTTATGATTTTGAATGTATGCAGGAGACAGGCACGCACATCCCGAATTACATTTGTGCTACAACGCTGTATGGCCACCCCTCCTGGGAGTTTGAGGGTGATACCTGTACACATGACTTTGTACAGTTCTTTACAAGCGGTAAATTTTCAGATCATACATTTATTGCCCACAATGGTGGAAGATACGACTCATACTTTATTGTTAAGGAACTGATTTCTGAAAAACTACAAGTACAGTTGATAACCCAAGGTGGCCGTCTCTTGTGTGTGTCGCTACCCGATTTGTCTATAAGGTTCATAGACTCTCTAAATTTTATCCCCATGAAACTCAGTAAATTACCACAGGCCATGGGCTTTTCAGGCGGTAAAGGACATTTTCCACACTTTTTCAATACCCGAGAAAACCAAAACTATGTAGGGCCCATACCTGATGTAAAATATTATGGGGTGGAGTACATGTCACCTGGTGAGAAGGTAGAGTTCCTGGAGTGGTATGAGACACAGGTAAATTCAACTTTTGACTTCAAGGCCGAGCTAAAATCTTATTGCAAACAAGATGTTGAAATTTTGAGACACACCTGCGAGATCTATAGAGAGCGTATTATGCAGATGACGCAGAAAAATGTGAAAAAATACTGTAAGCGTCAAAAGCAAAGGATTGTAGTGAGCAGATGTGTTGATCCTTTTCAGCTCATCACCCTGGCCTCGGTGTGTATGACAATGTACCGATTTAAATTTCTTCCAAAAAAGACAATCGCCATTTTACCTGGTGATAATTATCACAAGGCAAAAAAGCGCTACTCGACACCCGCTATACAGTGGCTCATGTATGTAGCCCACTCCGAGAACATCGACATACAGCACGCTTTGAGAGGCGGTGAAAAACAGGTCGGAAAGTATTTTCTAGATGGTTATGCCTATGTTAGCGGACAGCACATAGCCTTTGAATTTCAGGGGTGTTTTTACCACGGATGTCCCGTGTGCTATAATGAAAATGACACGAATAAGGTCACGAGTACGTCCTACGGCCAGTTATATTACACCTTTTTAGCTAAAAAGCGTTACTTACAGTGTTGCGGGTACACAGTAAGACTGATGTGGGAACATGAGTGGAATGAAATGGTTGAAAATGATTCTAACCTTCAAACATTTCTTCGCCAGATGGAATTCCCCGTTCCTTTAGACCCCCGTGATGCGCTTTATGGCGGGCGAACTAACGCCATTAAGCTCTATCACCATCTGGAAGAAGGGGAGACTTTACACTACTACGATTTCACCAGTCTGTACCCCTTTGTAAACAAAACTAAAACATACCCTGTAGGCCATCCAGACATCATCTACGACAATTTTGGATTCATTAAAAAATACTTTGGCATTGCTAGAGTCAAGGTCTACCCGCTGAGAGATTTATTTTTTCCAGTTCTACCAGTAAAACTCAACAAAAAATTAATGTTTCCCCTTTGCTACACATGCGCTGCAAATTCCCAGGCAAATATTTGTGCCCACAGTGATGAAGAACGGGCGCTGACAGGCACCTGGTGCACTATAGAGCTCGAGATGGCGATAGAAAAAGGATATCGGATCGCTCACATCTATGAAATATGGCATTTTCCTAAAACCACTGATGATCTGTTTGCGCCTTACATTAAATTACATCTTAGGGATAAGCAGGAAGCCTCTGGTTATCCTAGCTGGTGCACTGATGACGCCAAGAAATGGCAGTACATTGACTCTTTTCTTGAAAAAGAAGGTGTCCAATTACGGCCTGAAAATATAGCTGTCAATCCTGCTAAGCGACAGATCTCCAAGCTTTTCTTAAATTCTTTATGGGGAAAGTTTGCTCAGAGATCTAATCTATCATGTACCAGCATTGTTAGGGATCCAGATGAGCTTTTTAAGTATTTGTTCCTGCCTTACTATGACATTTCGATGTTACATTTCCTTGATGATGACACCGCAACCATTAACTGGAAATATGCAAAAGGCCACCACACACTCAACAAAAACACAAACATTTTTATAGCGTGTTTTACAACAGCGTATGCTCGGTTAGAGCTCTATTCGCTGCTGGACCGGCTGCAGGAGAGGTGCCTTTATCACGACACAGACTCAGTTATTTTTGTACAGAGAGATGGTGAGTGGCAACCGCCTTTAGGTGATTACCTGGGGGAGCTGACCAGTGAAATACCCGATGGTACACACATCACAGAATTTGTATCCGCGGGCCCCAAAACTTACGGCTACAAACTCAACACCGGTAAAACTGTCTTAAAAGTTAAGGGGATAACACTAAATGTTGGTAACTCTCAATCTATTAATTTCAACAGTCTGAAAGATCTAGTTCTGGACTACCCGCGCAATTCTGCCGCAGAAACTCAGAAACGTATTGTCGTACAGCAGGCGTCCATTGTGAGAAATAAAAAGTACTGGGATATTGAAACAAGGCCATTACGCAAAACACAAAAGTGCGTTTATACAAAGCGGCGACTATTAGACGATTTCACAACATTACCTTTTGGGTATTAGTCGAGTATTGTGATGGATACGCGTCTGCAACACCCGTTCTCGTGCATTCTAGCAGGCCCGTCTAATTCTGGAAAGAGCTATTTTGTAAAACAGCTGCTATATAATATTGAAGCTAATTTTTCTCAGAAACCTGATAATATTGTATGGTTTTATTCGTGTTGGCAAAAACTATATGATGAAATCTCTCGCTCTTTTCCCCACGCCAGATTTGTGGAGGGTCTGCCGAATACATTCGTAGATGACGAATTATTCCCACCGGAGAAGGTGAATTTGGCGATTGTTGATGATCTCATGGAGAGTGCTAGTGAGAATTGTGAGATAGAAAAAGCCTTTACCAAGTATGTGCACCACAGAAATCTCAGCATTTTCTACCTGGTGCAAAACATATTTTGTCAGGGCAAGAAAAGCCGTACGATAAATTTAAACACAAAGTACATGGTGCTTTTTAACAATCCCCGAGATAAATTACAAATTTTAACTCTAGCTCGTCAGATGTATCCCGGAAAAACACGTTTTTTCCTAGAAGCTTTTGAGGATGCCACGCGGGAGCCTTACGGGTATTTGCTTGTAGATTTGAGAGCTAATACTCCTGAGGATCTGCGTTTAAGGACTGGGTTGTTTCCACCCGCGTTGCCCGCTGTCTATGTTCAGAAGAAAAACACTTCTAAAAAGTGAATTTTACCCGGTATCAGACATTCTATGCTGTGGTCGTTGTGATGTAAAGATGTCTGAGAGGCTCCGGCGTAACTGGGCTCTCTTAAAAACCCTAGTGAAAGCAACCCCCGCTGTCAGAAAGTCTATTTTGCGCGATGCAAGCAATGATTTAATTACAGCCATAGGCGAGATTGCTTTAAATATCTTAAAAGGCAGGATTCCGCTGAAAGAGCGCCAAAAAGGTATATTAAAGAAGTGGCGTAAAGCTATAAGAACACTGAGCGACAGATCTCAGCCCATAAAGAAAAAGAAGCGACTACTAAAACAGACCGGCGGGTTTATCGGCCCTCTTTTAGCTTTTGCAATTCCAATAATAACAAGCCTGTTCGCCGGGAGATAATGGAGCATGCAGCGAAAATGTATCTAGTCCCCAAACAGGAGCTAGACAAACTAAGACCCGGTACTACAGATAACATACGCTACAGTGTTATTCGCCGCCTTGATGGTGAAATTAGCGACATTTTACAGCGTCGTGACATTCCCGATGATGTGAAAATTAAAATGTATAGCTCTGTGCTACAACGCTACTTGGTACATACGAGGCACAGCTCAAAAGAAGTAACGGCTTTAAATCTCGTTAGCCCTCCTGATCCTGGTCAGCAGCAATTGCCAAATACCGACTCTGATAAAAATCATGAGATCGCTGAAATTGTCAGCCATATAAACCAAAGATATAAAAAGAATGCTGAATTTTTACTAAACAGGCTGCTGCAGAATAAAAATGTCACAGCATGGAATAATAAAACTGAATTTATTTTCAAAGGATCCGTAATACCAGGGTCTAACTTACTGGATTTGGTACGTAGTACAACGCAGAGCCATGCTCTGAACAGTAGAAATTTACCGCCGGGTTGGGATTCATTTATGCAGGCTATGGCCGAGCTAAATATGCCGTCTACAGTTGTGGGTAACCCCGCTACTAGGAAGCTTTTAGATGAATTAAAAATTACCAACAGTGAGACACGCTCTGTATCTACACCGCTGAAGTTAGCGGCGGCACCCCGTGCAATTCAATCTTTACATTCCCCTTCATTAGGTACCACACGTGGAATTTTACTACCTAAAAAAAGGTCTCTACCGATGCTACAAACCATGTGGCTCACGATGTAAAGAATGTACTAGATAAACGCTGTACTCGTCTTGTAACGCTATATTAATTATTTTGTAAGAAGTGTAATTGTTCATTGTACTATTTAATGTTTTTTACTTTTTATATTCTGTAAGAATTTTTTATAGTATTGAAATGTCTTTGAGATGTTGCTTTATTGTGAGAAATAAATTTTTTTTACATTTTTACAATATCGTGTCTTTGGTTTTTTATTCGTATAAAACACACCGCTTCTTACTTGCGTGTGTTGTAACATTGGTGCATATTATATATATATATATATATATATATATATACAGAAATAAGTTGTCCAGTAACTTTTCTGTTTGTGTATATAAGGCAGCCACAAGGAGAAAATCTGCTACACTGTGAATAAACACAGCTTACAATTTACTGTTAATGTTCAGTAGAATTACAAATAAGTTTTCTAAGGAAGCGAATACAAAAAACAAATAGAACATCTACAGACACAAAAAAAAAAGAGAAAGCAAATATCAAACATTCTGCGTTATAAAAACCAGTGCCTGGGCACATGACCCGCAATAACCTTCAGGTACAATACATGTACAAACAGAAAAGCTGCCTCTTCTGCTTGTGAAAATAAACATTTATTGGGTACCAGCAATTGACCTAGGCTTTATAAACCTCTGAACCGCAGTTAACCTAAACATTTAGGTAATGTTCACCATTTAGTTAGTGTTCAGTAGAGAAACATTTTAGCAATAGGATATAAAATAAACAGCTGGGTGTGTTAATGATGTTGAATAACATGTGAAAACTCTGGCTGTAGTTTATAAGATGTAAAATGAGAATACTTTTCACATAACAGGATGTAGGATTGCATACAGAAACACCAGCCCTATTCACTATATGTGTACACTGTGAATAAAATATAAAAAGAAATACTGGTATAATAATCACTGTATCAAAATACTGTGATAACAATATCAAAATGCAATAAATTAAAGCATATCAAACGATATCAAAAGGGGAAATCAGCCAGCCTCAGGGACAGCTGGCTGACAGGAGGAGGGGAGGGGTTACACATTTTGATACACTTTGATAGGGGCGGGGCACCTGTCAGATTGAGTTTGACGGATCATGGCTATTATACACTACTGATATGGATAGTTCTAAGGAGGGTTGTAGGGTAGTCATCAGCTTTCAATCTCTACTAAACCAATGACTCTCTTTTGCGAGGGAAGTTGACAGTTTACCTTTCACATTTCTTGCTTGGGTGGAAGCCTGGGCAGAGCTGGGAGCAAGACTGAAGTTCCCTTGACTTCAGCTAGTGGATACTACTTGTCCCTGATGCTGGCTGTGGCCTTTTGGCTTGGAGGGACAGGGAACGTTTAGTGGGCTCTTTCCTGTAAGAGAGGATATAAAGAGACCAGCATCCAAGTGCACTTTCAAACAAAAAACTAATAGGTGCTGGCTGTGTTATACAGCTGCCACATGCCTGAACAGCAGCAAATGGAGATAGCTCCGATTGCTGCTATTTAACTGTTTAAATACTTAGCTATAAAAGCAAACAAACAATCAAAGGTTCAAGTCTCCCAGAGCTACAAAAAATATAGTGAAAATTAATTATTTAAAACATTTTTTTTAAAATTTAGAAGTTTAAATTACCTCTTTGTTACCAATCAGAAAATAAACAAAATGAAATAAACATAGTTAGTAGCACCGCTTAGTCTGCAAATTTTGATACTTTAAAGTATAAAATTATTTAAACCATATGTCAATGCTGTATAGAAAATAAATCAAAACAATCAAAATTGCTATTTTTTGATCACCACACCTTTCCCAAAAAATACAGTACAAAATGATCAATACATCATTTGTTCCCCCATAACAGGACAAATAAAAACTACATCTCTGTATGTGAAAAATGAGCTCTCACACAAAATAAAAAAATTATGCATCTTGGAAAAATTAGATAGAAACAAAAATTTGTTTTTTTACTAAGTTCAGTTCTTTTGCAAGCCACTGAAACAATAAAAAAAATATATATATAAGTTGGGTATCACTATAATCGTACTGACCTTAAGAATTAAAATTCCAAGTAATGTATGATGAATGCTGTAAAAAACAAAACAAAATAAAAGGAAAACAATGGTGGATAGTGAAACCCAAGCATTAATGCATGATTTTCACCATATCACCTCACATGGAATTTGTTTTTCCATGTTTAACCCCTTAGTGACAGAGCCAATTTGGTACTTAATGACCGAGCCAATTTTTGCAATTCTGACCACTGTCACTTTATGAGGTTATAACTCTGGAACGCTTCAACGGATCCCGCTGATTCTGAGATTGTTTTTTCGTGACATATTGTACTTCATGTTAGTGGTAACATTTCTTCGATATTACTTGCGATTATTTATGAAAAAAACGGAAATATGGCGAAAATTTTTAAAATTTTGCAATTTTCAAACTTTGTATTTTTATGCCCTTAAATCAGAGAGATATGTCACGAAAAATAGTTAATAAATAACATTTCCCACATGTCTACTTTACATCAGCACAATTTTGGAAACAAAATTTTTTTTTGTTAGGGAGTTATAAGGGTTAAAAGTTGACCAGCAATTTCTCATTTTTACAACACCATTTTATATTAGGGACCACATCACATTTGAAGTCATTTTGCGGGGTCTATATGATAGAAAATAATGAAGTGTGACACCATTCTAAAAACTACACCCCTCTAGGTTGTCAAAACCACATTCAAGAAGTTTATTAACCCTTTACGTGCTTCACAGGAACTGAAACAATGTGGAAGGAAAAAATGAACATTTAACTTTTTTTTGCAAACATCTTAATTCAGAACCATTTTTTTTATTTTCACAAGTGTAAAAACAGAAATGTAACCATAAATTTTGTTATGCAATTACTCCTGAATACGCCAATACCCCATATGTGGGGGTAAACCACTTTTTGGGCGCACCGCAGAACTTAGAAGTGAAGGAGCGCCGTTTGACTTTTTCAATGCAGAATTGGCTGGAATTGAGATCGGACACCATGTCACGTTTAGAGAGCCCCTGATGTGCCTAAACAGTGGAAACTCCCCACAAGTGACACCATTTTGGAAACTAGACCCCTTAAGGAACTTATCTAGATGTGTGGTGAGCACTTTGAACCCCCAAGTGCTTCACAGAAGTTTATAACGTAGAGCCATGAAAATAAAAAATCGCTTTTGTTTACACAAAAATGATCTTTTCGCCCACAAATTCTTATTTTCACAAGGGTAACAGGAGAAATTAGACCACAAAAGTTGTTGTGCGATTTCTCCTGAATACGTCGATACCCTATATATGGGGGTAAACCACTGTTTGGGCGCACCGCAGAGCTTGGAAGAGAAAGAGTGCCGTTTTACTTTTTCAATGTAGAATTGGCTGGAATTGAGATCGGACGCCATGTCGCGTTTGGAGAGCCCCTGATGTGCCTAAACAGTAGAAATCCCCCACAAGTGACCCCATTTTGGAAACTAGACCCCCCATGGAACTTATCTAGATGTGTGGTGAGAACCTTGAATGCCCAAGTGCTTCACAGAAGTTTAGAATGCGGAGCCGTGAAAATAAAAAATATTTTTTTTTTCCACAAAAAAGATTTTTTAGCCCCCAAGTTTTTATTTTCACAAGGGTAACAAGAGAAATTGGACCCCAAAAGTTGTTGTCCAATTTGTCCTGAGTATGCTGGTACCCCATATGTGGGGGTAAACCACTGTTTGGGCGCATGGCAGAGCTCGGAAGGGAAGGAGCGCCTTTTTGGAATGCAGACTTTGATAGAATGGTCTGCGGGTATTATGTTGCGATTGCAAAGCCCCTGATGTACCTAAACTGTAGTAACCCCCCACAAGTGACCCCATTTTGGAAACTAGACCCCCCATGGAACTTATCTAGATGTGTGGTGAGAACCTTGAATGCCCAAGTGCTTCACAGAAGTTTATAATGCAGAGCCGTGAAAATAAAAAATATTTTTTTTTCCACAAAAAAGATTTTTTAGCCCCCAAGTTTTTATTTTCACAAGGGTAACAAGAGAAATTGGACCCCAAAAGTTGTTGTCCAATTTGTCCTGAGTATGCTGGTACCCCATATGTGGGGGTAAACCACTGTTTGGGCGCACGGCAGAGCTCGGAAGGAAGGAGCGCCATTTTGGAATGCAGACTTTGATAGAATGGTCTGCGGGTATTATGTTGCGTTTGCAGAGCCCCTGATGTACCTAACCAGTAGAAACCCTCCACAAGTGACCCCATTTTGGAAACTAGACCCCCCCAAGGAACTTATCTAGATGTGTGGTGAGAACTTTGAATGCCCAAGTGCTTCACAGAAGTTTAGAATGCAGAGTCGTGAAAATAAAAAATATTTTTTTTTTCACAAAAAAGATATTGTAGCCCCCAAGTTTTTATTTTCACAAGGGTAACAAGAGAAATTGGACCCCAGAAGTTGTTGTCCAATTTATCCCGAGTACGCTGATGCCCCATATGTGGGGGTAACCCACTGTTTGGGCGCACGGCAGAGCTCAGAAGGGAGGGAGCACCATTTGACTTTTTGAGCGCAAAATTGGCTGTCGTGTTTGGAGACCCCCTGATGTACCTAAACAGTGGAAACCCCCCAATTCTAGCTCCAACCCTAACCCCAACACACCCCTAACCCTAATCCCAACCTGATCCATAATCCTAATCACTAACCCTAACGATAATCCCAACCCTTACCCCAAAACAACCCTAATGTCAACCCTAACCATAACCCTAATCAAAACCGTAAATCCAACACAACCCTAATCCTAATCTCAACCCTAACCTCAAACCTAACCCTAATCCCAATACACCCCTAATCACAACCCTAACCTTAACCCTAATCCCAAACCTAACCCTAATCCCAAGCGTAACCCTAATGCCAACCCTAACCCTAATACCAACCCTAATCCAAACCCTAACCCTAATCCCAGCTCTAACCCTAACTTTAGCCCCAACCCTAGCCCTAACTTTAGCCCCAACCCTAACCCTAGCCCTAAGGCTACTTTCACACTTGCGTCGTTTGGCATCCGTCGTAATCCGTCGTTTTGGACAAGAAACGGATCCTGCAAATGTGCCCGCAGGATGCGTTTTTTGCCCATAGACTTGTATTGCCGACGGATCGTGACGGATGGCCACACATCGCGTCCGTCGTGCACTGGATCATTTGTGTTTTGGCGGACCGTCGGCACAAAAAAATGTTCAATGAAACGTTTTTTGTACGTCGCATCCGCCATTTCTGACCGCGCATGCGTGGCCGTAACTCCGCCCCCTCCTCCCCAGGACATAGATTGGGCAGCAGATGCGTTGAAAAACTACAGCTGCTGCCCACGTTGTGCACAATTTTCACAACGTGTGTCGGTATGTCGGGCCGACGCATTGCGACAGCCCCGTACCGACGTAAGTGTGAAAGAAGCCTAACCCTAAATTTAGCCCCAACCCTAACCCTAAATTTAGCCCCAACCCTAACCCTAAATTTAGCCCTAACCCTAGCCCTAACCCTAACCCTAGCCCTAACCCTAGCCCTAACCCTAACCCTACCCCTAACCCTACCCCTACCCCTAACTCTACCCTTACCCCTACCCCTAACCCTACCCCTACCCCTAACCCTACCCCTACCCTTAACCCTACCCCTAACCCTAACCCTACCCCTAACCCTACCCCTACCCCTAAATCTACCCTTACCCCTACCCCTAACCCTACCCCTACCCCTAACCCTACCCCTACCCTTAACCCTACCCCTAACCCTAACCCTACCCCTAACCCTACCCCTACCCCTAACTCTACCCTTACCCCTACCCCTAACCCTACCCCTACCCCTAACCCTACCCCTACCCTTAACCCTACCCCTAACCCTAACCCTACCCCTAACCCTACCCCTAACCCTAACCCTACCCCTAACCCTACCCCTAACCCTAACCCTAATTTTAGCCCCAACTGCTGTTCTCCTGCCGGCCGGCAGATGGAGACAGATGGCGGGCGCACTGCGCATGCGCCCGCCATTTTCTTCTGCCGGCGGCCAGGAGGAGCAGCAAGAGGATCCAGGGACACAGGTGAGTATTGTAGGGTCCCCGAATCCCCCTATTTCTCTGTCCTCTGATGTGCGATCACATCAGAGGACAGAGAATTACACTTTACTTTTTTTTTTGCGGTCGCCGGTAAACAGTTAATTACCGGCGATCGCAAAACAGGGGTCGGTAGAACCGACCCCGATCATGCTCTTTGGGGTCTCTGCTACCCCCAGCAGCCGAGACCCCAAAAATTCACGCGGGGCCGGCCGGCGGGCGCACTGCGCATGCGCCCGCCATTTTTAAGAAGGCGGCGCCCACCGGGAGCCACGAGGCGCATCGGGGGAGCTAGGTGAGTATTGGGGGGCCACCTGGGACCCCTTTTCTCTGTCCTCCGATGTGTGAACACATCGGAGGACAGAGAAATTAAAAAGAGATCGCGTTTTTTTTTTTTTTTTTGCGATCGCCGGTAAACGGTTAATTACTGGCGATCGCAAATGCGGGGTGGGTTAAAAACCCCCCGAATCATGTTCTCTGGGGTCTCGGCTACCCCCGGCAGCCGAGACCCTGGAGAAAATCGGCCTCAGGGGGGCGCTATTCACTTTTTCCACAGCGCCGTTAATTAACGACGCTGTGGTTTAAGTACCCTTAGCGGCCGCCGTTAAAAGGCGTATCGGCGGTCGCTAAGGGGTTAAGTACATTATGTGGGAAAATGCAAGGTGTTATTTAAAATGACAACTTGTCCCTCAAAAAACAAGCTGTGTTAACAAAACAATAGAAAAGTTATGGTTCTTGGAAGAAAAAAATGAAAAATTGCTGCATCATGAAGTGGTTAATACTGTACATATAGCTCTCAATCATACCCGTAGGGCTAAATAGTTTATACCTGTTGATATTGATACATAATAAACCTGCCTTCTAACTTCCAGGGACTTTTTCTTATTTGTTTTCTGTTCTAATTTTCTTTTTTATTATTGAATCAGATTCTTAACCCCTTAGTGACAGAGCCAATTTGGTACTTAATGACCGAGCCAATTTTTGCAATTCTGACCACTGTCACTTTATGAGGTTATAACTCTGGAACTCTTCAACGGATCCCGCTGATTCTGAGATTGTTTTTTCGTGACATATTGTACTTCATGTTAGTGGTAACATTTCTTCGATATTACTTGCGATTATTTATGAAAAAAACGGAAATATGGCGAAAATTTTTAAAATTTTGCAATTTTCAAACTTTGTATTTTTATGCCCTTAAATCAGAGAGATATGTCACGAAAAATAGTTAATAAATAACATTTCCCACATGTCTACTTTACATCAGCACAATTTTGGAACCAAAATTTTTTTTTGTTAGGGAGTTATAAGGGTTAAAAGTTGACCAGCAATTTCTCATTTTTACAACACCATTTTTTTTTAGGGACCACATCACATTTGAAGTCATTTTGAGGGGTCTATATGATAGAAAATAATGAAGTGTGACACCATTCTAAAAACTACACCCCTCAAGGTTCTCAAAACCACATTCAAGAAGTTTATTAACCCTTTACGTGCTTCACAGGAACTGAAACAATGTGGAAGGAAAAAATGAACATTTAACTTTTTTTTGCAAACATCTTAATTCAGAACCATTTTTTTTATTTTCACAAGTGTAAAAACAGAAATGTAACCATAAATTTTGTTATGCAATTTCTCCTGAATACGCCAATACCCCATATGTGGGGGTAAACCACTGTTAGGGCGCACCGCAGAACTTAGAAGTGAAGGAGCGCCGTTTGACTTTTTCAATGCAGAATTGGCTGGAATTGAGATCGGACGCCATGTCACGTTTAGAGAGCCCCTGATGTGCCTAAACAGTGGAAACCCCCCACAAGTGACACCATTTTGGAAACTAGACCCCTTAAGGAACTTATCTAGATGTGTGGCGAGCACTTTGAACCCCCAAGTGCTTCACAGAAGTTTATAACGTAGAGCCGTGAAAATAAAAAAATCGCTTTTGTTTACACAAAAATGATCTTTTTGCCCACAAATTCTTATTTTCACAAGGGTAACAGGAGAAATTAGACCACAAAAGTTGTTGTGCGATTTCTCCTGAATACGTCGATACCCCATATGTGAGGGTAAACCACTGTTTGGGCGCACCGCAGAGCTTGGAAGTGAAGGAGCGCCGTTTTACTTTTTCAATGTAGAATTGGCTGGAATTGAGATTGGACGCCATGTCGCGTTTGGAGAGCCCCTGATGTGCCTAAACAGTGGAAACCCCCCACAAGTGACACCATTTTGGAAACTAGACCCCTTAAGGAACTTATCTAGATGTGTGGCGAGCACTTTGAACCCCCATGTGCTTCACAGAAGTTTATAACGTAGAGCCGTGAAAAAAAAAAATCGCATTTTTTCTACAAAAATGATCTTTTTGCCCACAAATTTTTATTTTCACAAGGGTAACAGGAGAAATTAGACCACAAAAGTTGTTGTGCAATTTCTCCTGAGTACGCTGATACCCAATATGTGGGGGTAAACCACTGTTAGGGCGCACCGCAGAGCTTGGAAGAGAAGGAGTGCCGTTTTACTTTTTCAATGTAGAATTGGCTGGAATTGAGATCGGACGCCATGTCGCGTTTGGAGAGCCCCTGATGTGCCTAAACAGTAGAAATCCCCCACAAGTGACCCCATTTTGGAAACTAGACCCCCCATGGAACTTATCTAGATGTGTGGTGAGAACCTTGAATGCCCAAGTGCTTCACAGAAGTTTATAATGCAGAGCCGTGAAAATAAAAAATATTTTTTTTTCCACAAAAAAGATATTGTAGCCCCCAAGTTTTTATTTTTACAAGGGTAACAAGAGAAATTGGACCCCAAAAGTTGTTGTCCAATTTGTCTTGAGTATGCTGGTACCCCATATGTGGGGGTAAACCACTGTTTGGGCGCACGGCAGAGCTCGGAAGGAAGGAGCGCAGTTTTGGAATGCAGACTTTGATAGAATGGTCTGCGGGTATTATGTTGCATTTGCAGAGCCCCTGATGTACCTAACCAGTAGAAACCCTCCACAAGTGACCCCATTTTGGAAACTAGACCCCCCAAGGAACTTATCTAGATGTGTGGTGAGAACTTTGAATGCCCAAGTGCTTCACAGAAGTTTAGAATGCAGAGTCGTGAAAATAAAAAATATTTTTTTTTTCACAAAAAAGATTTTGTAGCCCCCAAGTTTTTATTTTCACAAGGGTAACAGGAGAAATTGGACTGCAATAGTTGTTGTCCAATTGATCCCGAGTACGCTGATGTGCCATATGTGGGGGTAAACCACTGTTTGGGCGCACGGCAGAGCTCGGAAGGGAAGGAGCGCCTTTTTGGAATGCAGACTTTGATAGAATGGTCTGTGGGCATTATGTTGCGATTGCAGAGCCCCTGATATACCTAAACTGTAGTAACCCCCCACAAGTGACCCCATTTTGGAAACTAGACCCCCCAAGGAACTTATCTAGATGTGTGGTGAGAACTTTGAATGCCCAAGTGCTTCACAGAAGTTTAGAATGCAGAGTCGTGAAAATAAAAAATATTTTTTTTTTTCACAAAAAAGATTTTGTAGCCCCCAAGTTTTTATTTTCACAAGGGTAACAAGAGAAATTGGACCCCAGAAGTTGTTGTCCAATTTATCCCGAGTACGCTGATGCCCCATATGTGGGGGTAACCCACTGTTTGGGCGCACGGCAGAGCTCAGAAGGGAGGGAGCACCATTTGACTTTTTGAGCGCAAAATTGGCTGTCGTGTTTGGAGACCCCCTGATGTACCTAAACAGTGGAAACCCCCCAATTCTAGCTCCAACCCCTAACCCTAATCCCAACCTGATCCATAATCCTAATCACTAACCCTAACCATAATCACAACCCTTACCCCAAAACAACCCTAATGTCAACCCTAACCATAACCCTAATCAAAACCCTAAATCCAACACACCCCTAATCCTAATCTCAACCCTAACCTCAAACCTAACCCTAATCCCAATACACCCCTAATCACAACCCTAACCTTAACCCTAATCCCAAACCTAACCCTAATCCCAAGCGTAACCCTAATGCCAACCCTAACCCTAATACCAACCCTAATCCAAACCCTAAACCTAATCCCAGCTCTAACCCTAACTTTAGCCCCAACCCTAGCCCTAACTTTAGCCCCAACCCTAACCCTAGCCCTAAGGCTACTTTCACACTTGCGTTGTTTGGCATTCCGTCGCAATCCGTCGTTTTGGACAAGAAACGGATCCTGCAAATGTGCCCGCAGGATGCGTTTTTTGCCCATAGTATTGCCGACGGATCGTGACGGATGGCCACACGTCGCGTCCGTCGTGCACTGGATCAGTTGTGTTTTGGCGGAGCGTCGGCACAAAAAAACGTTCAATGAAACGTTTTTTTGTACGTCGCATCCGCCATTTCTGACCGCGCATGCGTGGCCGTAACTCCGCCCCCTCCTCCCCAGGACATAGATTGGGCAGCGGATGCGTTGAAAAACTACAGCTGCTGCCCACGTTGTGCACAATTTTCACAACGTGCGTCGGTATGTCGGGCCGACGCATTGCGACGGCCCCGTACCGACGTAAGTGTGAAAGAAGCCTAACCCTAAATTTAGCCCCAACCCTAACCCTAAATTTAGCCCCAACCCTAACCCTAAATTTAGCCCCAACCCTACCCCTAACCTAACCCTACCCCTAACCTAACCCTACCCCTAACCTAACCCTAGCTGTAACCCTACCCCTAACCTAACCCTACCCCTAACCTAACCCTAGCCGTAACCCTACCCCTAACCTAACCCTAGCCCTAACCCTACCCCTACCCTAACCCTACCCCTAACCCTAACCCTACCCCTACCCCTACCCCTAACCTAACCCTAACCCTACCCTACCCCTAACCCTACCCCTAACCCTACCCCTAACCCTAACCCTAACCCTACCCCTAACCCTACCCCTAACCCTACCCCTAACCCTAACCCTAACCCTAACCCTACCCTACCCCTAACCCTACCCCTAACCCTAACCCTAACCCTACCCCTAACCCTAACCCTAACCCTAATTTTAGCCCTAACCGCTGTTCTCCTGCCGGCCGGCAGATGGAGACAGATGGCGGGCGCACTGGGCATGCGTCCGCCATGTTCTTCTGCCGGCGGCCAGGAGGAGCAGCAAGAGGATCCAGGGACCTAGGTGAGTATGCTAGGGTCCCCGAATCCCCCTATTTCTCTGTCCTCTGATGTGCGATCACATCAGAGGACAGAGAATTACACTTTACTTTTTTTTTTTTTTTTGCGGTCGCCGGTAAACAGTTAATTACCGGCGATCGCAAAACAGGGGTCGCTAAAACCGACCCCCGATCATGCTCTTTGGGGTCTCGGCTACCCCAGGCAGCCGAGACCCCAAAGATTCTCCCGGTGCCGGCCGGCGGGCGCACTGCGCATGCGCCCGCCATTTTGAAGATGGCGGCGCCCACCGGGAGACACGAGGAGCATCGGGGGAGCTAGGTGAGTATTGGGGGGCCACCTGGGACCCCTTTTCTCTGTCCTCTGATGTGCGATCACATCGGAGGACAGAGAAATTAAAAAGAGATCGCTTTTTTTTTTTTTTTTTTTTTTTTTTTGCGATCGCCGGTAAACGGTTAATTACCGGCGATCGCAAATGCGGGGAGGGTTAAAAAACCCCCGAATCATGTTCTCTGGGGTCTCGGCCACCCTCGGCAGCCGAGACCCCGGAGAAAATCGGCCTGTGGGGGGCGCTATACACTTTTTCCACAGCGCCGTTAATTAACGGCGCTGTGGTTTAAGTACCCTTAGCGGCCGCCGTTAAAAGGCGTATCGGCGGTCGCTAAGGGGTTAAGTAATTCAGGACCACCTATAGACTATAAACATCCGAGCAGTCCACATTCTAGTATGCAATAACGTTCTAAATGGTCATTGAATAATAGAGTTGCAGCACAAAATGTGGTTGCAATAAGGCAGCTGACAGACACAGCTAGACTCCCTGCAGAGAATGAAGACATGATTTTCTATCATGCCCACACCTTAATTGCTGTAAACACAATGCTAAACAAGTGCTGTGAATACAGATTAAGAAGCGCTGACTATGCTTCCTTCTCTGAGACTGATTTTCTCCTGTAACTGGGCCTAATATACAAACCCAAGTTACAGAGGAAAACAGCAATTGTATTAATGTGTTAAAATGCCACCAAACCATTTTATAAGACCTTATCGTAGCATTTGAAATCATCTATTCTGCGGGCAGAGCTGTGCAGTTCTGTAACTGAGCACCTCTGACTGCAGCCCCCGCTGCTGATTTCAGCAACAGCAAGGTGTCAAACCCCTACTGATCAGACATTAATTACGGTACCTCTCGTTATCAATGTCATAATAGTGCAGAAACTATTTAAGTTAACTGTGCTCATCAAACAGCTGCTCCAGGGCAAAATGTATAAATGTTCATAGGGGGTTCCAAATCAGAGCTGGTACACGAAGCTACGCTAAGCTAAACATTTCTGGCTTTCATTTTATAAACTGGTAGTGTCACGAGGATACTGCGACAGACACATACACCTGTGGTAGTTAGAGCAGCTTAACCATCCTATTAGCAGTACTGGTTTTCTTTGCTCTGGTGTTGCAAGGTTTAAACTGCTTATTTGGACTCCTGAAGTTCTCTGTTGTGGGTGGTATCAGCTGTTTTGAGTTTGTTACTCCCAGCAGGTGTAAGACTCTCCTCCTTGCTTCAAACCTTGCCAGTGATTGTTTTTTCTGCCTAGTTTGGTGTTAGAGGAGTAGTTAGTGTTTGGAGTAGGCGCTTGGAGAAATGTTATGGAGTTTGCTGCCTGCTTCGAGTTGAATTGAGTGTTTTCTTTTATCCCTTGTCTGTCTGGTTGGTGTAATACCATACACTTTGGCCTTACACCTACTTGGGTAGGTGAGGAAGCAAATAAGGGCTTAAATATTAACATAGCAATTTATGTGACCGCAGCATCCCCACCTTCTAGGTTAATCTGTAGGACAGGGATAGATTAAGGCACCCCCTAGTTCGAGGGATAAGATAAGTGCCCATATTCACTATTCACTGCATCACAGGTAGTCATTATAAGATACTAGATTTGAGCAAAAAAATTAGAAATACACTGGTCTCATAGCTAAGCTGGTAGTCCATGGCTGTCTGACTAGAGTCCTGCAAACCTCCCCCCTCCTGTCAATATGCCTAGGGCTTCTCCTGGTTAGTAGAGGTGTTGGGTGTTCCGGCAGGAAGGGGAAGGCTCATAAGGCTTTTCTCTGGGAGTTTGAAAAGGACTTTGTAAATCTTTTTAGTCAACTAGATGAGCTACAATTATCCGTTACAATTCAATTATACATGTTATACATTTAGGACATTCACTTTTTGTTAAATGATCCTCTGATGATCAGCAGATCATGGCCATCTGTTAATATAATAGCATCCAGGATGCTGTTAGTTCAAGTTAATATTTGGGATTCATGACCATAACATTGGGCCCAATATGTGCCTGTATTGTGCTTATACAGCTTAATAAGGAACGATCCTAAAAGTTGTAGTGTGTCTTAGATACCCTTTAATGACTAGGGGTGTATTGGGTTTTGAGACTCAAAGCAAATTGTCATCTTTTGGAATGACTTCTAAAGATGTACTGTATCTTTTTTTAGATCAAGTTCATTCATTACAAAAGAGTCGCATGCAGAAGATCTGCATGAAAATATGCATTTACTGTATTACATTGTGTTGCTGAGACATCATCCTACCCATTGAATCCTGTGAAATTCAGTTTGAACATTTACTGAAAGAATATGTTGTGGATTTCAAATCTGCACCACCTGTCCTCTACCATGCTGAATATTTTTCAAAGCACGTGAATGAGATTTGTTGAAATCTTCCACACTTTGCTGCTAATATTATGCACTACCTTTACGTACCCTCAATTTTTTCTTTACAGAACTCTGAGGTCTTTCTCACTATTTATTATAGTTGATATCTTATTTTGTATATCTTATTTAAAGATTTAAAGAACATTGCCAGAGACAAGATTTTTTTACATTCTGTTAAAAGCAGTTTGTTCATTCACATCAAAGCTAAGTAAAACAGAGAAAAATTAATGTTTAGGGACACCAATTTACAGCACACTTAAAGGGCAGTGTAGGGAGACTGTAAATCACACCCCATGAGGTGCAAGAAGAAGATTCAAGGAAGGACTTGTCTAGAAAGAGACACCCCGCCAGACTATTCTTGTTGTGAATTCAGCTTTTAGGCTCCCTCCGGTGGTTGTAGAGGGTAATGCAGTTGTGCCTGGACTGCAGGATTGGACAGGTGTGTCTACTAATTGCGAGACTGACTGGGGTATATAGCTTTGCAGGACTCTTTAGTCCCTGCCAGTTGTCCATTGTTTTTGGAGGATTCACATCCCTTCTGGTCTCTCCTGTTTGCTGTGCTTTTCTTCAAAGTTAAGTCCTGGCTTTGTTTTTGCTGTCCACCTGCTGTGGACCTTATAGTTCTGTGCATTTTCATATTTTGTCTTGTCCAGCTTTGTCTGTGAAGTATTTTTTGCAGCCTTGCTGAGTCTCTGGAGATGCAGATATACCCTCCATGTCTTTAGTCAGATGTGGTGTTTTGTATTTTCTGTGGTGGATATTTTCTAGAGTTTTAATACTGACCGCATACTACTCTGTTCTATTCTTTCTATTTAGCTAGTATGGCCTCCTATGCTAAATCCTGATTTCATGTCTGTGTATGTTTTTTCCCTCTCCTCTCACAGTTAATATTTGTGGGGGGCTGTCTGTCCTTTGGGGATTTTCTCTGAGGCAAGATAGGTTTCCTGTTTCTGTCTTTAGGGTTAGTTAGTTTCTTAGGCTGTGTCGAAGGGTCTAGGGAGAGTTAGGTACCCCCCACGGCTACTTCTAGTTGCGCTGCTAAGTTCAGGGTTTGCGGTCAGTACAGGGGCCACCTTCTCCAGAGTACGTCTCATGCTGCTCCAAGGCCACCAGATCATAACAATTCTATACTATAAATCTACACCCATATTATAGCGCTATATGATTCACAGTTTGCCTGCAATATGACCACAAGTTGCAAATTAATTTGAGTACTTTCTCCTGGGGTCTGAGGGGTAACATCTCTCTTTGTGGAGTATAACATGCCTGGCATGCCTGTGTAAGAAGATTTACAGGCCATGATGTACACCTGTGCAAAATTAAATATGCAAATTGCATATTCAGAGAGGAAGAGGACTTGAACTCTAGTGTCACCTAATGTAAGTAGTGATCCTACAAGTCACTATTGACCCATTAAACAACCTGGCCTTATAGTTTAGTATAGAAGCCAAACCAGAATCTTAATTTGCAGACACGTGTTTCAGGGTACTGCCCCTCAGTGCAAAGCATGAGATCTGATTTGGCTGTATGAGAGGCCTCTGACTGGGGACTTTTGTCCTAACTCATATTTAAGGCTCGTTAAAAGGTCAATATTTACCTTTCAGGTTGCTTCTTCCAATGGGTGGCACTAAAGTTCAAGTACTCTTCCTCTCTAAAGAGGCAATTTGCATATTCAGTTTCCCAGAGGAGCATTGGATGGCCAATAAGTCTCCTTACATTTGCATGCGAGGCATATCACTTTCCAAAAGGAGAGACATTGCCCCTTAGAACCCAGTCAGAAGCCTCTCATACAGCCAAGTCAAATCTTATGCTTTATACAGAGAAGGGGCAACAACCTGTAACATGTGTCTGCAAATTGAGATTAAAGGGTGGACTGTTTAAAGGGTTGAGATTGACTTTTAGGATTGCTAATTTCAAGAGGAGGCAATTAGTAAAAATGAATTCCCACTCTCACAGTAGATGGTTCGGCTTTTAGTTTGGCTGCCTAATTCTCCTGATGCCACTATAGGAGTGGTCAGTGCTAAGAAAGGGGACATGTAAATAAACAGGCTAATGCCAAGAGGACTGTGCCAGAAAAAAGTTCAATGGCTTGCACATAATTCCTAAGGCTTTTTGCAAATAGGATTACTGAATCAGACGTCTAAATTTCTGCAGAAACTGAACCAAAATGTGTTTTTATCATTGTTCATAAATGTATTTTTTTCAGTATTTTTCAATGTACATATCAAATAATGTGAGACAGCTCTGTAACTACTTCCATATCCAACTAGATAGTAGATACCCTACTTGTCATTTTCACTTTCCATATTTGCTTTGTCTATATTTTAATGTGAAGGGAAAAAAACAAACAATGATTTGCCTATAGGTTGTAAGTGATAAAAACATGATCCCCTGCAGAAGTGGAGAGACTACTGTCATCCCTGACATCGCTAATGTGATTACCAACTGTATTTAATAAAACATAAAATTAAATAAAAACAAGAAAATTTTCAAAAGGTAAAAAACACATTTGTTTTAACTAAAATAATTGAATTTAATGTATAATTTTTAATTTACTTTAAAATTAGCAGATTTAGGCTTGAGTAAAAACTGCTGCCCATTGTGACAGACTGTAAACAACCACATGGAATCATTGAGTCATGACAAGGCAGATGCTTGGCATATTGCGAGTCTATTAAATGGCACTTGGTGGTGTATTGTATCAGACATCACTGGCAGATCTATGAAAAGTCACCTACATCCACTGTAATTGTATCACAATGTAGAAAACACCACTGATATACCCTGTGTAGGAATTATGAAAGAATGTTCGGAGGCTATCCTAATGGAAGCGCTATTTATAAGCTTTCAAAATATTTTCCTTGCACTGAATTTCCAGGTGGTATTTCACGCTGTGCTGTTCCAAAATACATTATGTGCCATGAAAGTGGCAATATACAGCAGAGAATATATCCAGCACAGCTGTACAATGATGTTTTAGAAGGGAAAAAGTACAACTAATAACATATTGTATACTACAACTTTGGTCAAGGACTATCTGGAACTTTTCTATTGCTGGGCATTCAGATAAATTTCTGTTACAGTACTATTTCATTTGTACCCTGGAAAACCTGAGCATAAGTCACAAAGGGGCATAGTTATTAATCAGAAGAAGAAAAAAATGAGGGTCCAAAAACTGTTGAAGGTAGCGTGCTATAAAATCCCCAAAACTGTTGAAGGTGGCATGGGACAATATTTTGCATGTGATCATGCAGATTCTTGTCATGTCACTGCATTGGTACTGGTTTTGGGTATTCTCAAGCTGCTTCTTCAGGAGTGCACCGATGGTCCCTGTCTTCCTGCTTTGCCCGTACGCTCTTGAAGATTGACAGTTCAGACAAGTAGCATGGTCATGCCGCTGGTCTGAACTGAGCTCTCTCCCAATTTGCTAGCAGGGGTAGCTTTGCCCTACGACTAATTATCATTTCTCTGTCACTATATAATGTACACAGAAAGCTGGGAGCTTGACTACACCAATAATAATGGCCAAATCCTCAACACCAGCTGAAATGCAGCCTCAAACTTGCAGGGACCCGCCACCATGATTCACAGATATCTGCAGACGAGAAAAAAGAGAAAAAAGAAATGAACCAAAAAAGGTCTGCACAACCACAAAATGTACAAAATATATAACACGGCATTTTATTAGACACCACATAAAGAACATATAAAAACACTTAAAATACAACGATGTGTAGAACACCCCTATACAACAAGATGAACCTGCAGCAATATAATGAGAAAAGCACCGAAGGCTATAGTAAACACACATATCATGTACTGATGAATCAATAGACGTCCCAAGCACTAAGGCAATAAACAAGGTACATGGTAAATGCAAATGACATAAGGACCCCCAAAGAAGATAACCCTGATACCAAATAGATCATAATAAACCTGTAGTTGAATACATCTTACATAGTTCCAAAGGGTACGTATATATGCCTAGAGTCGATAACACATAGGTCACAAAACCCAGCTAACAAGCTATACTATGCATGGCGTGTAGCCTGAAGTGGAGGAATCAGGGCACCCCTAAAGGATAGTGAGGACGGTATAATCCAGTCAAGATACTCAACTAGATCCAAGATATGGTAGAGGAGGGCCCATAGATCAGAAGGCTAAGGTGCTGCTGCAGGTGCGTATGTCATGAATGACCAGCAATAGTCCTGGAAGGGGTGTGGGAAGAAAGCCCCACGCGTATCGCCGCCGCAGCGGCTTCGTCAGGGGACGCATAGTATAGACATCGTTGTATTTTAAGTGTTTTTATATGTTCTTTATGTGGTGTCTAATAAAATGCCGTGTTATATATTTTGTACATTCTGTGGTTGTGCAGACCTTTTTTGGTTCATTTCTTTTTTCTCTTTTTTCTGGTTATAAATATCAGTGAACTAGGTTATGCACCCACCCTTGATTTGAGATACAGCTAGAGTGCACCCTTTATCTATATATTGTGAGATATCTGCAGACGCTCATTATTGTACTGCACTTCATCCCTTAACTGACTTCTGTTACTTCCAAATACTTTACATTTTGACTCATCAGTCCAGAGTACCTATTACAAATTTTCAGCACCCCATTCCTATATTTTTGTACAAAGTTTAGTCACTTGGCCTTGTTGCTATGTACAATGTATGGCTTTTTAGCCACATTTCTTCTATGTTGTCTACTTCTACCCAAACAGTAGATGGGTTTAGCTGGGTCTCACTGGTTACTGCCAGTTCTGAAGTGATGACACTACTGGGCATCTTCCAGTTTTGAAACGGAAATAACCATGATGTGTCTTTCATGTGCTGCACTAAGTTTCCTTGGCCGGCCACTGCATTTATGGTCCTCAAAGTTGCCATTTCAGGAATCCTAAATTCCGATATATACAAGCAGATACTTATCCATTATGCAATACCATCCAGTAAGTCTGACTGGGATTACATGAAGAGACAGAAGGATTTTCACAAGTTTACATCCACAAAAGATCTGTGGTTAATTCTCCAAGATGGTAAGAACAACCTTTGTGACTAGCTCCTTCAAAATCTGAATGCAAGCGCAAAGGGTGATGATCACACCAAATATTGATTTAATGCAGATTTCACTTTTGTTCACTTACTTTGTATTTGTTAATTGGTGAAAACTAAAAAAATTTGAAAGCATTCTTCCTTTACAGCACCTTTTCCAGTTCTGGAAAAAACATGCTTTGTGTCATTGTCTTGTTGGAAGGTGAACCTCTGTCTCAGTCTCAAATCATTGACAAACTGAGACAAGTTTTTCTCAAGAATATCCTTGTATTTTGCACTATCCATCTTCCCCTCGATTTGGGCCATTTTCCCAGTCACTGCTGCCGAAAATCATTTCCACAGCATGATGCTGCTACCACCATGTTTCTCTATGTGGATGGTGTTCTTGGAGTGATGAACTGTATTGGTTTGGTGCCAGACATAGCGAAAAAGTTAAATTTTGTTTTCATCTGACCACAGCACCTTCCAACATACATTTGGGGAGTCTCCCACATGTCTTTTGGCAAACTCAAAACAAGTCTTACAATTTTTGTTTGTAAGTGAAGGCTTTTTTTTCCCCACTCTTCCATAAATGCAACCTCTATGGAGTGAACGGCTTATTTTGGTCATATGGACAGATACTGCAGTCTCTACGTGGGAACTCTGCAATAGAGATGAGCGAACGTGTTCGGAAAATGTTCGCCAATCTTAAATTCGGTACGAATGTAGCACATTCGGATTTGTGTTCACTTTCACGAACATTTTTACTCAAAGTCAGAAAGAGTCGGTCACAGTTCGGTAAATCATCGTGTTTCCACTAATGCTTTTGTATGACTTTGGCTATGATTGTGCTGCTGTATAATGAGCGGGGTGTCGGTGGGATGTGTTTGATGAGGGGAGAGGGTATGTAGAGGTTAAAGGAGCATCTAAAGAGATTGCAGGAGCGGCGCGCTCTATTTTTTACTGAACTTTATGTCTGTTGATTTCAGCAACCAATCAGGGAGCAGAAACCATCCACAATGTCATGACACAAGGTCTTCTGTGATTGGTTGACGAAGTCACATGTCCCTGGTCATATACAAAGCAGACATCTTGTTTTACTGGCACTATTTACTCTGTCACAGTGCAGAGAGGTCACTGCTGCGCTAGAGCTGGTGCTGATAGTGAACTTGTCAGTGAAATTGATAGGATCCTGTTCTGAGTGAAATCGATCTTCCAGCATCGAAGTAGATAATGCAAAAGCTGTGTGGCAGTCTCCAGAAACCCCATTTCCTACTCTAAAACATTTGTGCTAAAACTGTGTTTCAGTGGCAAATCAGAAGGCCATATTTCCACTTAAAAATCATTAAGCCTAATATAGTGGTGCAGACACGAGGACCAAATAGCTTCCCCAAATTGTTTGTGCTAAAACTTTGTTTCAGGGCAAATAAAAAGGCCGCCATATTTCCACTTAAAAATCGCTAGGTCTAATATAATGGTGCAGCCACGAGATCCAATTAGCTACTCTAAATCGTTTGTGCTAAAACTGTGTTTCAGTGGCAAATAAGAAGGATAGATTTCTACATAAAAATTGTTAGGACTAATATAGTGGTGCAGCCACAGGGCCCAATTAGGTACTCCAAATAGATATAGAATCACTGCACTCAATGGAAAAGTATGCTTTCAAGTGAATCAATTTAATTTACGGTGGTAGGTGAAGCGACAGTTTTGACGTTTCGGCCGGACTCCAGCCTTTATCACATAGTCGCTGGAAAAAATATAAAACAATATATACAATCAGGATGTTTCATATACAAATATACAAACTATTTACAAAAATACAAGAAAGCCAGCATACCCAGGTTTGTGTGGGCGTAAATATGCAGATGCATTTGGGCTGGCGACATCAAAGAACAGAAAATACTGGGTATCAGTAGTACAAGCAAATGGCATAGAACATAAATTTCAAGAAGGAAATAATAAAATAGACATGGAGCATACCCTTTAAGGTCACCGAAAGATTGTGGGCACCGTTTTTTTGGAATATCTCAAATTGGTGATGTAAATCCTAGAGGTAAAATGATAAGGGGAAGAGTTGTTAAGAGGATAGCTTAGATATCCCTGGCAAAGTGTAACACTGGGGACAGGATCTATGCTGTAGTCTGTGTGGTGCATCCATAAATGATGTAATGTAACGTGACCAAGGGTAAGGATAGAAGGAAGGAAAGAAGAAGGGAAAAAAAAGGGGGAAAAATTTTTAATAAAATATATATACCAGTTTAATGGATGGTCCAGGGGGGAGTTTTTCGGTAAGTTAAGGGAGCACTGTCCTGACTGAGACAACTGTGCTACAGTGGATGAAATGGTCAGGGTGAGAATATGGCATATAATAGTGCTAGAGTCTGAGTGAGCGGTAAATGTGCAAAGCAGTACTTACAAGAATTGGTGGCGCAGTAGTCCTGCGGGAGCAACGGCGTGCTCGTGCAGTATATGTGTGCTGCACGGGAGGAGGAACAGGAGTAGCCAGCTAGGGGAGCGCTGTCCTGTCAGTGGCAAATGAGCTATGGAGGGTAGAGTGGTAAGGGTAAGGATATGGTATACCACACCGCTAGAGTTGAAGTGAGTAGTAGAATATTACTTACTAGGATTGGTGGCGCAGTAGTCCTGCGGGAACAACGGCGTGCCGGTGCAGCGTGTGTGTACTGCATCGGAGGGGGAGCCCTTTTCATATCGCGCCGTCCGGTCATCTGACCGGAAGTGAGTGTGGAGCCACTGCGCCTGCGCAAGCCCATAGCATGGTGTCTATGGACCCCTGCGCCTGCGTATAAAGTGTAAGACCGCTCCCTGCCATGATACAGAATGTCATGGCAGTTTGCGGTCAGGGAGGGGGATAACTGGCGATAAAGCGCACGCGCCACTTTGACCGCACTAGCAGGCAATGTCTGCGCCTGCGTGGGTGACGGGGCCGCATTGGTACTATACCAGAAAGAGAGAGGCACTAGTAGCTAGAGATGAAAGTAGAATCCCCTTATCCATATAAGGAAAATGCTGGTAGTGTAACAATGATAACAATATATAGCACAATCAGTGGTCCGTACAAATATGTAGATGTTGATAGTGTATTTAAAATAACTATAGTACAATCGGCAGTCAGTACAATGGGAATGATACAATAGACAATTGAACAAATGAAAAATGAATAAATAAATAACTAAATAGACAATTGAAAAAATAATAATAATCGGCATTCGTAGGAGTCCAAACAAAAGAAAAACATGGGAGGTAAAGGAAGCTAATTAAAGAAAACAAAAGAGGGAAAAAGGGGGAAAAAAGGGGGAAAAAAACCAAGGACATAAAGTAAAAAAAGGGGGGGGGGAAGGGCAAACAGAAGGATACAGGTTGGTCTTACCGCCCCAGAAGAAGAATGAAGAGACTGAGACAAACAACTTTTTTCACATGATTTTTCAATGGGTCTAGGGAAAGAAATATATCAGATTAGCCAATCTATTTCTCGATTTAACCCTCTGGGGTGTAGGGTATCTGTTATGTAGGCAATCCAGTGACACAGTGTGCCAGCAATCAGAGCACATACAGTGATCTGACAATAACCCAAAAACAATAGAACGAGCTCTGAGACGTGGAATCTCTGTAGACCGCAATACCTGAACCTAACCTAAACACAACTAAAGGCAGCTGTGGATTGCGCCTGACACTACCTATGCAACTCGGCACAGCCTGAGGAGCTGACTAGCCTGAAGATAGAAAAACAAGCCTGACTTGCCTCAGAGAAATACCCCAAAGGAAAAGGCAGCCCCCCACATATAATGACTGTTAGCAAGATGAAAAAACAAACGTAGGGATGAAATAGATTCAGCAAAGTGAGGCCCGATATCCTAGATAGAGCGAGGATAGCAAAGAGAACTTTGCAGTCTACAAAAAACCCTAAAGCAAAAAACCACGCAAAGGGGGCAAAAAGACCCACCGTGCCGAACTAACGGCACGGCGGTACACCCTTTGCGTCTCAGAGCTTCCAGCAAAACAAAATGACAAGCTGGACAGAAAAAGTAGCAACAAAAGCAAAAAGCACTTATCTAAGCAGAGCAGCAGGCCACAGGAAAGATCCAGAAGCTCAGATCCAACACTGGAACATTGACAAGGAGCAAGGAAGACAGAATCAGGTGGAGTTAAATAACAAAGCAGCCAACGAGCTCACCAGAACACCTGAGGGAGGAAGCTCAGAAGCTGCAGTACCACTTGTGACCACAGGAGTGAATTCAGCCACAGAATTCACAACAGTACCCCCCCCTTGAGGAGGGGTCACCGAACCCTCACCAGAGCCCCCAGGCCGACCAGGATGAGCCACATGAAAGGCACGAACAAGATCTGGAGCATGGACATCAGAGGCAAAAACCCAGGAATTATCTTCCTGAGCATAACCCTTCCATTTAACCAGATACTGGAGTTTCCGTCTAGAAACACGAGAATCCAAAATTTTCTCCACAATATACTCCAATTCCCCCTCCACCAAAACCGGGGCAGGAGGCTCAACAGATGGAACCATAGGTGCCACGTATCTCCGCAACAACGACCTATGGAATACATTATGTATGGAAAAGGAGTCTGGGAGGGTCAGACGAAAAGACACAGGATTGAGAATCTCAGAAATCCTATACGGACCAATAAAACGAGGTTTAAATTTAGGAGAGGAAACCTTCATAGGAATATGACGAGAAGATAACCAAACCAGATCCCCAACACGAAGTCGGGGACCCACACGGCATCTGCGATTAGCGAAAAGTTGAGCCTTCTCCTGGGACAAGGTCAAATTGTCCACTACCTGAGTCCAGATCTGCTGCAACCTGTCCACCACAGAATCCACACCAGGACAGTCCGAAGACTCAACCTGTCCTGAAGAGAAACGAGGATTGAACCCAGAATTGCAGAAAAATGGAGAGACCAAGGTAGCCGAGCTGGCCCGATTATTAAGGGCGAACTCAGCCAACGGCAAAAAGGACACCCAATCATCCTAGTCTGCAGAAACAAAACATCTCAGATATGTTTCCAAGGTCTGATTGGTTCGTTCGGTCTGGCCATTAGTCTGAGGATGGAAAGCCGAGGAAAAAGATAGTTCAATGCCCATCCTACCACAAAAGGCTCGCCAAAACCTTGAAACAAACTGGGAACCTCTGTCAGAAACAATATTCTCAGGAATGCCATGCAAACGAACCACATGCTGGAAGAACAAAGGCACCAAATCAGAGGAGGAAGGCAATTTAACCAAGGGCACCAGATGGACCATTTTAGAAATGCGATCACAGACCACCCAAATGACTGACATCTTTTGAGAAACGGGAAGGTCAGAAATGAAATCCATCGAAATATGTGTCCAAGGCCTCTTTGGGACCGGCAAGGGCAAAAGCAACCCACTGGCACGTGAACAGCAGGGCTTAGCCCTAGCACAAATCCCACAGGACTGCACAAAAGTACGTACATCCCGTGACAGAGATGGCCACCAGAAGGATCTAGCCACTAACTCTCTGGTACCAAAGATTCCAGGATGACCAGCCAACACCGAACAATGAAGTTCAGAGATAACTTTACTAGTCCACCTATCAGGGACGAACAGTTTCTCCGCCGGACAACGATCAGGTTTATTCGCCTGAAATTTTTGCAACACTCGCCGCAAATCAGGGGAGATGGCAGACACAATGACTCCTTCCTTGAGGATACTCGCCGGCTCAGATGAACCCGGAGAGTCGGGCACAAAACTCCTAGACAGAGCATCCGCCTTCACATTTTTAGAGCCCGGAAGGTACGAAATCACAAAATCGAAGCGGGCAAAAAATAACGACTAGGATTCAAGCGCTTGGCAGACTCGAGATAAGTAAGGTTCTTATGATCAGTCAATACCACCACGCGATGCTTAGCTCCTTCAAGCCAATGACGCCATTCCTCGAATGCCCACTTCATGGCCAGCAACTCTCGGTTGCCCACATCATAATTACGCTCAGCAGCCAAAAACTTCCTGGAAAAGAAAGCACATGGTTTCAACACTGAGCAACCAGAACCTCTCTGTGACAAAACCGCCCCTGCTCCAATCTCAGAAGCATCAACCTCGACCTGGAACGGAAGAGAAACATCTGGTTGACACAACACAGGGGCAGAACAAAAACGATGCTTCAACTCCTGAAAAGCTTCCACAGCAGCAGAAGACCAATTAACCAAATCAGCACCCTTCTTGGTCAAATCGGTCAATGGTTTGGCAATGCTAGAAAAATTACAGATGAAGCGACGATAAAAATTAGCAAAGCCCAGGAATTTTTGCAGACTTTTCAGAGATGTCGGCTGAATCCAATCCTGGATGGCTTGGACCTTAACCGGATCCATCTCGATAGTAGAAGGGGAAAAGATGAACCCCAAAAATGAAACTTTCTGCACACCGAAGAGACACTTTGATCCCTTCACAAACAAAGAATTAGCACGCAGGACCTGGAAAACCATTCTGACCTGCTTCACATGAGAGTCCCAATCATTTGAGAAGATCAAAATGTCATCCAAGTAAACAATCAGGAATTTATCCAGATACTCACGGAAGATGTCATGCATAAAAGACTGGAACACAGATGGAGCATTGGCAAGTCCGAACGGCATCACTAGATACTCAAAATGACCCTCGGGCATATTAAATGCAGTTTTCCATTCATCTCCTTGCCTGATTCTCACCAGATTATACGCACCACGAAGATCTATCTTAGTGAACCAACTAGCCCCCTTAATCCGAGCAAACAAGTCAGATAACAATGGCAAGGGATACTGAAATTTCACAGTGATCTTATTAAGAAGGCGGTAATCAATACACGGTCTCAGCGAACCATCCTTCTTGGCTACAAAAAAGAACCCTGCTCCCAGTGGTGATGACGATGGGCGAATATGTCCCTTCTCCAGGGATTCCTTCACGTAACTGCGCATAGCGGCGTGTTCAGGCACGGATAAATTAAATAATCGACCTTTAGGGAATTTACTACCAGGAATCAAATTGATAGCACAATCACAATCCCTATGCGGAGGTAGGGCATCGGACTTGGGCTCTTCAAATACATCCTGATAATCAGACAAGAACTCTGGGACCTCAGAAGGAGTGGATGACGAAATAGACAAAAATGGAACATCACCATGTACCCCCTGACAACCCCAGCTGGATACCGACATAGAGTTCCAATCCAATACTGGATTATGGGTTTGCAGCCATGGCAACCCCAACACGACCACATCATGCAGATTATGTAGCACCAGAAAGCGAATAACTTCCTGATGTGCAGGAGCCATGCACATGGTCAGCTGGGTCCAGTACTGAGGTTTATTCTTGGCCAAAGGTGTAGCATCAATTCCTCTCAACGGAATAGGACACCGCAAAGGCTCCAAGAAAAATCCACAACGTTTAGCATAATCCAAATCCATCAGATTCAGGGCAGCGCCTGAATCCACAAACGCCATGACAGAATACGATGACAAAGAGCATATCAAGGTAATGGACAGAAGGAATTTGGATTGTACAGTACCAATGACGGCAGACCTATCGAACCGCTTAGTGCGCTTAGGACAATCAGAAATAGCATGAGTGGAATCACCACAGTAGAAACACAGACCATTCAGACGTCTGTGTTCTTGCCGTTCAACTCTGGTCATAGTCCTATCGCACTGCATAGGCTCAGGTTTAATCTTAGACAATACCGCCAAATGGTGCACAGATTTACGCTCGCGCAAGCGTCGACCGATCTGAATGGCCAAAGACATAGACTCATTCAAACCAGCAGGCATAGGAAAACCCACCATGACATCCTTAAGAGCCTCAGAGAGACCCTTTCTGAACAAAGCTGCCAGCGCAGATTCATTCCACAGAGTGAGTACTGACCACTTCCTAAATTTCTGACAATATACTTCTATATCATCCTGACCCTGGCACAAAGCCAGCAAATTTTTCTCAGCCTGATCCACTGAATTAGGCTCATCGTAAAGTAATCCGAGCGCCAGGAAAAACGCATTGACATTACTCAATGCAGGGTCTCCTGGCGCAAGAGAAAATGCCCAGTCCTGAGGGTCGCTGCGCAAAAAAGAAATAATAATCAAAACCTGTTGAATAGGATTACCAGAAGAATGAGGTTTCAAGGCCAGAAATAGCTTACAATTATTTTTGAAATTAAGAAACTTAGTTCTATCACCAAAAAACAAATCAGGAATAGGAATTCTTGGTTCTAACATAGATTTCTGATCAATAGTATCTTGAATCCTTTGTACATGTGTAACGAGATTATCCATTGAAGAGCACAGACCCTGAATATCCATGTCCACATCTGTGTCCTGAAACACCCAAATGTCTAGGGGAAAAAAAAGACTGAACACAGAGCTGAGAAAAAAAAATGATGTCAGAACTTCTTTTTTCCCTCTATTGAGAATCATTAGGTTGGCTCCTTGTACTGTTATGTAGGCAATCCAGTGACACAGTGTGCCAGCAATCAGAGCACATACAGTGATCTGACAATAACCCAAAAACAATAGAACGAGCTCTGAGACGTGGAATCTCTGTAGACCGCAATACCTGAACCTAACCTAAACACAACTAAAGGCAGCTGTGGATTGCGCCTGACACTACCTATGCAACTCGGCACAGCCTGAGGAGCTGACTAGCCTGAAGATAGAAAAACAAGCCTGACTTGCCTCAGAGAAATACCCCAAAGGAAAAGGCAGCCCCCCACATATAATGACTGTTAGCAAGATGAAAAGACAAACGTAGGGATGAAATAGATTCAGCAAAGTGAGGCCCGATATCCTAGATAGAGCGAGGATAGCAAAGAGAACTTTGCAGTCTCTCTCCCCTAGAGCTTAAAGTTCTTAATCTTGGTCTCTCCTTCTGTCCAACACCTAAATGGAATGCCTTCCAATTAGAGAAAGATCTCCAGCAATTCTACCGCAACATCAGATTGAAGGCACACTTCGAAAACATCTCACCACACGTACCCAACTCCTTAGGTTCTATCCCTGATAGTGAATCTAGTCCGTCCATCTCAATTAGCTCCTTGGGTCTAAGGAATCCAAGCAACTTTATTCCCCCCAGATCCAATCATGCCGTTGAGACATTTGTGGACCTGGTAGATAGAGACATCAAACAAACCATCCATACTCAACGGTTGGGCCTACTCCCCATCCGCCATAACTTATCAGCACTAGAAAAACAAACATTGAAATCCTTACAGGACAATACGAATATCATTATTAAGGCAGCAGACAAGGGAGGGGCCCTAGTAGTCATGAACAAAAGCCAGTATATGGGTGAAATTAGGAGACAATTAGCCGACACCAAAACTTATAGAAAAATCCAATCTGACCCCACATTTACCATACATAGAAAAATTGACAGTATCCTCAATAAACATCTAGAAAACAAGACAATTGATAGTAAAACAAAAACTTTCTTAATCAACCAACACCCGGTTACCCCAGTGCTGTATACTCTACCCAAGATTCACAAAGACTTACATAACCCACCTGGTCGTCCTATTGTTGCCTCAACGGACTCAATTCTGAACCCTCTATCAATATTTCTTGAAAAAATACTAACACCATACACTCACAATACCAAATCCTTCATTTTGGACACAGGCGATTTTTTGAACAAAATCCGCACTCTTGACACAGTTCCATCCACCAGCATCCTCTGTACTCTCGATGTGAACAGTCTGTACACATCTATTGCTCACGATAAGGGTATACAAGTGGTTTCACAAACTCTTGAGGAAGCAAACACTGACACAAGGTCACAAGAACTATGCCTTGACCTTCTCAACATAGTATTGAGGGAAAATTTCTTCCGTTTTGAGGACGGCTTTTTTGTCCAGACGTGCGGGACTGCCATGGGCTCAAATGTTGCCCCCGCCTACGCCAATTTATACATGGACAGATTCGAACGCGACCACATCTACTCCAATCCATCATTCCAGCAACATGCCATCACATGGCTCCGCTATATTGATGACATTTTTTGTATCTGGCTTGGAGACCTTAATAGCCTATCCACCTTCTTCAATACCCTCAATAGCGTCAGGGAGGAACTCAAATTCACACTCTCTCATGACTTAGAGACTATTACTTTTCTAGACACACGGGTTCAGAAAGACTCCCAGGGCAAATTGACTACCGACATCTACACCAAGCCCACTGACTGTAATAATCTTCTTCGTTATGACAGTTGCCATCCCAAATCCACAAGGGACAGTCTTCCACGGTCGCAATTCAAAAGGGTTACGAGAATTGTATCTGACAGTGCCACAAGAAAAACCAGATTGCAGGAAATGTCGGATAAATTCAAGTCTAGGAATTATCCATCCACACTACTAGCCACGGAAATGTCCAGGGCCCTTGAAGATACGGAAATCAATACTCCCACCACGAAACCACCCAGGCTACCTTTTGTTCATGACCATCACCCATCCATGAACAAAGTCCACAATCTGATTCAGAAACACTGGCCTCTCCTTACGAAAGCATACCCCAATATCACCGTATTCAGAAATCCCCCTTTAATGTGCCTCAGAAGACCTCAAAACATCAAAGATAGAGTGGTCAGAGCTGACGTAGGACATACCAACAAAACATCCACACGTACCCTCACAGGACTTCGCAGAACTGGCACTTTTCCGTGCCTTAACTGTATGAGTTGTTCAAACATCATTAAAGGCAATGAAGTCGTACACCCCCGAACAGGCAAATCATACCCCATTAGGGATTTCTTCACATGTGAAACAAACTTTGTTGTATACATCATAAAATGCCCATGTGGATTGCTATACGTGGGAGAGACCACCCAGGCCATACGTGACCGTATTTCTGGACATAAGTCCACTATTCGATGTGGTAAGACATGGCTACCCATACCAGCACATTTTAAAGAGGCAAAACACAATATATCTCAATTAAGGTACCAGATTATTGAAAAAGTGCCAAGACCTAAAAGAGGTGGAAACCACATCCGCTTATTAAAACAAAGGGAAACATATTGGATCTACACCTTAGATACCCTACACCCCAGAGGGTTAAATCGAGAAATAGATTGGCTAATCTGATATATTTCTTTCCCTAGACCCATTGAAAAATCATGTGAAAAAAGTCGTTTGTCTCAGTCTCTTCATTCTTCTTCTGGGGCGGTAAGACCAACCTGTATCCTTCTGTTTGCCCTTCCCCCCCCCCCTCCCCCCTTTTTTTACTTTATGTCCTTGGTTTTTTTCCCCCTTTTTCCCCCTTTTTCCCTCTTTTGTTTTCTTTAATTTGCTTCCTTTACCTCCCATGTTTTTCTTTTGTTTGGACTCCTACGAATGCCGATTATTATTATTTTTTCAATTGTCTATTTAGTTATTTATTTATTCATTTTTCATTTGTTCAATTGTCTATTGTATCATTCCCATTGTACTGACTGCCGATTGTACTATAGTTATTTTAAATACACTATCAACATCTACATATTTGTACGGACCACTGATTGTGCTATATATTGTTACCATTGTTACACTACCAGCATTTTCCTTATATGGATAAGGGGATTCTACTTTCATCTCTAGCTACTAGTGCCTCTCTCTTTCTGGTATAGTACCAATGCGGCCCCGTCACCCACGCAGGCGCAGACATTGCCTGCTAGTGCGGTCAAAGTGGCGCGTGCGCTTTATCGCCAGTTATCCCCCTCCCTGACCGCAAACTGCCATGACATTCTGTATCATGGCAGGGAGCGGTCTTACACTTTATACGCAGGCGCAGGGGTCCATAGACACCATGCTATGGGCTTGCGCAGGCGCAGTGGCTCCACACTCACTTCCGGTCAGATGACCGGACGGCGCGATATGAAAAGGGCTCCCCCTCCGATGCAGTACACACACGCTGCACCGGCACGCCGTTGTTCCCGCAGGACTACTGCGCCACCAATCCTAGTAAGTACTATTCTACTACTCACTTCAACTCTAGCGGTGTGGTATACCATATCCTTACCCTTACCACTCTACCCTCCATAGCTCATTTGCCACTGACAGGACAGCGCTCCCCTAGCTGGCTACTCCTGTTCCTCCTCCCGTGCAGCACACATATACTGCACGAGCACGCCGTTGCTCCCGCAGGACTACTGCGCCACCAATTCTTGTAAGTACTGCTTTGCACATTTACCGCTCACTCAGACTCTAGCACTATTATATGCCATATTCTCACCCTGACCATTTCATCCACTGTAGCACAGTTGTCTCAGTCAGGACAGTGCTCCCTTAACTTACCGAAAAACTCCCCCCTGGACCATCCATTAAACTGGTATATATATTTTATTAAAAATTTTTCCCCCTTTTTTTCCCCTTCTTCTTTCCTTCCTTCTATCCTTACCCTTGGTCACGTTACATTACATCATTGATGGATGCACCACACAGACTACAGCATAGATCCTGTCCCCAGTGTTACACTTTGCCAGGGATATCTAAGCTATCCTCTTAACAACTCTTCCCCTTATCATTTTACCTCTAGGATTTACATCACCAATTTGAGATATTCCAAAAAAACGGTGCCCACAATCTTTCGGTGACCTTAAAGGGTATGCTCCATGTCTATTTTATTATTTCCTTCTTGAAATTTATGTTCTATGCCATTTGCTTGTACTACTGATACCCAGTATTTTCTGTCCTTTGATGTCGCCAGCCCAAATGCATCTGCATATTTACGCCCACACAAACCTGGGTATGCTGGCTTTCTTGTATTTTTGTAAATAGTTTGTATATTTGTATATGAAACATCCTGATTGTATATATTGTTTTATATTTTTTCCAGCGACTATGTGATAAAGGCCGGAGTCCGGCCGAAACGTCAAAACTGTCGCTTCACCTACCACCGTAAATAAAATTGATTCACTTGAAAGCATACTTTTCCATTGAGTGCAGTGATTCTATATCTATTTTGGACTTTATGGAACTTTTCGTTCCTTTTCACTGGCACCTTTTCTCTACGTGGTCGAGTGCTAACCATCTATACTAGAATAGGTACTCCAAATAGTTTGTGCTAAAACCGTGTTTCAGTGGCAAAAATTAGAAGGCCAGATTTCCACTTAAAAATCTTTAGGTCTAATATAGTGGTGCAGCCTTGAGGCCCAATTAGCTACTACAAATTGTTTGTGCTAAAACTGGGTTTCAGTGGCAAATCAGAAGGCCATATTTCCACTTAAAAATCGTTAGCCATAATAGTGTTGTTCAGGCACACTAACAAAATAAATAGTGATTGTTCATTTAGTGACAGGTGACTGACAGCTGTGGGCCTAAGGTTGTGAAACAGTAAATTACAAGAGGGATAGGCTACTTACATCATGAGTGGTAAAAAGCGAGGTCGTGGTGGAAAGGGGAATAGGCTTGGTGTACAATGTGTACGTGGGTTAGGTGTTAATGTGAATGAAAGTTCAACTGAACAAACACTGTCTCGTCCTATCCAAAGACCACGGACAACATCTGTTACTGGTCAGCCTACTTGACTCTCTTTCTTTGGTAAGCCTTGTAGACAAGACTCAGAAATTCTGTTATAATGGCCCATGACTGACTGCTTGTGTGACAATATAACATGTTCTACTGTGGGTCAATTGATCAGTCAACTACCTGTGTTACTATTCTTCCATTTGATGTTTGTTCCATCTGAGTGTGACTGGAATAAAAAAAATTGGAGGTGTTGTATGAGGTGTGAGGTCTCCTAGCTAAGAAGGCATACACTGCTACCTAAACCACAAAAACCACCAGGTCCTCATTGAAAATTCAATTCCAAGCTGTAAATGCAGGGCCAGGCTCTGATACCTCATGCATGGCCCATGGCTGACTGCTGCTGCACCATTTGCAAATTTCTAGTGTGGATAAATCAATGCTATTTTTCATGGTGTCTGCCCCTATTTTTAGCTGCTTGGGAAGCTTTTTGTCACCTCTATGTTTTTTGTTTTGCCTCCCATTGAATCTAATGGATTTTGCATACGTTCGACGAACCGTTTGGTGAACTGTTCTGCGAATGGCACTCCGTTCTACGAATCCGAACCAAACCTTGAAAGGTTCGCTCATCTCTAATCTGCAGCTCCTTCAGGATTACTTTTGGTCTCTTTGTTAACTTTCTTATAGTACCCTCCTTGTCCGTGCTGAGAGTTTTGGTGATGGCCCTCTCTTAAAAGGTTTGCTGTGGTACCATGTTCTTTCCATTTGTTGAAAATGGATTTGATGTTGCTCTGGGGGATCACCAGAGATTGGGACTTGTTTGGAGATCTCCTTGATCTTCATGGTGTTGCTTGGCTAGCGGTGCCTCTTGCTTAATGGTGTTGCAGCCTCTGTGGCATTTCAGAAAAGGTATGCATATACTGCTTACTGCTGTATATCCATGTTGGGCTCACTAGAGATGTTATCTGGTGCAAGGTGTTACAGCATATGGATGTAGCCAGGCCCAGCACCTTTAATCATCTGACCTCCCCTGGTGTGCTAGCCAATTGCTAATTTATCCCAAATCAGCTCCCACAATCCCTCTCACCTGATCCTCTACTTAGTCTTATAAATTTAGTAGCATCTTAAGGGGTGCACGCATGTGGGGTCTGGCACGCGTCTCCCTGCAGCAAAAGTATCACTGCAGCTAAAGTATCGTGAAGCTGCAGTTTTTTCAATGGCAGTTAGTCACGGCAGGAGTCAGGACTCCACACTATGTTTCTGTCGCTTTTGGATCTGTCTGCTGAGTAAGCACTTCCTATTACTTGGATCTAGCTATTCTATTAACCCATTTTACTCCTTCACCATGTTTATGTAACACCCTAGGTAACCAGTAGTTACAGTGATGTTGCCTTCCTTTTGGGGAGGGTGATATCATGCTTATAGGCAAGGAGGATTTTCTTTACCAGGTAAGCACCTACATGCAACACATTCTGAATCCAGTCCAGAAGGGGGAGCTCTGAACCTGGATTCAGGGGAGCTTCCCCCAGCTATATGTATTCTGGTCTGGAGGAGGAGTTAGTCAGTTGTTCAGAGACAGTGGAAGAGAGAGGAGTGAGAGCAGAGAGTAGGGCCGTGCAGCCACACGTGAGCTGCAGCTCCAGGAAAGGAAGACATCTGAGGAACAAAGCACAGGAGCAGGAAAGGGCTTAGAGGGGAACTGTGACTGGGCACCCTCTCAGCCAAAGTGCAGGATCCAGGCACCGAGAGCCCGAGGTTGTGTTGAACTCCAGGTCGCACAGCAGAACCGGAGGGTAAAGGACTTTATATAATTTGCCCGCACCAACAACTGAAGGGCCCGGGTCGTGATAGAGTCCCTATAAAAAGGCTCAAACTGCCCACCATATGGGTAACTGTCCCAGGACAGGAGAGAGAGGACTTTGCCAGTAAGCCACAGGCAGCAAGGACTTCTTATACAAGCGCGAGTAGGAAGGCTTACGGACCTCACCTGGGAGAGGGATCCAACTTTGCCTGCAGGCCGGTCGAACCATATCACCACCTGTTCCTGGTACCCTGGACTGTGGCCTGCTACCACCAGTAAACCAGGTAAAGACGTTACAACCTTGTGTCCTCCATTTATTTTCTGGCATTCACCACCCTTGCCATACACATTGGGAGCCCTGGGGACCCGATTCACCTGTGGGAAGCGTCACCATCTTTGCTGCAGTAACATCACCCCAGAGGACCCCTTTAAGCAGCGTCGGTCCCCTCTGACCGAGAACCACCAGTGGCATCATGAATAAACTTTATTCTCAAAACCCCTTTAAAGTCTTTCCCTATAACATGGGCGCCCAGGGGCACAAACTGGGTCACCGCCACCGTGACATCCCCTTTAACTACTGGACCCGGTACCAAGTATCCCCAGGCCCTGCCGGGCAACTCATTTATATATGCCCTTACAGTGTTTGCTCCATGAATCCTTACTCTCCTTTGTTATCCTCAAACTCCAGCACCCTCTAACCCCTTACCGACCTCCACCGTACTATTACTGCGGAGGTCAGATCCCCTGCTTTGATGTGGGCTCCAGCGCTGAGCCCACCTTAAAGCCGGGACATGTCAGCTGTTTTGAACATCTGACATGTGCCCGCAATAGCGGCGGGTGAAATTGCGATTTACCCGCCGATATTAACTAGTTAAATGCCGCTGTAAAATTTAAATGGTGCTTCCGGCCATCAGGCTGGAAATGAGCGCTTTGCCGACCCCCGTCACATGATTGGGGGTCAGCGATGCTTCGGCATAGCAACCAGAGGTCTCCTTGAGACCTCTATGGTTGCTGATGCCGACTTTCTGTGAGCGTCACCCTGTGGTTGGCACTCATAGCAAGCCTGTAATTCAGCTACATAGGAGCGATCTGAAGATCGCTGCTATGGAGGAGAGCCGATCAGGCTATGCCAGCTTCTAGCCTCCCATAGAGGCTATTGAAAAATGGCAAAAGTAAAAAAAAAGTTTAAAAAATATGAAAAAAATAAAAATAATCTAACAGTTTAAATCACCCCCCTTTCGCCCCACTCAAAATAAAACAATTAAAAAAATCAAACCTACACATATTTGTTATCGCCATGTTCAAAATCGCCCGATCTATCAATAAAAAAAAGGATTAACCTGATTGCTGAACAGCCTAGCAAGAAAAAATTTTGAAATGCAAGAAAAGTCATGAAGGGGCTACCCAAATAATTTTCTCCCCTTCCTTCCCCTCCTGACCTCCTCTGCTGACCTCCTCTTCAACCTCAAATCTGTCCTAATAAAACATAAAACAAGCTGGCCACTCTCCTTCTTCCACCTGCTCTCCCTTTCTCTGCTTCTCCTCACTACTGGCAACATATCTCCCAAATCTGGACCCCCACAGGTCATACCTCCCATTACTACCCCCGTCTACCACTTCCTTTCTAAAATGTACTACCGCAATACTTCCAACATAAAACCCGTGCCCTTGATGCCCATCCCCCTGCTCCTTCTCTCTGGAGCACTCTGGAATGCCCGATCAATCTGCAATAAGCTTCATGTGATTCTTAACCTTTTTCTCTCTCGCAATCTTGTCTTCCTCGGCCTCACAGAAACATGGCTAACACCCTCTGACACTGCCTCCTCTGCTGCGCTATGTTATGGTGTCCTCCATTTCACCCACACCTCTCGCCCCGGCAACAGACATGGTGGAGGAGTGGGTCTTCTCCTTTCTTCTAACTGCACTTTTAACCCAATCCCACCTCTACCCTCCCTTATCCCTCTTTTGAAGTCCACTCTGTATGCATCTACTCTCCCTCCAACCTCCAAGTCGCCATCATATACCGACTCCCGGGCCCAGCCACTGCCTTGATTGACCAATTCTCTACCTGGCTTCTTCACTTTCTTTCCACTGACATTCCCACAATCATCATGGGTGACTTCGACATCCCCACTGATAACCTTCAGTCAACAGCCTCCAAACTCCTGTCCCTTACTTCATCTTTTGGACTTGCTCATTGGTCCTCCTCAGCCACCCACACAGACGGACATACATTAGACCTAGTCTTCACCCATCTTAGCTCTCTATCTAACTTCACCACTTCCCCTCTACCTTTATCCGACCACCATCTACTCACTTTCTTATCCCTGCCCTACTGATCTGTCACCCATGTGCAGCACCATGCGCACCCCCGCAGAAATTTTGCACACTTAGGCAAGATGACTTCACTGCATTCAAAGAGGCAACACTCGCTTTCAAATCTGACCTCACCTTTAGTAAACAGGCCTACTTCACAACCCTCATATCTTCCCTATCCTACAACCCCAAACAGTTATTCAAAACTTAACTCCCTCCTCTGCCCACCACTGCCCCCTCCAACCTCCTTCTTCTCTGCTGAGGACTTTGCCACACACTTTATTAATAAGATCGACCAAACAAGGAAAGTCTTCATTGTTCAATCACCTCAACCCCTTTGTATACCAGACCAATGCCCAAACCCCATAACCTCCCTATCTAACATCACTGAAGGGGAGCTTAATTGTCTCCTCTCCAAATCGCATCTCACCACCTGTGCGCTCGACCATATCCCATCCCACCTCCTCCCCAAACTCACCGCCACTCTTATCCCATCCCTTGCCCACCTCTTCAACCTATCACTAACTTCTGGTATCTTCCCTTCTGCTTTCAAACATGCCACAATCATGCCTATCCTTAGAAAGCCAATCCTCGATCCAACTGCTATGTCCAGCTTTCGCCCAATATCGCTGCTCCCATTCGCTTCGAAACTCCTGGAGCAGCACGTCCACGCTGAACTTTCCTCCCACCTCTCATTTAACTTGTTCTTTGACAATCTACAATCTGGTTTCCGCCCCATCACTCAACTGAGACAGCCCTGACCAAAATTACTAGCAACCTACTTACAGCCAAAGCTAACGGACAATACTCTATATTCCTCCTCCTAGACCTGTCCTCTGCTTTTGACACAGTTGACCACTGCCTCCTACTACAGATCCTCTCCTCCTTTGGCATCAAAAACCTTGCCCTAGATCTCTTCATACCTTTCCAACCACAAATTCAGTGTCTCCCACTTCCACACTACCTCCTCATCCCACCTTCTCTCTGTTGGAATCCCCCAAGTCTCTGTTCTAGGACCCTTACACTTCTGAATCTATACTCTTGGCCTGGGATAACTCATAAAGTCCCATGGATTCCAGTACCACCTTTATGCTGATGGCACTCAGATCTACCTCTCTGGCCCTGTTGACACCTCTCTGCTGTCCAGAGTCCCGGAGTGTCTGTCAGCCATATCATCCTTCTTCTCCTCTTGCTTCCTCAAACTCAATGTGGACAAATCTGAACTCATCATCTTTCCTCCATCTCATAGATCTTCCTTACCTGACCTATCTATCGCAATTAAAGACATCATGCTTTCCCCCGTACCGGAAGTCCGCTGCCTCAGAGTAACCTTTTACTCTGCTCTGTCCTTCAAACTGCACATCCAAGCTCTTTTCCTCTTCTGTCACCTCCAGCTCAAAAATATCTCCAGAATCTGTCCTTTCCTCCCTCCTCAATCTACTAAAATGCTTGTGCATGCCCTCTTCATCTCCTGCCTCGACTACTGCAACATCCTTTTCTGTGGCCTCCCTGCTTACACCCTTGCATCTCTCCAGTCCATCCTTAACTCTGCTGCCCGACTAATTCATCTCTCTACCCGCTACTCCTCTGCTTCTCCCTTCTGCAAATCTCTTCACTGGCTCCCATTCCCTCAGCATATCCAGTTCAAATTACTAATACTGACTTACAAAGCCATCTATAACCTGTCTCCTCCATACGTCTCTGAACTAAACTCCCAATATCTTCCCTCACGTAATCTCTGATCCTCCCAAGACCTCCTTCTTTCCTCCACACTTATTCACTCCTCATCCAACCGCCTCCAAGACTTCTCCCGAATATCCCCCATCCTCTGGAATTCTTTGCCACAATGCATCCGACTATCAACCACATTCGGATCCTTCAGACGGGACCTGAAAACCCACCTCTTCAGGAAAGCTTACAGCCTGCACTGACCCCGCTGCCTCCTCACCACTCCCAAAGCTACCGCCTCACCAACACCGAAGCTGCTGCAGCCCCCAACCTACTGTCTCCTTACAAAGCAGCAGTTATTTGAAGCTGCTGGTGCCCCTAGAGTCCCTTGAACCTCAAGGTGTAGGATCCTTCAAAGGCTTGCTGTGGTACATAAACCTACTATTCAGTCACCCCTAAACAGTGTTCACAAGCAGAAACGGTGGCAGGTTGCAGTGGGCCCAGACATACATGAAGACTAATTTTCAAACAGTCTTGTTTACTGATGAGTGTCGAGCAAACCTGGATGGTCCATATGGATGGAGTAGTGGATGGTTGGTGGATGGCCACCATGTCCCATCAAGGCTGTGATGTCAGTAAGAAGGAAGAGTCCTGTTTTGGGCCGGAATCATGGGGAAACAGCTGATAGGGCCCTTTAAGGTTCCTGAAGGTGTTAAAGTGACCTCTGCAAATGTATGTAGAGTTTCTGACTGACAACTTGCTTCCATGGTATAAAAGGAGAAACGTGCCTTCAGGAGCAAAATCATCTTCATGCATGACAATGTTCTAGTTCTAGACACTGTATACAGTCATGTCCGAAAGAGTTATCCCCCTTGAAACTGTTACAGAAAGCGAAGTATTTATCCAAGAAAATTATTGCAATTACACATGTTTTGTTGTCCACACTAGTAACATTGAAACTTGGGGTTCACTGTTCAGCTAAATGCAAATATTACATTCACTAATTTAGCTATGCTTCTCTGTAATAATAATCAGTGAAGCTTGATAAATGATTGATGAGATGCTGCCTTTGTCTGTGCCTAGCATGCTAGGTATTGTTAACAAGGGAGGGTCTGTCAGTCTGTCTTGGGAACAACAAACAGTTGACTGGTGTGGTTTCTGGGTATCAGACCCGCAACAATCTGATATTGATGGCCTATCCTAAGGGTAAGTCACTAATATCATCATCCTGGAAAACCCTTTCAAAGAAGTTTTTGTTATTAAACTTATTCGTTTTAGCTCTGGTGCCCCAATCAGCTGGTCACCACTCCAGGTCCTGGATTCTGGACGTCCCATGTCAGCATGTGATTGGAGTAGCCAGTGAAGGAAGCTGGCGGACTGATGGTTTCAATAGCTAAGCCACCCATGCATCAGAGAAGTGAACAAGCTCAGCTTCTGAAATTAGCATTCAGTAGGCCCACTTTACTGATTGCACCATTCACATCGGACCTGGAGATGGAAGGGTGACCCAGTAGATGAGGGTAATATTGATAACAGGAATATGACGCGAAGTTAATGACTATTTCAAGATCAGCTTTATTTTGTACTAGCTGAAGAGCCCGGCGTTGCCTGGGCATAGTAAATATCTGTGGTTAGTTATAGCACGTCACTTCTCTTATTTTCCCATCACGCCTCTCATTTTCCCAATCACATCTTTAATTTTCCCCCTCACATCTCTCATTTTCTCCCTCACACCTCTCATTTTCTCCCTCACTCCTCTCATTCCCGCCTAACACTTGTCAGTTCGACCTCACATCTGTCATTTTCCGATCACTACACTATTTTCCCTCACTCCTCTCATTTTGCACTCACACCTTTTCATTTTCACCTCACACCTCTCATTTTCACCTCAGTATATACATGTTTGTCATCTCCCTTATATATAGTATACACCTGTATGTCATCTCCTGTATATAGTATATACCTGTATGTCATCTCCCCTGTATATAGTATATACCTGCTGTGTGTCATCTCCCCTGTATATAGTATATACCTGTATGTCATCTCCTCCTATATATAGTATATACCTGTATGTCATCTCCTCCTATATATAGTATATACCTGTATGTCATCTCCTCCTATATATAGTATATACCTGTATGTCATCTCCTTCTATATATGGTATATACCTGTATGTCATCTCCTCCTGTATATAGTATATACCTGTGTGTCATCTCCCCTGTATATAGTATATATCTGTGTGTCATCTCCTCCTGTATATAGTATATACCTGTATGTCATCTTCTATATATAGCATATACCTGTATGTCATCTCCTCCTGTATATAGTATATACCTGTAGGTAATCTGTAGGTGTCTCCCTCACACCTCTCATTTTCTCCCTCACTCCTCTCATTCCCGCCTAACACTTGTCAGTTCGACCTCACATCTGTCATTTTCCGATCACTACACTATTTTCCCTCACTCCTCTCATTTTGCACTCACACCTTTTCATTTTCACCTCACACCTCTCATTTTCACCTCAGTATATACATGTTTGTCATCTCCCTTATATATAGTATACACCTGTATGTCATCTCCTGTATATAGTATATACCTGTATGTCATCTCCCCTGTATATAGTATATACCTGCTGTGTGTCATCTCCCCTGTATATAGTATATACCTGTATGTCATCTCCTCCTATATATAGTATATACCTGTATGTCATCTCCTCCTATATATAGTATATACCTGTATGTCATCTCCTCCTATATATAGTATATACCTGTATGTCATCTCCTCCTATATATAGTATATACCTGTATGTCATCTCCTCCTATATATAGTATATACCTGTATGTCATCTCCTTCTATATATAGTATATACCTGTATGTCATCTCCTCCTGTATATAGTATATACCTGTGTGTCATCTCCCCTGTATATAGTATATATCTGTGTGTCATCTCCTCCTGTATATAGTATATACCTGTATGTCATCTTCTATATATAGCATATACCTGTATGTCATCTCCTCCTGTATATAGTATATACCTGTAGGTAATCTGCTCCTGTATATAGTATATACCTGTGTGTCATCTCCTCCTGTATATAGTATATACCTGTATGTCATCTCCTCCTGTATATAGTATGTACCTGTATGTCATCTCCTCCTTTATATAGTATATACCTGTGTGTCATCTCTCCTGTATATAGTATATATCTGTGTGTCATCTCCCCTGTATATAGTATATACCTGTGTGATCTCCTGTATTAGACCTCGTTAACACGTTATTTGCTCAGTATTTTTACCTCAGTATTTGTAAGATAAATTGGCAGCCTGATAAATCCCCAGCCAACAGGAAGCCCTCCCCCTGGCAGTATATATTAGCTCACACATACACATAATAGACAGGTCATGTGACTGACAGCTGCCGTATTTCCTATATGGTACATTTGTTGCTCTTGTAGTTTGTCTGCTTATTAATCAGATTTTTATTTTTGAAGGCTAATACCAGACTTGTGTGTGTTTTAGGGCGAGTTTCGTTTGTCAAGTTGTGTGTGTTGAGTTGTGTGTGGCGACATGCATGTAGCGACTTTTGTGAGATGAGTTTTGTGTGGCAACATGTGTGTAGCAACTTTTTGTGTGTCGAGTTGCATGTGACAGGTTAGTGTAGCAAGTTGTGTGCAGCAAGTTTTGCGCATGGCGAGTTTTGCGCGTGGTGAGTTTTATGTCTGGTGCCTTTTGAGTATGTGCAAGTTTTGTGTGAGGCAACTTTTGCATGTGTTGCAAATTTTGTGCATGTGGCAATTTTTCCGTATGTGCAAGTTTTGCGTGTGGCGAGTTTTCCATGATGTGAGTTTTGCACTTGTGGCGAGTTTTGCGTGAGCCTATTTTTTGCATGTGGCGAGTTTTGCGCGTGGTGAGTTTTGAGCGGCGACTTTTGTGTTTCGACTTTTATGTGGCGAGGTTGGTGTATGTGTGGTGAAATGTGTGCTGAGGGTGGTATATGTGTTCAAGCACGTGATAGTGTGTGGCGCATTTTGTGTGTGTGTTCATATCCCCGTGTGTGGTGAGTATCCCATGTCGGGGTCCCACCTTAGCAACTGTACGGTATATACTCTTTGGCGCCATCGCTCTCACTCTTTAAGTCCCCCTTGTTCACATCTGGCAGCTGTCAATTTGCCTCCAACACTTTTCCTTTCACTTTTCCCCATTATGTAGATAGGGAAAAAATAGTTTGGTGAATTGGAAAGCGCGGAGTTAAAATTTCACCTCACAACATAGCCTATGACGCTCTCAGGGTCCAGACGTGTGACTGTGCAAAATTTTGTGGCTGTAGCTGCGATGCCTCCAACACTTTTCATTTCACTTTTTCCCCATTATGTAGATAGGGGCAAAATTGTTTGGTGAATTGGAAAGCGCGGGGTTAAAATTTCACCTCACAACGTAGCCTATGACGCTCTCAGGGTCCAGACGTGTGACTGTGCAAAATTTTGTTTCTGTAGCTGCGACGCCTCCAACACTTTTCCTTTCACTTTTTTCCCCATTATGTAGATAGGGGCAAAATTGTTTGGTGAATTGGAACGCGCGGGGTTAAAATTTCGCCTCACAACATAGCCTATGACGCTCTCGGGGTCCAGACGTGTGACTGTGCAAAATTTTGTGGCTGTAGCTGCGACGGTGCAGATGCCAATCCCGGACACACACACACACACACACACACATACACACACACACACATACACACATTCAGCTTTATATAGTAGATTGGTTAGAATATCCCGACAACTCCCAGAATTTGTAAATGATCTTTATGACAAAACTGACAGATCAGATTGGGATTCATACTTACAAATATATTTGTATATCATTTTCTATAAAATATTAGAGGACAAGCTTTTACTCTTGCTATTGGCTGGTATGTGCGCTACCTTTTGCCCACATTATTCTCTACAGAGGATTTGCAGCATATTGGATGTTCATTTTTTGGCTTTGAATAGAGTATAACGCCAAGAGCTAAACTGATTAAGACTATGTGCCTTGATAAGTCCTTGCATGTTTTCTTTTTGTATCTATTTTAAGACAACTACTGAACATAAAGTTGGAATAGCATTAAATGCAAGGCGTTCAATATCCTGCACATAGAAGTGGAACATTAGTAACATCGGTATATGTTTCATTTCGGCACAGCCGCATGATCTCAGACTACTGCACACCACTGTATCTCGGTATAATTTTTATGCTGAACCAATAAAAGTTATCATAGTCTACAAAGAATCCAATTTCTCAGCAAGTAACAGCTGCTAATAAAAGAAGGATCATGTTCCTGGCCTTCCACTGAAAGGAAATTAACTTGTACTTAATGTTTTATAACTCTCCTTTTTCAAATATTTGCCTATTAAGGATTTTAGCACTGAAAAGGCTACTAGACTATATTAATGATTATTGCCATTAAGGGATACTTTCCCTTCAATGTTTTTCACTTAGAGCAATGCCAGGGCTAAATAAGGAATAAAATAAAATAATGAAACATGAGCAAATCTTGTCTTCTAAATGTCTTTCAATAATCTGAAATTCTGTTTTACTTTTAGGTTCCACGGTACAAATTGTATTTGTTGATATAGCGTTGTGCTCTGCTTCGGCAAACAACCTCTACACTTCATGCAGTTTCTTTCCCTTAGCGATTCTTAGAAATGTCCTCTATATGGTGCTTTATTTACATTGTTCAGAAAGTTTTCTGGAAAATAAAGAGTTTTATATTGCATTGTATTTCACCTAAATTTGAGCACTTGAAGCTCAGTGGGCTGGCATTTGTAGAGTGTTACTATAGCGAAAATTGGGGTTTACTTAGGATTATACTAGACTCCTTGGTGTTTGTTTCTTCTTCCATGTTCTTGCCTTGAACCTTGAGAACAAATTCCACCACATCCTGGCCGGACAACATATCACCACCACATAGTGACTGAATACTTAATTAAAAAAACAATACTAATATCACCATAAGTGCCATTATAAACAGGAGATCTGTACTTAGTATGAAGTGTCTATGTACAGGTAATATAGTGATCACCAGTGACATTATACACAGGAACTTTGTATATAGTATACAGTGTATAGCGTCAGTGTACAGTTAACACACTGACTTACCAGTGATGTCTCTAGGTGAAGTCCTTCATCTTTGCTTTTCATCTTCATCCAGCACAGACCGCCATCACTTCTTCCAGCCAGGGCTCATCTCTGCAGGAAATGACACAGTTATTTAGAGCACTGCTTGCAGAACACAATATTTTTTTCCCCCAAATTCTAAACTACACCAGATGAAGAAAAAAAGGCGACAGTGTCACACTGCACAGTAACAGGTATCAAAAAATAAAATAAATACGTCACTGCAGTAATAATATCCCTTAATTTGCCCCTATGGTAATGATATCCCCCATCCTGGCCCCAGTGTGTCTCATTCCTGGCTCCAGCCATATGTTCTCCTATCCTGGCCCCATATGTTCTCACATTGTGCCCTCATGAGTATCAATTCTGCCCCCATGTGATGTCCCATCCTGCCCCATATGATCTCCCCATCCTGCCCCATCTGTCCCATGATCCTGCCCCATCTGCCCATCATATCCATCCTGCCCCATGATCCTGCACTATTTGTCTCCATCCTACACCATGTGTCTCCATCCTGCCCCATGATCCTGCTCCATGATCCTGCCCCATCTGTCTCCATCTTGCCCCATGATCCTGCCCCATCTGTCTCCATCCTGCCCCATTTGTCTCCATCCTGCCCCATCTGTCTCCATCCTGATGTACAGGTACTATACAGATGATCAGGTTTTTAAATACATCAGATAGGGATTATATACATTAGTTAGGACTGCTCTATATGGGTATACCTTGATGATTGGTGGAGCAGCTTAGTATACATTTTTTTTGCAAAAAACGTATCAACTAAATACCCTGTTTTTTTCCATCTTTTGACTAGCACTTGCTTATTACTGTGATTTTTTTTACAACAGAGTATTTTTTTACCTCACTGTGCTCTTTTGTGTCTTTTTCTTTGCCAATAACTAGTCTACTAAACTGTTTTCTCCCGTCACTTTGGGAGACAGTGAAAGCAGGCAGTTTATCCCCCAATGTCAATGCTGCCGATTGTTTCGCAGCTCCGTCCCCCATTCCTAATAACGCTGTGTTTGTGTTGGTGAATCTGTTGAAAAACTCATTCATTTCATTAGCCAAGGGCACATCCACTTCCTCACTCTCCGGCTTTGCCTTGCACCCAGTTAGATGTTTCATGCCCGACCACACCTCCATGGAATTGTTGTATATGGAGAAGGCTACTCTTAGTGAGCACCTGTACACACCTGTTTTCTATTTGGAAGTGACGATTAGTCTTTTGTTAGTTGCCTTGCTGATTCTGACAAAGCTAACTTGACTTCTAACGCCTCTGGTTCGCTCCACCAGACAGCAGGCCTTCTGTGGAAGGAATCCAATGGACCCAGAGGCGTAGCTAGGGTTTTGGCTCAGGGGGGGCGAAACTTCTCAGTGGGCCCCTAACCAGGTAACCTTGATTACAACTCGATGACACACCCTAATAGAGGATAACCTCAGCAGATGACCACTCTGCTGCCGAAAATAATCTCTATACAAAGAGCAACACTGATATTACCGCCATATGGTCAGTGGTAGATACCAGCCCTACAGAACATATAACAGATCACAGCACAGTTACAGATAATGACTTACCACTGACGTCCTTTCTGATGGAATCGTTCACTTTTCCCATCTTTTCCATTTTGCCCAGACCGACATGACAACTTCCTCCAGCCAGGACTCGGCTGTAGAGATTACAACAAAGACACATTTCACTTCTCATATTCCAGCCCCATCACCATCTATTCCCAACCTGCACAAACTCCTCAACCTACTGATACCCCAAATACTGAGCCGCTGCTGCCAAATGTGTCCCTATTACTACACCTGATACCCCAACACTGAGCCGCTGCTGCCATATGTGTCCCTATTACTGCCCATGATACCCCAATACTGAGCCGCTGCTGCCGTATGTGTTCCTATTACTGCACCTGATATCCCAATACTGAGCCGCTGCTGCCGTATGTGACCCTGTTACTGCCCCTGATACCCCAATACTGAGCCACTGCAGCCGTATGTGTCCCTATTACTACACCTGATACCCCAATACTGAGCCACTGCTGCCATATGTGTCCCTATTACTGCCCCTTATACCCCAATACTGAGCCGCTGTTGCCGTATGTGTCCCTATTACTGCACCTGATACCCCAACACTGAGCCGTTGCTGCCATATGTGTCCCTATTACTGCCCCTGAAACCCCAATACTGAGCCACTGCTGCCGTATGTGTCCCTATTACTGCACCTGCTACACCGATACGGAGCCGCTGCTGCCATATGTGACCCTATTACTGCACCTGATACCCCAATACTGAGCTGCTGCTGCCATATGTGTCCCTATTACTGCACCTGATACCCCAACACTGAGTCGCTGCTGCCTCATGTGTCCCTATTACTGCTCCTGATATCCCAATACTGAGCCGCTGCTGCCATATGTGTCCCTATTACTGCACCTGATACCCCAATGCTGAGCCACTGCTGCCATATGTGTCCCTATTACTGCACCTGATACCCCAATACCTAGCCGCTGCTGCCATATGTGTCCCTATTACTGCACCTGATACCCCAATACTGAGCCGCTGCTGCCATATGTGTCCCTATTACTGCTCCTGATATCCCAATACTGAGCCACTGCTGCCATATGTGTCCTTATTACTGCCCCCGATACCCCAATACTGAGCCACTGCTGCCGTATGTGTCCCTATTACTGCAACTGATACCCCAATACTGAGCCGCTGCTGCCATATGTGTCCCTATTACTGCTCCTGATATCCCAATACTGAGCCACTGCTGCCATATGTGTTCCTATTACTGCCCCGATACCCCAATACTGAGCCACTGCTGCCGTATGTGTCCCTATTACTGCAACTGATACCCTAATACTGAGCCGCTGCTGCCGTATGTGTCCCTATTACTGCACCTGCTGTGTGGTTCTCTGTGCCCTCTAAATTCTAAAGCACCCCTCTATAATATAGTAATGCTGGGTGCAAGTGCCGTAGAAAACAGTGCCCACATTTTGCCCCCTAGAAAGTAATATTGCCCTGTGTGCCCCTTTGATAGTCACAGTAACCTGAGTTCCCCTATAAGAATAAGTGCCCACTTTACATTTAATAAAGTCCCGAGTCTACCCCTGTACAGCTTCTCTATACACAGTATGATGCCCCCTCACTGTATATACTGACCCCTTAATATCCCCCAAACTGGCTCCAACACTATATGTGTTGTGAATTCTGTGGCAGAGCTCCCTCCTGTGGTCGCAAGTGGTACTTCGGCTGATTCTCTCTGTGAGCTTCCGTTGATGGAGGAAAGTGGTACTGCGGCTTCTGAGTTTCCTTCCTCAGGTGATGTGGTGAAGTCGTTAGGTGCTGCTCTATTTAACTCCACCTAGTGCTTTGATCCTGGCCTCCAGTCAATGTTCTAGTATTGGACCTGTTTCCTCCTGGATCGTTCCTGTGGCCTGCTGCTCTGCATAGCTAAGTTTCGCTTTGCTATTTTGTTTGCTGTTTTTTTCTGTCCAGCTTGTCTATTTGTTTTTTTCTGCTTGCAGGAAGCTCTGGGACGCAGAGGGTGTACCTCCGTGCCGTTAGTGGGCAATCGAGAGTTGCTGGCCATGAAGTGGGCATTCGAGGAGTGGCGTCATTGGCTTGAAGGTGCTAAGCATCGCGTGGTGGTCTTGACTGATCATAAGAACTTGACTTATCTCGAGTCTGCCAAGCGGTTGAATCCTAGACAGGCTCGTTGGTCGCTGTTTTTTGCCCGTTTTGACTTTGTGATTTCGTACCTTCCGGGGTCTAAAAATGTGAAGGCGGATGCTCTGTCTAGGAGTTTTGTGCCCGACTCTCCGGGATTATCTGAGCCGGCGGGTATCCTCAAAGAGGGAGTAATTGTGTCTGCCATCTCCCCTGATTTGCAGCGGGTGCTGCAAAAATTTCAGGCTAATAAACCTGATCGTTGCCCAGCGGAGAAATTGTTTGTCCCTGATAGGTGGACGAATAAAGTTATCTCTGAGGTTCATTGTTCGGCGTTGGCTGGTCATCCTGGAATCTTTGGTACCAGAGAGTTAGTGGCTAGATCCTTTTGGTGGCCATCTCTGTCGCGGGATGTGCGTACTTTTGTGCAGTCCTGTGGGATTTGTGCTCGGGCTAAGCCCTGCTGTTCTCGTGCCAGTGGGATGCTTTTGCCCTTGCCGGTCCCGAAGAGGCCTTGGACACATATCTCTATGGATTTTATTTCAGATCTTCCCGTCTCTCAAAAGATGTCAGTCATTTGGGTGGTCTGTGATCGCTTCTCTAAGATGGTCCATTTGGTACCCTTGTCTAAATTACCTTCCTCCTCTGATTTGGTGCCATTGTTCTTCCAGCATGTGGTTCGTTTACATGGCATTCCAGAGAATATCGTTTCTGACAGAGGTTCCCAGTTTGTTTCGAGGTTTTGGCGAGCCTTTTGTGGTAGGATGGGCATTGACTTGTCTTTTTCCTCGGCTTTCCATCCTCAGACTAATGGCCAGACCGAACGAACCAATCAGACCTTGGAAACATATCTGAGATGCTTTGTTTCTGCTGATCAGGATGACTGGGTGTCCTTTTTGCCTTTGGCTGAGTTCGCCCTTAATAATCGGGCCAGCTCGGCTACCTTGGTTTCGCCGTTTTTCTGCAACTCTGGGTTCCATCCTCGTTTCTCTTCAGGGCAGGTTGAGTCTTCGGACTGTCCTGGTGTGGATGCTGTGGTGGACAGGTTGCAGCAGATTTGGACTCATGTATTGGACAATTTGACCTTGTCCCAGGAGAAGGCTCAACGTTTCGCTAATCGCAGACGCTGTGTGGGTCCCCGACTTCGTGTTGGGGATTTGGTTTGGTTATCTTCTCGTCATATTCCTATGAAGGTTTCCTCTCCTAAGTTTAAACCTCGTTTCATTGGTCCGTATAGGATTTCTGAGGTTCTTAATCCTGTGTCTTTTCGTCTGACCCTTCCAGATTCTTTTTCCATCCATAACGTATTCCATAGGTCATTGTTGCGGAGATACGTGGCACCTATGGTTCCATCTGTTGATCCTCCTGCCCCGGTTTTGGTGGAGGGGGAGTTGGAGTATATTGTGGAGAAGATTTTTGATTCTCGTGTTTCAAGACGGAAACTCCAGTATCTGGTTAAGTGGAAGGGTTATGCTCAGGAAGATAATTCCTGGGTCTTTGCCTCTGATGTCCATGCTCCCGATCTTGTTCGTGCCTTTCATATGGCTCATCCTGGTCGTCCTGGGGGCTCTGGTGAGGGTTCGATGACCCCTCCTCAAGGGGGGGGTACTGTTGTGAATTCTGTGGCAGAGCTCCCTCCTGTGGTCGCAAGTGGTACTTCGGCTGATTCTCTCTGTGAGCTTCCGTTGGTGGAGGAAAGTGGTACTGCGGCTTCTGAGTTTCCTTCCTCAGGTGATGTGGTGAAGTCGTTAGGTGCTGCTCTATTTAACTCCACCTAGTGCTTTGATCCTGGCCTCCAGTCAATGTTCTAGTATTGGACCTGTTTCGTCCTGGATCGTTCCTGTGGCCTGCTGCTCTGCATAGCTAAGTTTCGCTTTGCTATTTTGTTTGCTGTTTTTTTTCTGTCCAGCTTGTCTATTTGTTTTTTTCTGCTTGCTGGAAGCTCTGGGATGCAGAGGGTGTAACATAGTAACATAGTAACATAGTTAGTAAGGCCGAAAAAAGACATTTGTCCATCCAGTTCAGCCTATATTCCATCATAATAAATCCCCAGATCTACGTCCTTCTACAGAACCTAATTGTATGATACAATATTGTTCTGCTCCAGGAAGACATCCAGGCCTCTCTTGAACCCCTCGACTGAGTTCGCCATCACCACCTCCTCAGGCAAGCAATTCCAGATTCTCACTGCCCTAACAGTAAAGAATCCTCTTCTATGTTGGTGGAAAAACCTTCTCTCCTCCAGACGCAAAGAATGCCCCCTTGTGCCCGTCACCTTCCTTGGTATAAACAGATCCTCAGCGAGATATTTGTATTGTCCCCTTATATACTTATACATGGTTATTAGATCGCCCCTCAGTCGTCTTTTTTCTAGACTAAATAATCCTAATTTCGCTAATCTATCTGGGTATTGTAGTTCTCCCATCCCCTTTATTAATTTTGTTGCCCTCCTTTGTACTCTCTCTAGTTCCATTATATCCTTCCTGAGCACCGGTGCCCAAAACTGGACACAGTACTCCATGTGCGGTCTAACTAGGGATTTGTACAGAGGCAGTATAATGCTCTCATCATGTGTATCCAGACCTCTTTTAATGCACCCCATGATCCTGTTTGCCTTGGCAGCTGGGTGTACCTCCGTGCCGTTAGTTCGGTACGGAGGGTCTTTTTGCCCCCTTTGCGTGGTTTTTGTAGGGTTTTGTGTTTACCGCAAAGTTACCTTTCCTATCCTCGCTCTGTTCAGAAAGCCGGGCCTCACTTTGCTAAATCTATTTCATCTCTACGTTTGTCTTTTCATCTTAACTCACAGTCATTATATGTGGGGGCTGCCTTTTCCTTTGGGGTATTTCTCCGAGGCAAGGTAGGCTTATTTTCTATCTTCAGGCTAGCTAGTTTCTCAGGCTGTGCCGAGTTGCATAGGGAGCATTAGGCGCAATCCACGGCTGCCTCTAGTGTGGTTGGAGAGGATTAGGGATTGCGGTCAGCAGAGTTCCCACGTCTCAGAGCTCGTTCTATGTTTTTGGGTTATTGTCAGGTCACTGTATGTGCTCTGACCTCTATGTCCATTGTGGTACTGAATTACCTTATCATAACAGTACTGGAGGCCCAAAGTACTAATGATTCTCAATAGAGGGAAAAAAGAAGTTCTGGGACCATTTTTTTTTCTCTGCACTGTGGCCCCTTAGATAACCTCGATATAGTATAATACACCAGATAGTCCTCAATATGGTATAATACATTCCCCATAGGCCTCCATATAGTATCATGCACTCCCCATAGGCAGACTCTATAGTATAATGCACTTCACATAGGTAGACTATAGTATAATGCACTTCCCTTTGGAAGACTATATAGTATAATGCAGCTCCCCATAGGCAGACTCTATATGGAAGGCTGTAAATCTGTCCACAATCCCCTCTGCAAGGCCTAAAAATTACCTCTAATTATACTCACAAATGGCGCTCACCAAGGCATAGCTGGTCTTGACTTAAGATTGCCATCCTCCATTACTGCTTCATCTGGATGACACGTCCTACGTCATCCACACAGTGTGACCCATCGTGCTTCTGTGCAGGCGCACTTCTCTCTGGGCTGCTGAAAGGAGAGCTAAGTACTGTTAAGCGTATGCGCTGGGAAAGACCAAAGGGCGCTGATGAGCTGGAAGTAAAGCTGGCGCATGCGCACTACAATACTGTGCTCTGAATTCAGCAGGGCAAAGAGAAGTGCACCTGCACAGGAGTGCGATAGAGGACACTGACTGCATGATGTAGGATGCATCTTCCACACGAAGCGGGACAGCGATCACAAGAAGAGGGTAGGCGTCTGATCAAGACTAGAGACGCTCAGACTGCACCATCCGTGAGTATAATAAAAGCTCATTTTTGTGCCTTGCATAGAGGATTGGGGACATATAGAGCATTCTAGAACATTATGTGAGGGCGTACAGATGCTGGCCAGACCTTATACGGTGACAGGCTCCCTTTAATCTGTAAGCCACATGTAAAAGCCATCCTGCAAGATTTCAGCCACTCGCAAACTTAAGAAAATAATCATTCTCCTTCTCGTAATCTAATCAGCAGCGTCCAATCGGATGAGTGTCTATGGTCCCTGCTCAGTGCCTCCTCTGACCCCACAAGTGCCATTCTCCTGCGTTTACTGACGTCTCCTATGTCATCCAGTCTGTTGCGCTGTGCAGCTCCTGTTCCCTCCTGTGCAGGTGTGAGAGACGGACAGACAGTGGATGACATAGGAGACGTCAGCCATGTCAATCAAGGCTGGAGAGACGGTGAATCAGATATATCTTTTTATGCTTTGGTCTGCCTACATATTATAAATGTCATTTACCAAGATACCTGTCAATCCACATGTCAGTCTCTCAATGTTATCATGTCAGGCAAGAAACGTTCCAAAACCTAGTATGTGTATAGTCCCACCTACAGATCTGATATATGTTTGTGCTATAGTAAACACATGAATTAAATTATATGTGCCAAGACACTTATCCATCACTGTCAGTTTTCAGTGTCTGTCCAGCTTGCAGGTTAAACAAGACATACAAGTTTAAGCCCCTTCATTGCTTTATATACTGTGCCTGTATGTATTCAAGGCAACAGATCAGACATGGCACATAGTAAATGACATGTGCCAAGATACTCCTCCGTCCACATGCTGTGTGCAGTGTGTCCTCTGGTCCTGGGTGCTGCTCCTCGGCTCTCAGGCTCCTCCTAGTCAGATGCAGACATGTGTAGATAGTGAGTCCCCTGTGTCCCGGCTGCTGCTGGAGCTGATCACTTCTCTGCAGCAGGGAGCTTTGAAGGAGAGCGCGCTCAGCCAGGATTGGGTGAGTGACTTCCCCTTCCCCCTCTCCTCCACAGACAGTGCAGAAGAGCGGTCACATGACTCACTCCCTGCACTCTGATTGGAGGCCTTCTCTTCCTTCTCTCTGACTCCCTGTGATTGTGTTTGTACTGTGCATGTTACTTTAGATACATGCGCAGTACAAATGCAAGGGAAATAAAAGATAATCATTGACCGGAGGCAGGGGTCCTTAACACTGGCCGTGACTGTAGCGTAGCTCCGGGTGGGCCCCCTCAGAGTGCAGGGCCCGGGGCGACCGCCCCCTCTGCCCCCCTGGTAGCTAGGCTACTGAGTGGACCCCATTTTATGAGAAGATCTCAGTATTAGGGTTAAAGGACGAAGGCCGGGGTTCTTCTGGAGTGGCTAGCATCAAGTCTGTCCAAGTTAGCCTTTTTGAGCCTATGGCCTTTGACAGACTTTAGAGATTCCATACAGTAAAAACAGAGCAAATTCTTGTAGTTTCCGCCTGCAAATAAATAACTATTGAGACAATGGATTTACATAACAGTACCTAATTGTATTGTAGAAAAAAGACACATGTCTATCAATTTCAACCAAGGGATGGTAAATGATTTGTTTCCTACAAATACATAAACAGAACATAAATGAGACATGGTGCACAGTACAACTGAGTAACTGCAAACACTACACTGGCCTTAGCAAAGTATTCGCCTCTCTGTTAAAGGGAATCTGTCAGTAAACTCAACCCCCTCAATCCGCATATTTAGCATGCAGGTCATTGAAAATTGAATCCTTCGACAACTTTATATATTCTATCTGTTACTGCATTCCCAAGTAATAAGTGTTTTAATTTAGATAAAAATATAGCGTCAGAGAGCACTAAAGGAGCCTCTGTCTCCTGAGGTTGTTTCCCCAGCACCAACCTCTGTAGCTTGATTGATAGCTCGCTGACTGATTTAGTTGCCTGCAGTCACACTGACAGGGAGCTCTCAATAAAGCTAAAGAGGCTGGTGCTGGCTGGGGAAAAAACCTTTGGAGGCAGTGGTTCAAAATGTGCTCTATCATGGCCAGAACACATAATATATACTTTGCATATGAATGATAATGCTAATTACTTGGAAATGCAGCAACAGATATGTGGTTTTGGGAGTGAAAGTGGGGAAGGGTTGAGAATTGATCTCACAGACAGACTCCCTTTAAGTAATAAATGTAACAGTACCTTAAAATAAAAATATGGTGCTCTATAAGATGGACATGCCATGTTGTGTTATTGGCCCTTGAAAGCCACTTTTTCAATATAGATGTGGTAATGAGCAATGACTGCCATGCCCCTTGATTGATTCTTTCTCAAGAGGCCAGGTCTGTGAACTCTTTCAAGGGAAAGTGATTCTAAATCAATGCCCAGCTGCTCTGGCAGCCATTTGGAATAACTATTAGCAAGACATCAAGCCTGCTATTTTTTGAGATTCACATATATCCTAACTTTACATCTTTTTTGGATGCCGTCAAATCTTATGACATTATTGATTAAGTGTCCCAAATATTTAAGACAATTTTTCCTGCTCATTTTTCTTTTATTCTGAATGCCATCTCTGTATCAAAAGAAGAAAAGGATTGTAAGAAAAGAGCATGCCAGAAATGTTGTTCTTCATTTTATTGCAGGGAGCTGCCTTTCCATGCAAACCACAATAGGATTACCAATCATATAGGCTAAAGTGAATGTGCAAAAAAAATTCTTGATATCTATGAATTAGTACCAGGATAGAACTTTGTCAATGAGAGTGTCTCAGACCATGGAGGCTTCCATTTTTCCTGTAAGGAAAAGTAGTAGTTTGAAGTCTTAATCTTAGATGTGAGCATAGTTTGTCTGTTTTTTTGCTCTACTAAGAAATGGTGTCCAATTTTTCCTCATACTTTTAAGTATCGATCTCAATAATATTATCACTGGACATAGAGCGATTTATCACTTGCTTTTTATTCAAAAGCACCTTTAATTCCTCTTATTTTCCTTCCCTAACCATATTTTAATGACTTGGCATCTACTAAGTTTCATGGACAAATTTCGCATTAGAGTATACATAGTATGAGCAGGCATAGTGCATCTTGCCAGTCTTAGGCCGGGGTCACACTTGTATGTGTAATTCCAGAAACTTGCATGAGTCTCTCACATCAATACCCAGCATTGCCGCCGGCACTCAGAACCGGAGGGTTCAGCTGTATGTATTTCTATGCAGCCGTACATCCCAAGTGCCAGAGGCAGTGCCCTGGGTATTGATGTGAGGGACTCGCGCGAGTTTCTTGCATTGCACACACAAGTGTGACCCCGGCCTAAGACTGGCAAGGTGCAGTACTATTAACTTACACTGTATTTTTCACTAACGATCAAAACATGAATGGTGATATTCCACTTAACCCCTTTCTGACATCAGACGTACTATCCCGTCCAGGTGGGGTGGGCCCCCATGACCAGGGACGGGATAGTACGTCATGCCCTTTAATGCGACACTGCGACTTAAGTCGCGGTGATCACATTAAAATTCCGACGCCATCTTACCTCAGGGAAGATGGCCTCGGCATCCTGGGGTATGGCGTCCCCTCCCCCGCCTCCCGATCGCTGTGATTGGCTGTTCAATTCTGAACAGCCAATCACAGCCTTTCTCATTGTTTCAGCCAATCAGCTTGGCTGAAACAGTGAGGTTCCAGGCTAGGATCGAGTACCGATGTACTCGATCCTGGGGCCGGTGCCTGGCAACCCAGGCACCGGCCAAAACCCCCGGATTGGCGCGATCGACGATCACATCGATCGCGCCAATCGCAGGGCATAGCGGTGGTGTTACCGCGCTGTGCCCTGCCTGAAAGTGCCTGATCCGGAGCCGCAGGGCAGCTGAGGAAGGCTCCGGATCCTGCAGCTGTGATTGGCGCGATCGATGTGATCGTCGATCGTGCCAATCAGGAACAGTCCCGCCGGATCGGCGCGATCGACGATCACATCGATCGCCGTCGATCGCGCCGATCGCAGGGCACAGCGGCGGTGTTACCGCGCTGTGCCCTGCTTGGAAATCCAGCCTCATCTGCCTGCCACCTCCCCCACCACCTCCTGCAGCTCTGCCAATCAGGGCACAGCAGCGGTGTGCCCGCGCTGTGCCCTGATGGTGACCTGCCGGTCACTTGCTAGTGACCTGCCGGTGACCTGCCTATGATCGGAGCTGTGAGCTCCGATCATAGGCTGGTGCCTAGCGACACCGGCGTCACCAGGGCCACCTCTGATTGGTGGGATCGATGTGATCATTCGATCCCACCAATGACAGGTCACAGCAGCGGTGTGACCGCTCTGTGACCTGTCTCACCTGTCCCTGACCTGTCTGACTGCTCTTCAGGAATCCTCACACTTGGTGAGGATTCCTGAAGAGCAGTCACGCTGACAGATCCCCTCCTGTGCTGAGACTTGTGGTGCCACAGTAGCCTGTGACACCACAATTCTTGCTAAAGAAAGAAGACAGAAGAAAGAAGACAGAAGAAAGAAGAGAGACTACAACCGTAAGTGTTCATCCCCGATCCCGGCCCGATCTTACTTCACCCCCCCTTACCCCTCCCCCCCTTCCCCTTCCCCCTCCACCCCCACTTTGCGCCGCGTCCGTCCGTGCCCAAATATAGCAGCTGCCGAGCGTTGATTGGTGACGCAGTTCACCGATCAACACTCGTGCTCGCTTTTCTTTCCCACATCCCCGTCCACGCACCCCGCCGCTGCGTCTGAACCCGTGCCTTTCATTTCTTTTTTTTTTTTCCCACATCCCCATTCACGCACCCCGCCGCTGCGTCTGAACCCGTGCCTTTCATTTCTTTTTTTTTTTTCCCACATCCCCGTCCACGCACCCCGCCGCTGCGTCTGAACCCGTGCCTTTCATTTCTTTTTTTTTTTCCCACATCCCCGTCCACGCACTCCGCCGCTGCGTCTGAACCCGTGCCTTTCATTTCTTTTTTTTTTTCCCACATCCCCGTCCACGCACTCCGCCGCTGCGTCTGAACCCGTGCCTTTCATTTCTTTTTTTTTTTCCCACATCCCCGTCCACTCACCCCGCCGCTGCGTCTGAACCCGTGCCTTTCATTTCTTTTTTTTTTTCCCACATCCCCATCCACGCACTCCGCCGCTGCGTCTGAACCCGTGCCTTTCATTTCTTTTTTTTTTTTCCCACATCCCCGTCCACGCACTCCGCCGCTGCGTCTGAACCCGTGCCTTTCATTTCTTTTTTTTTTCCCCCACATCCCCGTCCACGCACCCCGCCGCTGCGTCTGAACCCGTGCCTTTCATTTCTTTTTTTTTTTCCCACATCCCCGTCCACGCACCCCGCCGCTGCGTCTGAACCCGTGCCTTTCATTTCTTTTTTTTTTTTCCCACATCCCCATCCACGCACCCCGCCGCTGCATCTGAACCCGTGCCTTTCATTTCATTTTTTTTTTTTTACACATCCCCGTTCACACACCCAGCAGCCGCTGAACTTTGATAAGTGACGCAGTTCACTTATCAGAGCTAGGGCCTGCTGTTTTAGACTTTTCCTTTTACAGGTATTTTTTTCCCTTTAGCTTTTTCCTTTCAGAATAGTTTGCACCAAACACTATCCCCCCCCACACGTACACAGTTATCAATAAATATTACACCCAAGCACCATAATCACACAAAAAATGTCCCGTTCGTCCCAGCAGCGCTATTCATTGGAGGAGGCATATGCTTTCCTTGCCTCCGACACTGATAGCGAGGGAGAGGATCCCACATTCCTTTACTCTTCAGATTCTTCATCCTCTTCCTCCTCCTCATCTTCCTCCTTGGGTCCTGCGGAACCGCCACGCAGACGCCCCAGGAGAGAAGATCAGGCAGCGCCCACTCCTGAAAATGAACCAGCGCGACCCTCTTCGGACCCCATATGGACCTCGCCCCCCGAAAATTACGAGCCACTGATTCCTGATTTTGTGGCAGAATCAGGAATCAAGTTTGACACCACCGGCCTCACAGAAATAGACTTTTTCAAAGTCTTTTTCTCTGAGGCTTTCGTTAACCTCATGGTGGAGCAAACTAATTTGTATGCTCGGCAATTTTTGGAGCAAAACCCCCGTTCATCATTTTCTAACTGGTCTCCTGTGGACGCAGTTGAAATGATGCAGTTTTGGGGCCTGGTCCTCCATATGGGGATCGTGAAGAAGCCAGAAATTCGGCAATATTGGAGTGTAGATATTTTATATAACACTCCAGTGTTCCGAATGGTCATGGTTCGGACGCGTTTTGAGGCCATCCATAAGTTTTTGCATTACAACGATAATGCACGATGTCCCGCACGAGATGACCCCAATTTTGACCGTCTGTACAAAGTTCGGCCGGTCATCGAACACTTCAGCAAAAAGTTGGCTGAAGTGTACGTGCCCAAAAGGGACATCTGTGTGGATGAGTCCTTGGTTCATTTTAAGGGGCGGCTCAGATTCCGTCAATACCTGCCCAGCAAAAGGGCCAGGTACGGAATCAAACTCTATAAGCTGTGTGACAGTACCTCAGGGTACACCTACAGCTTTAGAGTGTACGAAGGGAAGGACAGCAGGATTGAACCGCCTGAGTGTCCTTCCATCCTGGGAGTGAGTGGGAAAATTGTGTGGGATTTGGTGCACCCACTGCTGGATAAAGGTTATCACCTCTATACTGATAACTTTTATACCAGCATCCCACTCTACAAATCCCTCTCTGCGTGAGGTACCGCAGCCTGCGGTACTGTCCGCAAAATTCAGAGAGGCCTCCCGAAGACGCTACTTGGGCAGATGCTCAGAAAAGGTGAGAGCAAAGCCCAATGTAGCGACCACCTGCTGGTGGTCAAGTACAAGGACAAGAGGGATGTCCTTCTCTTGACCACCATACACGGTGATGGCAGTGCCCTCAGCAGTGTACAGGGTACCTCAACACAGGTCTGCAAACCGGACTGTGTACTGGGGTACAACAAAAACATGGGGGACGTTGATCTCTCCGATCAACTCCTCCAACCGTACAGTGCTTTGAGGAAGGCCAAGGTGTGGTACAAAAAGCTGTCCGTGTACATCGTACAAATGGCAATGCTCAACGCTTTCCTGCTGTCACGATGTGCACGACACACTGATACGTCGTACCTTCAGTTCCAGGAGGTAGTGGTTAAGGCCCTGATATTTGGCACGAGGGAAGGAGCGGGCCCCAGTACTTCCGGAACTGAGGGTGCTCGTATCATACCAGGTCAGCATTTTCCGGGGGTGGTCCCGCCAACTGATAGAAAAAGTAAGCCGCAAAAAAGGTGCCGAGTGTGCTACAAAAGAGGAGTACGCAAGGACACCATCTATCAATGCGACACCTGCCCCGACAAACCTGGCCTGTGTATGAAGGACTGCTTCAAATTGTACCACACCTCCATGCACTACTAATTTACTTAACAGGAACCAGTAGATTAGTTCCAAAGAGGGGGCACATCTAAGTAAGATCTTGGGGGTCTAGGTTCCAAAATGATGTCACTTGTGGTTTTTTTTTACTGTTTAGGCACATCAGGGGCTCTGCAAACGGAACATGACGCCCTCAGAACTAGTCCATCAAAGTCTGCATTCCAAATCGTCACTGCTTCCCTTCTGAGTCCCGAAGTGCCCAAACAGTTTTTTCCCACATATGGGGTACTAGCGTACTCAGATCAAATTGGACAACAACTTTTGGGGTCCAATTTCTCCTGTTACCCTTGGGAAAATAAAAAATTGGGGGCTGAAAGATCATTTTTGTGGGGGAAAAAATAGAATTTTTTATTTTCACACCGGGCATCATAGACTTTAGTGAAGCACTTGGAGGTTCAAAATTCTCACGACACACCTAGATAAGTTCCTTAGGGGGTCAAGTTTACAAAATGGGGTCACTTGTGGGGAGTTTCTACTGTTTAGGCACATCAGGGGCTCACCAAATGGCACATGATGCCTGCAGACAATTCCATCAAAGTCTGCATTCCAAAACGTCACTACTTCCCTTCCGAGCCCCGAAGTGTGCCCAAACAGTAGTTTTCTCCCACATATGGGGTACCAGCGTACTCAGGACAAATTCAACAACAACTTTTGGGGTCCAATTTCTCCTGTTACCCTTGGGAAAATAAAAAATTGGGGGCTGAAAGATCATTTTTGTGGGGGAAAAAATAGAATTTTTTATTTTCACACCGGGCATCATAGACTTTAGTGAAGCACTTGGAGGTTCAAAATTCTCACGACACACCTAGATAAGTTCCTTAGGGGGTCAAGTTTACAAAATGGGGTCACTTGTGGGGAGTTTCTACTGTTTAGGCACATCAGGGGCTCACCAAATGGCACATGATGCCTGCAGACAATTCCATCAAAGTCTGCATTCCAAAACGTCACTACTTCCCTTCCGAGCCCCGAAGTGTGCCCAAACAGTAGTTTTCTCCCACATATGGGGTACCAGCGTACTCAGGACAAATTCAACAACAACTTTTGGGGTCCAATTTCTCCTGTTACCCTTGGGAAAATAAAAAATTGGGGGCTGAAAGATCATTTTTGTGGGGGAAAAAATAGAATTTTTTATTTTCACACCGGGCATCATAGACTTTAGTGAAGCACTTGGAGGTTCAAAATTCTCATGACACACCTAGATAAGTTCCTTAGGGGGTCAAGTTTCCAAAATGGGGTCACTTGTGGGGAGATTCTACTGTTTAGGCATATCAGGGGCTCACCAAATGGCACATGATGCCTGCAGACAATTCCATCAAAGTCTGCATTCCAAAACGTCACTACTTCCCTTCCGAGCCCCGAAGTGTGCCCAAACAGTAGTTTTCTCCCACATATGGGGTACCATCGTACTCAGGACAAATTGGACAACAACTTTTAGGGTCCAATTTCTCATGTTACCCTTGGGAAAATAAAAAATTGGGGGCTGAAAGATCATTTTTGTGGGGGAAAAAATAGAATTTTTTATTTTCACACCGGGCATCATAGACTTTAGTGAAGCACTTGGGGGATAAAAGTGCTCACCACACACCTAGATAAGTTCCTTAGGGGGTCTAGTTTCCAAAATGGGGTCACTTGTGGGGGGTTTCCACTGTTTAGGCACATCAGGGGCTGTCCAAACGCGACATGGCGTCCGATCTCAATTCCAGCCAATTTTAGCTTGAAAATGTCAAACGGTGCTCCTTTCCTTCTGAGCCCTGCCATGCGCCCAAACAGTGGTTCCCCCCCACATATGGGGTATCAGCGTACTCAGGACAAATTGGACAACAACTTTTGGGGTCCAATTTCTCCTTTTACCTTTGAGAAAATAAAAAATTGGGGACTAAACCATCATGTTTGTGGAAAAAATAGGATTTTTTATTTTCACGCCCGGGCGTTATAAACTTTCGTGAAGCACTTGGGGGATAAAAGTGCTCACGACACAACTAGATAAGTTCCTTAGGGGGTCTAGTTTCCAAAATGGGGTCACTTGTGGGGGGTTTCCACTGTTTAGGCACATCAGGGGCTGTCCAAACGCGACATGGCGTCCGATCTCAATTCCAGCCAATTTTAGCTTGAAAATGTCAAACGGCGCTCCTTTCCTTCTGAGCCCTGCCATGCGCCCAAACAGTGGTTCCCCCCCACATATGGGGTATCAGCGTACTCAAGACAAATTGGACAACAACTTTTGGGGTCCAATTTCTCCTTTTACCTTTGAGAAAATAAAAAATTGGGGACTAAACCATCATGTTTGTGGAAAAAATAGGATTTTTTATTTTCACGCCCGGGCGTTATAAACTTTCGTGAAGCACTTGGGGGATAAAAGTGCTCACCACACACCTAGATAAGTTCCTTAGGGGGTCTAGTTTCCAAAATGGGGTCACTTGTGGGGGGTTTCCACTGTTTAGGCACATCAGGGGCTGTCCAAACGCGACATGGCGTGCGATCTCAATTCCAGACAATTTTAGCTTGAAAATGTCAAACGGTGCTCCTTTCCTTCTGAGCCCTGCCATGCGCCCAAACAGTGGTTCCCCCCCACATATGGGGTATCAGCGTACTCAGGACAAATTGGACAACAACTTTTGGGGTCCAATTTCTCCTTTTACCTTTGAGAAAATAAAAAATTGGGGACTAAACCATCATATTTGTGGAAAAAATAGGATTTTTTATTTTCACGCCCGGGCGTTATAAACTTTCGTGAAGCACTTGGGGGATAAAAGTGCTCACGACACAACTAGATAAGTTCCTTAGGGGGTCTAGTTTCCAAAATGGGGTCACTTGTGGGGGGTTTCCACTGTTTAGGCACATCAGGGGCTCTCCAAACGCGACATGGCGTCCGATCTCAATTCCAGCCAATTTTAGCTTGAAAATGTCAAACGGCACTCCTTTCCTTCTAAGCCCTGCCATGCGCCCAAAAAGTGGTTCCCCCTCACATGTGGGGTATCAGCGTATTCAGGAGAAATTGGACAACAACTCTTGAGGTCCATTTTCTCTTTTTACCCTTGGGAAATTAAAAAAATTAATGCTGAAAGAACATTTTTGTGACTAAAAAGTAAAATGTTAATTTTTTCCTTCCATGTTGCTTCTGCTGCTGTGAAACACCTGAAGGGTTAATAAACTTCTTGAATGTGGTTTTGAGCAGCTTGAGGGGTGCAGTTTTTAGAATGGTGTCACTTTTGGGTATTTTCTGCCATATAGACCCCTCAAAATGACTTGAAATGTGAGGTGGTCCCTAAAAAAAATGGTTTTGTAAATTTTGTTGTAAAAATGAGAAATTGCTGGTCAAATTTTAACCCTTGTAACTTCCTAGAAAAAAAAAATTTTGTTTCCAAAATTGTGCTGATGTAAAGTAGACATGTGGGTAATGTTATTTATTAACTATATTGTGTCACTTAACTCTCTGGTTTAACAGAATAAAAATTCAAAGTTGGAAAATTGCGAAATTTTCAAAATTTTCGCCAAATTTCCGTTTTTTTCACAAATAAACACAAGTTATATCGAAGAAATTTTACCACTATCAGGAAGTACAATATGTTACAAGAAAACAATCTCAGAATCACTGGGATCCGTTGAAGCGTTCCAGAGTTATAACCTCATAAAAGGACAGTGGTCAGAATTGTAAAAATTGGCCCGGTCATTAACGTGCAAACCACCCTTGGGGGTAAAGGGGTTAAAATCACTGTATTGGCTGGGTAGCATTGCGTTCACTCTTAGGGCTCATTCACACAACCATATTTTCAGTCTGAGTGCTATCTTTTGAAAAAAAAAGCTGGCACTTGGGCCAAAGTTATTCAATGGGGCAGTACAGATGGTTGATTTTTTTTTCACTGACCAAATCTGTATGTGAAAAAAAAAATTGCAGCATGCACGATTTTCCTCTGGAAATTGGATGGGACCCACCCCTTCAGGTCTATTAGTGTAAAGAAAAAAATCAGATGCCATATGCAGCCACAGTATAGCATCTGATTTTTATGGAAACATTGCAGTTTTGCAACATAGGAAACTGGTCATGTAAATGATTAATAGCTGCTTTAAAGAAAAACGGATTGAATATGAACTGCACACAGATGACAAGTATGAAAAAAATCATTAAGTTTCTCTGGATGATGCTCTATAAAAAATTATATTGTGGTGCCGTGTTAGCCAGAAAAATCGATGTAAATACTTTTATGCTCAAAAATGACAACATATTCTAGGAGTGATACATCTATGTCCTACTGTAATATCTCTTAAATGTTGTGTCTTTGTCTTAGCAATTCATTTGCAATCCCGCCTGAAGAAGGAGCCTCTGTGCTATGAAAGCTTACGCACATAATTCTTCTGGTTAGCCAATAAAAGTATCTCTCCTAGAATGCGTTTGTCATTTTTGGGAATAAAAATATTTACATCACTTTTCTAGTGGAATCTCTGAATTATTTTTTTACGGCCATGTGAGCCTACCATTATATAAAGGACTATGCAAACTCATAGAACATGACACGGACACGAAATGCAAAAGTATATATGGGGCACATCATCACCTAGTGGCATAAGAACTTAAAGGGAACACAGGTTTGGTATGAGATAAGACCAGTACCATTCAGCCTTCATATTCTATTATGCTGTATATCTGCCCCCGATTCAGCCTGCAACAAAAGAAAAACACCTTTTATCATACTTGCCTGGGGGTGGTCAGGTCTGATGGGCATTGCTGGTCTTCATCCAGTGCCTCCCTTCTTTCGATGCCATCCTCCTTCTGTGCTTCATGTGGATGATGCATCCTACATCATCCACACAGTGTTCCCCATCATTGCACTCCTGCGCAGGTGTCCAGTACTTCTGTGCTCTTTGACCTTTCACGGTGCATGCACACTGGACAGAGAAGTACGCCTGTGCAGGAGGGCAATGCCGTGGAACACTGTGTGGCTGATGAAGAATACGTCATCCACATGAAGCACAGGATGGCGTCAAAAAAAGAAGAGAGGCACTGGACCAAGACCAGTGACGCCCATATATACAACATACTAAAATACTGTATATGAGGGCTGAAAGGTACTGGTCTTATCTCATATGGGATAAACCTGGTGACAGGTTTCCTTTAAGCACAATAACTGTGCATTGGAAGCAGCATCAGACAGGCTTTTATAGTTGAAAACGTGGAAACTCCAGCTCAAAAAATGGTGAAAATCTTTATTAGTCCATCTTCATTTAAAAGGACATCCTTACAGGTTACTGAGGACACCGGTGGTTACATGAATGTAGGCAACGCGTTTCGATCACGCAGGATCTTATTCATGGAATTCTGACTTCGGACTGTGACCTAACTACGCCTTTGCCTTTCCCCTTTGTTTTTGATGAGCCTGTCATGATATGTACTTTTGCCCTGTCCTGTATTTGAATAATATGCCATTTGATGTATGTAACTGTTCTCTGGTTTCTATTAGCTGTAATTTATGTATTTTCTTGGCTGGGAGATCACCTGTAACAATATGTCTCCTTCCCCCAATACTTGCAGCCCTAAGCTCTAATGTAATTAAGCTTTGTCAACATCACTAGTGGAGGAATAGCCATTCTTCCTCACAGCAGGTGTCTAGTCAAATGTACATACTACATAGACTGCCTGGAGCCCACCAGTCTAGAATCTTCTGGTGGACCCAACCATTGAATAGAAGGTGTAACCCCTACCCCTTCATGGGCGGATCCCAGGAGCTCAGACAATCCATTCTTATTTTGAGATCAGATGTGAGTTGATCCTTGAAGGAGAAGGAGTGGGGATTCTTAGCTGAGGCAAGACCCCATGTCCATCTGGGACTGCGGAAGCGAACGGGGCGAGACTTGAGCTGAGGACATATCTCGTCGTTCGTGAGATTGTTTTGGGATCCCTTGGACTAGTTGTGGACTATTGATTTGTTACCTGGCACAAGGATTATTGGGAGGTGCCCCCGAACCTGTTCCACTGGACTAATTGTGAACTCTGTAGATCTACCTGCATGTGTTGTTCCAGCGTTCTTGATAATAAATCTGTGGAATCATCCCTTGGCCTGTTGTCCCTTCTTGCTCTGCCGTACACCCCGTCACAAACTGGTGGCAAGCAGTGGGACCAGAGCAGAAGGAATGGAGGACAACGGCCCATCAACATCGAGAACCAGCACCACAGAGTACAAGAACTGGAGTTTGGGGAGCCTACAATCAAAGGCCCGGGAAGTAGGAGTCCGTTTTAAAGGACTCTCCAAGGAGCAGCTTATTGAGGCTTTGGAGGAAAGAAGGCGGCCGGAGGTAAATGCCCAAAGGAGTCAGTGGGTTGTGTGGTACGAGGAGGAGTTGGCATTGCTGGGAGAAGAGGCCACCATGGACGATAAGAGGGAGGCCATTCACAGAGCTCAGGAGAGGGAGGCCATTCACAGAGCCGAGGAGAGGGAGGCCATTCACAGAGCCGAGGAGAGGGAGGCCATTCACAGAGCCGAGGAGAGGGAGGCCATTCACAGAGCCGAGGAGAGGGAGAGGGAGGCCATTCACAGAGCCGAGGACAGAGCTCAGGAGATGGCATTGCTGGAGAGGCAGATCGCTTTGGAAGCAGCTAGAAGCTCCAGACAGACTATAACCCCAGCACCCACCATGAGGGAACTCCCCAGAGTGTCCCGCAAAGACTTCAAGCCCTTTAATGAGGCTGCAGGCGACATTGAGGGCTTCTTCCAGGACTTTGAGCATCAGTGTCGATTAATGGAAGTCCCGGAAAGGGACCGAGTCCGACATCTGGTGGGGCTCTTAGAGGGTGGAGCTGCCGCAGCCTATAGAGCTATGGACCCTCAGGGGAACTGTGAGTATGCGGAGATTAAACGGACTATTCTAGAACATTATGCTGTTACCCCAGACACTTACAGGACTCAGTTCCGTACTTTAGCCTGTGATGAGGAAGTGTATTTCAAGATGTATGCCCACAGAATCAAACAAATATGTCATCGCTGGCTGGAGGCAGAGGAGGCCTTAACCTGGGAGACCTTCCTCCAGATTATCTTAAAAGAGCAGTTTTACTTCAAGTGCCCTGCTGAGATCCGGGAATGGGTGCGTGAGAGGAGACCAGCCACTGTGGAGGAAGCTGCAGCTCTAGCTGATGAGGCTCTCACCATCAAGCCTCAGTGGAGGGTTCTGTTGGAGGATGGAGAGAGGCCTACCAGCTCCACAACACCGGTGGCCCCCTGTTCTTCTGTCCCCATTGTTCTCCGTTCCTCTAAGCCACCACCTCATGCTGATACCCGTGTAAATGTGCCTCCAGTTGCTTCTACTGCGTTTTCTGGAATACGACGAGGAGAGGAAGTAGCAGAGCGCAGGTGTTATGGTTGTGGGCATCTGGGGCATCTGCAGGCCTCATGCCCTGCCAGCTCATGGAGAAGTCGTCCTCAAACCCCTACAGCACCTTCAGGTGGGAGCTGGCCTCCAGGTTCCCTTACCCCTCGCCCAAGAGGACGCCTTGGATGGAGTGAGACCCAGCAGAGATGCTATCGATGTGGACAGCCGGGGCATCTGCAAGCCTCCTGCCCAGCTGTTCAAATGAGGATTAATCCTGTACCCAGTCGTATTATTAATTATGTACACCCAAGTGCCATGGAGGACGATGTGTCACTACGTGAGGACTGGCCTAGTGCCTCACCCACCCATGTTGCACCACTAGGAGTTTATGGTGTGCGACCCGCAGCTATGACGACTTCTGCTCATTGAGGTAAGCACTTGCAGGAGGTCGTGCTGGATGGACAGAGACTTATTGGATTTTGTGACTCAGGGGCTTTCCTCACACTGGCTGATCCCCGAGTGGTTCGGCCTGAGGCAATCCATCGAGGACCTGGGATTGTCATTGAACTGGCTGGTGGACAATGGAGGACTATTCCCACAGCCACTGTGGATCTGAACTTTGGTTTTGGGGTCAGGCGATGTGTGGTTGGGGTGATGGGTGGTCTGCCTGCAGATGTTCTCCTGGGCAATGATGTGGGAGAGCTACGATGCCAATTCGTGGCTGCATGAAGCCACATGTAAGTTACGCTCTGCCTGTGTGTACTTAACCCCTTCATGACCCAGCCTATTTTGACCTTAATGACCTGGCCGTTTTTTGCAATTCTGACCAGTGTCCCTTTATGAGGTAATAACTCAGGAACGCTTCAACGGATCCTAGCGGTTCTGAGATTGTTTTTTCGTGACATATTGGGCTTCATGTTAGTGGTAAATTTAGGTCAATAAATTCTGCGTTTATTTGTGATAAAAATGGAAATTTGGCGAAAATTTTGAAAATTTCGCAATTTTCACATTTTGAATTTTTATTCTGTTAAACCAGAGAGTTATGTGACACAAAATAGTTAATAAATAACATTTCCCACATGTCTACTTTACACCAGCACAATTTTGGAAACAAAATTTTTTTTTGCTAGGAAGTTATAAGAGTTAAAATTTGACCAGCGATTTCTCATTTTTACAACGAAATTTACAAAACCATTTTTTTTAGGGACCACCTCACATTTGAAGTCAGTTTGAGGGGTCTATATGGCTGAAAATACCCAAAAGTGACACCGTTCTAAAAAATGCACCCCTCAAGGTGCTCAAAACCACATTCAAGAAGTTTTTTAACCCTTCAGGTGCTTCACAGCAGCAGAAGCAACATGGAAGGAAAAAATTAACATTTAACTTTTTAGTCACAAAAATTATCTTTTAGCAACATTTTTTTTATTTTCCCAATGGTACAAGGAGAAACTGAACCACGAAAGTTGTTGTCCAATTTGTCCTGAGTACGCTGATACCTCATATGTGGGGGTAAACCACTGTTTGGGCGCACGGCAGGGCTTGGAAGGGAAGGAGCGCCATTTGACTTTTTGAATGAAAAATTGGCTCCACTCTTTAGCGGACACCATGTCACGTTTGGAGAGCCCCCGTGTGCCTAAAAATTGGAGCTCCCCCACACGTGACCCCATTTTGGAAACTAGACGCCCCAAGGAACTTATCTAGATGCATAGTGAGAACTTTGAACCCCCGGGGGCTTCACAAATTGATCCGTAAAAATGAAAAAGTACTTTTTTTTCACAAAAAAATTCTTTTAGCCTCAATTTTTTTCATTTTCACATGGGCAACAGGATAAAATGGATCCTAAAATTTGTTGGGCAATTTCTCATGAGTACACCGATACCTCACATGTGGGGGTAAACCACTGTTTGGGCACATGGTAAGGTTCGGAAGGGAAGGAGCGCCATTTGACTTTTTGAATGAAAAATTATCTCCATCGTTAGCGGACACCATGTCGTGTTTGGAGAGCCCCCGTGTGCCTAAACATTGGAGCTCCCCCACAAATGACCCCATTTTGGAAACTAGACCCCCCAAGGAACTTATCTAGATGCATATTGAGCACTTTAAACCCTCAGGTGCTTCACAAATTGATCTGTAAAAATGAAAAAGTACTTTTTTTTTCACAAAAAAATTCTTTTCGCCTCAGTTTTTCATTTTGACATGGGCAATAGGATAAAATGAATCCTAAAATTTGTTGGGCAATTTCTCCCGAGTACGCCGATACCTCATATGTGGAGGTAAACCAGTGTTTGGGCACACGGCAGGGCTCGGAAGGGAAGGCGCGCCATTTGACTTTTTGAATGGAAAATTAGCTCCAATTGTTAGCGGACACCATGTCGCGTTTAGAGAGCCCCTGTGTGCCTATGCATTGGAGCTCCCCAACAAGTGACCCCATTTTGGAAACTAGACCCCCCAGGGAACTTATCTAGATGCATATTGAGCACTTTAAACCCCCAGGTGCTTCACAGAAGTTTATAATGCAGAGCCATGAAAATAAAAAATAATTTTTCTTGCCTCAAAAATGATTTTTAGCCTGGAATTTCCTATTTTGCCAAGGGTAATAGGAGAAATTGGACCGCAAATGTTGTTGTCCAGTTTGTCCTGAGTACGCTGATACCCCATATGTGGGGGTAAACCACTGTTTGGGCGCACGGCAGGGCTCGGAAGGGAAGGCACGCCAATTGGCTTTTTAAATGGAAAATTAGCTCCAATCATTAGCGGACACCATGTCACGTTTGGAGAGCCCCTGTGTGCCTAAACATTGGAGATCCCCCACATATGACCCCATTTTGGAAACTAGACCCCCAAAGGAACTAATCTAGATGTGTGGTGAGGACTTTGAACTTCCAAGTGCTTCACAGAAGTTTATAACGCAGAGCCATGAAAATAAAATAAAAATTTTATTTTCTCTAAAATGATTTTTTAGCCTGCAATTTATTATTTTCCCAAGGGTAACAGGAGAAATTTGACCCCAAAAGTTGTTGTACAGTTTCTCCTGAGTACGCTGATACCCCATATGTGGGGGTAAACCACAGTTTGGGCACATGTCGGGGCTCGGAAGTCAAGTAGTGACGTTTTGAAATGCAGACTTTGATGGAATGCTCTGCGGGCGTTACGTTGCGTTTGCAGAGCCCCTGATGTGGCTAAACAGTAGAAACCCCCCACAAGTGACCCCATTTTAGAAACTAGACCCCGAAAGGAACTTATCTAGATGTGAGGTGAGCACTTTGAACCCCCAAGTGCTTCACAGAAGTTTATAACACAGAGCAGTGAAAATAATAAATACGTTTTCTTTCCTCAAAAATAATTTTTTAGCCCAGAATTTTTTATTTTCCCAAGGGTTACAGGAGAAATTGGACCCCAAAAGTTGTTGTCCAGTTTCTCCTGAGTACGCTAATACCCCATATGTGGGGGTAAACCACTGTTTGGGCACACGTCGGGGCTCAGAAGGGAAGTAGTGACTTTTGAAATGCAGACTTTGATGGAATGGTCTGCGGGCGTCACGTTGCGTTTGCAGAGCCCCTGGTGTGCCTAAACAGTAGAAACCCCCCACAAGTGACCCCATTTTGGAAACTAGACCCCCCAAGGAACTTATCTAGATATGTGGTGAGCACTTTGAACCCCCAAGTGCTTCACAGACGTTTACAACGCAGAGCCGTGAAAATAAAAAATCATTTTTCTTTCCTCAAAAATGATGTTTTAGCAAGCAATTTTTTATTTTCTCAAGGGTAACAGGAGAAATTGGACCCCAGTAATTGTTGCCCAGTTTGTCCTGAGTACGCTGATACCCCATATTTGGGGGTAAACCACTGTTTGGGCACATGTCGGGGCTCGGAAGTCAAGTAGTGACGTTTTGAAATGCAGACTTTGATGGAATGGTCTGCGGGCGTCACGTTGCGTTTGCAGAGCCCCTGGTGTGCCTAAACAGTAGAAACCCCCCACAAGTGACCCCATTTTGGAAACTAGACCCCCCAAGGAACTTATCTAGATATGTGGTGAGCACTTTGAACCCCCAAGTGCTTCACAGACGTTTACAACGCAGAGCCGTGAAAATAAAAAATCATTTTTCTTTCCTCAAAAATGATGTTTTAGCAAGCAATTTTTTATTTTCTCAAGGGTAACAGGAGAAATTGGACCCCAGTAATTGTTGCCCAGTTTGTCCTGAGTACACTGATACCCCATATGTGGGGGTAAACCACTGTTTGGGCACACGTCGGGGCTCGGAAGGGAAGGAGCACCATTTGACTTTTTGAATAAAAGATTGGCTGGAATCAATGGTGGCGCCATGTTGCGTTTGGAGACCCCCTGATGTGCCTAAACAGTGGAAACCCCTCAATTCTAACGCCAACACACCCCTAACCCTTATCCCAACTGTAGCCGTAACCCTAACCACAACCCTAACCGCAACACACCCCTAACCACAACCCTAACCCCAACACACCCCTAACCCTAACCACAACCCTAATTCCAACCCTAACCCTAAGGCTATGTACCCACGTTGCGGATTCGTGTGAGATTTTTCCGCACCATTTTTGAAAAATCCGCGGGTAAAAGGCACTGCGTTTTACCTGCGGATTTACCGCGGATTTCACCTGCGGATTCCTATTGAGGAATAGGTGTAAAACGCTGCGGAATCCGCACAAAGAATTGACATGCTGCGGAAAATACAACGCAGCGTTTCCGTGCGGTATTTTCCGCACCATGGGCACAGCGGATTTGGTTTTCCATAGGTTTACATGGTACTGTAAACCTGATGGAACACTGCTGCGGATCCGCAGCGGCCAATCCGCTGCGGATCCGCAGCCAAATCCGCACCGTGTGCACATAGCCTAATTCTAAAGGTATGTGCACACGCTTCGGAAAACGCTGCGGATCCGCAGCAGTTTCCCATGAGTTTACATTTCAATGTAAACCTATGGGAAACAAAAATTGCTGTACACATGCTGCGGAAAAACTGCACGGAAATGCAGCGGTTTACATTCCGCAGCATGTCACTTCTTTCTGCGGATTCCACAGCGGTTTTACAACTGCTCCAATAGAAAATCGCAGTTGTAAAACCGCAGTGAAATGCGCAGAAAAACCGCGGTAAATCTGCCATAAATCCGCAGCGGTTTAGCACTGCGGATTTATCAAATCCGCTGCGGAAAAATCCGCAGAGGACCAGAATACGTGTGCACATACCGAAACCCTAACCCTAACCCTACCCCTAACCCCCTACTACCCCTAACCCTACCCCTAACCCTACCCCTACCCCTACCCCTAACCCTAACCCTACCCCTAACCCTACCCCTACCCCTAACCCTACCCCTAACCCTAACCCTAACCCTAGTTCTAACTCCAACCTTAGTGAAAAAAAAAAAAAATTCTTTATTTTATTATTGTCCCTATCTATGGGGGACAAATGGGGGGGGTCATTTACTGTTTTTTTATTTTGACCACTGTGATAGATTATATCACAGTGATCAAAATTCACATTGGAACGAATCTGCCGGCCGGCAGATTCGGCGGGCGCACTGCGCATGCGCCCGCCATTTTGGAACGTGGCGGCGCCCGGGGAAGAAGACGGACGGACCCCGCCAGGATCGGTAAGTATAAGGGGGGGAGATCAGGGCACAGGGGGGGGAGATCAGGGCACGGGGGGGCGTCGGAGCACGGGGGGGAGGGATCGGAGCATGGGGGAGAGTGATCGGTGTGCGGGCGGGTGGATCGGTGTGCAGGGGGGGTGGATCGGTGTGCAGGGGGGGTGGATCGGAGCACGGGGGGGGATCGGAGTGCGGGGGGGTTTGATTGGAGCACGGGGGGGTGTGATTGGAGCACGGGGGGAGCGGACAGGAGGACGGGGGAGCGGAGCACAGGACGGAGGGGAGCGGGCCACAGATCGGGGGGCTGGAGAGGGCGATCGGTGGGGTGGGGTGGGGGCACATTAGTATTTCCAGCCATGGCCGATGATATTGCAGCATCGGCCATGGCTGGATTGTAATATTTCACCATTTTTTTAGGTGAAATATTACAAATCGCTCTGATTGGCAGTTTCACTTTCAACAGCCAATCAGAGCGATCGTAGCCACGAGGGGGTGAAGCCACCCCCCCTGGGCTAAACTACCACTCCCCCTGTCCCTGCAGATCGGGTGAAATGGGAGTTAACCCTTTCACCCGATCTGCAGGGACGCGATCTTTCTGTGACACAGCATATGCGTCACAGGTCGGATTGGCACCGACTTTCATGACGCATACGCTGTGTCACAGGTCGGGAAGGGGTTAACCAGCGACCTGTAGAGGTCCCTGGTACGTACACAAATTGGTAGGGGAAGGGATTGTCATGATATGTACTTTTGCCCTGTCCTGTATTTGAATAATATGCCATTTGATGTATGTAACTGTTCTCTGGTTTCTATTAGCTGTAATTTATGTATTTTCTTGGCTGGGAGAGCACCTGTAACAATATGTCTCCTTCCCCCAATACATGCAGCCCTAAGCTCTAATGTAATTAAGCTTTGTCAACATCACTAGTGGAGGAATAGCCATTCTTCCTCACAGCAGGTGGCTAGTCAAATGTACATACTACATAGACTGCCTGGAGCCCACCAGTCTAGAATCTTCTGGTGGACCCAACCATTGAATAGAAGGTGTAACCCCTACCCCTTCATGGGCGGATCCCAGGAGCTCAGACAATCCATTCTTATTTTGAGATCAGATGTGAGTTGATCCTTGAAGGAGAAGGAGTGGGGATTCTTAGCTGAGGCAAGACCCCATGTCCATCTGGGACTGCGGAAGCGAACGGGGCGAGACTTGAGCTGAGGACATATCTCGTCGTTCGTGAGATTGTTTTGGGATCCCTTGGACTAATTGTGGACTATTGATTTGTTACCTGGCACAAGGATTATTGGGAGGTGCCCCCGAACCTGTTCCACTGGACTAATTGTGGACTCTGTAGATCTACCTGCATGTGTTGTTCCAGCGTTCTTGATAATAAATCTGTGGAATCATCCCTTGGCCTGTTGTCCCTTCTTGCTCTGCCGTACACCCCATCACAGAGCCCTCTTGGTATCTGACCCTGGACCTCTTGACTACTCAGCCTCATGGCTTGTCCATGAGTAGTTACTAGCGTCACACCCGACCTGGACAATTTACCACCATCTTTAATGGGTATCCATACACAGACTTTGTGCAAGTTATTCCACTTAGGAAGTTTCATAGGCTCCCTGGTGTTCACCTTTTCACAGGGGTCTGTTTTTTGCTGCAGGAATTTCTAGATTACATTCACAAATCAACTGCTGGTTGGTGGCACAAGTTGAAGTGTGAGATGTGCGCAAGCCAAGTTAGAGCCAAAGAGACAAGAAAAGTAAGAAAATCAACACCAAGTGCCTAGCTGGATGTAAGTCAAGTTCACGTCTTGGAAGTCATCAAAGACGTCAAATAATGAAAGTAGTAAAGCAATACTATGGTGAAAAAACATGATACAAAGTCGATTAACCAAGAATGGTGAAGCCAATATAAAATAATACTCCAAATACCATAACTGACAGAGTGACAAGTGAGGATTTAGACTGAGCACCTGCCATAATGTCATTGTCCACTGATCATGCCTTTCTATTGGTCTATCACTCAGAGGGAGGTGAACTTCCCATCCTGAAGGAATAGGATTGATTGAGTTCAGTGCTTACCACCCAAAATGGGAAGGACTATCCTTTCTTTCTATGCCACCACCACTAAATTGGTGTGCGTCAACGTATCTGTGGGATAAGGATTGGGATAATTGTGGTAAATCTCTGCGCTGCTGAATCACTAGAATTACACAATTATTAGTACATGTGGCTTTATTATTCTACGCGTTTCAGAGTTCAAGACTCCTTCCTGGGGTGTCCTGATGAAGGAGTCTTGAACTCTGAAATGCGTAGAATAAGAAAGCCACATGTATTAATAATTCCAGAATTCTAGTGAATCAGCAGCACAGAAATTTACCACAATTATCTCAATCCTTATCTAACGGCTGGTCCTTCCTGGACTCATGGATCTGCTGCAGCGAATCATTTTAATGCTTCAACTCAGCTACATCTGGTGAGTGCAATTCTATGGATTAACCTTCTAACCTTCTCAGATAAGACACTATTTGCCCTCTTTCCTTCAACAGTTTTCATAAGGTATCTGTGGGGACACTGGTGTCTGTGTAACAGGATTGGATACAGCTTTTTATATGCAAAACCACAGCAGCCAGTCACTGTAGGCAGTCATTGTTGTGGCCAATCAGTGATTGTAGTGATCAAACATCTGAAATGTCATTCCTGGTGCAAGGTGAGGCAGAAGCAGAGATGCAGGTGAGTATAATTTATTTTAATATTGTAGACAATTCTGAACTGTTTTCAAAATAATTTTGACTAGATAAATAACCCCTTAAACCCCTTCACCCCCAAGCCTGTTTTCACCTTCATGACCAGGACAAATTTTACAATTCTGATAAGTGTCACTTGATGTAGTAATATCTCTGGAACGCTTGAACATTTTTACGAGAGATATTGTACTTCGTGATAGTGGAAAAACTTGGTCGATATAACTTGCATTTATACAGTGGGGCAAAAAAGTATTTAGTCAGTCAGCAATAGTGCAAGTTCCACCACTTAAAAAGATGAGAGGCGTCTGTAATTTACATCATAGGTAGACCTCAACTATGGGAGACAAACTGAGAAAAAAAAATCCAGAAAATCACATTGTCTGTTTTTTTAACAATTTATTTGCATATTATGGTGGAAAATAAGTATTTGGTCAGAAACAAACAATCAAGATTTCTGGCTCTCACAGACCTGTAACTTCTTCTTTAAGAGTCTCCTCTTTCCTCCACTCATTACCTGTAGTAATGGCACCTGTTTAAACATGTTATCAGTATAAAAAGACACCTGTGCACACCCTCAAACAGTCTGACTCCAAACTCCACTATGGTGAAGACCAAAGAGCTGTCAAAGGACACCAGAAACAAAATTGTAGCCCTGCACCAGGCTGGGAAGACTGAATCTGCAATAACCAACTATCTTGGAGTGAAGAAATCAACAGTGGGAGCAATAATTAGAAAATGGAAGACATACAAGACCACTGATAATCTCCCTCGATCTGGGGCTCCACGCAAAATCCCACCCCGTGGGGTCAGAATGATCACAAGAACGGTGAGCAAAAATCCCAGAACCACGCGGGGGGACCTAGTGAATGAACTGCAAAGAGCTGGGACCAATGTAACAAGGCCTACCATAAGTAACACACTACGCCACCATGGACTCAGATCCTGCAGTGCCAGACGTGTCCCACTGCTTAAGCCAGTACATGTCCGGGCCCGTCTGAAGTTTGCTAGAGAGCATTTGGATGATCCAGAGGAGTTTTGGGAGAATGTCCTATGGTCTGATGAAACCAAACTGGAACTGTTTGGTAGAAACACAACTTGTCGTGTTTGGAGGAAAAAGAATACTGAGTTGCATCCATCAAACACCATACCTACTGTAAAGCATGGTGGTGGAAACATCATGCTTTGGGGCTGTTTCTCTGCAAAGGGGCCAGGACGACTGATCCGGGTACATGAAAGAATGAATGGGGCCATGTATCATGAGATTTTGAGTGCAAACCTCCTTCCATCAGCAAGGGCATTGAAGATGAAACGTGGCTGGGTCTTTCAACATGACAATGATCCAAAGCACACCGCCAGGGCAACGAAGGAGTGGCTTCGTAAGAAGCATTTCAAGGTCCTGGAGTGGCCTAGCCAGTCTCCAGATCTCAACCCTATAGAAAACCTTTGGAGGGAGTTGAAAGTCCGTGTTGCCAAGCGAAAAGCCAAAAACATCACTGCTCTAGAGGAGATCTGCATGGAGGAATGGGCCAACATACCAACAACAGTGTGTGGCAACCTTGTGAAGACTTACAGAAAACGTTTGACCTCTGTCATTGCCAACAAAGGATATATTACAAAGTATTGAGATGAAATTTTGTTTCTGACCAAATACTTATTTTCCACCATAATATGCAAATAAAATGTTAAAAAAACAGACAATGTGATTTTCTGGATTTTTTTTTCTCAGTTTGTCTCCCATAGTTGAGGTCTACCTATGATGTAAATTACAGACGCCTCTCATGTTTTTAAGTGGTGGAACTTGCACTATTGCTGACTGACTAAATACTTTTTTGCCCCACTGTATTTGTGGAAAAAGTGGCCAAATATTTGAACCAGAGAGATATGTCACACAATGTAGTTAATAAATAACATTTCCCACATGTCTACTTTACATCAGCACAATTTTTGAAACATAATTTTTTTTTGTTAGGACGTTAGAAGGGTTAAAAGTTGACCAACGATTTCTCATGTTTCCAACAAAATTTACACCACCATTTCTTTAGGGACCATATTAAATTTGAAGTGACTTTGAGGGGCCTGTAGGACAAAAAAATACCCCAAATTGACAGCATTCTAAATGCTGCACCCCTTAAGGTGCCCAAAAGCACATTTAAGAAGTTTATTAACCCTTCAGGTGCTTCTCAGGAAGTGAAGCAATGTGGAAGGAAAAAATTAACATTTAAATTTTTTTCAGAAAAAATTTACTTTAGACCACAATTTTTTCATTTTAACAAGGGTAACAGGACAAATGTACCCCAAAGATTGTTGTGCAATTTCTCTTGAGTATGTCGATACCCCATATGTGGGGTTAAACTACTGTTTTGGCGCAAGGCAGGGCTCAGAATGTAAAGGGCGTTGCTTGACTTTTTGAACGTAAAATTGGCTGGAATCATTACAGGACACCATGTTGTGTTTGGAAAGCCCCCGATGAGCCTAAATACTGGAAACCTCCAACAAGTGACCACAGTTTTTAAACTAGATTCCTCAAAGAATGTATCTAGATAAAGTACAGACCAAAAGTTTGGACAGACCTTCTCATTTAAAGATTTTTCTATATTTTTGTGACTATGAAAACTGTACATTCACACTGAAGGCATCAAAACTATGAATTAACGCATGTGGAATTATATACTTAACAAAAAGAGTGTGAAAATACAGAAAATCTTTAAATGAGAAGGTGTGTCCAAACTTTTGGTCTGTACTGTATGTGATGAGCACCTTGAAACCCCAAGTGCTTTACAGAAGTTTATAATGTTGAACTGTGAAAATAAAAAAATTATATTTTTGCCAATAAAATGTTCTATTAGTCCAATTTTTTTATTTTCACAAGAATAACAGGAACAATTGCACCATGCAATTTGTTGTGCAATATCTCCTGAGTACAGTGATGCCCTATATGTGGTCTATAATGACTTTTGAGGCATAGTACGAAATTTCAGACGGAAGAAGTGGCATAATGGAGTTCAAATTTTGGAATGGTCCCATTGACAGAACCCCTGAGGTACCAGAACAGCAGCACTTACCCCATAAGTGATGTCATTTTACAAACCACACCTCTCAAACAATTCATGAATGGGTGAAGTGAGCATGTTGAAACCACATGTGCCTCCCAGAAATTCATTGCACGTGTAAGAAAGAATATTGACACTTTTACCTCTAAAATGTTGTTTTAGCCCCAAATTTTAATTTTTATAAGGGCTAATGGCAAAAAATGGATTTCTTTGTTGTGCAATTTCTCCAATACGCCAATACCCTACATGTAATCAGGAAATACTTTTGAGGCACAGTGCAAAACTCAGAAGAGAAGGAGCACCATCATTTAGTGCAGAATTTACTTTTATGGTTTGCGGGTGCCATTACCCACTAGGAGAGTATCTGAGGTGCCAGAACAGCAGAACCCCCCATAAGTGACCAAATTGTACAAACTACACCTCTCAATGAATTCATCTACTGTAAGGGTGCATTGATTATATTAACACCACGAATGTGTTACAGAATTTTGGACAGTGAAGAAAAAATAATTACATTTTTACCACAAAAATTTTGTTTTAGACCCAGATTTCACATTCTCACATGGGCAAATGGGTAAAAATTGCACCAAAGTTTGTCATACAATTTCTGCTGAACGTGGAAATACCCCATATGTGGCTGTACAGTACAACTTAGCCACACGGCGAGACTCTGGAGGGATGAAGTGCTATTTGACTCCTGGAGTACAGATGTTCCATTAATAGTTTTCAGACTCCATATGCAGAGCCCCTAGAAGAACAGAATACCCCCCTCAAGTGACCTGTAGTGAAGATTTTTTACTTCATGGGCATTTTGCAAATCTGTTAATGTAGTGCCCGTACATTGTAATGCCAGTACGTTGTAGTGCCCAGTACATTATGACCAGCTCGTGCTTCTGTAGACATGGGCCCATAAATTAAGCAGGCTCTGATCGCTACTGAAATGCCAAACATGAGGATGCTAAATGTGGTTTAGGCACATTGTGGGGCTCAAAAGGGAGGTGGGTATTTGCGAGTGTAGAAGTTGCTGGCTTTCTTTAGGGGGGGGCGAGGAGCCATACTGTTTTTCCAAAGCCTTTGTACTACTACCAGAAATATGGAACCCTCTATATTTCCTATATTTCTGTTAACAGATGACTGACCTGAATGGAGATTTGCTTTTTTGTGGATTGAGTTGAGTGTTTTTTGGGGGGAACATTTTACATAATGTTTGAAATCACATTTATCCGGCGATCAACGCTGTGATTAGACAACTTTATTCTCCGGGTCGGTGCGAGTACAGCGATACCAGTTTTAAATCTTTTTTTATGTTTGGCTGCTGTCACATACTAAAAGATGCTTTTTTTTGTAAAAACAAGTTTTTGCATGGCCATATTTTGAAAGTCATCATTTTTCCACATTTTGGCTAAGTATTTTGTAATTTAAAGGATGAGTTGATATTCTTATTGGTTTCATTTTTGGGCACATGACATTTTTTGATTGCTTCTAATCCGATTTTTGGGAGGCAGAGTGAACAAAAATCAGCAATTCAGGAATTGTTTTGTTAGGTATTGCTTCTCTCTCACTCTGCTGTTTTGCAACATTTAGAGGGTTAAACTGTGACGGTTGCCAGCTGAACACCAGGCGGTGAGTTCGTGTGCGCCATTCCTGTGCATGCAAAATTGGCATGACGTATGGATACATCTAAGGCCATGAATAGAGATGAGTGAATGTTTCAATATTTGGTTCAGTTCAGATAGGCGAACGTTCCTATGTTTGCCGAATAAGTTCGACACTCCGTTCTTCGAACATATCCAAACCCCATTGAATTCAATAGGATGCAAAACCAATTGCATAGACAACACCTTTGGGGGGACAAAACAGATCAAATTAAGGGCAGACAGCAGGAAAAGTGGCATCAATTGGCCCAGAGTACATATAATATAATTGTGCAGCATGAATGCATAGGACAGGGTTTGGACCAGCATTTCTAGCTTAATCATTGATCAGTAACAGATGGATGAGTGACAGGTGTAGGCCTGGTGCTCTGAGAGTCCTGCCAAATTCAGGCAACACACATGAAGGAGACCATACTTGAAGCCCAAACATTTCCAAAAATGAGGGGCAGACACCAGGAAAAGTGGCATCGATTGACTCACAATAGAAATTTGATAATGGTACAGCAGCAGTCAGCCATGGGCCATGCATGAGGTATCAGGGTCTGGACCAGCATTTAGAGCTTTGAATTTAAGTTTAAATTAAGACATGATGGATGATGGACAGGTGTAAGCCTTGCTGTGCTGGGAGCCCTGATGCAATATGCAACAGCTCAAACTGTTTTTAGTCAGCCACACTCAGGTGGCACAAATATCAGCTTGGTAGACCACTAATGTTCAAAGAATTTAAGGATTTAATTTAAGTAACACAGGTAGTTGACTGATCAATTCACCCACAGTGAAAATTTTAGAATAGCACAGTAGCAGTCAGCCATGTGCCACATGCACAAATATCAGCTTGGTAGGTCACTAATGTTAGAAATATTTAAGGATATGGACCAGAATTTACAGCTTTGAATTTAATAAGTGGGTGAAGGACCGGTGTAGACCTTCTGTGCTGAGAAGCCTGATACCTCATGCAATAGCTTAAACTGCTTTTCTGCTCAGCCACACTCAGATGGCACAAACATCAGATTCGGAGACTACTATTGTTTAACCCCTTCATGACCCAGCCTATTTTGACCTTAAAGACCTTGCCGTTTTTTGCAATTCTGACCAGTGTCCCTTTATGAGGTAATTACTCAGGAACGCTTCAACGGATCCTAGCGGTTCTGAGATTGTTTTTTCGTGACATATTGGGCTTCATGTTAGTGGTAAATTTAGGTCAATAAATTCTGCGTTTATTTGTGATAAAAACGGAAATTTGGCGAAAATTTTGAAAATTTCACAATTTTCACATTTTGAATTTTTATTCTGTTAAACCAGAGAGATATGTGACACAAAATAGTTAATAAATAACATTTCCCACATGTTTACTTTACATCAGCACAATTTTGGAAACAAAATTTTTTTTTGTTAGGAAGTTATAAGGGTTAAAATTTGACCAGCGATTTGTCATTTTTACAACGAAATTTACAAAACCATTTTTTTTAGGGACCACCTCACATTTGAAGTCAGTTTGAGGGGTCTATATGGCTGAAAATACCCAAAAGTGACACCATTCTAAAAACTGCACCCCTCAAGGTACTCAAAACCACATTCAAGAAGTTTATTAACCCTTCAGGTGCTTCACAGCAGCAGAAGCAACATGGAAGGAAAAAATGAACATTTAACTTTTTAGTCACAAAAGTTATCTTTTAGCAACAATTTTTTTATTTTCCCAATGGCAAAAGGAGAAACTGAACCACGAAAGTTGTTGTCCAATTTGTCCTGAGTACGCTGATACCTCATATGTGGGGGTAAACCACTGTTTGGGCGCACGGCAGGGCTTGGAAGGGAAGGAGCGCCATTTGACTTTTTGAATCAAAAATTGGCTCCACTCTTTAGCGGACACCATGTCACGTTTGGAGAGCCCCCGTGTGCCTAAAAATTGGAGCTCCCCCACAAGTGACCCCATTTTGGAAACTAGACGCCCCAAGGAACTTATCTAGATGCATAGTGAGCACTTTGAACCCCCAGGTGCTTCACAAATTGATCCGTAAAAATGAAAAAGTACTTTTTTTTCACAAAAAAATTCTTTTAGCCTCAATTTTTTCATTTTCACATGGGCAACAGGATAAAATGGATCCTAAAATGTGTTGGGCAATTTCTCCTGAGTACACCAATACCTCACATGTGGGGGTAAACCACTGTTTGGGCACATGGTAAGGCTCGGAAGGGAAGGAGCGCCATTTGACTTTTTGAATGAAAAATTATTTCCATCGTTAGCGGACACCATGTCGCGTTTGGATAGCTCCTGTGTGCCTAAACATTGGCGCTCCCCCACAAGTGACCCCATTTTGGAAACTAGACCCCCCAAGGAACTTATTTAGATGCCTAGTGAGCACTTTAAACCCTCAGGTGCTTCACAAATTGATCTGTAAAAATGAAAAAGTACTTTTTTTTCACAAAAAAATTCTTTTCGCCTCAATTTTTTCATTTTCACATGGGCAGTAGGATAAAATGGATCATAAAATTTGTTGGGCAATTTCTCCTGAGTACGTCGATACCTCATATGTGGGGGTAAACCACTGTTTGGGCACACGGCAGGGCTCGGAAGGGAAGGCGCGCCATTTGACTTTTTGAATCGAAAATTACCTCCAATTGTTAGCGGACACCATGTCGCGTTTGGAGAGCCCCTGTGTGCCTAAACATTGGAGCTCCCCCACAAGTGACCCCATTTTGGAAACTAGACCCCCCAAGGAACTTATCTAGATGCATATTGAGCACTTTAAACCCCAAGGTGCTTCACAGAAGTTTATAACGCAGAGCCATGAAAATAAAAAATAATTTTTCTTTCCTCAAAAATGATTTTTTAGCCTGGAATTTCCTATTTTGCCAAGGATAATAGGAGAAATTGGACCGCAAATATTGTTGTCCAGTTTGTCCTGAGTACGCTGATACCCCATATGTGGGGGTAAACCACTGTTTGGGCGCACGGCAGGGCTCGGAAGGGATGGCACGCCATTTGGCTTTTTAAATGGAAAATTAGCTCCAATCATTAGCGGACATCATGTCACGTTTGGAGAGCCCCTGTGTGCCTAAACATTGGAGATCCCCCAGAAATGACACCATTTTGGAAACTAGACCCCCAAAGGAACTAATCTAGATGTGTGGTGAGGACTTTGAACCCCCAAGTGCTTCACAGAAGTTTATAACGCAGAGCCATGAAAATAAAATAAAAAAATTATTTTATCAAAAATGATCTTTTAGCCTGCAATTTTTTATTTTCCCAAAGGTATCAGGAGAAATTTGACCCCAAAAGTTGTTGTCCAGTTTCTCCTGAGTACGCTGATACCCCATATGTGGGGGTAAATCACTGTTTGGGCACATGCCGGGGCTCGGAAGTGAAGTAGTGACGTTTTGAAATGCAGACTTTGATGGAATGCTCTGTGGGCATCACGTTGCGTTTGCAGAGCCCGTGATGTGGCTAAACAGTAGAAACCCCCCACAAGTGACCCCATTTTGGAAACTAGACCCCGAAAGGAACTTATCTAGATGTGTGGTGAGCACTTTGAACCCCCAAGCGCTTCATAGAAGTTTATAATGCAGAGCCGTGAAAATAATAAATACGTTTTCTTTCCTCAAAAATAATTATTTAGCCCAGAATTTTTTAATTTTCCCAAGGGTAACAGGAGAAATTTGACCCCAATATTTGTTGTCCAGTTTCTCCTGAGTACGGTGATACCCCATATGTGGGGGTAAACTACTGTTTGGGCACATGCCGGGGCTTGGAATTGAAGTAGTGACGTTTTGAAATGCAGACTTTGATGGAATGCTTTGCGGGCGTCACGTTGCGTTTGCAGAGCCCCTGATGTGGCTAAACAGTAGAAACCCCCCACAAGTGACCCCATTTTGGAAACTAGACCCCGAAAGGAACTTATCTAGATGTGTGGTGAGCACTTTGAACCCCCAAGTGCTTCATAGAAGTTTATAATGCAGAGCCGTGAAAATAATAAATACGTTTTCTTTCCTCAAAAATAATTATTTAGCCCAGAATTTTTTATTTTCCCAAGGGTTACAGGAGAAATTGGACCCCAAAAGTTGTTGTCCAGTTTCTCCTGAGTACGCTGATACCCCATGAGTGGGGGTAAACCACTGTTTGGGCACACGTCGGGGCTCAGAAGGGAAGTAGTGACTTTTGAAATGCAGACTTTGATGGAATGGTCTGCGGGTGTCACGTTGCGTTTGCAGAGCCCCTGGTGTGCCTAAACAGTAGAAACCCCCACAAGTGACCCCATTTTAGAAACTAGACTCCCCAAGGAACTTATCTAGATATGTGGTGAACACTTTGAACCCCCAAGTGCTTCACAGACGTTTACAACGCAGAGCCGTGAAAATAAAAAATCATTTTTCTTTCCTCAAAAATAATGTTTTAGCAAGCATTTTTTTAGATTCACAAGGGTAACAGGAGAAATTGGACCCCAGTAATTGTTGCGCAGTTTGTCCTGAATATGCTGGTACCCCATATGTGGGGGTAAACCACTGTTTGGGCACACGTCAGGGCTCGGAAGTGAGGGAGCACCATTTGACTTTTTGAATACGAGATTGGCTGGAATCAATGGTGGCGCCATGTTGCGTTTGGAGACCCCTGATGTGCCTAAACAGTGGAAACCCCTCAATTCTAACTCCAACACTAACCCCAACACACCCCTAACCCTAATCCCAACTGTAGCCATAACCCTAATCACAACCCTAACCACAACCCTAATTCCAACCCTAACCCTAAGGCTATGTGCCCACGTTGCGGATTCGTGTGAGATATTTCCGCACCATTTTTGAAAAATCCGCGGGTAAAAGGCACTGCGTTTTACCTGCGGATTTTCCGCGGATTTCCAGTGTTTTTTGTGCGGATTTCACCTGCGGATTCCTATTGAGGAACAGGTGTAAAACGCTGCGGAATCCGCACAAAGAATTGACATGCTGCGGAAAATACAACGCAGCGTTTGAGTGCGGTATTTTCCACACCATGGGCACAGCGGATTTGGTTTTTCATATGTTTACATGGTACTGTAAACCTGATGGAAAACTGCTACGAATCCGCAGCGGCCAATCCGCAGCCAAATCCGCACCGTGTGCACATAGCCTCATTCTAAAGGTATGTGCACACGCTGCGGAAAACGCTGCGGATCCGCAGCAGTTTCCCATGAGTTTACAGTTCAATGTAAACCTATGGGAACAAAAAATCGCTGTTCACATGCTGCGGAAAAACTGCACGGAAACGCAGCGGTTTACATTACATTTTTCCAAAGCGTTTGATACCGTGCCGCACAAGAGGTTGGTACACAAAATGAGAATGCTTGGTCTGGGGGAAAATGTGTGTAAATGGGTTAGTAACTGGCTTAGTGATAGAAAGCAGAGGGTGGTTATAAATGGTATAGTCTCTAAATGGGTCGCTGTGACCAGTGGGGTACCGCAGGGGTCAGTATTGGGACCTGTTCTCTTCAACATATTCATTAATGATCTGGTAGAAGGTTTACACAGTAAAATATCGATATTTGCAGATGATACAAAACTATGTAAAGCAGTTAATACAAGAGAAGATAGTATTCTGCTACAGATGGATCTGGATAAGTTGGAAACTTGGGCTGAAAGGTGGCAGATGAGGTTTAACAATGATAAATGTAAGGTTATACACATGGGAAGAGGGAATCAATATCACCATTACACACTGAACGGGAAACCACTGGGTAAATCTGACAGGGAGAAGGACTTGGGGATCCTAGTTAATGATAAACTTACCTGGAGCAGCCAGTGCCAGGCAGCAGCTGCCAAGGCAAACAGGATCATGGGGTGCATTAAAAGAGGTCTGGATACACATGATGAGAGCATTATACTGCCTCTGTACAAATCCCTAGTTAGACCGCACATGGAGTACTGTGTCCAGTTTTGGGCACCGGTGCTCAGGAAGGATATAATGGAACTAGAGAGAGTACAAAGGAGGGCAACAAAATTAATAAAGGGGATGGGAGAACTACAATACCCAGATAGATTAGCGAAATTAGGATTATTTAGTCTAGAAAAAAGACGACTGAGGGGCGATCTAATAACCATGTATAAGTATATAAGGGGACAATACAAATATCTCGCTGAGGATCTGTTTATACCAAGGAAGGTGACGGGCACAAGGGGGCATTCTTTGCGTCTGGAGGAGAGAAGGTTTTTCCACCAACATAGAAGAGGATTCTTTACTGTTAGGGCAGTGAGAATCTGGAATTGCTTGCCTGAGGAGGTGGTGATGGCGAACTCAGTCGAGGGGTTCAAGAGAGGCCTGGATGTCTTCCTGGAGCAGAACAATATTGTTTCATACAATTATTAGGTTCTGTAGAAGGACGTAGATCTGGGTATTTATTATGATGGAATATAGGCTGAACTGGATGGACAAATGTCTTTTTTCGGCCTTACTAACTATGTTACTATGTTACTATGTTACATTCCGCAGCATGTCACTTCTTTGTGCGGATTCCGCAGCGGTTTTACAACTGCTCCAATAGAAAATCGCAGTTGTAAAACCGCAGTGAAATGCGCAGAAAAAAACGCGGTAAATCCGCCATAAATCCGCAGCGGTTTAGCACTGCGGATTTATCAAATCCGCAGCGGAAAAATCCGCAGAGGACCAGAATACGTGTGCACATACCGAAACCCTAACCCTACCCCTACCCCTAACCCTATCCCTAACCCTAACCCTACCCCTAACCCTACCCCTAACCCTACCCCTAACCCTAACCCTAACCCTACCCCTAACCCTAACCCTAACCCTACCCCTAACCCTAACCCTATCCCTAACCCTACCCCTAACCCTACCCCTAACCCTACCCCTAACCCTAACATTAGTGGGAAAAAAAATGTCTTTATTTTTTTATTGTCCCTACCTATGGGGGTGACAAAGGGGGGGGGGGTCATTTATTATTTTTTTTATTTTGATCACTGAGATAGATTATATCTCAGTGATCAAAATGCACTGTGGAACGAATCTGCCGGCCGGCAGATTCGGCGGGCGCACTGCGCATGCGCCCGCCATTTTGGAAGATGGCGGCGCCCAGGGAGAAGACGGACGGGACCCCGGCTGGATCGGTAAGTATGATGGGGTGGGGGGGGATCACGGGGGGGGGGATCGGAGCACGGGGGGGGAATCGGAGCGCGGGAGGGGTGGAACGAAGCACGGGGGGCGTGGAACGGAGCACGGGGGGCTGGAACGGAGCACGGGGGGTGTAACGGAGCACGGAGGGGGTGGATCGGAGTGCAGGGGGGGTGATTGGAGCACGGGGGGAGCGGACAAGAGCACGGGGGGGAGCGGAGCACTGGACGGAGGGGAGCCGGAGCAGTGTACCGGCCAGATCGGGGGGCTGGGGGGGCGATCGGTGGGGTGGGGTGGGGGCACATTAGTATTTCCAGCCATGGCCGATGATATTTCAGCATCGGCCATGGCTGGATTGTAATATTTCACCCGTTATAATAGGTGAAATATTACAAATCGCTCTGATTGGCAGTTTCACTTTCAACAGCCAATCAGAGCGATAGTAGCCACGAGGGGGTGAAGCCACCCCCCCTGGGCTAAACTACCACTCCCCCTGTCCCTGCAGATCGGGTGAAATGGGAGTTAACCCTTTCACCCGATCTGCAGGGACGCGATCTTTCCATGACGCCACATAGGCGTCATGGGTCGGATTGGCACCGACTTTCATGACGCCTACGTGGCGTCTTGGGTCGGGAAGGGGTTAAAAAATGAAGGGATAGTAACACAGGTAGTTGACTGAAAGTAAGTGCAGGTCTGCCGGTCTGGGAGCCCTACTGCTACAGGCAACACACATGAAGGAGACCCAACTTGAAGTCCAAATATTTAAAAAAAAATTGACACACATCACTAAAGTGACATCAATTTCCCCAGAGTAGAAATAGTATAATTGCGCAGCATTTTGACAGCTTCTGTTACTGGACGGGCTACTCGACTTTCTTTCTTTGGCAGCAGCTTAGCAGTATTATTAGTATTATTTATTGGTATTGCGAAAAGGGATATACATAATTCAAACAAGTTCAATGTTCTTAAAAAATACAAGTTACCAACTGGTACAGGAGAAGAGAGCTCATATTGCCTGTGAGGGTTCACTTTCTACAAGGGCTGGGTGAGGACACAAAAAGGGAGGGTAGTGTTATGATACGGTGGTCTAGGAGCAACATGGAACGAGCTCTGAAGGAAGTGGTAACTATACTGACCGCAGTCCCTAAGCTCAACACAACACTAGAAGTAGCCGTGGAATGCTCCTAACTTTCCCTAGGCATCTCGTCACAGCCTAAGAGCTAACTACCCCTAAAGATAGAAGAAGGAAAGCTTTCTTGCCTCAGAGAAAATCCCCAAAGGATAGATTAGCCCCCCACAAATAATGACTGTGAGTGGAGAGGGAAAAGACATACACAGAATGAAACCAGGATGAGCACAGGAGGCAAGTCTAACTAAATAGATAGGACAGGATGGAATACTGTGCGGTCACTATAAAACACTACAAAAATCCACGCAGAGTTTACAAAAAATCTCCACACCTGACTAAAGGTGTTGAGGGCAAATCTGCCTCCCAGAGCTTCCAGCAAGACAGAATTAATTCACACTGATAAGCTGGACAAACATAGAAAGCACAGAATGGATAAGTCCACAATCTATGGACAGAAAAGGGTAAGCAAAAATTTAGCTTAGCTGAACTGGTCAGGATAACAGGGAACTCCAAAGAGATGTGAATCCAACCAGGAACCATTTACAAGTGGCACTGGCTGAAGATAGAGCCAGACTTAAATAGCCGAGCAGAAGAGACGATAAGTGGAGGCAGCTGATGACAGCTAACTCCAAGGAGCAGCCATACCACTAGAAACCACAAGAGGGAGCCCAAGAGCAGAACTCACAAAAGTGCCACTTACAACCACCAGAGGGAGCCCAAGAGCGGAATTCACAACAGTACCCCCCTTGAGGAGGGGTCACCGAACCCTCACCAGAGCCCCCAGGCTGATCAGGACGAGCCAAGTGAAAAGCACGAACCAAATCGGTGGCATGGACATCGGAGGCAACAACCCAAGAATTATCCTCCTGGCCATAACCCTTCCACTTGACAAGATACTGAAGCCTCCGCCTCGAAAAACGAGAATCCAAAATCTTCTCAACCTCATATTCCAACTCTCCCTCAACCAACACCGGGGCAGGAGGGTCAACCGAGGGAACAACGGGCACCACATATCTCCGCAACAAAGATCTATGGAAAACATTATGAATGGCAAAAGAGGCAGAAAGAGCCAAACGAAAAGACACCGGATTAATAATTTCAGAAATTTTATAAGGACCAATAAACCGAGGCTTAAACTTAGGAGAAGAAACCTTCATAGGAACATGACGAGAAGACAACCAAACCAAATCCCCCACACGAAGCCGGGGACCAACACACCGACGGCGGTTGGCAAAACGTTTAGCCCTTTCCTGAGACAACGTCAAATTGTCCACCACATGAGTCCAAATCTGCTGCAGCCTGTCCACCACAGAATCAACACCAGGACAATCAGAAGACTCAACCTGCCCAGAAGAAAAACGAGGATGAAAACCAAAATTACAAAAGAAAGGTGAAACCAAAGTAGCCGAACTAGCCCGATTATTAAGGGCAAACTCGGCCAACGGCAAGAAAGACACCCAATCATCCTGATCAGCAGACACAAAGCATCTCAAATAGGTCTCCAAGGTCTGATTAGTTCGCTCAGTTTGGCCATTAGTCTGAGGATGAAACGCCGAAGAAAAAGACAAATCAATGCCCATCCTAGCACAAAAGGCCCGCCAAAATCTAGAGACAAACTGAGAACCTCTGTCAGACACAATATTCTCCGGAATGCCATGCAAACGAACCACATGCTGAAAAAATAATGGAACCAGATCTGAGAAGGAAGGCAACTTAGGCAAAGGTACCAGATGGACCATTTTAGAGAACCGGTCACAAACAACCCAGATAACAGACATCTTCTGGGAAACAGGAAGATCCAAAATAAAATCCATGGAAATATGCGTCCAGGGCCTCTCAGGGACCGGCAAAGGCAAAAGCAACCCACTAGCGCGGGAACAGCAAGGCTTGGCCCGGGCGCAAGTCCCACAGGACTGCACAAAAGCACGCACATCGCGCGACAAGGAAGGCCACCAAAAGGACCTAGCAACCAAATCTCTGGTACCAAAAATCCCAGGATGCCCAGCCAACACTGAACAATGAACCTCATTAATTACCTTACTTGTCCATCTATCAGGAACAAACAGCTTCCCCACTGGACAGCGGTCAGGCCTATCAGCCTGAAATTCCTGAAGCACCCACCGCAAATCAGGGGAGATAGCAGAAAGAATCACCCCCTCTTTAAGAATGCCAACCGGCTCAAGGACTCCAGGAGAATCAGGCGAAAAACTCCTAGAGAGGGCATCAGCCTTAACATTCTTAGATCCCGGAAGATACGAGACTACAAAATCAAAACGGGCGAAAAACAGGGACCATCAAGCCTGTCTAGGATTCAGCCGCTTGGCCGACTCGAGGTAAATCAGATTCTTATGATCAGTCAGGACCACAACACGGTGTTTAGCTCCCTCAAGCCAATGTCGCCACTCCTCAAACGCCCACTTCATAGCCAACAACTCCTGATTGCCGACATCATAATTGCGTTCCGCAGGCGAAAACTTTCTGGAAAAAAAAGCACACGGTTTCATCAAAGAACCATCAGACTCCCTCTGAGACAAAACGGCCCCTGCCCCAATCTCAGAAGCGTCGACCTCAACCTGAAAAGGAAGAGAAACATCCGGTTGACGCAACACAGGGGCAGAAGTAAATCGGCGTTTAAGCTCCTGAAAGGCCTCAACAGGCTCAGAGGACCAATTCGTCACGTCAGCGCCTTTCTTCATCAAATCAGTAAGGGGCTTAACCACACTGGAAAAGTTGGCAATGAAACGGCGATAGAAATGAGCAAAACCCAAAAATTTTTGAAGACCCTTCACAGATGTGGGTTGGATCCAGTCATGAATAGCTTGGACCTTAACAGGATCCATTTCTATAGACGAGGGAGAAAAAATAAAACCCAAAAAAGAGACCTTCTGAACTCCGAATAGGCACTTAGACCCCTTCACAAATAAAGCATTATCACGAAGGATCTGGAACACCATCCTGACCTGCTTCAAATGAGACTCCCAATCATCGGAAAAAATCATCATCCAAATATACGACCATGAATTTATCAAGATAATTGCGGAAAATATCATGCATGAAAGACTGGAACACAGATGGAGCATTAGAGAGCCCAAATGGCATAATAAGGTTTTCAAAATGGCCTTCGGGCGTATTAAATGCAGTTTTCCATTTGTCACCCTGTTTAATACGAACAAGATTATATGCCCCTCGGAGGTCAATCTTAGTAAACCAACTAGCCCCCTTAATCTGAGCAAACAAATCAGTAAGCAAAGGCAAGGGGTATTGGAATTTGACCGTGATCTTATTAAGAAGACGATAGACAATACAGGGTCTCAAGGAGCCATCCTTCTTAGCAACAAAAAAGAAACCCGCTCCCAATGGTGACGAAGAGGGCCGAATATGCCCGTTCTCCAAAGATTCCTTAACATAACTCCGCATGGCGTCATGCTCTGGCACAGACAGATTGAAAAGTCGGCCCTTAGGGAACTTACAACCAGGAATCAAGTTAATAGCACAATCACAGTCCCTGTGCGGAGGAAGGGAACTGGACTTGGGCTCATCAAATACATCCTGGAAATCCGACAAAAACTCAGGGACCTCAGAAGAGGGGGAAGAGGAAATTGACATCAAAGGAACGTCACTATGTACTCCTCGACAACCCCAACTAGTCACCGACATAGTTTTCCAATCCAGCACCGGATTATGTTCCTGTAACCATGGAAATCCCAGTACAACAACATCATGCAGGTTATGCAACACCAGAAAACGGCAATCTTCCTGATGTGCAGGAGCCATGTACATAGTAATCTGTGTCCAGTACTGAGGTTTATCCTTGACCTAGGGTGTAGCATCAATGCCCCTCAAAGGAATAGGGCTCTGCAAAGGCTGCAAGGAAAAACCACAGTGCCTGGCGAATTCTAAGTCCATTAAGTTCAGGGCAGCGCCTGAATCCACAAATGCCATGACAGAAAAGGATGACAATGAGCAAATCAGGGTCACAGATAAGAGAAATTTAGGTTGTATAGTACTAATGGTAACAGACCTAGCGACTCTCTTAGTACGCTTAGGGCAATCAGAGATAACATGAGCCGAATCACCACAGTAAAAACACAGCCTATTCTGACGTCTGAATTCCTGCCGTTCTATTCTAGTCAAAATCCTATCACATTGCATAGGTTCAGGACTTTGCTCAGAGGATACTGCCATATGGTGCACAGCTTTGCGCTCGCGCAGACGCCGATCAATCTGAATGGCTAGAGACATAGATTCGCTCAAACCGGCAGGCGTAGGAAAGCCCACCATAACATCTTTAAGGGTTTCAAAAAGACCTTTTCTGAATATAGCAGCCAGAGCCTCTTCATTCCATTTAGTGAGCACAGACCATTTTCTAAATTTCTGGCAGTATAACTCTGCCGCTTCCTGACCTTGACACAAGGCCAACAGGGTTTTTTCCGCATGACCCACAGAATTAGGTTCGTCATACAATAATCCGAGCGCTTGAAAAAATGCATCTACATTCAATAATGCCGGATCCCCTGTTTCAAGAGAAAAAGCCCAGTCTTGAGGGTCACCACGCATCAAGGATATGATGATTTTTACCTGCTGAATGGGATCACCAGAAGAACAGGGTTTCCAAGCAAAAAACAATTTGCAGTTATTTTTAAGGTTCAAAAACTTGGATCTGTCCCCAAAAAACAAATCAGGAGTAGGAATTCTGGGCTCTAAAGCCGGAGTCTGGACAACATAGTCCTGGATACTCTGTACTCTTGCAGCAAGTTGATCCACACGAGAAAACAAACCCTGAACATCCATGCCAAAGCATATATCCTGAACCACCCAGATATCAAGAGGAAAAGAAATAAAAAAGACAAACTAGAGCACAGAAAAAAAAATGGTTCAGAACTTTCTTTTCCTTCTTTTGAGATGCATTTAATTCATTTTTGGCCACTTGTACTGTTATGATACGGTGGTCTAGGAGCAACATGGAACGAGCTCTGAAGGAAGTGGTAACTGTACTTACCGCAGTCCCTAAGCTCAACACAACACTAGAAGTAGCCGTGGAATGCTCCTAACTCTCCCTAGGCATCGCGTCACAGCCTAAGAGCTAACTACCCCTAAAGATAGAAGCAGGAAAGCTATCTTGCCTCAGAGTAAATCCCCAAAGGATAGATTAGCCCCCCACAAATAATGACTGTGAGTGGAGAGGGAAAAGACATACACAGAATGAAACCAGGATGAGCACAGGAGGCCAGTCTAACTAAATAGATAGGACAGGATGGAATACTGTGCGGTCACTATAAAACACTACAAAAATCCACGCAGAGTTTACAAAAAATCTCCACACCTGACTAAAGGTGTGGAGGGCAAATCTGCCTCCCAGAGCTTCCAGCAAGACAGAATTAATTCACACTGATAAGCTGGACAAACATAGAAAGCACAGAATGGATAAGTCCACAATCTATGGACAGAAAAGGGCAAGCAAAAACTTAGCTTAGCTGAACTGGTCAGGATAACAGGGAACTCCAAAGAGATGTGAATCCAACCAGGAACCATTTACAAGTGGCACTGGCTGAAGATAGAGCCAGACTTAAATAGCCGAGTGTCATGATTCCAATGGCAGGGAATCACAAAAGGACAAGCACCAACGAGCTCTAGGGTGATGGAACCTGAGCTGACCGCGACCCTAAACCTGAACACACAAATAACAATAGCCGGGGAACGTGCCTACGTTGATCCTAGACGTCTCGCACCAGCCGAAGATCTAACTTCCCCTATTAGAAGAAACACAGACCTCTCTTGCCTCCAGAGAAATACCCCACAGAAATAGCAGCCCCCCACATATAATGACGGTGAAATGAGAGGAAGGCACATACACAGTATGAAAACAGATTCAGCAAAATGAGGCCCGCTAAAACTAGATAGCAGAGGATACAAAAGTAAACTGCGCAGTCAGCAAAAAACCCTTCAAAAATCCATCCTGCAATTACTTGAACTCATGTTCCAACTCATGGAACATGAGGAGCAATTACAGCCCACTAGAGCAACCAGCAGCAAAGAAATAATTATATGCAAGCTGGACAAGACAAAAATAAAGCAAAACGTGGAACAAGAAAAACAAAAACTTAGCTTGTCCTGAAGATTACTGAAGCCAGAAGCTGAGGTAACAAAACACTCTGATTTCCTTGATAGCCGGCGGGGAAATGACAAGAAAGCCCGGTTAAATAGGAAACTCCCAAATCCTAATAGAACAGGTGGACACCAGAGACAGCAGAACACAAATCACCCAGTACCATCAGTAACCACCAGAGGGAGCCCAAAAACAGAACTCACAACAGCCGAGCAGAAGAGACGATAAGTGGAGGCAGCTGATGACAGCTAACTCCAAGGAGCAGCCATTCCACTAGAAACCACAAGAGGGGGCCCAAGAGCAGAACTCACAAAAGTGCCACTTACAACCACCGGAGGGAGCCCAAGAGCGGAATTCACAACAGGGTAGAGCTGCTTGTGCGGCAGTATGGTGGAACGATGGATACTGTAGATTGTAGGTTTGTCAGAAGAGGTGGTTTTTCGGGTTTTCATGGTAGGTGAGAGTCTGATAGGTTGGGATAGAGAGTTCCAGAGTAGAGGGGAAAACACGGTATGTGATTGTGGGCAGAGGAGATAAGAGGAAAGTAGAGAAGGTGATCTTGTGAGTATCGGAGGTTGTGTGCATGTAAGTTGTTGTGAATTCAGCTTTTGGGCTCCCTCCGGTGGTTGTAGAGGGTAATACAGTTGTGCCTGGACTGCAGGAGTGGACAGGTGTATCTACTAATTGCAAAACTGGCTGGGGTATATAGCTTTGCTGGATCCTTTAGTCAGTGCCAGTTGTCCATTGTTCTTGAAGGATTCACTTCCCTGCTGGTCTCTCCAGTTTGCTGTGTTTTTCTACTAAGATAAGTCCTGGCTTTGTTTTTGCTGTCCACCTGCAGTGGACCTTATAGTTCTGTGCATTTTCATGTTTTTGTCTTGTCCAGCTTGGTCTGTGAAGGATTTTTTGCAGCCTAGCTATTTCCCTGGAGATGCAGATGTACCCCCCATGTCTTTAGTCAGATGTGGTGATCCGTATTTTCTGCGGTGGATATTTTCTAGTGTTTTTATACTGACCGCATAGTACTCTGTTCTATTCTTTCTTTTTAGCTAGTATGGCCTCCTATGCTAAAATCTGATTTCATATCTGCGTATGTTATTTCCCTCTCCTCTCACAGTCAATATTTGTGGGGGGCTATCTATCCTTTGGGGATTTTCTCTGAGGCAAGATAGGTTTCCTGTTTCTGTTCAGTACAACTGGCCAACAATGAGTTAATTGCATCTCAGAAGAAGGGTGGAAAGATTTTGAGCCATTTTTTTTTCCTTAGCCTGTTTGTTCTGTTCCTCCCTCTTTACCTCTGGGTGGCTACGGAGTCTAGTATTAACATGAATGTTCAGGAGTTAGTTTCTCGGGTGGATCAGCTTGCTTCTAGGGTACAGGGTATTTCAGATTTCATTGTTCAGACTCCTGCCTTAGAACCTAAGATTCCCACTCCTGATTTATTCTTTGGTGACAGATCCAAATTTTTGAGTTTCAAAAATAACTGTAAACTGTTTTTTGCATTAAGACCCCGGTCTTCTGGTGATCCTATTCAGCAGGTTCAAATCATCATATCTCTGCTGCGTGGTGACCCACAGGATTGGGCATTTTCCCAGGAATCTGGCAATCCTGCTTTGCTTAATGTTGGTTCGTTCTTTCAGGCATTGGGGTTGTTGTATGATGAGCCTAATTCTGTGGATCAGGCTGAGACAATCTTGTTAGCCCTGTGTCAAGGTCAAGAAGTGGCAGAATTGTATTGCCAGAAATTTAGAAAATGGTCTGTACTGACTAAATGGAATGAGGATGCCTTGGCGGCAATTTTCAGAAAGGTGTTGTGAATTCTGTGGCAGAGCTCCCTCCTGTGGTCACAAGTGGTACTTCGGCTGATTCTCTCTGTGAGCTTCTGTTGGTGGAGGGAAGTGGTACTGCAGCTTCTGAGTTTCCTCCCTCAGGTGATCTGGTGAGGTCGTTAGGTGCTTCTCTACTTAACTCCACCTAATGCTTTGATCCTGGCTTCCTGTCAATGTTCCAGTGTTGGACTTGCTTTTCCCTGGATCATTCCTGTGGCCTGCTGCTCTGCATAGCTAAGTTCTTCTTTGCTATTTGTTTGCTATTTTTTCTGTCCAGCTTGTCTAATTTGTTGCTGGAAGCTCTGGGACGCAGAGGGTGTACCTCCGTGCCGTTAGTTCGGTACGGAGGGTCTTTTTGCCCCCTTTGCGTGGTTTTCTTTAGGGTTTTGTGTAGACCGCAAAGTTGCCTTTTCTATCCTCGCTCTGTTAAGAAAGTCGGGCCTCACTTTGCTGAATCTATTTCATCTCTATTTCATCTCTATTTCATCTCTATAATCCACGGCTGCCTCTAGTGTTGTTTGGAGAGGATTAGGAATTGCGGTCTGCAGAGTTCCCACGTCTCAGAGCTCGTTCTATGATTTTGGGTTATTGTCAGATCACTGTATGTGCTCTGACCGCTATGTCCATTGTGGTACTGAATTGCCTTTCATAACAGTACAGGAAGCCAAAAGTACTAATGATTCTCAATAGAGGGAAAGGAGAAGTTCTGAGACCATTTTTTTTTCTTTGCACTGTGTTTTGCCTTTTTTTCCCCCTACATTTGGGTGGTTCAGTACACAGGTGTAGCGATGGACATTAGAAGTCTGTCTTCATTTGTGGATCAGCTCTCGGCAAGAGTACAAAAGATTCAAGACACTATTGATCAGAAATCTATGTTAGAACCAAGAATTCCTATTCCTGATTTGTTTTTTGGAGATAGAACTAAGTTTCTGAGTTTCAAAAATAATTGTAAATTTTTTCTGGCCTTGAAACCTCGCTCCTCTGGTGATCCAGTTCAACAGGTTTCGATTGTTATTTCTTTTTTGCGCGGCAACCGTCAGGACTGGGCATTTTCTCTTGCGTCAGGAGATCCTGCATTGAGTAATATCGATGCGTTTTTCCTGGCGCTCGGATTGCTGTACGATGAACCTAATTCAGTGGATCAGGCAGAGAAAAATTTGCTGGCTCTTTGTCAGGGTCAGGATGAGATAGAGGTATATTGTCAGAAATTTAGAAAGTGGTCCGTGCTCACTCAATGGAATGAATCTGCGCTGGCAGCTATGTTCAGAAAGGGTCTCTCTGAAGCCCTTAAGGATGTCATGGTGGGATTTCCTATGCCTGCTGGTTTGAATGAGTCTATGTCTTTGGCCATTCAGATCGGTCGACGCTTGCGTGAGCGTAAATCTGTGCACCATTTGGCGGTATTACCTGAGCTTAAACCTGAGCCTATGCAGTGCGATAGGACTTTGACCAGAGTTGAACGGCAAGAACACAGACGTCTGAATGGGCTGTGTTTCTACTGTGGTGATTCCACTCATGCTATCTCTGATTGTCCTAAGCGCACTAATCGGTTCGCTAGGTCTGCCACCATTGGTACGGTACAGTCAAAATTTCTTCTGTCCGTTACCTTGATCTGTTCTTTGTCATCGTATTCTGTCATGGCATTTGTGGATTCAGGCGCTCCCCTGAATTTGATGGACTTGGAGTATGCTAAGCGTTGTGGGTTTCTCTTAGAGCCCTTGCAGTGTCCTATTCCATTGAGAGGAATTGATGCTACGCCTTTGGCCAAGAATAAGCCTCAGTACTGGACCCAGCTGACCATGTGCATGGCTCCTGCACATCAGGAGGTTATTCGCTTTCTGGTGTTGCATAATCTGCATGATGTGGTCGTGTTGGGGTTGCCATGGCTACAAGCCCACAATCCAGTATTAGATTGGAAATCCATGTCGGTGTCCAGCTGGGGTTGTCAGGGGGTACATGGTGATGTTTCATTTCTGTCAATTTCGTCATCCACCCCTTCTGAGGTTCCAGAGTTCTTGTCTGATTACCGGGATGTATTTGATGAGCCCAAGTCCGATGCCCTACCTCCGCATAGGAATTGTGATTGTGCTATCAATTTGATTCCTGGTAGTAAATTCCCAAAAGGTCGACTGTTTAATTTGTCCATGCCTGAGCACGCCGCTATGCGCAGTTATGTGAAGGAATCCCTGGAGAAGGGGCATATTTGCCCGTCATCGTCACCATTAGGAGCAGGGTTCTTTTTTGTAGCCAAGAAGGATGGTTCGCTGAGACCTTGTATAGATTACCGCCTTCTAAATAAGATCACGGTTAAATTTCAGTACCCCTTGCCATTGTTATCTGATTTGTTTGCTCGGATTAAGGGGGCTAGTTGGTTCACCAAGATAGATCTTCGTGGTGCGTATAATCTGGTGCGAATCAGGCGAGGAGATGAATGGAAAACGGCATTTAATACGCCCGAGGGTCATTTTGAGTATCTAGTGATGCCATTCGGACTTGCCAATGCTCCATCAGTGTTTCAGTCCTTTATGCATGACATCTTCCGAGAGTACCTGGATAAATTCCTGTTTGTGTACTTGGATGACATTTTGGTCTTCTCAGATGATTGGGAGTCTCATGTGAAGCAGGTCAGAACAGTTTTTCAGGTACTGCGTGCTAATTCTTTGTTTGTAAAGGGATCAAAGTGTCTCTTTGGTGTGCAGAAGGTTTCATTTTTGGGGTTCATCTTTTCCCCTTCTACTATCGAGATGGATCCTGTTAAGGTCCAAGCCATCCATGATTGGACTCAGCCGACATCTCTGAAAAGTCTGCAAAAGTTCCTGGGCTTTGCTAATTTTTATCATCGCTTCATCTGCAATTTTTCTAGTATTGCCAAACCATTGACCGATTTGACCAAGAAGGGTGCTGATTTGGTCAATTGGTCTTCTGCTGCTGTGGAAGCTTTTCAAGAGTTGAAGCGTCGTTTTTCTTCTGCCCCTGTGTTGTGTCAACCAGATGTTTCTCTTCCGTTCCAGGTCGATGTTGATGCTTCTGAGATTGGAGCAGGGGCTGTTTTGTCGCAGAGAGGTTCTGATTGCTCAGTGATGAAACCATGCGCTTTTTTTCCAGGAAGTTTTCGCCTGCTGAGCGAAATTATGATGTGGGCAACCGAGTGTTGCTGGCCATGAAGTGGGCATTCGAGGAGTGGCGTCATTGGCTTGAAGGAGCTAAGCATCGCGTGGTGGTATTGACTGATCATAAGAACTTGACTTATCTTGAGTCTGCTAAGCGGTTGAATCCTAGACAGGCTCGTTGGTCGCTGTTTTTTGCCCATTTTGACTTTGTGATTTCGTACCTTCCGGGCTCTAAAAATGTAAAGACGGATGCTCTGTCTAGGAGTTTTGTGCCCGACTCTCCGGGTTTGTCTGAGCCGGCGGGTATCCTCAAGGAAGGAGTAATTGTGTCTGCCATCTCCCCTGATTTGCGGCGGGTGCTGCAAAAATTTCAGGCTAATAAACCTGATCGTTGTCCAGCGGAGAGACTGTTTGTCCCTGATAGGTGGACCAATAAAGTTATCTCTGTGGTTCATTGTTCGGTTTTGGCTGGTCATCCTGGAATCTTTGGTACCAGAGAGTTAGTGGCTAGATCCTTTTGGTGGCCGTCTCTGTCGCGGGATGTGCGTGCTTTTGTGCAGTCCTGTGGGATTTGTGCTCGGGCTAAGCCCTGCTGTTCTCGTGCCAGTGGGTTGCTTTTGCCCTTGCCGGTCCCGAAGAGGCCTTGGACACATATCTCTATGGATTTTATTTCTGATCTTCCCGTTTCTCAAAAGATGTCAGTCATTTGGGTGGTCTGTGATCGCTTTTCTAAGAAGGTCCATCTGGTACCCTTGTCTAAATTGCCTTCCTCCTCTGATTTGGTGCCATTGTTCTTCCAGCATGTGGTTCGTTTACATGGCATTCCAGAGAATATCGTTTCTGACAGAGGTTCCCAGTTTGTTTCAAGGTTTTGGCGAGCCTTTTGTGGTAGGATGGGCATTGACTTGTCTTTTTCCTCGGCTTTCCATCCTCAGACTAATGGCCAGACCGAACGAACCAATCAGACCTTGGAAACATATCTGAGATGCTTTGTTTCTGCCGATCAGGATGACTGGGTGTCCTTTTTGCCTTTGGCTGAGTTCGCCCTTCATAATCGGGCCAGCTCAGCTACCTTGGTTTCGCCATTTTTCTGCAATTCTGGGTTCCATCCTCGTTTCTCTTCAGGACAGGTTGAGTCTTCGGACTGTCCTGGTGTGGATACTGTGGACAGGCTGCAGCAGATTTGGACTCATGTAGTGGACAATTTGACCTTGTCCCAGGAGAAGGCTCAACGTTTCGCTAATCGCAGACGCCGTGTGGGTCCCCGACTTCGTGTTGGGGATCTGGTTTGGTTATCTTCTCGTCATATTCCTATGAAGGTTTCCTCTCCTAAGTTTAAACCTCGTTTCATTGGTCCGTATAGGATTTCTGAGGTTCTTAATCCTGTGTCTTTTCGTCTAACCCTTCCAGATTCTTTTTCCATACATAACGTATTCCATAGGTCATTGTTGCGGAGATACGTGGCACCTATGGTTCCATCTGTTGATCCTCCTGCCCCGGTTTTGGTGGAGGGGGAATTGGAGTATATTGTGGAGAAGATTTTGGATTCTCGTGTTTCTAGACGAAACTCCAGTATCTGGTTAAATGGAAGGGTTATGCTCAGGAAGATAATTCCTGGGTTTTTGCCTCTGATGTCCATGCTCCCGATCTTGTTCGTGCCTTTCATGTGGCTCATCCTGGTCGGCCTGGGGGCTCTGGTGAGGGTTCCATGACCCCTCCTCAAGGGGGGGGGGTACTGTTGTGAATTCTGTGGCAGAGCTCCCTCCTGTGGTCACAAGTGGTACTTCGGCTGATTCTCTCTGTGAGCTTCTGTTGGTGGAGGGAAGTGGTACTGCGGCTTCTGAGTTTCCTCCCTCAGGTGATCTGGTGAGGTCGTTAGGTGCTTCTCTACTTAACTCCACCTAATGCTTTGATCCTGGCTTCCTGTCAATGTTCCAGTGTTGGACTTGCTTTTCCCTGGATCATTCCTGTGGCCTGCTGCTCTGCATAGCTAAGTTCTTCTTTGCTATTTGTTTGCTATTTTTTCTGTCCAGCTTGTCTAATTTGTTGCTGGAAGCTCTGGGACGCAGAGGGTGTACCTCCGTGCCGTTAGTTCGGTACGGAGGGTCTTTTTGCCCCCTTTGCGTGGTTTTCTTTAGGGTTTTGTGTAGACCGCAAAGTTGCCTTTTCTATCCTCGCTCTGTTAAGAAAGTCGGGCCTCACTTTGCTGAATCTATTTCATCTCTACGTTTGTCTTTTCATCTTAACTCACAGTCATTATATGTGGGGGGCTGCCTTTTCCTTTGGGGTATTTCTCTGAGGCAAGGTAGGCTTATTTTCTATCTTCAGGCTAGTTAGTTTCTCAGGCTGTGCCGAGTTGCATAGGCAGAGTTAGGCGCAATCCACGGCTGCCTCTAGTGTTGTTTGGAGAGGATTAGGGATTGAGGTCTGCAGAGTTCCCACGTCTCAGAGCTCGTTCTATGATTTTGGGTTATTGTCAGATCACTGTATGTGCTCTGACCGCTATGTCCATTGTGGTACTGAATTGCCTTTCATAACAGAAAGGGTCTTTCTGAATCCGTTAAAGATGTTATGGTGGGGTTCCCCACGCCTGCTGGTCTGAGTGATTCTATGTCTCTGGCCATTCAGATTGATCTGCGGTTGCGCGAGCGCAGAATTGTGCACACTGTGGCGTTGTCCTCTGAGCGGAGCCCTGAGCCTATGCATTGTGATAGGATTTTGTCTAGAGCTGAATGTCAAACATTCAGGCATCAGAATAGGTTGTGTTTTTACTGCGGCGATTCTGCTCATGTTATTTCTGATTGCCCTAAGCATACAAAAAGAATCGCTAGTTCTGTTACCATCAGTACTGTACAACCAAAATTTCTGTTATCTGTGACCTTGATCTGCTCATTATCGTCATTTTCTGTCATGGCATTTGTGGATTCAGGCGCCGCTCTGAATTTAATGGACTTGGAATTTGCCAGACGTTGTGGTTTCCCCTTGCAGCCTTTGCAGAACCCTATTCCTTTAAGGGGGATTGATGCTACACCGTTGGCTAAAAATAAACCTCAGTTTTGGACACAGCTGACCATGCGCATGGCGCCAGCCCATCAGGAAGATTGTCGTTTTCTGGTGTTGCACAATTTGCATGATGATATTGTGCTGGGTTTTCCATGGTTGCAGCTACATAATCCGGTGTTAGATTGGAAATCCATGTCTGTGACTAGTTGGGGTTGTCAGGGGGTTCATGGTCAGGTTCCTTTGATGTCAATCTCCTCTTCCCCCTCTTCTGAAATTCCTGAGTTTTTGTCTGACTTCCAGGATGTATTCGATGAGCCCAATTCCAGTTCCCTTCCACCGCATAGGGACTGTGATTGTGCTATTGATTTGATTCCGGGTTGTAAGTTCCCTAAGGGCCGACTTTTCAACCTGTCTGTGCCTGAACATACCGCCATGCGGAGCTATATTAAGGAGTCTTTGGAGAAAGGGCATATTCGGCCATCTTCTTCACCGTTGGGAGCGGGGTTCTTTTTTGTTGCCAAAAAGGATGGCTCCTTGAGACCCTGTATTGATTATCGCCTCTTGAATAAGATCACGGTTAAATTTCAATACCCCTTGCCTTTGCTTACTGATTTGTTGTGAATTCTGTTGTCGGGCTCCCTCCTGTGGTCATGAATGGTACTTCGGCTGGTTCTGTCCATGGACTTCCTCTGGTGGGTGTTTCTGAGTTTCCTTCCACAGGTGACGAGGTTAATTCTTTAGCTGGCTGCTCTATTTAACTCCACTTAGATCTTTGCTCCATGCCACCTGTCAATGTTCCAGTATTGGTCTAGTTCACTCCTGGATCGTTCTTGTGACCTGTCTTCCCAGCAGAAGCTAAGTTCCAACTTGTATTTCTTTGGTTTGCTATTTTTCTGTCCAGCTTGCTATTTTTTTTGTTGTCTTGCTTGCTGGAAGCTCTGGGACGCAGAGGGAGCGCCTCCGCACCGTGAGTCGGTGCGGAGGGTCTTTTTGCACCCTCTGCGTGGTCTTTTTGTAGGTTTTTGTGCTGACCGCAAAGAAACCTTTCCTATCCTCGGTCTGTTCAGTAAGTCGGGCCTCACTTTGCTAAATCTATTTCATCTCTGTGTTTGTATTTTCATCTTTACTCACAGTCATTATATGTGGGGGGCTGCCTTTTCCTTTGGGGAATTTCTCTGAGGCAAGGTAGGCTTTATTTTTCTATCTTCAGGGCTAGCTAGTTCCTTAGGCTGTGCCGAGTTGCATAGGGAGCGTTAGGCGCAATCCACGGCTATTTCTAGTGTGTTTGATAGGATTAGGGATTGCGGTCAGCAGAGTTCCCACGTCCCAGAGCTCGTCCTTTATTATCAGTAACTATCAGGTCATTCCGTGTGCTCTTAACCACCAGGTCCATTATTGTCCTGACCACCAGGTCATAACACTGATTTGTTTGCTAGGATTAAGGGGTCTAGCTGGTTTACTAAGATTGACCTTCGAGGGGCATATAATCTTATTCGTATCAAGCAGGGTGACGAATGGAAAATTGCATTTAATACGCCCGAAGGCCATTTTGAATACCTTGTGATGCCATTCGGACTCTCTAATGCCCCATCTGTGCTCCAATCCTTCATGCATGATATCTTTCGGAGTTATCTTGATAAATTCATGGTTGTATATTTGGATGATATTTTGATTTTTTCCAATGATTGGGAGTCTCATATGAAACAGGTCAGGATGGTATTTCAGATCCTTCGTAATAATGCTTTGTTTGTGAAGGGGTCAAAGTGCCTCTTTGGAGTGCAGAAGGTTTCTTTTTTGGGCTTCATTTTTTCTCCCTCATCTATAGAAATGGATCCGGTTAAGGTTCAGGCCATTTATGATTGGATTCAGCCCACATCTGTGAAGAGCCTTCAGAAATTCTTGGGCTTTGCTAATTATTATCGTCATTTCATTGCCAACTTCTCCAGTGTGGTTAAACCTCTAACCGATTTGACCAAGAAAGGCGCTGATGTGACGAATTGGTCCTCCGCGGCTGTTTCTGCCTTTCAGGAGCTTAAACGCCGATTTACTTCGGCCCCTGTGTTGCGTCAGCCAGATGTTTCTCTTCCATTTCAGGTTGAGGTTGACGCGTCTGAGATTGGGGAAGGGGCCGTTTTGTCTCAGAGGAATTCTGACGGTTCCTTGATGAAACCATGTGCCTTCTTTTCTCGGAAGTTTTTGCCTGCGGAACGCAATTATGATGTCGGCAATCGGGAGTTGTTGGCTATGAAGTGGGCATTTGAGGAGTGGCGACATTGGCTTGAGGGAGCTAAGCACCGTATTGTGGTCTTGACCGATCATAAGAATCTGATTTACCTCGAGTCTGCCAAACGGTTGAATCCTAGACAGGCTCGATGGTCCCTGTTTTTCTCCCGTTTTGATTTTGTGGTCTCGTACATTCCTGGTACTAAGAATGTTAAGGCAGATGCCCTCTCTAGGAGTTTTCTTTCTGATTTCCCTGGGGTTCTTGAGCCGGTCGGCATTTTGAAGGAAGGGGTGATTCTTTCTGCCATCTCCTCTGATTTGCGACGGGTTCTTCAGGAATTTCAGGCTGATAAGCCTGACCGCTGTCCTGTGGGGAAACTGTTTGTTCCTGATAGATGGACTGGTAAAGTGATTTCTGAGGTTCATTGTTCAGTGTTGGCTGGCCATCCTGGGATTTTTGGTACCAGAGATTTGGTTAGTAGGTCCTTTTGGTGGCCTTCTTTGTCACGGGATGTGCGTTCTTTTGTGCAGTCCTGTGGGCTAAGCCTTGCTGTTCCCGCGCTAGTGGGTTGCTTTTGCCATTGCCGGTCCCTGAGAGGCCCTGGACGCATATTTCTATGGATTTTATTTCCGATCTTCCTGTTTCCCAGAGGATGTCGGTTATCTGGGTTGTTTGTGTCCGATTCTCTAAGATGGTTCATTTGGTGCCTTTGCCTAAATTGCCTTCTTCTTCTGATTTAGTTCCGTTGTTTTTTCAGCATGTGGTACGTTTGCATGGTATTCCGGAGAATATTGTGTCCGACAGAGGTTCCCAGTTTGTTTTTAGGTTTTGGCGGGCCTTTTGTGCCAAGCTGGCCATTGATTTGTCTTTTTCCTCTGCATTTCATCCTCAGACAAATGGCCAGACTGAGCGAACTAATCAGACCTTGGAGACCTATTTGAGATGCTTTGTGTCTGCTGATCAGGATGATTGGGTGGCTTTTTTGCCATTGGCCGAGTTTGCCCTTAATAATCGGGCTAGTTCGGCTACTTTGGTTTTGCCTTTTTTTTGTAATTTTGGTTTTCATCCTCGTTTTTCTTCTGGGCAGGTTGAGCCTTCTGACCTTCCTGGTGTGGATTCTGTGGTCGACAGGTTGCAGCAGATTTGGGCTTATGTGGTGGACAATTTGGTGCTGTCTCAGGAGGAGGCTCAGCGTTTTGCTAACCGTCGTCGGTGTGTTTGTTCCCGGCTTCGTGTTGGTGATCTGGTTTGGTTATCTTCCCGTTATTTTCCTATGAAGGTTTCTTCCCCTAAGTTTAAGCCTCGATTTATTGGTCCTTATAGGATTTCTGAGATTATTAATCCGGTGTCCTTTCGCCTGGCGCTTCCGGCCTCTTTTGCTATTCATAATGTCTTCCATAGATCTTTGTTGCGGAAATATGTGGAGCCCGTTGTTCCCTCTGTTGATCCTCCGGCCCCTGTATTGGTCGATGGGGAGTTGGAATATGTTGTTGAGAAGATTTTGGATTCCCGTTTTTCGAGGCGGAAGCTTCAGTACCTTGTCAAGTGGAAGGGTTATGGCCAGGAGGATAATTCTTGGGTTTCTGCCTCTGATGTCCATGCCGTTGATTTGGTTCGTGCCTTTCATCGGGCTCATCCTGATCGGCCTGGGGGCTCTGGTGAGGGTTCGGTGACCCCTCCTCAAGGGGGGGGTACTGTTGTGAATTCAGCTTTTGGGCTCCCTCCGGTGGTTGTAGAGGGTAATGCAGTTGTGCCTGGACTGCAGGAGTGGACAGGTGTATCTACTAATTGCAAAACTGACTGGGGTATATAGCTTTGCTGGATCCTTTAGTCAGTGCCAGTTGTCCATTGTTCTTGAAGGATTCACTTCCCTGCTGGTCTCTCCAGTTTGCTGTGTTTTTCTACTAAGATAAGTCCTGGCTTTGTTTTTGCTGTCCACCTGCAGTGGACCTTATAGTTCTGTGCATTTTCATGTTTTTGTCTTGTCCAGCTTGGTCTGTGAAGGATTTTTTGCAGCCTAGCTATTTCTCTGGAGATGCAGATATACCCCCCATGTCTTTAGTCAGATGTGGTGATCCGTATTTTCTGCGGTGGATATTTTCTAGTGTTTTTATACTGACCGCATAGTACTCTGTTCTATTCTTTCTTTTTAGCTAGTATGGCCTCCTAATCTAAAATCTGATTTCATATCTGCATATGTTATTTCCCTCTCCTCTCACAGTCAATATATGTGGGAGGCTATCTATCCTTTGGAGATTTTCTCTGAGGCAAGATAGGTTTCCTGTTTCTGTCTTTAGGGGTAGTTAGATCTTAGGCTGTGCCGAGGGGTCTAGGGAGTGTTAGGTACCCCCCACGGCTACTTCTATTTGCGCTGCTAGGTTCAGGGTTTGTGGTCAGTACAGGGACCACCTTCTCCAGAGTACGTCTCATGCTGCTCCAAGGCCACCAGATCATAACAGTAAGTACCAGGAGACGAGGTCACAGATGTATAGAGAAGGCAGGTTGTGGATGGCTTTGTATGCCATGGTTAGGGTTTTGAACTGGAGTTTCTGGGTAATGGGTAGCCAGTGAAGGGACTGACAGGAAAGGCGAGGGAATAGCAGGGTGATAGGTGGACTAGTTGAGCAGCAGAGTTTATGATAGATTGGAGGGGTATGAGACTGTTAGAATCAGGAGGTTGCTGTAGTCGAGGCAGGAGATGATGAGTGCATGGACTAGGATTTTTGCAGATTGTTGATTAATGAATGTATGGTTCTGGGAAATATTTTTGAGTTGTAGACAGCAGGAAGTGGAAAGATCATGGATATGTGTTTTGGAGGAGAAATCAGAGTCTAGGGTTACCCTGAAGCAGCGAGCTTGCGGGATGCCCTCATCTACGCCTTGTAGATGAGGACTAGAAAGAGCATGTGCTCCAGTGGATGGAAAGCACTGCATCAATTAGCATCTCCTCCTCTTTCTCCACCTTAACATCACACACAGTACAGTCCTCAGAGGTGGCACCCCAATTACCCTTGTTTCACCATGCGACACAACTCTCCAACCTTCTAATTCACTGTGGGGAACCACAGATTGGTGAGTCTTCACAGCTGTCCAAACATTCTATTCCATGGGGATCAGAGGTCTTCTCCAAATACTGTATTCACAGACTCAAGAGGAGGAGAGCATCTGCACTGATGCCTAAAAATGTTTTCCGTTGGATCTGGGACTGGATGAGGTAGGGTCCAAGCAGAATCCTGAGCCTCATCACAAGACGTCATCACAAGACGTTGACACCCTGGGGCGGAGGTGATCCTAATGAGAATCAGATATCTGAGGCGCACACGGACTGTACTGTGCTGTCAGGACAGGAATAGGAGGAGGGTGACTCTCAGGGTGAGTAGTGGGATAACAGAGAGGATGACAATGAGGTTGTAGATTACACTTGGTGTGAACCCAGAGGCATGCAGCTAAGTTACTCAGCAGAGGAGGAGGAAGACGAGGAGCTTACATTGTGGCTTCCTGCACATACACCGAGTGTATGTCATGGGAAGCAGTCAAGGGTCTACAGCTCACATCAGTGGCAAAGTTTGCCTAGCCTGGGCCTTTTTTGAAGCCAAAAAGGATGACCCAACATATGTTATCTTCCAACTTTTAAAAAATGACTTAGTAGAAGTAAAAATTCCAAAAATGTGATTATTGCATGCATGAATCGGCACATGAGCAATCAAAATGCGTTAGCTTAGGAATATCACTGCGCTAAAATGTGACCTAGTGGGCCTCGTCACCCATTGGCTGCCCCATCCACTGCATCTCCGACTTCTTCCTATAAAGTGACTGTAGCAAGTGTTTTCACACTGGTATCCAGCCACAGAAACTCAACTTGTTTACCACCTACAGTCATGTTGAATGAAAGCCTGTAATTTGTTACGGAAGTGGACATACCTGCTGTTTTTGACTGATCTTGGACACCGAGCACAACACAGCTTTCTCCATCCACCATAACATCTCTGCCTGCACCTCATTCACAATCCAGCAGTTTGTTGTGCTCACTAGTGTTGAGCATTCCGATACCGCAAGTATCGGGTATCGGCCGATACTTGCGGTATCGGAATTCCGATACCGAGTTCCGATACTTTTGTGGTATAGGGAATCGGTATCGGATCCATATTAATGTGTAAAATAAAGAATTAAAATAAAAAATATTGATATACTCACCTCTCCCGAGGCCCCTGGACATCACCGCTGGTAACCGGCAGCCTTCTTTGCTTAAAATTAATGCGTTTAGGGCCTTCCATGATGTCACGGCTTCTGATTGGTCGCGTGCCGCTCATGTGACCGCCACGCGACCAATCACAAGCCGCGACGTCATTCTCCGGTCCTAAACTCCTCATTCTAGGAATTTAGGACCTGAGAATGACGTCACGGCTTGTGATTGGTCGCGTGGCGGTCACATGAGCGGCACGCGACCAATCAGAAGCCATGACATCATGGAAGGCCCTAAACGCGCTCATTTTAAGCAAAGAAGGCTGCCGGTTACCAGCGGTGATGTCCAGGGGCCTCCGGAGAAGTAAGTATATCAATATTTTTTATTTTAATTCTTTATTTTACACATTAATATGGATCCCAGGGCCTGAAGGAGAGTTTTCTCTCCTTCAGACCCTGGGAACCATCAGGATACCTTCCGATACTTGGTGTCCCATTGACTTGTATTGGTATCGGGTATCGGTATCGGCGATATCCGATACTTTTCGGGTATCGGATGATACTATCCGATACCGATACTTTCAAGTATCGGACGGTATCGCTCAACACAAGTGTTCACCCTACTCCACCCTCTCTCAGCACAACAGTCAGCCCTCGGTCCTGCAGTTGTGGTCATGTAAAAGATTGTTTCTTCCTACATATGCCAAAATTAATAGCTTGGACTTCGCCATCTCCAATCTGTTGGGCACAGAAATGCTGCCTTTCCGCCTGGTGTATACAGACGCTTTCCAAAAGCTGATGGGTGTTGTAGTCCACAAGTACCAGTTGCCCAGTTGCCATTTGTTCTCTAAGAAAGATATGCCTGCACTACACCAGCACATCCCAGAGAACCTCACCCATTCCTTGAAAAAAAATCCATGTTTGCCACTGTGCATTTCATCACTGACACCTGGACAAGCAAGCATGGCCAGGCGTGTTACATCTTGGTGCCTGGGCACTGGGAGACTCTGGTAGCTGTGAGGGCAGGCATGGAAGAGACTGCTCCACAAGTCTTGGAATCCCCAAGGCTTGAAGGGTGCTTGGGGATAGAGATATATACCACTACACACCAGAGGTTGGATAACTAAACCAATACACACCAAGGGATGGAGAACTAAACCACCATACACCAGAAGATGGAGAACTAAACTACTATACAACAGGGGATGGAGAATTAAACCACTACACACCAAGGTGTCACTAGGCACCAAGTCTATGAATCCCCAAGGCTTGTGGGACAAACCTCTGTATCTAACACTTCCTCCACTTGCACCCACCTCTCCCTTAATGAGACACACGTTCCAACAGTATAGCGGGAATCCCTCCACCTCGCAGCCTGGGCTCACCGCAACCAAGTAGTGTTTAAATTAATATGTGATCGCAGTCACACAGCAACAAGAGTTGCGGACAGCTATCCAGGTCGAGTTTGAGGAATTGCTGTCTCCACTGATCTGGAAGTAGGGAAGGCAATGTCTGATAATGGTGCAAACCTGGTGGATCTGTATGCCGGAGCAACCTCACACATGTGCCTTGCATGGCTCACATCCTCAACTTGATGGTACAGCAATTTCTACTACCATATCCTGGCCAGGATGCAGAAAGCACGGTCACTATTGACTTGCATCACTACAGAGGTATTTCAGGCAACCGATTAACTGGTTGATATGCAATGTGCCAACATGGTGGAACTCCACTCTAGACATGTTGCAGCGGCTGTGGAAGCAGCAATGAGCCCTGGTGCAGTATGTCATTTTGCATAGCCTGGATCAATGCAGTATGGACGTGGCGCAAATCAAGAACAAATGAAAGACCTCTGCACCCTTCACACAGTTTGGAAATTACTACTAAGATAGTTATTAATAATGATACCATCATAAGCATCACTATTCCGGTCATCTATATGCTGGAGCACACTTTGAATAGACTGCGGGGGGACTGCAGGATGAGGTGGTGGTGGTCCCAGAAGAAGAGGAGGAAGCAGAGGATGATACGTCAGGTAAAACAATATCTAATTATTCCTGAATTATCACACAGGTGGGTGCCATGGGAGGGTGGACTACAGCGATGGAGAGGGGCTCATGGTACCAGACAAACTGTTAGTGAAGGTGCAAGAGCAGAGGAACAAATGGAGGAGGATGAGGAGGAAGAGGTGATGGGCACGTAACAGTCAGGAGATGAGTTATAGTCTTCCAACCCTGGAAATATTGAGTTGTCAATAAAAAATATTAGCATCAATAGTTTATGTGGCAGAAGCAATTTCTGTGAGTCATTTCACACATTTTTTAGACCAGCTTGTGAACCAGCAGAACAGAGTACAACTCTGACGCATAGTGAATGACTGAAGAGAATGGTGCAGGAGCATCTCGAGCTCAATATCAATGCCATCAGGGGGTTTCGACCCTGTGGCATTTTGGTTTTCAAAAATGGAAGAGTGGCCCCAGCTCGCTTACCGGTGAGTCAGACACACCATCTATCATGGCTTTTTCCTTCAAAGATGATCTGAGTATGTCAAACGCTACCCAACATGTCTCAGGCTATCGATGTTTCCATAACTGGGGCCAAATTGGTCAAGAGCTGCTCAGGATACCTCAGGTTATCGGTAATTGTCCCCCCTTAGCGCCATCTTCTTACACTTAAACAGGGGGAGCGTCACAGCTTCTCTTCATTTATGTTGGTTGCAATCCCTTTAATCCCTCCAGGAGCCCTCCTACTCCCCCCTCGTTTTTATGCAGTCTATGAATGTTTATACATATATATATATATATATATATATATATATATATATATATATATATACTGGCAACACACACGAAGTAGACCCAACTTTGAGTCCAAGCATTTCCAAAAATTAGGGGCAGACCCAACTAAAGTGGTATCAATTTCCCCAGAGTAGAAATAGTATAATGGGGCTCTGACACCCCTTCCACTACAGGCAACCCACCAGATGGAGACACAACTTGGAGTCTCCACATTTAAAAAAAATATTGTTAGTAACATCAGCACAGAAGCCATCCGGTTTGCGTTTATTTGGACCATCATTTATTTTTCAACAGGACAATGACCCCAAACACACCTCCAGGCTGTGTAAGGGCTATTTGACCAAGAAGGAGAGTGATGGGGTGCTACGCCAGATGACCTGGCCTCCACAGTCACCAGACCTGAACCCAATCGAGATGGTTTGGGGTGAGCTAGACCGCAGAGTGAAGCCAAAAGTGCCAACAAATGCTAAGCATCTCTGGGAACTCCTTCAAGATTGTTGGAAGACCATTCCCAGTGACTACCTCTTGAAGCTCATCAAGAGAATGCCAAGAGTGTGCAAAGCAGTCATCAAAGCAAAAGGTAGCTACTTTGAAGAATATAAGACATATTTTCAGATGTTTCACACTTTTTTGTTAAGCATATAATTCCACATGTGTTAATTAATAGTTTTGATACCTTCAGTGTGAATTTACAATGTTCGTAGTCATGAAAATACAGAAAAATCTTTAAATGAGAAGGTGTGTCCAAACTTTAGGTCTGTACTGTATATGTGTATATATATAAAATAAACATAAATAAAATTTTACAAAAAGAAAAGACCTTGTAAGTTTTCTAATGCTCGTCAGCCAGCGTTCTCTCAGAATGTGTATTCATATTCAGCGCTGCTGGTAGTGTCCTGACAGATAAGCGCAACTGGCTGTCCCCTGAAAGTATAGATCACAAGTCATGGATCTCCAATGATTTTTGCACCCCAGTCACATACTGGGAAGACTAGGTGATCGTGTAGTTTTATTGTGCTGCTTTGATCTTGCGTTATTTCTGTCTGTGACACCTTTCTTGTGGCTTCTGTGCTGATGTTACTAACAATTTTTTTTTAAATGTAGAGACTCCAAGTTGTGTCTCTCTCTTGTGGGTTGCCTGTAGTGGAAGAGGTGTCAGAGCCCCATTATACTATTTCTACTCTGAGGAAATTGATACCACTTTAGTTGGGTCTGCCCCTAATTTTTGGAAATGCTTGGACTCGAAGTTGGGACTACTTTGTGTGTGTTGCCTGTAGCAGTAGGATCCAGACCAGTAGGTCTGCTCTTACTTTCAGTCAACTACCTGTGATACTATTCTTGCATTTTTTAAGCAAAAGTAGTGTACGAACCTGATATTTGTACCATCTGAGTGTGGCTGAGCAGAAAAGCAGCTGTTGCATGAAGTATCAGGTCTCCCAGCACAGCAGGCCTACACCAGTACCTCACCCTCCTCTTAAATTAAAAGCTGTAAATGCTGGCCCATATCTGGGCTCATGTCACAGACATGTTGTGTGGAACCACTGTGTCAAGAACCGTGGAGAGCCTGGAGGGGCGTGACTAAGCGAACACCTGACTGTTCACCAGAGCCTCTGATGGTGAGGTTAGAATTGACTCCCAATAAATGCCAGGTGCCACTCCAGTACACACCAATGGACGCAGAGGGCAGACTGGAGGGAGCAGCTGGCAGAGTTTGTATTAGAATGCAGCAGACAGTTCGCATACGAGTACAGCAGACAGAGTTCGCATGGCAAAGAAGGAGCAGAGCTGCAGAGGCAAAGAAGGAGCGGAGCAGAGCCGCTGAGGCAAAGAAGAAGCAGAGCAGAGCCATTGAGGCAAAGAAGGGGCAGAGCCGATGAGGCAAAGAAGGAGCAGATAAACACAAGTCCTTGCAGTGAAGTACCAAGAGAACACTAGGGGCACGAACGTTGTGCAGCGACAACCAGATAGGTACAGGTGCTGATACAGATTCTGGGAATACAGCCCCCAGGGTGATGGAAGCAAAAGTGGAAACAGGAAAGGACCTGGCAACTCAGTAGCAGAACATAGACTGAGAGAGTATGTAGCTCAGGCATCTTCCTATTGGTGGAGATGCCTTAAGTACCCGGTACCTCTTGGCAATAGGCTGGGGACATATTAGGAATGTGCACACTGTCTCTTTAAGACTCAGGAAGTGCAGGCACAGCTGCTTTAAGCACACAGCCAGGAAGTGTGCACACAGCAAACAGAGCACAAGGAGTTTACAGCATGGAGCAGGAAGAGGGCAGAACTCACAGCATGGCCAGAGTGGTGAGTAAATCAGTGTATCAGCTGATGGGAGATGGGAAGCCATGCAGTTATGCTGGCAGGGATGTTACAGCTCATAAATAGCCAATGCCTGACTGCTGCTGTGCCATTATAAAATTTCTACTGGGTCAATTGATGCCTCCTTTCCTGGTGTATACCCATAATTTTTGGAAATTTTTGGACTCAAAATTGTGTCTCCTTCTTTAGTATTGCCTGAATTTGGCAGAGCTCTCAGAGCACCAGGCCTACACCTGTCACTGATCAATATTTAAGCTAGAAATGCTGGTCCAAGCACTTTCCCAGGTACTGTTCCATGCATGCATGCTGCGCAATTATACTACTATTTGTCCTCTGGGTCAATTGGGCGGATGAAGAGTTTTGACGCAGGTGAAAACAAGGGTAATTGGGGTGCCACCTCAGAGGATAGTACTGTGTGTGATGTTAAGGTGGAGGAAGAGGAAGAGGATGAGAGGCCACTTGATGCAGCGCTTGCCATTCACTGGAGCACATGCTCTTTCTGTCTCTCAGCTACAAGGCCTACTGCTGTGTGGCTGCCAAAGAAAAGGAGTTGAGTAGCCCGTCCAGTAACAGAATTTGTCAGTTGTCTTTGGATAGGATGAGCCAATGTTTGTTCAGTAGAGCTTTTAGTAACATTACCACATAATTCCCCTTTCCACCATGACCTCGCTTTTTCCCACTCTTGTTGGATGTACTCTTCCCCTGTGTTATGCAGCTGTTTAACAACCATAGGTTGAGACCTGTCAGTCACCTGTCAGTAAATTAACAATCTGTATTTATTTGCTGAGATAGTGTGGCTGGACCACAGAATTAGCACAAGTGGATTTAGATGCTGAAATGTATACCACTGGCTGGGCCACACAATTTGCACAAAAGGTTTTATGTTATGAAATGTGGACTTTTGACTGGACCACACTATTAGCAGAATGGATTTGGATTCTAAAATGTGGCCTAGTGTCTGGAAAACACTGTTAGCAGAAAGGATCTAGATTCTGAAATGTGGCCCAGTGTCTGGACCACATTATTAGCACAAAAGATTTAGATTCTGAAATGTGCCTTGGTGTCTGGACCACACTATTAGCAGAAAGGATTTAGATTCTGAAATGTGATCTGGTGTCTGGACAACACTATAAGCAGAAAGAATTTAGATTCAGAAATGTGGCCTGGTGTCTAAACCACATTATTAACACAAAGGATTTTGATTCTGAAATGTAGCTTGGTGTCTGGACCACATTATTTGTAGAAAGGATTTAGATTCTGAAATGTGGCCTGGTGTCTGGACCACAGTGTTAGCAGAAAGGATTTAGAGTCTGAAATGTGGCCTGGTGTCTGGACCACAGTGTTAGCAGAAAGAATTTAGATTCTGAAATGTGGACTCCTGCCTGAACTACACTATTAGCACAAACGATTTAGATTCTGAAATGTGGACTCCAACTATTTAGATTCTGAAATGTGGACTCCTGTCTGCACCACACTATTAGCACAAATGATTTAGATTCCGAAATGTGGACTCTCCTGGCTGCACCACACTATTAGCACAAACAGTTAGATTCTGAAATGTGGACTCCTGCCTCCTCCACAGTACTTGCACAAGTGATTCAGATTCTGAAATGTGGACTCCTGCTTACACCACAGTATTAGCACTAACGATTTAGATTCTGAAATGTGGGCTTCTGGCTGCACCACAGTATTTTGCACAAATAATTTAGATTCTGAAATGTGGACTCCTGCCTGCAGCACAGTATTAGGACAAAATATATACATTCTGAAATGTTGTCTCCTACCTGCACCACACTATTAGCACAAACTATTTAGATTCGGAAATGTGGACTCCTGCCTGCACCACACTATTAGCACAAACAATTTAGATTCTGAAATGTGGACTCCTGCCTGCACCACAGTATTAGCACAAACAATTTAGATTCTGAAATGTGGACTCCTGCCTGAACCACATTATTAACACAAAATATTTAGACTCTGAAATGTGGAAGCCTGTCTGCACCACACTATTAGCACAAACTATTTAGATTCTGAAATATAGAAGCCTGCCTGCACCTCACTATTAGCACAAACTATTTAGATTCTGAAATGTGAACTACTGCCTGCACCACATTATTAGCACAAACGATTTAGATGCTGCAAGGTCAATTTGACACAGGATCCTATCTAGCTGAACTAGCTGACAATAAACCGCCTAACTATCTGACTACTCACAGCAACAGGAGCAGCCTCTCTGTGCTGTTACACTGACAATATGGTGCAAAAACAACATGCCCACTTTTTATATGGAGAAGTACATGTGACATCGGCAGCCAATGACAGAAGCCCTTGTGTCTGGACATTATGGATGGTTTGCGTGCCCTGATTGGCTGCCTGAATCTTCACACATTAGCTTAATTTAAAAAAATACAGTTTGTCATTACTCTGACCTCTCCCCACCACCTCCCCTCCACCTCAAACATGTTCCCCCTGCTCATCATATGGCACCACTATTCTAGTCAAAGTCCTAACAAAAGCGTTAGTGGAAACTCGATAATTTACCAAGCTTTGGCCAAATTTTGAAGATTTTTAGAAAAAATGTTCGGGAATCCAAACATGAATCCGAATAAACATTGTATGTTCCGAATTTGAGATTGGCAAGCATTTTCCGAACAAGTTTGCTCGTCTCTAGTCGTGAAGGGGTTAAAGAATTTGATGTGACAATACTGAACTACTTGCATATAGCTCTGACCTTAACCTCTGTAACCATCTTTGAGATCCTTGCTCACTTTGTGAGCCAGATCTTGTAATCCAAATTCAATGCTTGACTTAAAGAATACTCTTTTGGATAAAAGAGTAAAATTTCTTATTGAGAAAAAATCATCATCTGTTGGAAAGCCTTCCCAGTAAAGAAAAAAAAACCCCACAGTGCATTCTTCCATGCCTTAGTTTAAAGGGGTTAGCAGCTACTTTACAAGTCACTTTTATGTGAACTTATTGCTATACAGCTATTAGTCATATAATCCATAAATCTGGACTTATTGGAAGAATCACAAGAAGAAAGCCATATTTGAAAGCAAGCCACATGAAGTCCTGTTTGCAGTTTGCAAAATGCCATGTATGGGACATAACAAGCATATGGAAAAAGGTGCACTGGTCTGATGAGACCAAAGTAGAACTTTTTTGGCTACGTGCCAAATGCTATGTATGGCAGAAAACATCACCCTCATCCCCACCATCAAATGTGGTGGCATCATCTGTTGTGAATTCTGTTGTCGAACTCCCTCCTGTGGTCGTGAATGGTACTTCGGCGAGTTCTGTCTATGGGCTCCCTCTGGTGGCTGTGAGTGAAGCTGCTGCTTCTGAGGTTCCTTACACAGGTGACGTGGTTTATCCTTTGGTTGACTGCTCTATTTAAATCCTCTCAGATCGTTACTCCATGCCAGCTGTCAATGTTTTAGCATTGGTTCAGTTCGCTCCTGGATCTCTCTGGTGACCTGCCTTCTCCTGCAGAAGCTAAGTTTCTGATAGTCATTATTTGTTCATTGCTTTCTTGTCCAGCTGGTTTTCATGATTTTGTCTTGCTAGCTGGAAGCTCTGGGATGCAGGGTGGCCCCTCCGCACCGTGAGTCGGTGCAGAGGTCTTTTTTGCACACTCTGCGTGGTCTTTTGTAGGTTTTTGTGCTGATCGCAAAGTTACCTTTCCTATCCTCTGTCTATTTAGTAAGTCTGGCCTCCCTTTGCTGATACTTGTTTCATTTCTGCGTTTGTGACTTTCATCTTTACTCACAGTCAATATATGTGGGGGGCTTCCTTTACCTTTGGGGAATTTCTCTGAGGCAAGGTAGGCTTTATTTTCTATCTCTAGGGCTAGCTAGTTCTTAGGCTGTGACGAGGCGCCTAAGTCTGGACAGGAGCGCTCCACGGCTATTTTTAGTGTGTGTGATAGGATTAGGGCTTGCGGTCAGCAGAGCTCCCACATCCCAGAGCTCATCCTGTATGAGGTTTAACTATCAGGTCATTCCGGGTGCTCCTAACCACCAGGTCATAACAGTACAGCTGGCCCAAAGTATTAATGCATCTCAATAGAGGGGTAAGTGTTGTGAATTCTGTTGTTAAGCTCCCTCCTGTGGTCATGAATGGTACTTCGGCTGGTTCTGTTCATGGGCTTCCTCTGGTGGTTGTGAGTGGGGCTGCGGATTCTGAGGTTCCTTCCACAGGTGACGAGGTTAATTCGTTAGCTGGCTGCTCTATTTAACCCCACCTAGATCATTGCTCCATGCCACCTGTCAATGTTCCAGTATTGGTCTAGTTCGCTCCTGGATCGTTCTTGTGACCTGTCTTTCCAGCAGAAGCTAAGTTCCTGCTTGTTTTTCTCTGTTTGCTATTTTTTCTGTCCAGCTTGCTATTTTGATTTTTGTCTTGCTTGCTGGAAGCTCTGGGACGCAGAGGGAGCGCCTCCGCACCGTGAGTCGGTGCGGAGGGTCTTTTTGCGCCCTCTGCGTGGTCTTTTTGTAGTTTTTTGTGCTGACCGCAAAGTTACCTTTCCTATCCTCTGTCTGTTCAGTAAGTCGAGCCTCACTTTGCTAAATCTATTTCATCTCTGTGTTTGTAATTTTCATCTTAACTCACAGTCATTATATGTGGGGGGCTGCCTGTGCCTTTGGGGAATTTCTCTGAGGCAAGGTAGGCTTTATTTTTCTATCTTTAGGGCTAGCTAGTTCCTTAGGCTGTGACGAGTTGCATAGGGAGCGTTAGGAGCAATCCACGGCTATTTCTAGTGTGTGTGATAGGATTAGGGATTGCAGTCAGCAGAGTTCCCACGTCTCAGAGCTTGTCCTGTATTATTAGTAACTATTAGGTCATTCCGTGTGCTCTTAACCACCAGGTCCATTATTGTCCTCACCACCAGGTCATAACAGATAAGAGAACTTCTGAGACCATTTTTTTTTTTTTGCACTGTTTTGTCTTTCTTTTCCCCAAGACCTTTGGGTGGTTCAGGATACAGGTGTAGATATGGACATTCAAGGTCTGTCCTCTTGTATGGATCATCTCTCTGCAAGGGTACAAAACATTCAAGATTTTGTGGTTCAGAATGCTATGTTAGAGCCTAAAATTCCTATTCCTGACTTATTTTCTGGGGATAGATCTAGGTTCTTGAATTTAAAAAATAATTGTAAACTGTTTCTAGCTTTGAAACCCCGCTCCTCTAGTGACCCTGTTCAACAGGTAAAAATCATTATTTCTTTGTTGCGTGGTGACCCTCAAGACTGGGCATTTTCCCTTGCGCCAGGAGATCCGGCATTGCGTGATGTTGATGCGTTTTTTCTGGCGCTTGGATTGCTTTATGATGAACCTAATTCAGTGGATCAGGCAGAGAAAATCTTGCTGGCTTTGTGTCAGGGTCAGGATGAAGCGGAGGTGTACTGTCAGAAGTTTAGAAAGTGGTCTGTGCTTACTCAGTAGAATGAATGTGCCCTGGCGGCAATTTTCAGAAAGGGTCTTTCTGAAGCCCTTAAGGATGCCATGGTGGGATTTCCCATGCCTGCTGGTCTGAATGAGTCTATGTCTTTTGGCCATTCAGATCGATCGGCGCATGCGTGAGCGCAAAGCTGTGCACCATCTGGCGGTATTCTCTGAGCATAGGCCTGAGCCTATGCAGTGTGATAGGACTTTGACCAGAGCTGAATGGCAAAAACACAGACGTCGGAATGGGCTGTGTTTTTACTGTGGTGAATCCACTCATGCTATTTCCGATTGTCCTAAGCGCACTAAGCGGTTCGCTAGATCTGCCATTATTGGTACGGTACAGTCTAAATTTCTTTTGTCCGTTACTCTGATTTGCTCTCTGTCGTCCTATTCTGTAATGGCATTTGTAGATTCAGGCGCTGCCCTGAATTTGGTGGACTTGGAGTTTGCCAGGCGCTGTGGTTTTTTCTTGGAGCCCTTGCAGTATCCTATTCCATTGAGAGGAATTGATGCTACGCCTTTGGCCAAGAATAAGCCTCAGTACTGGACTCAATTGACCATGTGCATGGCTCCTGATGTGGTCGTTTTGGGGTTGCCATGGCTACAGGTCCATAATCCAGTGTTGGATTGGAAATCTATGTCTGTGTCCAGCTGGGGTTGTCAGGGGGTACATGTTGATGTTCCATTGCTCTCAATTTCATCTTCCACTCCTTCTGAAGTTCCTGAGTTTTTATCAGATTTCCGGGATGTATTTGAAGAGCCCAAATCTGGTGCCCTACCTCCTCATAGGGATTGCGACTGTGCTATTGATTTGATTCCTGGTAGTAAGTTTCCTAAGGGCCGTCTGTTTAATTTATCTGTGCCAGAGCACGCCGCTATGCGGAGTTATATAAAGGAATCCTTGGAGAAGGGTCATATTCGCCCGTCGTCATCACCGTTGGGAGCAGGGTTCTTTTTTGTGGAAAAGAAGGATGGTTCTTTGAGACCTTGTATTGATTACCGCCTTCTCAATAAGATCACAGTCAAATTTCAGTATCCTTTGCCGCTTCTGTCTGATTTGTTTGCTCGGATTAAGGGGGCTAGTTGGTTCACCAAGATAGATCTTCGTGGTGCGTATAATCTTGTGCGAATTAAACAGGGTGATGAATGGAAGACGGCATTTAATACGCCCGAGGGCCATTTTGAGTACCTGGTTATGCCATTCGGGCTTTCTAATGCTCCATCTGTGTTTCAGTTCTTTATGCATGACATCTTCCGAGAGTACCTGGATAGATTCATGATTGTATATTTGGATGACATTTTGGTCTTTTCGGATGATTGGGAGTCTCATGTGAAGCAGGTCAGAATGGTGTTCCATGTCCTTCGTGCGAATTCCTTGTTTGTGAAGGGGTCAAAGTGTCTCTTTGGAGTTCAGAAGGTTTAATTTTTGGGTTACATTTTTCCCCTTCTACTATCGAGATGGACCCTGTTAAAGTTCAGGCCATTTACGATTGGACTCAGCCGACATCTGTGAAGAGCTTGCAGAAGTTTCTGGGCTTTGCTAATTTTTATCGTCGCTTCATCGCTAACTTTTTCAGTGTTGCTAAGCCGTTGACTAATTTGACCAAGAAAGGTGCTGATGTGGTCAATTGGTCCTCTGCGGCTGTAGAGGCTTTTCAGGAGTTGAAGTGTCGTTTTGCTTCTGCCCCTGTGTTGTGCCAACCAGATGTTTCGCTCCCTTTTCAGGTGGAGGTTGATGCTTCTGAAATTGGAGCAGGGGCTGTTTTGTCGCAAAGAAGTTCTGATGGCTCGGTGATGAAACCCTGTGCCTTCTTTTCTAGAAAATTCTCGCCTGCTGAGCGCAATTATGATGTGGGCAATCGGAAGTTGTTGGCCATGAAGTGGGCATTCGAGGAGTGGCGACATTGGCTTGAAGGAGCTAAACATCGTGTGGTGGTCTTGACGGATCACAAGAATTTAACTTCTCGAGTCTGCCAAATGGTTGAATTCTAGACAGGCTCGATGGTCGCTCTTTTTCTCCCGTTTTGATTTTGTGGTTTCATACCTTCCGGGATCTAAGAATGTGAAGGCTGACGCCCTGTCAAGGAGTTTTGTGCCTGACTCTCCGGGTGTTCCGAAGCCAGCGGGTATTCTTAAAGAAGGGGTAATTTTGTCTGCCATTTCCCCTGATTTGCGACATGTGCTGCAAAAGTTTCAGGCTGATAGACCTGACCGTTGTCCTACGGAGAAACTGTTTGTCCCTGATAGATGGACTAGTAGAGTTATCTCGGAGATTCATTGTTCAGTATTGGCTGGTCATCCTGGAATCTTTGGTACCAGAGATTTAGTGGCTAGATCCTTTTGGTGGCCTTCTTTGTCACGGGATGTGCGTTCTTTTGTGCAGTCCTGTGGGATTTGTGCTCGGGCTAAGCCCTGCTGTTCTCGTGCCAGTGGGTTGCTTTTGCCCTTGCCGATCCCGAAGAGGCCTTGGACGCATATTTCCATGGATTTTATTTCTGATTTCCCTGTTTCTCAAAAGATGTCAGTCATTTGGGTGGTTTGTGATCGCTTCTCTAAGATGGTCCATTTGGTGCCCTTGTCTAAACTGCCTTCCTCCTCTGATTTGGTGCCATTGTTTTTCCAGCATGTGGTTCGTTTGCATGGCATTCCAGAGAACATCGTCTCGGACAGAGGTTCCCAGTTTGTTTCGAGGTTTTGGCGGTCCTTTTGCGCTAAGATGGGCATTGATTTGTCTTTTTCTTCGGCTTTCCATCCTCAGACTAATGGCCAAACCGAACGAACTAATCAGACTTTGGAGACATATCTGAGATGCTTTGTTTCTGCTGATCAGGATGATTGGGTGTCTTTCTTGCCTTTGGCTGAGTTCGCCCTTAATAATCGGGCCAGCTCGGCTACTTTAGTTTCTCCTTTTTTCTGTAATTCTGGTTTCCATCCTCGCTTCTCTTCAGGGCAGGTTGAGCCTTCAGACTGTCCTGATGTGGATGCGGTGGTGGACAGGTTGCAGCAGATTTGGACTCATGTGGTGGACAATTTGACATTGTCCCAGGAGAAGGCTCAATGTTTCGCTAACCACTGGCGTTGTGTTGGTCCCCGACTTCGTGTTTGGGATTTGGTTTGGTTCTCATCTCGTCACGTTCCTATGAAGGTTTCCTCTCCTAAGTTTAAGCCTCGTTTCATTGGACCATATAAGATTTCTGAAGTTCTTAATCCTGTGTCATTTTGTTTGGATCTTCCAGCTTCTTTTGCCATCCATAATGTGTTCCATAGGTCGTTGTTGCGGAGATACATGGCGCCTATGGTTCCCTCCGTTGATCCTCCTGCCCCGGTGTTGGTCGAGGGGGAGTTGGAGTATGTGGTGGAGAAGATTTTTGATTCTCATGACGGAAACTCCAGTACCTGGTCAAGTGGAAGGATTATGGTCAGGAAGATAATTCTTGGGTTTTTGCCTCTGATGTTCATGCTGCCGATCTTGTTCGTGCCTTTCATTTGGCTCATCCTGATCGGCCTGGGGGCTCTGGTGAGGGTTTGGTGACCCCTCCTCAAGGGGGGGGTACTGTTGTGAATTCTGTTGTCGAACTCCCTCCTGTGGTCGTGAATGGTACTTCGGCGAGTTCTGTCTATGGGCTCCCTCTGGTGGCTGTGAGTGAAGCTGCTGCTTCTGAGGTTCCTTACACAGGTGACGTGGTTTATCCTTTGGTTGACTGCTCTATTTAAATCCTCTCAGATCGTTACTCCATGCCAGCTGTCAATGTTTTAGCATTGGTTCAGTTCGCTCCTGGATCTCTCTGGTGACCTGCCTTCTCCTGCAGAAGCTAAGTTTCTGATAGTCATTATTTGTTCATTGTTTTCTTGTCCAGCTGGTTTTCATGATTTTGTCTTGCTAGCTGGAAGCTCTGGGATGCAGGGTGGCCCCTCCGCACCGTGAGTCGGTGCAGGTCTTTTTTGCACACTCTGCGTGGTCTTTTGTAGGTTTTTGTGCTGATCGCAAAGTTACCTTTCCTATCCTCTGTCTATTTAGTAAGTCTGGCCTCCCTTTGCTGATACTTGTTTCATTTCTGCGTTTGTGACTTTCATCTTTACTCACAGTCAATATATGTGGGGGGCTTCCTTTACCTTTGGGGAATTTCTCTGAGGCAAGGTAGGCTTTATTTTCTATCTCTAGGGCTAGCTAGTTCTTAGGCTGTGACGAGGCGCCTAGGTCTGGACAGGAGCGCTCCACGGCTATTTTTAGTGTGTGTGATAGGATTAGGGCTTGCGGTCAGCAGGGCTCCCACATCCCAGAGCTCGTCCTGTATGAGGTTTAACTATCAGGTCATTCCGGGTGCTCCTAACCACCAGGTCATAACAATCATCATACTTACTTTGGTGATACATTACAATACTGTGGCATAGCAAACTGTAATTGGGCCTGTAAAAGATTAATAGCTGCTGAGTAAAATAAAAGATTGCATACAGATAGCACACAGATGACAAGTGAGAAAAAAATTGTCCTACTCTCCCGGATGAGAATTGGACCAGTTGTTTTTACACGCAAGTGTGAGTGTATCCTTAGGGATAATTTTTTTCTTACTTCTCATCCTTGTGCTGACCGTACGCAATCCATTATTTTCTATCTTACAGAATTGCAATGTATTCGTAAAAATTGGATGCCAAAAAATCGGAGGTTACTTATTTAAAGTGATAAAAGATGATTTCTCCACAACAAGACATCTGATATGAGACATACAGCTGGGACTTTTCTCAGCTCTCTATAACCTGTATGCTCATAATTAGGCCGGCATCACACTCAGCGTAGGGAAATACGGTCCGTATTTTACTGGCGTAATATGCAGAAATGATCCCAAAACAGTGTCCCGTATGTCACCCGTAGGCAGTGTGTGTCTGCATATTTTACGCATGTTAACCTCCGTATGTAATCTGTATGGCATCCGTACTGCGTTTTTTTCACACAACCTTACAAAATGGACATTTAACGGTTTTGAGGCCTGAAAATAATTTAAATCATCAGCATAAACCCTATTAAGGCCTCTACAACAGATGGAACCCTCCCATATGGCCATTTTGTTGCTGTGCTTGTGTAGGTGTTTTGGTGGTACTTGGGCAACATGTGTGACTTCCTGCAATTCACACCAACTCAGCGCGTGTTATTTAATTGGGTCTTGTCACGCCGCTTTGGCCAGCCATACCCCGTGATAGTTGATCCGCGAAGGAGGAGAAAAAGAATGTGGGTGCATTCACTTTTGCGGCAACGCCTCACTAAAGGGCATTTTCACCGGCTATATTCATCTCTGCGGACACATCCGGACAAATTCTTTCTGTACTGTCGCATGACAATACCCACCTTTGATATCTTGTTGGAGACAGTACGTCCAGGAATTGCGGATCAGGATACCAGGATGCGGACATGCATATCCGCAGAGGAGGGTCTTCTCCTTACCTTACGGTATGTATTCACCATCCTCACAAACTGGATGTTGATGATGTTTTTTGTTCTATTTAGATTTTCATAGCATCTTATCTAAATTATATTAATGCATTATGTATAAATCATATACAAATATGTATTAAATGTTAAATGTTAGTATCCAGTGTCAATCTAGGAAGGTACACTGGTGTCCGGCCTTTTTTGATCCTCATATTACTTTGTTTTACTAGGGCTTTTGTAAAGCATTGTAACATAGCTAATTTTTTAAATTTTATTTTGCTTTCAGATTCCTGTCAACTGGATTATCTTATACATCTTGAAATTCTCATAGGGTGGTCCACTATTTCAGGCATTGTGCGTACTACATGTGTTCAAATATGGGACAAACTACATGAACTTGTGATGCCGGAGCCCAAAATGGAGGATTGGCTGAAAATAGCCTGTGGCTTTTCTGACTGTTGTCAATTTTCACACTGTATTGGAGCACTGGATGGGACACATATCAGGGTGCGTAAGCCGCCGAACTCGGTCACCCGATTCTATAATGATAAGCAGTTTTTCTCTGTAGTTCTGTTAGCTGTAGTTGAGAGTAACTACAGGTTTATAATTGTAGATATTGGGGCCTATGGGTGAACTGGAGACTCTAGAGTCTTCAATGCGTCCATTATGGGTCGGCGGCTACGTGAAAACCTGTTAGACCTCCCATCACCACGACTCCCAGGCCCCAATGTTGAAGCAGTCCCATATGTACTTGTGGCAGATGTGGCCTTCCAATTGACCAGGCATGTCATGAGGCCTTATCCCTGATGCAACCTTGACGACCGGCGGCATGTCTTTAATGTCAGACTTTCACCGGCACGGCGACTGGTGGAGTGCGCCTTTGGCATTATGGCATCCAAATGGCATGTTCTCCAGTCTGCCATTCAGCTGAGTGACTCAAATGTAAATGAAGTCATAAAAGCTTGTGTTGTTCTACACAACTTCACAAGAATTCATGAGTGCACCTCAGCTGACTGTGATGAAGGCATGTTGGCTAATGTGGTTAGGCCTATAACACAAGTCCTTTCTCCGCGGCGTCCCCTTTCTGGCATAAAAGTTAGGGATATTTTTACAAATTATTTTGTTTCTCCTCAGGGAGCTACTCCCTGGCAAGATAATGCTGTTTTTTTGCTGTAATTTTTTCATATATATCTATATATATTTTTGGCAAAAATGCATAAATTACTTAAATTACTTAACTATGTGTGTTTCAATGACTTATGTTACAGATGTTTATCAACCGAGTAATTGAGTATGATGTTGTAATGATTTGTCCAACAAACTTAAATTGACTTTTGACTATATTATTTTATTATAGCAAAAGCCTTTTATGGATTTTAAACACCATATTAATATCATATGGATTTTTTTTTCAGAAACCAGGACATAACCCATTTTTTTTTAGAAAAATATAACAAAGTGCTATCACAGCAGAGTCAAAGAAAAACATGTTTAGAAACAAAACAAAAAAATAATCATAAAACAATTCTCATTACAGATTTCTGTAAGTTAGTGGAGGTGATGGCGGAAATTCAGGGTCCTGGTCAGGTGGCCTTTGTTGTGCCAATTGTCCCTCATCCTGTGTGAATGATGTCTGTCCCTGCTCAAAATGATGCCCTTGCTCATACTGGCCAGTTGTGTATTAGCTATAATAAGGGTTTTGAGCATGGCCCTCATGAGGTTTAAAATAAGGCCTTGCATCATAACCCCCCAATATGGCCATGTCGTCCAAACCCAGTTTGGGACCAGCCTCCAGCACTGGGTCTGGACAAGTGGCCATATTGGGAAGGTTGATGGTATGATGGCATATGGTAATGTGCTGACCTTGGTGGGTTTGGAGTGGGAACCGGTGTAGGCACACGTGGAGGGGGGGTTCAAATACTTGTTGAGCATGCACCTCTTAAGATGATGGAAGGCGCAGGACGTTACATGCTGACAGCTGCCACCTCTCAATGAACTCAAATGATTCATAGAGTTCATTTAGTGGGGTACATGCATCAATAAGTATTTGAAAACAACCTCTCACACGTAGCCTCACCTCACGGGGTATGGGACGGAGGTACCGGGCCAGTCTCCTCGAATAGGCCTACTCACTATCATCCTGTGCAGCCCTGGCCAAATAATTAAGGACCCCATTGTCCACATTCCTGCCAGTTTCTAGCAGCTTTCTCCTTCTGTGGCCACGGCGGGAAATGACAGCAGGCTGTGGGGATGTCTCCAGTGGAATAGTTGGGCTGCTACTGTTTCCTGGATCATCCTGACTTCCTGGATGTGGTGTTGCTGCGGGTGGTGGTGCAGCTTCTTGGCCAGTTGTTGCCGTAGCTTGTGGTGCAACTGAAGATGTTGCAGGAGGGATGTCACTGGAAGGATGAGAAGATGGTCCAGCCACCTCTTCTCGTTCCCCAAACGGATCCTGTCAGTGAGGTTTGACTGTGTTTTGTTTGTAAAGTATGAGAATAATTATTGATAAATTAAAATTTTACCTTTATAAAACATATGTGTAATTTTGAATTATGTTTTTACTTACGGTCTCAGATCCATACTGGAATCTAAAAAGGAGAGTTGGTCATAATAAATATATTTCCTTTTTTATGAAGGCGCTGTTGCCCCACTCCTGGCCCACTGCTGCCTTTCTCGCCTATATTGGTCGTGTATGCTGCGCCATCGTCTCATTACATCTTCCACTGCAGTGATAGGGAAAAAAATAATGTATAAGGCTATTGTGCACAGTGGTACCACAATGTGTCAGGGATATAACAGATTTTAATGTGGCCTAGTAACCTGCATTTCTTAAAAATTACAAACAGCATAATATGAAATAATGGAAAACACATAGAATTTCAGGCCATAAGGACAGGGTCCTCTCCCCTCTGTAGCAGTATGTCATTGTAAATTTTTATAATGTAAACGACATCTAGAAAACTCTGTACGCAACCCCTTTCTCATGTCCAGCACCATGTAATTAATGGTGCTATATAAATAAATGAGACTAATGTTAATGAAAATATCATAAGGCCAAAATTCATGTAGGTAATGCAGTTTGCAATATTATTGATAGAGAAACATGAGTGTACTTACTTATCTGCCTCTGGACCTCACGTGGCCGCTGCTCATATTCTGGGAAAAGGATCCCACATATGCTTCTCCATGCTGCCTCTTTTCTGGCCTGGTTGGTATTATGGGCATCTCGCTGACCCATATTTCTGGCCTCTCTTGCACCAGGACCAGCAGGATTTCAACATTAATAATATTGGCCATGATGCAGGAGACTCCGTGTAGGCGTGCGGCAGACTTCCGGGATGTCTCTCTGGCTTTTTCAGCTAATTAGCATGTCTGAGCTTCATGATTGAGGGCTTGTCACATTTCCTGTCACCTGCTGAACTCTTGCTTATTTTACGCAAGTCACACTGTTGGTCCGTGTGTAATCCGTATTTTTTGCACACCCATAGACTTTCATTGGCGGATTTTTTTGTGCAATACGCTGACAAACGCAGCATGCTGCGATTTTCTACGCCCATAAAATACGGATGCGTAATATACGCCAAATAGGAGCTGCCCCATAGAGATTCATTGGTCCATGTGCAAGGTGTTGTTTTGTGCCTCGCATACATCCATAAAACTCTCTAGTGTGACGCCGGCCTAATTGTTTAGATAGGTCAAATGTTGTGACAGATCCCTTTTAATCACAGCCTATCTAAGCATTTTTTAATAGAACATCAAAAAGATCCTAGCCATCAGAAATTAATAATACTTGAACAAATACTTATGAATATTCCAAATAAATTCCAAAGATTAATAAACAGAATTCTTTTGGATATTCAAACTTGAAACTTTGGCAACTGAAGAACTGAATGAGAGGATCAAAAATACAAGATGTGATAGATTCAATTTCCCTAATGGGAAGTCCAATAAACTCCTTTCAAGTTTTTTTTCCTCAGTGTATTTTATTTTTTTTATTAGAGAGGTATATTTTTTCTTAAAGAAGTAGTTTTGTGTTCTCATTTGTTATTATATATCTATATGTTAATATACTTACTATAAGGAGTTACATTTTGGTGGCAGTAGACATACTTTCTGTAACACAAACCTTAGTTTCATGATTTTGGTTTTGAAACAAAAATAGCACTCAGTGGGTTATCATTGCCCTCCTTATTTGCAGTATGTGAAGAAAGCAAAAATGTCATGACACAGGATGGGGTTTTTCTCCCGTCCTGTTCAGGTAGGGGTTAATCTTGTTTTGCCTCTCTTTGGTTCAGGGAGGGCTATTTAGGTTTGCTGCTGGCCTGGTTCTGTGTCAGTGATACTTTTGCTTACCTGGCTTGAGTTCTTGACCCAGGTTATCATTCTGATAATGTTGTGCTTTGTGTGCTTGTGTATGCAGTGTATGACTCGGCTTAGACTCTGTTTCTGTTTCTGCCTCTTGATTCTGTACCGCTCTGTACTCTCTAGTTCTGACCCCTGGCCCTGTCTTTGACCACTCTCTGTCTTGTTCTTTTATCCTGCGCTCCCATCTGGCTACCAACCTCGGCCTGTTTCCCCCACCAACCTTCTGTCTCGTCCCTGGTTACTGCTCGTCTTCCGACTTCGGCTTGCCTGACTACGTACCCAGCATTCACCTAGCTGTCGGTTCTCGTTCATTCTCGGAGTTTGGCTCCGCCCCTGGTACCTTCCCGGCCATCACGTGATCTGCCAGGTCCTGCTCCGCTTTACCTCGAGCACTGTGGAGTCCATGCATTCCTTGGCTGTCTTACTTTTCACGTGCGGCAATCCATTGAAATTTATAGTCACAATGAGTGAATATACAAATACAGCACTTCCCTAAATCCCCTTGGATTTTTTTTCACATAATGAGGTTACCACTCCCATTTATTTACATGACACATCACTGCAGTTGTACAACATTATTTAGGCCTTTTTCTATCACTATGTGGAATGAGCTGTGTGCTCTGACCTCCTATCTCTATACTGTAAAAGCCTAAAATGTCACAATTTGACCGGACTCAATATTTTATCATGACTGAAAGAGTCCACCCTGATTGGCTGAGACTAGAGTTGAGCGACCTTGACCTTTTTAGAGTCGAGCCGGGTTTCGCGAAACCCGACTATCTCAAAAGTCGGGTCGAGTGAAATCGGCCGATTATGACGTAAAGTCGGGATCGACCGAAACACGAAACCCAATGCAAGTCAATGGGGCAGCATAGTCGGCAGTGAGTGGGGGCCAGGAAAACACCTAGAGTGCCCATTTTAATGTCAAAACCATCCATTTTTCTTAATGAAGCTTGTCAAGCGTAATTTACCTTATAATAATTGGAAGGCATTTGAAATTGGGGGTCATTTGGCTAAAGTTGTGGTGGGTAGGGCTGGTTCAAGTAATTAGTGGGCCCAGGAAATCTGGACCACGTCACGGCAGTGGAGCAGGGAGAGGTAAGTATTTCAACTTTGCAAGTGCTGTGAACCTGAGCAAGCAGGGGGGGCCACTCGTTGGCATTGGCACTGGCACAGGGCCCCTCAAAGTACAGCGGTGTGTTTGCACGGCGGGGGCGCCTCCCACCGGCAGCAACACTTTTGCGTACTATGAGAGGCCCTGTGCCAGTGACGTCGCCAACTAGTATTCCTCCCCCCACCTGATGAAGGAACCTGCACTTTCATCTGCACCTTCCTCTTTGTCCCCGTGTAAGGTGGTATGGTATGCGGGAAGAGCAACCTGACTTTCAGCAGGGTCACAATGTTGTTGTGTAGCGTGCACGGGGAATGTTGCGTTATGGGTCAATGTACCAGCAGACTCATCTATCACTGGCTGGGCAATGGGCAGGATGAGGAGGAAACACAGATATAGGCCCAAAGAATAAAGTTGGCTAAATGCAGTTCAAAATTGGTAACACAGGAATAACCAGGGGGCATTGCAGTGGAGGACAACTGGAATGAGAGGCTGACACAGAGAGTAGGCCCAAATCAGTAAGTAGTCGAAATGCAGTTCAAAATTGGCAACCGTAGTAAACAGGCGGCACAGCTTTGTTCAGTGGAGGAGAACAGCAAGGAGTGGCAGACACCGATAGTAGGCCCCAACCCAACTAGTAGGCCAAATGCAGTCTAACATTAACAACTACTTAACGAGCGCCTGAAAACGGAATTTCAGGACAGGAAACCAGGAGAACAGCAAGGAGCGGCAGACACTGTTAGTAGGCCCCAAACCAACTAGTACGCCAAATGCAGTTGTTCCATTTAACCACAATTTAACGAGAGCCTGAAGATAGAAGCTCAGGAAAGGCAACCTGGAGAACACCTTGGAGTGGAACACACCATCTCTCTCCACCCCATACCCATTTTGTAGGCCTAATGCAGTGTAGTTTTCTACAACTACTAAACGAGAGTCGGAAGACCGAAGCAATGGCAAGGAAACCTGGGGAACACCTTGGAGTGTAACACACCATCTCTCTCCACCCGATACCCATTTTGTAGGCCTAATGCAGTGTAGTTTTCTACAACTACTAAACGAGAGTCTGAAGATCGAAGCAATGGCGAGGAAACCTGGAGAACACCTTGGAGTGTAACACACCATCTCTCTCCACCCGATACCCATTTTGTAGGCCTAATGCAGTGTAGTTTTCTACAACTACTAAATGAGAGTCTGAAGATCGAAGCAATGGCGAGGAAACCTGGAGAACACCTTGGAGTGTAACACACCATCTCTCTCCACCCCATAGCCAATTTGGAGGCCTAATGCAGTGTAGTTTCCAACAACTACTAAACGAGAGCATTAAGATCGAAGCTCTGGAAAGGCAACCTGGAGAACACCTTGGAGTGGAACACACCATCTCTCTCCACCCTATACCCATTTTGTAGGCCTAATGCAGTGTAGTTTTCTACAACTACTAAACGAGAGTCGGAAGACCGAAGCAATGGCAAGGAAACCTGGGGAACACCTTGGAGTGTAACACACCATCTCTCTCCACCCGATACCCATTTTGTACGCCTAATGCAGTGTAGTTTTCTACAACTACTAAACGAGAGTCTGAAGATCGAAGCAATGGCGAGGAAACCTGGAGAACACCTTGGAGTGTAACACACCATCTCTCTCCACCCCATAGCCAATTTGGAGGCCTAATGCAGTGTAGTTTCCAACAACTACTAAACGAGAGCATTAAGATCGAAGCTCTGGAAAGGCAACCTGGAGAACACCTTGGAGTGGAACACACCATCTCTCTCCACCCTATACCCATTTTGTAGGCCTAATGCAGTGTAGTTTTCTACAACTACTAAACGAGAGTCGGAAGACCGAAGCAATGGCAAGGAAACCTGGGGAACACCTTGGAGTGTAACACACCATCTCTCTCCACACGATACCCATTTTGTAGGCCTAATGCAGTGTAGTTTTCTACAACTACTAAACGAGAGTCTGAAGATCGAAGCAATGGCGAGGAAACCTGGAGAACACCTTGGAGTGTAACACACCATCTCTCTCCACCCCATAGCCAATTTGGAGGCCTAATGCAGTGTAGTTTCCAACAACTACTAAACGAGAGCATTAAGATCGGAGCTCTGGAAAGGCAACCTGGAGAACACCTTGGAGTGGAACACACCATCTCTCTCCACCCTATACCCATTTTGTAGGCCTAATGCAGTGTAGTTTTCTACAACTACTAAACGAGAGTCGGAAGACCGAAGCAATGGCAAGGAAACCTGGGGAACACCTTGGAGTGTAATACACCATCTCTCTCCACCCGATACCCATTTTGTAGGCCTAATGCAGTGTAGTTTTCTACAACTACTAAACGAGAGTCTGAAGATCGAAGCAATGGCGAGGAAACCTGGAGAACACCTTGGAGTGTAACACACCATCTCTCTCCACCCCATAGCCAATTTGGAGGCCTACTGCAGTGTAGTTTCCAACAACTACTAAACGAGAGCATTAAGATCGAAGCTCTGGAAAGGCAACCTGGAGAACACCTTGGAGTGGAACACACCATCTCTCTCCACCCTATACCCATTTTGTAGGCCTAATGCAGTGTAGTTTTCTACAACTACTAAACGAGAGTCGGAAGACCGAAGCAATGGCAAGGAAACCTGGGGAACACCTTGGAGTGTAACACACCATCTCTCTCCACCCGATACCCATTTTGTAGGCCTAATGCAGTGTAGTTTTCTACAACTACTAAACGAGAGTCTGAAGATCGAAGCAATGGCGAGGAAACCTGGAGAACACCTTGGAGTGTAACACACCATCTCTCTCCACCCCATAGCCAATTTGGAGGCCTAATGCAGTGTAGTTTCCAACAACTACTAAACGAGAGCATTAAGATCGAAGCTCTGGAAAGGCAACCTGGAGAACACCTTGGAGTGGAACACACCATCTCTCTCCACCCTATACCCATTTTGTAGGCCTAATGCAGTGTAGTTTTCTACAACTACTAAACGAGAGTCGGAAGACCGAAGCAATGGCAAGGAAACCTGGGGAACACCTTGGAGTGTAACGCACCATCTCTCTCCACCCCATACCCAATTTGTAGGCCTAATGCAGCCTACTTTCCGACAACTACTAAACGAGAGCATGAAGATCGAAGCTCAGGAAAGGCAACCTGGGGAACACCTTGGAGTGTAACATACCCTCTCTCTACACCACGGAAGGGCTGATTCTTAGGAAGGAAGGCTGTCGGAAAGAAGCAGGGCGCGTCCGAGGGTGATTATATTCTTATTAGGTATATACTCACCCTCGGACGCGCCCTGCTTCTTTATTTGTAATGAATGTTTATTTGCAATGTGGTTTTGACTTACTCTATTTTTTTGGTAAATAATGATTTTATTATTTTCATTGTTTTGCATTTTCTTGGCAATAATATAAAGAAGACGCGACAGGACAACACTCGGTGGATGCCATATCTGTGTTTTAAATTGAAAAAAACTTTCAGTTAACTACTTGCAGGAGAAAGTTATTGTAGCTGGTGGCCATTTTTAGTACTGTACCAGATTTTTGTTGTATGTGTTTGTTTTTAATGTTAAAATGTCTGCATTTGATATCTCTCCAGTATTTTCTTTTTTATAAGCAAAATACTTATTTTTATATTTTCTGATGTTGGTTCCAGGGGAACACGGGCAGCAGTAGACAGGTCAGTGGAGGCCTAGTGGAAGGAGGGACCGCAGACAGGCTTCGAAGCCCTAACATAATAAATTGGGCTGGCTGTAGGCAATTTAAAATTGGTTCCAGGGGAACACGGGCAGCAGTAGACAGGTCAGTGGAGGCCTAGTGGAAGGAGGGACCGCAGACAGGCTTCGAAGCCCTAACATAATAAATTGGGCTGGCTGTAGGCAATTTAAAATTGGTTCCAGGGGAACACGGGCAGCAGTAGACAGGTCAGTGGAGGCCTAGTGGAAGGAGGGACCGCAGACAGGCTTCGAAGCCCTAACATAATAAATTGGGCTGGCTGTAGGCAATTTAAAATTGGTTCCAGGGGAACACGGGCGGCAGTAGACAGGTCAGTGGAGGCCTAGTGGAAGGAGGGACCGCAGACAGGCTTCAAAGCCCTAACATAATAAATTGGGCTGGCTGTAGGCAATTTAAAATTGGTTCCAGGGGAACACGGGCAGCAGTAGACAGGTCAGTGGAGGCCTAGTGGAAGGAGGGACCGCAGACAGGCTTCGAAGCCCTAACATAATAAATTGGGCTGGCTGTAGGCAATTTAAAATTGGTTCCAGGGGAACACGGGCAGCAGTAGACAGGTCAGTGGAGGCCTAGTGGAAGGAGGGACCGCAGACAGGCTTCGAAGCCCTAACATAATAAATTGGGCTGGCTGTAGGCAATTTAAAATTGGTTCCAGGGGAACACGGGCAGCAGTAGACAGGTCAGTGGAGGCCTAGTGGAAGGAGGGACCGCAGACAGGCTTCGAAGCCCTAACATAATAAATTGGGCTGGCTGTAGGCAATTTAAAATTGGTTCCAGGGGAACACGGGCGGCAGTAGACAGGTCAGTGAAGGCCTAGTGGAAGGAGGGACCGCAGACAGGCTTCGAAGCCCTAACATAATAAATTGGGCTGGCTGTAGGCAATTTAAAATTGGTTCCAGGGGAACACGGGCAGCAGTAGACAGGTCAGTGGAGGCCTAGTGGAAGGAAGGACCGCAGACAGGCTTCGAAGCCCTAACATAATAAATTGGGCTGGCTGTAGGCAATTTAAAATTGGTTCCAGGGGAACACGGGCGGCAGTAGCCAGGTCAGTGTAGTAGTAGTGGAAAGAACGGGCCGCAGACAGGCTTCGAAGGCCTAACATAACAAAAATTGGGCTGTAGGCAATTTAAAATTGGTTCCAGGGGAACACGGGCGGCAGTAGACAGGTCAGTGGAGGCCTAGTGGAAGGAGGGACCGCAGACAGGCTTCGAAGCCCTAACATAATAAATTGGGCTGGCTGTAGGCAATTTAAAATTGGTTACAGGGGAACCCGGGCAGCAGTAGACAGGTCAGTGGAGGCCTAGTGGAAGGAGGGACCGCAGACAGGCTTCGAAGGCCTAACATAAGAAAAATGTCAATACAATGGTATTGACAGTGCCAGGCATTGAAGGATGTCAGCGCATAGACTAAACATTGGTGGAGCTGTGAGAGAAAATTTTGCAAGTGGTAGAGCACTGTTTGACCTGGGGGGGGGGACTGTCTTGTGGCCGGCGGTACAGGCCCAGGGCCCCTCATATTACAACGGTGTGTCTGACGTTGGGTGCGCACCACCACCGCCATACACTTTATTGTACTATGAGGGACCTAGTGGCAGTGCCGTCGACCAAAAGCGGGCACACCCACCTCTTCAGACAAACAGTACTCTCACGGGTGCTGGCGCCAAGTGGCGATACCACGGCCCCGTGTGGGGACTTTGGCCATTTAGGGAGGTGTTAACATGTCGGATGCTGGACAATCAGGTGCTGCAAATTACGAGATTGGAAAAGTCGTTCAGAATAGTCCACAGGCAAGACCTTTACATAGGAAAGCTAGGTGTCAGCCGGGCAAGGTGGGGCAAAAGATTTCGAAATCCAGTTGTGGTTCATTTTAATGAAGGTTAGATCATCTACATTTTGGGTAGCCAGACGAGTCCTTTTTTCTGTTAGTATTGAACCTGCAGCACTGAATACTCTTTCTGATAGGACACTAGCTGCCGGGCAAGCAAGCTCCTGCAATGCATATTCTGCCAATTCTGGCCAGGTGTCTAATTTTGATGCCCAGTAATCAAATGGGAATGACGGTTGAGGGAGAACGTCGATAAGGGATGAAAAATAGTTAGTAACCATACTGGACAAATGTTGTCTCCTGTCACATTGAATTGATGCTGCAGTACCTGTCCTGTCTGCGGTCATAGCAAAATCACTCCACAACCTGGTCAGAAAACCCCTCTGGCCAACGCCACTTCTGATTTCTGCCCCTCTAACACCTCTGGTCTGCTGGCCCCTGCAGCTCGTGTTAGAACGATCACGGGCGCTGTGTGCAGGGAATGCCAGAAGCAAACGGTCAATAAGAGTTGATTGTTTGGTTGCTAATATTAGTTCCAAGTTCTCATGTGGCATTATATTTTGCAATTTGCCTTTATAGCGAGGATCAAGGAGGCAGGCCAACCAGTAATCGTCATCGTTCATCATTTTTGTTATGCGTGTGTCCCTTTTGAGGATACGTAAGGCATAATCCGCCATGTGGCCCAAAGTTCCAGTTCTCAAATCTGTGGTTGTGCTTGGTTGAGGGGCAGTTTCAGGCAAATCCACGTCACTTGTGTCCCTCCAAAAACCAGAACCCGGCCTTGCCGCGCCAACAATTTCCACTGGCCCCGGAAAAGCTTCCTCATTAAAAATATAATCATCCCCATCATCCTCCTCGTCCTCCTCCTCCTGTTCGCCCGCTACCTCGTCCTGTACACTGCCCTGGCCAGACAATGGCTGACTGTCATCAAGGCTTTCCTCTTCCTCAGCTGCAGACGCCTGATCCTTTATGTGCGTCAAACTTTGCATCAGCAGACGCATTAGGGGGATGCTCATGCTTATTATGGCGTTGTCTGCACTAACCAGCCGTGTGCATTCCTCAAAACACTGAAGGACTTGACACATGTCTTGAATCTTCGAGCACTGCACACCTGACAACTCCATGTCTGCCATCCTACTGCCTGCCCGTGTATGTGTATCCTCCCACAAAAACATAACAGCCCGCCTCTGTTCGCACAGTCTCTGAAGCATGTGCAGTGTTGAGTTCCACCTTGTTGCAACGTCTATGATTAGGCGATGCTGGGGAAGGTTCAAAGAACGCTGATAGGTCTGCATACGGCTGGAGTGTACGGGCGAACGGCGGATATGTGAGCAAAGTCCACGCACTTTGAGGAGCAGGTCGGATAACCCCGGATAACTTTTCAGGAAGCACTGCACCACCAGGTTTAAGGTGTGAGCCAGGCAAGGAATGTGTTTCAGTTGGGAAAGGGAGATGGCAGCCATGAAATTCCTTCCGTTATCACTCACTACCTTGCCTGCCTCAAGATCTACAGTGCCCAGCCACGACTGCGTTTCTTTCTGCAAGAACTCGGACAGAACTTCAGCGGTGTGTCTGTTGTCGCCCAAACACTTCATTGCCAATACAGCCTGCTGACGTTTGCCAGTAGCTGCCCCATAATGGGAGACCTGGTGTGCAACAGTGGCAGCTGCGGATGGAGTGGTTGTGCGACTGCGGTCTGTGGACGAGGTCTCGCTTCTGCAGGAGGACGAGGAGGAGGAGGAGGGGGTGCGAACGGCTACAGCCAACTGTTTCCTAGACCGTGGGCTAGGCAGAACTGTCCCAAACTTGCTGTCCCCTGTGGACCCTGCATCCACCACATTTACCCAGTGTGCCGTGATGGACACGTAACGTCCCTGGCCATGCCTACTGGTCCATGCATCTGTTGTCAGGTGCACCTTTGTGCTCACAGATTGCCTGAGTGCATGGACGATGCTCTCTTTAACATGCTGGTGGAGGGCTGGGATGGCTTTTCTGGAAAAAAAGTGTCGACTGGGTAGCTCGTAGCGTGGTACAGCGTAGTCCATCAGGGCTTTGAAAGCTTCGCTTTCAACTAACCGGTAGGGCATCATCTCTAACGAGATTAGTTTAGCTATGTGGGCGTTCAAACCCTGTGTACGCGGAAGCGAGGCTAAGTACTTCCTTTTTCTAACCATAGTCTCATGTAGGGTGAGCTGGACTGGAGAGCTGGAGATCGTGGAACTAGCGGGGGTGCCGGTGGACATGGCAGACTGAGAGACGGTGGGAGATGGTATTGTTGCCGCCGGTGCCCTAGATGCAGTGTTTCCTACTACAAAACTGGTGATTCCCTGACCCTGACTGCTTTGGCCTGGCAAAGAAACCTGCACAGATACTGCAGGTGGTGCAGAAAATGGTGGCCCTACACTGCCGGAAGGGATGTTGCGTTGATGACTAGCTTCATTGGCCGAGGGTGCTACAACCTTAAGGGACGTTTGGTAGTTAGTCCAAGCTTGCAAATGCATGGTGGTTAAATGTCTATGCATGCAACTTGTATTGAGACTTTTCAGATTCTGCCCTCTGCTTAAGGTAGTTGAACATTTTTGACAGATGACTTTGCGCTGATCAATTGGATGTTGTTTAAAAAAATGCCAGACTGCACTCTTTCTAGCATCGGATACCTTTTCAGGCATTGCAGACTGAGCTTTAACCGGATGGCCACGCTGTCCTCCAACAGGTTTTGACTTTGCCACGCGTTTTGGGCAAGATACGGGCCCGGCAGATGGAACCTGTTTCGATGTTGATGCCTGCTGCGGCCCCTCCTCCTCCGCTTCAGAACTGCTGCCGCCTACACCCTGTTCCCCCAATGGCTGCCAATCGGGGTCAAGAACTGGGTCATCTATTACCTCTTCTTGTAGCTCGTGTGCAACTTCGTCTGTGTCACCGTGTCGGTCGGTGGTATAGCGTTCGTGATGGGGCAACATAGTCTCATCAGGGTCTGATTCTTGATCAGCACCCTGCGAGGGCAATGTTGTGGTCTGAGTCAAAAGACCAGCATAGTAGTCTGGCTGTGGCTGTGCATCAGTGCACTCCATGTCAGATTCAACTTGTAATGGGCATGGACTGTTAACTGCTTCACTTTCTAAGCCAGGGACGGTATGTGTAAAGAGCTCCATGGAGTAACCCGCTGTGTCGCCTGCTGCATTCTTCTCTGTTGTTGTTTTTGCTGAAGAGGACAAGGAAGCGACTTGTCCCTGACCGTGAACATCCACTAACGACGCGCTGCTTTTACTTTTACCAGTTTCACGAGAGGAGGCAAAAGAGCTAGAGGCTGAGTCAGCAAGATAAGCCAAAACTTGCTCTTGCTGCTCCGGCTTTAAAAGCGGTTTTCCTACTCCCAGAAAAGGGAGCGTTCGAGGCCTTGTGTAGCCAGACGACGAACCTGGCTCCACAGCTCCAGACTTAGGTGCAATATTTTTTTTCCCACGACCACCTGATGCTCCACCACTACCACTACCCTCATTACCAGCTGACAATGAACGCCCCCGGCCACGACCTCTTCCACCAGACTTCCTCATTGTTTTAAAAACGTTACCAAACTAACGGTATTTGTTGCTGTCACACAACTAACACGGTGAGCTATAACTTCAGTATGATTTAGCTACCCCTTTACAGGTGGGTGAGACCACAACGAAAATCAGGCACAATGTTACACACTCTGTTGTTGGTGGCAACAAATGAGAGAGATGCCACACACGCAGGACTGTCACTGAAGCGCAAATGTAAATATTAATCTCCCACTGATTTTTTTTTTTTTTTTTAAAAGGGAGACATTAGAAAAAAAAAATAATAAAAAAAAATGATTTTTTAAGGAAGAATTTATAAACCAAATAAAATGAAATGATTGTTTCAGGGAGAATTTAGAAAACAAATAAAAAAAAAATAGGCTTTCTATGGCCCACTGAGTGAGAGAGGACGCACACAGGAGTCAGGAGTGGCACACAAGCCCAGAGGCCAATATTTTTCTCCCACTGATTGATTTAGTGATTTTTTCAGGTAGATTTTGGAACCCAAATCAAGCAAAAAAATTAATAGGCTTTCTATGGCCCACAATTGGAGAGATAGAGATGGCACACCCCGGAGTCAAGACTGGCACACAAGCAGAAAGGGCAATATTAATCTCCCACTGATTTGATTTTTTTTTTTTTTCAGGGAGACTTTAGAAAAAAAAAATACAAAAAAATGAATTTTTCAGGAAGAATTTAGAAACCAAATAAAATAAAATGATTGTTTCAGGGAGAATTTAGAAAACAAATAAAAAAAAATAGGCTTTGTAGGGCCCACTGAGTGAGAGAGGACGCACACAGGAGTCAGGAGTGGCACACAAGCCCAGAGGCCAATATTTTTCTCCCACTGATTGATTTAGTGATTTTTTCAGGTAGAGTTTGGAACCCAAATCAAGCAAAAAAATTAATAGGTTTTCTATGGCCCACAATTGGAGAGAGAGAGATGGCACACCCAGGAGTCAAGACTGGCACACAAGCAGAAAGGGCAATATTAATCTCCCACTGATTTGATTTTTTTTTTTTTTCAGGGAGACTTTAGAAAAAAAAAATACAAAAAAATGAATTTTTCAGGAAGAATTTAGAAACCAAATAAAATAAAATGATTGTTTCAGGGAGAATTTAGAAAACAAATAAAAAAAAAATAGGCTTTGTAGGGCCCACTGAGTGAGAGAGGACGCACACAGGAGTCAGGAGTGGCACACAAGCCCAGAGGCCAATATTTTTCTCCCACTGATTGATTTAGTGATTTTTTCAGGTAGAGTTTGGAACCCAAATCAAGCAAAAAAATTAATAGGTTTTCTATGGCCCACAATTGGAGAGAGAGAGATGGCACACCCAGGAGTCAAGACTGGCACACAAGCAGAAAGGGCAATATTAATCTCCCACTGATTTGATTTTTTTTTTTTTTCAGGGAGACTTTAGAAAAAAAAAATACAAAAAAATGAATTTTTCAGGAAGAATTTAGAAACCAAATAAAATAAAATGATTGTTTCAGGGAGAATTTAGAAAACAAATAAAAAAAAAATAGGCTTTGTAGGGCCCACTGAGTGAGAGAGGACGCACACAGGAGTCAGGAGTGGCACACAAGCCCAGAGGCCAATATTTTTCTCCCACTGATTGATTTAGTGATTTTTTCAGGTAGATTTTGGAACCCAAATCAAGCAAAAAAATAAATAGGCTTTCTATGGCCCACAATTGGAGAGAGAGAGATGGCACACCCAGGAGTCAAGACTGGCACACAAGCAGAAAGGGCAATATTAATCTCCCACTGATTTGATTTTTTTTTTTTTTTCAGGGAGACTTTAGAAAAAAAAAAATAAAAAAAAAATGATTTTTTCAGGAATAATTTAGAAACCAAATAAAATAAAATGATTTTTTCAGGGAGAATTTAGAAAACAAATAAAACAAAAAATAGGCTTTCTAGGGCCCACTGAGTGAGAGAGGACGCACACAGGAGTCAGGAGTGGCACACAAGCCCAGAGGCCAATATTTATCTCCCACTGATTGATTTATTGATTTTTTCAGGTAGAATTTAGAACCCAAATCAACCAAAAAAATAAATAGGCTTTCTATGGCCCACTATTGGTGAGAGAGATGGCACGCTCAGGACTGGCACACAAGCCCAGAGGCCAATATTAATCTCCCACTTTTTTTTTTTTCCAGGGAAAATTTATAAACCCAATAAAAAAAATAATAAATAGGCTTTCTATGGCCCACTATCTGAGAGAGAGAGAGAGAGCACGCTTAGGACTGGCACACAAGCCCAAAGGCCAATATTAATCTCCCACTGATTGATTTATTGATTTTTTCAGGTAGAATTTAGAACCCAAATCAAGCAAAAAAATTAATAGGCTTTCTATGGCCCACTGAGTGAGAGATGGCACACACAGGAGTCAGGAGTGGCACACAAGCCCTGAGGCCAATATTTTTCTCCCACTGATTGATGTTGTGATTTTTTCAGGTAGATTTTGGAACCCAAATCAAGCAAAAAAATAAATAGGCTTTCTATGGCCCACTGAGTGAGAGATGGCACACACAGGAGTAAGGAGTGGCACACAAGCCCTGAGGCCAATATTTTTCTCCCACTGATTGATGTAGTGATTTTTTCAGGTAAATTTTAGAACCCAAATCAAGCAAAAAAATAAATAGGCTTTCTATGGCCCACTGAGTGAGAGATGACACAGACAGGGATGGCACTCTAGCAGAAATGCCAATCTTAATCTCCCACAAAAAAAAAAAGGAACTGTCCTTCAATTACTATCTCCCTGCAGTAATCTCAGCCAGGTATGGCAGGCAGCAATAAGGAGTGGACTGATGCACAAATTAAATAAAAAGTGTGGACAAACAAACAAGATAGCTGTGCAGAAAGGAAGGAACAAGAGGATTTGTGCTTTGAAAAAAGCAGTTGGTTTGCACAGCGGCGTACACACAGCAATGCAGCTATCAGGGAGCCTTCTAGGGCAGCCCAATGAGCTACAGCGCTGAGAAAAAAAAAATGTAGCTTCCACTATCCCTGCACACCGAAGGTGGTGTTGGACAGTGCAAATCGCTACAGCACAAGCGGTTTGGTGGTTAATGGACCCTGCCTAACGCTATCCCTGCTTCTGACGAAGCGGCAGCAACCTCTCCCTAAGCTCAGATCAGCAGCAGTAACATGGCGGTCGGCGGGAACGCCCCTTTATAGCCCCTGTGACGCCGCGGACAGCAAGCCAATCACTGCAATGCCCTTCTCTAAGATGGTGGGGACCAGGACCTATGTCATCACGCTGCCCACACTCTGCGTTTACCTTCATTGGCTGAGAAATGGCGCTTTTCGCGTCATTGAAACGCGACTTCGGCGCGAAAGTCGCGTACCGCATGGCCGACCCCGCACAGGGGTCGGATCGGGTTTCATGAAACCCGACTTTGCCAAAAGTCGGCGACTTTTGAAAATGTTCGACCCGTTTCGCTCAACCCTAGCTGAGACCATGAGATGCATTAGCTACAGGGCATTATAGGGACGCACGTGCAGCTGTACCTGATGTCATAGGCCCACTCACCTAATCTTCAGCAGTGTGTCAAATGACACTGGACATATATATATTTATTTGTTTTGGCGATCCTCGTGAATTGAATGATAGAGTATTCGAACTCACGGGGGCCTGCAAATTTAAGGAATTTCGAGTCGAAATCGATCATCCGTGAATTAATTCTCATGTCTTGTGACAATATATCAAAGCTGTAGGTCAAGGACTGCCATGCTAACGTAATACCATTGATTTTGGATAGTTCTCTAAGCCAACTGTTTTATTCCTTAAGCTGGATGTAACAGAGCTGATGCCAGGGAGGAGGAAGTGAAGCAGAAAGGTACAAAACTACATGAAAAATGGCAGAAAAGGTATTTGGGGATCTTTAGTGGCACTATCTTTAGGCATTTATGGCAAATCCAGTGCCTTGTTAGTTTGTTCACTGTATTTTATAGTTGTATTTTTTATGTAACTCCCTTCTCATGTACAGCACCATGGAATCAATAGTGCTCTAAAATAAATAATACTACTATTAATAAGTAAGTTAGGGTAATGGACAACCTCTTTAAATTACTTAAACATGTTGCTGTGATAAAAGTCTTCTTATTCTGTAGTTATATTTTTACTGCAACACTGCAAAAAAGTGATGTTTTATTGGAAATGTATTAATTACTGGATCTTCTATTTTCTAATTTGTATTAGTTTATCAATGTCACTTACTGATTTCAGTAATTCTAAAAAAAGATATGAATTTTATCCAGCAGACAAATATCACAATGGACTTGATGATGACTGATACACTTTGGTATCAATTTTAGTCCCCAAAAGATGAATAGAATCTGTCAACAGATCCATCATGATCATTCTTCCTGTGCTAACTTAGCCTTACACCCTATCTCTGCTTAAGTATATGCCCCTATTCTGTCACTCAAGAGAAGGATCCAAGCAAATCTGAAATCTGACTCACCATAGATCTAATTAATTTTGACAGGAAGATACAAGCAAAGGTGTTTTTCAATTGTTTAATTTGTTTCTAGACTCGATTTGTTTTCACAGTGAAAGGTAGGGGGGAATTTTGTACTTTCCTAGGCATTTTGTACTTATTGTAGCTGCATTACTCTTTATCAAAGCCTTCCAAGAAAATGTTTAGAATATCTGTGGACTATGCTAGTCTTTACGTCCCCGATAAAACATGTAGTCAGCTTTATAAAGAGGGTCTGAGATCTGATTGGTAGGGTTTTTTGTATCAATATATGTGAGTTGCAATATAATGCTGAATTTTCTTCTTTTGATTCATAGGTTTGTGTATCGACCATAATTAGAGGCGTTAGCCATTAGCTGTATTTCTTTAGAAGAGATTTTAAAAGTGACTGATGTGTCAGGGTACAGGATAAAACCTGAAAACTGAAATTTTCTTGCAAAGGAGAAGACTAAAGACTTCATAATTTTTCCTCACTGCCAAATATAAATCACAAGGGATACAAATTAATTATGGTAAAATGGTGCGAGTGTGAGCAGGTTGCGGGATGCAGTAACAGACAGGAGGCAGAGCAAGGGTTAAAGTTAATTTTACTGAAACAGGGGTATACTCCATGCAGGGAGGGGAAAGTAGAAGCAGGGATACGGCAGGTGATATGAGCACAATCGGTGTGCTGAGGGAGGTAATGAGGGCAAAAGGTATAACAACTGTTCATTAAGGGTAAACTTATCAGTCTCATGGCTTCCTGACTGCAGAGTCTTAGGTTCTAACGGTGGTGCCAATGCGGTCAGCACGTGATGAATTTGGTGTCGTCCTGCAGGCATTGATGATCTGGTTCCTGGCTGCGATGATGGGTCCTCGATGTCTTACATGGGGTCCTGGGTCCAAGATTTGGATTGCAGAGCGAAGAGCAGACTCCAACATTGCCAGGGCTAGACAAAGCTCGGCAGAAGTATGCGGGTGAGAGAGGGAACAGTTCTCGGTAAGTCACCTGGTGTTTCTTAGGCGGCACGAGCACGTTATTTACTGGCCCGTTATGTTGTGTACCTTGAGCAGTGGGAGCCAACAGGCAAAATATAGTTCTCCGGTCACAGTCTTTATAAGTGGCAGCAGGGACAATATAGCGAGGACCTGCGCTGTCACGGTGCTCAGACGACAGAGCACCAAACTTCCCCTGCAGTGCGCTGCATGCTCCCGCCAAATCTGCCTGCCTTTTCATAAGCTCTGCCCTTTTTATCCTAGCTACATCCCCTGCTGTCGAGTACAAAGGTTGGTCCTGGTCTCTAAGCTTTCCCCCAGACAACAAAGATGACAGTCCCGACAGTTCCGGACCTGGATCAAGAAAGGTACCCCTGGTCCGGTCTCTCTTCTTACACTTCCCCTCTCCTTTTGCTCGCCATTTCATGTGCGAGAATTCTTGTAGTTTGCGTTGACATTCTACTAGTCCTTGAACAATTTGTTGCCAAATAAATTGGTCTTGATCTTATCTGTTGGGGGGGGTAATCTGGTTGTGGCCTGATCGGAGCGCCTTAGGTCAGAAGGAGAAGTTGAATCAGGTTGAGTAGTCGAGTTGGGCTGAACAGATGAGGGCAGGGATGCACCCATTTCCAATGGAGCAACCACTTCAGGAACTTCAGGAACCTCAGGAACTTCAGGAACGTGTCCCTCTCTTGGATTTACAGGTGACAGATCAGGCAACTCTTCGTCTTAACAATCAGCAATGGCCGGAGGGAACATATCAGGAGCACTTTTCACCTTTTCAGTTTTGTCAGGATCTTTCGACAAACAGGGACGTAGCACATTGAGGTGAACAAATCGAGTGGGAGCATCTTCTTCCCCTTCAGGTTGAATTTCATAGACGGGCCCTTCCTGGCTGATTCTCCGCTTTACCCGATACAGGGTTTTTTCCCACCTGTACTCCAGTTTGTCCCTAGGAGACTTATCTCGGACCAACACTCGGTCCCTTGTTTGAAGAGCTGTCCCTCACAGAGGAGCTGTCTCTGGATGCTCAAGTTCCTGAAACCTGGTCTGCACCAGGCAATGTAGTGTCTGCAGACAATGACGATGTTCTTGGACCCAGGTGGACACCTTCGTCCGTGGTTAGTCCTCCTCTGGATCCAACTCCAACTCGATGATCTCCCTTCCTGGCTGGCCGAACAGCAGGGTATATGGAGTGTAACCGGTGGTGCGATGTACTCGGTTGTTATACACCCACACTAACTCAGCTACAAATTCAGGCCACCTGGCTTTTCAGTCTTCCTCTAATGTCCTTAACATCTGGATAAGAGTCCGATTGAACCATTCACATGCTCCATTTCCCTGAGGGTGATAAGGCGTCGTCCGAGATTTTTCGATCTGGTATAGGCGATGCATTTCTTCCATCACTCACCCTAAAAACAGGCACCTTGATCGGAGTGGATTCTCTTTGGGCAGCCGTACACTTGAATGAAATTCCTGCAAATGGCATGTGCTGCTGATTTGGCAGTTTGGTCATGTGTCAGAGTCACAACGGCAAACTTAATGAAGTGGTCCGTCATTACTAGACATATGCTCATATCCTTGGTGGGCCAGACCTATCGTCAGATAATTTATCATCAATACTTCGAGCGGAGCAGAAGTCACGATGGTCTATGTGGTAGCTCTCGACTCCAGAGGCTTAGCTAATTTGCAGTTTCTACATTGCCGACAGGCCTCTTCCACCATGGCTTTCAGGCGAGGATGGTAATCTATCTTTTGCAGCCACTGAAAAGTCTTCTCTTCACCAAAGTGAGCTCCTCTTTCGTGTGCTTCTCTGGCCACCTTAGGCAGCAGTTCCTCGGGGATCACCACCTGCCAGGTAACACCCAGTTCCTGTTGTAACTGAATTTTCCGGTACAATAGTCCACTCTTCAGCAGGAGCTTTTCCCACTGTTGAAGGATTTGCAGAGTCCCAGGGGTCAGGGCGTCTCTCTCTCTTTGACTGGGAAGTTGTTTCAGAGTTACCCATTGTTTCATTTGAGCAAGTTCCCCATCATCTTATTGTAACCGGACCCACTCATCACGAGACCGTCCCAGTATGCATACCCGAGTCACTGCCTGTACCTGTTCCTGAATAGCTGCCAACATCCTGGCAGAATCCCAGAACTCAGGAACCTCTTCAGCCTCCTGATCTTCCTCACGGTTGGGCCCAGGCCTTTTGTGTGTCACTCTGGATAAGGCATTGGCGTGAGTATTCTCAGTCCTCCGCTTGTAGGTGATTTTATATTGAAACTTCGCCATCCGAGCCACCCAGCGCTGCTCCAGGACCACAAGTTTTGTATTTTGCTGGTGGCCAGAAGGTTATTATTGGTGCGTACCAGGACTTCAGAGACATACAAATAATCCGCAAACTTCTCAGTCATGGCCCACATCAATGCCAACAGCTCCAGCTTGAACAAACTGGAATTGTTTGGATTCCATTTGGAGTCATGTAAGGACCGGCTTGCGTAGGTGATTACCCATTATTTTCCATCTTGGATCTGAGACAACACAACTCTGAGTCCATGCAAGCTTCCATCAGTGTGGAGAATATACGGCTGGGAGAGGTCTGCATAGGCTAACACTGGCGCATCAGTCAAAGCCACCTTCAAGGCTCAAAATGCTTTCTCCTGACATTCACCCCATGGAATAGTCCTGTTCTTTGCACCAGATGGCACCCCCTTTAACTGTTCTAGCAACGGGTTCACAATGCGAGTAAAGTTTTTTACGAATTGCCGATAATACCCGGTGAGCCCAAGGAAGGCCTATTCATCTTTCATGGTCTTTGGGGTAGGCCAATCCTGTACTGTGGAATTTTTTTCATGGGATGGTCTCACCCCTTCTGCAAAGATAACATGTCCCAAGTTCTCAATCTGGGTGCGAAATAAATGACACTTCTGAGGTGTCACTTTCAAACCGTGTCTCTGAAGACGGCTCAGCACCTGTTCCAGTCTTTGCAGATGTTCCTCGAATGTGGTGGCGTACACAATGATATCATCCATATCAATAAGAGTTGCCTCAAAGTGTAAGTCACCTAGACACCTCTCCATCAGTCGATGGAACGTACCAGGAGCGTTAGCCAGGCCAAATGGCATCTGGTTGAATTCGTACAGGCTCATAGGTAGTATAAAATCCGTCTTTGCTTGGTCATGCTCAGACATAAGTACTTGCCAAAAGCCACTGGCTAGATCCAATGATGAGAAGATTTGCACGCTTCCCAGTGCAGACAATGATTCCTCAATCCTGGGGAGAGACTATGAATCTCACACAGTGCAGGCATTCAGTTTGCGGTAGTCCACACAGAAGCGTAAAGTTCCATCTTCTTTCACACCAGCACAATTGGAGCAGCCTACTGGCTCTGACTCTCTTCAATAACACCATTCTGTAACATGTGGGTCAGCATCCCCTTTACTTCTTGGTACATTTGTGGTGGAATTTGTCAGTATCGCTCTCTTATGGGCACGGCATTTCAAGTTGGTATCTCATGGGTGATGGCCGTAGTGCAGCCGAAATCGTCCTCGTGACGTGCAAACACATCTTGATATCGCCGTAATAGAGCTTCTACATTCTGGACCTGCTGTGGTGTAAGTTCTGTTAATTCAGCCCACATTTGCTCCAGAATACAGCATCCCTCTCGCAGGTGCTGAGGTTCTGGTACCGAAGACGTATCTACGGCCACGGTCCAAGGATCTCCTTGTTTCACTGTCATCTGTACAGGTTGTGGTGGTATCAGGTCCTCCGGCATGCCCAGAATTTGCGCAACTTCACTCCACGGTGGGAGCGTGAGATTGTCTTCTCTCAGATTAACACATCACACTGGGAAAATCCCGTCGTGCACAGTAGCTAACGTCCGCTCATCGAGGGGTCCTAGAGGTAATTGCTCCATACAAGCTGGCTCTATCTGGATTTCGACTTCTTCTAGAGGGGTACAAGCTTGGATGGGCAGTGTAAGCGTGGTCTGCCCTGGGGGCAGAACCAGGTTGGCTGCAGCTGGGACAATCACTTTCCCCAACATCTTCCCATCACTAGAGGTTTCTGGAGCTTGGGCCGTACGGATTAGCTGTTGGAACACTCTCCTTTGGGGAGTGTTAGGGCTCCACTGTTTTAGGAACACATCTGGGGACCACTCCCTTTTGGCCCAGATCTTTACCACAGACGGTGATTTGCATTCAGACTTTCCCTGCGACTGGGATGAGTAGGTTATTGGCAGTCATCAACTTTATCACCGAGCCCCATTCAGGCCACATTGCTTCAGGGAAATGTCGTCAGAAGTACGTTTCAGGCATTGTGGTCACCTATGAGTCGGTGTCAACCAGACATCGGCCGGCCGGACCATCCATTTCGGCCCAGAGAAGAGGTCATATGGAAACTAGACTTGTGGGACTTCTGATTATTCTTCTTGACTGTTCAGGCTCCAGGCAGCGTCCCCCAGCCCCAGAGCCTCCTAGTTTAATGGACGTCGCTGCAAGGGTCAGCTTTGTCGTATACAACCCTGAGCCAAATATCCAAGTTCACCACAGTTATAGCATGTAGGGAGTTCTCTGCGGGACGTTCTCACTTCGCAATGAGGTTCAGGACCAGTTCGACCCCCTGGCGAGTTGGATGCAACTGGTTTCTTCTTGGAATCAGCCAATTCTTCTCGTATTCCCTGGATTTCTTTCAGCAACTCTTCCACCCATCTTGGTTCGGTGGCCATTGTCACAGATACCTCCCTGCTCCGGACCTTCCCCGCTGGGACTGTCACCCCCTGCTCCTGCTCTTGCATACGCTCTTCACTTCCCATTTCAGAAAAGGTCATGTGTGGATTTACCTACAAGCGCTCGTTCAAGGCCTGTTTCAGCAGCACGCCTCACAAACCCATTACAAACTGATCGCACAGTACTATGTCAGTAGACCCTATGCCCATGCCATCTTTTCTAGTAATGGCAGTGTGGATCTCCTATAGCGCACATGTACTGGGTCACCGTCACCCCCCCTTTGCACCCGGCAAAATAAACGCGTGCATAACGCCCCTACGTCCATGGGGCCTCTGTGTGTTTCTTCGGGTATCTTCAATACCTTATTAAAAGTGTTCCATCCTCGAGGGGGCATAGCATAACAGAATCTCTCACCTCCCCATTTAAAGCCGTCATGGCAACCTCCGCCTCTAATGCAGGAGTCATGGAGTGCATCCTCATCATTCCCCGGGTTTGCTCAGTCTAGCTCCATAGCATTGTGTTGTTCCCAGTAAACTTCGGGAGGTTATTTAACATTGCCCCTAGGGATATGCTGGACCTTGGGACCCCCGTACTGCTTGGTCTGTCACCTCCATGCTGTTGGACTGCATCTTGCCAACTATGCCAAGTGTGAGCAGGTTGTGGGATGCAGTAATGGACAAGAGGCAGAGCCAGCGTTAAAGTTAATTTCACTGAAACAGGGGTATACACCACGCAAGGAGCAGAAAGTAGAGGCATGGATATGGCAGGTGATATGAGCACAATCGGTGTGCTGGGGGAGGTAATGAGGTCAAAAGGTATAACAACTGTTCACTAAGGGTAAACTTATCAGTCTGATGGCTTCCTGACTGCAGAGTCTTAAGTTCTAATGGTGGTGCCGACGCGGTCAGCAGGTGATGAATCCAGTGTCGTCCTGCAAGTGTTGATGATCGGGTTCCTGGCAGTGGCGATGGGTCCTCGATGTCCTACACAGTGTCTTGTGTCCAAGATTTGGATTGCAGAGCAAAGAGCAGTCTCCAACACTGCCGGAGCTTAACAGAGCTTGGCAGAAGTATGCAGGTGAGAGAGGGAACAGTTCTCAGTAAGTTACCCGGTGTTCCTTAGGCGGCATACGTGCGTTATTTACTGGCCCGTTATGTTGTGTACCTTGTGTACCTTGAGCAGTGGGAGCCAGCAGGCAAAATACAGTTCTCCAGTCACAATCTTTGTAAGTGGCAGTAGGGACAATATAGCGCGTACCTGCATTGTCACGGTGCTCAGAGGACCGAGCATCAAACTTCCCCTGCTGCATACTGTGTGCCAAGTCTGACTGCCTTTTCACGTGATCTGCCTTTTTATCCTAGCTACACCCCTGCTGTCGTGTGCAAAGGTCGGTCCGAGTCTCTAAGCTTTCCCCCAGACAGACAGTCCTGACAGTTCCGGACCCGGCGCAAGAAAGGTACCCCCGGTCCGATCCCTCTTCTTACACCAGAGCAAACCTAACATAAGGCTGGAGGTACTGTCTTCTGGAGTGGCTTGGTGGACAATTTTAAAGGGATTGTCACATGAAGACATCCCAGATAAGATACATTCTGAGAATAGATGTTGCAGATTGGAATCTTGCATGTAATGTCTGGACAGTCTAGACTACCAATGCATCCAAAATAGAACATAAGTGACTTTTGAGGTTCTCTGAAAGGTAGGATAAATATATTGATACAGCTTTTATTAATGTTGATGTTTCAAAAGTAAGATGAAGGTGTCATAAATATGGCGTCATGCACAAATACTATATTTTTCATATAATGTACATATTTATGTGTATTACATATATATGTATCTATGCTAGGAAACTGAAGCAGAGTCTTTGATTCACATATTCACATAAGAGTTAAAGGTGGATTTTTTGGAAATAAACAAGTCAAATAATGACTTTAGTAAATGTAACAAGTTAAAAAGGAATTATACTTTTACCCTGATTCAACATATCTAGCAATAATTAATGACTAAATATAATTTCTATTTCAACCTTTAATGTCACCCAGAAAATGTACAATTCAACAAAAAAAGCGTAAATAATCTCTAATAGGCCTAACATTAAACAAAATATATTTCCTTTGTATTTTAGGCAATAAAAAATGGTAATTTTTTACATTTTAAAAAATTCAAAAAGAAAAATGTGCCAATGCAGTACCAGTACCTGCTTGTATTCCAGTCATACCTGCCTGCACATGCCAGTGCCGGCCTGTATACCAGCCATACCAATTTGTACCTGTCATGGTCATCTATATACCAGCCGTTCCTGTCTGCACCTGTCAGTAGCCGCCTGTATTCCAGCTGTTCCTGTCAGCACCTATTGTTCCTGTATTCCTGCCATACCTGCCCGTACTAGCTGAGATTTCCCTTTCTAGGCCATTCCAGCTCCAAGTCTTTGGGGGCCAGCTTCCTATATTCTCAGCCATTTCCTCCCTGTTGGTAAGAATTAGGTCCAAAATACCAGTTCCTCTTGTTCTCTCTTCTACCTTTTGAAAGACAAAGTTGTCAGCAAGAGAAGATAAGAATTTTCTGGACCCAATACTTTTGCCTGCGACAGGTTTCCAACAAATATATGGATAGTTAAAATCTCCCATGATCACTATGTTGACATCTGATGTAAAAAAAAGTTTATCCATATCTTCATTCTGTCGAGGTGGCCTATAGTAAACACCACCAATAGTGTTCTTTCTGTTCTTCTCTCCTTGTATTCTTACCCAGTTTCTACAGAGCTACCCATCTCTGAAGCCTGGATCTCTGTGGAGATATACATTTTCCTAACATACAATGCAACACCTCTGCCCTTCTTGTTAATCCTGTTTCTAATAAATAAGTTGTAGCCTTCGAAGTTTGTATTCCTATCATGTGTATCATCCCACCAAATTTCAGTGATGCCTATGACATAATTTCTTCCTGTATTAGCAGCTCCAATTCTCTTTGTTTATTTCCCATGCTCTGTACATTTGTATAGACACATTTTAGTTTGTAGTCAGTTTCTCTTGCTCCTCTATTTTTATTCAGAGTTTGTTGTTGTTGTTTCTTATTTCCACCCTTAATAGCAGGGTTCACAAAAGAATTCATTAGCTGCATATTTTTCCAGGCAGTATATTTCCCACCCTATATTGATCTAATTTAAAGCTCTCCTGATGAGTGTAGCAGGGCATCTACCAAATATGCGTTTTCCTGTTTTCATAAGATGCAACCCATCTTTAGCAAGCAGTCCATCATACAGGTAATTCGCTCCATGGAAAAGGAACCCAAAATGTTGCTCACAGCTCTATCAACGTAGCCAGTTGTACACCTCCTTGGTTCATGTCCATCCACTGGGAGTATGGATGAGAAGATGACTTGCGCTCCCAATTCTTTCACTTTCTGACTGGGTTTTCAAAGTCTCTGCATAAAGTTGTCAGGTCCTTTTTTGTTGTATCATTTGTTCCTAAGTGTATTAATAGTCATAAGTGGTCATCTGTAGGACTGAAGAGTCTTGATACACTATCAGACCCATCTTTGATTTGGGTACCTGCAAGACAGCACTCTTCTCGGGAGGTAATATCCAGTCAGCAGATAGCGGCTTCTGTTCCTCTCAGTAGGGAATCCCCCAAGACCACCACTTTCCTTTTCTTCTTCACCACAACTCTTAATTTTCTCCCTTCAAGATGCTTCTGATTTATTACTGGAGTGTTCTGAGTGAGAGCCTGGTAGTGGTACTTCAGCCATGTGGGTGCTGACTGCCTACTCATCCTCCTGCTTTTTTTATCACATGCTTCCATTTCTCTTCTTCTGCAAGTGCATTGAAAGGTGCTAATGTTCGAACATGAATAGTTATTTTTATTCTGTCATTAGCTTCTGCAGGAACTCTGAAAAGTTTTTCTCTTGCAACATTCTGAAGAGCTTCTTCTGCTCTGTCAAGGAAATTCTCATCTTCTTTGATTAGCTTCAGTATAGCTATTCTCTTCTGAAGCCTTGCACGTTTTCCTCTAACAGTGTTACAAGCTTGCATTTCTGTCATGTTAATTTTGTCTTCTCCTCTGATAAGTCAGTAAACACATACAGTAGAGTGGACGAAATAAGTATTTGATCCCTTGCTGATTTTGTAAGTTTGTCCACTGACAAAGACATGAGCAGTCTATGATTTTAAGGGTAGGTCAAAAATAAAATCGAGAAAATCACATTGTATAAACTACGGTATATAAATTTATTTGCATTTTGCAGTGAGAAATAAGTATTTGATCCCCTATCAACCATTAAGGGTTCTGGCTCCTACAGACCAGCTAGATGCTCCTAATCAACTTGTTACCTTCATTAAAGACAACTGTCTTACATAGTCACTTTTATAAAAGATTCCTGTCCACAGACTCAATTAATTAGTCAGACTCTAACCTCTACAACATGGGCATTTTGCAGTGAGAAATAAGTATTTAATCCCTCTGGCAAACAAGACTTAATACTTGGTGGCAAAACCCTTGTTGGCAAGCACAGCAGTCAGGCATTTTTTGTAGTTAATGATGAGGTTCTCACACATGTCAGGAGGAATTTTGGTCCACTCCTCTTTGCAGATCATCTCTAAATTATTAAGATTTTAAGGCTGTTGCTTGGCAACTCGGAGCTTCAACTCCCTCCATAAGTTTTCTATGAGATTAAGGTCTGGAGACTGACTACGCCACTCAATGACCTTAATGTGCTTCTTTTTGAGCCACTCCTATGTTGCCTTGACTGTATGTTTTGGGTCATTGTCTTGCTGTAAGACCCAGCCACGACCCAATTTAATGTCCTGGTGGAGGAAGGAGGTTGTCACTCAGGATTTTATGGTACATGGCTCTATCCATTCTACCATCGATGCGGTGAAGTAGTCCTGTGCCATTGGCAGAGACATCCCCCCAAAATGTAATGTTTCCACCTCCATTCTTGACAGTGGGGACTGTGTTCTTTGGGTCATAGGTAGCATTTCTCTTCCTCCACACACGGAGAGTTGAGTTAATGCTAAAAACCTCAATTTTTGTTTCATCTGGCCACAGCACCTTCTTCTAATCACTCACAGAATCATCCAGGGGTTCATTGGCAAACGTCAGATGTACCTGCACATGTGCCTTTTTGAGCAGGAGGACCTTGCGGGCACTGCAGGATTTTAAGCCTTTATGGCATAATGTGTACCCAATGATTCTCTTGGTGACTGTGGTCCCAGCTTCCTTGAAATCATTAACAAGTCCCCCCCGTGTAGTTTTAGGCTGATCTCTCACCTTCCTCTTGATCAAGGATACTCCACGAGGTGAGATTTTGCATAGTGCCCCAGATCGATGTCGCTTGACAGTCATTTTGTATGTCTTCCATTTTCTTACTATTGCACCAAGAGTTGTTTCCTTCTCACCCAGCATCTTACTTATGGTTTTGTTGCCCATTCCAGCTTTGTGCAGGTCTAAGATCTTGTCCCTGACATCCTTATAAAGCTTTTTGGTCTTGCCCATGTTGTAGAGGTTAGAGTCTGATTGATTGATTAATTGAGTCTGTGGACAGGAGTCTTTTATAAACATGACTACTGTATGTAAGACAGCTGTCTTTAATGAAGGTACCGAGTTGATTAGGAGCGTCTGTAGGAGCCAGAACTCTTAATGGTTGGTAGGGGACCGAATACTTATTTCTCAATGCAAAATGCAAATATATTAATATAATTTATGCAATGTGATTTTCTGGATTTTCCTTTTTATATTCTATATCTCAATGTTAAAATCAACCTACCCTTAACCCCTTTCTGACCTCGGACGGGATAGCTGACATGTGCCCGTAATAGGCGCGGGCAGAATCGCGATCTGCCCGCACCTATTAACTAGTTAAATGCCGCTGTCAAACGCAGACAGCGGCATTTAACTACTGCTTCCGGCCGGGCGGCCGGAAATGACGTCATTGCCGACCCCCGTCACATGATCGGGGGTCGGCGATGCGTCAGGATGGTAACCATAGAGGTACTAGAGACCTCTATGGTTACTGATCACCGGTGGCTGTGAGCGCCCCCCTGTGGTCGGCGCTCACAGCACACCTCCATTTCTGCTACATTGCAGCGATCAGCAGATCGCTGCTATGTAGCAGAGGCGATCCTGCTGTGCCAGCTTCTAGCCTCCCATGCAGGCTATTGAAGCATGGCAAAAGTAAAAAAAAAAAGTAAAAAAAAATGTGAAAAAAATAAAAAAAAATATAAAAGTTTAAATCACCCCCCTTTCGCCCCAATCAAAATAAATCAATAAAAAAAATCAAATCTACACATATTTGGTATTGCCGCGCTCAGAATCGCCCGATCTATCAATTAAAAAAAAGCATTAACCTGATCGCTGAACGGCGCAGCGAGAAAAAAATTAGAAATGCCAGAATTACGTTTTTTAGGTCGCCACGACATTGCATTAAAATGCAATAACGGGCGATCAAAAGAACGTATCTGCACCAAAATGCTATCATTAAAAACGTCATCTCGGCTCGCAAAAAATAAGCCCTCAACCGACCCCAGATCACGAAAAATGGAGACGCTACGAGGAATTTTTTTTCACCACTTAGATAAAAAAAAAACCTAGTCATGTTAGGAGTCTATGAACTCGTACTGACCTGGAGAATCATAATGGCAGGTCAGTTTTAGCATTTAGTGAACCTAGCAAAAAAGCCAAACAAAAAACAAGTGTGGGATTGCACTTTTTTTGCAATTTCACCGCACTTGGAATTTTTTTCCCGTTTTCTAGTACACGACATGCTAAAACCAATGATGACGTTCAAAAGTACAACTTGTCTCGCAAAAAATAAGCCCTCACATGGCCAAATTGACGGAAAAAATAAAAAAGTTATGGCTCTGGGAAGGAGGGGAGTGAAAAACGAACACGGAAAAACAAAAAATCCCAAGGTCATGAAGGGGATAAAATTATAGACTGCTCATGTCTTTGTCAGTGGGCAAACTTATAAAATAACAAGGGATCAAATACTTATTTTCCCCACTGTAGTACACATTGCAGCACACCATATGGATAATCTCCATCTCCATGTTGAACAACATGAATTTCTGTGGAATTGCCGTAAAAATTCCATAAGGTTTGACGATGTCCTCCAAGCAGCTCTGTCCAGCTACACCAAAACTCCTCAGACCCACGGCGATTCTTACTCTTCCCAGAATGCACCAGAAATATGTAAATTATCTTCCATGAGTTTTAAATTCTGGTTTGACGATTTCCTCTAAGAAGCTCGATCCAGCTACACCCAAACATCTCCAGCTTCAATTCCTGGTTCTTTCAGCCCCAAATGTTGCTAATCAGTGGAAAATGGATCAAAATGTGTTGTTCAATTTCTCCTGAGTACACCAATATCACATATGTGGACGAAAACTACGAAAGCTTCAAAGGGAAGAAGCACTCTATTGGAGTTCAGATTTTGATGGACTTGTTTGAGGGTGTCATGTCACATTGGTAGAACCCCTGAGGTGCCAGAATAGCAGAACACCCCATTTAACAAACTACACCTTGCAGTGATCATATTGACACCACACGTGTGCCGCAGAATTTTATATATTTGGACAGTGAAGAAAAAATAATTACATTTTTACCACATGAATTTTGTTTTAACCCCCAGAGTTTACATTTTCACAAGCTCATGCTTCTGGAGACATGCTCCCGTAAATTAGGTGCGCTGTCATCGCTACAGAAAAGCCAAATATGTGGACGCTAAATGTGGTTTTTAGTACACTGTAGTGCTCAGAAGGGAAATGGTATTTTGATTTGGGAGTGCAGAATTTGCTGAATTACATTTGGGGGGCGAGAAGCTATAGCGCTTTTCAGATCCCTTATAATACCAGTAATGTGGAAGCCTCTTATGTCTCTGTTAATAGATGACGGAGCTGAGTGGCATCTTTCTTTTTTTGTGGATTGATTTGAAGCTTTTGTAGAGAACATTTTACATGACATTTGGGGTTACATTTATCAGTGTTTAAATCTAAAACTTTGAGTGACTCTGGACTCTGTCTGGCCTCTGTTCAACGATGTCCTTCTTTTCAGAGGTGCACAAAACTGCACTTTTTTACACGCCTAGAAGGACGGACATCACCAGATCATAGGCAGCCACACAGCATCCACAGTGACTCCATCCGCCTCATTATAGGGAATCTTCTACCGTGGGTTCTGTCTGAATCACATTTTTCAGAGGTTTATGCGTAGAAAGCATGATAAATGTGAGCCAAGCCTTACTGCGATCTTTGGGAGGCAGAATATAAAAAATCAACGGAGCTATGTGGCAGCTTGTTTTTTGCAGGACAAGATGATGTTTTCAACGATATCATTTTTATTTAGATTGGTCTTCTTAATCGGGTTTTATTGCACTTTTTTTTTCGGCGATATGATGATACAGCATTGTTTTTTGCCTCTTTTTTTTTCTTACAGTGTTCACTGAAGGGGCTAACTAGCGGGACAGTTTATAGGTCGGGTCATTCCAGATGTGGCGATATCAAATATGTGTATTTTTTAAAATATTTTTTACATAAATAAATGTATCCATTGGATTAATCTTTGGGCCCGGGGTCACCATGGAGACCGGCAACACAATGCAATCGTTTCGTGTTTTGCCAATGAGAGCACAGAGGGAGCTCCCTTCCTCTGTGATGCCACGTGATGTTGCTGTCACTATTGACAGCGGCATCACTGGTGTTAGACACCCACGATCCAGTCCAGCACCTATCGTTGGTGCCACTGCAGGGTGTAAGCTCTCATACAGAGCTGACACCTGCACTCAATCACGGTTGCGCTCAGCGTGAGCCTGCACGATCACGCACCGTATATATATACTGCACTTTGTGGGAGCACAGATCCAGTGGCACCATATATATATTGAGCATGTCACGAAGAGGTTAAAACAGTCATTTGCCTCTGCCCCTGTGCTGCACCAACCAGACATCAAATAGCAATTATTTTTGCAGGTTGTGGGTTCTGTGCCCACCTGTATACCAGCCGTACCAGCCTGCACCTGCAGTGTTCATCAGTATATCAGCTTGAACCTGCCTGCACCTGCCAGTGCCTGCCTGCATGCCAGCTATACCAGTCTGCACCTGTCATGCCCATCTGTATACCAGTTGTTACTGTCTATAGGTTCCCGTACCCACCTGTTTTCCACCATCATATGCCATTCCTGTATTCCCGCCGTGCCTGCCTGTAGCAGCCGAGCTTTCCCTTTGTAGGCCGTTTCAGCTCCGTCAGTTTCCATGTGCCCGAGGCCTGTCCTGGAGTAGCACCTGGTATAAAGTGTAACCCCACCTTCAGGGGCTCTAGTGAAGAGTCAGGTGTTCACCTAGTTAAGCCCCTCCAGTATCCTCGGACCACTGTGCAGTGGTTCCACCACTATTTTCATTAAGCCATTTTCCCACCTTCAGTATTTGGTCAGTTTTTTATCTCAGTATTTGTCAGCCAAAATCAAGGTAGAGTAAAAAATACAGCAGTGATGATGTGTTTCTATTATACTTTTCTTCTGATCGTTCCCTGTTTTACAAATACTCATGTAAAATACCTTGGATACCTGTTACTGGGTAATTTTCCCCTAGCCAGATAGGTTGAAGTATTTTGGATGTTAAAAAGGCTGTGTTTGCATTACAGAGCTTAAAACATGTGCAATTGACTCCAATGGGAACTCACATATATTTCAGATGGTTAGAGGCCTTTTAATTATTTAATTCATTCACCTGGAATAAGATTTTGGGGGGCAAATTTGACAAAATTGACGAATTAGAATTTTAATGACCCGCCCTACTTTAACTGAAACATAGTATGCAAAACGATGTGAGTCGCACCGCGCATGACTCATTGAGGCCTAGTCAGTGCAGGCAGACTTGAAGACTTGAGGGTCCTGCTTCAGCAGGACAGCAGAGGTGCAGGTCTAGGACTGATGAGCAATTACTTTTTATTACTTTTTAACCCCTTCCTATGTTGCTTTATTTTTGAGAACTGAATCCAAATATTTTGGATTTGTGAAAATCCAATTTTTTATAACATTTTATCAATCTACTTTATTCATCTCTTCCACATACAGCTCTGGAAAAAATTAAGAGACCACTGCAAAATGTTCAGTTTGTCTGATTTTTTTCTTTATAGGTATATTTTTGAGTAAAAGGTAAATTGTTCTTTTATTCTATAAACTTCTGACAACATGTCTCTGAATATCTAAGCAATAAATTTTGTATTTTCTTCTGACAAAAAAATGTTCAAAATTAAAAAAGCAGTGCTTTCAGACCTCAAATAATGCAAAGAAAACAAGTTCAAAATCATTTAGAAACAACAATACTAATGTTTTAACTCAGGAAGAGTTCAGAAATCAATATTTTGTGGAATAACCATGATTTTTAATCACAGCTTTCATGCGTCTTGGCATGCTTTCCACCAGTCTTTCATGCTGCTTCTGGCGCAATAATGTAAGCAGATCTTCTTTGTTTCATGGCTTGTGCCTATCCATCATCCTCTTGATTACATTCCAGAGGTTTTCAATGGGGTTCAGGTCTGGAGATTGGGCTGCCCATGACAGGGTTTTGATGTGGTGGTCTTTTAACTTTTGCCAGAGCTGTATGTACTTATACATGCAAATGAGTTGATTTCTGAGGCATCTTTTTTCTAAGCTCAAAAAGATAAAAACATTTTTTTACCTCTATGGCTTTGTTCATACGTTGCTTTTTTGCTGCCTCTTTTAATGCAAATTTTAATCTGCGTTTTACAGTAGCAGCAAAAGCTGTGAGATTTCAGAAATCTCATGCACACACATTGTTTTTTTTTCAAGACTGAATTAGAAAACTGATGCACTTTTAAAAATTGCAGCATGTCACTTCTTTCAGCATTTTTACATCATTTTCTCACCCATAGAAAGCAATGAGTAAGAGCAAAAGTATATGAAAAAATGCTGCAAAAACACCGGTATCAGGTTATGCTATGTTTTTGATGCAGAAAACTCATGAAGTTGCATTTTTTTTTGGGGGGGGGCACTAAACTTTATCAGTATGCACAAGAGACAAATGTACCTGATAAAAACTCAACAAATAAAGCAGCATAAACACAGCAAATATGCAGAAAAAACGGCAGTAAAAAACACAGCAAAAATTGCTTTTTGTAAAAAGCTTCTTTACTGTCAAGAGAGCAGGTTTTCCAGAAACAAATTCAGCAAAAATGCAACTTGTGAAAATAGCCTAATAATAAGAAAGACTTTCCAAGTCACTGAATACTCCAGATGCCCATCTTTGAGCCGACTATGGCTTTCTAATTTCCGTAAGTGGAGCCCAAAACTGGATCCAATATTCAAGATTTTTCCTTGTAAAGGATTTATAAAGGGATAGTATAACATTGGGATCACAGGATTTTATACACGCTATAATCTTGGTTGCCTTTGCAGCTGCTGCTTGACATTGATTACTGCTGCTTAGCTTATTTTTATAGAGAATAACCAAACCTGTTCCTTTTCTGTAATTTATATGCAGCAATAGATTACTGAAGTCTAGGTACCTTACTTTACATTTTTTTGTCATCAGAAAACACTGACATGTTACTTTCCATCCCCTACACAAGGTCAATAATACAGAGAATAAAAAGAATAGGACCTTGCAGCAATCCTTATTATAGCCTCTGCCTACTTTAGCTGATTTGGAGAACGTACCATTTACACTTGATTTCTGTTCCTTATAAATATTCAATCCTGATTTAAAACTGGTCCCTATCTGTAAAGATTTTACAGAAAGCATTATGTTCATGTGATATATTCATGTGACATGGTGTCACTACTTGGAGGACCAGTGTTGGAGGAATCGATGAGCTTCAGTGATGGAATTTTTTTTAAAACTGTAAGTATATTTAAAACATTTTTTCTCGACATCAGTACAATAAAGAGGTCTTCCATTCATCTAAGAAAACGCATTTAAGTAAATATGTATGGAATTATAAAATTGCTTCCCTTTTATTGGTAGGGCACTCAAGATTTCTTCATCAATGTCACCTAAAGGTAACTCCAAGGACATACTATTAGAGCAATCTACACAGTGACACAGGGTCCCAGGACGTTAGGGGGCTCACTGTCAACCTAAAATCAATTTCTAGCAATTAAATTGCACATAAGGGTATGAAATAATAAACTTTATAACACAATTACTTGAGAATTGATAGAAAGAGGTAATAGCTTTATGATGAGCTTTGGGATAAGAGGTGGCCCATATAGAGTTTTGTACGCGGGTTCTCTATTGTCTGGGACCAACCCTGGGTAACTCATATAGGTAGACAAAAGATAGACCAAAAAAATAGTAAAATATTATAACTAAAGGGAAATATATTTTCTCCTACAAGAGTCAGCATCGTATAATTAGAACGCACCATGCGTTGGTTGCTTTTCTGTCACTTTTACCTTCTATAACTATTCTTTTTAGAGAATCGAGCACAGGCTCTATCCCAATTGAATGTTATGTCAATAAAAATCCACAATCTGGTAAGTCTTAGCAAAGAACACACATTTAGGGACAGGTCTTTCTCCTCAGGGGATATAAACAATTCAATAAACTACTGATAAAACCACCCAATGTATATATCATCCATGTCACATACATCAATGTCGCATCAGAACCATCAGCACGGTGCGCTAAGTGATGAGGCCATTTTGCTCAAAGACTAGTTTGTTACTTATCAGATCAACCTGTCAAGTTAAATATTTTTTAAAAATGTTTCAGCAGATGTGAAAAATAAGTCAAGTCCCTGTGACCTGTGCAGATAGCAGCTACGCTTAGTTAGAAAGGAAGAATTCTTATTTGTACCCATGACACACAAACAAGTAATATTAATCTGCATTACTATTATTAATGAGCGTTTGCCAGCAACCAACCAAGCTAAAAGACAGAAGAAATAAATTGGTTGCCAGAATTCCGCTTGAGGACAGTGCGGTTATACAGGATGAAAAACAGGTTGGCTGGGATTTTTTGTATTTTTTATTTCCTAAACGTTTGCTGTTTATCATTGGAAAGCTCATAAAAGATGAATTTTTTTGTAGCACAAGCAAGAAAATATAGATCTTCTAGATATAGATAAATACATCTTAAATCAGTACAGTTGAAGGCTTATTGATTTCAGGAATGACTTACAGAGTGGCCGCACCATACGCAGCCAATTGTTATCAAATGTGGTACTATCTAAGTGTATATATATAAAAAAAAAGTTCCGCTCCAAGCAGCGGACGCAGCAGATATTCTTTCATCGGTTTGCATTTGTGCATTACAGCTTATCAATTATTTCTAGCTGCTTGTCATCTTCTTCTGATAATAGAGGCCTGGTCAAGAATAATAATTACTCCTTCACCTTTTAGCTCTGATTCAGCCACTATTCCTGGTGCTGTATTACCCAAAGCATCTCCTCTCTCCCTGTACACAGGACCAAAAGTGCAGGCACATCATTTATTGATAAGACAAAAAGAATGTAATGAAATTATCAATGTTCTTGAATTAATTATGAACATGATTAAGAAAGCTAAAATCTCAGGAGCCAGGATCTCATTACCCATTCAGTCTTAGGGATTGCTTTCATTCAGCAAGGCAAAAAGGCTTTGAGCAGCCCCACAATTGCTTTTCTCTCATTTATTTGTACTAGTCTGAGGGTTTGCTTGTTTTCTTTTTGTTCTTTTTCTGACACATTTTTATTAGATTTACTGTGTAACGTGGTGTTTTTTCCATGCTTGTATGGTGTGCGAAAGAGCCCATGGGGCCTAGCAATACACATGTCTACAAGCTGCCTGGCTGCTTCTTTTCTGTGTACTTTCCTCATTCTCGTCCACCGGACCTTCAAACTGTACTTCAAAGGTAAGACTGAGAATCTTGCAAAACTTCTTTCAGATTTATGTCTCGAGCTGCTGGAGTGCTCCTTCCCTGGCACCCGGTTAACGGGGTTAATGACATCATTATCACTCTGTGCATGGAGTGAATATGAAGTCTGCAGTCCAGGACGGGACCTTCTGTTGTTTCATTAAGTGCATTTCTCCGACATTTGATGAATATAAAAAAATGTAATTATTTGGTTTAGTAATTTCACCGGTGATTCCATTCTATTGCCAGCTAAAGTGTGGATTTTTTTCCCCTATGTTACAGCACATTTCCAATGTGCATATGTAGACTGCTAATGTTTCTTTTTTAATTTTGATTTTGCCTATGCTTTTATTCCTTTTTTGTTCCCCTGGCTCCGCTGAGAATACTGCACATGGGGTGCCGAAATTTCTGCTACATTGTGTGATTATTTGCATAAAATAGTGTCTTTCATTATGTTTTCAGGGCCTCACTAAATTACTTTTTTAATATCTGGTCAAAGATGAATGTTTATGATACGTTCAGCTAATAATGAGAAGACAAAAAAAATCATTATGATTCCTAACCCATCCTGTTTTACTTAACTGAGCCAGTTCATACGAATCTTGGAAGCCATGCCATAAAAATATTCGGTAATGCTGCAATAATCTGCCTTTATCTGTGAATGTTCTAAGGTGGGTAATATAAACTAGGATTACAGACTTACAAAGACAGAGCTGTGTATACGGAGCAATGTACTCCTTCATGTATATATTAGAGTGTCAATAAGGAGCCGTCTCTAAAGAAAACATTCCCCATTGGGATAATCCCGTAGGACCGCGCGTCTCGTGTACCTAATCTTTTCCCTTTACAATATGACATTCATGGCTCAAGAAGACACAATATCAAATATTACAAAGAAAGGAGGGGGGACTTTTTAATTGTGTCTTAATTTTATTCTGCCGTACTTTCAGGCCTGGGTGTACTTTAATTAATGACCCTGAAGGCAGCAGGATTTTTTTCCTCCTGGTGGGACCATCTACCATGTATTACTCGATAGTGAACGCGTTTATGCCATGCTTTATTTTATGCATGCTTAGCCATGTGTGAGGAGCATATCTAGGGGCCACGTCCCAGTCATATGATCAGTGCAACAACAACGTGTCATTTGTGGGTAGAATTTCTTGCTAGAATGAATGAATACAATCACGCTGTTGTTATTGGAGTGCATGGGGGTTAGCAATTGTATATATAATATTTTTCAATTTAATAAATATGGTCACTAATAATATTTGAGTTTTTTAATTTCATACGCTATATTATTATTATTATTATTATTATTATTATTATATTAGCATCCATTTTGCATTTTGAAAGTTTATAAAACGTTACCATGCTTCTAACCATGTGTGAAAAAACATATATGAAAGTGCTAATGTTTCCTGTGCAGTTTGGTTGGCGGAGAGAGCCATGTGTGACTGGACTGTAGGGACTTCTGATTGGCCAGTTTGGCGGTATTTACGCCGTCCCTTTTGTCTACGTGTTTTGAGTAAACACTTTGTTGAATGTCATGTTTGATCTCGTGAAACCAGTTGTGTAGCTTTCTATTGGCTGTCTTTAGGACAGTGGTGCAATGCTAAATTAAACATTACAATACCCATAGAACTACAGAATCTGATTAATAATACATAAATATTTCCTCTATGGACATAATGAGGATCAATCATATACTGTACTGGATCTTTGAATTGTAACATATGCCTTGTGCCATGCCAGCAGGAATATGTGCATGGTATAGAAGTGCTCCTACAAAATACACTTTAATGCTAATATGCCCTATAATTCTTTTTTTTTTTTACACTCGCATTTTTTTTTCTTTCAGATATGGAGTCATTTAAAGTAAACTAAGCCACATTGTACTCAGTTACAAACATGTAGGAATTATATACAGTATACACACACTTAATATGTAATATAATGTACATTATTATAGCTTCCCGCCATTTACTTACAATACAATTATACTACACCTTTACACAAGGAAACAACATTAAATTTTAAAATTTATATGGAAAATATAAATATAAAATATTCTACTATTTACACAGAAATATTGAGGCAAAAACTAAAGCAGTCTGTAGCTCTTATTTTCTTTAAATACCTCTTTTTAACTAAAAAAAAAAAGTTAAATAATTGCAATAAATGATCAATGCTAGCAGGAAGGATGAACACACCACGGTTGCAAAGTTGCCGACAAGGGCAGAAAAGCCTTTAAACCATGTGTCGGAAAGGGTTAAATCAAATTGGTTACTTTAGATTGATTGAAATCAGTAATGGATATTCTCATAAAGCTTCTGTTACAAGATATTACACAGCTATCTCTGTCCAATGAGGCCAGAGATGAGAACTGCTTACCACAGAGGATGTTCCTAAAGGACAGATATTGTTTCCTGGACCTCAGGGAGTAGAAAGCCATAGTGCTGGATCAGGAACTTTTACTAACAGCGAGTAAATTCAGGCCTTATCGAGTTACAGCATTCATGTTTTATTATTCTCATTAGAGATTTAAGGACTAATTCTCGTTGTTAGCGCTTAACAGTTTAATGTTTTCTTGGATAAGAATTAAGGTTCTTCTGGGGGATTATTTTATTTTCTAAAGCTTGCAGAATATACTGCGCTAATATACTGGCGAGTAATTGATTACTCATTTCATATTATTTTAGGCTGGAATAGTAAAGCATTTAACCGCAGCTTAAATATTTTAAACTCAATCATTGTAGTGTAATGGAAGGGTTTAATTATGTGACATTTCATGGTTCATGTTCTGAGAAATTGGCTCAGTTACATATACTCTTTTATTTTATGAACATCGATATCAATCTAGAAAAACATTTGTTTTTGGCTACAAGTAGATGGGAATTTACAGGCGGCTCACACTACACAAAATTGCTATATATTCCCTAGAGACATCTTGGTTCCCACCTTCAATGAATTCAATTCATTCTCAGTGTCCAATACACCAGAACTATAGTGTATAATATAGTTTAAAAAAATCCTTAGAGTGCTATTGCTTATTTTTAATTATAAAACACAATTAATAACCCCTTTAAAAATATACACACCTAACATACAGAGAGTATATAACATGTATACACCCATCTTTATGCTACACTAAATGCCCTTGATTTCGTCATTTTATTTTTTATTTGGTCCCTCTTCTTTTTCTCGTGTAAAGTGCAGTGAAATCCTAGAAGTAACTAATGCCAAACACAAAAGCTGCTCTAGAATAGAAATGTCTATTTTACAGAACATCTGCCTTCCGAGCACACATACTATACATCAGTCATTGACATTTTCTGTTTCCTCTAGTCCTTCTGCACATGTTGAAATATTAAGTTACAACTACATTACTTAACATCTTGGTGCTCAAACACTTCACATTGCTCTATTTTCCAATTTTATCTTTTGCCAAATAGACCACTCCGGTAGAATGTCTTTGTGTGCAGTTATGGAAAGTTACATAAAACATTAGTATTCGGCACTTCTAAAGAACATGATCCTAATTACGGAGCAGACAAACACAGAGTTTACTCAATTATATGATCGAATTTAAAGCTCCCCAATATAGAAGATAAATTTATTATGAAGAGGTCCCAATAGAAATCTTGGAATGCCTGCATGTAGCTGTACTGTGCCCAAAATGCTGTTCAATAGGCTTTCTAAGGCTTTCCAAGGCACCCAGGTAACAGCTGGTGCAGGCCATGTGCCAGACTTGACAGCCCATATGCTCTCTTTAGTGCTGTAATTATCTCGACACAAAACTCTGATAACCCTGTCTACTGGGTCCAGTTTTACTAGGTTGAATTGACTCTGTGGCTTAGTTAGTAAGTTCCTCTGGCATTGTAAGAACTTCATCAAGAGTTTGAATATTGTGTCAGGATTCGAAAACCAATATGTCTGTGAGTTCCAGGACAGGTGTCTTATTAACCTAGAGAGAACTGAGATTTTAACTCCTGCAAATAGCTTTAACATTAGAACATTTAGAACAAGCTCCATTGCTTGTATATTGGGTAGTATAATATAATGTAACTTACTTAGAATTTTACTTAATAAATACACTGCATTAGTTATCCTGCACTAATCCAAAATTACAGGCTACATTACAGTATAGAGCTGATCACATGGTGGGTGTCCCACTGCTTAGCTGCCATTATTACAGTTGTGCTCAAAAGTTTACATACCTTGGCAGAATGTTTGCTTTCTTGGCCTTTTTTCAGAGAATATGAATAACACCACAACTTTTTCTCCACTCATGCTTAGTGGTTGGGTGAAGCCATTTATTGTCAAACTACTGTGTTTTCTCTTTTTTAAATCATAATGACAACCCAAAACATCCAAATGACCCTGATCAAAATATCACATGCCCCATTTCTTAATATTATGTATTGCCCCTCTAACATCAATGACAGCTTGAGGTTTTATGTAGTAGTTGTGGATGAGGTTCTTTATTTCCTCAGATGGTAAAGCTGTCCACTCTTCTTGGCAAAAAGCCTCCAGTTCCAGAAAATTCCTGGACTGTCTAGCATGAACTGTGTGCTTGAGATCTCCCCAGAGTGGCTAAATGATATTGAGCTCAAGAGATTGAGATGGCCACTCCAGAAACTTCACTTTGTTTTGCTGTAGTCAATGGCACAATGCCAAGTCAACTTGGCCTTGTGTTTTGGATCGATGTCCTGTTGTAATGTCCAAGTATGACCCATGTGCAGCTTCCTGCCTGATGAATGCAAATTTGTCTCCAGTTTTTGATGATAACGTTCTGCATTCGTCTTTCCTTCAACTTTGACCAAGTTTCCTGTGCCTTTGTAGCTCACACGTACCCAAAACATCAGTGATCCACCTCCATATTTGATAGTAGGAATGGTGTTCCTTTCATCATAAGCCTTGTTGACCTCTCTCCAAATGTAAAGTTAATGGTTGTGGCCAAAAAGTTCAATTTTGGTCTCATCACTCCAAATTACCTTGTTCCAGAAGTTTTGAGGTTTGCTTCTGTGCTGTTTTGATTATTGTAGGTGAGATACTATGTGGCATTTGCGCAGTAATGACTTTCTTCTGGTGACTCAACCATACAGCCCATTTTTCTTCAAGTGCCTCCTTATTGAGCATCTTGAAACAGCCACACCACTACTTTTCAGAAAGTCCAGTATTTCAGCTTATATTATTTGTGGGTTTTTCTTTGCTTCCCAAAAATTTTCTTGGCAGTTCTTGACAACATTTTTGTTGGTCTACCTGACCGTGGTTTTGATTTTACTGAGCCTCTGATTTTCCATTTGTTAGTCACAGTTTGAATGCTGCTGACTGTCATTATCAATTCCTTGGATATCTTTTTGTAACCCTTTCCTGTTTTATACAGTTCAGCTACCTTTTCCTCTTGATCTGTTGACAGTTTTTTTGCTTTCCCCATGACTCACAATCCAGAAATGTCAGTGACTGGATGAAAGATGCAAGAGTCTGTCTGGATCCCGAAACTCACTCAGCTTTTATGCACCCACACTGATTACAAGCAAACAGGTCACAGGTGAGGATGTTACCTTTAGCAGCCATTCAAATCCGTCTGTGTCAACTTCTGTGCATGTTATCAGGCCAAAATCACCCGGGTATGTAAACTTTTGATCAGGGTCATTTGGATGTTTTGGGTTGTCATTATGATTTAAAAAGAGAAAACACAGTAGTTTGACAATAAATGGCTTCTTATGAGTGGAGAAAAAGTTTTGGTGTTATCATTCATATTCTCTCAAAAAAAGCCAAGAAAGCAAAAATTCTGCCCTGGTAAGTAAATTTTTGAGCACAACTGTATATTCTATGGGAGAACTTAGTCTATGGAGGAAAGTTATCATTGCTGCCTCCATAGTGAAAATCAAAAGGGTTGTGCATTTAAAAAAATATGTTTAGATTCATAACTGGTATAAATATCTACAACTTACTAGTGGAGATGAGCAAATGTATTCAAGTGGCATTTAATTCTCCTCGAATTTAGGAAAAATTAATATTCTCCAGAATACAGTTTCTTTTGCAATTTCCTCCACATGAATTCTGCAAAATGCCATTTTGTTGAATTGCAGAATAATACTTATCTCACCTGCCGTGAATCAAAACTCGCTGTAAAAGCCACACGTTTGGCTTATTCAAATCTTGGCAGATTTGATCATCTCTACTTACTATTATACTTCTACTGTCAAAGGTTCCTCAATCTCCCGATATGATATCAACCTTGGTCCCATCAGAGGGGACTTTCTGACTAATTATTTTCATAAATTCCAGTAATTAAGCCAACTTCCTTCTCTATCATCAGCTATGGCAGATTGCTGTACATAGCCTTTTAAGCCTTTTGTGGTGTCCATTGAAATCAATGTAATGTCCATGACATGTCAATAATGGGATCTTAAAGGTGAATCCACATGCACTAAGATAGTTAGGGTCCTGAAAAGGAGAAACAGATCTGTTGACTTAGAATTACCTGCCTAAAAAAGTATTTTAAATTAATTTTTATAAACCATATTAATACCCTTTAATGTTTTGGTGATTTTCATTATGGGAAATGTCAATTTCCTTCCAGACCCCTTGAAGCAAAAGAATTAAGCTTCTAAGCTGTTGTGAGGTTGCACATGGGTAAGATAAAAAAGAGGTCTACTGTAACACCACCATTTTTCTCCATGGAAAGCAGCTGGTATTGTGGCCTAGTTACAAGAGTGGCACTGTTTCTGAAAAGAGTAAACATTTTTTCTACTTTACAACACAGATAAATGATTTTCCAAAGTAAAATGGTTTGTATTGTGCATTGCTCCCTCTGTAGACCCTTCATCTAGTGGATATTATTCAGAATAAGGCTACATTTAGACATCTATATGGATGATCCTATCCGAGAGAAGCTAAACAATTTTTTTCTTAGATGTCATCCTAGTTATTATTATTATTATTATTATTATTATTATCATTAATTAGTATAATAGCGCCATTTATTCCAAGGCGCTTTACATGTGAGGAGGGGTATACATAATAAAAACAGGTACAATAATCTTGAACAATACAAGTCACAACTGGTACAGGAGGAGAGAGGACCCTGCCCGCGAGGGCTCACAATCTACAAGGGATGGGTGAGGATACAGTAGGTGAGAATAGAGCTGGTCGTGCAGTAGTTTGGTCGATCAGTGGTTACTGCAAGTTGTAGGCTTGCCGGAAGAGGTGGGTCTTCAGGTTCTTTTTGAAGGTTGTTTCCTAGTTAGCATCTGTGTTGCACTAGTATTTTTCTCATCCCATTTTTTAACTGATTCAGGTTGACAGTCTGAACTTTTTTTCCACTGACTTTTAAAGAAGCACTCCCATCCAATTTTTTATTCACATAATATATTGTATATTATCATAATATATTGCACTGTGTACTTAAAATTGCTCATTTTGCCTTTCTACCCATTTAATTCCTCTATTTTACATTACATCACATGATTAAAGCTGACTGGCTGAATCCTTCTAAGCTCTATGTAGAAACAGGAAGTCTCTTTTCCCTGCATGAGGCATCATTAGAACTCCACTTCTACCACACTACAAAGTATGGCCAACCCAGCTGCACCTCCTCTACAACTCCTGACCTAGCTGCTAGCACACCCCCTTGCTTGTATCTCTATTCCTTGATTCCTTTTGTAAGTGACATAGGATCCTAGTTCTAATGCTGACTCATGCATGGAAAAGAGACTTCATCTATATATATAATTGTCTAAGGGTTTTTCCGTCTGTCTGTCTGTCCTGGAAATCCCGCGTCTCTGATTGGTCGAGGCCACCAGGCCTCAACCAATCAGCAACGGGCACAGCGACGATGATGTCATAAAGGACGTAGAAATCCCATGTTTCTGATTCATCGACGGGCACAGTATCGACGTAGATGTCATAATGGTTGCCATGGCGACGATGTCGTCATAAAGGTTGCCTCGACCAATCAGCAACGGGCACAGTCTGCCGCGAATTCTGGAATCATCATTGTCCATATACTACGGGGTAATGCATATTCTAGAATACCCGATGTGTTAGAATCGGGCCACAATCTAGTGTTTCTATATAGAGCTTGGAAGGATTCAGCAAGTCTGTTGAGGCCGATAGAACTTAGCATAGTTATGTGTGTAACGGACTAACTGTTGGAACCACTGTGCCGTGATCTGAGGAGAGCCTGGAGGGGTGTGACTAGGTGCCTCACCAACTCTGACCTCAGATGCACAGCTGCTGACGATTCCACAATCCGAGAAGGAGTGACCTTGGGTAGATGTCAGCTGACCCCCAAGGGACAGGACATCTGTTTGGGATGGTTTAGTGAATCCTGCATTGAGCAGGGGGTTGGACACGATGACCCTTGAGGTTCCTTCAAACTCTAACATTCTATGGTTCTATGACAGTTTTAATAATAGTGTTGTTCCATTGCCGTTACAGACAACAGTCACAAACTCTGGCATCTCAGTTTTGATGGGACCTGCCAAGATATCCACTGGTGCTTAGGTTAGTACCTGTCAGCTGTACCAGGTAACTAGTCTTTTCAATTGTTGGAAAGCCTCCACATAATTATCTAGTATGTAAATGAGGGGTAATGATGTGCTCGCAGGCTGAATGTAATAGAGGCTATTTGTCAACTATAGCGAGTCTATAAACATCCTTGGAGAGCCAGCATAACAGGCCCGAGATTGGACGGTGGAACTGTATGTCTTATTCAACTAATCTCTGGCTTGCGGCAAAATGTGAAATACTGCAAGTTTCTATTAAGTATATGTGCTCATTTGTACAGTCAGAAGCAAAGACACGTATGTGCGTAGGTTAGTGTCTCTAGGCCCTGTAGGAGAGCGTTAGGCATTAGTTGAAGTATTAAATTGAAGAATCAGGTGACAGTTTTATTGGCTGAGTAAATTACAATAGTAAGAAAACTTCATCAACTCTGAAGACATAACAGAAATGTTTTATATACACTGTTATAAGTACTTAAGTTGCATCATAAGGATTTAAGACTTGGGCACTTCCTTTTATTCTGTCAGGTTTCCTTGATGTTTACCTGGAACATATGTCACTAACAAGCATTATATAGGCATACATAGTCCATTGACACTTATTGTAGAAAATGTATATTGTGCAGTCTATGCTTTCATATAGAGCAAAATAAAAGAAAGCTAATGTAGGACACGATTGGTCCATGAGGACCCATGGGCATGTGCAGGGTGTGCTTTCTTGGTGCCCATGGGATTGTAAACAGAGTATTACCCTTTCAGATATTGTTTAAAAGAATATATCACTGTCATGGTTGTATCTTTAACACTCATGTATAAAAGTAATAACATAAAAATACAATAAAAATAAATAGAGCTGAAAATCTCCAGTATTACATTTTACTACAAGTTAGAAACTTTCAATGCAAATTGTTCAGGTTTTGTCAAACTATTAATTTACTTTTTAATGGCCTTCGGCTAAATCTTGAGCCATGGTGACTTGATGTATAAATGATCTGTAGGAAGATCAATCTTGTACATGTCTAGATAGGTCCACGATGGTCTTCTGCGACGTTATTTTCATAGTAAGATGGGGTTGCTGGTCTTCCTCTTCACTATCAATGGATCGAATCTCAGAGTAGACACTGACAAAACCTTTCTATCCTCGTATGAGTCTTGTTGAGTTATCCAACTCTACTGATATTCACCCTAAATCTGTCACTACAATGTACACTGTTGTAATATACTATTCTATGGCCATATGCACTGGAATCAGCCATTCAAATTGTACATTTATTTGCTTGGTATTTTACGATGGTGCACAGACTGTGCTAAAAAGGTTAATATATTTATCTAAAACTGGTGCTTCTTTAACACAAGAACGTGAAGTATGGACAAAGGTACTATGTTTTAGATTGGTGTGATACAGATCCAAAATATATCAATAAAAATGTTCACTAAGTTAGCAATTCTTGTAAAAATCAGACATCCTTAATAATGTGATGTTTCCTGCAGCCCTTCTAAAGCACTTTATAGATTCAGCATTGATAGTCATATGTGCAAGTCATGTTGCCTCTTCCTTTGGAAACACAGGTTTTTTTGATTCAACACATACACTTCTCAACATTGTAAGTGCAGGACCAAGAAAGAACAGTCATGGATTTATGAAAATCACAGGATATATGACATGTTAATGATATGCAAATGATGAATAAGCTCAAACAACATTTTTAAAACATCTCGATTTATTCAGAACTGAGCACTTGCACATGCACTTCTAAGCCTTGGCTGCAATCAAAGAGGTTAGTAATGGCTGCTTGAGGAATGTGCTACACCACACTGAATGCACTTCAGAACGTAAAACTTCAAGATACAGTATGCTGCTAGTAACTCTCTATGCAATTCCCAGAGCTATTTTTTAAAAGGATGATAGGCCATATGTTGCTCATGCTTGTGGCATAAAAATACTTCCATGGCCTGCAGCGTCTCCAGTCTTGTCTCCCATTGACAACATCTAGGATGTCATTGGTCACCAATTGCACAAGGAGCTGCCAGCAGTGGATCTTGATGATTTGCATGACAAAGTGCATTCGCCTTAGCAGTACATTCCTCAAACAACGACCAATAACACCATTGACAGCATGCCAAGACATGTAAGTACATTTATTTCTGTACGTGGCTCATGCTTCATACTGAAAAATGAGGACAGAAATGATCCCTGATCCACATAGCACAGGATGGACCAGAAATAACAAGCGCAAGTGATCCCACAGCCCAAGCCTCCCATAGTAGCTAGGATTATTCATACTGAATAAATTGAGATGTTGATATTTTTGTTTCCATTTTTTTACAACTTGCATGTAATTGATGTGTCAAGCGATCCTGTAGTTACCATAATTCCACGACTTTTCCTATATAATTGCTAAGATTACTACAGATCTCTAGAATAGGGTCCTGAGTCGTTTGTTTCTCCATGACTATGGTGAAGAATTGGAAGGGAGCTTCAGTAGACATTATGCATTGCCACTTCATTCATAGTCTATGGTACCATTGAAAACAGTGAAGGAGTTTTTCCATGAAATGTATGTATGTCCATGATCCCTAGCCAGTATGTGATATGCCATATAATTGCCAAACCACTTCAGGTAATTATTGGCCACATTGATCACATATGGTACTCACTGGTATTGATCTGTGGCCAGTCATGGGCTGAAATGGTCAACAGTTTGGCATGCTACAGCTTTAGGGAATATAAATAAAGAAAAATAGGGATTACGGAACAAAGGTGTTGGTGCTGTAGGGACTGAAAAGCAACTTTCTTACATAAGTATAACAAATGCAACTTATTTTTTATGAAGTTTCTAAAACCATTTTGGTAATGAAATTCTTTAAATTGATAATTGACTCTGATTAAAACCTGTTATTGATCCCCCAGCCTAATTGCAAGAGATCAAGATATGTATTGCATATAGCCCATACTCCACTAGACTCAGAAATATGTACCAGAGGGACCATTGGATGGGCCAGACTATTAGATTTCTCTGTAGACGCTAGGCTGTTCTGATCTAAGGCATTATGGAACTTGCGGTAGGGTAACATTTTGGTGGCTTAAAGTAAATGTTCATTTGTGCCTGAAGTCACCAATTAAAAATGTATGATTTTTTTCTCCAGAAAGTTCTACAATAAGCATGAAAGTGAAGCCTGTGGTGCCCTGTAAATTGGATGAAATCTGTTGGGCTGCATGTGTATTTTCTACCTTTGCCTGATGTTACACAGTATACAAAAGTCCGATTCACAGTTTAGTATAAAGAACACAGCAAACCACAACTAGGAGCCGGTGTCTTTTTTTTTATTTAAAAACACTGTACCTTATTCAAGAAATAAAGAATGCAGTTTACAAAAGAAGTGCAAAAATGCAAAAACTAAATTCCTCAATTGAAGTACAAGTAAAAAAAAGGGACACAATAATAGAAATTTAAGACTCAAGTTCACAGTAGACCTTGTTTGGCCAACAATTATTCCTTCCTACTACCCAAATGCATGCATGCTTATCTCAGTCCTATGTACATGTCTTCTTAATAGGGAGATGGAAATAAGCTACAACCAGACAACTCTGACAGCGGGTTATTTCCCACGGGAATAATTCAAAATTCAACACGCAGACATATGTCGTGGAGAGTCAAGATGCAATGGAGTAAAAAAAGAATGATGTTAGTCAAAGTCCCAGTATTAGAGCATCTAGTAAAAAGGAGCTCACTCTGTTATGGCAAGGTAAGAAACACGTGATTCCATAGATCCTAATCCTGTAGAATGTTGTAGGAGTTTGTTCATCCAGTTCTTGGCTTTCAGTTTCCTTTTTTAGCTTTGAAAGAATTTTCATAAAAATGGTGTTTAGAGGTAAATTGTTTTATGCAAAACTCCGACTGACTACATTCACACGAGCATAAAACACGGCTGAGTGCAATATGATATTTTAGCGCATAATTGGAATGCCCTACCAGGGAAGCGGGGTACTCAGTACTGGGTCTTAAAGGAGATGTCACTGTGGCTGCGACCCGGTCCGTGGCCCTGGGAGCCCAATTAAAGGGGAGGGTCTTTAAATGGGTTGTTGAATAAAGTTTATCATGACGCCACCTGTGGTGTTTGGTCAGTGACCGACGCCGATTCAAGGGGTCTTCTGGGGTGATGGTATAGCGGCTGGATGGTGACGCTTCCCACAGATGAAGCGGGTCCTCAGGGCTCCCAAGGAGAGTGGCAAGGATATTGTATGCTGACAAATAAGTGGAGGACACAAGTTGTAACGTCTTTACCTGGTTTACTGGTGGTAGTAGTCCACAGTCCACGGTACCAGGCATGGATGGTGATGTAGTCCGGCCAGCTTGGAGGCAAAGGTGATCCCTCTCGCAGGTGAGATCCGTAAGCCTTTCCTACTTGTGCTAAGATATCGAGGTCCCTGCCGCTTGTAGTTTGCTGGCCAAGAATCCTCTCTCTCCTGGCCTGGGACAGTTGCCTGCATGGTAGGCAGTTTGAGCCTTTTTATAGGGTCTCTACAACGACCTGGGCTCTTAGAATACTGCTGTACCTCACGCTTAGTGCTGGCAGTTAATGTGTAGTCTAGTGCCCTCCAGTTCTGCTCTGTGTCTTAGAGTCCAACAAAAGCGTCGGTCTCCCGGTACCTGGTTTCTGCACTCTGGCTCAGAGGGTGCCCAGTCACAGTTCCCCTCTGAGCCCTGTTCCACTCCTGTGCTCCTTTCCTCAATGCTCCACTGCATGCAACAACCTTTCAGCTTATATATCTTCCCAGAGGCTGCAGCTCCCATGTTGCTGCTAGGCCTTTCTGTCTTGTTCCAGACGTCCTTCCTCTATCTCTCCCTCCTGGAGACTAACACCTCCTCCAGACCAGGATACTTAAAGCTGAGGGAAGCTCCCCTGAATCCGAGTCCTGAGCTCCCCCTCCTGACCTGGATTCAGAATGTGTTGCATGTGTGTGCTTACCTGGTAAAGAGAATCCTCCCTGCCTCCAAGCATGATATCGCCCTCCCCGAAAGGAAGGCAACATCACTGTAACAACTGGTTACCTGGGGTGTTACACATAACACTCAGACCAAGGTTATACTATCGAGCAACTCAGATGTGCGATTATTTTCTGGTGCCGATTCAGCATGAGTAAACAATCACAGTGTACTGAAAGAATCCAAGAATCAGATCGCTCGCACCCATACAAGTCTATGGGTGCGTTTGAAATATTGGACTGCACTTGGATGTCATCAGAGGACATAGGCAATGGGGGGGATGGAGAAATTACTTTTTCTGCACCTGTGCTGCAATTTTCTCATGCAGGAAGATCGGAGCGCAGTGCACTGACTCTCTGACAGAGTTTGAGCCGAGTAACATTTGCATAATTGGCCCCAATTCTTTTGTACGAGAGAACATACGCTCGTGTGATTCAGCCTTAGTGGCTCGCTCACACTAGCGTATAAAAAAAAAAATCTGTCCCATTCTCATCCAGAAAAGTGGTACAATTTTTTTCCTCTTGTCATCCATGTTCTATCTGTATGCAATCATTTTCTTTCTACTCTGCAGCTACTAAACATTTGCAAGACTATTTACAGTTCTCTATGTTACAGAATTGCAATTTATCCATAAAATTCGGATGTCACCTGATTTTTTTCTTGCACTTTACTGATTTTGGAGTGAAGTTGCAGCATGCTGGGATTTTTTCCTCATGCCGTACACAGCTGAGAATAAATTTGCAGATCTGTTCTTCCGCATTAAAGGGAACCTGTCACCCCGTTTTTTGAGATTGAGCTATAAATACTGTTAAATAGGGCCTGCGCTGTGTGTTCCTATAGTGTATGTAGTGTACCCCGATTCCCCATGTATGCTGAGAAATAACTTACCAAAGTCGCCGTTTTCGCCTGTCAATCAGGCTGGTCAGGTCGGGAGGGCGTGGTGACATCGCTGGTTCTTCCTCAGCTTTACGTTGGTGGCGTAGTGGCGTAGTGGTGAAGACACAGCGCGCGATCTGCGCTGTCATCCCTTTCGTCGGTGGGGGCGGCCATCTTCCTGGGGCCGCGCGTGCGCAGATCGAGTGCTCTGCTGCACGGGGCTTCAGGAAAATGGCCGCGGGATGCCGCGCGTGCGCATTAGAGATCGCGGCGGCCATTTTCCCAAAGCCGAGTTTGCATCTCGGCTTTGGGAAAATAGCCGCCGCGATCTCTAATGCGCACGCGCGGCATCCCGCGGCCATTTTCCTGAAGCCCCGTGCAGCAGAGCACTCGATCTGCGCACGCGCGGCCCCAGGAAGATGGCCGCCCCCACCGACGAAAGGGATGACAGCGCAGATCGCGCGCTGTGTCTTCACCACTACGCCACTACGCCACCAACGTAAAGCTGAGGAAGAACCAGCGATGTCACCACGCCCTCCCGACCTGACCAGCCTGATTGACAGGCGAAAACGGCGACTTTGGTAAGTTATTTCTCAGCATACATGGGGAATCGGGGTACACTACATACACTATAGGAACACACAGCGCAGGCCCTATTTAACAGTATTTATAGCTCAATCTCAAAAAACGGGGTGACAGGTTCCCTTTAAATAACATTGTTTCTGGTGCAATCTGATTTCTTCTCACATTGCACTAGTCCGATTTATACACCAGTGTGAGCAAGCCCTTAAGGCAGAGACAGTCTGTCGTATTTCTCGTGGGAGAATTGCATCGCACTGGACGGACTGTCCAGCACCTCTCCTGACCTAAGCAAGACAGCGTAATGGATTACTATGCAGCTATCAAGCTCAGGTCAGGAGAGCCAACAGTCAGCACAAGAAATACGGCAGTCTGTCTGTGGCCTTAAAGGGAACCTGTCACCCCCAAAATCGAGGGTGAGCTAAGCCCACCGGCATCAGGGGTTTATCTACAGCATTCTGTAATGCTCTAGATAAGCCCCCAATGTATCCTAGAAGATGAGAAAAAGAAGTTAGATTATACTCACCTGGGCGGGTGGTCCGATCCAGTGGGTGTCGCGGTCCGGTCTGGGGCCTCCCATCTTCATAGGATGACATCCTCTTCTGGTCTTCATGCTGCGGCTCTGGTGCACGCGTACTTTGTCTGCCCTGTTGAGGGCAGAGCAAAGTACTGCAGTGCACAGGTGCCGGGTCTCTCTGACCTTTCCCAGCGCCTGTGCACTGCAGTACTTTGCTCTGCCCTCAACAGGGCAGACAAAGTACACCTGCACCGGAGCCGCAGCATGAAGACCAGAAGAGGACGTCATCCTAAGAAGATGGGAATCTACAGAATGCTGTAGATAAGCCCCTGATGCTGGTGGGCTTAGCTCACCCTCGATTTTGGGGGTGACAGGTTCCCATTAAACTGACAATGTCTCCGTAAGAGGTAACTTCATACTACTGTGACTGAGATGAGTGGTGTGGAATATATTACATAATGAATTGTACTTTTTCCCCACTAATATGTTTGCCGGAGGCCTGGATGGCTAAAACTGGGGAGGGTGGTGTTGCTGCTGGTAGCAACTCCCACATTATTTGCAATGGTAAAGTTTTTTTTGCAGTCCAATTTTACATGGACTAACAGAATGGAAAAGGTGTGGATACTTTTTTCACCCATTGTTCGAAAAAAAACTGATGGAGCTCTTTTAACACTTTGTTCAAACTCTGATTACAATAATTTGGCAGTTTTTCTCAAAGACTCAAACGGTCTTGTGAACCTACTCTAGCACTGCTACTGGCACCTTGGATATATCTCTCTCCCCTTCCATTGAATCTCCATATTATTCCTAGAATACCATACTCATCTTTTTCACTGCTGCAATTACACAACACATTACTTTTTCTGACATCCTCTCACTATCTTAAATTACTCTAAAATAGATGCTAGAAGTTTATATAGGCTATGATAGACCCATTTGCTTGGCTGCGCTATGTCATGTAATGGGATAGCTGCTAGGCATTATGTGGAACTCCTCGTGATCACTCCAGAAGATGTCAGTCTTCTGTGGCTATCAAATTGTGATCTAAGTGTAGGATTAAAATTGGCAATGCAACTCTATGGGTCCGTGTGAAACATTGGGCCACATTCAGAAGATTTTTCACCGATTTTCATGGACTGACAGAATGGAGAAGGTGGAGAATTTTTTTTCTCTCCACATCCAAGAAAAAATTATGCCACAAAGTTTGAATAAACTCTGATCAGAATAAATGGACTGTTTTCTCAACCTAGCACCACTGCTGGCACCTCTGAGGAAACTCTATCCCCTTATCAATTGAATCTCAGTATTTTTCATAGCCTATTACACTCATTTTCTTCACTGCTGTAATTGCACAATACATTTCTGTCTGGAGTATTTGTCCAATGTTTAGACATACAGTTGTGTTTAAAGGGGTTGTCCACTATTTTATAAGTCACTCTCATGTGAACCAACTGTCAGAGATAAGCTCTTTTGTAAATGCCTTGCTTTTCCAAGTCTTTTTGTCATCTGAGATGTTCTCCTGCTCCCATGATGCCTGGCTGAGAATCCTCTAACTTCCTGAGATTTCAAGTCAGATTCTCCCTGACTTTTCTGGCTCCGGAATCTGACGTGACAACATAATCATGTGACTTTTTTCACGCTATGTGGGTGGGCAAGATTCCATTCACCAGCTACAGACATAGCTATAATCTCCCTGCATATGTCTCCCTCCAAAGCTCTTCTTTGTAACTGTATATATACAGCTCTGGCAAAAATTAAGAGACCACTGCCCAATTCCAACCTTCCAGATCATAGTCTAATTTTAAGCTTTGCCCAACACCTGGTCATCTATTGGTAAGATGGAGACCTGGAGAGGCGTATAAGCCACAGGGTCTTGCACCCACTGTGAAATTTGGTGGAGGATCGGTAATGATTTGGGGATGCTTCAGCAAGGCTGGAATTGAGCAGGTTAATCTTTGCAAAGGACATATGAATCAAGCAGCATACAAGGTTATCCTGGAAAAACAGTTGATTCCTTCTGCTCAGGCAATGTTCCCCAACTGTGAGGACTGGTTTTTGTGAGCTCCATGCCACACAGTTAGGTCAATCAAGGTGTGGATGAAGGACCACCACATCAAATCTATGTCATGCCCAGCCTAATCTCCAGACCTGAACCCCATTGAAAACCTCTGGAATGTAATCAAGAGGATGATGGATAGTCACAAGCCATCAAACAAAGAACTTCTTACATTTTTGTACCAGGAGTGGCATAAGGTCACCCAAAAGCAATGTGAAAGACTGGTGGAAAGCATGCTAAGATGCATGAAAGCTGTGATTAAAAATCATGGTTATTCCACAAAATATTGATTTCTGAACTTTTACTGAGTTAAAAAATTAGTATGGTTGTTTCTAAATGATTATGAACTTGTTTTTTTTGCATTATTTGAGGTCTGCAAGCAATGCATTTTTTGTTATTTGGACCATTTCTGATTTTCAGAAAATAAATACAAAATTCATTGCTTGGAATTTCGGAGACATGTTGTCAGTGGTTTATAGAATAAAAGAACAATTTACATTTGACTCAAAAATATACCTCTAAAGAGAAAAATCAGACAAACTGAAAATGTTGCAGTGATCTCTTAATTTTGGCCAGAGCTGTATATGTACACGTTCTACTCTATACCCTGTGTAATGTATATTCACTCTGCTGTATTCACTCTATTATGCACATAAATTTAGGATGATTATGGCAGAAACTATATTGCCAAGGCTGGTGTTCTGGTGCTTAGTGTTACTACTATTCCCTGTATCAAAGACTTGTCGGCAGCAGTGTCCTGGGTAGAGCTTTATGCTGAAGCTGTGTGTGAAGCTGGGAGAGGATTGGGAGGAGTTTAGGCAGAGTTACAGGGGCTGTGCTCATTCCTGACTTGCAGCTTAATACAAGGGTAAATGGAAAATGTAGACAGAGAATTCTGAAAAGGAGTTGAAGGTTGTGACAGCAAAAAGTAAATCAAAAAGGCATAAAACATGAAGATTTTCAGAAAATGTATATGGAGTTCTCTAGGGGCATTATTCTTAGCCACTTTACATTTCTGGGTTATAGAGAGTTATTTATTTATTTATTTTTTTATTTTTTTAAACAATGTAGAGCTTGCCCATTTCATATTGCAGTAAGCACACTTTCTGTGACACAAGCCTTAGTTTCAGGATTTTGATTTAGTAGCCAAAATAACACTGAGGGGTTTAATGCTGCCCTCATTCTTTGCAGTGTGTGAATGCTAAAAAATTGTTATTATGGTGCTGTTGTTACTGCAGTTTATCTTGGATCGATCAATCTACAGTCACACTGGGTGACTATACGGGTTCCACACTTCCCTATATTACTTGAATCCTTGAAATATATTCACACATTTAGACTACCACTCCTATTTTCATTGTGATTCAGAACTTTAGTTGTACACTACAATCAGATTTAGGGCTTTTACTATCCCTATGTGCAATGAGCTGTGTGCTTTGACTTTATAAGCCCTATATTGGAAAAGGCTAAAATGGTGCAACATGGATATTTTGTACTGACTGTAAGAGTCCACCCTGACTGGCTGGGGTAGACCATGAGATGCGGTAGCTACAGACCATTTTGGGAAGCCCATGCAGTCATGTCTGATGTCATTGGTCCACTCACCTAGTGTTCAGCAGTGTGTGAAATAGCTCTAGGCATATATACATATTTTTGCTTTGGCAATCCTCACAAGTTGATTTTTTGAGAATGTTAAAACTCGTGGGGACATGCAAATATCAGAAAATTTTGCTCAAAATCAATCGTCCGTGGATCGCCATTCATCTCTAGTGACTATATCAATGATGAGTGATTGGATTCCGCTCAATAAATAACCTTATTCAACTGAATTTGCAATTGAAAAGCTGTAGGTCTAGGACTGCCTTGCCAACATAATGTGATGGGTTTTGGATAGTTCTCTTAGCCAACTGCTGTTTTCTTTGAGTCAACACAAAGAATTTGAAAGGAGAGTTAAAAGAGTTGTACTAAGTATATGTTATCCCATATGGAAAGGAGAGAGTGAGACTTAATGATTGCTGGGGGCCATCAAATTGGACCGCCAGCAATCTCTTAAACAGGGCACTACCAAGTCCATCTGAATGGAGTGGAAGTCCATTTAATTTGTCCCTATGTAATGCCAGAAATAGCCAAGTACAATAGAAGTCCTCTAGAGAATGAATGGAGCAGAGTTGTGTATGCTCGACCTTTGCTCCATTCAGACTTGGATCAGAGGAGGTCACAAAGGTCCAATTCCCATTATCCCTATTCTATCTATAGGGGATTGCTTAATTGGTATATTCCCTTTCAGTTCCCAAAATGACGAAGAAGGCTGAATGAAATGAAAATTTTAGATCGTGAAATCATCTTTAAAACTAATCTGCTACTTTTATATTCAGTACTGAATGTCATCCCTAATGAAAGGGGTATTTCTAATTATCAGTGTTATATTCTGTGACCACAAATATCAATTATAATTATCACCCAGCAGCAAATGATTCTACAATATACTGTATATTGTGCTATAATTAAATATATAAGAGCTCACTCCTCTAAAGTCTGTTGTGCTACAACTCAACGCACTTCATCAGAACAATACAGCAACATGTGAAAGTAAATAAAAAAAAAATGTATATAATTTATCAAGTAGTGCTTACCTTTTAGTGTAATGAGCACATGACAATTTATAATTCAGGAAAATCCTTAAACAAGTAGACGCAGACACTCTTCTGAGCAGTCAGGGAATATCTGTTATGCTAATGTTTAGATAATTATTTCATAGTCATGTGTAATAACTATGGTCTGATATGTGAAATACACTTGGTCTCAATTACGAGACAGAGGAAAGTATGCCTACTATGAATACCATTATTATGCGTAACCATAATCTCCTTTAATTACACCAGCAATCCTTCACATTTTCAAAGGACAACAATATATTGTATTCTAAAATACATCTTCTGCCCACCTTTTGTGCAGCAATGGGTATTCAAACTTCCTGACTTCTGACAAATATCATTAATTTATGGCTAATCTGTTAAACAAGGGAAATGACTGTTTCTCAGAGATGAAGGTTTGCCACCTTTGGGGACAATTAAAAAAAAATGTATATAGTGTTGATTAGCAGGCTAATAGTGTTCCAATGCTGTGCGAACGCTTTACAGAAAGAGCGGCAACCGGGAGGAAATTAACGCTATTTCTTCCGGGAGCCGCTGACTATCAGTTATAGAGACGTGCCCGGAGCAGCTATATTCATCACTCAGTCTACGGTGATTGGCATATGTAAATACGCTCTGACACTTTGATTGACAAGTGGACAACTCCTTTAATAAATATGCAGTACCTGTCATATTTCTGCAAATGTGATTGTTATAATTGATATTAAAATTATAAAGCCTGGTCTATTTTACTTCAAAGTGCAGGAAAAGAAGAAAAAGTATCTTATGGTCTCCCTAACTTGTGGACAAGAGTGAATCAGCAGCTCCCAAACAGTTCCCTTAGTCTTCGTCCAGTTCTTGATGTTTAGCGGTTTAGTGTTCAGAGATTGTGTTGCGCTAATCCTCTTTAAGCAGTGTTTTGATCTCCATGATATGATTTACAGTCTAGTACATATTGATTATTAGTTGGGTGGTGGAGTAATGTTGTATCCCCTCTTGTTTAGTGGCTTGATGTCCAGTGGACTTCTGCACTGTACTTTGGTAAAAGAAGTTTTGTATCTTGTTGTGATATCCACTGAGTTAGTACTTTTGCTTCTTTGATGTACTGGTCTCATACGCCTAATCCAATTGTTTAAACCATTGGCCCCTATTTTGCTTTTGTCTAGGAAATGAATGCCCACATTGTTAGTATAATGTTTTTTGTTGTGTGGACCAATAATTTCCATTTGTTTGGTTTCTCTTGAAGAGAACCAGTTATCACATTTTCTGCATTTATACTGCCACAATAGCCTCATAACTTAACTTAGGTTTCATGAGGAATCTTGTTCTGCTGGCTGTAATACATCATTATAAGCCTGCTCTAGGGTGATACATACATTGCCAGGCCCGTTGCTTTTCTGGTTCTCCACGTTGGGCTTTGCAAGTAGCACAGCGTGATCCATGTGTTATTACTTTATATATTAGATACACACCGTGTTTTGGTATTGCTCTAAGACTTTCTAGTAACGCTTTTAGTTCTCTGTGCACACTTCTTGTCCACATTCGTCAAGAGGTCTCCTGCTTGTCTGTTGTTTCAAGACCCTGAGTTACTTTGTGGCTTCCAGTAACCCTGCTACCTCTCAGTAATCTTTAGGACTATACATACTGACTTGTGGTTTCGGGTATCAACATGCCTGTGGTTGTTTGAGGCTTCCAAGGTTGTTTGACTTTGTCACTCCAGAGTTCTGTCTGCTACCCATCCCTGGTCTTCTAAGACCTCTTCTACGTGCCCACTGCCTGCCTGTGGTTTTCAGGATGTCTTCATTTATTCCATGGCACTCTACATGTGAGGAGGGGTATACATAATAAAAACAAGTACAATAATCTTGAACAATACAAGTGATGACTGGTGCAGGAGGAGAGAGGACCCTGCCCGCGAGGGCTCACAATCTACAAGGGATGGGTGAGGATAAAGTAGGTGAGAGTAGAGCTGGTCGTGCAGTGATTTGGTCGATCGGTGATTACTGCAGGTTGTAGGCTTGCCAGAAGAGGTACAGTAGGGCTTCAGGCTCTTTTTGAAGGTTTCAATGGTAGGTGAAAGTCTGATGTGTTGGGGTAGAGGGTTCCAGAGTAGGGGGGAAGCACGGGAGAAATCTTGTATGCGATTGTGGGAAGAGGAGATAAGAGGGGAGTAGCGGTCACAGATGTATGGAGGAGACAGGTTGTGGATGGCTTTGCATGTCATGGTTAGGCTTTTGTGCTGGAGTCTCTGGGTAATAGGGAGCCAGTGAAGGGATTAACAGAGGGGAGAGGCCAGGGAATAGCGGGGGGACAGGTGGATTAGTTGGGTAGCTGAGTTTAGAATAGATTGGAGGGGTGCAAGAGTGTTCGAGGGGAGGCCACAGAGTAAGATGTTACAGTATTCGAGGCGAGAGATGATGAGGGCATGGACTAGGGTTTTTGCAGATTCTTGGTTTAGGAATGTATGGATCCGTTAAATATTTTTGAGTTGAAGGCGGCAGGAAGTGGAAAGGGCTTGGATATGCGGTTTGAAGGAGAGATAAGTGTCAAGGATTACCCCGAGGCAGCGAGCTTTTGGGACTGGGGAGAGTGGGCAGCCGTTTACTGTAATGGATAGGTTCGTTGGGGGGTTCGCGTGAGATGAGGGAAAGACAATGAATTCTGTTTTGTCCATGTTAAGTTTTAGAAATCTAGCGGAGAAGAAGGATGAAATAGCGGATAGACATTGAGGGATTCTGGTTAGTAGGGTGGTGATATCTGGTCCAGAGATGTAGATCTGTGTGTCATCGGCATAGAGGTGATACTGAAAACCGTGAGATTCTATGAGCTTTCCCAGGCCAAAAGTGTAAATGGAGAAGAGCAGGGGTTTATGCACCTTTCCATGTGTGCTCTACAAAACACAGGACATGCACAGTGCACAAATGAAGGCAAGCCCATCACACTTTGGGTCACTCACGTGTACAATTCTCTTGGAGCTGGCTTATAATGACCATTAGGTATTATTTATTATGCTTATTTATAGTGCCTTGAAAAAGTATTCGTACCCTGTGAACCTTTCCATATTTTTCATGCTACACCTACAAACTCAAATGTATTTAAATTTTGATTTTATGTGAGTATGGAAAGTATTCATACCCATTTATATTTTTCACTCTTTGTTTCATTGCAGCCATTTGGCAAATTCAAAAAAGTTCATTTTTTCACATTAATGTACACTCTGCACCTCATCTTGACTGAAAAAAAACAGAAATGTAGAAATTTTTGCAAATTTAATGATAAAGAAAAACTGAAATATCACATGGTCATAAGTATTCAGATAATTTGCTCAGACACTCATATTTAGGTCACATGCTGTCCATTTCCTTGGGATCCTCCTTGAGATGGTTCTACTCCTTCATTGGAGTCCAGCTGTGCTTAATTAAACTGATAGGACTTGATTTGGAAAGGCACACACCTGTCTATATAAGCTCACAGCTCACAGTGCATGTCAGACCAAATGAGAATCATGAGGTCAGAGGAACTGGCCAAGGAGGTGAGAGACAGAATTGTGGCAAGGCACAGATCTGGCCAAGGTTACAACAGAATTTCTGCAGTACTCAGGGTTGCTAAGAGCACAGTGGCCTCCATAATCCTTAAATGGAAGAAGTTTAGCACCACCAGAAGTCTTCCTAGACCTGGCCCTCCTCCCAAACTGAGCAATTGTGGGAGAGGTAAAGAAGAACCCCAAGATCACTGTGGCTGAGCTCCAGAGATGTAGTAGGGAGATGTAGTAGGGATATGGGAGAAAGTTCCACAATGTAAACTATCACTGCAGCCCTCCACCAGTCGGGCCTTTATGGCAGAGTGGCCAACTGAAGCCTCTCCTCAGTGCAAGACTTATGAAAGCCCACATAGAGTTTGCTAAAAAACACATGAAGGATTCCCAGACTATGAGAAATAAGATTCTCTGGTCTGATGAGACAGAGATGGACATTTTTGGTGATAATTCTAAGTGATATGTGTGGAAAACCAGGCACCGCTCATCACCTGGACAATCCTAACAGTAATACATAGTGGTGGCAGCATCATGCTATTGGGGTGTTTTTCAGCTGCAGGGACAAGACTGGTTGTCATTGAAGGAAACATGAATGCGGCCTGATACAAAGATATCTTGGATGAAAACCTCTTCCACAGTGCTCTGGACCTCAGCCTTGGCCGAAGGTTCACCTTCCAACAAGACAATTACCCTAAGCACACAGCTAAAATAACAAAGGAGTGGCTTCAGAACAACTCTGTGACCATTCTTGACTGGCCCAGCCAGAACCCTGACCTAAAGCCAATTGAGCATCTCTAGAGGGACCTGAAAACGGCTGTCCACCAACGTTCACCATCCAACCTGATGGAACTGGAGAAGACCTGCAAGGAAGAATGGCAGAGGATCCTGAAATCCAGGTGTGAAAAACTTGTTGCATCATTCCCAAGAAGACTCATGACTGTACTAGCTCAAAAGGGTGCTTCTACTCAATACTGAGCAAAGGGTCTGAATACATATGACCATGTGATATTTCATTTTTTCTTTTTTAATAAATTTGCAAAAGTTACTACATTTCTGGGTTTTTTTTCCGTCAAGATGGGGTGCAGAGTGTACATTAACCCTTTTACCCCCAAGGGCGGTTTGTTATGACCAGGCCAATTTTTATAATTCTGACCACTGTCCCTTTATGAGGTAATAACTCTGGAACGCTTCCATGGATCCTGGTGATTCTGACATTGTTTTCTTATGACATATTTTAATTCATGTTAGTGGTAAAATTTCTTTGATATGACTTGCGTTTATTTGTGAAAAAAATGGAAATTTGGCGAAAATATTGAAAATTTTGCAATTTTTCAACTTTTCATGCCCTTAAATCACAGAGATATGTCAAACAATATATTTAATAAATAACATTTCCCACATGTCTACTTTACATCAGCATAATTTTGGAGCCCCAATTATTTTTTTTGTTAGGAAGTTATAACTTGAGCAGCGATTTCTCATTTTTACAACACCATTTTTTTTAGGGACCACATCACATTTGAAGTCACTTTGAGGGGTCTATATGATAGAGAATACCCAAAAGTGACACCATTCTAAAAGCTGCACCCCTCAAGGTGCTCAAAACCACATTTAAGAAGTTTAATAACCCTTCAGGTGCTTCACAGGAATTTTTGGAATGTTTAAAAAAAATGAACATTTAACTTTTTTTCACAAAAAATGTACTTCAGATCTAATTTTTTTATTTTGCCAAGGGTAACAGGAAAAATTGGGCCCCAAAAGTTGTTGTTCAATTTGTACTGAGTGTGCTGATACCCATATGTGGGAGTAAATCACTGTTTGGGCGCACATCAGAGCTCGGAAGGGAAGGAGCACCGTTAGACTTTTTCAACGCAGAATTGGCTGGAATTGAGATTGGACACCATGTCGCATTTGGAGAGCCCCTGATGTGCCTAAACAGTGAAAACCCCTCAATTCTGACTCCAACCCAAACTCCAACACACCCCTAACCCTAATATCAGCCCTAACCATAACCCTAGCCACAAACCTAATTCTAACACACCCCTAACCCTAATCTAAACCCTAACCCTAATTCAAACCCTAACCCTAACTTTAGCCCCAACCCTAACCCTAATTTCAGCCCTAACCCTCACCCTAATGGGAAAGTGGAAATAAATACTTTTTTTATTTTATTATTTTTTCCTTACTAAGGGGGTGATAAAGGATGTTTGATTTACTATTTATAGCAGATTTTATATAGCGGGTTTTTATGTTTCGCAGCTGTCATACGCTAAAAGATGCTTTTTATTGCATAAAATAGTTTTTGTATCACCACATTTTGAGAGCTACAATTTTTCCATATTTTGGCCCACAGAGTCATGTAAGATCTTGTTTTTTGCGGGACGAGTTGACTTTTTATTAGTACCATTTTCGGCACATGACATTTTTTGATCGCTTTTTATTGCGATTTTTGGGAGGCAGAATGATCAAAAACAGCAATTCAAGAATTTCTTTTGGGTGGGGCGTTTATACCGTTCCGCATGTGGTAAAATTGCTAAAGCAGTTTTATTCTTCAGGTTAGTATAAATACAGCGATACCTCATTTATATAACTTTTAATATTTTTTCCGGTGTTCACTGAAGGGGTTAACTAGTGGGGCAGTTTTATAGGTTGGGTCGTTATGGACGCGGCGCTACTAAATATGTATACTTTTTATTATTTACATAAAGAAATGTATTTATTGGAACAATATTTATTTTATTTTTTTTTCTTTATTTAGGAATTTAAAAAAAATTTTTTTTTACACAGTATAATTTTTTTTTTTAGTTTTTTTATATTGTCCCAGGATGGGGCAACATCACTGTATAAAGTCAAATTGCTGATCTGACACTTTGCACAGCACTGTGTCAAATCAGCGATCTGACAGGCATTGAAGGAGGCTTGCTGGTGCTTGCTCTCAGCAGGCACTGAGAAGCCACCTCCCTGCAGGACCCAGAAGGACCCCGTGGCCATATTGGATCCGGGGTTCTGCAGGCAGGGAGAACCTCAGAACAGCGCGATCACCACAAAGAGTGAAAAATGTAAAGGGGTACAAATACTTTATGTACCCACTGTACACCAACACAAAGAAGCAAGGATTTGTGAAGTGTAAGGGAAATGATGTAAGGTTTTCTAAATATTTAAAAAATATAAATATGAAAATTGTGATGTGCATTTTTATTCAGCGCCAGAGTCAATACTTTGTAGGACCACCTTTCTATGAAATTACTGCGGCAAGTGCGAGCATTTCACATCTGGATGGTTGCAAGGGGTAATGTTTCTCCTTGTGGAGAGTGACATGTCAAGCTTGCCATACCAAGGTGAGGAGACTTTTAAGCCTTGCAATGCTCCTCTGGGAAATTAAATATGCAAAATTGTCTCTTCAGAGAGGAGTAGGACTAGAACTCTAACAAGCCATGCCCACGCAAACATGAGAAAATTATACAAACTCCTTGCAGATGTTATCCTCTGTGAAATTAGAATCCAGATCCCCAGCAATGAAAAAGCAAAATTTGCTAACAACTGAGCCTACATAATGCCATAGAATGCCATGTCTTCCTCTATTTCTTTCCTCATAGAGTCAGGTTAAACTACTGAAGAGAGTGGGACAATTTTTTGCTTCCTGGTATTATACCATGGCGGTGTTGACAAAAAGTTAAACTCAAATATGCTCCTTCCGAGTGTCGGACTGGGGTGCCAAGGGCCCACCAGTAACATTGACTTGGGGGGGGGCACTTTTCATCTGCATACCAATATTACACTACCCCCATTAACAAATTTTCCTATATCTCTATATAACAATAAGCTGGGTAGTTTAGTTAATGAATGATGAGATGCTGCTTTTTTCCGTACAGAGTGAATCAAGTGAATTATGAAAAATACTGCCATACAGAGGGATTGGGGGCTCAGATCTGCATAGAGGCCCACCGGGGGATTGCCCTGTTACCCTGTGGGCCAGTCCGAGCCTGCTCCTTTCTATAAAAACAGGTGCATCAAGTCACAGAAATGTGTGAAAACCTGTAACTTACAACCCTCTTACATTATATTATTAACATCAGAATTGATAAGTGATTGTATTTCTTGACGTGCCACAACAAGAACTCTGAGGTAAAACAATAAACTGGCTTAGAAGTTGTATTAAACAAAAAAAAATCAGTATTCTTGTATCTGGAAAAATAGCGCAGCTATTAACATACATTTAACAAGGAATTGTTTCAGATGAAAACAATAATTGTCGCCTTATGAACAGAGAGAAGAAGTAAAGTGCATTAGTTGACGTTGTCGCCGGCTTCACAGTATTATTTCAAAGTACAGGAGGTGATGTTGTATTCCTCAGTGTGTTGTTCAAAGTCAGGAGCAGCAATATTTAGCACATGCTTGGACAGTCGTGTTTGAAATCCATGTCTCCCCTCTCTGGTGTTTTGATGTGCCTTTAGGGGATGCTCGGCTGTTTGTAGTTTGTTTTCTTTTGTTTAAGGTTTCAGCTACTGCATTGACTAATGATTATATAGCAGTAAACTCTCCTCCCTGCTAAATTCAGAGGTAATGCCTCAAAAGCATCTTTCCCTTGTGTGTCATAAAACAATAAAAGAAGTAGACAGCCCCCTTTGAGGGAGGATAATCCTTTGTTTAAAGAGAAGAAAGGGCATGTAGCTGATCCAAGCAGTCTGAATTTAAATGGAGGATTAATCTAATTAAAAATATATATCCAAAATACGGGAGTAGTATCAATGTTGTGAATATTCATTCATAAATTTTAGGCTGGGAGATTTCTTTCTGCGAGAAGTCAAAATATAAAATGAAATGTTGTGAAAGGCTAAGTATTGGTTTTGGTGGTTTTCTTAATTTGCAGTTATCGCCTTGTGTCTGGGAAAGGTAGCAGAAAAGGTTTTTTTTTTTCTATTTTGTTACTATTTCACATACAGTCTTAGCTCTTATAAATCATACTAGATGGTGGCCCTATTCTAACGCATCGGGTATTCTAGAATATGCATACCCACGTAGTATATAGCACAGTCACGTAGCATATTGCCCAGTTACATAGTATATTGCCCAGTCACGTAGTATATTGCCCAGCCATGTAGTATATTGCCCAGCCACGTAGTGTATTGCCTAGCCACGTAGTATGTAGTATATTGCCCAGCCACGTAGTATATTGCCCAGCCACATAGTATATTGCCCAGTCACGTAATATATTGCCCAGCCATGTTGCTCAGCCACATAGCATATTGCCCAGTCACGTAGTATATTGCACAGACCATGTAGTATATTGCCCAGCCCACGTAGTATATAGCAATGTGGGCATGTTATCCCTGTTAAAAAAAAAGAATTAAAATAAAAAATAGTTATATACTCACCTTCCGGAGCCCCCGGATCCAAACAAAGCGGTTACTGATTCTCCTCGCACGCTCCGGTCTCAAGAGTGCATTGCGGTCTCGCGAAATAATGACATAGCGGTCTCACGAGACCGCTACGTCATCATCTCGCGAGATCGCAGCATGGACCGGTTACCGGAGCGTCGCGAGCGGGAAAGGCCTGTTGTGGATCCGAGGTGCCGACGGACGGTTAGTATATAACGATTTTATTTTTTTTAAATTATTTTTAACATTAGATCTTTTTACTATTGATGCCGCATAGGCAGCATCAATAGTAAAACGTTGGTCACACAGGGTTAATAGCAGCGTTAACCGAGTGCATTACACCGCGGCATAGCGCGGTCGGTTAATGCTGCCATTAACCCTGTATGAGCGCTGACTGGAGGGGTGGATGGAGCGGGCACTGACTGCAGGGAGGAAGGAGAGGCCATGTTGCCGCCGGACTGTGCCCGTCGCTGATTGGTCGTGGCTGTTTTGCCGCGACCAATCAGCGACTTGGATTTCCATGACAGACAGAGGCCGCGACCAATGAATATCCGTGACAGACAGAAGGACAGACAGACAGAAAAACGGAAGTGACCCTTAGACAATTATATAGTAGATAAATGCATTTTATTAGAGATTACTAAACTTTTTGAAATTTGAATTTGCCAAGATTGACAAATAATTCAGAAAAATTTGTTTTGCAGGTAGTTTCATTATTATTTATTATTATTATTATACATTTATATAGCGCCTTTTTTTCCATGGCGCTTTACATGTGAATAGGGGGCAAATATAGAAAAGTACATTAAACATGAGCATAAAAACAAGGCACACAGAGGTACATAAGGAGGGAGGACCCTGCCCGCGAGGGCTCACTGTCTGCAGGGGATGGGTGAGGATACACTAGGAGAGGGTAAAGCTTGTTGTGTGGTGGTTCAGTAGGTTGAGGATCACTGCAGGCTGTAGGCTTGTCGGAAGAGGTGAGTCTTCAGGTTCTTTTTGAAGGTATCTATGGTAGGGTCTGATGTGTTGGGGTAGAGCGTTCCAGAGTATGGAGGAAGCACGGGAGAAGTCTTGGATGCGGTTGTGGGAAGAAGAGATGAGAGGGGAGTAGAGAAGGAGATCTTGAGAGGATCAGTGGTTGCATGAAGGTAGGTATCGGGAGACCATGTCTCAGATGTAATTCATTATGCTGAAATTATAATAATACTAATAATAATAATAATATAATATTAAAAAAGTGTGAGAGTTCCTAGTAGTGGCTGCTGCTTGTTCTTATGTGTGTAAGTGATATTAGTAAGACGGGCAGAATTCAGGTGTAGGAAAATCTGTGGTAGTCAGGATGTCTCTTAGGCCTCTTTCACACGTCAGTGTCTCCGGTACATGTACTGACAGTTTTCTCACGTACCGGAGACACTGACACATGTAGACCCATTCAAATAAAAACACGGAGACATGTCTGCTTATCTGCGGCAGCACAGTCCGCAAAGCATCCCGCACACGTGCACACGGAGAACAGTGTGCACTCTCCTCCGTGTGCAAGTACCACGGTAGGAGAGACAGCACTACAGTAAGCACTGTCCCCCCTGCGTGTGGTGCTGAAGGCGGCATTCATCTCTTCTCCCCTGCAAGAGAGAAGGGATGAAAAATCAAGGTTTTTTTTGTTTAAAATAAAGTTTGGGGTCACCTCTCGCCTCCCATCCCCCGTGCACTCGCCCGCTTGCCAAGAAATACTCACCCAGCTCCTGCAATGTCTCCTCTCAGCGCCGGCAGCCTGTCTTGCGTGAGCGGTCACGTGGTACCGCTCATTACAGTGATGAATGTGCGCATATACATCAATGTAATGAGTGGTACCACGTGACCGCTCACACAGGACAAGCTGCCGGCGCTGAGAGCAGACATTGCAGGAGCTGGGTGAGTATTTCTCGGCAAGCGGGCGGGCGCACGGGGATGGGAGGTGGGAGGTGACCCCCAAACTTTATTTTAAACAAAAAAACTTGATCTTTCATCCCTTCTCTCCTGCAAGCGCTGCTTCCAGCCAAGCAGGACAGAAGGGATGAATGCCGGCTTCAGCACCACAAGCAGGGGACAACGTTTACTGTAGAGCTGTCTCTCCTGCACGGTCCGTGTGGTCCTCAGGCGGAACACGGGTGGCACTCAGCTGCCGCACGTGTGCCACACTGATGTGCCACGTGAGCACACGGACACACGGTCACGGATAACTCCGGTACCGTTTTCTCCGGTACCGAAATTATCTGGACGTGTGAAACCGGCCTTATGTACAAGTGAATCCTGTTTGTGCTCACAGTAATAATTCTGTAAAATGTTAGACTTTTTATATGATGGAAACTTAGCTTTTGGAGGAAACATAAGTAGGATGTAGCTGCAGATAAAATGGGTGAAGTTTAGTGCAACACAGCGGGTGAGAGATACAATCTACTGCATTGTGTAAAATTGTGACAAATGTTTGTGAGTGCTTCTTGCTAGTTGAATTCAATGGGATCTTTTGATTACAGGACATTGGACTCGCGTTGTAGTGATTCGATGATCTTTATGTTTTATGTAACATGTTATATCACATTAGTGTAGTTTATACGAGATGACGTATGGTAGTTTTATTAGTTTATTTTTACAAATATTAAAGAGGAGATACTGTTTCACCTGCCAATATGGGGTGACTTAGAGGACAGGCAGTGTTTCCTGGAAAGAATGTATGCAAATTATCTTTTCCTCCACAAAAAACTCTATTTACTTCCTCATATTGGATGTAACCGCTATAAATTAGCCAAGTCGTACCCAGCTCTGCACTGTAAAGGGGCAAAAAATCCCCTGAAACAGTTATTGTAGCTACTTCCAATAGGTGGCACTAGAAACAGAAAAAATAATGAATCAGCTGCCCACTGTTTGCAGGTTTTCTTTGGTTCACAGATCACAGCCAAGTGTTGTGTGTTTTATGAAAAAAACAGTATCCAAGTCTTTTAGTGTTAAATCAAAAGGTCATGAAATCGAATGTTCTTTCTTCAGAGCACCACTCATCTGCAACCCACCTTCCTGCTTTGCTGGGGGCAGTGTGCTCCTGGAGACGCACAGTTTGGCACCACCTGGCCGCTGGTTCCCTGTTCTGAACTAAGAGCTCTCCCTTGCTACTGGCATTGTACATAGGGCTGGTTTAAGGCAAAGTGGGGCCCTGGGCAAAAGTTTAAAATGTGTCCCCAAATGCTAACATATTGCACCATCACACAGAAACATTTTGGTTGTATTTATATGCGCTTATTTCAGTGGGAAACTAAACTAGTGGGAGCGATAATACCGAAGTTGTTTAACGCTTGTTTCCCGGCTTCTTTACACTGGCTGAGAAACAATTATGGGTACATAAGGTTCTCCAGTAGATCAATCTGTCGACATATAGTATCATGTTAACAGCAGCATATCTGCAGTTTTCACTGGGCAAAGTGCTGCTGAGGACAATGACTTTTGTTCCAGCATAACCACTGCAATCAGTCGATGAATAGTCAGCATTTTGCTTGTTTAGTATTATACACTCTTCAGTCCTCCATATAATATACCATAATACAATCCTCACAGTCCTCCATGTACTACAATGCTCTCCCCATAGTATAATGCACCCCATAGTTCTTCGTATAGTATAATGCATTCCCCATAGTCCTCAAAACAGTATAATGCATGTACTACATAGTACATATAGTATAATAAACTGCCCATAGTCCGATAGAGCACAATGCAGCCCCCATACAGTGTAATGCACTCCATATTCCTCGATTAGAGTATAATAAAGCCACCCCATAGAGTAAAATGCAGCCACCCCATAGAATATAATATAGCTACACCATAGCATATAATGCAGCCCTCCCATAGAACATAATGCAGCCTCCCATACAATATAATGTAGGCCCCTCATAGAATATAATGTAGCCCCCGCATATAGTATAATGCAGCCCCCATAGAATGTAATGCAGTCACCCCATAGAAAATAGTGTAGCCCCTTCACAGAATACAATGCAGTGCCCCTCATAGAGTATGATGCAGCCCCTCAATAGAATACAATGCAGTCCTACAGTATTATGGCCACCACATACTCACTGATATACTGTATATAAAAAATACAATACTCACCTCTCCTCCTCATTAGACATGACACTGGCTGGGGGCCCCGGGGGAACAAGGGCCCCAGGCAGCTGTCTAGTCTGTCTGCCGCAAACATCGGCCCTGATTGTACAGTATGTAAGAAGTGCATGGACACAGTGAGGCTTTGGCCTGCTTCAATGTCCTGCCAGAAGGTTTTGAGGCATAGAAACTGCAAGTGGCATGCTCTTCTTACCTAGGTAACTGGTCACTCTGAAACTGCAAGGTGGCCGATAATCTAGCCAAAGAGCTGTACACTATAAAATTATAAATCCCTCCTTTCTTGAGAATGGAGGTTGAGACAACCCCTTCAATCCCTTCATAACATAAGATGTATATATGTCATATGTCATGTATCTTCCTTTGATGCAAGCATCGGTGCCGACACATGACAGCTCATGTTAGCATGTTAAATACTGATGTCAATCTCTGACAGCGACATTTAACATGCTCGTGCTGGAAGTGTGTCACTAGCTCTGTTCATCAGAGTCCCTGTCACATGATCATGGGTGCACCGATGGATTGGCATGACAACAGGGGGTGTGCAGGCAACCCCCGTGATTGTCATTGCTGATCTGCTATGAGCGCGGCACATGGCGAATTATTCTTAGCAGATGATCACATAGCTCAAGTGATTAGAAGATCACAGCTTCAGGTCTCCTTAAAAAGACATATAAAGCAAACAAAAAGTAGGAAAAAGTTTTTAAAGGGCCACTGTCACCCCCTCCAGCCGTTATAAACTAAAAGAGCCACCTTGTGCAGCAGTAATGGTGCATTCTAACAAGGTGGCTCTTTTAGTTTTGGTGCATGTATTCCCAAAATAAAGCGTTTTCAAACTTATCCAAAATATCTGTCTTTATCCAGGGAGGCAGGTCCTCACCCCCCTGCTTGAACCGCCACACTGCCGTCACTCAAATCTTCAGGGGCTCAGGGCGCTGCCCCCTCCGCGCTGTTTTCGCTTGAATTCTGGCGCCTGCGCTGTGTTGGACTATCTCGTGCAGGCGCAGTGAGCTCTGGCCCTCTGATGTCCCAGCCAGGCTTACAGACTGCGCCTGTACGGGCAGTGCGGCCACCCACCTTGGTAATCCCAGCCCCGCAGTGTGTTATGCATTATGCACAGTGCGGGGCTGGAATTCCTGGGCATGCGCACTGCGTGTGTCAGCGAGGGGACCTGGATGAGTGGCTGACACACGCAGTGCGCATGCCCAGGAATCCCAGCCCCACACTGTGCATAATGCATAACACACTGCGGGGCAGGGATTACCAAGGTGGGTGGCCGCACAGGCGCAGTCTTGTGACCACCTTCGTTGTGAAAGAACATTGTCTACCCTGGCCCTGCCCTGTGAAATGTTTCTGCATGTTGCTTTGGTACCCTATTTTGGTGTATCTTGTCCATCTACATCATCAGCAATTGTTGGCGGACACTGCAGCCATCTGGGGTTTTGCACTTAGAATGTCCTGACCTCTTTGTGAAGGATAAAGCGTTGTCCATCCGTAGGGTACATGGCTGTGGTCACTGATTGCAGCCACTCACCCAGGTCCCCCCGCTGACACACGCTGTGCGCTTTCCCAGGAATTCCAGCCCCACACTGTGCATAATGCATAACACACTGCGGGGCTGGGATTACCAAGGTGGGTGGCCGCACTGGCCGCACAGGCGCAGTCTGCAAGCCTGGCTGGGACGTCAGAGGGCCAGAGCTTACTGCGCCTGCACGAGACAGTCCAACACAGCGCAGGCGCCAGAATTCAAGCGTAAACAGAGCAGAGGGGGCGGCGCCCAGAGCCCCTGAAGATTTGAGTGACGGCAGAGTGGCGGTTCAAGCAGGGGGGTGAGGACCTGCCTCCCTGGATAAAGACAGGTATTTTGGATAAGTTTGAAAATGCTTTATTTTGGGAATACATGAACCAAAAACTAAAAGAGCCACCTTGTTAGAATGCAGCATTACTGCTGCACAAGGTGGCTCTTTTAGTTTATAATGGCTGGAGGGGGTGACAGTGGCCCTTTAAAAATTTCAAAAATATGGAAGTTCAAATCATCCCCCTCATCCAGCCCCAGATCACGAAAAATGGAGACACTACAGGTCTCCAAAAATGATGCCTTTTTTTTTACAAACTTTGGATTCTTTTTATCACCATTTAAATATAAAAGAACCTTTTTTTTGTTTGGTACCTGCAAACTTGTAATAACCTGGAGAATCATAATGGCAGGTCAGTTTTAGAATTTAGTGAACATGGTCAAAAAAACTAAACAAAAAACAACCGTTGAATTGCACTTTTCATCGCACTTGGATTGTTTTCCTGTTTTCCAGTGGATTACATGGTAAAATCAATGGTGTCATTCAAAAGTACAACTCAACCAGCAAAAAACAAGCCCTCACATGGCCATATTGACGAAAAAAAAAAACAATTATGGCTCTGGGAAGAAGGGGAGCAAAAAACTAAAGGGTGAAGGGTTAACTGTGTAGATAGATACATAGCATGTTATTATTGTGGTACTAGGGGAGGACACTTTTGATTTTTAGGTTTATTCACTCTACTCTTCAAATCAGAATTTCTGAAAACACTCCTGCAGCGCTGATTGGCTAACAACATCTTAATGACAGGTGTATGCCCCTCCCAGATCTCCTTTTTATCAACATTACAGTCACAGTATGCAAACCTCAAGACTATTGCTGAGAACTGTGTAGTAATTTTTGACCAATTTAACTCCATAAGAACATGTTATAAATTACTCGTGATACAAGAATTTTATTCTTCAATGGTTTCTATATTTTATTTTGGGAAAAAGCTGATAACTCCCCTCATCTGTTCATGGGGAGGCAGACACACAGTTTCCAGGGTAAGGGGTCTTCCAAGAGCAGCTGAAATCTCAGCGTCTTGTGAGTTCAACATGAGAGATGGTTGGTGAATATTGATGTTGCCTGCAATGAACTTGCTCTTTAAGGTGTTGAGTGGCGTTGGGCTTTCATTTCTAACTTTGCCAGGGCATTTATGCTTCATTTGTTGTCTGTCGTTACAAAGATTACAACTGCAATGTGGAAAACACGTGTAACATTTCCTCGTGTATCCACAGAAGTACTATGATGTCGTACACTTTCTTTATAGATCTAGCCTCTAGTCTTGTTAGAGATATGTAAATTGGTTGCTGTCTTGCTCATCATTAACCTACATTTAGATGTATAAATTCTTCTAATTTGGAAAGTCCTTAAGGAATTAGAGCAAGACACTGAGTTGGAAAACCCTTTAGATAATCCTTGCATTATACAGTACATGAACCTGCAAATATTAAACAGCCATATGTTTACTGTTGAGACGGTGGGTAACAAGTGACCCCTGTTTTCTGTTACATAATATAATGTCTGTGTAGCAATAAACCACTGCATTTGTGTCTAAGGCTGGAGTCACACTAAACGTATGAAAAATTGGTCCGAGTCTCTTTGCCGAGAGTTGCACGAGTGTCATGTGGGTACAATCCGATTTTTCACACCTAGCATCCAATTTATATCCGAATGCAGTGCGATTGCTATCCGATTGCAATGCAACTTTAACACAAGCTTTTTCATTTACACATGTCATTTACACATTGTTTTCAATGGAAATATTTGTCAAAACATGCACAAATGATAGATAGATAGATAGATAGATAGATAGATAGATAGATAGATAGATAGATAGATAGATAGATAGATAGATAAAATAAAAGCTGGCAATTCATGTGCCTCATACAGTAATATCACAGAGTGACAGAATAGAATAGATGGAATAGATATATACATAGAATACATAGATATATAAAGACTAGATAGTAGCCTGATTCTAATGCATTGGGTATTCTAGAATATGTATGCTGTAGCGTGGCTAAAGGGTGTCTAATCGACGGGAGATACTGTATGTGTCACATAGATGGCTTGCCGCTGTGATGTAACCATAGCTACCTATATGTGTTTCAGGACCTGTGGTGATGTCACAACCACATGTCTGGTCATGTGATGGGTTCTGAGTGTGGTTAGACATATAAAAGAAAGCCTAATGCTTAACACAGTAGATATGTATGGAGGTGGAACCCTCCTGAGTGTGTTAAGGCTCCAGGACTGAGCCTGAAGGATTGGACACTTGTTTTCTTGCCTGAGCCAGAGGCTATTTGTTTTCTGTTATTTTTACCAAATGGTTTATGATGCAATAAAGCTTTGTGAACTTTTAAAGGAACGTGCCTCCTGAGTGTCAGCCGTCGCACCTGAGTGAGTGAAATCCCTACAATTGGTGGTAGACGTGCGGGCAGCGTCCCCAGCCGAGTAGTAAATCTATTATTGAATGTCCTGGGTCAAGTCTGTTGCAAGCCAGCAAGCATTGCCGGGGAAAATGGAGGACCTGCTGAAACACTTGGTCCAGATGCAGTCACAGCAGGAGCAAAGGCAGCAAGAGACCAACAGGCTGTTGATGCAGCAGATGCAACAGAGCCAGCAGGAGCAACGGCAGCAGATGCAGCTTCTGGCAACCGCCATCCAGGGCAAGACGAGCGCCCCAACTCCAGGTCTGGCTGATGACACCCACGTCCGGAAGACGGTAAGACGCGCATTGCAGAAAATGACCCCCGGGGATGATGTTGAGGCCTTCCTGACGGTGTTTGAGAGGGTCGCTGAGAGGGAAAAACTCCGGCCTGAGCAGTGGGCAGAGGTACTGGCGCCATACCTGACGGGAGAACCCCAGAAGGCGTACTATGATTTGATCTTGCAGGATGCCAAAGAGTATCACAAATTGAAAGTCGATATTCTCGCACGTTTGGGGGTGACACTGACTGTCAGGGCACAGCGAGTTCACTGCTGGGCCTATCACCGGGACAAACCGCCTCGCTCTCAAATGTTTGATCTGCTGCACCTGGTCCAGAAATGGCTGCAGCCAGAGTCATGTACACCTGCACAGATGGTGGAACGGGTGATGATGGATCGGTTTGTGCATTCCCTCCCGAGGTCCATACAGACTTGGGTTGCCCAGGGTGATCCCCAGAATCCAGACGAGTTGATCGGACTGGTTGAAAGATACCAAGGGTTGGAAGGCTCCTTCGGGAGGCAGCCCATGCCGTACTGGGGGTCCCAGAAGGGAGCTGAGTCCCAAAAAGGGGTGGGACGTCCAAGGTCACAATGGGCGGGGGAGGTGGTGCCCAAGGTCCCTACGGTGATGTTATTTGTTGGAGGTGCCACAGGCCAGGACATATAGCTGCCCATTGTTGCCAGACCACTGAGCAGATGGACTGCATCATGGGCCGCCGTTGTTCATACTATGCATATCCAGCCTGCGGTGTGAATTCTCCGCCCAACGAGGGACCTCAAGCGTGTCCCGTAAAGGTGAACGGTCGAGCAGTAACGGCACTGTTAGACTCGGGGAGCCTAGTGACCCTGGTGAGGGCCACTTTTCCTCTCCACCTGCTCCCGGGAAAGAAGGTCGGAGTGCGGTGCATACATGGTGATGCAAAGGACTACCCTATGGCCAGGGTGGACATTTAAACGGCATGTGGCACTGAGTCCCACATAGTCGGCGTCGTTCAGGACTTGTTGCACCCTATAATTATTGGCCGGGATTTCTGTTTGTTTTGGGATTTGTGGGGAAAAGGTTCTGAGCTCCCTAGCAAGAGTAGGGAACCAATGAACCCTGGAAGGGTGTCGCCAAACCCAGAGTCAGACAAGTTTCCTTTTTGTGTTCTGGTTGGGGATGAGGAGGAAGTGTCCCCTGCATCTGACATTCTGGAGTTAGAGGTGACCGGTGAAAATTTTGGGACTGCCCAACATAGGGACCCCACTCTGAGGGAAGCCTTTAATAATGTCACAGTTATTGATGGGGTGGTACAGGAGCCGGGGGCGGACACAAGATTTCCCCATTTTCTAATGAGTGGGGAGTTGTTGTACCAGGTCACGAAAATAAGGGAGGAGTTGGTAGAGCAGTTGGTAGTGCCGGGTCCATAAAGACGGAAGGTGTTGGATATGGCCCATTCACACATCTTGGGTGGATACCTAGGAGTGGAAAAAACGCAGGAACGGGTTATGCAGAGGTTCTATTGGCCTGGGTGTCACCGGGAAATAGTGAACTATTGCAGGTCCTGCCCTACATGTCAGCTAACTGCTCCCACTCCTCATTTCCAGAACCCCCTTGTGCCACTGCCCATTATTGAGGTGCCATTCGAGAGAATTGCCATGGACTTGGTCGGTCCCTTAGTTAAATCAGCCCAGGGCCATCAGTATATATTAGTCATCCTGGACTATGCCACACGCTATCCTGAGGCAATTCCCTTGAGAAATTCTTCCTCAAAGAGTATAGCTCGCGAGTTGGTCCATGTCTTTTCCCGGACAGGTCTGCCGAAGGAGATCCTGACTGACCAGGGGACACCTTTCATGAGCAAGGTGATGAGGGAATTATGCAAAGCCCTGAAAATCTCCCAGTTGAGGACCTCGGTGTACCATCCCCAGTCAGATGGCCTTGTTGAGAGATTTAACAAGACACTGAAGAGCATGCTGAGAAAAGCTATAGAGAAAGACGGTAGAGACTGGGATTGTCTCTTACCCTATCTCATGTTTTCCATTCGTGAAGTTCCACAGGCCTCCACAGGGTTCTCACCGTTTGAGCTTCTATATGGCCGACATCCGCGAGGATTCCTGGATGTAGCCAAGGAAACCTGGGAAGCCGAAGTCACGCCCCACAGAAGCGTCATTGAGCATGTGGCCCTGATGCAGCAGAGGATTGCAAAGGTAACATAGTAACATAGTAACATAGTTAGTAAGGCCGAAAAAAGACATTTGTCCATCCAGTTCAGCCTATATTCCATCATAATAAATCCCCAGATCTACGTCCTTCTACAGAACCTAATAATTATATGATACAATATTGTTCTGCTCCAGGAAGACATCCAGGCCTCTCTTGAACCCCTCGACTGAGTTCGCCATCACCACCTCCTCAGGCAAGCAATTCCAGATTCTCACTGCCCTAACAGTAAAGAATCCTCTTCTATGTTGGTGGAAAAACCTTCTCTCCTCCAGACGCAAAGAATGCCCCCTTGTGCCCGTCACCTTCCTTGGTATAAACAGATCCTCAGCGAGATATTTGTATTGTCCCCTTATATACTTATACATGGTTATTACATCGCCCCTCAGTCGTCTTTTTTCTAGACTAAATAATCCTAATTTCGCTAATCTATCTGGGTATTGTAGTTCTCCCATCCCCTTTAGGTGATGCCTATCGTGAAAGAACACCTCCTCCAGGCACAAGAAGCTCAGGCCATAGTCTACAACCGGTCTGCAAGAGTGAGGCAGTTTAATCCGGGAGACCGAGTTCTTGTGTTAGTTCCGACGGTGGAAAGCAAGTTCTTGGCCAAATGGCAAGGGCCGTATGAGGTTGTCGAGAAACTTGGTGAAGTAAATTATAAAATTCACCAACCAGGAAGACGGAAACCATTCCAAGTATACCATGTCAACCTCATCAAGCCATGGCAAGATAGAGAGCCGACAGTAACTCCATCGTTGTTAAGCAACCCAGAAGGTGAGGTTGGAGCAGTTACTATAGCGCAGATGCTATCGAAGACCCAGAAACAGCAATGCCGGGAGTTACTCCAGAAAAACAGGGACCTGTTTTGTGAGTTGCCTGGGTACACGAAGGTCATAGAGCATGAGGTCCTGACAGAGCCACATGTGCGTGTGAACGTGAAGCCCTATAGAATTCCTGAGGCCCGTCGAGAAGTAGTCTCCAAGAAAGTGGAGCGTATGTTGAAGCTTGGAGTCATTGAGGAATCCAAGAGCGGTTGGTCGAGCCCAATTGTCCTGGTCCCAAAACCTGATGGGGAGTGGAGATTTTGCAACGACTATAGGAAGTTGAATGAGGTCTCCAAGTTCGACGCATATCCCATGCCCCGCGTTGATGAGCTCATCGAAAGGCTTGGGCCCGCCAGGTACATAACCACCTTGGATTTGACGAAGGGGTATTGGCAGATCCCCATGGCACAGGAAGCCAAGGAGAAGACAGCGCTTTCTACACCAGATGGATGCTTCCAGTATGTCCGGATGCCATTTGGCCTACAGGGAGCTCCGGCCACCTTCCAAAGGGCTATGGATAGAATCCTTGCACCCCACAAGGCATACGCTGCTGCATACCTGGATGATATCGTCATCTTTAGCCCGGACTGGGAGATTCATCTGGAAAAGGTCCAAGCGGTGTTTGATGCTATAAGAGAGGTGGGGTTTACAATAAACCCGAAGAAGTGTGCCTTGGGTAAAGAAGAAGCTAAGTACCTTGGATATATAGTGGGTCATGGAGAAATAAAACCCCAAATCAGTAAAGTCGAGGCAATTCAAACATGGCCAAAACCAGTTTCCAAAAAGCAAGTTAATGCCTTCCTGGGAATCGTGGGATATTACAGGAGGTTCATCCCAAACTTCGCCACGATGGCTGCGCCTCTGACTGATCTGCTAAAAGGGACAAAATCAGTAATGATTAAATGGTCCGAAGAAACAGCGTTAGCCTTCCAAGAGATGAAAGAGGCTCTGTGTAAGCAACCTGTTCTGATGGCCCCAAACTTCAAGAAAGAGTTTATTCTTCAGACAGATGCCTCAGATGTTGGGGTAGGAGCAGTCCTTTCCCAAGAACTACACGGGGAGGAGCATCCTGTTCTCTATCTGAGTAGGAAGCTGTCCTCATCTGAAAAGAACTACTCAGTCATAGAGAAGGAGTGCTTGGCCATAAAGTGGGCGGTGGACACATTACAGTACTATCTGCTGGGACGTAAATTTAGACTGATATCCGACCATGCCCCACTTAGGTGGATGAGGGAAACGAAGGGTAGAAATGCTAGGGTCACCCATTGGTTCTTAGCCCTGCAGGACTTCTGTTTCCATGTGGAACATAGGGCCGGAAAGCTGCACGGTAATGCTGATGCTTGTCAAGAATCCCTTGTCTAGTGGGAGAAAGTGCCAAGCCCCACGGCTTTAGGCAGAGGGGGAGGTATGTAGCGTGGCTAAAGGGTGTCTAATCGACGGGAGATATGTGTCACATAGATGGCTTGCCGCTGTGATGTAACCATAGCTAGCTATATGTGTTTCAGGACCTGTGGTGATGTCACAACCACATGTCTGGTCATGTGATGGGTTCTGGGTGTGGTTAGACATATAAAAGAAAGCCTAATGCTTAACACAGTAGATATGTATGGAGGTGGAACCCTCCTGAGTGTGTTAAGGCTCCAGGACTGAGCCTGAAGGACTGGACACTTGTTTTCTTGCCTGAGCCAGAGGCTATTTGTTTTCTGTTATTTTTACCAAATGGTTTATGATGCAATAAAGCTTTGTGAACTTTTAAAGGAACGTGCCTCCTGAGTGTCAGCCGTCGCACCTGAGTGAGTGAAATCCCTACAATGCGTAGTGTGTAACAGCCCACGTAGTGTATAGCACAGCCACACAGTACATTGCACAGCCCACGTAGTACATTGCACAGCCCACGCAATACATTGCACAGCCCAGGCAGTACATTGCACAGCCTACGTAGTACATTGCACAGCCCACGTAGTGTATTGCACAGCCCACGGAGTTTATTGCACAGCCCACAGAGTATATTGCGCAGCCCATGGAGTACATTGCTCAGCCCACGTAGTATATTGCGCAGCCCACGTAGTATATTGCGCAGCCCACGGAGTATATTGCGCAGCCCACGGAGTATATTGCGCAGCCCACGGAGTATATTGCGCAGCCCACGGAGTATATTGCGCAGTCCCTGGAGCATATCGCGCAGCCCACGGAGTATATTGCATAGTCCATGTAATATATAGCAATATAGCAAAAAAAGAATTAAAATAAAAAATAGTTATATACTCACCCTCCGTTAGCCCCTGGATCCAGGAAGTGGTTACCGACGCTCCTCGTGCGCTCCGGTCTCAAGAGTGCATTGCGGTCTCGCGAGGTGATGACGTAGCGGTCTCGCGAGGAGGGGCCGACAGACGGTGAGCATATAACGATTTTTTATTTTTTTATTATTTTTAACATTAGATCTTTTTACTATTGATGCCGCATATGCAGCATCAATAGTAAAAAGTTGGTCACACAGGGTTACTAGCAGCGGTTACGGAGTGCGTTACCCACGGCATAACGCGGTCCATTACCGCCAGCATTACCCTGTGTGAGTGGGACTGTGTCCGTCGCTGATTGTCGTGGCTGTTTTGCCGTGACCAATGAATATCCATGACAGACAGACAGAAGGACAGTAAGATGGAAGTGACCCTTAGACAATTATATAGTAGATGTCAGAGACACACATACATATAAATATTACATACATAGATAGAAGAAAAGCTGGCAATTCATCTGCCGTGTACAGTAAAATTACTGCAGGAGCCGACAGGATAGAAGAGATGGATTACATACAGTAAATACATATAGAATAGGTAGATATACAGATGTATGTGGCAAATACAATTAGTGAAGTGTGTGCAAATTACTGTACATGTATTTAATTAATTAATAAAAGATAATTTTTCAGAAATAATGGTGTGGGCTCCTGCACAATTTTCGTAGCCAGCAGAGGGAAAGCCGAAAGCTGGGGACCAATGTTTATAGCCTGGGAAGGGGGTAATATTCACGAAGCTTCCCAGGCTATTAATATCAGCTCACAACTGTATACTTAGCCTTTATTGGCTATTAACAAAAATGAAGTAGGGTCCCCCTATAATTAATAACCAGCAAAGGCAATGCAGACAGCTGTGGGCTGATATTAATAGCCTAGGAAGGGGCAATGGCCACCCCCAGGGTAAAAACATCAGCTCTTCGCCACCAGCTTCAATAAGAAGCCCTCAATACTAACCCCATAGTCAAATTGTATAAAAACACAGACACCCAGAATAGTCCTTTAATTGAAAGAATGACACAAACTCCTTTACTAATCTTAATTAGACCATACTTATGACCTCGCTCATTCCCTCAATACCCTCGTTATCTACCGTTCTGTAGAAATGCTGCTAATCCATTTGTCCCACGATGGGTCCAGGGCTCCTACATCTAGATGGCAGGCTACATGGTTGCATGATGCGATCATTCAGTCTGTCTTCCTAAAGAGAGACTGAGCACCGTGTGTTCAGTGTCTCTCTGTCATCTCCTATTACCCATCCGTAAGCACCACGAGTGTGAGAAAATTCTCCTGCTCACGGTGCCGTCAGAAGGGTCCTGGGAGTTCACAGCTAATTAACTCACTTCACCTATGTGATGTCTGCAAAATTTTCCCACGACGCTCGCATTGATGGCAGCTGTAAGCTGATATGAATAGCCTGGCAAGCTCCGTGGGTATTATCCAATACCGAGACTATAAACTTGGCACCCCAGTTCTCGGCTTTCCCTCTGATGGTTACAAAAATTGCGCTGGAACCCACGCCATATTTTTCGGGAAAATTATTATTATAGCGCCAATTATTCCATGGCACTTTACATTTGATGAAGGGTATACATAATAAAAAGCAAGTACAATAATCTTAAGCAATGCAAGTAATGACTGGTACAGGAGGAGAGAGAACCCTCACAGTCTACAAGGAATGGGTGAGGATACAATAGGCAAGGGTAGAGCTGGTTGTGCAGCGGTTTGGTGGATCGGTGGTTAATGCAGGTTTTAGGCTTGTTGGCAGAGGTAGGTTTTCAGGTTCCTTTTGATGGTTTCCACGGTAGGCGAGAGTCCGATATGTTGGGGTAGAGCATTCCAGAGTAGGGGGATGCCTTATAAATTAAATACATGTACAGTAAGCTGCACACCACTGTACTAATTGTTTTAGTCGCAGACATCTGTATATCTACCGATTCTATATGTATTTACTGTATGTAATCCATCACTTCTATCATGTCGGCTCCTGCTTTTATTTACAGAGCACGGCAGATTAATTGCCAGCTTTTCTTCTATCTATCTATCTATGTAATATATATTCTATTCTAACCTGTCACTCTGTGCTAATACATGATTTTCCAGCTTTTGAAAGGACATCGATGCATAAAAATCGGACAGCACTCGCTTTGTATGAGTGCTGTGCGATTTTTTTTTTTTCTCACACCCATAGGCTTGTATTGGTGAGTCTCAGATGAGATTCGCATACAATTGCAGCATGAGAAAAAATACGCCTGAGAAAAAATACGATGATGTGTTCTGCCACAAAGTGCTATGCGGTGTTTTCTCGCATAGCACTAGCCCGTATTCTATGGTAGTGTGACCCCGGCCTAAGAGAAAATGTGGAGGTATAATCTGTCAATGACATTTCGTCTGCTTTGTATACAAGATGGTCAAATAGACATAGACAATCTTGCCTTGTGCAGGTATGTACTACGGAGGACAGAGAATGAACTTCAATCCAATATTGCAGCCAGCAGGCAGCCAGCGGGTAAGGAAAGGGTGAATCAAAAAAACCCAAAACCCCGCCTCCATGGCTGAAGATTGTTCCCTCCAAATTCAGGTGACAGTGTCCCTTTAAAGGGTTAAATCCCGGAAAAAATTGGCATGGGCTCCCGCGCAATTTTCTTCACCAGAGTGGGAAAACCAGTGACTGAGGGCAGATTTTAATAGCCTGGAGAGGGTCCACGGTTATTGGCCCCCCCCTGGCTAAAAACATCTGCCCCCAGCCACCCCAGAAAAGGCACATCTGGAAGATGTGCCTATTCTGGCACTTAGCCTCTCTCTTCCCACTCCCCTGTAGCGGTGGGATATGGGGTAATAAAGGGTTAATGTCACCTTGCTATTGTAAGGAAAAAAGTCGTAGGAAAAAATCGGATATGTGCGTGGCCCCATAGAATAAAATTGGTCCAATCTTTTATCAGATCACACTGAGACCGAACATACGGTCGTCTGCTTGAGCCCTTATTAGTACTCTGTTGCATATCAAACCCTGCATTGTCTGATTCTCCACTAAATCCTAATATCATATACAATTTTTTTCTATCAGAATTTAATTTATGTATAATCTGCATAAAAGAGTAGGGATTTCCTAATTCCTCTACTTTTATACTATACTAGAATATGGTAAATGTCCCTCAGTACAGGTCCTTCTCAAAAAATTAGCATATAGTGTTAAATTTCATTATTTACCATAATGTAATGATTACAATTAAACTTTCATATATTATAGATTCATTATCCACCAACTGAAATTTGTCAGGTCTTTTATTGTTTTAATACTGATGATTTTGACATACAACTCCTGATAACCCAAAAAACCTGTCTCAATAAATTAGCATATCAAGAAAAGGTTCTCTAAACGACCTATTACCCTAATCTTCTGAATCAACTAATTAACTCTAAACACATGCAAAAGATACCTGAGGCTTTTATAAACTCCCTGCCTGGTTCATTACTCAAAACCCCCATCATGGGTAAGACTAGCGACCTGACAGATGTCAAGAAGGCCATCATTGACACCCTCAAGCAAGAGGGTAAGACCCAGAAAGAAATTTCTCAACAAATAGGCTGTTCCCAGAGTGCTGTATCAAGGCACCTCAATGGTAAGTCTGTTGGAAGGAAACAATGTGGCAGAAAACGCTGTACAACGAGAAGAGGAGACCGGACCCTGAGGAAGATTGTGGAGAAGGACCGATTCCAGACCTTGGGGAACCTGAGGAAGCAGTGGACTGAGTCTGGTGTGGAAACATCCAGAGCCACCGTGCACAGGCGTGTGCAGGAAATGGGCTACAGGTGCCGCATTCCCCAGGTAAAGCCACTTTTGAGCTACAGAGAAGCAGCACTGGACTGTTGCTAAGTGGTCCCAAGTACTTTTTTCTGATGAAAGCAAATTTTGCATGTCATTCGGAAATCAAGGTGCCAGCGTCTGGAGGAAGACTGGGGAGAAGGAAATGCCAAAATGCCTGAAGTCCAGTGTCAAGTACCCACAGTCAGTGATGGTGTGGGGTGCCATGTCAGCTGCTGGTGTTGGTCCACTGTGTTTCATCAAGGGCAGGGTCAATGCAGCTAGCTATCAGGAGATTTTGGAGCACTTCATGCTTCCATCGGCTGAAATGCTTTATGGAGATGAAGATTTAATTTTTCAGCACGACCTGGCACCTGCTCACAGTGCCAAAACCACTGGTAAATGGTTTACTGACCATGGTATTACTGTGCTCAATTGGCCTGCCAACTCTCCTGACCTGAACCCCATAGAGAATCTGTGGGATATTGTGAAGAGAAAGTTGAGAGATGCAAGACCCAACACTCTGGATGAGCTTAAGGCCGCTATTGAAGCATCCTGGGCCTCCATAACATCTCAGCAGTGTCACAGGCTGATTGCCTCCATGCCACGCCGCATTGAAGCAGTCATTTCTGCCAAAGGATTCCCGACCAAGTATTGAGTGCATAACTGAACATTATTATTTGTTGGTTTTTTTGTTTGTTATTAAAAAACACTTTTATTTGATTGGATGGGTGAAATATGCTAATTTATTGAGACAGGTTTTTTGGGTTATCAGGAGTTGTATGCCAAAATCATCAGTATTAAAACAATAAAAGACCTGACAAATTTCATTTGGTGGATAATGAATCTATAATATATGAAAGTTTAATTGTAATCATTACATTATGGTAAATAATGAAATTTAACACTATATGCTAATTTTTTGAGAAGGACCTGTATGTGAATATGCATACATCATGGTAACGTATATCATAATCTGCTCATTATAATACACACATTTGTATGGAATAAAAAATGATGCGTTCCTTTAAAGCGGGATACAAAATGTACATTTCTAGAAGGTTGGAAACATAATCTGTTGTTTTGCTTGAGAAAAGTAGCAGACACATTTTTTATTTTAAGTTTGGATATTTTAACATGATTCCCTCGGGCTCGGAGCTTTTGACTACATGTAAAGTGGAGACATGCAGAGGTAAAACTGGAAATCTCCTTTCATGATCAGTATGCTCCTCAATCTGTGAATTTGCTGTTCTGCTATTCTTTTCAACTAGATACTGGCTTGTAATTATTCCTTATGAGCTTTATGTACTTTAACTTTTTAATTAAAATGAGTCGCACATAGTAAGATGTATGCTAATCTAGCTCCTAAATCTGCAGCTCTCAGCTTTACAAGCAGAGGCTGTGAAGCTTTCGATAAGAGGGGGGTAGAGAGCAAGGTGCAGGTCCCTCAGCGATAACCTCCTGACTCCATCATTATAGGTCTTTCTGCTGAAATTGAGTTCTACATCTTACTTGATCATTTATTGTCACTGGTGAGTAATGGATGCACCCTGTCGATGTCCCAGCCTAAGAGATCAAGTCCATCAGGCCATCAGCAGGCACAGCTGTGGGCCACCGGGGCAGACAGATAAAGAGTAATGTGCTAAACTTACAAGACCACCAGTGACTGAATAGACTCACTAAGGTTGCGCTGAATTACTACCCGCCCGTAAATGTTACTTGTATTAGTTAAAAAGCCCATTAATCAAAGTATTCTTTGTGCCAGTGAAGGAATTGTGATAAAACATCAAGGCAAGTAGCGCTGGGTAAAAAAAGTGAATGTGTCGTACATGAGCAATGCTTTGCATCGACTAATTAATAAGTATAAGGGGAATTAAAGAAAATGGGGTATTTGCTGTCTTTACATACAGTGCAGTTTGAGGAAAATAATTAATTTGGCTCATTTAAAAGACGTTTTAATGGCATTAAATCTTTTGACAGAAAGTGATGCAAATTACAAATATAAATGTAAATGTTTTCATTACTTGAGTTAATTTGCAAACTAGCAAGAGTGTGAAATTGTTCAGTAATGTACATAGTGACATATTGGGCTGGTTTGGGTGCAGGAGCTGCATAAAATAGGCTTACAAACAAGAATTTTTAATTTTGTTTTAATGGTGCAGTAGTTGTTTCTTTCATAGCTCTGAGATTGTGTTCTGTGCCATTGATATATCTTGTAATTGGGTACTAAACCTATAATGCTACTTCCAGGTTTAGAATCCACTATTTCTGGTCTCAATGGCAATGCGGAATATTTCCTATCTAACTTCTGTCTCATCTGGGATACTCGCCTCTGCTACTGTGTTGCATTACTGCTCTCTCACAAGCCACCTACCTATCCCTTCAGCAGGCCATAAAACCTATATGCCTTTGCCACCTTACCCTTGGTTCTACTTATAGCTCTGATTTCAGTTGAGAGTCAATAGAGAGATAGCGGGACTAGCCGACCATCTGATGGGTACTGGTGGCCTCCTGACCCATCATCTCTCATAAAAAAGAAAGATCGGAGAGTTGGAATGTCAACGCCCTGTCGTTTTGTTTTTAGGAGCAGCTTTCTACTCTAGCCACATTGAAAATACATGGAAGCCAAACGCCTTAGTATGGACCATAAACTAGGTCATCAATATAAGATCGGTGGTGATATCAACTCCCGGCCCCCAACCGATCAGCTGTAATCTGCTCTGGAGCTGTTCTGCAGTACCTAGCACAACATTCATTTATGCTTTTCAGTTCTGTTTAAAGAATTACAAAATTATCTTATAAAATTTAGACACTTATCTTATATCTGCCCTCCACTTAGCACTAGTGTGCCAGTTAATGTCATAATCATAGCCTGAGTGGACTATATACATTTCTTCCTTAGTGGGCCGCCATGATACAAGCTGTTGCCATTCTAATTCATTGTAAATTCTGCTTCAAAGCTATTTTGTCCGGCACATCTGACTTCTACCGGTTGGAAAACAGAGGTCTTTTTACCTTTCGTAAGATACAAGTGGGGTGCAGAGTTTTACTAATACTGACCCCTCATTCCTTTCTGATCCATGCATATCTCATCCGTTTAGCTCATCATTCACCTGCGGATGATATATCCATCATCCTTAGCGGTTGGTACTTTACACTCCAAAGTCACCTAATCACCCCTTCAGGCATAGTGCTCTGGTCTGTCAAAGCCAGGTTTCACCAAGATTTGTGTCATACATTTACTAGTCCCGTATATATTCTGACGCTAACTCTCAGCCATAGACTGCAGTCAATTTAAATAGCCCATCAATTATAGATAAGCATTACATAAAGAATGAGCATATTTGTCCAACATATCTTTGGCCAATGTGGCTCAAAGCAACAGCAGTGCCAACTTTCCATTGCAAACAGGGAGGTCAATATAGAAACAGTCCACTTGTCTTGTATGGGGCTGGCTGATTGTATCTCAATCTCTTACCTGAGGGAAGGTGATATGGCACAATCTCTTCAATCCTTTCACCTCTATCCTATAGCCTACTAAGTAATTGCATACCTGTATTCACTAATCTCTATACATACTATCACCACTGCAATCTTTCTTCTGCACATGACCTTGTCCTCTCTTCCAATCATTTGTTTAACTTCCACCTCACTGACGTCTTTCTTCTGGAATTGACAACCACCATGCTGATGCTCTTCAAGTTTTGACTTGCTGTTATCTGTAATTTTTTTTATCTGTCTTGGACTGGCGTACCATAACTTTTAGACAATGTTCATTTCAACTCTGTTGCAGCATCATATCATACAGCTCACCTAATTGTAAGCATTCTTTAAATTTTCCAAATTTTCTCCTAATAAGGGCAAGATTTCTTACAGCGACATTATAAGGTTTTTCCTTCAGTTTCTCTATAATTGTTTTTGCCATTCTGTATTGGAAGAGAAATTACAAAGCTAGAAAATAATAATTATTTTTTGGGAAGAGTGTATCTCACATACAATACCACACTGCGCAACCTGTGCAGTCTGATGTTTCACACGCCCCCCATAGACTTGTATGGGTATGCGTGATCTGAATATCTGGCCATGCTGTGATTGTTTTCTCACGCAGGATCTGCACTGGCTCATAGTATAGCATTGGACCGAGTGCTATCCTATAAAATATTGGATAGCACTCAGCTGTGTTATACGACAGTGTGAGTGAGCCCCAACAGACATTTGTGTGCCAAATTGGAGAAGCCATCAAGCATGCATCCTTCTGCACTGTCCACTATGCAGGAAGGGAATGTTTATCTTCAAAAGGTCATGAGAGAACAGTTTGTAAAATAAAGAATAAATGCAATAAACACAATTTCTGTTGTACATTCCTAAATCTAGTTACCGTATTTTTCGGACCATAAGACACACTTTTTTTCTTCCAATTTTGGCAAGAAAGTGTGGGGTGCGTCTTATGGTCCAAATGTAACATGTCTGAAGGAGGAAGCAGCAGAGTGGGATCGCATTGGGATCGCACTCGCAGGAGGCAGGAAAACGTCCCCGCTGCAGGAATCCAGCACTGGGGAAACCATGTGGTCCTGATGCTTAAAGTGAAGGAATTATTATTACTTATTCTCCCATCTTAAAACAGCACTCCACTGTTATTTTTCAGTGCTGGAGTGGTGCTTTAAGCATGAGCCCTGTGCCTCCATTCTTATACTCGCCCTCCAGCGTCTTCATATAGTACTTTACAGACACCACACTGGTCCCGCAGTACCATCTTCTACCCGTAGCTTCCAACATAATAACATGCTATTATATATAATAACACCACATATAATAGCATGTTATTTATGTTATTAAATAATTTACCACATTTTGTGATTCAAAATTTTTTTTCCGTATTTTCCACCTCTAAAACCTGGGTGCGTCTTCTTTTTGGGTGTGTCTTACAGTCCGAAAAATATGGTAATTAAATTATTTTAGTAATGGGAAACATTTTGTGCCCAAAACAAGCCATGAAATATTATGTGATGTGTTGATTGGCACTTGTCTATGTCCTTTTACGTTGTCTGATAATCTTCTGCATTGATCACTGATTGACAATATAGCATTACTAGCTATTAAACCCGTTCTACGCCCGGGTGGCGAGCATTTATATTGGTATATGGTCTCCATCCTGGTATGTGCTGCTCCATCCTACGTCCCCATCCTGTCATGTGCTGCTCCATCCTGCGTCCCCATCCTGTCATGTGCTGCACAAATCCTGCGCCCCCATTCTGTCATGTGCTGCTCCCATCCAGTTCCCTCATTCTGACATGTGCTGCTCCCATCCTGCGCCTCCATTCTGACATGTGCTACACCCATCCTGCGCCTCCATTCTGACATGTGCTACACCCATCCTGCGCCTCTATTCTGACATGTGCTGCACCCATCCTGCGCCTCCATTCTGTCATTTGCTGCTCCCATCCTGCGCCCCCATCCTGTCATGTGCTGCTCCCATCCTGCGCCCCCGTTCTGTCATGTGCTGCTTCCATCCTGCACCCCCGTTCTGTCATGTGCTGCTTCCATCCTGCACCCCCATTCTGTCATGTGCTGCTCCCATCCTGCACCCCCGTTCTGTCATGTGCTGCTGCCATCCTGCGCCCCTGTTCTGTCATGTGCTGCTGCCATGCTGCACCCCCGTTCTGTCATGTGCTGCTCCCATCCTGCACCACCGTTCTGTAATTTGCTGCTCCCATCCATATGCCCCATACGCTGCTCCATAAAGGTTTATGGCCCCCATAAGATGCCCCATAGTATATGTCCTGTACACTGCTCCATAAAGGTTTATGGCCCCATAAGATGCTCTATAGTATATGCCCCGTACACTGCTCCATTATGGTTGATGACCCCCATAAGATGCTCCATATTATATGCCCCCGTACACTGCTCCATTATGGTTGATGGCCCCCATAAGATGCTCCATAGTATATGCCCCCGTACACTGCTCCATTATGGTTGATGGCCCCAATAAGATGCTCCATATTATATGCCCCCGTACACTGCTCCATTATGGTTGATGGCCCCCATAAGATGCTCCATAGTATATGCCCCCGTACACTGCGCCATTATGGTTGATGGCCCCCATAAGATGCTCCATTATGGTTTATGGCCCCCATAAGATGCTCCATTGTATATGCCCCCCTACACAGCTCCATTATGGTTGATGGCCCCCATAAGATGCTCCATATTATATGCCCCGTACACTGCTCCATTATGGTTTATGGCCCCCATAAGATGCTCCATATTATATGCCCCCGTACACTGCTCCATTATGGTTTATGGCCCCCATAAGATGCTCCATTGTATATGCCCCGTATACTGCTCCATTATGGTTGATGGCCCCATAAGATGCTCCATTGTATTATATGCCCCGTATGCTGCTGCGATATATAAAAAAAAATACCATACTCACCTATCTTCGCTGGGGGCCGAGTGCTGGGGGGCCTGAGCAGGTGGGGACACCGGCGCGCTGTGGGGGTCAGGTGCCGGTATCGCCGCTAGCTCAGGCCCCCCAGCACTTGCTATATTGACCTGGCCGTGATCCAGCGCTGTGTCCGCTCCGTGTTCTGGCTCCTCTGGCTTTGACTGTTCAGTCAGAGGGTGGCGCGCATTAAGCTCGTCATCGCGCCCTCTGAACTGTGAACGTCACAGGCAGAGGACCCGGAACACGGAACCGCACGCAGCGCTGGAATGGGGGACAGGTGAATATAATACTTACCCTCCTGGCGCGTCCACGGTCCCTGCTATCCGGTGGAGATCGCGGTGTGCGTTCAGTGTTTACGCATACCGCGATCTCCTGGGAGCATCACTCTGTGGGGTCCAGACTGCGCTGGCGCTTGCGCTTGCGCAGTCTATAAAGGCTTCGGACAGAGTGATGCTCCCAGCGTTATATTATAGATTATTTGCATAATCAGGGGCAGATTAAGGGTAGCCACTACTCCGGACAGTTCAGACTGTGTGGCTGCCCCCTCCCCCAGGGTCACATAATGGGTCCAAGTATTCCAAAGGGGAAAGAAGTGTTATACATAGATGTAAGGAAGAACAAAGTGCAAAGCAATAAGGGAGGTCATTGTATGCATTAAAAGGGTGTTGACACTGTTGAGCTGTCGGTCCTTACTGTGAATAGGGAAGGTGGTCTGTACAGTTAGATGTTCTACAGCGGGCAGCTGCTCCAAGAGCCCTGTGTGCTTTGTGAACTGTTTAGCGGTTGATGGTCCAGGTATTCTGCCCCCAAGGTAGCCTGGTCATGACTGAGAAAATATTTAGGTTCAATGTTTATTCAGCCAAAATTACAGTGGGTGCAGAAAGTAATCAGACTCATTTACATTTTACACCCTTTGTTTCATTGCAACTATTTGGTAAATTCAAAAAAGTTATTTTTATTTCACATTAATGTACACTCTGCACCCCATCTTGACTGAAAAAACAGAAATGTAGACATTTTTGCAAATTTAATAAAAAAGAATAACTGAAATATCACAGGGTCATAAGTATTCAGACCCTTGGCTCAGACACTCATATTTGTCAAATTCTGTCCATTTCCTTGTGACACTCATTGAGATGGTTCTACTCCTTTACTGGAGTCCAGCTGTGTTTAATTAAACTGATAGGACTTGATTTGGAAAGGCACACACCTATCTATATAAGACCTCACAGCTCATAGTGCAAGTCAGACCAAATGAGAATCATGAGGTCAAAGGAACTGGCCAAGGAGCTCAGAGACAGAATTGTGGCAAGGCACAGATCTTGCCAAGGTTACAACAGAATTTCTGCAGTACTCAAGGTTCCTAAGAGCACAGTGGCCTCAATAATCCTTAAATGGAAGAAGTTTGGGACCACCAGAAGTCTTCCTAGACCTGGCCGTCCAGCCAAACTGAGCAATCATGGGAGAAGAGCCTTGGTGAATGAGGTAAAGAAGAACCCCAAGATCACTGTGGCTGAGCTCCAGAGATGCAGTAGGGAGATGGGAGAAAGTTCCACAAAGTCAACTATCACTGCAGCCCTCCACCAGTCGGGCCTTTATGGCAGAGTGGCCCGATGGAATCCTCACCTCAGTGCAAGACATATGAAAATCCGCACAGAGTTTGCTAAAAAACACATGAAGGACTCCCAGACTATGAGAAATAAGATTCTCTGGTTTATTTTTTTATAAAAAGATAGAAGACACTTCTTGATTTAATTTGGTTTAATGACCAAATGGTCATTATGTTCATATACTTGATGGAGTGTTGCCCACCCTATGTGTAGGAGAGTGGGCTGGGGTTATATGTTTACCATTTGTTTTTTTCAGTCAAGATGGGGTGCAGAGTGTACATTAATGAGAAAAAAAAATGAGCTTTTTTGAATTTACAAAATGGCTGCAATGAAACAAAGAGTGAAATATGTAAAGGGGTCTGAATACTTTCTGTACTTACTGTATATTAATAGGAAGACACTCATGTATACTTATTACGGACACCAAAAGAACATTCTTTTTGGACTATGTGTGACTAAAGCACTAATATATGTTATGGCTGGCGGAACGCACCGAGTAAATGTGAAGTTGATATTGGTGCTTTCACAGCCAGGGGTCCACTGTGCAGGAGAGAGACCTGCTGCTAGTGAAATGGTGGCCCCATATGGCAGTACAATGCCAAATTAGATGCGAGTTCCATCACTCGGTCAGTACAAGGATGAAACCTGTTGCTTCAAAGAGTCATGTAATATTAGTGGGACTAATACCCTAACTAGGGATGTGCTTGCTCGGAACACTTCTGTGGTAACCGCACACAAGAAGGAACCAGAGCCAAGCGACTAATTGCCCCCACTGATGCTAGCTGCCTGCCTGAACAATTCACATGGCTAGACGGACACACTCCACATGTAGCCTAAGTGGCAGAGTATTCACTGGCGACAAGCTCAAAAATAAATGATACTAGCGCATGGCCGTGCGGCCATGGGAACTTCAGGACCTTCCTAGAGCACCAATGGAGCTGCTACAGGACCTGAGCATGTGATCCCCAACCTCCAATGAAAGGTCTGCCTTTCGGTATGCTCAGAAGGAGAAAAGCAGGACTTAGTCCCAGAAGCGTCTGCTTGCCGCTGACCAGTACTGGCTACAATGGCTGAGCCTGGAAGGGCAGCAGCAACCAAGCGCACAGTATCTGCCTGAGCCAGACACTGGGACCGATGTCTCCACTGAGCAGGCTCCACTGAGGCTGAAGGAGAATGGGAGACCGCAGCGGAGGTGGCTAGAGATTCCCCCTGTGCAGGGGCGGGAACTCGACAACTAACATTACCCCCCTCCTTGGACCTCGCTACGCTCGAACGCAGCAATGAGCTGTGGAGCTTGAATGTGCTCAGCAGGCTCCCAGGACCTGTCTTCTGGACATAACCCTTCCAGTCCTCCAAATAATATTTTTTACCACATACCACCTTACACCCCAGGATAGCGTTCACCTCGTAATCGTCCATAGACGAACCCGATGTCCCGGCAGATGACTCAGAAAACCGGGACAAGTGTACGGGCTTTAAGAGGGACACATGGAAGATGTCGGTAATACCTAGGCGTGGAGGAAGGGCCAGATGGTAGACCAAAGGGTTAACCTGTTCCAGGACCTTGAAGAGACCCAAGTAGCGAGGTGCAACCTTAGTGGACTCAACGCGCAGCCTGATATTATGGGCAGAGAGCCACACTAAATCGCCTGGAGCAAAGGTCGGAGCGGGGCGCCGATGTACATCGGCAGAGACCCTCATTCTCTCCTTGTAGGCCCGGATGGCATCCTGAGTGCGGTCCCTAATGTCCCGTGCCTCCACAGCCCAGTCTGCCACCCTAGAGTCGGTGCACCATTTTGGAAAAATGGTCGGTGATCACCCAAATAATGGTGCAACTACGGGACTTGGGTAAGCCAACCACAAAGTCCATCCCGACCATCTCCCAGGGCCTGTCTGCCACCGGCAGGGGGTAAAGTAATCCAGCTGGCCATTGTCGAGGAGACTTATTCTTGGCACAGGAGACACATGCCCAAATATAGTCCCTGACGTCACGGGCCATATGCGGCCACAAGTATGTCCTCGCCAGCAGATCAGATGTCCTCTCGGTCCTAAAATGTCCACCCACCCTGGACAAATTAGCCCAAGAGAGAACCTCCGGTTGCAAATGTGATGGTACAAAAGTCTTGCCAGGGGGCGCAGACTCTAGCGAGACTGGAGCCACGGTTCTAAGGCTCTCAGAAGGGACAATAAGCTGGGGCTCCTCTTCCTCCTCCTCAGATGACACAACAGAGCAAGAGAGAGCGTCAGCACGAATGTTCTTCTCCCTGAAAAGAAAATAGAGGGTGAAATGGAACCGGGAGAAGAACAGGGACAATCTAGCCTGGCGAGAATTTAGCCACTGGGCAGTCTGAATGTACACCAAATTCTTGTGGTCTGTATAAACTTGGAAGGGAATGCAAGCCCCCTCCAGGAGGTGTCTCCACTCTGAGAAAGCCAACTTCATGGCTAGTAACTTCCTGTCCCCGATGGAATAATTCCTCTCCGCTGGTGTGAAGGTCTTGGAGAAGAAGAAGCAAGGATGCTTCCGACCTTGAGCATCCTTTTGGAAGAGGATTGCTCCAGCACCTGCGGATGAGGCATCCACCTCCATTATAAACGGCTTATCTACATCAGGGCGATGTAGGATGGAAGTGCAAGCAAAATGAGACTTAATAGAGGTGAAGGCCTTGGAGACCTCCGACCACAATTTGGGATTTGCCCCCTTCTTGGTGAGGGCAACCAAGGGAGTTACCAAAGTTGAGAAATGAGGGATGAACTGATGATAATAGTTAATGAACCCCATAAAGCGCTGCACCTCTGTAAGAGAATGGGGTTATTTCCAGTCCATCACAGCCTGTAGTTTGGCAGGATCCATAGCCAATCCCTGGGCGGAGATGATATAGCCAAGGAAAAGTACGACTCCTGCTCAAACACATATTTCTCCAACTTGGCATAGAGGGAGTTTGCCCGTAAGAGGTTGAAGACTTTGCAAACATCTCTCAGGTGGGAGTCAATATCTGGAGAGTAGATGAGAATATCATCCAGATAGACTATGACCGAGATGGAGAGCATATCCTGGAAGATATCATTTACAAAGTCTTGGAAAACGGCTGGGGCATTACAGAGCCCAAAGGGCATTACTAGGTATTTATAGTGCCCATCCCTGGTGTTAAAAGCCATCTTCCATTCGTCCCCTCACTGACGCGAATCAGGTTGTAAGCACCATGCAGATCTAGTTTAGTAATTACCCTTGCTCCCTGAAGCCTATCAAAGAGCTCAGATATCAGGGGCAGTGGATACTTATTCTTAACGGTGATGGCGTTAAGACCGCTGTAGTCTATGCATGGACGTAGTTCTCCGTTCTTCTTTTGCATGAAGAAGAACCCAGCCCCTGCAGGATGCACTGACTTCCTAATGAATCCTCTTGACAGATTTTCCTGGATGTACAGAGACATTGCCTCCATCTCCGGGAGAGATAACGGATAGACTCGACACTGGGGAGGCTCAGCACCAAGCAAGAGGTCAATAGGACAGTCATAGGGGCGGTGAGGCGGAAGGGTCTCTGCAGCCCTCTTGAAAAACACGTCCACATAGGACCAATAAAGGTACCTTCACACATAACGATATTGTTAACGATATCGTTGCTATTTGTGACGTAGCAACGATATCGTTAATGAAATCGTTATGTGTGACAGCGACCAACGATCAGGCCCCTGCTGGGAGATCGTTGGTCGCTGAATAAAGTCCAGAACTTTATTTCGTCGCTGGACTCCCTGGAGACATCGCTGGATCGGCGTGTGTGACACCGATCCAGCGATGTCTTCACTGGTAACCAGGGTAAACATCGGGTAACTAAGCGCAGGGCCGCGCTTAGTAACCCGATGTTTACCCTGGTTACCATGCTAAAAGTAAAAAAAAACAAACACTAGATACTTACCTACCACTGTCTGTCCTCCAGCGCTGCGCTCTGCACTCCTCCTGTACTGGCTGTGAGCCGGAAAGCAGAGCGGTGACGTCACCGCTCTGCTTTCCGGCTCCCAGACAGTACAGGAGGAGAGCAGAGAAGCAGAGCGCAGCGCTGGAGGACAGACAGCGGTAGGTAAGTATCTAGTGTTTGTTTTTTTTTACTTTTAGCATGGTAACCAGGGTAAACATCGGGTTACTAAGCGCGGCCCTGCGCTTAGTTACCCGATGTTTACCCTGGTTACCGGCATCGTTGGTCGCTGGAGAGCGGTCTGTGTGACAGCTCTCCAGCGACCAAACAGCGACGCTGCAGCGATTCGGATCGTTGTCGGTATCGCTGCAGCGTCGCTAAATGTGAAGGGGCCTTAATGCTTGGGGAGAGATGAAAGATCTGCGGGTACTTCTGTAGTAGCAACGTGAACACACTCCCTCTGACATCTACCCTTACAAGATTTACTCCAACCCAAAATTCTGCCTGTGGACGACTCTATATGAGGGGAGTGATACCAAAGTCAAGTTATCCCTAACAGAAACTCATCAATCCCCTCAGGAATGACAAGTAAGGATATAATCTGATGAGATGGCGACATAGATAGAGAAAATGGGATGGTCTGGTGAGGGCAGTGTCGACCCATTCACCACTCATACGGTTACTGGCTTGGCGAGCATCACCAGGGGTATTGCACGACTTTGGGCGAAGGCAGATGACATAAAATTGCCCTCTGCCCCAGAATCCAGGCAAAGCTCTACTGTAAGAGTGGATGGGCCAATGGTAATTGTCACCTTAAAGGACAGTTTAGAAGAAAACGCCACTGTGTCTAGTAAACCACCTCCTCCTACGGTTACTAGACGCGATCGTTTTCCCGACCGCTGGGGACATTTATTGGCATAATGTCCTAACTGCTGGCAGACATTACAGACTACAGGTATTCGAGCAGCCCGGGACTTAGGTCCCGCTCGAGAAACCTCTATGGCCTCATGGGAGTCGGATGCCTGAACAGGAGATTCCAGAGGACTGGCAAAGGTAGGAGCCAACCGGAACCTCTGCCTACACTGAGTCTGCTCCAACCTTCGCTCGTTAAAACGAAGGTTGATGCGGGTGGATATAGATATAACCTCCTCCAGTGTGGTCGGAATCTCCCTGGTGGCCAAGGCATCATTCACATGGTCAGCCAGTCCCCTCCAGAACACCGGAATAAGGACATTATCCAGCCACTCCAGCTCTGATGCCAAAGTCCGGAAGTGGACGGCGAATTGGCTGACCATGGACGAACCCTGTATTAATGCAAGCAGTTGGAGTGCCGTATCATGGGTGACATGAGGTCCCAAAAAGACCTGTTTCAGAGAGTCCAGGAAGCGAGGTGCACTCTGCACCACATGATCATCACGTTCCCACAGTGGCGTTGCCCACTCCAACGTCCTGCCTGACAGAAGGGATATGATAAATCCCACTTTAGCCCATTCCGTAGGAAAATGTGCGACCAGGAGCTCTAGATGTATGGCACACTGGCTCACGAATCCCCGACATAGCTTACTGTCACCAGCAAACTTGTCTGGTAACGGGAGACAGGATAATGTCGGAGCAGGGGTGGCAGAGGATAAACTGGCTGCAGCTATGTTAGCAGCCTGAACAGCGACTGTGGTAACATCCACAGCTGAGGTTGTGCATTCTAGAGTCACCAACCTACCCTCCAGCTGCTGGATGTATCATTGTAGACACTGATCGTCCGACATTTACTAGCCAGACCCTGGCGCCGTGAAATATTAGTGGGACTAATACCCTAACTAGGGTTGTGCTTGCTCGGAACACTTCTGTGCTAACCGCACACAAGAAGGAACCAGAGCCAAGGGACTAATTGCCCCCACTGACGCTAGCTGCCTGCCCAAACAATTCCCATGGCTAGACAGACACACTCCACATGTAGCCTTAGTGGCAGAATATTCTCTGGTGACAAGCTCAAACATAAATGATACTAGTGCATGGATGTGCGGCCATGCAAACCTTTTATAGTTGCAGCAACTTCAGGACCTTCCTAGAGGACCAATGGGAGCTGCTTCAGGACCTGAGCATGTGATCCCCGACCTCCTCCCTCCCCTAAAAGGTCATCCCTTGGGCATGCTCAGAAGGAGAAAAGCAAGACTTAGTCCCAGAAGTGTCTGCTCACTCCTGACCAGTACTGCCTACAATGGCTTAACCTGGAAGGGCAGTAGCAATCAAGTGCACAGTATCTGTCTGAGCCAAATGCTGGGACCGACGTCTCCGCTGATAAGCGATAAAAAAATGTCATGTGCCCGAAAATGGTACCAATAAAAATGTCAACTCGTCCAGCAAAAAATAAGACCTCACATGACTCTGTGGACCAAAATATAGAAAAATTATAACTCTCAAAATGTGGTGATGCAAAAACAATTTTTTGCAATAAAAAGCATCTTTTAGCGTGCGACATCTGCCTAGCAAAAAACCCTGCTATAAATAGTAAATCAAAACCCCCTTCATCACCCCCTTAGTTAGGGAAAAATAATAAAATTAAAAAAAGTATTTATTTCTATTTTCCCATTAGGGTTAGGGCTAGGGTTACAGCTAGGGTTAGGGTTGGGGCTAAAGTTAGGGTTAGGGTTGGGGCTAAAGTTATGGTTGGGGCTAAGGTTAGGGTTGGGTCTAGAGATGGGGTTAGGGTTTGAATTTTGTTAATGGTAGGGATTACGGATGGGATTAGGGGTGTGTCAGGGGTAGGGGTTTGGTTAGAGTTGGGATTAGGATTAGGGGTGTGTTGGGGTTACAGGTATGCTGAGGTTAGAGGTGTTTTGGGTTTAGAGGTGTGGTTAGGGTTATGGTTAGGGTTGGGATTAGGGTTAGGGGTGTGTTCGGGTTAGGATTTAAGATAGAATTGGGGGATTTCCACTGTTTAGGCACATCAGGGGCTCTCCAAACGCGACATGGTGCTCTATCTCAATTCCAGCCAATTCTGTGTTGAAACAGTGCTCCTTCCCTTCCGAGCCCTGACGTGCGCCCAAACAGTGGTTTACCCCCACATATGGGGTATCAGCATACTCAGGACAAATTGGACAACTTTTTCAGTCCAATTTCTCCTTTTACTTTTTGGGAAAATACAAAACTGGGGGCTAAAATTCATTTTTGTGGAAATAAAAAGATTATTTATTTTCACGGCTCTGCGTTATAAACTGCAGTGTAACACTTGTAACACTTGGCGGTTAAAAGTTCTCACAACACATCTAGATAAGTTCCTTGGGGGGTCTAGTTTCCAATATGGGGTCACCTATGGGGGGTTTCTACTGTTTAGGTTTGTCAGGGGCTCTGCAAACGCAATGTGATGCCCGAAGACCATTCCATCTAAGTCTGCATTTCAAATGGTGCTCTGTTATGAATAGGTAATTCAGAACCACAATGGACCTTGAAGTACAGAGCACACAAGTGACCTGACAAAAACCACAAAACATAGGACGAGCTCTGAGACGTGGAAACTCTGCTGACCGCAATCCCTAAACCTATCAAACCACACTAGAGGTAGCCGTGGATTGCGCCTAACGCTCCCTATGCAACTCGGCACAGCCTGAGAAACTAGCTAGTCCTGAAGATAGAAAAATAAGCCTACATTGCCTCAGAGAAATTCCCCAAAGGAAAAGGCAGCCCCCCACATATAATGACTGTGAGTTAAGATGAAAATACATACACAGAGATGAAATAGATTTGTTATGGCTGGCAATCAGGCAACACAGCGTGCAATAATCAGCGCACATACAGAGATCTGGCAATAACCAAAAACAATAGGACGAGCTCTGAGACGTGGAATCTCTGTAGACTGCAGTACCTGATCTATCCTCACACAACTATAAGCAGCAGTGGATTGCACCTATCACTACCTATGCAACTCGGCACTGCCTGAGGAGCTGACTAGCCTGAAGATAGAAATACAAGCCTGACTTACCTCAGAGAAATACCCCAAAGGAATAGGCAGCCCCCCACATATAATGACTGTTAGCAAGATGAAAAGACAAACGTAGGAATGAAATAGATTCAGCAAAGTGAGGCCCGATATTCTAGACAGAGCGAGGATAGCAAAGAGAACTATGCAGTCTACAAAAAACCCTAAAACGAAAACCACGCAAAGGGGCAAAAAGACCCACCGTGCCGAACTAACAGCACGGCGGTGCACCCCTTTGCTTCTCAGAGCTTCCAGCAAAAGTTAATAGCAAGCTGGACAGAAAAAACAGAAAACAAACTAGAAGCACTTATCTAGCAGAGCAGCAGGCCCAAGGAAAGATGCAGTAGCTCAGATCCAACACTGGAACATTGACAAGGAGCAAGGAAGACAGATTCAGGTGGAGCTAAATAGCAAGGCAGCCAACGAGCTCACCAAAACACCTGAGGGAGGAAGCCCAGAGACTGCAATACCACTTGTGACCACAGAAGTGAATTCAGCCACAGAATTCACAACAGTACCCCCCCTTGAGGAGGGGTCACCGAACCCTCACCAGAACCCCCAGGCCGACCAGGATGAGCCACATGAAAGGCACGAACAAGATCTGGGGCATGGACATCAGAGGCAAAAACCCAGGAATTATCTTCCTGAGCATAACCCTTCCATTTGACCAGATACTGGAGTTTCCGTCTAGAGACACGAGAATCCAAAATCTTCTCCACAATATACTCCAATTCCCCCTCCACCAAAACAGGGGCAGGAGGCTCCACAGATGGAACCATAGGTGCCACGTATCTCCTCAACAACGACCTATGGAATACATTATGTATGGAAAAGGAGTCTGGGAGGGTCAGACGAAAAGACACCGGATTGAGAATCTCAGAAATCCTATACGGACCAATAAAACGAGGTTTAAATTTAGGAGAGGAAACCTTCATAGGAATATGACCATCCTACCACAAAAGGCTCGCCAGAACCTCGAGACAAACTGGGAACCTCTGTCAGAAACAATATTCTCAGGAATGCCATGTAAACGAACCACATGCTGGAAGAACAAAGGCACCAAATCAGAGGAGGAAGGCAATTTAACCAAGGGCACCAGATGGACCATTTTAGAAAAGCGATCACAGACCACCCAAATGACCGACATCTTTTGAGAAACGGGAAGGTCAGAAATGAAATCCATCGAAATATGTGTCCAAGGCCTCTTCGGGACCGGCAAGGGCAAAAGCAACCCACTGGCACGTGAACAGCAGGGCTTAGCCCTAGCACAAATTCCACAGGACTGCACAAAAGCACGCACATCCCGCGACAGAGACGGCCACCAGAAGGATCTAGCAACCAACTCCCTGGTACCAAAGATTCCTGGATGACCGGCCAGCACCGAACAATGAAGTTCAGAGATAACTTTACTAGTCCACCTATCAGGGACGAACAGTTTCTCGGCCGGACAACGATCAGGTTTATTAGCCTGAAATTTCTGCAACACTCTCCGCAAATCAGGAGAGATGGCAGACACAATGACTCCTTCCTTGAGGATACTCGCCGGCTCAGATAACCCCGGAGAGTCGGGCACAAAACTCCTAGACAGAGCATCCGCCTTCACATTTTTAGAGCCCGGAAGGTATGAAATCACAAAATCAAAACGAGCAAAAAAATAACGACCAACGGGCCTGTCTAGGATTCAAGCGCTTGGCAGACTCAAGATAAGTAAGGTTCTTATGATCAGTCAAAACCACCACGCGATGCTTAGCACCCTCAAGCCAATGACGCCACTCCTCGAATGCCCACTTCATGGCCAGCAACTCTCGGTTGCCCACATCATAATTACGCTCAGCAGCAGAAAATTTCCTGGAAAAGAAAGCACATGGTTTGAACACTGAGCAACCAGAACCTCTCTGTGACAAAACCGCCCCTGCACCAATCTCAGAAGCATCAACCTCGACCTGGAACGGAAGAGAAACATCAGGTTGACACAATACAGGGGCACAGCAAAAACGACGCTTCAACTCCTGAAAAGCTTCCACGGCAGCAGAAGACCAATTAACCAAATCAGCACCCTTCTTGGTCAAATCGGTCAATGGTCTGGCAATGCTAGAAAAATTACAGATGAAGCGACGATAAAAATTAGCAAAGCCCAGGAATTTCTGCAGACTTTTTAGAGATGTCGGCTGGGTCCAATCCTGGATGGCCTGAACCTTAACCGGATCCATCTCGATAGTAGAAGGGGAAAAGATGAACCCCAAAAATGAAACTTTCTGCACACCGAAGAGACACTTTGATCCCTTCACGAACAAGGAATTAGCACGCAGTACCTGGAAAACCATTCTGACTTGCTTCACATGAGACTCCCAATCATCTGAGAAGATCAAAATGTCATCCAAGTAAACAATCAAGAATTTATCCAGATACTCACGGAAAATGTCATGCATAAAAGACTGAAAAACAGATGGAGCATTGGCAAGTCCGAACGGCATCACCAGATACTCAAAATGACCCTCGGGCGTATTAAATGCCGTTTTCCATTCATCTCCCTGCCTGATTCTCACCAGATTATACGCACCACGAAGATCAATCTTAGTAAACCAACTAGCCCCCTTAATCCGAGCAAACAAGTCAGAAATCAATGGCAAGGGATACTGAAACTTAACAGTGATCTTATTAAGAAGGCGGTAATCAATACACGGTCTTAGCGAACCATCCTTCTTGGCTACAAAAAAGAACCCTGCTCCCAATGGTGACGACGATGGGCGAATATGTCCCTTCTCCAGGGACTCCTTCACATAACTGCGCATAGCGGTGTGTTCAGGTACGGACAAATTAAATAAACGACCCTTAGGGAATTTACTACCAGGAATCAAATCGATAGCACAATCACAATTCCTATGCGGAGGTAGGGCATCAGACTTGGACTCTTCAAATACATCCTGAAAGTCCGACAAGAACTCTGGGATGTCAGAAGGAATGGATGACGAAATAGACAAAAATGGAACATCACCATGTACTCCCTGACAACCCCAGCTGGTTACCGACATAGAGTTCCAATCCAATACTGGATTATGGGTTTGTAGCCATGGCAACCCCAACACGACCATATCATGCAAATTATGCAGTACCAGAAAGCGAATAACTTCCTGATGTGCAGGAGCCATGCACATGGTCAGCTGGGCCCAGTACTGAGGCTTATTCTTGGCCAAAGGTGTAGCATCAATTCCTCTCAACGGAATAGGACACCGCAAAGGCTCCAAGAAAAATCCACAACGTTTAGCATACTCCAAGTCCATCAAATTCAGGGCAGCGCCCGAATCCACAAACGCCATGACAGAATACGATGACAAAGAGCACATTAAGGTAATGGACAAAAGGAATTTTGACTGTACAGTACCAATAACGGCAGAGCTATCGAACCGCCTAGTGCGTTTAGGACAATTAGAAATAGCATGAGTAGAATCACCACAATAGAAACACAGTCTGTTCAGACGTCTGTGTTCTTGCCGTTCTACTTTAGTCATAGTCCTGTCGCACTGCATAGGCTCAGGTTTACTCTCAGACAATACCGCCAGATGGTGCACAGATTTACGCTCGCGCAAGCGACGACCGATCTGAATGGCCAAGGACATAGACTCATTCAAACCAGCAGGCATAGGAAATCCCACCATTACATCCTTAAGAGCTTCAGAGAGACCCTTTCTGAACAAAGCCGCAGATTGATGCAGATTCATTCCACAGAGTGAGTACTGACCACTTCCTAAATTTCTGACAATATACTTCTACATCATCCTGACCCTGGCATAAAGCCAGCAGATTTTTCTCAGCCTGATCCACTGAATTAGGCTCATCGTAAAGCAATCCCAGCGCCTGGAAAAATGCATCAACATTACTCAATGCAGAATCTCCTGGTGCAAGAGAAAACGCCCAGTCCTGTGGGTCGCCGCGCAAGAAAGAAATAATAATCAAAACCTGTTGAATAGGATTACCAGAAGAATGAGGTTTCAAGGCCAAAAATAGCTTACAATTATTTCTGAAGCTCAGGAACTTAGTTCTGTCACCAAAAAACAAATCCGGAATCGGAATTCTTGGTTCTAGCATCGATTTCTGATCAATAGTATCTTGAATCTTTTGTACATTTACAACGAGATTATCCATTGAGGAGCACAGAGCCTGAATATCCATGTCCACAGCTGTGTCCTGAAGCACTCTAATGTCTAGGGGAAAAAAAAGACTGAAGACAGAGCTAAGAAAAAAAAATGATGTCAGGATTTCTTTTTTCCCTCTATTGTGAATCATTGGGTGGCTCCTTGTACTGTTATGGCTGGCAATCAGGCAACACAGCGTGCAATAATCAGCGCACATACAGAGATCTGGCAATAACCAAAAACAATAGGACGAGCTCTGAGACGTGGAATCTCTGTAGACTGCAGTACCTGATCTATCCTCACACAACTATAAGCAGCAGTGGATTGCACCTATCACTACCTATGCAACTCGGCACTGCCTGAGGAGCTGACTAGCCTGAAGATAGAAATACAAGCCTGACTTACCTCAGAGAAATACCCCAAAGGAATAGGCAGCCCCCCACATATAATGACTGTTAGCAAGATGAAAAGACAAACGTAGGAATGAAATAGATTCAGCAAAGTGAGGCCCGATATTCTAGACAGAGCGAGGATAGCAAAGAGAACTATGCAGTCTACAAAAAACCCTAAAACGAAAACCACGCAAAGGGGCAAAAAGACCCACCGTGCCGAACTAACAGCACGGCGGTGCACCCCTTTGCTTCTCAGAGCTTCCAGCAAAAGTTAATAGCAAGCTGGACAGAAAAAACAGAAAACAAACTAGAAGCACTTATCTAGCAGAGCAGCAGGCCCAAGGAAAGATGCAGTAGCTCAGATCCAACACTGGAACATTGACAAGGAGCAAGGAAGACAGACTCAGGTGGAGCTAAATAGCAAGGCAGCCAACGAGCTCACCAAAACACCTGAGGGAGGAAGCCCAGAGACTGCAATACCACTTGTGACCACAGAAGTGAATTCAGCCACAGAATTCACAACATAGATTTAGCAAAGTGAGGCCCGACTTACTGAATAGACCGAGGATAGGAAAGATAGCTTTGCGGTCAACACAAAAACCTACAAACAACCACGCAGAGGGGCAAAAAGACCCTCCGCACCGACTAACGGTACGGAGGTGCTCCCTCTGCGTCTCAGAGCTTCCAGCAAGCAAGCAGAACCAAAAAAGCAAGCTGGACAGAAAATATAGCAACAAAAGGACACAAGCAGAACTTAGCTTATGCTGAGCAGACAGGCCACAGGAACGATCCAGGAGGAAGCAAGACCAATACTAGAACATTGACTGGAGGCCAGGATCAAAGCACTAGGTGGAGTTAAATAGAGCAGCACCTAACGACTTAATCTCATCACCTGAGGAAAGAAACTCAGAAGCCACAGTACCACTCGTGACCACAGGAGGGAGCTTGATCACAGAATTCACAACAGTGCTCCTTCTCTTCCGAGCTCTGCCATGCACCCAAACGGTGGTTCCCCCCTCATAAGGGGTATCAGCGTACTAAGGACAAATTGTACAACAATGTTTGTGTCCAATTTCTCTTGGTACCCTTGGGAAAATAAAAATTTGAGGGCTAAAAATCATTTTTGTGGGAAAAAAATTATTTTTTATTTTCACGGTTCTGCTTTATAAACTGTAGTGTAACACTTGGGGTTAAAAGTTCTCATAGCACATCTAGATAAGTTCCTTGGGGGGTCTAGTTTCCAATATGTGGTCACTTATTGGGGTTTCTACTGTTTAGGTTCACCAGGGGCTCTGCAAATGCAATTTGGCGCTCGCAGACCATTCCATCTAAGTCTACATTCCAAATGGAGCTCCTTCCCTTCCAAGCTCTGCCATGCACCCAAACGGTGGTTCCTCCAAATATATGGTGTATCAGCGTACCCACGATAAATTGGACAACAACTTTTGGGGTCCAATTTCTCCTATTACCCTAGGGAAAATACAAAACTGAAGGCTAAAAATCATTTTTTGTGGAAAAAAAGGATTTTTTATTTTCACGGCTTTGCGTTATAAAATGTAGTGATACATTTGGGGGTTCAACGTTCTTACAGTTCCTTGGGGGGTCTAGTTTCCAATATGGGGTCACTTATGGGGGAGTTTATACTGTTTAGGCACATCAGGGGCTCTCCAACCACGATATGGCGTCCTCTCTCAAATCCAGTCAAATTTGCATTGAAAAGTGAAACAGCGCTCCTTGCTTTCCGAGCTCTGCCATGTGCCCAAACAGTTCTTTACCCCCACATATGGGGTATCAGCGTACTCAGGACAAAGTGCACAGCAACTTTTGTGGTCCAATTTCTCCTGTTACTCTTGGGAAAATAAAAAATTAGGGGCAAAATATCATTTATTGTGAAAAAATATTTTTAGATTTTTTATTTTTATGGCTCTACATTATAATCTTCTGTGAAGCACTTGGGGATTCAAAGTGCTCACCACACATCTAGATAAGTTCCTTAGGGAGTCTACTTTCCAAAAGCGTGTCACTTGGGGGGGGGTTCCACTGTTTAGATACATCAGGGGCTCTCCAAACGCGACATGGCGACCTATCTCAATTCCAGCCAATTTTGCATTAAAAAGTCAAACAGCGCTCCTTCCCTTCCGAGCTCTGCCATGAGCCAAAACAGTGGTTTACCCCCATATATTGGGTATCAGCATACTCAGGACAAATTGCATAACAACTATTGGGATCCAATTTCACCTGCGATAATGCAGATGACCCCTGAACTCCCCCATGCTAGCAGCAGGTATCAGCCCTGACCCAGTTACAGCGCCCAGAGGCTGTTGCTGCAAACCCCCTCCCCTAGAAATAGCACCTGCCGAATGAACGGTGCTGGTAGGTTTAAGTATAGCCCCCTCCTGTGCCTGCCCGACCGCTGCTTCCGAGACACGCTGTCTGCTGCCCACGTGTGAGGAAGCGCGCGCTTGAACCCCGCACGCTCCTCTTCAAATGAATTGGCGGGCTCAGGCAAGCCGGCGGCCGGGAGGCCCTGCCAGATCGCCGCCCGGCGGCATCGCCTGGCTCGTCGCAGGGAGGGAGCCGCTCCCAGCCAGTAAAGCCGCCAGCCATTCACTGCCCTCCATGCTAATTTTCTCCCTCACCACCTCCTGGAGCGGGTCCATGTTACCGGCAGCCCCAACCAGGTCCGGGTTCAGAGTGAGGGAACCGGAAGCTGCGTGAGGTGCGTCCGTTCCCTTTTCAAATGAGGCCACGCCCCCAGCACCGCAGCCTCCAATCACAAGCACCATCACCCCGTGGGAGACCGGGGGTAGCCATGTAGAGGCCCAGCAGTCAGGGGACAGCGGGACTGCCGCAGTGTCCCTCAATCTGATCAGAACTTGATCACAATTTAGTGCAAATCTTATACTTGCCATCATATGACAGCTGCTTGAGCTGGTTGGGAGAGCTGAATTCTTATATTATAGTATCATAGAATCATAGAATGGTAGAGTTGGAAGGGACCTCTTGGGTCATCTGGTCCAACCCCCTGCTCAAAGCAGAATTTTTACTACAGCTTTCTATTCTACACACTTTATGCACGGCTTGCCAAAAGTTTTATCTGGGATAGAAAACAACTTTAACAGCCAGATGGCGAAAATTAATGTACTTTAAAGGGGTTGCCCGGCCTTAGGCTACAAGATGCTACATAGAGTGAGTGCAAACTTGTGATTTCTCATATAGCATGCACTGTGCACTGTGAGGATTCTCCGCTGCCAGAAGTGGCAGGTGCCTAACTGCAGAATTGTAGTTTAAGAGCAGACAACCCCTCTAATATCTTTATTTTTAAAGGGAGAAAATGATGGTGTTTCTATTTTTTCACCTATCATGTCCTCAAATGTAGGGCTAATCTGCAGGCTAATAGTCTTAGAAAGGTGCCCAACCGATGTACTGAAAGTGCAGCTCATGGGAAAAAAATTAACTTAATTTATATCAGGAGCAACCGTCTTTCAGTCATTCAGGTGTGTATGAAGCATCTAGAGTTGTCGCTCATAGAATTGTGAGTGGCTACTGTAAGCACGCCTTGGCACCTTGAGTGACAGCTGGCTCTGTAATGATGCACGGAATCGGGAGCTGTCAGTCAAAGTGTCAGGGCATGCTTACTGCAGCCATTCACAGTGCTCTAAATGCCAACTGTAGATGCTTCATATAGACGGGTATGGCTAAAAGTTGGTGGTTCCTGTGATGAATAATGTCCATTTTTCTTCTCATGAGCTGCACTTTGAGTACAAGGGTCAGTCACCTTTTTAACACTATTAACCTGCAGATTATCCCTACATCTGCAGGTTATTAACATTATCCAAAATGACAGGTTCCCTTTAAAAGGGTAGTCCACTGGTACAGCACTGGCAGCGAGTATGAGCATTATTTTTCAAGGGGGAAGCATGCGGATTAATATGGGTTGTTCGAGTAGTGGAAAACCCCTTCAAAGAGTTAACATCAGCTGGCGGAGATCAGTTCCACCCACGAGAGACAGATCCTGGCTGTAACCATGCTCCTGCACTGACAGCCTGCTCAGCAGTAGAGCCAGCTTTAAGTCCGTGCAGGGGCATAGGGGCAATCACTATGCACTGAGCAGCTACTGAAGCTGCCCTGCAGCACCTCCATGAGTGAAAGCCTAAGGTGGCTGGGAGGATTAAAGTTCATTTTCCTCTGGTAGCGGAGCTCTAAGCACGTTGGCCGCCCAACTTCAGATCGCTATTAGCCTGCAGATTAACCCCATATCTGCAAGCTAATAGCCTTAATTTTAATAGACAGGTTCTTTTTAAATGGCTTGTCTGGTTTCCGAAAATTAGTCTACAGCCACTCAATGCGACTGCAGACCGTGAAATAGTGACAGTAGTATAAATGCATAGAAGAACAATTTGAAGTCATGCTCTGTATTTAAGGGCAAGGGGCCTTTTACTGTTTTGTAAAAAAATGTAGAGGATGGGAGTGGACTGAAACTACAGTATTTAATCCCTTGCTGATTTTGTAAGTTTGCCCACTGACAAGAACAGTCTATAATTTTAAGGGTAGGTTAATTTTAACATTGAGGGATAGAATATCAAAAATAAAATCCAGAAAATCACATTGTATAAATTATATAAATTTATTTGCATTTTGCACTGAGAAATAAGTATTTGATCCCCTACCAACCATTAAGAGTTCTGACTCCTACAGACCAGTTAGATGCTCCTAATCAACTCATTACCTGCATTAAAGACAGCTGTCTAACATAGTCACCGTTATAAAAGACTCCTGTCCACAGACTCAGTCAGACTCTAACCCTTACAACATGGGCAAGACTAAAGAGCTTTATAAGGATGTCAGGGACAAGATCAATGACCTGCACAAAGCTGGAATGGGCTACAAAACCATAAGTAAGACGCTGGGTGAGAAGGAGACAACTGTTGGTGCAATAGTAAAAAAATGGAAGGAATACAAAATGACTGTCAATTGACATCGATCCGGGGCACCATGCAAAATCTCACCTCGTGGGGTATCCTTGATCATGAGGAAGGTGAGAAATCAGCCTAAATCTACATGGGAGAACTTGTTAATGATCTCAAGGCAGCTGGGACCACAGTCACGAAGAAAACCATTGGTAACACATTACGCCGTAAAGGTTTAAAATCCTGCAGTGCCCGCAAGGTCCCCCTGCTCAACGAGGCTCATGTGCAGGCCCATATGAAGTTTGCCAATGAAAACTCCTGGATGGTTCTCTGAGTGATTGAGAGAAGGTGCTGTGGTCAGAGGAGACAAAAATTGAGGTCTTTGGCATTAACTCAACTTGCTGTTTTTGGAGGAAGAGAAATGCTGCCTATGACCCAAAGAACACCGTCCCCACTGTCAAGCATGGAGGTGGAAACATTATGTTTTGGGGGAGTTTCTCTGCTAATGGCACAGACTACCTCACAGCATCAAAGGGAGAATGAATGGAGCCATGTACCATAAAATCCTGAGTGACAACCTCCTTCCCTCCTCCTGTTCATTAAAAATGGGACGTGACTGGGTCTTCCAGCAAGATAATGACCCAAAACATACAGCCAAGGCAACAAAGGAGTGGCTCAAAAAGAAGCACATTAAGGTCATGGAGTGGTCTAGCCAGTCTCTAGACCTTAGTCCCATAGAAAACTTAGGGAGGGAGTTGAACCTTTGAGTTGCCAAGCAACAACCTCAAAATCTTAATGATTTAGAGATTATCTGCAAAGAGGAGTGGACCAAAATTCCTCCTGACATGTGCGCAAACCTCATCATCAACTACAAAAAAACATCTGACTGCTGTGCTTGCCAACAAGGGTTTTGCCACCAAGTATTAAGTCTAGTTTGCCAGTTTGCCAGAGGGATCAAATACTTATTTATCACTGCAAAATGCAAATACATTTATATAATTCATACAATGTGATTTTCTGGATTTTATTTTTGATATTCTATCTCTCAATGTTAAAATTAACCTACCCTTAAAATCATAGACTGTTCATGTCTTTGTCAGTGGGCAAACTTACAAAATCAGAAAGTGAAATACTTATTTCCCCCACTGTACATTGGGCAAATGTCCCTGCACACTATATGCCCCTCCACCTTGGAAATTTTGCTAACATAATGTCATATGCCCCTGCACATTGTGTGCCCCTCCACCTTAGTAATTTTGCATCATGTCAAATGCCCCTGCACACTTTGTGCCCTCTACCTTGATAATTTTGCCAACATCATGTCAAATGCTCCTGCACACTATGTGCCCCTACATCATGGAAATTTTACCAACATCATGTCAAATGCTCCTGCACATTGTGTACCTCTCCACCTCGAAAATTTTGCTTGTGTCATGTATGTATATAAATACATTATGCAATCAACATTTCTAAGATGGAAGGGCACACAGTGTAACGGGGCATTTGATAATTTGATATGCTTGCAAAATTTCCAAGGTGTGCAGTGCAGGGGCATTTGCTCCCATGTACATTCAGTTCACTCCCATCACCACAATATATACATATTAAAAAAATTACAATAATAGCATCCTTTTCATACAGAGGTCTGCTGCCTACTAAAACCACTGACTATCTGCCACATGATACATATTTTATAGAAATAGTGTGGCAGACCCAGTGCTGGCAGCAGCTACTTGTGCACAGAGCACCCATACACCAGAAGCAGTTGAGGAGGACCGAGAGAGTCAGGAGACCAGGCAGGCATGGCAGCTTGTTCAGTCTTCAGGCCAGGCATGTGTGTGCGTGGTGGGAGTTGGCAGCACCAGCTTAAAGCTCCGCTTCAGCAGACCGCAGGAGTGACTTCAGCCTTCAACAAACATGCCCGCACTGTGTATGCTGGATCCCGCCAGACATCTTGTGACAGGGTGGGCCCAGGATCATTTAAACCACCTGCAGCTGCTGCGGTGACAATGGTGTGATTGCGAATTATAATGACAATTACTTTTTGGACCATTGGCCCCCCGGAGTCTTGGACCCTGGGTGGTAACCCAGATTGCTCTCATTATAATCTGCCTATGGGCTTAATCCATGTCCATGAGGCAATTGTCTGCATATGAAAAAACTGTGTAGAAACATTGGGGCGTGTTGCAAGCAAACAGTGATTTTTAGTCAACTTAAAAAAATGTGGTTAACTGATCGGGGCAATGATTAAATGCACACAGCACATTTCTATAAATATTTCTTTGTTTTTCCCATGTAAAATGACCTTTAAATGCCTGAAACACTTTATCCTTCTTACCTTTCTGGACAATTTTTCTTTAAAACAAAACAATACAAGATGTAATATAAACCCAGACTAAAAAACAAGGAAATCACTGTACTTCATTTTCAGAACATTATTTTTTTCTCTTTAGTCTCAGACTATGTTCTCCTATATGGTTTAACTGTCAACGTGATGCGCTTACTTTTTATCCTGCATGATGTTGACAATTCAAAAGCAGGAGACATCATGCAGAAAAGAAAACCGCGCTCCTCAAAACAGTCAGACCCAACTTTTCCTGGGAGACATGTAATGACACATAGCACTACTCTCCTCACTGATCTCACTGCTGACATCTATTATGAGTTCAAGAGGGTGAGGACCGTAAAGCAGAGCTTTGTGTTAAATCAAACACTTCTTGTAGCTTTTCACTTAATTATTGTAGCATGAAGGGAGAAAAGAAGAGCTGTGTGTCATTACAAATACTTCTCTCCTCCCACAATACTGTCAGTCCTACTCCATCTTCCCCCACACTGACTGCCATGAAATGAGAGCTGCACAGTGTTTGTAATGACACATAGCTCTGCTATAACTGCCAACAATAAGTAACCTCCCCCAGTGATCAATATGGTTTAATGAAATTTAGACTAAAAACTTTACAACCTAATATCTTAGCAATGGAGATGAGAGATTTAAAGTTTAAAATGACGTTTCATTCATCTCTGCAACCACTATTCTACAATGTGGTCGGTTTATAATACTAACACAGGTGAAGGGACCTCTTTCAGTACCATATACTTCATTAATGGATCTATGCAATATTTTTACAATACTCTGGACGTCATATGCATTTTAAGACAACTTAAATTCGAATTACTTTGTGTTAAAATCTCTGCTTTAAATGATTCGAGCTCTATAATCAGATCACTTAAAATAGAAATGAACGGTTGGAATCTTTTACAGCGCAGAATGCAGAGACAAATAAATCAGTGAAGGGCATTGTTGTAAAGCTAAAATATAATAAGAGATAATTTTTCTCCAGTGCATTTAGTCACATGTATAAAACATAATGTCTTTCAAAATGTGCATTTACGTAAAAAAAGTTTTGAGAATTTAAGAGGCAAGTATCCATTTCTGCCTAACTACTGTATCTCACGGTTATGCATTCCCTAAAGTGTATCCCATCTGCTTTTGGGAGCTCTCACTGCAATATGCAGTGATTGCTGGATAAGCACACCATTTTCCTGTCAATACTTTCCTATTAGCCTCCTGGATCTATACATCATCGTCTTGCTGGCCTGCAGTTTGCTTATCTTTGTCTCTTAGTCTGCCTTTGATTTATCTAACACCCGGGTTAATGATGAGGCATGGAGCCCAGGGTGGTTCCAAGGATAATGCACTCTTGTATAAAAATGCTTAAAGAAGGATCAAGTGATAATCCATCCTAGACTAAAAGGACTAGCTCTTCAACAAATGTATTTCTTAATCTCAGCGTTAAGACTATAATACAGTGGTTCCCCTTAAGCTACTATTACCAGCTATCCTGACTATATGATATACATCAATAAGACTTCGGAAAAATCCAACGTAAAAATGGATGACAGATTTACTCGTAAGACGTCATTCCTGTAGCGGCAACTTACAGCTTGTCTGATTGATTTATGAAAAGTGATTATTATGTGCTACTCATGTTAGGCAGGATTTGCATTTATCCTACAAGACTGACATGCCAATAGCTTAATATCAGGACAATGTTCTGAGATGCCATTGTTATGCAGAGAAGCTTTGCTGCCAAATATTCATATTATAGCATCATAAAATATTGCTTTTCCCTAAATACATTTTTCAGAGACTTTTTTTCCCAAGGTCAAATTAATTGTGACTTTTTTTTGTCCATTTCAATAGATTTACCAACAGCTAGAGATGAGTGGATCAATCTGTGGAGGATTGACTTTGTGTCGGATTCCTGAAATTTGTGATTCCACACGAATTCAAACACATTGAGATTCGATTTGCCACGATCGCAAAAATAAAAAAATATGACATTGAGGAAAATTTGTCAATTAGAAATTGAAATGATCTGCTTATCTCTAGCTACAGTCTATCATTGTTAGCCAGATTTAAATAAAAAAATCCTCATGGTTGACATAATATGACTTAATAGAGAAATATTTTAAATGAACTAGATGAATGACCAATTGTACTGAAACACAACATTGACAGGCCCCATAGTAAAGGCCAGTCCCATTACCCAAGTGAGGCTCCACTCCACCATGATCATTTTCTGTAACAAGTTGGGAGCAGCCCATTATTGTATTAGTCTACCCTTTGTGATGTGCGGTGTAATCTCCAGGGTCGGTGCACAAAGTAATGTCACAGTACATAGCCGGTACACAAAGTAATGTCATAGTAAGCGGATAAGGCACACAGTGGTGTCATAAGGCAGAAATGATCAGTTCGGTGCACAGGTAGGATACAGTATAAAAGAGGTTTCAGTATAAGGAAAATGTACATGATGAAATCACAGCAAAACAACAAAATAATGATGTCATTATGTGCAAATAATATGTTAAAAAATAAGACGACGACATAGCATAAAGCTGTGATGTCACACAGACATAATATCAGCTTTTCATGCTTCCTTCAATTATCCATGGTCATCAATAACCTACATTTGGAGATGGATCTCCATAGTAATTGGGCCCCAGGGCAGCTGGCGGCCTTTGTGGTTTCACGCAATTAAAAGCTATTTAGGAAACTTATTGGGAGCAATGTTACCTTCGAAAACCATTTGCTGACATGTTATAAAATAAGTGAAGATTTGTGTGGCAATTTTGTGGAAAATAGTATTCTAGATATTTGAGCATACAATGAACACAAACTTTCAGATGAAAATCCAATTTCCCATCTTAAGGGGAATCTGTTATCAGGTTTATGTTTCCACATCGGAAAGTAGCATGGTGCAGTAGCAGAGTGGCTGATTCCATTGATGTGTCACTGGCTTGTATGTTGTATTTTTCATAAAATCACAGATTTTTCAGTTGAAAATCTACTGGTTCTCTGAATGCTGAGCTCTGTGTAACCCGCCCACATCACTGATTGGCAGCTTTCTGTGTACACTGTGCATAGGCAGAAATCAGCTAATCAGCGATCGGGATTATGCAGAGTTTGTGAATATGGAGGACTACATGGCAACACGTTTGCTAGCCTACAAGCGATAATCTCATGCTGATAAAACACTGATTTTATCAGACCTATAGCAAGTATCTCAGTAATTGACATTGTTGGTATCAGGATCTCTGCTCTATTTTATACTGCTCTCAGATTAGAAGGCAAATAGCTGGCTATAGGTTCCCTTTAACTCCATCTTAATACAGATTAGATGGTGCTTTACTGCCAAGATACTGTAAGTGTAGGCATTGACCTGGCCGGGAGCATTCTGAAGGGTAGCTACTTACTGTATGTTGGGGGGACCCTTAGACTATATGAACACATGTTTTAGCTGCTTTGAAACTTGTCTGACAAAGTGCCCAGAAACCGATGAAAACAATCTACTATATAATTGTCTAAGGGTCACTTCCGTCTGTCCTTCTGTCTGTCTGTCATGGATATTCATTGGTCGCGGCCTCTGTCTGTCATGGAAATCCAAGTCGCTGCTTGGTCATGGCAAAACGCCCATGACAATTGCCACGACCAATCAGCGGTGGGCACAGTCCGGCGGCAAAATGGCCGCTTCTTCCTCCCTGCAGTCAGTGCCCGCTCCATACTCCCCTCCAGTCAGCGCTCACACAGGGTTAATGGCAGCATTAATGGACCGCGTTATGCCGCGGTGTAATGCACTCCATTAACGCAGCTATTAACCCTGTGTGACCAACTTTTTACTATTGATGCTGTGTATGTATCATGTGTATACTACATGGCTGCTATGTACTACGTGGGCAGTGTTATATACTATGTGGGCAATGTTATATACTGCGTGGGCTGCGTTATATACTACATGGCTGCTATATACTACATGGGCAGTGTTATATACTATGTGGGCTGCGTTATATACTGCATGGCTGCTATATACTATGTGGGCAGTGTTATATACTATGTGGGCAATGTTATATACTGCATGGGCTGCGTTATATACTACATGGCTGCTATATACTATGTGGGCAGTGTTATATACTATGTGGGCTGCGTTATATACTGCATGGCTGCTATATACTACGTGGCCAGTGTTATATACTATGTGGGCAATGTTATATACTGCATGGGCTGTGTTATATACTGTTTGGGCTGTGTTATATACTGTGTGACCACTGTTATATAATGCGGGGCCTGTATTAATGCATCAGGTATTCAAGAATATGTCATGGCCTGTGCTATGTACCATGTGGCTGCTATATACATACATATTCTAGAATACCCGATGCGTTAGAATCGGGCCACCATCTAGTTTAATATATACAATTCAATGTAAAAATAACTTACTGCTCACATGTTCAGTCTTTTAGGCGTCTTTTAACAGCTTCAGGTTTACAAAGATGGCAAGTACACCAACACACAAAGAGGACTTAAAAATCCTCCAAAAATGTGAAAAATCACAGAAAAAAGCAGAGATGATTACCTGCTTAGGCCTCCAAACAAATGCACTGACAGGCTGCAGCGGACCCGATTAATGATGGCAGAAACACAGGTGCAGCAATACCGATGTAGCAATCACTCTCAGCCTACCAATCCACGGAGGGGGTGATTGCTTGGTATATTAGTGCACAGAAGATAAAAGATAATAATCTAATAATAATAATCTAATAATCTTTATTTTTATATAGCGCTAACATATTCCGCAGCGCTTTACAGTTTTGCACACATTATCATCACTGTCCCCGATGGGGCTCACAATCTAGAATCCTTATCTGCTTGCAGCGTTATTCACACAGGCAGCGCAGAGCATCTGGCTTGTGGCCTATTAGTAGCGCACACACAGGCGGGCTGGCGGCCACAGTAGGTAATCATCTCTGCTTTTTTCTGTGATTTTTCAAACATGGCAAGTAGTTAAAAGAAGTGAGCAACCATTCTTCAGGTGTTTTATGTTCTGAAGATGCTGTGCAATTTTACTTTCCAAAATAAGTCAATGAGAAGGCTTAAAAAATTTCCAGACGCCGTTTTTGAACCTTTTGCCAGCATTTCTGCTTGTGTTGAATGAAGTAAAATAAAAATGTCCAAAAAATGGCTGTAAAAAAGCCACAAATACTGGAAAATACAAAACAAAACTGCCAGTGGTCAAAAATGTTGAAAATGAACAACAACAAAAAATTAACATTCTTTGAAGCATCTTCTTCTTGAGAAATTCAGTGGGCTCACCTGCCTGGAAAAGATGGGTATACAGTCTGTAAGGATGCAGCTGGTGAGGTCCTAGATGGAGTGTATGTGTCATCGAGGTTCCCTGGATCTGCAGGACCCAGAAAAGCAGTAGGGCTAAGAAGTTTTTTAATGGGTCCAGATTTTGGCACCAGGTTTTAGGGACCACCACCAGAGTTGGGAAGGATTGTCTGTTCCCATAATTCCAGTGCCAGGCCTTGGAATGGCCTAGCCAATCCAGCTAGCTGCCTCATTCGGGGTTTGTGTGAACAAGTGGGGAGAACTGTTGTGCTGATCAGTCGTAATCAGAGTCAGACTAAGCCCTTTGATACCTGAACAGCTGAGCCATATTGCTGTATGGACTATTTTTGTGTTCTTTCTGCTTTACGCTGGAAGGTTGTACATTCATCTATGGTGCAGACCTACGAACTTTAATAAATCTGCCGAGTGCACGAAGATACCTCGAGCCTGTGTGAACACCACCATATGCCAAAAAGAGATTAATTCCTACAATACTCTAACCATGACCTTCTGTGGATTTAATTTGGTAGGCACACAGGAAGGCTCACAGGTGTATGGGTATAAGACACCGCTGTAGCCATATTAAGCCATAATGAAGAATTGTTTCATGCCTCAAAAGTTAATATATCTAATAATTAGAAAGTAAAAAATAAAATCCGGAGTTGAAATAAAATACGATAAACTGCATTTACTATAGGATATAGTGTAATCCCAAAGGCTGCACTTAGCATCTAAGCAACATACTGTGAAATATCTACAGCTCATGTGAAATATGTTTCTCTTGTCTGTATTTTAGCATTCGAGTAATTGATGTCGTTGAATGATCCGAGTCTATGCCGTTCCGTACAGTACTGATCTATTGTAAACATCTTTACTTAAGAGGCAGTCTTTGGAGATAGATGTTGTTATTTACTGAAGTGTTTCACTGGTACCAGTAGCATGTGCTTTAATAAAGTTTTAATTACACCATCCCATTTAAAATGTAGTGTTATGTTTATACATCTCATGATACCAAGGCTGCAAATGAGATTGCTTGTGACTTATGAGAATATTTGCGCCTCGTAGAAGCATTTCCATCGTTTTTTAGTGGTAATTTTTAGAAACTCTACCAAAGTGCTCAGATTTCTGCTTTATGGCCAAGCTAATACACTTTCCACCAAGGACTTGCATATTTTATATGTGATTTTTAATCCAAACATAAAATATATGTGTTCCCATAAATGTAATAACACTAAACAAATACAATAAAGTGCCAATTTTTAGCTGCCGTCCACTGTAGACATTAGGTTTCCGAAATACGACTTTTAATTGGGGGAAATTACTTATATACCAGTAAACTTTTTCTGCATCTTGTTTTTTACAATATTGCAGATTTAGGGCTTAGTCATTCTTGCTCACTTTGGATGTGTTTTATGTTTTTTACTTTTAAATATTTTTTTTTTTTTTTTTTTCAATAAAACTATAATTACAGTAAATTTATTTTGGTGAGTTGTATTGTTTTCTTTCCACATTAAGGTAGTAAAGAAAAATGTAGTATTTACAGTATATAATATATACAGCTATGATATGCCCTATGGTTAGATTTATTTGAGGGCTAGTGTTGGGATCATGCAGAATTGGATATTTGCAATTACAATTGAAATATATTCTTTCTTAGAGAAATTCTCTTTTCTCAGTTATTAGAATACATAACTCTTCCTTCCAATGGTTTGCATGCTCCCTTTACACTTACGGTGGAAATGGCATCTGTTATCTATTATCACTTAGCATCTTATTGCTTTCCTGTACAGATAAAGGATTGGTGGAAAAACAAAGAAAGCTAAATTTGTACAACTGACTCTTGTTATGTAAGACATAATTGTAATTGCGATGAACTGGAGACAGTGCAGTCGCTACTATGGCTGACTACTCAATGCTCAGACTAAAACCATTACCTCTTAGGATTACAACTCGTATGTTTGCACTTACTGATGTGGCTGCTAAAATTTTACTACACACTGGTCTGTATGTGAAACAGATGACTAAATAGGTCATATAACACTAAGGACCATAAACTTCATTAAATATCTGACAATACTTACAGTAAAAGGGAGTGGAGTGATTTCTGAGATTTAGAATAATCTCTTTATATCCATTATTACCGGAGGGCTTGGAAATGGACACATTCTCATTCAATTTGAATTTGTAACCCTCTTATGTAATCACAGAGGTAAACTTTAATTTTAGCAATTTTAATTTTTCTTTCCTCAAATGATGCCTTTATAGTCCCGGTAAACATGCAGAGGGAATGTTGCATATTTTCATCAGCCTGTCAATATACATTATTTTTCGGACTAAAGACGCAATTGTTAGCAAGAAGAAAAGAAACAAAAGAAAAAATCTTACTAAAAAGTGTGTGAATCTTATAGCCCTGAGGTGGTTTCCTTTGATTGAGGAGAACATTGAGATTGGTGGCACTGCATCCTTATGGATCACTGAGAGAGCTAGGCAGTGGTGCATTACCTTCTTCCCCTGCCTGATGCTGATCAGTCTGATCAGTGCAGGGCAGGAGAAAACGCTGGTACCTACACATCTCTAAAGCTGCATGGGTGCTGTAGGTCCTAGTTCTTGCCATATCACATGCACGGTAGAAACTTGGAAATGTAGTAGTATATACACAGTGTGCAATAGAGGTGTTCGTTGATATGGCAGAGGTTTGGGTTTTTATGCTGCAAAGCTGCATGTTGATTTTGTAAATCTCTGTATATTAGAGAGCTGTGTATATGTAGCGGAGTTGTCTGTAGCAGAATAGTATATATGTAGTATAGATGTGTGTGTATTTGGCAAAATTGTGCTTGTAAGTAGCAGAGCTCTGTGAGCATATAAGCAGAGCTGTATGGGTGTGTACTGTGCATTCAGCAGGGATATGCATATTTGTTCACAACAGAGACTGTACATAAAATGTGTGCTTTAAAACTATATGTGTACAATACACACTGCAGAGAAAGTATAGCAATAGACCTACTACTTCCAAATTCCACCTTCGTGCAAATGAGTGAAATTGACTACTCCATTTCTTTACACTGCTAGGTAGAAGGCAATATGATTGTTCTGTCCTCACTAGCTGAGGCAGGCTCATACGTAGCTATACAGTCAGCTAAACCGCTATACCGGGGTCCAATAAGGAGACTGTGGTTGAGTCTGTGCTTTATTAAACGTAGTGGTATATTGATGCGGTGAAACTGTGAACAATGATATACATAGAATCAGTGCATGGCATAGAACAGATACATAATACACATGATATACATTATGCATAACATTTAGAAAGCTAGTGACTAAACTGGGAGTACAACTGGTTAAACTAAGCTAATATAGAGCAGGAATATTTATATGAAGCTTAAAGACATACCGGCAATGCAATCGCAAGGGGGATGAAGTGAAGCGTCTTTCCTTGAAGGCAAACTGAAGAAAGTGAAAGGAAAAATGGAGGGAAATGGAGGCTGAGCTACCATAATGCATTGCAAAGGAGGAGGAGAATCAGACATGGATAATACAAAAACAAGATTGAACTGCCAACATAACTCTGACCGCTAGAGGGAGCCAAAGCATCACAGATGAATAAAGGCATGAATATATCAATACTGTATACTGAGGAAACTGCAATTATGCAAGCAAATAATCAGGGTAACAATATTAGATGGCGGAGACAGAACACTCCCCGTCTGGCATCAACGGATGTCACTACTCCTTTCTTCCGAAGGCAACAATAGGACCAGTTCAGATACCGGTTTGGAAAATGTCTTAGGTTCATTCCCTTTGGTCATCCTTAGCTCAACTTTGCGGACGTTGCCGTCCTTGCTCGGGAACGTTGCGGTAACTAGACCAAGTGGCCACTGGTTCCGGTGAATCTGACAGTCTTTCACAAGAACAAGGTCACCTATGTTCAGATTAGGTTTAGTAGATTGCCACTTCGTCCGTGGCTGCAGGGTAGACAAATATTGTTTGCGCCACCTGTCCCAGAAAGTATTTGCAAGACTTTGTACCTGTCTCCATTGGTGCTTGTAGAGGTCCTTCGCGTCGAATCCTCCTGGAGGGGCACTGAACAGTCCCGTTTTCTGGGTAAGTAGAGTAGCTGGAGTCAATAACAAGGGCTCCTCAGGGTCGTTAGAAACTGGAACCAGGGGTCTTGCATTGATTATAGCTGCAGCTTCAGCTAAGAAGGTGATTAGGTTTTCGTGGGTAAGCCTCGCTGCTCCTTTACATTTTTCCATGTCACGAGTTCTGGTGGTCCTGAATGAGCGAGCTATATGAGTCAGGCAGGTAATGGCTAGAGTACGTGACTTCCAACTTGAGAATCTGTCGAACCTGCAAGATCCGAGCTGGATAACAGAGGTCATTGTATGTAGTGTAGACACCTGAGGGCTGATTTCAGCATCTGAGTCCTCTCCTACTAGTTCAAAGGTGTCTGGAAAACGTTCCTCAATGTACAATAGTTTTGGTCCAGAGAGTCACGTTGTGCTTCCTAGTCGACTTGCGTCAACTGCTCTAGTTGCATGATCTGCGGGATTCTGGTCTGTGGGTATGTAATGCCACTGCTGTGGGTGAACTGATCTCCTGATTCGTAGCACTCTGTTATTGACATAAACGTAGAATCGCTTGGTTTTGTTGTGGATATATCCCAGGACTACTTTGCTGTCTGAGTAGAACTTGGCCTGTGTCAGGTCGATATCCATTTCGGATGCGATGAACTCCGCTAACTCAACGGCTAAGACTGCGGCACAAAGCTCTAACCTGGGTATAGTGTGCTCTGGTTGTGGTGCGAGTTTGGCCTTTCCCATGACGAAACCAATGTGGCACTGACATTTGGAGTCTACAGTTTTGAGGTAGGCAACAGCAGCAATTGCTTTGACAGAAGCATCTGCAAATATGTACAGTCTTTGGCTCTGTATCTCAGTAGATGGCACAGGGGTGTATGGTCTTGGCACATGCAGGTTGGAGAGTGCCGCTAACGAGTTCTTCCACTCTTCCCACTGGATCCTCTTGTCAGGTGGCAGAGGTGCATCCCAGTCAGATGTTTCCCTAGTTAAGTCTCTTAGTAGGGCCTTGCCTTGTATAGTAACAGGAGCTGCGAAACCCAAGGGATCGTACAGACTGTTGATGGTAGACAGGACGCCTCTACGTGTGAAAGGCCTTTCTTCCTGGCTGACCTGAAAGGTGAAAGTGTATGATTGTAGATTCCAGAGAAGCCCGAGGCTGCGTTGCATTGGTGCGGGGTCTGACCCCAGGTCCAGGTCTCTGAGACCATTACATAGGTCCTGAGATGGGAACGCTTGCATGAGTTCTTGGCTGTTTGAGGCTATTTTATGAAGCCTAAGGTTTGAGCAGGCAAGCATGTCCTGGGCTCTCCTGAGAAGACTGATGGCAGTCTCATTTGAAGGCATGGCTTTTAGACAGTCGTCGACATAAAAGTCCTTTTCTATGAATTGTCTGACATCTGCTCTGTATTCTGGTTCTCCTTCCTGAGCTGACCTTTTGAGTCCGTAAATGGCGACTGCAGGTGAAGGACTGTTGCCAAAGATGTGCACTCTCATGCGATACTCTGTGACTTCTTTAGTAGGATCATTGTCTCTGTACCAGAAGAATCTTAGGAAGTTCCTGTCTCTCTCTCTCACAAAGAAACAATGGAACATTTGCTGGATGTCAGCGATGAAGGCAATGGAATCCTTACGGAAGCGCATAAGTACACCCAGTAGTTTGTTATTGAGGTCTGGTCCTGTCAGCAGAACATCATTCAGGGAGACATCATTAAACTTAGCACTGGAATCAAACACGACTCTGATCTGGCCTGGTTTTTTATGGTGGTATACTCCGAACATGGGTAGGAACCAGCATTCTTCAGAGTCTTTGAGAGTGGGAGCTAGTTCTGCGTGACGGTTTTCAAAAATCTTTGACATGAAGGAGAAAAAGTGATCTTTCATCTCTGGTTTCTTTTGCAGATTACGAATGAGAGAGGAGAAACGTTGTAATGCCTGATTTCTGTTGTTCCGTAGATGTGGTCTGTGGGTTTTGAAGGGAAGAGGTGCGACCCAGCTGTTGGTCTCATCTTTAACGAGTCCCTTGTCCATTACCTCTAAGAACAACTTGTCCTCTACCGACATTGCCACTTGGTTGTCCTGCTTAGTTCTCTGGAAGACTGTGCACCCTAACTGATCCTCATAGCTTCCCGACACTATACTGCTGTCGTGAGTAAAGTCTATTAGATGGTTTGGCAGTTGGATGCTGTGTGGCAGTTCCCTGACATGGAACTCATTGTTACAAGGTTGAAACAGAGATGGACGTCCTTTCTCCAATGTATTTGTCAGCATGCTTGTCACAGAAGATGGGGCGTGCATGCGTCCCAAGCATACGTTGCCAATTATGACCCATCCTAGGTCTAGCCTTTGGGCATAGGGAGCATTGTGGAGTCCGTTGATATGACGTCTCACTTTATGAACCTGTAGGATATCTCTCCCCAACAGCAGAATTATCTGGGCCTGATGGTCGCGTTCCGGTATGAGGTGTGCTATTTGTTTTAAGTGAGCGTAATGGATTGCTACATCTGGCGTAGGGATTTCAGATCTGTTGTCTGGGATCTGGTTACATTCGATGATCGTAGGTAGTGGTAGGCAGAATTGTCCGTCTAAAGACTCGATCTGGTAGTCAGTAGCTTTCCTGCCTGCTGTTGTCACAGTACCTGCACACGTCTTTAAGGAGTAGGGAGTGCTTGGCCCTTTGATGTTGAATAGGTCAAAGAACGTTGATCTAGCCAAGGATCGATTACTTTGGTCATCTAAGATAGCATACAGTCTTACAGCTTGGTCTCTATGGCCCTTCGGGTATACTTTGACGAGGCATATTTTTGAACAGGACCTACTGTCTATTGTCCCTTTGCAGACCTCGGTGCATTGTGAAGTGATCTCTGGCGTAGCTGTATCAGTGTTCCTTTCCTCCCCGCCATGCTCACTGTCAGCTGGCGTGTTTTGTGTACTCCATGGAGCTGGGCCAGGGTGTAGAGCGGTGTTATGATCTGTGGTGCCACATTCTGTACATTTTACACTGACCTTGCAATCCTTGGCGAGATGAGTTGTGGACGAGCAGCACTTGTAGCAGATACCGTTTTCTTTCAGGAAGCTTCTGCGATCTGGCATAGATTTTCCTCTGAAGGCTCTGCATTTCAGGAGAGGATGAGGCTTCTGATGAAGTGGGCACTGCTTGTCAGGGTCCTGCACCTTTGTCTCTGATTGGGAGCAGTCAGCAGACCTGTAATTAGAATCTTAAGAAGAAACATAAGTCTTGTGTACTGCCACAGATGTTCTGCGTGGATTTGCAGGTGGTGATGGTGTGGCATATGGTATTGCAAAGTCAAAGCTGGGATCGTTTCTAATTCTCGCTTGTTGGTGTATGAAGTCTACAAAAACGGAGAAGGGAGGGAATGGAACACTGTGTTTGTATTTGTACGTGGAACCATGTGTGAGCCACCTCTCCTGTAGATTGTAGGGCAACTTCTGGACTATAGGGTTAACACCTCTGGCTGTGTCGAGAAATGCAAGTCCCTGTAGGTCGTCCTCGTATTTGGCAACTTGGACTTCCTTTAGCAAGTCGCTTAGCTCTCTAAGTTTCTGGAGACCTTTGTTAGATATTTTAGGAAAGTCATCGATTCTTTTGAACAAGGCTCTTTCTATTACTTCTGCTGAGCCGTAACACTCATCCAGCCTTTTCCAGATCTCTTTGAGGCCAGTCTCAGGGCGGTTTATATTAATGTCTCTGATCCTTACTGCGTGTTTGACTGACTCTTCTCCCAGGTATTTGACTAACAGGTCTATCTCTTCCCTGTGTTGTAGCCCCAAGTCTCTAATGACATTTTGGAAGGAAGCTTTCCAAGCTCTGTAACCTTCAGCTCGGTCAGTGAATTTCATGAGTCCCTTGGCAACCAGTTCACGTCGTGTGAAGAACTTGGCAAATTCTGTCATGAACCGGTTGTCAGCAGAGTATACTGGTGATGGGTCGCCCTGATAGTGATGTGAGGTGCGTTCGTACCTGTTAGTGTCCTCAGGGTGGCTCCAGCCGGTGTCGTATTGCTTCGGCCTGATGTACGGTGTGTCAGCAGGGTGATCCACGTTGGTTACCTGATGAGGGGCAAGGTAGTCATTAGCAGAGTTGTTTTGCCTCACATTTTCGAGTTTGTTTCTGTCCTGAGCCTCGTGACGACTCTCGTTCACTTCGCTGGAGGTGTTGTACTCTGGTTTTGGTACTGGTTCAGGGTTATAGTTTGGATCAGGAAGTTCATTAACATACTGAGATGTGCGTTGTGGTGAGTCTTGCAGTGGGAACTCCAGACTCGACATACTGCTTTGGCTATGCAGCTTGGGATTTTGTGCGGCTTCTAGCGATTCTGCTTCGGCGAGGGCTGCGGCAGCTTCCCTTTTTGCTGTTAGGCCTTCTAAGGCGGCATCCACGCGTGCCTTCTCTAACTGCGTTCTTCTCTCTTGGTCGGCTCTCTCTAACTGCATTCTTCTCTCTTGGTCGGCTCTCTCTAACTGCATTCTTCTCTCTTGCTCGTCTCTCTCTAAGCGCGACCTTCTCTCTTGCTCGTCCCTCTCTAAGCACGACCTTCTCTCTTGCTCGTCTCTCTCTAAGAGTGACCTTCTCTCTTCGTCATCTAGGCGTGCTTTTTCTAATTTAAGTTGCATCTCTTGGTCAGCAAAGCTCGCTCGTATTTTGGCGGCTTCAGCATTTGCACGGGCAATGGCGACTGCGCTGCTGATGGATGTTGTCTTTGAGGAGACGGAAGTAACAGATCTTGTCCTATGTGATTTGTGAGACATGGTGTCTTGGGAAAGTGCTTGGCTGTGCAGAGATTGCTGTAGCTGTATTTAGTCTCTGAGTAGCCGGTGACTTGAATCCCACTAGTTGGATGGCTGCCGTTTCACTGTTCTGTCCTCACTAGCTGAGGCAGGCTCATACGTAGCTATACAGTCAGCTAAACCGCTATACCGGGGTCCAATAAGGAGACTGTGGTTGAGTCTGTGCTTTATTAAACGTAGTGGTATATTGATGCGGTGAAACTGTGAACAATGATATACATAGAATCAGTGCATGGCATAGAACAGATACATAATACACATGATATACATTATGCATAACATTTAGAAAGCTAGTGACTAAACTGGGAGTACAACTGGTTAAACTAAGCTAATATAGAGCAGGAATATCTATATGAAGCATAAAGACATACCGGCAATGCAATCGCAAGGGGGATGAAGTGAAGCGTCTTTCCTTGAAGGCAGACTGAAGGAAGTGAAAGGAAAAATGGAGGGAAATGGAGGCTGAGCTACCATAATGCATTGCAAAGGAGGAGGAGAATCAGACATGGATAATACAAAAACAAGATTGAACTGCCAACATAACTCTGACCGCTAGAGGGAGCCAAAGCATCACAGATGAATAAAGGCATGAATATATCAATACTGTATACTGAGGAAACTGCAATTATGCAAGCAAATAATCAGGGTAACAATATTAGATGGCGGAGACAGAACAATGATTTTCTGATTTTTTTGCTGTCTAATTTTTGGCATCTTATAGTTTGACAAATGCAGCACATGATGATAAATATGTAGCCTTCCTTACTATACTTACCATCTCCAGCACTACTGCGTAAAGACCCTCACACACATCAGGTGAAAGTCATCTGAACTCTGCAATTTGGGTAAGACCAGTCAACCATCTGATGTGCATGGCGTCTTCCAACTTTATCTTCTACTTCTCCTCTCTCTCTCTCTTTGAAGCACATGAATGTTAGACTGAGCCAAGCGCTCATGTATATGGGGTAGTTAGTTCATGCAGCCATTGGCTTCCATGTGATGCGATCGCAGGGAGCTGATGTGTTGCTATGACCGCTGGGGGCCAGGTGAATGCACCCATACCTGTCATGTGATCTCCTGTCTGACATCCAGCCTGGGGGTGGGAGTCATTGAAGACAGTGATTTTTTCTATATCAGTGCTTGGTATAAATTTGTGAGTTCTACTCAATTTTACAAAAATCAGCATTCTGGAGAATACAGATTTTTTTGTAATTTTCTACTTGCTAACTCAACAAAATGGCAGTGAAAAAACGCTTCTTTTTGAACAGTAGAGGGCTGGAAAAAGATTAAAAAGAAAAAAACAACTCACTGCTCACCTCTCTACAAACTCAAGCTGCTTACTGCCTGCTGTCCAGTTTGTTGTGTCTCCATCACAGTGTATCTCCAGTGTGGACTGTCCGGTGTTCACACTGGGACTTCCAGCCGCAATCAGGCCTGGAGTTTACTACACATGGTCCAGTGAACACCAAGCTGGAGGTGCAACGTGATGAAAGCACAAAGGACCAGACAGCAGGCAGGAAGCAGCAGTGACATTTGGAAAAGTGAGCGGCGGGTTCTGTGAGTATTCTCCAATTCTGGAGCTGGGAGCGCGCAGCCATGTGACTGCAAGTATGTGATTTGCATACTTCCTGCCACATTCCAACTAGATGTGTTCAACCTCGCTTAATGCACTTTCATTGAGTGAGGCTGCACACATCTAGTCAGTAAATTGCATACTTGCAGTCATGCGCCTGCTGCTCCCGCTGCCAGCACAGAAGAATCATGTGTGTCCTGTGGGGATTTGCAAGTCTGCAGTCACATAGAGTGACTGCAGACTTGTACACTAAGGCCAGACAACCCCTTTAGTGCTACACTTTTTAAAATAATAAATTAGCAAAATTTTTGACAATTCACTGTCCATAATTTTATTTAATAAAGTGTTCAATAAAAAAATAAAAAAATACCAACCTGCATTGTGGTATGTGATGAACAGTACATCAGTTGCACGTAACTACCTGGGTGCCAAATTTTCCTTCTGTCTCAATGTTTCTAATTTTGAAGCATAGAACTGTGGGACTTCATAGTTGTTTTGCTGAGGGCCTCCCTTGAGAGTTTTGGCAATTACTCTGCCTTCCCAAATGCCAGTCTTGTCAGTCAGACAAATCTATGAGCTATTTGACCTCAATGGATCTAGAGAAAATGTGCTTCCACTGAGGACCAGGAAATCACTTCAAAAATGGTGACCTTCTCTGCAGTGTCTTCAGTTCTTTAGGAACTTGGTTTAAATAAATACTGAGAGATAATGGATTGAGGGTATAATTTGTCTTACTTTACAAACATTATTTTTTAGAGCAAATGTTAAAGTTCAGTAACAATATGTTTTAGAAAATGTATCATTTTGTTTGAATTGGTTGTAATTTGCAATAATTCTATATCAATAGTTCACTAGATAGATTTTACCAATTATGTCACTTACATTCTATTTTCTTCAGTTCAAATGTTAATGTGCATATCATATTATTGCAACAATCATTTAAATCTGTCAACTATCTATGTGCAATTTTTCTTCCTTTCTTTCTTTTTTTCTTTCTTTCTTTCTCTTTCTTTCTTTCTTTCTTTCTTTCTTTTCTCTTTGTATTTTTTCTTTCTTTCTTTCTTTCTTTCTTTCTTTCTTTCTTTCTTTCTTTATTCCTTCCTTTCTTCCTTATTTTCTTTCCCTTCACTCCCTTCTTTTTTCCTTTCCTTATTTATTTCCTTCCTTTCATCCTTCCTTCTCTTTTATATTTCTATATTTATTTCCAATCACTTCTTTCTTTCTTTCTTTCTTTCTTTCTTTCTTTCTTTCTTTCTTTCTTTCTTTCTTTCTTTCTCTCTTTTTCTTTTTTTCCCGTTTCCTTTTTTCTTTTCTTTCTTTCAGTGTCACTTTACTTATTTCCATTTTCTTTATTTTTCATTCTCCCTTTCTTTTCTCTTTTTCTTTATTTTTCTTTATTTGCCTTTATACTTCCAATCCTTCCTTCTTTCCTTCCATCTGTCCCTGCTTCCATCTGTCAATCCTTGCTTCATTCCATTATAGATGTCTATTTGAATATTAGATTTCTCAACATTCCTGCATTAAGATAATAAATTTGTGACTGCAGACCAGTCACAAATTATTGCATTTTAATGGTATTTTATGGGTGATATGCATCAGAATACGTGAACTTCCATTATGAAACTTTTATCAGTGTTGCAAAGTAATCATTTCCCTTTTATCAAATCAGTAATTCTAAACTAATACAATTGTATTTAATCATCGTCATATTCACATACATACCGATACTGTGTGAATCCCAGCTAAATAAATAATGGATCCTCTCTTTTGTCATGCAGATGTTATACATTACATGTACTAAATTATACTCTATGAAGGACAGAAGATAACAGGAGTAGAGTAGTAGCGCCGATTCTTCATTATTTTAATTTATAATGTCTTCCTGAAGTTCCAATATCAGGTTATATATATTTTATGGACTGCTATTCCAGAAGTTTTGATAATCTGGCACTTTCTAGGTAGTCTGTTGTAAGCCAGATTATTGCAATGTTAATAAATATTCAGCCTGTATAATAAATATATAACATACAAGCTTTGATGATTGGATAAGATATAGAGCACATGAATTGCTCATCCATTTCCCAGCTGTTTACTTGATAGCGATCCCTTATGTAATCCAATTTTTATGACCACTACAGGAATCTGGATTTGTGAACTGAAAAATAATTTGCTGAGTGTTATCAAGCAGCTGTATTTCATTTGATCTTATCCCAGTTCAAGGCAGGTGTATGCTAAATACTGTGCGTTAAATGCTTGTAATTAGTGTGCCTTGGGGCAATGACTGTCATCTTACATTGCCAGGTGGAGTGAGGGCACTGTTAGCATCTCTTTATTAATTTCTGTGAAGTTAAACCCTGCAGACCTATACAAAGCTGCCTCCAGGGTCAATTTTTCATGCATGGATCAGTGGCAGATGAAAACGATATCGACAGTTTGCCTACACTATCAAATTGCACTTATGCAGGAAATAAAATTATAAATTTGTGTATAGAAAGTGGGAATAGAAAGCTTCATATCTCTCGTGTCATAAATAACTCGGCATGAGCAACCTACACCGTGTAATAATATATTCCCCAGATTACCATTTTATGCTCATGTATGTATCTAGCAAGTAGGATCTTCCATTCAGTGCACACTTTGTATTGCCTTAATTCATGATTTGGTAGATTCATAAGGCGAGAACCAGGAGATAGAAAGTCATTTTTAGTCCATTGGCTATGGGAGTGCAAGGACCTAACACGCGAAAATTGCCCAAAACCCTCTCTTTGTTGTTGGTGACAACCTTGGTACTAAATATTATAAAATAGTGGCCATTTTGAAAAATAGTATTAATAAATAATGCCAACAAAAGATATTATAGCAATGTAGTGTGAATCTTACATCGTTCTGTTCAATAGGAAACAAAGTTTTTGGCTGAAGCAGTTGATGTTGTCATATTGTTCATATTAAAAAGAGGTAATTTTTACTTAAAGGAGTATTCTTGTTTCGGAAACCCCAGTTTGCCTTTCCTTCCACTCCCCAGGTCTAGCACTCAGTTTCTGTTGCTGCTCCCAGAGTTGCTGAGCTCAGTTACTGGCTGCAGCGATGTTGGTGTGATGTCAGCGCTGCAGACACTGGAGCAGAAGTAGATACTCCGTGCTGGACCTGGTAAGGGTGAACAAGGCAGAGTTTGTTTAATTAAAAGAGAGGTTTTCTGAAACCTGAATTCCCCTTTAAAGAGAATTTACTGTCTTGTTTTTTTAAATATTTATATTCCCAATTATGTATGTTAGGGCTAGCGGAATGCACCAAATATTAAGACAGATAGAGTATGGTGCGTTCGCAGCCCGGGGTCCACCGTGCAGAGATGGAACCTGCTGCCAAGTAACGATGGACTATATGGCGGTACTCATAAGTATACACACGTGGGTTAAACTTCACCCAACGTGAAGGAAGCGATCCTGTTGCGTCACAGGACCGCGGTACCGCACATAGAGCGCGAGCAAGTAGTCAGCGAACTCAACCCCAACTAGGATTGAAGTCCGATTAGACCCTTGCTGGCATAACACCGCAACTGGGTGTGTAAGGAAACTAAATAACGATTTTAAGGCACAAGAGTGCATGCAGTGCCGCACTGACGAACGCCACTAACCACCCAGGCTTGGGTAAGGAAAGCACAGAGGAAGTGCACGGCGCCGTACTGGCGGTCACAGCAACTGGACGCTGTAATGTGTGATTCGTGCTGTAGGCTAAGTCGGGCGCTAGTGTTATGGCTGGCAATCAGGCAACACAGCGTGCAGTAATCAGCGCACATACAGAGATCTGGCAATAACCAAAAACAATAGGACGAGCTCTGAGACGTGGAATCTCTGTAGACTGCAGTACCTGATCTATCCTCACACAACTATAAGCAGCAGTGGATTGCGCCTATCACTACCTATGCAACTCGGCACTGCCTGAGGAGCTGACTAGCCTGAAGATAGAAATACAAGCCTGACTTACCTCAGAGAAATACCCCAAAGGAATAGGCAGCCCCCCACATATAATGACTGTTAGCAAGATGAAAAGACAAACGTAGGAATGAAATAGATTCAGCAAAGTGAGGCCCGATATTCTAGACAGAGCGAGGCTAGCAAAGAGAACTATGCAGTCTACAAAAAACCCTAAAACGAAAACCACGCAAAGGGGCAAAAAGACCCACCGTGCCGAACTAACAGCACGGCGGTGCACCCCTTTGCTTCTCAGAGCTTCCAGCAAAAGTTAATAGCAAGCTGGACAGAAAAAACAGAAAACAAACTAGAAGCACTTATCTAGCAGAGCAGCAGGCCCAAGGAAAGATGCAGTAGCTCAGATCCAACACTGGAACATTGACAAGGAGCAAGGAAGACAGACTCAGGTGGAGCTAAATAGCAAGGCAGCCAACGAGCTCACCAAAACACCTGAGGGAGGAAGCCCAGAGACTGCAATACCACTTGTGACCACAGAAGTGAACTCAGCCACAGAATTCACAACAGTACCCCCCCCTTGAGGAGGGGTCACCGAACCCTCACCAGAACCCCCAGGCCGACCAGGATGAGCCACATGAAAGGCACGAACAAGATCTGGGGCATGGACATCAGAGGCAAAAACCCAGGAATTATCTTCCTGAGCATAACCCTTCCATTTGACCAGATACTGGAGTTTCCGTCTAGAGACACGAGAATCCAAAATCTTCTCCACAATATACTCCAATTCCCCCTCCACCAAAACAGGGGCAGGAGGCTCCACAGATGGAACCATAGGTGCCACGTATCTCCTCAACAACGACCTATGGAATACATTATGTATGGAAAAGGAGTCTGGGAGGGTCAGACGAAAAGACACCGGATTGAGAATCTCAGAAATCCTATACGGACCAATAAACCGAGGTTTAAATTTAGGAGAGGAAACCTTCATAGGAATATGACGAGAAGATAACCAAACCAGATCCCCAACACGAAGTCGGGGTCCCACACGGCGTCTGCGATTAGCGAAAAGCTGAGCCTTCTCCTGGGACAAGGTCAAATTGTCCACTACCTGAGTCCAGATCTGCTGCAACCTGTCCACCACAGAATCCACACCAGGACAGTCCGAAGACTCAACCTGTCCTGAAGAGAAACGAGGATGGAACCCAGAATTGCAGAAAAATGGAGAGACCAAGGTAGCTGAGCTGGCCCGATTATTAAGGGCGAACTCAGCCAACGGCAAAAATGACACCCAATCATCCTGGTCAGCGGAAACAAAACATCTCAGATATGTTTCCAAGGTCTGATTGGTTCGTTCGGTCTGGCCATTAGTCTGAGGATGGAAGGCCGAGGAGAAAGATAGGTCAATGCCCATCCTACCACAAAAGGCTCGCCAGAACCTCGAGACAAACTGGGAACCTCTGTCAGAAACAATATTCTCAGGAATGCCATGTAAACGAACCACATGCTGGAAGAACAAAGGCACCAAATCAGAGGAGGAAGGCAATTTAACCAAGGGCACCAGATGGACCATTTTAGAAAAGCGATCACAGACCACCCAAATGACCGACATTTTTTGAGAAACGGGAAGGTCAGAAATGAAATCCATCGAAATATGTGTCCAAGGCCTCTTCGGGACCGGCAAGGGCAAAAGCAACCCACTGGCACGTGAACAGCAGGGCTTAGCCCTAGCACAAATCCCACAGGACTGCACAAAAGCACGCACATCCCGTGACAGAGACGGCCACCAGAAGGATCTAGCAACCAATTCCCTGGTACCAAAGATTCCTGGATGACCGGCCAGCACCGAACAATGAAGTTCAGAGATAACTTTACTTGTCCACCTATCAGGGACGAACAGTTTCTCGGCCGGACAACGATCAGGTTTATTAGCCTGAAATTTCTGCAACACTCTCCGCAAATCAGGGGAGATGGCAGACACAATGACTCCTTCCTTGAGGATACTCGCCGGCTCAGATAACCCCGGAGAGTCGGGTACAAAACTCCTAGACAGAGCATCCGCCTTCACATTTTTAGAGCCCGGAAGGTATGAAATCACAAAATCAAAACGAGCAAAAAATAACGACCAACGGGCCTGTCTAGGATTCAAGCGCTTGGCAGACTCAAGATAAGTAAGGTTCTTATCAGTCAAAACCACCACGCGATGCTTAGCACCCTCAAGCCAATGACGCCACTCCTCGAATGCCCACTTCATGGCCAGCAACTCTCGGTTGCCCACATCATAATTACGCTCAGCAGCAGAAAATTTCCTGGAAAAGAAAGCACATGGTTTGAACACTGAGCAACCAGAACCTCTCTGTGACAAAACCGCCCCTGCACCAATCTCAGAAGCATCAACCTCGACCTGGAACGGAAGAGAAACATCAGGTTGACACAACACAGGGGCACAGCAAAAACGACGCTTCAACTCCTGAAAAGCCTCCACGGCAGCAGAAGACCAATTAACCAAATCAGCACCCTTCTTGGTCAAATCGGTCAATGGTCTGGCAATGCTAGAAAAATTACAGATGAAGCGACGATAAAAATTAGCAAAGCCCAGGAATTTCTGCAGACTTTTTAGAGATGTCGGCTGAGTCCAATCCTGGATGGCCTGAACCTTAACCGGATCCAACTCGATAGTAGAAGGGGAAAAGATGAACCCCAAAAATGAAACTTTCTGCACACCGAAGAGACACTTTGATCCCTTCACGAACAAGGAATTAGCACGCAGTACCTGGAAAACCATTCTGACTTGCTTCACATGAGACTCCCAATCATCTGAGAAGATCAAAATGTCATCCAAGTAAACAATCAAGAATTTATCCAGATACTCACGGAAAATGTCATGCATAAAAGACTGAAAAACAGATGGAGCATTGGCAAGTCCGAACGGCATCACCAGATACTCAAAATGACCCTCGGGCGTATTAAATGCCGTTTTCCATTCATCTCCCTGCCTGATTCTCACCAGATTATACGCACCACGAAGATCAATCTTAGTAAACCAACTAGCCCCCTTAATCCGAGCAAACAAGTCAGAAATCAATGGCAAGGGATACTGAAACTTAACAGTGATCTTATTAAGAAGGCGGTAATCAATACACGGTCTTAGCGAACCATCCTTCTTGGCTACAAAAAAGAACCCTGCTCCCAATGGTGACGACGATGGGCGAATATGTCCCTTCTCCAGGGACTCCTTCACATAACTGCGCATAGCGGTGTGTTCAGGTACGGACAAATTAAATAAACGACCCTTAGGGAATTTACTACCAGGAATCAAATCGATAGCACAATCACAATTCCTATGCGGAGGTAGGGCATCAGACTTGGACTCTTCAAATACATCCTGAAAGTCCGACAAGAACTCTGGGATGTCAGAAGGAATGGATGACGAAATAGACAAAAATGGAACATCACCATGTACTCCCTGACAACCCCAGCTGGTTACCGACATAGAGTTCCAATCCAATACTGGATTATGGGTTTGTAGCCATGGCAACCCCAACACGACCACATCATGCAAATTATGCAGTACCAGAAAGCGAATAACTTCCTGATGTGCAGGAGCCATGCACATGGTCAGCTGGGCCCAGTACTGAGGCTTATTCTTGGCCAAAGGTGTAGCATCAATTCCTCTCAACGGAATAGGACACCGCAAAGGCTCCAAGAAAAATCCACAACGTTTAGCATAATCCAAATCCATCAGATTCAGGGCAGCGCCTGAATCCACAAACGCCATGACAGAATACGATGACAAAGAGCACATTAAGGTAATGGACAAAAGGAATTTGGACTGTACAGTACCAATAACGGCAGAGCTATCGAACCGCCTAGTGCGTTTAGGACAATTAGAAATAGCATGAGTAGAATCACCACAATAGAAACACAGTCTGTTCAGACGTCTGTGTTCTTGCCGTTCTACTTTAGTCATAGTCCTGTCGCACTGCATAGGCTCAGGTTTACTCTCAGACAATACCGCCAGATGGTGCACAGATTTACGCTCGCGCAAGCGACGACCGATCTGAATGGCCAAGGACATAGACTCATTCAAACCAGCAGGCATAGGAAATCCCACCATTACATCCTTAAGAGCTTCAGAGAGACCCTTTCTGAACAAAGCCGCTAGTGCAGATTCATTCCACTGAGTGAGTACTGACCACTTCCTAAATTTCTGACAATATACTTCTACATCATCCTGACCCTGGCATAAAGCCAGCAGATTTTTCTCAGCCTGATCCACTGAATTAGGCTCATCGTAAAGCAATCCCAGCGCCTGGAAAAATGCATCAACATTACTCAATGCAGAATCTCCTGGTGCAAGAGAAAACGCCCAGTCCTGTGGGTCGCCGCGCAAAAAAGAAATAATAATCAAAACCTGTAGAATAGGATTACCAGAAGAATGAGGTTTCAAGGCCAAAAATAGCTTACAATTATTTCTGAAGCTCAGGAACTTAGTTCTGTCACCAAAAAACAAATCAGGAATCGGAATTCTTGGTTCTAGCATCGATTTCTGATCAATAGTATCTTGAATCTTTTGTACATTTACAACGAGATTATCCATTGAGGAGCACAGAGCCTGAATATCCATGTCCACAGCTGTGTCCTGAAGCACTCTAATGTCTAGGGGAAAAAAAAGACTGAAGACAGAGCTAAGAAAAAAAAATGATGTCAGGATTTCTTTTTTCCCTCTATTGGGAATCATTGGTGTGGCTCCTTGTACTGTTATGGCTGGCAATCAGGCAACACAGCGTGCAGTAATCAGCGCACATACAGAGATCTGGCAATAACCAAAAACAATAGGACGAGCTCTGAGACGTGGAATCTCTGTAGACTGCAGTACCTGATCTATCCTCACACAACTATAAGCAGCAGTGGATTGCGCCTATCACTACCTATGCAACTCGGCACTGCCTGAGGAGCTGACTAGCCTGAAGATAGAAATACAAGCCTGACTTACCTCAGAGAAATACCCCAAAGGAATAGGCAGCCCCCCACATATAATGACTGTTAGCAAGATGAAAAGACAAACGTAGGAATGAAATAGATTCAGCAAAGTGAGGCCCGATATTCTAGACAGAGCGAGGATAGCAAAGAGAACTATGCAGTCTACAAAAAACCCTAAAACGAAAACCACGCAAAGGGGCAAAAAGACCCACCGTGCCGAACTAACAGCACGGCGGTGCACCCCTTTGCTTCTCAGAGCTTCCAGCAAAAGTTAATAGCAAGCTGGACAGAAAAAACAGAAAACAAACTAGAAGCACTTATCTAGCAGAGCAGCAGGCCCAAGGAAAGATGCAGTAGCTCAGATCCAACACTGGAACATTGACAAGGAGCAAGGAAGACAGACTCAGGTGGAGCTAAATAGCAAGGCAGCCAACGAGCTCACCAAAACACCTGAGGGAGGAAGCCCAGAGACTGCAATACCACTTGTGACCACAGAAGTGAACTCAGCCACAGAATTCACAACACGCTAGATAGCAACCATATACCTTCCGCGAACAGACATTCAATAGGGTAGGGGTATCCAAGGACGACTTGCACTCACAACATACACACATTAACAATTAATTAATCTCCAACAGGAGATCTTGCCCTGGGCATGCTCAGTGTGTGCAGACAAGGACTTAGTCCCAGAGAAGTCCGCTCGCTGCTGACCAGCACTGACTTTAATGGCAGAAGCTGAAGAAGCAGCAGTAACTCTCTGTACAGCGTGAGACTGAGCAAGACGCTGGGACCGACGTCCCTGCTGAGCAGACTCCACTGCGGCTGGATAAGAATGGGAGACTGCAGCGGAGATGGCTCGAGATTCCCCCTGTGCAGAAGCGGGAACTCGAGACCTAACATTACCCCCCTCCTAGGGCCCCCCCCTCCTTGGGCCTCGCTACGCTCGAAGGCAGCAATGAGCTGTGGGGCCCGAATGTTTTCAGCAGGCTCCCATGACCTGTCCTCTGGGCCATAACCCTTCCAATCCACCAGATAGAACTTTTTGCCGCGTACCACCTTGCACCCCAAAATAGCGTTCACCTCGTAATCGTCCGTAGACGAACCCGATGTCCCGGCAGATGACTCGGAAAACCGGGACATGTATACGGGTTTCAAGAGGGACACAAGAAAGGTGTCGGTGATACCCAAGCGTGGAGGAATAGCCAAACGGTAGACCACAGGATTAACCTGTTCGAGAACCTTGAAGGGACCCAAGTAGCGAAGAGCAAACTTAGTGGACTCAACTCGCAGCCTGATGTTACGGGCGGAGAGCCACACCAAGTCGCCAGGAGCAAAGGTCGGAGCGGGACGCCGATGAACATCGGCGGAGGACCTAATACTCTCCTTGGAGGCCCAAATGGCATCCTGCGTGCGGTCCCAAATGTCCCGTGCCTCCACAGCCCAGTCTGCCACCCTGGAGTCAGCAGAAGACACAGGCATGGGCACAGGAACATGCGGATGCTGGCCGTAATTTAGGAGGAATGGAGTCTGACCGGTAGAGTCGGCTACGGCATTGTTAAGTGCAAACTCTGCCCACGGTAGCAAGGATGCCCAATCATCCTGCCTGGCAGAAACAAAATGTCGTAAATATGTGACCAAGGTCTGGTTGGCCCCCTCTACCAACCCATTCGTCTCGGGATGATATGCCGAAGAGAGATTCAACTCAATACTGAGTAGACGACAAAGCTCTCTCCAGAATCGAGACGCAAACTGGGGACCCCGGTCACTAACAATTTTGTCTGGCATACCGTGTAGGCGAAAGATATGCTTGACGAACAAGATAGCCAACGCCCGTGCAGAAGGTAGCTGTGGAAGAGGCACCAAGTGCACCATTTTGGAAAAATGGTCGGTGATCACCCAGATAATGGTGCAGTTAGAGAGACTTGGGTAAGCCCACCACAAAGTCCATCCCGACCATCTCCCAGGGCCTGTCCGCCACCGGCAGAGGATAAAGCAAACCAGCTGGCCGTTGCTGAGGAGTCTTGTTCTTGGCGCAAGAGACACACGCCCGAACATACTCTGTGACATCACGAGCCATATGCGGCCACCAGTACGTCCTCGCCAGTAACTCAGATGTCCTTTTGGTACCAAAATGTCCACCCACCCTGGACGAGTGTGCCCAAGAGAGAACCTCCGGTCGCAAATTGGATGGAACAAAAGTCTTGCCCGGGGGCACAGACTCTAGCGAAACCGGGGCCACAGTTCTCAAGCTCTCGGTGGGGACAATAAGCCGAGGCTCCTCCTCCTCCTCCGCAGATGACACAACGGAGTGAGAGAGAGCGTCGGCCCGAATGTTCTTCTCCCCAGAAAGAAAATGGAGGGTGAAATGAAACCGGGAGAAGAATAAGGACCATCTGGCCTGGCGAGAATTCAACCGCTGGGCTGTCTGCAGGTACACCAAATTTTTATGGTCTGTGAAGACTTGGAAGGGAAAACGTGCTCCCTGCAAGAGATGTCTCCACTCCGAGAAAGCCAACTTCATGGCTAGCAACTCCCTGTCCCCGATGGAATAATTCCTCTCTGCTGGTGAGAAGGTCTTGGAGAAAAAGAAGCAAGGATGCTTCCGACCTTGAGCATCCTTTTGGAGGAGGACTGCTCCAGCACCAACAGAAGAGGCATCCACCTCCATGATAAATGGCTTATCAATAGTGTTGAGCATTCCGATACCGCAAGTATCGGGTATCGGCCGATACTTGCGGTATCGGAATTCCGATACCGAGATCCGATACTTTTGTGGTATCGGGTATCGGTATCGGATACATAGAGATGTGTAAAATAAAGAATTAAAATAAAAAATATTGATATATTTACCTCTCCGGCGGCCCCTGGACTCAGCGCGGGTAACCGGCAGGCTTCGTTGTTCAAAATCAGCGCTTTTAGGACCTGAGAATCACGTCCCGGCTTCTGATTGGTCGCGGGCCGCCCATGTGACCGCCACGCGACCAATCACAAGCCGCGACATCACCGCAAGCTATTAACGCGCTCATTTTTAAAAATGAGCGCGTTAATAGCTTGCGGTGACGTCGCGGCTTGTGATTGGTCGCGTGGCCGCGACCAATCACAAGCCGCTACGTCTTTGAAAGTCATTAACGCGCTCATTTTTAAAAATGAGCGCGTTAATAGCTTGCGGTGACGTCGCGGCTTGTGATTGGTCGCGTGGCGGTCACATGGGCGGCCCGCGACCAATCAGAAGCTGGGACGTGATTCTCAGGTCCTAAAAGCGCTGATTTTGAACAACGAAGCCTGCCGGTTACCCGCGCTGAGTTCAGGGGCCGCCGGAGAGGTAAATATATCAATATTTTTTATTTTAATTCTTTATTTTACACATCCCTATGGATCCCAGGGCCTGAAGGAGAATTTCCTCTCCTTCAGACCCTGGGAACCATGAGAATACCTTCCGATACTTGATGTCCCATTGACTTGTATTGGTATCGGATATCGGTATCGGCGATATCCGATATTTTTCGGGTATCGGCCGATACTATCCGATACCGATACTTTCAAGTATCGGACGGTATCGCTCAACACTACTTATCAACATCGGGGCGATGTAGGATGGGAGCGCTAGCGAAGTGTGACTTTATAGAGTTAAAAGCCTTGGAGACCTCCTCAGACCACAATTTGGGATTCGCCCCCTTCTTGGTGAGGGCAACCAAGGGAGCTACCAAAGTTGAGAAGTGCGGAATGAACTGGCGATAATAATTAATGAACCCCATAAAGCGCTGCACCGCTTTAAGAGAATGGGGTTCCTGCCAGTCCATCACAGCCTGTAGTTTGGCAGGATCCATAGCCAATCCCTGGGCAGAGATGATGTAGCCTAGGACAGGTAAGGACTCCTGCTCAAACATACACTTCTCCAACTTGGCATAGAGGGAGTTTGCCCGTAGGAGGTCGAAGACTTTGCAAACATCTCTCCGGTGGGAGTCAATATCTGGAGAGTAGATGAGAATATCATCCAGATAGACTACGACCGAGGTGGAAAGCATATCCCGGAAGATATCGTTCACAAAGTCTTGGAAAATGGCTGGGGCATTACAGAGCCCGAAGGGCATCACCAGATATTCATAGTGCCCATCCCTGGTGTTAAAAGCCATCTTCCATTCGTCCCCCTGACGGATGCGAATCAGGTTGTAAGCACCCCGCAGATCTAGTTTAGTAAATACCCTTGCTCCCCGAAGCCTATCGAAGAGCTCAGATATCAAGGGCAAAGGATACTTATTCTTAACGGTGATGGCGTTAAGACCCCTGTAGTCTATGCATGGACGCAATTCTCCATTCTTCTTCTGCATGAAGAAGAACCCTGCCCCAGCAGGTGACACTGACTTCCTAATGAATCCTCTTGCCAGATTTTCCTGGATGTACTGTGACATTGCCTCCGTCTCCGGGAGAGATAGCGGATAGACTCGACCCCGGGGAGGCTCAGCACCAGGCAAGAGATCAATAGGACAGTCATAGGGGCGATGGGGCGGAAGGATCTCCGCCGCCTTTTTGGAGAACATGTCTGCATAAGACCAATACTGCTTGGGGAGAGAGGAAAGATCTGTGGGTACCTCTGTAGTAGCAACCTGAACGCACTCCCTCTGACACCTACCCCCACAAGATTCGCCCCATCCCAGAATTCTGCCAGAGGACCACTCGATATGAGGAGAGTGGTACCGTAGCCAAGGTATTCCCAACAGGACCTCATCAATTCCCTCAGGAATGACAAGCAGAGATATAATCTCCTGATGAGATGGCGACATGGACAGAGTAAAAGGGATGGTCTGGTGTGTTATCTGTGAGGGCAGTGCCGACCCATTCACCACTCGTACCGTTACTGGTTGAGCTAGCATAACCAGGGGTATTGCGTGACGTTGGGCGAAGGCAGAAGACATAAAATTGCCCTCCGCCCCAGAATCCACGCAGAGCTCTACCGAGTGGGAGAATGAGCCTATAGTAATTGTCCCCTTAAAGGACAATTTAGAGGCAAATGTCGCCGTGTTTAGTGTACCTCCACCTACTACCACTAAACGCTGACGTTTCCTCGATCGCTGAGAACATCTGGTGGCTAGATGTCCTGACTGCTGGCAAACATGACAGACCTTGAGTGCACAAGCGGTCCGGGACTTAGATCCCGCTTGTGACACTTCCCTGGCCTCATGTGACTCAGGAACCAGGACCGGAGATTCCAGAGGTTTGGCGAAGGTAGGAGCCAGCCGAAACCTCTGCCTACACTGGGCTCGCTCTAACCTCCGCTCGTTAAAACAGAGGTCAATTCGAGTGGAGACAGTTATTAACTCCTTCAGTGTGGCAGGAATCTCCCTAGTGGCCAGAGCGTCCTTAACGTGGTCAGCCAGGCCCCTCCAAAATATGGGGATGAGAGCTTTATCCGACCAATCCAGCTCAGAAACTAAAGTGCGGAATTGGACGGCGAATTGATTGACCAAGGACTCACCCTGAGTTAATGCCAGCAGTTGGAGCGCCGTATCATGGGTGACTTGAGGTCCTAAAAAGACCTGTTTCAGAGTGCTCAGAAACAGCGGAGCACTCTGCACCACATGATCGCCACGCTCCCACAGCGGCGTAGCCCATTCCAACGCCCTGTCCGACAAGAGAGACACTATAAATCCCACCTTAGCCCGCTCTGTGGGAAAACGTGCAGCCAGGAGCTCGAGGTGAATAGAGCACTGACTCACAAATCCCCTACAAAACTTGCTATCACCAGAAAATTTTTCTGGCAGCGGGAGGCGAGAAAATGTCGGAACAGGGGTGGCAATGGACAGGGTTGCTGCAGCCACGCTAGCAGCCTGTACAGCAACCGCGGTAACATCCACAGCTGAGGTTGCGCTCTCAAGAGCCGCCAACCTACCCTCCAGCTGCTGGATATACCACAAGGATTGCTGTTTGTCCGTCATTACTAGCCAGACCCTGGTGCTAGTGTAATGTTAGGGCTAGCGGAATGCACCAAATATTAAGACAGGAACACATGGGCTACTTGCACAGTGAACAAGTCTGTATGATCATGTTCACACACCACCAAGAAACCTGAAGACACAAAAGAGAATAGTAAAACCAAAAACACTCAGTTTGAAAAAATGTTGCAGTAATCCGCAAGTGCTAGTAAAAGATGTAAAAAACAGGGTATTTGGTTGATACGTTTTTTGCAAAAAATGTATACTAAGCTGCTCTACCAATCTTCACGGTATACCCTTATCAGAGCAGTCCTAACTAATGTATGCAATCCCTATCTGATGTATTTAAAAACCTGATCATCTGTATATAACAGGGTTCAGAGAGGAAAAATCCATGTGTGCATACAGGGTAGAACAGCTTTTGTGCAGATAGCCCAAGAGGAGTGGTGGAACTCCCCAGTCTTGTAGACACAAGAGAACAATTATGGAAACAGGAACACATGGGCTACTTGCACAGTGAACAAGTCTGTATGATCATGTTCACACACCACCAAGAAACCTGAAGACACAAAAGAGAATAGTAAAACCAAAAACACTCAGTTTGAAAAAATGTTGCAGTAATCCGCAAGTGCTAGTAAAAGATGTAAAAAACAGGGTATTTGGTTGATACGTTTTTTGCAAAAAACGTATCAACCAAATACCCTGTTTTTTACATCTTTTACTAGCACTTGCGGATTACTGCAACATTTTTTCAAACTGAGTGTTTTTGGTTTTACTATTCTCTTTTGTGTCTTCACATTAAGACAGATAGAGTATGGTGCGTTCGCAGCCCGGGGTCCACCGTGCAGAGATGGAACCTGCTGCCAAGTAACGACGGACTATATGGCGGTACTCATAAGTATACACACGTGGGTTAAACTTCACCCAACGTGAAGGAAGCGATCCTGTTGCGTCACAGGACCGCGGTACCGCACATAGAGCGCGAGCAAGTAGTCAGCGAACTCAACCCCAACTAGGATTGAAGTCCGATTAGACCCTTGCTGGCATAACACCGCAACTGGGTGTGTAAGGAAACTAAATAACGATTTTAAGGCACAAGAGTGCATGCGGTGCCGCACTGACGAACGCCACTAACCACCCAGGCTTGGGTAAGGAAAGCACAGAGGAAGTGCACGGCGCCGTACTGGCGGTCACAGCAACTGGACGCTGTAATGTGTGATTCGTGCTGTAGGCTAAGTCGGGCGCTAGATAGCAACCATACACCTTCCGCGAACAGACATTCAATAGGGTAGGGGTATCCAAGGACGACTTGCACTCACAACATACACACATTAACAATTGTACACTAGCGCATGGCCGTGCGGTCATGCGCAGTTTATATCGTTGCAGCACAGGAAGTGGCCACAGAAACTTTGCCCTTCCAAGACCTGCCAAGAGGACCAATGGAATGTGCTGCAGAGCCTGAGCACATGACCCTTGATCTCCAACGGGAGATCTTGCCCTGGGTATGCTCAGTGTGTGCAGACAAGGACTTAGTCCCAGAGAAGTCCGCTCACTGCTGACCAGCACTGACTTTAATGGCAGAAGCTGAAGAAGCAGCAGTAACTCTCTGTACAGCGTGAGACTGAGCAAGACGCTGGGACCGACGTCCCTGCTGAGCAGACTCCACTGCGGCTGGATAAGAATGGGAGACCGCAGCGGAGATGGCTCGAGATTCCCCCTGTGCAGAAGCGGGAACTCGAGACCTAACAATGTATTAATGATGAAGCATTCTTTCTAACGGCACTGCTTTGTGCCATTCTATTGTTTCTCCTAATAATGGAAATTGACAACTGGGTGCTAACATTCTACTTATTTATGTTGTGTGTCCCTCCACAACCTGAAAATATCAGCACTGATTGGACAGTTTCACAATATGTTTGGACACTCCCTCATCTGTGAACATCCAGCTGTTAACTACTTCAGGACCTCACCATTTGTCGTTATTGCACTTTTTTTTTTTACCGAGAGCCACAACTTGTTTATTTTTTCCATCAACATACCTGTATGAGGGCTTTTTTTTTACAAGTTGTAGTTTTGAATGACACCATTACTTTTTACATACTGTATAATGTGCTGAAAAACATGAGCTCTTGCACCAACACGTCTGACTAGGGTTGAGCGAAACGGGTCGAACATTTTCAAAAGTCGCCGACTTTTGGCTAAGTCGGGGTTTCATGAAACCCGATCCGACCCCTGTGCGGGGTCGGCCATGCGGTACGCGACTTTCGCGCCAAAGTCGCGTTTCAATGACGCGAAAAGCGCCATTTCTCAGCCAATGAAGGTAAACGCAGAGTGTGGGCAGCGTGATGACATAGGTCCTGGTCCCCACCATCTTAGAGAAGGGCATTGCAGTGATTGGCTTGCTGTCTGCGACGTCACAGGGGCTATAAAGAGGCGTTCCCGCCGACCGCCATCTTACTGCTGCTGATCTGAGCTTAGGGAGAGGTTGCTGCCGCTTTGTCAGAAGCAGGGATAGCGTTAGGCAGGGTCCATTAACCACAAAACCGCTTGTGCTGCAGCGATTTGCACTGTCCAACACCACCCTCGGTGTGCAGGGACAGTGGAAGTTTTTTTTTTTTTTTTTTCCCCTCAGCGCTGTAGCTCATTGGGCTGCCCTAGAAGGCTCCCTGATAGCTGCATTGCTGTGTACGCCGCTGTGCAAACCAACTGCTTTTTTTCAAAGCACAAATCCTCTTGTTCCTTCCTTTCTGCACAGCTATCTTTTTTGTTTGTCCACACTTTTTATTTCATTTGTGCATCAGTCCACTCCTTATTGCTGCCTGCCATACCTGGCTGAGATTACTGCAGGCAGGGAGATAGTAGCTGCCTGCCATACCTGGCTGAGATTACTGCAGGCAGGGAGATAGTAATTGTAGGACATTCCCTGTGTTTTTTTTTTTTTTTTTTTTGGTGGGAGATTAAGATTGGCAATTTGGCATTTCTGCTAGAGTGCCATCCCTGTGTGTGCCATCTCTCTCACATAGTGGGCCATAGAAAGCCTTTTCATTTTTCTGTATTTTTTTTTGTGGGGTGTATAAATTCTCCCTGATAAAAATACAGTGGGAGATTAATATTGGCCTTTGGGCTTGTGTGCCAGTCCTGAGTGTGCCATCTCTCTCACAAATAGTGGGCCATAGAAAGCCTATTTTATTTTTTTTGGGGTTTTATAAATTCTCCCTGAAAAAAAGGGAGATTAATATTGGCCTCTGGGCTTGTGTGCCAGTCCTGAGCGTGCCATCTGTGCCAGCCCTGAGCGTGCCATCTCTCTCACAAATAGTGGGCCATAGAAAGCCTATTTAATTTTTTTTTTGGTTTTATAAATTCTCCCTGAAAAAAAGGGAGATTAATATTGGCCTCTGGGCTTGTGTGCCAGTTGTGAGCGTGCCATCTGTGCCAGTCCTGAGCGTGCCATCTCTCTCACAAATAGTGGGCCAAAGAAAGCCTATTTAATTTTTTTTTTTTGTTTTATAAATTTTCCCTGAAAAAAGGGAGATTAATATTGGCCTCTGGGCTTGTGTGCCAGTTGTGAGCGTGCCATCTGTGCCAGTCCTGAGCGTGCCATCTCTCTCACAAATAGTGGGCCATAGAAAGCCTATTTTATTTTTTTTTTGGTTTTATAAATTTTCCCTGAAAAAAGGGAGATTAATATTGGCCTCTGGGCTTGTGTGCCAGTTGTGAGCGTGCCATCTGTGCCAGTCCTGAGCGTGCCATCTCTCTCACAAATAGTGGGCCATAGAAAGCCTATTTAAATATTTTTTTGGTTTTATAAATTCTCCCAGAAAAAAAGGGAGATTAATATTGGCCTCTGGGCTTCTGTGCCAGTCCTGAGCGTGCCATCTGTGCCAGTCCTGAGCGTCCCATCTCTCTCACAAATAGTGGGCCATAGAAAGCCTATTTTTTTTTTTTGGGGGGTTTTAGAAATTCTCCCTGGAAAAAAAAAGGGAGATTAATATTGCCCTTTGGGCTTGTGTGCCAGTACTAAGCGTTCCATCTCTCTCTCTCTCTCTTAGTCAGTGGGCCATAGAACGCCTATTTTTGGTTTTATTTGTTTTCTAAATTCTCCCTGAAAAAATCATTTTATTTTATTTGGTTTCTAAATTCTTCCTGACAAAATCATATTTTTTTTATTATTTTTTTTTCTAAAGTCTCCCTGAAAAAAAAAAAAAAAACAGTGGGAGATTAATATTGGCCTTTCTGCTTGTGTGCCAGTCTTGACTCCTGGGTGCGTCATCTCTCAGTCAGTGGGCCATAGAACGCCTATTTTTGGTTTTATTTGTTTTATAAATTCTCCCTGAAAAAATCATTTTATTTTATTTGGTTTCTAAATTCTTCCTGATAAAATCATATTTTTTTTATTATTTTTTTTTCTAAAGTCTCCCTGAAAAAAAAAAAAAAAAAACAACCAAAAAAAACAGTGGGAGATTAATATTGGCCTTTCTGCTTGTGTGCCAGTCTTGACTCCTGGGTGTGCCATCTCTCTCTCTCTCTCTCTCTCTCTCTCTCTCTCCAATTGTGGTCCATAGAAAGCCTATATTTTTTTTCCTTGATTTGGGTTCCAAAATCTACCAGAGAAAATAACTCCATCAATCATTGGTAGAAAAATATTGGCCTCTGGGCTTGTGTGCCACTCCTGATTCCTGTGTGCGTCATCTCTCAGTCAGTGGGCCATAGAACGCCTATTTTTGGTTTTATTTGTTTTATAAATTCTCCCTGAAAAAATCATTTTATTTTATTTGGTTTCTAAATTCTTCCTGATAAAATCATATTTTTTTTATTATTTTTTTTTCTAAAGTCTCCCTGAAAAAAAAAAAAAAAAAAAAAAAAACAGTGGGAGATTAATATTGGCCTTTCTGCTTGTGTGCCAGTCTTGACTCCTGGGTGCGTCATCTCTCAGTCAGTGGGCCATAGAATGCCTATTTTTGGTTTTATTTGTTTTATAAATTCTCCCTGAAAAAATCATTTTATTTTATTTGGTTTCTAAATTCTTCCTGATAAAATCATATTTTTTTTATTATTTTTTTTTCTAAAGTCTCCCTGAAAAAAAAAAAAAAAAAAAAAAAAAACAGTGGGAGATTAATATTGGCCTTTCTGCTTGTGTGCCAGTCTTGACTCCTGGGTGTGCCATCTCTCTCTCTCTCTCTCTCTCCAATTGTGGTCCATAGAAAGCCTATATTTTTTTTCCTTGATTTGGGTTCCAAAATCTACCAGAGAAAATAACTCCATCAATCATTGGTAGAAAAATATTGGCCTCTGGGCTTGTGTGCCACTCCTGATTCCTGTGTGCGTCATCTCTCACTCAGTGGCCCATAGAAAGCATATAGTTTGTTACATTTGTTTTCTAAATTCTCCCTGCAAAAATCAATGTTTTTTTTTGGGGGGGGTTTCTAAAGTGTTCCTGAAAAAAATAAAAATAAAAAAAAAATAATAGTGTGACATTAATATTAACATTTGTGCTTCAGTGACAGTCCTGCGTGTGGGGCATCTCTCTAATTTGCAGCCACCAAAAAAAGAGTGTGTAACATTGGGCCTGATTTTCGCTGTGGTCTCACCAACCTGTAAAGGGGTAGCTAAATCATACTGAAGTTATAGCTCACCGTGTAAGTTGTGTGACTGCAACAAATAACGTTAGTTTGGTTACGTTTTTAAAACAATGAGGAAGTCTAGTGGAAGAGGTCGTGGCCGGGGGCGTTCATTGTCAGCTGGTAATGAGGGTAGTGGTAGTGGTGGAGCATCAGGTGGTCGTGGGGAAAAAAATATTGCACCTAAGTCTGGAGCTGTGGAGCCAGGTTCGTCGTCCGGCTACACAAGGCCTCGAACGCTCCCTTTTCTGGGATTAGGAAAACCGCTTTTAAAGCCGGAGCAGCAAGAGCAAGTTTTGGCTTATCTTGCTGACTCAGCCTCTAGCTCTTTTGCCTCCTCTCGTGAAACTGGTAAAAGTAAAAGCAGCGCGTCGTTAGTGGATGTTCACGGTCAGGGACAAGTCACTTCCTTGTCCTCTTCAGCAAAAACAACAACAGAGAAGAATGCAGCAGGCGACACAACGGGTTACTCCATGGAGCTCTTTACACATACCGTCCCTGGCTTAGAAAGTGAAGCAGTTAACAGTCCATGCCCATTACAAATTGAATCTGACATGGAGTGCACTGACGCACAGCCACAGCCAGACTACTATGCTGGTCCTTTGACTCAGACCACAACATTGCCCTCGCAGGGTGCTGATCAAGAATCAGACCCTGATAAGACTATGTTGCCCCATCACGAACGCTATACCACCGAACGACACGGTGACACAGACGAAGTTGCGCAGGAGGTACAAGAAGAGTTATTAGATGACCCAGTTCTTGACCCCGATTGGCAGCCATTGGGGGAACAGGGTGCAGGCGGCAGCAGTTCTGAAGCAGAGGAGGAGGAGGGGCCGCAGCAGGCATCAACATCGCCACAGGTTCCATCTGCCGGGCCCGTATCTTGCCCAAAACGCGTGGCAAAGCCAAAACCTGGTGGAGGACAGCGTGGCCATCCGGTTAAAGCTCAGTCTGCAATGCCTGAAAAGGTATCCGATGCTAGAAAGAGTGCAGTCTGGCATTTTTTTAAACAACATCCAATTGATCAGCGCAAAGTCATCTGTCAAAAATGTTCTACTTCCTTAAGCAGAGGTCAGAATCTGAAAAGTCTCAATACTAGTTGCATGCATAGACATTTAACCACCATGCATTTGAAAGCTTGGACTAACTACCAAACGTCCCTTAAGGTTGTTGCACCCTCGGCCAATGAAGCTAGTCATCAACGCAACATCCCTTCCGGCAGTGTAGGACCACCATTTAGCGCACCACCTGCTGTATCTGTGCAGGTATCTTTGCCAGGCCAAAGCAGTCAGGGTCAGGGAATCACCAGTTTCGTAGTAGGAAACACTGCATCTAGGGCACCGGCGGCAACAATACCATCTCCCACCGTCTCTCAGTCTGCCATGTCCACCGGCACCCCCGCTAGTTCCACGATCTCCATCTCTCCAGTCCAGCTCACCCTACATGAGACTATGGTTAGAAAAAGGAAGTACTTAGCCTCGCATCCGCGTACACAGGGTTTGAACGCCCACATAGCTAGACTAATCTCGTTAGAGATGATGCCCTACCGGTTAGTTGAAAGCGAAGCTTTCAAAGACCTGATGGACTACGCTGTACCACGCTACGAGCTACCCAGTCGACACTTTTTTTCCAGAAAAGCCATCCCAGCCCTCCACCAGCATGTTAAAGAGCGCATCGTCCATGCACTCAGGCAATCTGTGAGCACAAAGGTGCACCTGACAACAGATGCATGGACCAGTAGGCATGGCCAGGGACGTTACGTGTCCATCACGGCACACTGGGTAAATGTGGTGGATTCAGGGTCCACAGGGGACAGCAAGTTTGGGACAGTTCTGCCTAGCCCACGGTCTAGTAAACAGTTGTCTGTAGCCGTTCGCACCCCCTCCTCCTCCTCCTCCTCCTCGTCCTCCTGCAGAAGCAAGAGCTCGTCCACAGACCGCAGTCGCACAAACACTCCATCCGCACCTGCCACTGTTGCACACCAGGTCTCCCATTATGGGGCAGCTACTGGCATACGTCAGCAGGCTGTATTGGCTATGAAGTGTTTGGGCGACAATAGACACACCGCGGAAGTTCGGTCCGAGTTCTTGCAGCAAGAAACGCAGTCGTGGCTGGGCACTGTAGATCTTGAGGCAGGCAAGGTAGTGAGTGATAACGGAAGGAATTTCATGGCTGCCATCTCCCTTTCCCAACTGAAACACATTCCTTGCCTGGCTCACACCTTAAACCTGGTGGTGCAGTGCTTCCTGAAAAGTTATCCGGGGTTATCCGACCTGCTCCTCAAAGTGCGTGGACTTTGCGCACATATCCGCCGTTCGCCTGTACACTCCAGCCGTATGCAGACCTATCAGCGTTCTTTGAACCTTCCCCAGCATCGCCTAATCATAGACGTTGCAACAAGGTGGAACTCAACACTGCACATGCTTCAGAGACTGTGCGAACAGAGGCGGGCTGTTATGTTTTTGTGGGAGGATACACATACACGGGCAGGCAGTAGGATGGCAGACATGGAGTTGTCAGGTGTGCAGTGGTCGAAGATTCAAGACATGTGTCAAGTCCTTCAGTGTTTTGAGGAATGCACACGGCTGGTTAGTGCAGACAACGCCATAATAAGCATGAGCATCCCCCTAATGCGTCTGCTGATGCAAAGTTTGACGCACATAAAGGATCAGGCGTCTGCACCAGAGGAAGAGGAAAGCCTTGATGACAGTCAGCGATTGTCTGGTCAGGGCAGTGTACATGACGAGGTACCGGGCGAAGAGGAGGTGGAGGATGAGGAGGATGATGGGGATGAGTATAATTTTAATGAGGAAGCTTTCCCGGGGGCACGGGAAATTGGTGGCGTGGCAAGGCCGGGTTCTGGTTTTTTGAGGGACACAAGTGACGTAGATTTGCCTGCAACTGCCCCTCAACCAAGCACAACCGCAGATTTGACAACGGGAACTTTGGCCCACATGGCGGATTATGCCTTGCGTATCCTCAAAAGGGACACACGCATTACAAAAATGATGAACGATTACCATTACTGGTTGGCCTGCCTCCTTGATCCTCGCTATAAAGGCAAATTGCAAAATATTATGCCACATGAGAACTTGGAACTAATATTAGCAACAAAACAATCAACTCTTGTTGACCGTTTGCTTCTGGCATTCCCTGCACACAGCGCCCGTGATCGTTCTCACACGAGCTCCAGGGGCCAGCAGACCAGAGGTGTTAGAGGGGCAGAAATCAGAAGTGGCGTTGGCCAGAGGGGTTTTCTGACCAGGTTGTGGAGTGATTTTTCTATGACCGCAGACAGGACAGGTACTGCAGCATCAATTCAAAGTGACAGGAGACAACATTTGTCCAGTATGGTTACAAACTATTTTTCATCCCTTATCGACGTTCTCCTTCAACCGTCATTCCCATTTGATTACTGGGCATCCAAATTAGACACCTGGCCAGAATTGGCAGAATATGCATTGCAGGAGCTTGCTTGCCCGGCAGCTAGTGTCCTATCAGAAAGAGTATTCAGTGCTGCAGGTTCAATACTAACAGAAAAAAGGACTCGTCTGGCTACCCAAAATGTAGATGATCTAACCTTCATTAAAATGAACCACAACTGGATTTCAAAATCTTTTGCCCCACCCTGCCCGGCTGACACCTAGCTTTCCTATGAAAAGGTCTTGCCTGTGGACTATTCTGAATGACTTTTCCAATCTCGTAATTTTCTTCACCTGATTGTCCAGCATACGACATGTTTCCACCTCACGAAATGGCCAAACTCCCCACACGGGGCCGTGCTATCGCCACTTTGCGCTTGGACCCTTGAGAGTGCTGTTTGTCTGAAGAGGTGGGTGTGGCCGCTTTTGGTCGACGGCACTGCCACTGGGTCCCTCATAGTACAATAAAGTGTCTCTGGCGGTGGTGGTGCGCACCCAACGTCAGACACACCGTTGTAATATGAAGGGCCCTGTGCCTGTACCGCCGGCCACAAGCCAGTTCCCCCCCCAGCTCAAACAGTGCTCTACCACTAGCAAAATTATCTCTCACAGCTTCACCAATGTGTAGTCTAGGCGCTGACATCCTTCAATGCCTGGCACTGACAATACCATTGTTTTGACATTTTTGTTATGTTAGGCCTTCGAAGCCTGTCTGCGGTCCCTTCTTTCTACAACTACTACACTGACCAGGCCACTGCTGGCCGTGTTACCCTGGAACCAATTTAAAAGTGCCTATAGTCAGCCCAATTTTGTTATGTTAGGCCTTCGAAGACTGTCTGCCGTCACTCCTTCCACTAGACTTCCACTGACCATACACTGCTGCCCATGTACCCCTGGAACCAATTTAAAGTGCCTACAGCCAGCCCAATTTTGTTATTTTAGGCCTTCGATGCCTGTCTGCGGTCCATTCTTTCAACTACTACTACACTGACCAGGGCACTGCTGCCCAAGTACCCCTGGAACCAATTTAAAATTGACTACAGCCATGTGTTAATATTTTAGGCCTTCGATGCCTGTCTGTGGTCACTCCTTCCACTAGGCCTCCACTGACCACACCACTGCTGCCCGTGTACCCCTGGAACCAATTTAAAATTGCCTACAGCCATGTGTGATTATTTTAGGCCTTCGATGCCTGTCTGCGGTCACTCCTTCCACTAGACTTCCACTGACCATACACTGCTGCCCATGTACCCCTGGAACCAATTTAAAAGTGCCTACAGCCAGCCCAAGTTTGTTATGTTAGGCCTTCGAAGCCTGTCTGCGGTCACTCCTTCCACTAGACTTCCACTGACCAGACCACTGCTGCCCGTGTACCCCTGGAACCAATTTAAAATTGCCTACAGCCATGTTTTATTATTTTAGGCTTTCGATGCCTGTCTGCGGTCACTCCTTCCACTAGGCCTCCACTGACCACACCACTGCTGCCCGTGTACCCCTGGAACCAATTTAAAATTGCCTACAGCCAGCCCAATTTTTTTATTTTAGGCCTTCGATGCCTGTCTGCGGTCCATTCTTTCAACTACTACTACACTGACCAGGGCACTGCTGCCCAAGTACCCCTGGAACCAATTTAAAATTGACTACAGCCATGTGTTAATATTTTAGGCCTTCGATGCCTGTCTGTGGTCACTCCTTCCACTAGGCCTCCACTGACCACACCACTGCTGCCCGTGTACCCCTGGAACCAATTTAAAATTGCCTACAGCCAGCCCAATTTTTTTATTTTAGGCCTTCGATGCCTGTCTGCGGTCCATTCTTTCAACTACTACTACACTGACCAGGGCACTGCTGCCCGTGTACCCCTGGAACCAATTTAAAATTGCCTACAGCCATGTGTTATTATTTTAGGCCTTCGATGCCTGTCTGTGGTCCCTCCTTCCACTAGGCCTCCACTGACCTGTCTACTGCGGCCCGTGTACCCCTTGAACCAACCTAATAAAATATTTAAAAAATTAATTTGATTATAAAAAATAAGATCGTGTTGAGATCTCAAATGCAGACATTTTAACAATCAAAACAAACACACAACAAATATCTGGAACTGTACTACAAAGGTCCAACAGCTACAATTTCTTTCTCCTGCAAGAAGTTAACTGAAAGTTTTTTGGAGTTGTTAACACAGATATGGCATCCACCGAGTGTTGTCCTGTCGCGTCTCCTTTAAATTATTTCCAATAAGATGTTAAACTATTAATTTAATAAAATCAATAATTAAAAAAATAATTGAGTAAGTCAAAAGCACATTGCAAATAAACATTAATTACAAATCAAGAAGCATGGCGCGTCCGAGGGTGAGTAGATACCGAATAAGAATATAATCACCCTCGGACGCGCAATGCTTATTTACAACAGCCTTCCTTCCTAAGAATCAGCCCTTCCGTGGTGTAGAGAGAGGTTGTGTTACACTCCAAGGTGTTCCCCAGGTTGCCTTTCCTGAGCTTCGATCTTCCGGCTCTCGTTTAGTAGCTGTTGGAAACTACGCTGCATTAGGCCTACTAATTGTGTATGGGGTGTAGAGACAGGTTGTGTTACACTCCAAGGTTTTCACCAGGTTGCCTTTCCTGAGCTTCGATCTTCATGCTCTCGTTTAGTAGGTGTCGGAAAGTAGGCTGCATTAGGCCTACAAATTGGGTATGGGGTGGAGAGAGATGGTGTGTTACACTCCAAGGTGTTCCCCAGGTTTCCTTGCCATTGCTTCGGTCTTCCGACTCTCGTTTAGTAGTTGTAGAAAAGTACACAGCATTAGGCCTACAAAATGGGTATGGGGTGGAGAGAGATGGTGTGTTACACTCCAAGGTGTTCCCCAGGTTGCCTTTCCTGAGCTTCGATCTTCATGCTCTCGTTTAGTAGGTGTCGGAAAGTAGGCTGCATTAGGCCTAAAAAATGGGGAATGGGGTGGAGAGAGATGGTGTGTTACACTCCAAGGTGTTCCCCAGGTTTCCTTGCCATTGCTTCGGTCTTCCGACTCTCGTTTAGTAGTTGTAGAAAAGTACACTGCATTAGGCCTAAAAAATGGGTATGGGGTGGAGAGAGATGGTGTGTTACACTCCAAGGTGTTCCCCAGGTTGCCTTTCCTGAGCTTCGATCTTCATGCTCTCGTTTAGTAGGTGTCGGAAAGTAGGCTGCATTAGGCCTACAAATTGGGTATGGGGTGGAGAGAGATGGTGTGTTACACTCCAAGGTGTTCCCCAGGTTTCCTTGCCATTGCTTCGGTCTTCCGACTCTCGTTTAGTAGTTGTAGAAAAGTACACAGCATTAGGCCTACAAAATGGGTATGGGGTGGAGAGAGATGGTGTGTTACACTCCAAGGTGTTCCCCAGGTTGCCTTTCCTGAGCTTCTATCTTCAGGCTCTCATTAAATTGTGGTTAAATGGAACAACTGCATTTGGCGTACTAGTTGGTTTGGGGCCTACTATCGGTGTCTGCCACTCCTTGCTGTTCTCCTGGTTTCCTGTCCTGAAATTCCATTTTCAGCCTCTCGTTAAGTAGTTGTTAATGTTAGACTGCATTTGGCCTACTAGTTGGGTTGGGGCCTACTATCGGTGTCTGCCACTCCTTGCTGTTCTCCTCCACTGAACAAAGCTGTGCCGCCTGTTTACTACGGTTGCCAATTTTGAACTGCATTTCGACTACTTACTGATTTGGCCCTACTCTCTGTGTCAGCCTCTCATTCCAGTTGTCCTCCACTGCAATGCCCCCTGGTTATTCCTGTGTTACCAATTTTGAACTGCATTTAGCCCACTTTCTTCTTTGGGCCTATATCTGTGTTTCCACTTCATCGTGCCCATTGCCCAGCCAGTGATAGATGAGTCTGCTGGTACATTGACCCATAACGCAACATTCCCCGTGCACGCTACACAACAACATTGTGACCCTGCTGAAAGTCAGGTTGCTCTTCCCGCATACCATACCACCTTACACGGGGACAAAGAGGAAGGTGCAGATGAAAGTGCAGGTTCCTTCATCAGGTGGGGGGAGGAATACTAGTTGGCGACGTCACTGGCACAGGGCCTCTCATAGTACGCAAAAGTGTTGCTGCCGGTGGGAGGCGCCCCCGCCGTGCAAACACACCGCTGTACTTTGAGGGGCCCTGTGCCAGTGCCAATGCCAACGAGTGGGCCCCCCCCTGCTTGCTCAGGATCACAGCACTTGCAAAGTTGAAATACTTACCTCTCCCTGCTCCACTGCCGTGACGTGGTCCAGATTTACTGGGCCCACTAATTACTTGAACCAGCCCTACCCCCCACAACTTTAGCCAAATGACCCCCAATTTCAAATGCCTTCCAATTATTTTAAGGTAAATTACGCTTGACAAGCTTCATTAAGAAGAATGGATGGTTTTGACATTAAAATGGGCACTCTAGGTGTTTTCCTGGCCCCCACTCACTGCCGACTATGCTGCCCCATTGACTTGCATTGGGTTTCGTGTTTCGGTCGATCCCGACTTTACGTCATAATCGGCCGATTTCACTCGACCCGACTTTGGACATAGTCGGGTTTCGCAAAACCCGGCTCGACTCTAAAAAGGTCAAGGTCGCTCAACTCTACGTCTGACTATCAACCACATTCGGATCCTTCAGACGGAACCTGAAAACCCATCTCTTCAGGAAAGCCTACAGCCTGCCCTGACCTTCCTGCCTCCTCACCACTACCGGAGCTCCTGCAACCCTCAACTTACTGTCTCCTTCCCCACCATCCTGTAGAATGTAAGCCCGCAAGGGCAGAGTCCTCGACCCTCTGTATAAGTCTGTAATTGTTAGTTTGCTTACTGTAAGTGTTATCTGCAATTTGTATGCAACACCTTCTCATGTACAGTACCATGGAATCAATAGTGCTATGTAAATAATAATAATAATAATAATAATAATAATGAACAAAAATCCAACTAAGGTAAAATGGTGAAAAAAAATGCAATTCCATATTGCTTTTTGGATTTTCTTTTTACGACATTCATTGTGTGGTAAAAGTGGCCTGTCAACATGGTTTTTCAAGTCATTACCAAGATTTTTATAAAGCGGTGATTTTATCATTTATGTATAATTTTTTTTTACATTTTTTAAAACATTATTTAATAATTTTTACTTTATTTTGTAGTCCCCTTATGGGACTTGAAGTTACAATATACATGAAATAAATAAATGTATGTCCACAATTTTTTTTTTAATACGAATGTTTCCCATGTGTCTGGAAAAGGACATGTGTTTACTAGAAAAAGGGAGAAAACAATAACTTCAAGGTGGACTTGTAACCCCACATCAGTGGATACCCACCGCAGATTTGAGATTGGCAGAAAGCAGGCACGAGACTGGGGGATCGGCATCTGGTATAGATCTGAGGGCATGAGGAACAGCTGCTCAGAAGTGCTTTGTCATATGGGCATCCATACAAATACTTTTAAATAAAGTCTGGAGGAAAATACTGAGCCTTGGGCCCTACTGGTCAAGATAATCCAGATGGAATGAAAAGTGGATCCAGCAAGATGTGGAATAAGTGAGAATTTTGTTGTTAAAAAAGCTGCTCAAAGGTAGAAAACAACAAAAAAGATATGAAATGGGAGATAGAAAGGCGTTTCAAAACTGGACTGGTGTCTTCATCAGGCCAATGGACCCTAGTCACTGGTTTTAATATATACACTTTGAAGGCAAGAAGTTTAAGTTGGGTGACACCTGACCTCATTTAAAAAAAATGATGAAGTCAAGAGTCAACGCACTTAAACTTCATGTCAATCCAGGATACTTTGTTGCTTTTACATTTAAGTAAATCCACTTTTTATTCCCTGCAGACTTCCTTACTCAGTAACGCCCAAGCCTCAGTATTATCCTCCAGATTTTATTTTTCTTCTTGAAGGCAGTGAAAACACTAGTTGTGCCTTGACATTGTTCAGTGTGGTGGACTTTGGCCTCCAGAAAAGATGTGAAAATACTGGAAGAATCCAACACCATCTACACTGCATTAACAGAGCCGTATGCCAATCAGACGGATACTAGTCTTTAAACATTTCCCCATATTGTTGTTTAGCACTCAGGAAATGTATTTGACACTTGGTTTTGCCACAATTTATCAGCTTTTTTTTCATACGCTTTAGCGGCATGGCTTCCTGCAGCATCATAGACACTGTATGTGTAAACTAATTCTTTAACTGGGTAAAAAGCTACTTAAATATATGTTTGAATTGAAAAAGATTTCTCATTTTTTTATCAGTTTGCTACTGAGGCAAATCGTTCATTTTCCACCTAGCTCTCACTTTATTCTTTGTTTGATCACATTTTTTCCCTTTAAGGCTATGCTTAAAATCCTCACACCTTGTGCTCAGGGGACATTGTGCACTTTTACACATTTTTGCATATGTTTTAAGCTAAAGAAAAATCAATGATGCCACAGCATCAGCAGCCCAAAAGACAAAGATTTTACGTTTCTTTGTACACAATATGTGCCCGGAGACCATATCTGTACTGCTCTGTTGTAGACATCAAAGAATAGTAATACCACAATTTAAACCCAACGACCTCAGTATATTTGATGTTTTAAGGTTTGTCTGCCTTAGAGTGCTGCGTGTTTACCTACAATGCTTAAAAATGCTGTATCATCTTTTTTTCCAATAAACCAGCTTTAGGAAAAAAGCTAAAATATTTATTCTATGAAAATACAGATAATAACTTGCTTTTCAAGTTTGTATTTATTCTTTTTTTTCGGACATTTTCTAATGCTATAATGCTAAGAGGCTAATCACTGTTTTCACACATCGCAACTGATTAATTAATTTTTTTTATACATAAAAATGCATTTATAATTTCTCAATGCATGTACTATTAGTTTACAAGTACAGGCATAGTACTCCTAACAAGAAAAATATGGCAGTATAAACAAAATATGGATGTAGCTAGCAATGGAGACAGAGATATCTGCTAAGCCTGCGGGTGTGCTCATTAAGGTAAATGGTAACATTATGTAACTAGGGATTGTGGTCAGGCACTGCCCAATATCATCATACAGTTAACATATAATGGTAGATATCACTTCTGTGCAGTTATTCTACAGAATGAATAGTAGGTATAAATCTGCAGCATGTCAATTTTTTCAGCATTTTTGCAGTGTTTTTCACCTATTCAAATAATTGGAAAACAAAGGATCAAGAAATACTGTAATTGCAAAAACGTACGTATTTTACCCAGTATTATTTCTACCAAGAGGTTTTGCTGTAAATACCTAGCTTCTTCAAAATCCTTAATGTGTTTTATATTTTTGGCTGCTTTTGTCCCTGTCACCTGGTTAAACCGATGAAATGTAGTCAAGGGACCATTTTGCCGTTCGGAGGTATACGTAGCAGCAACCTCTGGAATACCAGACTTGTAGGCAAAATCTACAAGTCAATTGAAATTCATGTATTGTGTAAGTGCTGTAATGATTTCCTTCTCGTGAAGTTCTCGATTTGCTGAATAATTGCATTCTTGTGGTTGGGACTCAGTCTGAGATCTCGTTTTGTATGGTCCGAGAGAAGAGAGCATGAAATATATGAACAGTAAACACTCACACAGATTAGCGATAAGAGCATCACACTCCCCGTACTACCCCGTGCCATACACTGCTCCCTCTGCCAATCCTCTTTCACACAGACTATGAGCCATTCACCCTCTATATCACACATACTGTACTCCTAAATCCTCTTTTCTAACACAGATGGCTACTTCATGCTGTCATCATTCCTACATTGATTGCTCGCCCAGTCCACCATCTTTATTACACAGACTTGTCCCCCATGCCTCCTCTTTTTCACAGAGACTGCTCTCATACCTCCTTTTTACAAACACTACTTTACAAGCTTCTTTTGTCCCACACCTGTCTCTTACAAAATATGCTTCCTATGCCCCTCTCGTTCATATAAACCTATACTCAGGTGTCCCCTTCTAAGAAACACACTGCTCCCCATGAGCCTACCCTACACCGGCAGCTACCACCACCATACTATTTCATATATACTGTTCCTTATACCTTTCCTGTCCCTCACAAACTGCTCCAAATAACTCTTTCTGAAAAAATTTGCAGAATATCCTAAATAAGTGTGTTTTGTGTTAGTGCTTTCTTTTATACTATCCTAATTCCTAACACCACTCTTTACCTCAAAGCCCATGATTGCCCAAGCAAACCCAAGACTCACCATTGTCTGCATTCATAGGAATGAATATGTTGGTAGTCCATCTTCCATAGCAGTACTGTCGTTCTGCCTGTTTCTGTACATAAACAGATACAGGAGATTTTACTATCAGTAGTTACATATATGCTGAGTGCATTTCACCCCTCACATGAATACTGTAGATGGAAATTGAAGCGTTGATTTGGGCATATCACTATTCTTATTTAAAGGGTCCTAAAGCCTCTTTGGGTGAAGATTTTCCAGAAGACAACTCAATCTAATTATTAAATTATTAGGGGGCTATGACATGTGTCTCTCAATTGACACAATTGACATTAAACATATATAGAAAAACATTTATTTGTAAGGGACATGAGTTAAAAAAAATTCTAAATATTATATTCCATTCCCATCGTGGAAAGTCTCAAATCTAAACTGTTAGATGAATGAAATAATTGGAATGAGTTTCACCTATATACAGAGCTGTAGAAGGTGCTGATCATAGCAAAAATAATCAAGTACCAATAATAATGCTAAATAAACAGCAAGAATAGACTAATAGATAATAATAATAGAATAATAATAACAACATAATAGAACTAATACATGCAATAATCAGTATAATAATACTAATAATAGTGATTATATAATAATAAATGGCAAAAAAATAATAATTCCAATAATACTAGTAATTCATATAATATTATTGGATATTTTTCCTGTATATAATGTCTTCCTCAGTGCGCAATTGTCTTGAGCAAGTTATCTGGCAATACATACTATGAATAGATTGCTCTAATTTAGGTGTATAGCACATAACATGTATCATGCCACTAAAAACACTCTTCCTGTTATAGGAAAAATATAATTTCTGTCCCCTTCAAAGCTATTGGCGTAAGAGCTGGACATTAAAATGTTCATATGCAGTACATACATTTTGTGCAGTTTACTCCACATTATGAGACTTGTTAAATCTTCCATATGACCGTGAGAATTACAGAGCTGGGCTTGAGTGTGACCTTGTGTCTCTTTTAATCATTAGCCATAACAATACGTTAAGAGGATCTCTATTATGTGACACAGAAATGGGACACCATTTGATTTGTGTTTATGTGACCCTATTTTTTTTTTTACTCAAACTTCATTAAATCAGAAAAAGGATCTGGCTCATTATGACTATTACTGAGCTAATAATAATTAATAGTAGAGAAATGGTGTTATTGAAGCAATAGATGCTATTTTATGGAGGCAATCCCGATATGCTGATTTATGTATTGCGCAGTGGTGCATGAACTTTCGATGACCCACCATTCTTCACAAGGCTCTCTGTTTTGGTCATTGAATACATGTTAAGACGCAGATGTCATTTAAAGCACATTTGTAATACACGTTTGACACATTTTAGTTTGCATATCAATTGCTGAATTTTTTTATAATTTATCACTAATCCTTACTTTACATTGTACATTGTGTGCTACTATATATTTGTTGTTCTCTTTGTCATTATTCTTTAAATATGTGACATATATATTAATATATATATTAATGGACATAGGCTACATATAGGAGACATGAACTAACATTACACACATTGACCTGAAAACACCCAGAAAGGCTTTTAGTAAAAACTGTTTGGAAAGATTGAAGAAAATAGGCGACATAGTAGGATGAAAGCTAGAGACATATGTTCTAAAAGGTTTATAAATGATAGGTCAGTTTTTCAATTTCATGTAAAAATTTAAGGAGTTGCTTAAGTTTTTTTTAAAAGTGTCAGAAAGCAGATGATGCATTAAAACACAAAACAATTCCCCTTTGTTCCGCCAATTTAAGTCATCTGTCCTGTAATAATGACTTTTTGACTGCCGTTAGAACAGTCAATCATAGGTCTCAGTGATGATTGTAGCAGGGTCAGCATGAGACCAAAGAGGGCAGTGATTGACAGCAGCAGTCACCTAAAGGTATTCATGCTATCTTTACTGAAGAACAGCTAACAAAGATTGACAAGACCACGGTAGCGGTGGGTGATTTACCAGTTGAGTAAAAGTTATTTTGTTTTTAAATAAATTTGCTGCTTTCTGGACATCGTTGTAAAGAATGTCACACCCCTTTAAGGTTGGATTTACACATACATGTTGCATGGTCTTAGTATGGACCTAGCTGCATGGCCCGACCGTGGGTCTTCTGACCTGAACTGAACAACCATATGTCATACAGCAGTCAGAAGACCCATGACAGGTCCATGTGGACCTTGAAACACTTACCGTATGTGGGAATCCAGCCTTGTGCTTTATTTGAAATTTGCCCACAATTTCCACAAAGTTTTCTTTGTAATAAGGGTAGGCCATAATTGTTTTGCATTCACAAATTTGAACAAGAATATGGATATTATACCAGCATGTAAAAAAGTGATACCACAATACACAAACAAATTGCACTTTCCATTCAATTTTGAAGGTTATACAAAAATTTCAAATGGTTCTATAATGATTCCAAAAGATTACAAATACAGTTGTGCTGGAAAGTTTGTGAACCCTTAAGAATTTCCAATATTTGTGCATCAATTTGACCTAAAGTTACATTTGACTTCCCACAGGTTGTACGGCTAGATAAAGAAAGCCAAATCAAACAAATGAGTGAAAAATGTTAAACTTTGTCATTTTTTAAATGAATAAATTAATCGAATATCACATGTTTGTGAGTGGTAAAAGTATGTAAACATCTAGGATTAGCAGCCAATTTTAACCCCTTCAAAACCCTGCCTTTTTTCATTCTTGCGCTTCTGTTTTTTGCTCCCCTTTTCTCAGAGCCATAACTTTTTTTTATTTTTCCATCAATAGGGCCGTGTGAAGGCTTGTTTATTGCGGAACAAGCTGTACTTTTTAGCTACACCACTGGTTTTACCATATCATGTACTCAAAAATGGGAAAAAAAATTCCAAGTGCGATGAAATTGCAAAAAAGTGCAATTCCACAGCGTTTTTTGGGATTTTGTTTTGCCATGTTCACAAAATGCTAATAATGACCTGCCATTATGATTCTCAAGGTCATTACAAGTTCATAGATGCCAAACATGACTAGGTTCTTTTTTATTTAAGTGGTGAAAAAAAATCCAAAATTTATAAAAAAAAAAAAAAAATTGCACCATTTTCTGAGACCTGTAGTGCCTTCATTTTACGTGATCACGGGTTGGGTGAGGGCTTAATTTTTGCATGCTAAGCTGATGTTTTTATTGATACCCTTTTGGTGCAGACACAATCTTTTAATCACCCGTTATTGCATTTTAATGCAATGTCGTGGTGACCAAAAAAAGTAATTCTGACGTTTTGACTTTTATCTCTCTACGCTGTTTAGCAATCAGGTTAATTTTTTTATTGATTGATCGAGTGATTCTGAATGCAGCGATACCAAATATGTGTATGTTTGATTTTTTTATTGTTTTATTTTGAATAGGGCGAAATGGTGGTGATTTAAACTTTTATAGTTTTTTATTTTTTTAATATTTGTAAAAACTTTTATTTTTAATTTTGGCATGCTTCAATAGTCTCCATGGGAGACTAGAAGCTGCCATAGACCGATCAGCTCTGCTACATGCAGGCAATGATCAGATTGCCTCTATGTGGTATAATTACTCACTTGCTATGAGCACCGTCCAGTGAGAAATGGTATGTTGAAACAAATACTGCCTTATGCCATAGCAACCTCACACCATCTGTGAAACATGGTGGTGGTGATGGTGGTAGTATTATGGTTTTGGTCTGTTTACTGTTGGTGGGCCAAGATGGCTTGTCGTCATTGATGGAACAATGATTCCTGAATTATAGAAGTGAATTCTAAGGAACATTTCAGGATATCTTTCCATGAGCTGAATCTTAAAAGAATGTGGGTCATGAACCAAACAATGACAGAAAGCACACAAGTTGTTCTACAATTAAATGGTTAAAAAACAAAGTTACAGTTTTAGAATGGCCAAGTCAAAGTCCTGACCTTAGTCCAATAGAAATATTACGGAAGGACCTGAAGTGAGCAGTGCATGACAGAAAACCCACCACCATTACAGAGTTGAAGCTTTTTTATAGGGAGGAATTGGCTAAAATTCTCCTAACTCTATGTGCAGAACTCTTCAACAATTACTGTAATAATCTACGGTGCATGCAATTATTGCTGCACAAGGGGTTAATGCCAGATATTGAAAGCAAATGTTCATATACTTTTGCCTTTCACAGAGATGTGATATTGGAGCATTTGCCTCATTTAAAATAATAGTTTTTCTCACGTATTTTATTTTGTTCTCTTTATCTACTTTTGGAACTTATGTGAAAATCTGGTGTAGTTTTAGTTTATATTTATGTATGAAACTTTCTGAAGGATTCACAAACTTTCAAGCACAACTGTAAGGCTGTGTGCACACGTTCAGGATTTTTTGCGTTTTTTTGCTATAAAAATGCGATAAAACTACGAAAAACAGCATCCATTAAGCATCCTATTATTAGAATGCAATCCGCAATTTTTGTGCACATATTGCGTTTTTTCCGCAGCAGAATTGCATTCCTGAAAAAAATGCAGCTTGTTCATTCTTTGTGCGGAATCGCGGGGTTTCCGCACACATAGGAATGCATTGATCCGCTTACTTTCTGTATGGGGTTATGCCCACCATGCGGGAAATAAGCGGACCATGTGCGGTTGGTACCCAGGGTGGAGGACTCTCCTCCAGGCCCTGGGAACCATATAATTGTTAAAAAAAGAATTAAAATAAAAAATCATGATATTCTCACCTTCCGGCGTCCTCGGCAGTCTTCCCGCTCCTTGCGATGCTCCCTTTCCCAATAATGCCTTGCAGCAATGACCTGTAATGACGTAGCGGGGGACACTGCGGGGGACGCCGGAAGGTGAGAATATCACGATTTTTTAATTTTTTTTAATTTTTAACGTTAAATCTTTTTAGTATTGATGCTGCCTAGGCAGCATCAATAGTAAAAAGTTGGTCACACTTGTCAAACATTATGTTTGACAAGTGTGACCAACCTGTCAATCAGTTTTCCAAGCAATGCCACAGATCGCTTGGAAAACGCTAGGATTCCGCAAGCTAATTACACTTGTAATAACCATGTATAGGTATATAAGGGGACAATACAAATATCTCGCTGAGGATCTGTTTATACCAAGGAAGGTGACGGGCACAAGGGGGCATTCTTTGCGTCTGGAGGAGAGATTGTTTTTCCACCAACATAGAAGAGGATTCTTTACTGTTAGGGCAGTGAGAATCTGGAATTGCTTGCCTGAGGAGGTGGTGATGGCGAACTCAGTCGAGGGGTTCAAGAGAGGCCTGGATGTCTTCCTGGAGCAGAACAATATTGTATCATACAATTATTAGGTTCTGTAGAAGGACGTAGATCTGGGGATTTATTATGATGGAATATAGGCTGAACTGGATGGACAAATGTCTTTTTTCGGCCTTACTAACTATGTTACTATGTTACTATGGTGTTTAGCGGGAAAACGCATGCCAATTTCGCATGCGTTTTTCCAGCGGCAGGGAGTTCCGAAAATGCCACAAAAATTTACGTGGCAATTCCAAATGTGTGCACATAGCCTAAATCAGTTTTCATTTTTCATTCCTATAGTTTGTAAGGCTACGTTCAGACTAGCGTTGCGCGCCGCTGCGTCGGCAACGCAACGCACGATGCACAAAAAAACGCTGCAAAACGCACGCAAAAACGCTGCGTTTTGCGACGCGTGCGTCGTTTTTTTTGCCGAAAATCGGACGCAAGAAAAATGCAACTTATTGCGTTTTCTTGGTCCGACGCTAGCGGCAAAAAAGACGCAAGTGTTGCAAAAAGCAACACACAAAAACGCATGTGTCCCCCATGTTAAACATAGAGGCGCATGACGCGTGCGTCGCCGCTGCGTCGCCCGACGCTAAGGCGACGCACACTAGCGGAACGCTAGTGTGAACGTAGCCTAAGCCATCACTAGATTGGAATAAGTGACAGTTTACATTGTATCCTGGTAAGATGGAAATTTTAAAATGGAGTGTGTTTGAAGCATAAATATTTGGAAAGTTTGGACATAGTAACATAGTTAGCAAGGCCGAAAAAAGACATCTGTCCTTCCAGTTCAGCCTATATTCTGTCAGAATAAGTCGCCAGATCTATGTCCTTCTAAAGAACCTAATAGCTGTAAGATACAATATTGTTATGCTCCAGGAAGACATCCAGGCCTCTCTTGAACCCCTCGACTGAGTTCACCATCACCAACTCCTCAGGCAAGGAATTCCAGATTCTCACTGCCCTAACAGTAAATAATCCTCTTCTATGTTGGTGGAAAATCCTTCTCTCCTCCAGACGCAGATAACGCCCCCTTGTGCCTGTCACCTTCCTTGATATAAACAGATCCTCAGAGAGATATTTGTATTGTCTCCTTATATACTTATACATGGTTATTAGATCGCCCCACAGTCGTTTTTTTAGATTAAATAATCCTAATTTTGCTAATCTGCCTGGGTATTGTAGTTCCCCCATCCCCTTTATTAATTTTGTTGCTCTCCTTTGTACTCGCTCTTGTTCCATTATATCCTTCCTGAACACCGGTGACCCAAACTGTACACAGTACTCCATGTGCGGTCTAACCAGAGATTTGTACAGAGGCAGTATAATGCTCTCATCATGCACCCCATGATCTTGTTTGCCTTGGCAGCCGCTGCCTGGCACTGGCTGCTTCAGGTAAGTTTATCATTAATTAGGATCCCCAAGTCCTTCTCCATGTCAGATTTGCCCAGTGGTTTCCCGTTCAGTGTGTAATGGTGATATTGATTCCTTCTTCCCATGTGTATAACCGTACATTTATCATTGTTAAACTGCATCTGCCACCTTTCGACCCAAGTTTCCAACTTATCCAGATCCATATGAAGCAGAATACTATTGTTAGGGCTAGCGGAACGCACCAAATAATAAGACTGATAGTGTACGGTGCGTTCGTAGCCCGGGGTCCACCGTGCAGAGATGGAACCTGCTGCTGAGTAATGACGGACTATATGGCGGTACTCATAAGTATACTCGCGTGGGTTAAACTTCACCCAACGTGAAGGAAGTGATCCTGTTGCGTCACAGGATCGCGGTACCGCACATAGAAGGCGAGCAAGCAGTCAGCGAACTTAACCCCAGCTAGGATTGAAGTCCGATTAGACCACTTGCTGACACAACATCGCAACAGGGTGTGTTAGGCAACTCTTATAATTAGAGCACCGAAGTGCGAACTGTACCGTGCTGCACAGCACCCAGACGTGGGTCAGGAAGCGCACTACTGGCGCGTGGCGCCGCACTGGCGGTCACAACAATAGACGCTGATACGTGTGTGACACGTTGAGTGATTTGTCGGGCGCTAGATAGCAGCCATACTCCATACGCGAACAGTCATACAATAGGGTAGGGGTATTTAATGAACGACTTGCACTCACAACAAACACACGTATTCAATTGTACACTAGCGCATGGCCGTGCGGTCATGCGCAGTTTATATGATTGCAGGACAGGAAGTGGCCACAGAAACTTTGCACTTCCAGGGCCTGCCAAGAGGACCAATGGAATGCGCTGCAGAGCCAGAGCACATGACCCTCGATCTCCAACGGGAGATCTTGCTCTGGGCATGCTCAGTGTGCGCAAACAAGGACTTAGTCCCAGGGAAGTCCGCTTGCCGCTGACCAGCACTGACTTTAATGGCAGGAGCTGAAGAAGCAGCAGTAACTCTCTGTACAGAGTGAGAGCGAGCAAGACACTGGGAGCGACGTCCCTGCTGAGCAGACTCCACTGCGGCTGGAGGAGAATGGGAGACCGCAGCGGAGACGGATCGAGATTCCCCCTGTGCAGCAGAGGAAACTCGACTCCTAACATTACCCCCCCTCTTTGGGCCCCCCCCTCCTTGGGCCTCGCTACGCTCGAAGGCAGCAATGAGCTGTGGGGCCCGAATGTTTTCAGCAGGCTCCCAAGACCTGTCCTCTGGACAATAACCCTTCCAATCCACCAAATAAAACTTTTTGCCGCGTACCACCTTGCACCCCAAAATAGCGTTCACCTCATAATCGTCCGTAGACGAACCCGATGTCAGATGACTCGGAAAACCGGGACATGTATACGGGTTTCAAGAGGGACACATGAAAGGTGTCGGTGATACCCAAGCGTGGAGGAAGAGCCAGGCGGTAGACCACAGGATTAACCTGTTCGAGAACCAAGTAGCGAGGAGCAAACTTAGTGGACTCAACTCGCAGCCTGATGTTACGGGCGGAGAGCCACACCAAGTCGCCAGGGGCAAAAGTCGGAGTGGGGCGCCGATGAACGATGATCGGCGGAGGACCTCATTCTCTCCTTGGAGGCCCGAATGGCATCCTGCGTGCGATCCCAAATGTCCCGTGCCTCCACAGCCCAGTCTGCCACCCTGGGATCAGCGGAAGACACAGGCATGGGCACAGGAACACACGGATGCTGGCCGTAATTTAAGAGGAATGGAGTCTGACCGGTAGAGTCGGCTACGGCATTGTTAAGTGCAAACTCTGCCCACGGTAGCAAGGATGCCCAATCATCCTGTCTGGCAGAAACAAAATGTCGCAGATATGTGACCAAGGTCTGGTTGGCCCTTTCTACCAACCCATTCGTCTCGGGATGATATGCCGAAGAGAGATTTAACTCAATACTGAGTAGACGACATAGCTCCCTCCAGAATCGAGACGCAAACTGGGGACCCCGGTCACTAACAATTTTGTCTGGCATACCGTGTAAACGAAAGATATGCTTGATAAACAAGACAGCCAACGCCCTTGCAGATGGTAGCCGTGGAAGAGGCACCAAATGCACCATTTTGGAAAAATGATCGGTGATCACCCAGATAATGGTGCAATTACGAGACTTGGGTAAGCCAACCACAAAGTCCATCCCGACCATCTCCCAAGGCCTGTCAGCCACGGGCAGAGGATAAAGCAACCCAGCTGGCCGTTGCCGAGGAGTCTTGTTCCTGGCGCAAGAGACACACGCCCGAACGTACTCCGCGACATCACGAGCCATATGCGGCCACCAGTATGTCCTCGCCAGTAAGTCTGATGTCCTTTTAGTACCAAAATGTCCACTCACCCTGGACGAGTGCGCCCAAGAGAGAACCTCCGGTCGCAAACTAGATGGAACAAAAGTCTTGCCCGGGGGCACAGACTCCAGCGAAACCGGGGCCACGGTTCTCAAACTCTCGGTGGGGACAATAAGCCGAGGCTCCTCCTCCTCCTCCGCAGATGACACATCGGAGCGAGAGAGAGCGTCGGCCCGAATGTTCTTCTCCCCAGAAAGGAAATGGAGGGTGAAATGAAACCGGGAGAAGAACAAGGACCATCTGGCCTGGCGAGAATTCAACCGCTGAGCTGTCTGCAGATACACCAAATTTTTGTGATCTGTGAAGACTTGGAAGGGAAAACGTGCTCCCTGCAAGAGATGTCTCCACTCCGAGAAAGCCAACTTCATGGCTAGCAACTCCCTGTCCCCGATGGAATAATTCCTCTCTGCTGGTGCGAAGGTCTTGGAGAAAAAGAAGCAAGGATGCTTCCGACCTTGAGCATCCTTTTGGAAGAGGACTGCTCCAGCACCAACAGAAGAGGCATCCACCTCCATGATAAATGGCTTATCAACATCGGGGCGATGAAGAATAGGAGTGCTAGCGAAGTGTGACTTTATAGAGATAAAAGCCTTGGAGACCTCCTCAGACCACAATTTGGGATTCGCCCCCTTCTTGGTGAGGGCAACCAAGGGAGCTACCAAAGTTGAGAAATGCGGGATGAACTGGCGATAATAATTAATGAACCCCATAAAGCGCTGCACCGCTTTAAGAGAATGGGGTTCCTGCCAGTCCATCACAGCCTGTAGTTTGTCAGGATCCATAGCCAATCCCTGGGCTGAGATAATGTAGCCTAGGAAAGGTAAGGACTCCTGCTCAAACATACACTTCTCCAACTTGGCATAGAGGGAGTTTGCCCGTAGGAGGTCGAAGACTTTGCAAACATCTCTCCGGTGGGAGTCAATATCTGGAGAGTAGATGAGAATATCATCCAGATAGACTACGACCGAGGTGGAAAGCATATCCCGGAAGATATCGTTCACAAAGTCTTGGAAAACGGCTGGGGCATTACAGAGCCCAAAGGGCATCACCAGATATTCATGATGCCCATCCCTGGTGTTAAAAGCCGTCTTCCATTCGTCCCCCTCACGGATGCGAATCAGGTTGTAAGCACCCCGCAGATCTAATTTAGTAAATACCCTTGCTCCCCGAAGCCTATCGAACAGTTCAGATATCAAAGGCAAAGGGTATTTATTCTTAACGGTGATGGCGTTAAGACCCCTGTAGTCTATGCATGGACGCAATTCCCCACTCTTCTTCTGCACGAAGAAGAACCCTGCCCCAGCAGGTGACACTGATTTCCTGATGAACCCTCTTGCCAGATTTTCCTGGATGTACTGTGACATTGCCTCCGTCTCCGGGAGAGATAGCGGATAGACTCGACCCCGGGGAGGCTCAGCACCAGGCAAGAGGTCAATAGGACAGTCATAGGGGCGATGGGGCGGAAGGGTCTCCGCCGCCTTTTTGGAGAATATGTCTGCATACGACCAATACTGCTTGGGGGGAGAGGAAAGATCTGCGGGTACCTCAGTTGTAGCTACCTGAACGCACTCCCTCTGACACCTACCCCCACAAGATTCACCCCATCCCAGAATTCTGCCTGAGGACCACTCGATATGAGGAGAGTGGTACCATAGCCAAGGTATTCCCAACAGGACTTCATCAATTCCCTCTGGAATGACGAGCAGAGAAATAATCTCCTGATGAGATGGCGACATGGACAGAGTAAAAGGGATGGTCTGGTGAGTTATCTGTGAGGGCAGAGTCGACCCATTCACCACTCGTACTGTTACAGGTTGAGCTAGCATAACCAGAGGTATTGCGTGGCGTTGGGCGAAGGCAGAAGACATAAAATTGCCCTCCGCCCCAGAATCCACGCAGAGCTCTACCGAGTGGGAGAATGAGCCTATAGTAATTGTCCCCTTAAAGGACAATTTAGAGGCAAACGTCGCCGTGTCTAGTGTACCTCCACCTACGACCACTAGACGCTGACGTTTCCTCGACCGCCGAGGACATCTGGTGGCTAAATGTCCAGACTGCTGGCAAACATGACAGACCCTGAGTGCACAAGCGGTCCGGGACTTAGGTCCCACTTGTGACACTTCCCTGGCCTCATGTGACTCAGGAACCAGGACCGGAGATTCCAGAGGTTTGGCGAAAGTAGGAGCCAGCCGAAACCTCTGCCTACACTGGGCTCGCTCTAACCTCCGCTCGTTAAAACGGAGGTCAATTCGAGTGGAGACTGTTATTAACTCCTCCAGTGTGGCAGGAATCTCCCTAGAGGCCAGAGCGTCCTTTACATGGTCAGCCAAGCCCCTCCAAAATATGGGGATAAGAGCTTTATCCGACCATTCCAGCTCAGATGCTAAAGTGCGTAATTGGACGGCAAAATGACTGACCAAGGACTCACCCTGAGTTAATGCCAGCAGTTGGAGCGCAGTGTCATGGGTGACTTGAGGTCCTAAAAAGACCTGTTTTAAAGTGCTCAAAAACAGAGGAGCACTCTGCACCACATGATCGCCACGCTCCCACAGCGGCGTAGCCCATTCCAACGCCCTGTCCGACAATAGAGACACAATAAATCCCACTTTAGCCCGCTCTGTGGGGAAACGTGCAGCCATGAGCTCGAGATGAATAGAGCACTGACTCACGAATCCCCTACAAAATTTGCTATTACCAGAAAATTTTTCTGGCAGCGGGAGGCGAGAAAATGTCGGAACAGGGGTGGCAATGGACAAAGTTGCTGCAGCCACGCTGGCAGCCTGTACAGCAACTGCGGTAACATCCACAGCTGAGGTTGCGCTCTCGAGAGCCGCCAACCTACCCTCCAGCTGCTGTATATACCGCAGGGATTGCTGTTTGTCCGTCATCACTAGCCAGACCCTGGCGCTAGTGTAATGTTAGGGCTAGCGGAACGCACCAAATAATAAGACTGATAGTGTACGGTGCGTTCGTAGCCCGGGGTCCACCGTGCAGAGATGGAACCTGCTGCTGAGTAATAACGGACTATATGGCGGTACTCATAAGTATACTCGCGTGGGTTAAACTTCACCCAACGTGAAGGAAGCGATCCTGTTGCGTCACAGGATCGCGGTACCGCACATAGAAGGCGAGCAAGCAGTCAGCGAACTTAACCCCAGCTAGGATTGAAGTCCGATTAGACCACTTGCTGACACAACACCGCAACAGGGTGTGTTAGGCAACTCTTATAATTAGAGCACCGAAGTGCGAACTGTGCCGTGCTGGCAGGCACCACTAAGCACCCAGATGTGGGTCAGGAAGCGCACTACTGGCGCGTGGCGCCGCACTGGCGGTCACAGCAATAGACGCTGATACGTGTGTGACACGTTGAGTGATTTGTCGGGCGCTAGATAGCAGCCATACTCCATACGCGAACAGTCATACAATAGGGTAGGGGTATTTAATGAACGACTTGCACTCACAACAAACACATGTATTCAATTGTACACTAGCGCATGGCCGTGCGGTCATGCGCAGTTTATATAATTGCAGGACAGGAAGTGGCCACAGAAACTTTGCACTTCCAGGGCCTGCCAAGAGGACCAATGGAATGCGCTGCAGAGCCAAAGCACATGACCCTCGATCTCCAACGGGAGATCTTGCTCTGGGCATGCTCAGTGTGCGCAAACAAGGACTTAGTCCCAGGGAAGTCCGCTTGCCGCTGACCAGCACTGACTTTAATGGCAGGAGCAGAAGAAGCAGCAGTAACTCTCTGTACAGAGTGAGAGCGAGCAAGACACTGGGAGCGACGTCCCTGCTGAGCAGACTCCACTGCGGCTGGAGGAGAATGGGAGACAACAGCGGAGACGGATCGAGATTCCCCCTGTGCAGCAGAGGAAACTCGACTCCTAACAACTATCTTCTCTTGTATTTACTGCTTTACATAGTTTTTCATCATCTGCAAATTATAAATTATTTAAAAACTTGATTAGTCAAATATGAATGTCAACTGCAAATTTTGCTTGTGGTGTGGATCATTTCATTCCATAAATTGGACACGCAAGCCCTTTATATTGAGTATGAAAGTACTTTGAGTGGGGATGAAACTTCTATGTAATATATAGCATGCAAATGTCATTGTCCTATACAGCTGTATTTATGGTAACCAAGAACGAAAAGGGAAATTGTAAATCCTTAGACAATTCTGATGTCAGAAGGCATGGGTTGCTTTTGAAACACTTTGAATAAGAAAAGATAAATAATTATTTGTTTGGAGTGTTGCATAGCAATATTCTAAGACTGGAACATGTGACAACTGGTAACATGCATAGTCTGGTGTATTAAATTTTCTCCAGATATCCCACTTCTTTTTTTTATGTAAAGCTATGCCCAACCAATCATCTCTACCTCTCCATGTACAGCCTGGAATTTGCACATTGCTTGTAACACGCATACTGTTGTATAGGAATAGTCCACCGCGCTCTCCTGTGCCTTGGATCTGCGTTTGTGACAACATAGTCTTCTGTTCATAAATTTGAATTATTAATATAACTACCGTATATATTTTAATAAATGGGATAACCATGCCTCCCTAGCTGTAGTAACTGTACCCTCTATTTACGATGCGTCGTTATCTACATTGGTTATCTGATTTTAGTGGTAGAACTTTAATGCATTCTACAAAATAAACCCACCTTGCTCAAATACCCTTAATGTTATCTAAAATCGCATATCATGTTAGAAAATAAGTTCATGCTACTGTCTTTGCTGTAGCATATATAAAACAAGAGGGAGTGCTAAAGCAAAAAAACAACAAAAAACGAAATTGGCCTCGTTAGAACTGGTTCATGCGGACACCATGGTTTCTTAAAGTTGTTTGTCCCCCTGCCTTCTTTCAATCCATGGGCTTGCAATTTATTTTTGTCAATTCTGATTTCTCATTTTATTCAGTTGCTATCATTGATGTGATTTTGTGTATGTTCATGGAGGACATAAGACAAGAGATGAAGCTACCATAGACTGTGCTCCCTTGGTAAGCGGTGTTTCTTCTCCACTACTTGGACTGCTTCGCTGTTATATACCGTATGCTTTTAAATACACAGGGAATGAAAGACATTTCTATGAAGGGATTGAAACAAGAACTTTGTATAGTTCATAATCTATAGTGGGAGCTGTAGTAACCCCTCCACTAATATGTGCAGTTACCTAATTATCTGTAGATGATCCTGAGTTCCTACATGAAAGTTGTTCCTTACTATATTTATAACAGTCTATAGTCTGCTTATTGGACACAGCATTTTCTATAGTAATCTAGTTTATTGATGGGCTCTAAGAAAAATTTGGATTCCTAAAGTGTTTCATGTGTGTTTGGAATGTTCATGCTGTAAATTAATGAGAGTAGATTAGGGATTTATGTAGAACATAAGAAGTGAAGAAGAGACAGCATAACATGTTATGACTAAGGTCCTAACTGGACTAAAATGCGTTAGTTGAGCCTTCGCTCTTCTTACCTGGTACGTTGTCTGTTCTACGTTTTATTATGAAATGGGGTCGGCTCTTTCTCTTTTCTAATTTTCCATGTGTTTGGTATCATGCTGTGCAACTGGCACTGATACACTGTATGTAGATTAGGGATTTGCAGGAAATTCAATTCCCCACCAGTTTAGCTTTGATTCTGTCAAATCAACGGTAAAAATGGGATGAAGAAGAGAATGCTAACCTAAATTAGACAGAATGTTCTGGATTATAACCACAGACAAAACGTATATGTTTTTGGTTACAAATCATTGCAAAAATACTCATAAAGTTCAAAGTCAGTCAGAAAATTATATTGAATTACAATATATGTACAGTATATTCATTTTTGGGTTTGTTTTTAAAGCCAAGATATCATAGCCAGCAGAGTCAGAATAGATACATTTCCATGTGCTTTTTACTTGTACTATTATACCACTTCAAAATCTCATACCCAATGACATATATGTGCATCTTTGAATATTTCCAGAACACACGGAAAAATATATTTTCCTCCTATAGAATCCTTATTCGTAATTAGAGTTTCTGGTAGGAAATGACCCTTGATTTTTCTCCACAACACATAACATTCTAATTTGAAACTGCTATACCAATTACAAGCCTCCACGGAGCAGTTTAAAGTGATACAATCAAGTCACACTAGGATTAGAATATGTTGTAGGGAGACCACATGGGACGACAAACACAAGCAAAACTACAGGTTTATGTCTTTAAATTGTCTCTAAATAGCAGTGGTAGTCACCTCTCTGCTACTTAAGTATTGTTTCCATAAATCATAAAAATACAGTGAACCAATATGGTTCCATGTACATTAGCAGTTATGTCTTAGCCTCTTGGCCTTTACATAGATTACCTTGCATTTTCAAATAAGGCAAACTATTAGGAAATTTAGAAAACACAATTCAGCTCCCAAATGATTCCTTTTTACATAGAGTACTGTTTTCAGAAAATACATTCCAGAAACGGGGGCACCAATGTGACAACTTTCCTTTGGTTCGGGTCTCTTAATTCAGTATAAGCAATAGTCGTGCTATACTGTATATCCACTCATCAGGACAGATGACAGCTGCTGCAGTTATCTAAGTTCCAATAAAACCTGAAGAATTAAATATCCAGAATGAATCCTATACAGTATGTGGAAATACTAGAAAAAGAACATTGAAATACCTAAAAGAGAATTTCCACACTGGTTTTCCCTGTTGGTGCTAGTATAGACTGTTATAGTGAATGATCAAGTAGGTTTGAGAGTAAATCTTTGTAATCATTCCTCCTATATGCACAATAAGAGGGTTCATTTACCTTATATCATTAGGCAGCACGGTGGCTCAGTGGTTAACACTGTTGCTTTGCAGCGCCAGGGTCCTGGGTTCAAAACTAACTATGGACAACATCTGCAAGGAGTTTGTATGTTCTCCTTGTGTTTGCTGGGTTTCCTCCAGGTTGTCCGGTTTCCTCCCACACTCCAAAGACATACTGATAGGGAATGTAGATTCTGAGCCCCAATGGGGACAGCAATGATAATGTCTGTAAAGTGCTGCGGAGTATGATAATGCTATATAAATATAATACATATTACTGTTTTATACTTACACAAGACTTCAACTACAGTCTACAGACAAGAATAAATTGAGGAATAACAATGATTTTCTGGATTTTACTGCACACATAACTGCTGCAGTCAATCACCGAGCTCAGTCTGCAGGGTTGCTGAGCTCAGTGATTGACTGCAGTGGTGATAAGCGCTATAGTCATGATCTCATCACTGCAGTCAATATACAGAGACCAAAACAGCATCTGAGAGCCAGTGCTGGACTTGGAGAGGGTGGCTACTATCTGGTTTTATTATTTTAACACAAAGCTTGATAGTAAAGACCAAAACCCTAAATAGATTCAATATGGATATTTTATTGGTATCTATTTTTGTTTTTGAAATTTACCAGTAGCTGCTGCATTTCCCACCCTAGGCTTATACTCGAGTCAATAAGTTTTTCCAGTTTTTTGTGGCAAAATTAGGGGTCTCGGCCTATACTAGGGTCGGCTTATAGTCGAGTATATACGGTACCTTGTTCCAGAAGTTTTGACGCTTGTATCTGTGCTGCTTCGCGTATTGTAGACAAGATACTTTGCGGTATTTGCACAGTAATGTCTTTCTTCTGGTGACTTAACAGTGCAGCCCATTTTTTTTCAAGTGCCTCACCTTGAAACTGCCACACCGCTAGTTTTCAGAGAGTCCTGTATTTCAGCTGATGTTATATATGAGCTTTTCTTTGCATCCTGATTGATTTTCCTTGCCATTATAGACAACATTTTTGTTGGTCTACCTGACCGTGGTGTTGTTTTTACAGAGCCCCTGAATTTCCATTTGTTAATCACAGTTTGAATGCTGCTGACTGGCATTATTAATTCCTTGGATATCTTTTTTGTATCCCTTACCTCTTTTATACAGTTTAAATACCTTTTCCTGTAGATCCGCTGACAATTCTTTTGCTTTCCCCATGACTCAAAATCCAGAAACATCAGTGGCTGGATGAAGGATGCAAGAGTCTGTCTGGATCCCAGAAACTCACTCAGCTTTTATGCATACACACTGATTACAAGCAATCAGGTCACAGTTGAGTATGTTACATTTAGTAGCCATTCAAAGCCATCTGTTTCAAATTCTGTGCATGTTATCAGACCAAAATCACCATGGTATGTGAACTTTTGATCAAGGTCATTTGGATGTTTTGGGTTGTCATTATGATTTAAAAAGAGAAAACACAGTAGTTTGACAATAAATGGCTTCACCCAGCCAATAACCTTGAGTGGAGAAGAATTTTTACTGTTATTATTCACATTCTCTGAAAAAAGGCCAAGAAAGCAAAAATTCTGCCGGGTATGTAAACTGCACAACTGTATGTCATGGAAGCCTCAAAATGAAAGGGGCTGTCATTAATGACTTTGTCTAGAATGACCCCAAAACATCTGGCTTCAAGGAAAACTGACATCTATTTGTGAAAAATATTTCACCCAAGTGCACAAAAATGTAAGAAACCTTAAAGCTGTGTGCACAAATCAGGATTTTATGCGGAAATGTCCTGAGCAAAACTGGAGATTTTCCGCATAAAATCCGCACTCGTTTTTCTGGCGTTTTACTCGCGGTTTTGTCGAAGGTTTATGCGCGGATTTTGTGCGTATTTTTTGAGTTTTTTTCCAGAGCTTCCCAATTCAATAACATAGTGGGAAATCAGCAAAAAATCCGCAAAATTAATGAACATGCTGCGAATTTTTCCGCATGCGTTTTTTTTGCGGAAAAATCCGCAACATGTGCACAAAAATTGTGGAATGCTTTGGAAATGATGGGATGCATAATGTATGCATTTTTTGATGCGTTTTTGCTGTGGAATACCACTGAAAAAATGCGCAAAAAATGAAAAAAATCCGCGAATTATCCGAAATGTGTGCACATACCCTAAGAGTTTGCTGTCATTAGATCTTACACTACGAAAACTCCGTAATGCAATTCACCTTGATCAAACAAATGCCAAAATGTTGCCCAGTGTGAACCTTCATTTCAGAAAGAATTTTGACATTGAAGAATAAAAATGCCATCGTAATTTTAATGTCACCTTTTTCTAAACTCATGCACTATTTATATGTGGAAGTAATTTAGTCCATCTACCCCGCAAAGTCCTCTAAAAGAGTTAGTAAATTCATATAGATTATTTATGCATTCTAGGGAAATTCCATTGGAAGTTAATGTGGGGAACACGGCTCTCTTCATCTGGCATTGTATTCTATGCAAGGAAACAAGTGCAGTTATATTCTTGTATGAGCTTCAACAGTCCCTACACCCCTGGAGTACCATTGAAGACAGTGATGAACTATGGTCTCAATTCCCTTATTAGCTGTAAGACCTAAAAATTATATGTGCAATTAAAAGGCAAAATGCTGATATTACTCATAGGAAGCCCTTTGTACATTAGCAAGGTACAAAAGTCTGCTGACACTTTGTAACAGAGATAGTCAGCAGGGCCGAAGATTAATAGGGCATCATAAATTTGCGGAGTGAATAGGAGTAGAATAAGCATGTTGTGCTGCAGATAAATAAAGGGCATGGTCAGCCTGACAAAAGACTTAAAGGGAATCGGGAAGCTGCGCTGATATAGCCTTTGTGCATGTAGAAACTGTATTATCATTTTAAAGGTTTTACAGGCAAAGGATAATTTAAAAGGTGCAATAAGAAGTATGTACATGATGTGAAAATACAATTGTGGCTGATGGGATTAATTTGATGTGTATTTATGTATATAACATGTTTACAGGCTGTTCATGTGAAATATGTATAAAGTGACATATTTGTGGTTCTACAGAACCAGTGTAGCCACTATGTTCATCTGTCCCTGGAGAGGTGACGTGCTTCTGCTTCTTTAGGCACAGGAAGAGGAACTTGCCCATAAGTAGCAGCACCTGATTGGCCGCCTACTTATAACTTCCTGTAGCTATAATTACAGGACACCCCGGTTTGAACTTGTTTGTGAATTATTTGTAATAATTAAAGGGTTCATCCGACAGGAAAATACATATTATTTCAAACATGGCTACTTTTAAAGTAAGAAACTGGAAGTCTACACCAGAAGCAGTGTTTGTGCTGTCTTGGAGTCACAAGACGGCTGCAGTATATGATTGGCGGCAGTGGTTATGTTACTAGAAGATTGTGCTATTGGATGTTTCTCTAATGGAACAGTCTTCTAGTCACCTGATCGCTGCAGCCAGTCACAGGCTACATAGGTCTTGTGACTTCCCTTTCAGACACTGCCCTGCAGGATGTGCAGTGAGAACTGGAAGCATGCTTGTGTATTAATTTACAATAATTTATGCCTAAAAAGAGTTTTTATTTTTCACTGTAGGATATCCCCATTACAGGGTTAAAACTTTTTACCAAAGGCAGAAAATATATTTTAAATGAAGCTCACCATTCTCGTGGTCTCATAGTGATAGTCTCAGGGGCAGGGGACTAAATTACAGAAAGTCATCACTCTCTTTGGCCATTTTTTTCAACAGTGTAGCTACAGAAAGAACTAGAGATTTGTAAACAAAAAAGAATAGAAAAGTAATAATCAAAATTTCATCCAAATTAGCAGACACTTGCTAATTTGAAGTACAATAGTAGAATTCTAGAATTTTGGAGTTGGAAGGGACCTCCAGGGTCATTGTGTCCATCCCCCTGCTCAATGCAGGATTCACTAAACAATCTCAGAAAGATTTCTGTCCAGCCTCTGTTTGAAGACTTCCATTGAATGAGCACTCACCACTAGGGTTGAGCGAAACGGGTCGTTCATTTTCAAAAGTCGTCGACTTTTGGCAAAGTCGGGTTTCATGAAACCCGATCCGACCCCTGTGCGGGGTCGGCCATGCGGTATGCGACTTTCGCGCCAAAGTCGCGTTTCAATGACGCGAAAAGCGCCATTTCTCAGCCAATGAAGGTAAACGCAGAGTGTGGGCAGCGTGATGACATAGGTCCTGGTCCCCACCAACTTAGAGAAGGGCATTGCAGTGATTGGCTTGCTGTCCGCGGCGTCACAGGGGCTATAAAGGGGCGTTCCCGCCGACCGCCATGTTACTGCTGCTGATCTGAGCTTAGGGAGAGGTTGCTGCCGCTTCGTCAGAAGCAGGGATAGCGTTAGGCAGGGTCCATTAACCACCAAACCGCTTGTGCTGTAGCGATTTCCACTGCCCAACACCACCTTCGGTGTGTAGGGATAGTGGAAGCTACATTTTTTTTTTCCTCAGCGCTGTAGCTCATTGGGCTGCCCTAGAAGGCTCCCTGATAGCTGCATTGCTGTGTGTACGCCGCTGTGCAAACCAACTGCTTTTTTCAAAGCACAAATCCTCTTGTTCCTTCCTTTCTGCACAGCTATCTTGTTTGTTTGTCCACACTTTTTATTTAATTTGTGCATCAGTCCACTCCTTATTGCTGCCTGCCATACCTGGCTGAGATTACTGCAGGGAGATAGTAATTGAAGGACAGTTCCTTTTTTTTTTTTTTGTGGGAGATTAAGATTGGCATTTCTGCTAGAGTGCCATCCCTGTCTGTGTCATCTCTCACTCAGTGGGCCATAGAAAGCCTATTTATTTTTTTGCTTGATTTGGGTTCTAAAATTTACCTGAAAAAATCACTACATCAATCAGTGGGAGATTAATATTGGCCTTTGGGCTTGTGTGCCAGTCCTAAGCGTGCCATCTCTCTCTCTCAGATAGTGGGCCATAGAAAGCCTATTTATTATTTTTTTTATTGGGTTTATAAATTTTCCCTGGAAAAAAAAAAAAAAATGGGAGATTAATATTGGCCTCTGGGCTTGTGTGCCAGTCCTGAGCGTGCCATCTCTCTCACAAATAGTGGGCCATAGAAAGCCTATTTATTTTTTTGGTTGATTTGGGTTCTAAATTCTACCTGAAAAAATCAATAAATCAATCAGTGGGAGATAAATATTGGCCTCTGGGCTTGTGTGCCACTCCTGACTCCTGTGTGTGCCATCTCTCACTCAGTGGGCCATATAAAGCCTATTAATTTTTTTGCTTGATTTGGGTTCTAAATTCTACCTGAAAAAATCAATAAATCAATCAGTGGGAGATTAATATTGGCCTTTGGGCTTGTGTGCCAGTCCTAAGCGTGCCATCTCTCTCTCTCAGATAGTGGGCCATAGAAAGCCTATTTATTATTTTTTTTATTGGGTTTATAAATTTTCCCTGGAAAAAAAAAAAAAAATGGGAGATTAATATTGGCCTCTGGGCTTGTGTGCCAGTCCTGAGCGTGCCATCTCTCTCACAAATAGTGGGCCATAGAAAGCCTATTTATTTTTTTGGTTGATTTGGGTTCTAAATTCTACCTGAAAAAATCAATAAATCAATCAGTGGGAGATAAATATTGGCCTCTGGGCTTGTGTGCCACTCCTGACTCCTGTGTGTGCCATCTCTCACTCAGTGGGCCATATAAAGCCTATTAATTTTTTTGCTTGATTTGGGTTCTAAATTCTACCTGAAAAAATCAATAAATCAATCAGTGGGAGATTAATATTGGCCTTTGGGCTTGTGTGCCAGTCCTAAGCGTGCCATCTCTCTCTCTCAGATAGTGGGCCATAGAAAGCCTATTTATTATTTTTTTTATTGGGTTTATAAATTTTCCCTGGAAAAAAAAAAAAAATGGGAGATTAATATTGGCCTCTGGGCTTGTGTGCCAGTCCTGAGCGTGCCATCTCTCTCACAAATAGTGGGCCATAGAAAGCCTATTTATTTTTTTGGTTGATTTGGGTTCTAAATTCTACCTGAAAAAATCAATAAATCAATCAGTGGGAGATAAATATTGGCCTCTGGGCTTGTGTGCCACTCCTGACTCCTGTGTGCGTCATCTCTCACTCAGTGGGCCCTAGAAAGCCTATTTTTTGTTTTATTTGTTTTCTAAATTCTCCCTGAAAAAATCATTTTATTTTATTTGGTTTCTAAATTATTCCTGAAAAAATCATTTTTTTTGTATTTTTTTTTTTCTAAAGTCTCCCTGAAAAAAAAAAAAAAAATCAAATCAGTGGGAGATTAATATTGCCCTTTCTGCTTGTGTGCCAGTCTTGACTCCTGGGTGTGCCATCTCTCTCTCTCTCTCTCCAATTGTGGGCCATAGAAAGCCTATTAATTTTTTTGCTTGATTTGGGTTCCAAAATCTACCTGAAAAAATCACTAAATCAATCAGTGGGAGATAAATATTGGCCTCTGGGCTTGTGTGCCACTCCTGACTCCTGTGTGCGTCCTCTCTCACTCAGTGGGCCCTACAAAGCCTATTTTTTTTTTATTTGTTTTCTAAATTCTCCCTGAAACAATCATTTTATTTTATTTTGTTTCTAAATTCTTCCTGAAAAATTCATTTTTTTGTATTTTTTTTTCTAAAGTCTCCCTGAAAAAAAAAAAAAAAATCAAATCAGTGGGAGATTAATATTGCCCTTTCTGCTTGTGTGCCAGTCTTGACTCCTGGGTGTGCCATCTCTCTCTCTCTCTCTCTCCAATTGTGGGCCATAGAAAGCCTATTTATTTTTTTGCTTGATTTGGGTTCCAAAATCTACCTGAAAAAATCACTAAATCAATCAGTGGGAGATAAATATTGGCCTCTGGGCTTGTGTGCCACTCCTGACTCCTGTGTGCGTCATCTCTCACTCAGTGGGCCCTAGAAAGCCTATTTTTTGTTTTATTTGTTTTCTAAATTCTCCCTGAAAAAATCATTTTATTTTATTTGGTTTCTAAATTATTCCTGAAAAAATCATTTTTTTTGTATTTTTTTTTTCTAAAGTCTCCCTGAAAAAAAAAAAAAAAATCAAATCAGTGGGAGATTAATATTGCCCTTTCTGCTTGTGTGCCAGTCTTGACTCCTGGGTGTGCCATCTCTCTCTCTCCAATTGTGGGCCATAGAAAGCCTATTAATTTTTTTGCTTGATTTGGGTTCCAAAATCTACCTGAAAAAATCACTAAATCAATCAGTGGGAGATAAATATTGGCCTCTGGGCTTGTGTGCCACTCCTGACTCCTGTGTGCGTCCTCTCTCACTCAGTGGGCCCTACAAAGCCTATTTTTTTTTTATTTGTTTTCTAAATTCTCCCTGAAACAATCATTTTATTTTATTTTGTTTCTAAATTCTTCCTGAAAAATTCATTTTTTTGTATTTTTTTTTTCTAAAGTCTCCCTGAAAAAAAAAAAAAATCAAATCAGTGGGAGATTAATATTGCCCTTTCTGCTTGCGTGCCAGTCTTGACTCCTGGATGTGCCATCTCTCTCTCTCCAATTGTGGGCCATAGAAAGCCTATTAATTTTTTTGCTTGATTTGGGTTCCAAAATCTACCTGAAAAAATCACTAAATCAATCAGTGGGAGATAAATATTGGCCTCTGGGCTTGTGTGCCACTCCTGACTCCTGTGTGCGTCCTCTCTCACTCAGTGGGCCCTACAAAGCCTATTTTTTTTTTATTTGTTTTCTAAATTCTCCCTGAAACAATCATTTTATTTTATTTTGTTTCTAAATTCTTCCTGAAAAATTCATTTTTTTGTATTTTTTTTTTCTAAAGTCTCCCTGAAAAAAAAAAAAAAATCAAATCAGTGGGAGATTAATATTGCCGTTTCTGCTTGTGTGCCAGTCTTGACTCCTGGGTGTGCCATCTCTCTCTCTCTCTCTCCAATTGTGGGCCATAGAAAGCCTATTTATTTTTTTGCTTGATTTGGGTTCCAAAATCTACCTGAAAAAATCACTAAATCAATCAGTGGGAGATAAATATTGGCCTCTGGGCTTGTGTGCCACTCCTGACTCCTGTGTGCGTCCTCTCTCACTCAGTGGGCCATAGAAAGCCTATTTTTTTTTAATTTGTTTTCTAAATTCTCCCTGAAACAATCATTTCATTTTATTTGGTTTATAAATTCTTCCTTAAAAAATCATTTTTTTTTATTATTTTTTTTTTCTAAAGTCTCCGTTAAAAAAACAAAAACAAATCAGTGGGAGATTAATATTTACATTTGCGCTTCAGTGACAGTCCTGCGTGTGTGGCATCTCTCTCATTTGTTGCCACCAACAACAGAGTGTGTAACATTGTGCCTGATTTTCGTTGTGGTCTCACCCACCTGTAAAGGGGTAGCTAAATCATACTGAAGTTATAGCTCACCGTGTAAGTTGTGTGACAGCAACAAATACCGTTAGTTTGGTAACGTTTTTAAAAAAATGAGGAAGTCTGGTGGAAGAGGTCGTGGCCGGGGGCGTTCATTGTCAGCTGGTAATGAGGGTAGTGGTAGTGGTGGAGCATCAGGTGGTCGTAGGAAAAAAAATATTGCACCTAAGTCTGGAGCTGTGAAGCCAGGTTCGTCGTCTGGCTACACAAGGCCTCGAACGCTCCCTTTTCTGGGAGTAGGAAAACCGCTTTTAAAGCCGGAGCAGCAAGAGCAAGTTTTGGCTTATCTTGCTGACTCAGCCTCTAGCTCTTTTGCCTCCTCTCGTGAAACTGGTAAAAGTAAAAGCAGCGCGTCGTTAGTGGATGTTCACGGTCAGGGACAAGTCGCTTCCTTGTCCTCTTCAGCAAAAACAACAACAGAGAAGAATGCAGCAGGCGACACAACGGGTTACTCCATGGAGCTCTTTACACATACCGTCCCTGGCTTAGAAAGTGAAGCAGTTAACAGTCCATGCCCATTACAAGTTGAATCTGACATGGAGTGCACTGATGCACAGCCACAGCCAGACTACTATGCTGGTCCTTTGACTCAGACCACAACATTGCCCTCGCAGGGTGCTGATCAAGAATCAGACCCTGATGAGACTATGTTGCCCCATCACGAACGCTATACCACCGACCGACACAGTGACACAGACGAAGTTGCACACGAGCTACAAGAAGAGGTAATAGATGACCCAGTTCTTGACCCCGATTGGCAGCCATTGGGGGAACAGGGTGCAGGCGGCAGCAGTTCTGAAGCGGAGGAGGAGGGGCCGCAGCAGGCATCAACATCGCAACAGGTTCCATCTGCCGGGCCCGTATCTTGCCCAAAACGCGTGGCAAAGTCAAAACCTGTTGGAGGACAGCGTGGCCATCCGGTTAAAGCTCAGTCTGCAATGCTTGAAAAGGTATCCGATGCTAGAAAGAGTGCAGTCTGGCATTTTTTTAAACAACATCCAATTGATCAGCGCAAAGTCATCTGTCAAAAATGTTCAACTACCTTAAGCAGAGGGCAGAATCTGAAAAGTCTCAATACAAGTTGCATGCATAGACATTTAACCACCATGCATTTGCAAGCTTGGACTAACTACCAAACGTCCCTTAAGGTTGTAGCACCCTCGGCCAATGAAGCTAGTCATCAACGCAACATCCCTTCCGGCAGTGTAGGGCCACCATTTTCTGCACCACCTGCAGTATCTGTGCAGGTTTCTTTGCCAGGCCAAAGCAGTCAGGGTCAGGGAATCACCAGTTTCGTAGTAGGAAACACTGCATCTAGGGCACCGGCGGCAACAATACCATCTCCCACCGTCTCTCAGTCTGCCATTTCCACCGGCACCCCCGCTAGTTCCACGATCTCCAGCTCTCCAGTCCAGCTCACCCTACATGAGACTATGGTTAGAAAAAGGAAGTACTTAGCCTCGCATCCGCGTACACAGGGTTTGAACGCCCACATAGCTAGACTAATCTCGTTAGAGATGATGCCCTACCGGTTAGTTGAAAGCGAAGCTTTCAAAGCCCTGATGGACTACGCTGTACCACGCTACGAGCTACCCAGTCGATACTTTTTTTCCAGAAAAGCCATCCCAGCCCTCCACCAGCATGTTAAAGAGCGCATCGTCCATGCACTCAGGCAATCTGTGAGCACAAAGGTGCACCTGACAACAGATGCATGGACCAGTAGGCATGGCCAGGGACGTTACGTGTCCATCACGGCACACTGGGTAAATGTGGTGGATGCAGGGTCCACAGGGGACAGCAAGTTTGGGACAGTTCTGCCTAGCCCACAGTCTAGGAAACAGTTGGCTGTAGCCGTTTGCACCCCCTCCTCCTCCTCCTCGTCCTCCTGCAGAAGCGAGACCTCGTCCACAGACCGCAGTCGCACAACCACTCCATCCGCAGCTGCCACTGTTGCACACCAGGTCTCCCATTATGGGGCAGCTACTGGCAAACGTCAGCAGGCTGTATTGGCTATGAAGTGTTTGGGCGACAACAGACACACCGCTGAAGTTCTGTCCGAGTTCTTGCAGAAAGAAACGCAGTCGTGGCTGGGCACTGTAGATCTTGAGGCAGGCAAGGTAGTGAGTGATAACGGAAGGAATTTCATGGCTGCCATCTCCCTTTCCCAACTGAAACACATTCCTTGCCTGGCTCACACCTTAAACCTGGTGGTGCAGTGCTTCCTGAAAAGTTATCCGGGGTTATCCGACCTGCTCCTCAAAGTGCGTGGACTTTGCTCACATATCCGCCGTTCGCCCGTACACTCCAGCCGTATGCAGACCTATCAGCGTTCTTTGAACCTTCCCCAGCATCGCCTAATCATAGACGTTGCAACAAGGTGGAACTCAACACTGCACATGCTTCAGAGACTGTGTGAACAGAGGCGGGCTGTTATGTTTTTGTGGGAGGATACACATACACGGGCAGGCAGTAGGATGGCAGACATGGAGTTGTCAGGTGTGCAGTGGTCGAAGATTCAAGACATGTGTCAAGTCCTTCAGTGTTTTGAGGAATGCACACGGCTGGTTAGTGCAGACAACGCCATAATAAGCATGAGCATCCCCCTAATGCGTCTGCTGATGCAAAGTTTGACGCACATAAAGGATCAGGCGTCTGCAGCTGAGGAAGAGGAAAGCCTTGATGACAGTCAGCCATTGTCTGGCCAGGGCAGTGTACAGGACGAGGTAGCGGGCGAACAGGAGGAGGAGGACGAGGAGGATGATGGGGATGATTATATTTTTAATGAGGAAGCTTTTCCGGGGCCAGTGGAAATTGTTGGCGCGGCAAGGCCGGGTTCTGGTTTTTGGAGGGACACAAGTGACGTGGATTTGCCTGAAACTGCCCCTCAACCAAGCACAACCACAGATTTGAGAACTGGAACTTTGGGCCACATGGCGGATTATGCCTTACGTATCCTCAAAAGGGACACACGCATAACAAAAATGATGAACGATGACGATTACTGGTTGGCCTGCCTCCTTGATCCTCGCTATAAAGGCAAATTGCAAAATATAATGCCACATGAGAACTTGGAACTAATATTAGCAACCAAACAATCAACTCTTGTTGACCGTTTGCTTCTGGCATTCCCTGCACACAGCGCCCGTGATCGTTCTAACACGAGCTGCAGGGGCCAGCAGACCAGAGGTGTTAGAGGGGCAGAAATCAGAAGTGGCGTTGGCCAGAGGGGTTTTCTGACCAGGTTGTGGAGTGATTTTGCTATGACCGCAGACAGGACAGGTACTGCAGCATCAATTCAAAGTGACAGGAGACAACATTTGTCCAGTATGGTTACTAACTATTTTTCATCCCTTATCGACGTTCTCCCTCAACCGTCATTCCCATTTGATTACTGGGCATCAAAATTAGACACCTGGCCAGAATTGGCAGAATATGCATTGCAGGAGCTTGCTTGCCCGGCAGCTAGTGTCCTATCAGAAAGAGTATTCAGTGCTGCAGGTTCAATACTAACAGAAAAATGGACTCATCTGGCTACCCAAAATGTAGATGATCTAACCTTCATTAAAATGAACCACAACTGGATTTCGAAATCTTTTGCCCCACCTTGCCCGGCTGACACCTAGCTTTCCTATGTAAAGGTCTTGCCTGTGGACTAATCTGAACGACTTTTCCAATCTCGTAATTTGCAGCACCTGATTGTCCAGCATCCGACATGTTAACACCTCCCTAAATGGCCAAAGTCCCCACACGGGGCCGTGGTATCGCCACTTGGCGCCAGCACCCGTGAGAGTACTGTTTGTCTGAAGAGGTGGGTGTGCCCGCTTTTGGTCGACGGCACTGCCACTAGGTCCCTCATAGTACAATAAAGTGTCTGGCGGTGGTGGTGCGCACCCAACGTCAGACACACCGTTGTAATATGAGGGGCCCTGGGCCTGTACCGCCGGCCACAAGACAGTCCCCCCCCCAGGTCAAACAGTGCTCTACCACTTGCAAAATTTTCTCTCACAGCTCCACCAATGTTTAGTCTATGCGCTGACATCCTTCAATGCCTGGCACTGTCAATACCATTGTATTGAAATTTTTCTTATGTTAGGCCTTCGAAGCCTGTCTGCGGTCACTCCTTCCACTAGGCCTCCACTGACCTGTCTACTGCTGCCCGTGTTCCCCTGGAACCAATTTTAAATTGCCTACAGCCAGCCCAATTTATTATGTTAGGGCTTCGAAGCCTGTCTGCGGTCCCTCCTTCCACTAGGCCTCCACTGACCTGTCTACTGCCGCCCGTGTTCCCCTGGAACCAATTTTAAATTGCCTACAGCCCAATTTTTGTTATGTTAGGCCTTCGAAGCCTGTCTGCGGCCCGTTCTTTCCACTACTACTACACTGACCTGGCTACTGCCGCCCGTGTTCCCCTGGAGCCAATTTTAAATTGCCTACAGCCAGCCCAATTAATTATGTTAGGGCTTCGAAGCCTGTCTGCGGTCCCTCCTTCCACTAGGCCTCCACTGACCTGTCTACTGCTGCCCGTGTTCCCCAGGAACCAATTTTAAATTGCCTACAGCCAGCCCAATTTATTATGTTAGGGCTTCGAAGCCTGTCTGCGGTCCCTCCTTCCACTAGGCCTCCACTGACCTGTCTACTGCCGCCCGTGTTCCCCTGGAACCAATTTTAAATTGCCTACAGCCAGCCCAATTTATTATGTTAGGGCTTCGAAGCCTGTCTGCGGTCCCTCCTTCCACTAGGCCTCCACTGACCTGTCTACTGCTGCCCGGGTTCCCCTGTAACCAATTTTAAATTGCCTACAGCCAGCCCAATTTATTATGTTAGGGCTTCGAAGCCTGTCTGCGGTCCCTCCTTCCACTAGGCCTCCACTGACCTGTCTACTGCCGCCCGTGTTCCCCTGGAACCAATTTTAAATTGCCTACAGCCCAATTTTTGTTATGTTAGGCCTTCGAAGCCTGTCTGCGGCCCGTTCTTTCCACTACTACTACACTGACCTGGCTACTGCCGCCCGTGTTCCCCTGGAACCAATTTTAAATTGCCTACAGCCAGCCCAATTTATTATGTTAGGGCTTCGAAGCCTGTCTGCGGTCCCTCCTTCCACTAGGCCTCCACTGACCTGTCTACTGCTGCCCGTGCTCCCCTGGAACCAATTTTAAATTGCCTACAGCCAGCCCAATTTATTATGTTAGGCCTTCAAAGCCTGTCTGCGGTCCCTCCTTCCACTAGGCCTCCACTGACCTGTCTACTGCTGCCCGTGTACCCCTTGAACCAACATCAGAAAATATAAAAATAAGTATTTTGCTTATAAAAAAGAAAATACTGGAGAGATATCAAATGCAGACATTTTAACATTAAAAACAAACACATACAACAAAAATCTGGTACAGTACTAAAAATGGCCACCAGCTACAATAACTTTCTCCTGCAAGTAGTTAACTGAAAGTTTTTTTCAATTTAAAACACAGATATGGCATCCACCGAGTGTTGTCCTGTCGCGTCTTCTTTATATTATTGCCAAGAAGATGCAAAACAATGAAAATAATAAAATCATTATTTACCAAAAAAATAGAGTAAGTCAAAACCACATTGCAAATAAACATTCATTACAAATAAAGAAGCAGGGCGCGTCCGAGGGTGAGTATATACCTAATAAGAATATAATCACCCTCGGACGCGCCCTGCTTCTTTCCGACAGCCTTCCTTCCTAAGAATCAGCCCTTCCGTGGTGTAGAGAGAGGGTGTGTTACACTCCAAGGTGTTCCCCAGGTTGCCTTTCCTGAGCTTCGATCTTCATGCTCTCGTTTAGTAGTTGTCGGAAAGTAGGCTGCATTGGGCCTACAAATTGGGTATGGGGTGGAGAGAGATGGTGTGTTACACTCCAAGGTGTTCCCCAGGTTTCCTTGCCATTGCTTCGGTCTTCCGACTCTCGTTTAGTAGTTGTAGAAAACTACACTGCATTAGGCCTACAAAATGGGTATCGGGTGGAGAGAGATGGTGTGTTACACTCCAAGGTGTTCCCCAGGTTTCCTTGCCATTGCTTCGGTCTTCCGACTCTCGTTTAGTAGTTATAGAAAACAACACTGCATTAGGCCTACAAAATGGGTATCGGGTGGAGAGAGATGGTGTGTTACACTCCAAGGTGTTCCCCAGGTTTCCTTGCCATTGCTTCGGTCTTCCGACTCTCGTTTAGTAGTTGTAGAAAACTACACTGCATTAGGCCTACAAATTGGGTATCGGGTGGAGAGAGATGGTGTGTTACACTCCAAGGTGTTCCCCAGGTTTCCTTGCCATTGCTTCGGTCTTCCGACTCTCATTTAGTAGTTGTAGAAAACTACACTGCATTAGACCTACAAAATGGGTATCGGGTGGAGAGAGATGGTGTGTTACACTCCAAGGTGTTCCCCAGGTTTCCTTGCCATTGCTTCGGTCTTCCGACTCTCGTTTAGTAGTTGTAGAAAACTACACTGCATTAGGCCTACAAATTGGGTATCGGGTGGAGAGAGATGGTGTGTTACACTCCAAGGTGTTCCCCAGGTTTCCTTGCCATTGCTTCGGTCTTCTGACTCTCGTTTAGTAGTTGTAGAAAACTACACTGCATTAGGCCTACAAATTGGGCATCGGGTGGAGAGAGATGGTGTGTTACACTCCAAGGTGTTCCCCAGGTTTCCTTGCCATTGCTTCAGTCTTCCGACTCTCGTTTAGTAGTTGTAGAAAACTACACTGCATTAGGCCTACAAATTGGGTATCGGGTGGAGAGAGACGGTGTGTTACACTCCAAGGTGTTCCCCAGGTTTCCTTGCCATTGCTTCAGTCTTCCGACTCTCGTTTAGTAGTTGTAGAAAACTACACTGCATTAGGCCTACAAAATGGGTATCGGGTGGAGAGAGATGGTGTGTTACACTCCAAGGTGTTCCCCAGGTTTCCTTGCCATTGCTTCGGTCTTCCGACTCTCGTTTAGTAGTTGTATAAAACTACACTGCATTAGGCCTACAAATTGGGTATCGGGTGGAGAGAGATGGTGTGTTACACTCCAAGGTGTTCCCCAGGTTTCCTTGCCATTGCTTCGGTCTTCCGACTCTCGTTTAGTAGTTGTAGAAAACTACACTGCATTAGGCCTACAAATTGGGTATCGGGTGGAGAGAGATGGTGTGTTACACTCCAAGGTGTTCCCCAGGTTTCCTTGCCATTGCTTCGGTCTTCCGACTCTCGTTTAGTAGTTGTAGAAAACTACACTGCATTAGGCCTACAAAATGGGTATCGGGTGGAGAGAGATGGTGTGTTACACTCCAAGGTGTTCCCCAGGTTTCCTTGCCATTGCTTCGGTCTTCCGACTCTCGTTTAGTAGTTGTAGAAAACTACACTGAATTAGGCCTACAAATTGGGTATCGGGTGGAGAGAGATGGTGTGTTACACTCCAAGGTGCTCCCCAGGTTTCCTTGCCATTGCTTCGGTCTTCCGACTCTCGTTTAGTAGTTGTAGAAAACTACACTGCATTAGGCCTACAAAATGGGTATCGGGTGGAGAGAGATGGTGTGTTACACTCCAAGGTGTTCCCCAGGTTTCCTTGCCATTGCTTCGGTCTTCCGACTCTCGTTCAGTAGTTGTAGAAAACTACACTGCATTAGGCCTACAAAATGGGTATCGGGGGGAGAGAGATGGTGTGTTACACTCCAAGGTGTTCTCCAGGTTGCCTTTCCAGAGCTTCGATCTTAATGCTCTCGTTTAGTAGTTGTTGGAAACTACACTGCATTAGGCCTCCAAATTGGCTATGGGGTGGAGAGAGATGGTGTGTTACACTCCAAGGTGTTCTCCAGGTTTCCTCGCCATTGCTTCGATCTTCCGACTCTCGTTTAGTAGTTGTAGAAAACTACACTGCATTAGGCCTACAAAATGGGTATCGGGTGGAGAGAAATGGTGTGTTACACTCCAAGGTGTTCCCCAGGTTTCCTTGCCATTGCTTCGGTCTTCCGACTCTCGTTTAGTAGTTGTAGAAAACTACACTGCATTAGGCCTACAAAATGGGTATGGGGTGGAGAGAGATGGTGTGTTCCACTCCAAGGTGTTCTCCAGGTTGCCTTTCCTGAGCTTCTATCTTCAGGCTCTCGTTAAATTGTGGTTAAATGGAACAACTGCATTTGGCGTACTAGTTGGTTTGGGGCCTACTAACAGTGTCTGCCGCTCCTTGCTGTTCTCCAGGTTTCCTGTCCTGAAATTCCGTTTTCAGGCGCTCGTTAAGTAGTTGTTAATGTTAGACTGCATTTGGCCTACTAGTTGGGTTGGGGCCTACTATCGGTGTCTGCCACTCCTTGCTGTTCTCCTCCACTGAACAAAGCTGTGCCGCCTGTTTACTACAGTTGCCAATTTTGAACTGCATTTCGACTACTTACTGATTTGGGCCTACTCTCTGTGTCAGCCTCTCATTCCAGTTGTCCTCCACTGCAATGCCCCCTGGTTATTCCTGTGTTACCAATTTTGAACTGCATTTAGCCAACTTTATTCTTTGGGCCTATATCTGTGTTTCCTCCTCATCCTGCCCATTGCCCAGCCAGTGATAGATGAGTCTGCTGGTACATTGACCCATAACGCAACATTCCCCGTGCACGCTACACAACAACATTGTGACCCTGCTGAAAGTCAGGTTGCTCTTCCCGCATACCATACCACCTTACACGGGGACAAAGAGGAAGGTGCAGATGAAAGTGCAGGTTCCTTCATCAGGTGGGGGGAGGAATACTAGTTGGCGACGTCACTGGCACAGGGCCTCTCATAGTACGCAAAAGTGTTGCTGCCGGTGGGAGGCGCCCCCGCCGTGCAAACACACCGCTGTACTTTGAGGGGCCCTGTGCCAGTGCCAATGCCAACGAGTGGGCCCCCCCTGCTTGCTCAGGTTCACAGCACTTGCAAAGTTGAAATACTTACCTCTCCCTGCTCCACTGCCGTGACGTGGTCCAGATTTCCTGGGCCCACTAATTACTTGAACCAGCCCTACCCACCACAACTTTAGCCAAATGACCCCCAATTTCAAATGCCTTCCAATTATTATAAGGTAAATTACGCTTGACAAGCTTCATTAAGAAGAATGGATGGTTTTGACATTAAAATGGGCACTCTAGGTGTTTTCCTGGCCCCCACTCACTGCCGACTATGCTGCCCCATTGACTTGCATTGGGTTTCGTGTTTCGGTCGATCCCGCCTTTACGTCATAATCGGCCGATTTCACTCGACCCGACTTTTGAGATAGTCGGGTTTCGCGAAACCCGGCTCGACTCTAAAAGGTCAAGGTCGCTCAACTCTACTCACCACCTCTCCGGGGAGCCTTTTCCACTCATTGATCACCGTCACTGTCAATTTTTTAAAATATCTAATCTGTATCTTCTCTCTTTCAGTTTCATTACATTGCTCCCAACATTTCCATGTGCAAATGAGAAAAAGGATGATCCCCCTACATTGTGAAATCCCTTCAGATATTTGTGGACAGCTATTCTTAGCCTTCTTTTTTGCAAGCTAAGCATTCCCATATCCTTTAACCATTCCTCGTAGAATATACTTTGCAGTCCTCTCACCATCTTGGTAGCTCTTCTCCTCTTCTCTGGACTTGCTCTAGTTTTTCAATGAATTTTTTAGAATGTGGTGCCTGGAATAGGACACAGTATTCCAGATGAGGCTTGATCAAGGAGGAATAGAGGGGGATAATTACTTCATGTGATCTAGACTTTATGCTTCTATTAATACATCCTAGAACTTTGTTTGCCTTTTTTTGCTGCTGCATCACACTGTTGACTCATGTGAAGTATGTGATCTATTAATATACCCGTCTTTTTCACACGTGCTGTTTCTTAGTTCTATTCCTCCCATAGATGTAATTTTCATTTTTCTTGCCCAGATTGAATAAACTTGCATTTCTCCCTGTTAAGTACCATTGTATTAGTCATGGCCCATTGTTAAAGCTTATCTAGATCCTACTGCATCATCTGCAAATTTGATTAGTTTACCTTCAGTTCCCTAATGTAGATCATTTATAAAAATATTGAACAACACTGGGGCCAGGACTAGGGTTGAGCGACTTTTAGTATTTTAGGGTCGAGCCGGATTTCGCGAAACCCGACTATCTCAAAAGTCGAGTCGAGTGGAATCGGCCAATTATCATGAAAAGTCGGGGATCAACCGAAACACGAAACCCAATGCAAGTCAATGGGGGAGCATAGTCGGCAGTGAGTGGAGGCCAGGAAAACACCTACAGTGCCCATTTTAATGGCAAAAACATCCATTCTTGTTACTGAAGCTTGTCAATCTTAATTTACCTCATAATAATAGTTAGGCATTGAAAATTGGAGGTCATTTGGCTAAAGTTGTGGGGGGTAGGGCTGGTTCAAGTATTTAGTGGGCTCAGGTAATCTGGGCCACCTCAGGGCAGTGGAGCAGGGAGAGGGAAGTATTTAACCTTTACAAGTGCTGTGATCCTGAGCAAGCAGGGGGGCCCACTCGTTTGCACGGCGGGGGCGCCTCCCACCGGCAGCGACACTTTTTGCGTACTATGAGGGGCCCTGTGCCAGTGACGTCGCCAACGAGTATTCCCCCCCCCACCTGATGAAGGAACCTGCACTTTCATCTGCACCTTCCTCTTTGTCCCCGTGTAAGGTGTTATGGTATGCGGGAATGGGAACCTGACTTTCAGCAGGGTCACATTCTTGCTGTGTAGCATGCACGGGGAATGTAGCGTTCTGGGTCAATGTACCAGAAGACTCATCTATCACTGGCTGGGCAATGGGCAGGATGAGGAGGAAACAAAGATTTAGGCCCAAAGAATAAAGTGGGCTAAATGCAGTTCAAAATTGGTAACAGGACTAACCAGGGGGCATTGCTTTGTTCAGTGGAGTAGAACTGTAATGAGAGGCTGACACAGTGAGTAGGCCCAAATCAGTAAGTAGGCTAAATGCAGTTCAAAATTGGTAACAGTAGTAAACAGGTGGCACTGGTTTGCTCAGTGTAGGAGAACATCAAGGAGCGGCAGGCACCGTTGGTAGGACCAACAAAACAAGTAGGCCAAATGCAGTGTTATATTAAAAACAATTTAAGGAGAGCCTGAAGATAGAAGCTAGGGAAAGGCAACCTGGAGAACACCTTGGAGCGGAAGACACCATTTGTAGAACCCAGACCCAACTTGTAGGACTAATGCAGTGTTGTTTCAACAACTATTTAACGAGAGCCTGAAGATTAAAGCTCAGGAAAGGCAACCAGGAGAACACCTTGGAGCTGCAGACACTGGTAGTAGGCCCCAACCCAACTAGTAGCCCCACTGCAGTTGTTCCATTAAAAAACTATTTAACAAGAGCCTGAAGATTGAAGCTCAGGAAAGGCAACCTGGAGAACACCTTCGAGCGGCATACACCGTTAGTAGGCCCCAACCCAACTAGTAGGCCAAATGCAGTTGTTCCATTTAACAACTATTTAACAAGAGCCTGAAGATTGAAGCTCAGGAAAGGCAACCAGGAGAACACCTTGGAGTGGCAGACACTGGTAGTAGGCCCCAATCCAACTAGTAGCACCACCGCAGTTGTTCCATTAAAAAACTATTTAACAAGAGCCTGAAGATTGAAGCTCAAGAAAGGCAACCTGAAGAACACCTTGGATCGGCATACACCGTTAGTAGGCCCCAACCCAACTAGTAGGCCAAATGCAGTTGTTCCATTTAACAACTATTTAACAAGAGACTGAAGATTGAAGCTCAGGAAAGGCAACCAGGAGAACACCTTGGAGCGGTAGACACTGGTAGTAGACCCCAACCCAACTAGTAGCCCCACTGCAGTTGTTCCATTAAAAAACTATTTAACAAGAGCCTGAAGATTGAAGCTCAGGAAAGGCAACCTGGAGAACACCTTGGAGTGGAAGAATCAGTTTGTAGACCACAACGAAACTTGTGGCCCCAATGCAGTTTTATAATTCTGACAGGCTGAAAACCAGCCTTTTTTTTTTTTTTTTTTAGAGGAGAATAGCTGTATTAAGTGGCGCAGAGAGACACTGCTAGTAGGCCTTACACCACAAAGTTGGCTCACTGCAGGTTGAAAAAAAGGTACATGGGTAAACGGTCGCCATTGGTGTGCTCAGCGGAGGACAAATGGAAGGATGGACCGCAGACAAACTTAGTAGGCCTACAATAAAGAAAGTAGGCTCTATGCACTTTTAAATAGGTTCCAGGGGTACACAGGCAGCATTGGTGTGGTCAGCGGAGTACTATTGGAAGGAGGGACCGCAGACAGACTTAGTAGTCCTAAAATAAAAAAAATTAGGCTCAATGCAGTTCGAATTATCTTGCAGGGGTACACAGGCAGCATTGGTTTGTTCAGCGGAGGACGATTGGAAGGAGTGTCTGACACAGTTAGTACTCCCCAAAAATAAATAGATGTTAATGTCTCTCAAAGCAACTAAACCAAAAAAAAAGGGTGGCATACTTAGGTACAGGGGTGGGTTCCTCTGCTGAGTTTCAGACATAGTAATGTGGCGCCGCTAAGTATTTACTGGTGTCAATATAGGACACTGACCCTGACTATTTTAACTAGCATCATACATGTCAACAAATTGGTATTGTCAGTGCCAGGCATTGAAGGATGTCAGCGCATAGACTAAACATTGGTGGAGCTGTGAGAGATAATTTTGCAAGTGGTAGAGCACTGTTTGAGCTGGGGGGGAAACTCTCTTGTGGCCGGCGGTACAGGCCCAGGGCCCTTCATGTTAGAACGGTGTGTCTGACATTGGTTGCGCGCCACCACCGCCAGAGACACTTTATTGTACTATGAGGGACCCAGTGGCAGTGCCGTCAGCCAAAAGCGGGCACACCCACCTCTTCAGACAAACGGCACTCTCACGGGTGCTTGTGCCAAGTGGCAAGACCATGGCCCCGTGGGGGGAGTTAGCGCATTTAGGGAGGTGTAAACATGTCGTATGCTGGACAAACAGCTGCTGCAGATTAAGAGATTGGAACAGTCAGTAAGACCAGTCCACAAGCAAGACCTTTTTATAGGAAAGCTAGGTGTCAGCCGGGAAAGGTGGGGCAAAATAATTCGAAATCCATGAGTGGTTCATTTTAATGAAGGTTAGATCATCAACATTTTGGGGAGCCAGACGAGTGCTTTTTTCTGTCAATATTGAACCAGCAGCACTGAATACTCTTTCTGATAGCACACTAGCTGCTGGGCAAGCAAGCTCCTGCAATGCATATTCTGCCAATTCAGGCCAGGTGTCTATTTTGGATGCCCAGTAATCAAATGGGAATGACGGTTGAGGGAGAACATCAATAAGGGATGAAAAATAGTTATTAACCATACTGGACAAATGTTGTCTCCTGTCACTTTGAATTGATGCTGCAGTACCTGTCCTGTCTGCGGTCATTGCAAAATCACTCAACAACCTGGTCAGAAAACCCCTCTGTCCAACGCCACTTCTGATTTGTGCAACTCTAACACCTCTGCCCTGTTGCCCGATGCAGCTCGTGTGAGAACCATCACCGGCGCTGTGTGCTGGGAATGCCTGAATCAAACGGTCTATCAGAGTTGCTTGTTTGGTTGCTAATATTTGTTCGAGGTTCTCATGTGGCATGATATTTTGCAATTTGCCTTTATAGCAAGGATCAAGGAGGCAGGCTAACCAGTAATCGTCATCGGTCATCATTTTAATAATGTGTGGGTCCCTTTTGAGGATACGTAAGGCATAATCCGCCATGTGGGCCAAACTTCCAGTTGTCAAATCTGCGGTTGTGCTGGGTTGAGGGGCAGTTTCAGGCAAATCTACGTCACTTGTCTCCCTCAAAAAACCTGAACCTGGCCTTGCAACGCCACCAGTTTCTATTGGCCCCGGAGAAGCTTCCTCATTCAAAAAATACTCATCCCCATCATCCTCCTCGTCCTCCTTCTCTTCGCCCGCTACCTCGTCCTGTAGATTGCCCTGACCAGACAATGGCTGACTGTCATCAAGGCTTTCCTCTTCCTCGGCTGCAGACGCCTGCTCCTTTATGTGCGTCAAACTTTGAATCAGCAGACGCATTAGGGGGATGCTCATGCTTATTATGGCGTTGTCTGCACTAACCAGCCGTGTGCATTCCTCAAAACACTGAAGGACTTGACACAGGTCTTGTACCTTCGACCACTGCACACCTGACAACTCCATGTCTGCCATCCAACTGCCTGCCCGTGTATGTGTATCCTCCCACAAATACATAACAGCACGCCTCTGTTCGCACAGTCTCTGAAGCATGTGCAGTGTGTTGTTCCACCTTGTTGCAACGTCGATGATTAGGCGATGCTGAGGAAGGTTCAAAGACCGCTGATGGTTCTGCATACGGCTGGAGTGTACGGGCGAACGGCGGATATGCGTGCAAAGTGCGCACTTTGAGGAGCAGGTCGGGTAACCCCGGATAACTTTTCAAGAAGCACTGCACCACCAGGTTTAAGGTGTGAGCCAGACAAGGAATGTGTTTCAGTTGGGAAAGTGCTATGGCAGCCATAAAATTCCTTCCGTTATCACTCACTACCTTGCCTGCCTCAAGATGTACAGTGCCCAGCCATGACTGAGTTTCTTTCTGCAAGAACTCGGACATTACTTCCGCGGTGGGTCTGTTGTCGCCCAAACACTTAATTGCCAATACAGCCTGCTGACGCTTGCCACTAGCTGTCCCATAATGGGACACCTCGTGTGCAACAGTGGCAGCTGCGGATGGAGTGCTCGTGCGACTGTGGTCTGTGGATGAGCTCACGCTTCTGCAGGAGGATGAGGAGGATGAGGAGGAGGAGGAGGGGGGGCGAACGCCTACAGCCAACTGTTTCCTAGACCGTGGGCTAGGCAGAACTGTCCCAATATTGCTGTCCCCTGTGGACCCTGCATCCACCACATTAACCCAGTGTGCCGTGATGGACACGTAACGTCCCTGGCCATGCCTACTGGTCCATGCATCAATTGTCAGGTGCACCTTTGTACTCACAGATTGCCTGAGTGCATGGACGATGCGGTCTTTTACATGCTGGTGGAGGGCTGGGATGGCTTTTCTCGAAAAGAAGTGTCGACTGGGTAGCTCGTAGCGTGGTTCAGCGTAGTCCATCAGGGCTTTGAAGGCTTTGCTTTCAACTAACCGGTAGGGCATCATCTCTAATTAGATTAGTCTAGCAATGTGGGCGTTCAAACCCTGTGTACGCGGATGCAAGGATGAGTACTTCCTTTTCCTAACGAGAGTCTCATGTAGGGTGAGCTGGACTGGAGAGCTGCAGATAGTGGAACTAGCGGGGGTGCCGGTGGACATGGCAGACTGAGAGAGGGTTGGAGATGGTATCCTTGCTGGTGCCCTACATGCAGTGTTTCCTACTACGAAACTGGTGATTCCCTGACTGCTTTGACCTGGCGACGAAATCTGCACATTTACTGCAGTTGGTGCCGGAAATGGTGGGCTTACAGTGAGGGAAGGGATGTAGCGCTGCTGACTAGCTTCATTGGCCGAGGGTGCTACAACCTTAAGGGACGTTTGGTAGTGAGTCCAGGCTTGCAAATGCATGGTGGTTAAATGTCTACGCATGCAACTTGTATTTAACTTTTAAGATTCTGACCTCTGCTTAAGGTAGTTGAACATTTTTGACAGATGACTTTGCGCTGATCATTTGTATCTGGAAAATGCCAGACTGCACTCTTTCTACTATCGGATACCTTTTCAGGCATTGCAGACTGAGCTTCTTTAACCGGACGGCCACGCTGTCCTACAAGTGGTTTTGGTTTTGCCACGCGTTTTTGGCTAGATAAGGGCCTGGCAGATGGAACCTGTTGCAATGTTGATGCCTTCTGCGGCTCCTCCTCCTCCGCTTCAGAGCTACTGCCACCTGCACCCTGTTCCCCCAATGGCTGCCAATCGGGGTCAACAACTGGGTCATCTATGACCTCCTCTTCTATCTCATGTGCAACTTCGTTTGTGTCACCGTGTAAGCCGGTGGTATTGCGTTCGTGACGGGGCACCATAGTCTCATCAGGGTCTGATTCTGGATCAGTACACTGCGAGGGCAATGTTCTGGTCTGAGTCAAAGGAACAGCATAGTAATCTGGCTGTGGCTGTGCATCTGTGCACTCCATGTCCGATTCAACTTGTAATGGGCATGGCCTGTTAACTTTTTCACTTTCTAACCCAGGAACGGTATGTGTAAAGAGCTCCATGGAGTAACCCGTTGTGTCGCCTGACGCATCCTTCTCTGTTGTTCTTGGTGAAGAAGACAAGGAAGCAACTTGTCCCTGACCGTGAACATCCACTAACGACACGCTGCTTTTACATTTAGGAGTTTCAGAAGAGGAGGCGAAAGAGCTAGAGGCTGAGTCAGCAAGGAAAGCCAAAACTTGTTCTTGCTGCTCTGGCTTTAAAAGCGGTTTTCCTACTCCCAGAAAAGGGAGCGTTCGAGGCCTTGTGTAGCCAGATGACGAACCTGTCTCAACAACTCGAGACTTAGGTGCTATATTGCTTTTCCCACGACCACCTGATGCTCCACCACCACTACCATCATTACCAGCTGGCAATGACCGCCCACGGCCACGACCTCTTCCACCAGACTTCCTCATTGTTTGAAAAACATAACCAAACTAACGGTATTTGTTACTGTAAAATCAGTTACAAGGTGAACTCAAACTTCTGCTGGATTTATATATCCCTTTATAGGTGGGTGAGACTGCAGGGAAAATCAGGCCCAATGTATAACAGTACACAGCTTCAGTGGCAGACAGATATGCCACTAACAGGACTGACGCTGATGCAGACACTAACAATTAAAATCTCCCCCTTTTTATTTTTTCTGGGACAATATTGAAGAAATGTGGCCCACTCTTATACAGTATATGTTCTGTGGCACAAAATTAGAGACAGATGCCACACACAGCACTGGCACTGAAGCAGAAATGCCAATCTTAATCTCCCACTATTTTTTATTTTTCAGGGAGAATTTAAAAGAAATCTGGCCCAGTATTACACACTAGGTTTAATGTGGCACACAATTTGAGACAGGTGGCACACACAGGAGTGGCACTGAAGCAGAAATGCCAATCTTAATCTCCCACTACTTTTTTTTTCAGGAAGAATTTAAAAGAAATCTGGCCCAGTATTACACACTAGGTTTAATGTGGCACAAAATTTGAGACAGGTGGCACACACAGGAGTGCCACTGAAGCAGAAATGCCAATCGTAATCTCCCACTATTTTTATTTTTTCAGGGAGAATTGAAAAGAAATCTGGCCCAGTATTACACACTAGGTTTAATGTGGCACAAAATTTGAGACAGGTGGCACACACAGGAGTGGCACTGAAGCAGAAATGCCAATCTTAATCTCCCACTATTTTTTTTTCCAGGGAGAATTGAAAAGAAATCTGCCCCAGTATTACACACTAGGTTTAATGTGGCGCAAAATTTGAGACAGGTGGCTGTTGTGAATTCTGTGGCTGAATTCACTTCTGTGGTCACAAGTGGTATTGCAGTCTCTGGGCTTCCTCCCTCAGGTGTTTTGGTGAGCTCGTTGGCTGCCTTGCTATTTAGCTCCACCTGAGTCTGTCTTCCTTGCTCCTTGTCAATGTTCCAGTGTTGGATCTGAGCTACTGCATCTTTCCTTGGGCCTGCTGCTCTGCTAGATAAGTGCTTCTAGTTTGTTTTCTGTTTTTTCTGTCCAGCTTGCTATTAACTTTTGCTGGAAGCTCTGAGAAGCAAAGGAGTGCACCGCCGTGCTGTTAGTTCGGCACGGTGGGTCTTTTTGCCCCTTTGCGTGGTTTTCGTTTTAGGGTTTTTTGTAGACTGCATAGTTCTCTTTGCTATCCTCGCTCTGTCTAGAATATCGGGCCTCACTTTGCTGAATCTATTTCATTCCTACGTTTGTCTTTTCATCTTGCTAACAGTCATTATATGTGGGGGGCTGCCTATTCCTTTGGGGTATTTCTCTGAGGTAAGTCAGGCTTGTATTTCTATCTTCAGGCTAGTCAGCTCCTCAGGCGGTGTCGAGTTGCATAGGTAGTGATAGGCGCAATCCACTGCTGCTTATAGTTGTGTGAGGATAGATCAGGTACTGCAGTCTACAGAGATTCCACGTCTCAGAGCTCGTCCTATTGTTTTTGGTTATTGCCAGATCTCTGTATGTGCGCTGATTACTGCACGCTGTGTTGCCTGATTGCCAGCCATAACAGTACAAGGAGCCACACCAATGATTCCCAATAGAGGGAAAAAAGAAATCCTGACAGCATTTTTTTTTCTTAGCTCTGTCTTCAGTCTTTTTTTTCCCCTAGACATTAGAGTGCTTCAGGACACAGCTGTGGACATGGATATTCAGGCTCTGTGCTCCTCAATGGATAATCTCGTTGTAAATGTACAAAAGATTCAAGATACTATTGATCAGAAATCGATGCTAGAACCAAGAATTCCGATTCCTGATTTGTTTTTTGGTGACAGAACTAAGTTCCTGAGCTTCAGAAATAATTGTAAACTATTTTTGGCCTTGAAACCTCATTCTTCTGGTAATCCTATTCAACAGGTTTTGATTATTATTTCTTTTTTGCGCGGCGACCCACAGGACTGGGCGTTTTCTCTTGCACCAGGAGATTCTGCATTGAGTAATGTTGATGCATTTTTCCAGGCGCTGGGATTGCTTTACGATGAGCCTAATTCAGTGGATCAGGCTGAGAAAAATCTGCTGGCTTTATGCCAGGGTCAGGATGATGTAGAAGTATATTGTCAGAAATTTAGGAAATGGTCAGTACTCACTCTGTGGAATGAATCTGCACTAGCGGCTTTGTTCAGAAAGGGTCTCTCTGAAGCTCTTAAGGATGTAATGGTGGGATTTCCTATGCCTGCTGGTTTGAATGAGTCTATGTCCTTGGCCATTCAGATCGGTCGTCGCTTGCGCGAGCGTAAATCTGTGCACCATCTGGCGGTATTGTCTGAGAGTAAACCTGAGCCTATGCAGTGCAACAGGACTATGACTAAAGTAGAACGGCAAGAACACAGACGTCTGAACAGACTGTGTTTCTATTGTGGTGATTCTACTCATGCTATTTCTAATTGTCCTAAACGCACTAGGCGGTTCGATAGCTCTGCCGTTATTGGTACTGTACAGTCCAAATTCCTTTTGTCCATTACCTTAATGTGCTCTTTGTCATCGTATTCTGTCATGGCGTTTGTGGATTCAGGCGCTGCCCTGAATCTGATGGATTTGGATTATGCTAAACGTTGTGGATTTTTCTTGGAGCCTTTGCGGTGTCCTATTCCGTTGAGAGGAATTGATGCTACACCTTTGGCCAAGAATAAGCCTCAGTACTGGGCCCAGCTGACCATGTGCATTGCTCCTGCACATCAGGAAGTTATTCGCTTTCTGGTACTGCATAATTTGCATGATGTGGTCGTGTTGGGGTTGCCATGGCTACAAACCCATAATCCAGTATTGGATTGGAACTCTATGTCGGTAACCAGCTGGGGTTGTCAGGGAGTACATGGTGATGTTCCATTTTTGTCTATTTCGTCATCCATTCCTTCTGACATCCCAGAGTTCTTGTCGGACTTTCAGGATGTATTTGAAGAGTCCAAGTCTGATGCCCTACCTCCGCATAGGAATTGTGATTGTGCTATCGATTTGATTCCTGGTAGTAAATTCCCTAAGGGTCGTTTATTTAATTTGTCCGTACCTGAACACACCGCTATGCGCAGTTATGTGAAGGAGTCCCTGGAGAAGAGACATATTCGCCCATCGTCGTCACCATTGGGAGCAGGGTTCTTTTTTGTAGCCAAGAAGGATGGTTCGCTAAGACCGTGTATTGATTACCGCCTTCTTAATAAGATCACTGTTAAGTTTCAGTATCCCTTGCCATTGATTTCTGACTTGTTTGCTCGGATTAAGGGGGCTAGTTGGTTTACTAAGATTGATCTTCGTGGTGCGTATAATCTGGTGAGAATCAGGCAGGGAGATGAATGGAAAACGGCATTTAATACGCCCGAGGGTCATTTTGAGTATCTGGTGATGCCGTTCGGACTTGCCAATGCTCCATCTGTTTTTCAGTCTTTTATGCATGACATTTTCCGTGAGTATCTGGATAAATTCTTGATTGTTTACTTGGATGACATTTTGATCTTCTCAGATGATTGGGAGTCTCATGTGAAGCAAGTCAGAATGGTTTTCCAGGTACTGCGTGCTAATTCCTTGTTCGTGAAGGGATCAAAGTGTCTCTTCGGTGTGCAGAAAGTTTCATTTTTGGGGTTCATCTTTTCCCCTTCTACTATCGAGATGGATCCGGTTAAGGTTCAGGCCATCCAGGATTGGACTCAGCCGACATCTCTAAAAAGTCTGCAGAAATTCCTGGGCTTTGCTAATTTTTATCGTCGCTTCATCTGTAATTTTTCTAGCATTGCCAGACCATTGACCGATTTGACCAAGAAGGGTGCTGATTTGGTTAATTGGTCTTCTGCTGCCGTGGAAGCTTTTCAGGAGTTGAAGCGTCGTTTTTGCTGTGCCCCTGTGTTGTGTCAACCTGATGTTTCTCTTCCGTTCCAGGTCGAGGTTGATGCTTCTGAGATTGGTGCAGGGGCGGTTTTGTCACAGAGAGGTTCTGGTTGCTCAGTGTTCAAACCATGTGCTTTCTTTTCCAGGAAATTTTCTGCTGCTGAGCGTAATTATGATGTGGGCAACAGAGAGTTGCTGGCCATGAAGTGGGCATTCGAGGAGTGGCGTCATTGGCTTGAGGGTGCTAAGCATCGCGTGGTGGTTTTGACTGATCATAAGAACCTTACTTATCTTGAGTCTGCCAAGCGCTTGAATCCTAGACAGGCCCGTTGGTCGTTATTTTTTGCTCGTTTTGATTTTGTGATTTCATACCTTCCGGGCTCTAAAAATGTGAAGGCGGATGCTCTGTCTAGGAGTTTTGTGCCCGACTCTCCGGGGTTATCTGAGCCGGCGAGTATCCTCAAGGAAGGAGTCATTGTGTCTGCCATCTCCCCTGATTTGCGGAGAGTGTTGCAGAAATTTCAGGCTAATAAACCTGATCGTTGTCCGGCCGAGAAACTGTTCGTCCCTGATAGGTGGACTAGTAAAGTTATCTCTGAACTTCATTGTTCGGTGCTGGCCGGTCATCCAGGAATCTTTGGTACCAGGGAGTTGGTTGCTAGATCCTTCTGGTGGCCATCTCTGTCGCGGGATGTGCGTGCTTTTGTGCAGTCCTGTGGAATTTGTGCTAGGGCTAAGCCCTGCTGTTCACGTGCCAGTGGGTTGCTTTTGCCCTTGCCGGTCCCGAAGAGGCCTTGGACACATATTTCGATGGATTTCATTTCTGACCTTCCCGTTTCTCAAAAAATGTCGGTCATTTGGGTGGTCTGTGATCGCTTTTCCAAAATGGTCCATCTGGTGCCCTTGGTTAAATTGCCTTCCTCCTCTGATTTGGTGCCTTTGTTCTTCCAGCATGTGGTTCGTTTACATGGCATTCCTGAGAATATTGTTTCTGACAGAGGTTCCCAGTTTGTCTCGAGGTTCTGGCGAGCCTTTTGTGGTAGGATGGGCATTGACCTATCTTTCTCCTCGGCCTTCCATCCTCAGACTAATGGCCAGACCGAACGAACCAATCAGACCTTGGAAACATATCTGAGATGTTTTGTTTCCGCTGACCAGGATGATTGGGTGTCATTTTTGCCGTTGGCTGAGTTCGCCCTTAATAATCGGGCCAGCTCGGCTACCTTGGTCTCTCCATTTTTCTGCAATTCTGGGTTCCATCCTCGTTTCTCTTCAGGACAGGTTGAGTCTTCGGACTGTCCTGGTGTGGATTCTGTGGTGGACAGGTTGCAGCAGATCTGGACTCAGGTAGTGGACAATTTGACCTTGTCCCAGGAGAAGGCTCAGCTTTTCGCTAATCGCAGACGCCGTGTGGGACCCCGACTTCGTGTTGGGGATCTGGTTTGGTTATCTTCTCGTCATATTCCTATGAAGGTTTCCTCTCCTAAATTTAAACCTCGTTTTATTGGTCCGTATAGGATTTCTGAGATTCTCAATCCGGTGTCTTTTCGTCTGATCCTCCCAGACTCCTTTTCCATACATAATGTATTCCATAGGTCGTTGTTGAGGAGATACGTGGCACCTATGGTTCCATCTGTGGAGCCTCCTGCCCCTGTTTTGGTGGAGGGGGAATTGGAGTATATTGTGGAGAAGATTTTGGATTCTCGTGTCTCTAGACGGAAACTCCAGTATCTGGTCAAATGGAAGGGTTATGCTCAGGAAGATAATTCCTGGGTTTTTGCCTCTGATGTCCATGCCCCAGATCTTGTTCGTGCCTTTCATGTGGCTCATCCTGGTCGGCCTGGGGGTTCTGGTGAGGGTTCGGTGACCCCTCCTCAAGGGGGGGGTACTGTTGTGAATTCTGTGGCTGAATTCACTTCTGTGGTCACAAGTGGTATTGCAGTCTCTGGGCTTCCTCCCTCAGGTGTTTTGGTGAGCTCGTTGGCTGCCTTGCTATTTAGCTCCACCTGAGTCTGTCTTCCTTGCTCCTTGTCAATGTTCCAGTGTTGGATCTGAGCTACTGCATCTTTCCTTGGGCCTGCTGCTCTGCTAGATAAGTGCTTCTAGTTTGTTTTCTGTTTTTTCTGTCCAGCTTGCTATTAACTTTTGCTGGAAGCTCTGAGAAGCAAAGGAGTGCACCGCCGTGCTGTTAGTTCGGCACGGTGGGTCTTTTTGCCCCTTTGCGTGGTTTTCGTTTTATGGTTTTTTGTAGACTGCATAGTTCTCTTTGCTATCCTCGCTCTGTCTAGAATATCGGGCCTCACTTTGTAGAATCTATTTCATTCCTACGTTTGTCTTTTCATCTAGCTAACAGTCATTATATGTGGGGGGCTGCCTATTCCTTTGGGGTATTTCTCTGAGGTAAGTCAGGCTTGTATTTCTATCTTCAGGCTAGTCAGCTCCTCAGGCGGTGTCGAGTTGCATAGGTAGTGATAGGCGCAATCCACTGCTGCTTATAGTTGTGTGAGGATAGATCAGGTACTGCAGTCTACAGAGATTCCACGTCTCAGAGCTCGTCCTATTGTTTTTGGTTATTGCCAGATCTCTGTATGTGCGCTGATTACTGCACGCTGTGTTGCCTGATTGCCAGCCATAACAGGTGGCACACACAGCACTGGCAATGAGGCAGAAATGCCAATCTTAATCTCCCACTATTTTTATTTTTTCAGGGAGAATTGAAAAGAAATCTGGCCCAGTATTACACACTAAGTTTAATGTGGCGCAAAATTTGAGACAGGTGGCACACACAGCACTGGCAATAAAGCAGAACTGCCAATCTTAATCTCCCACTATTTTTTTTTTTCAGGGAAAATTTAAAATAAATCTGGCCCAGTATTACACACTACGTTTAATGTGGCACAAAATTTGAGACAGATGCCACACACAGGAGTGCCACTGAAGCAGAAATGCCAATCTTAATGTCCCACTATTTTTATTTTTTCAGGGAGAATTGAAATTAAATCTGGCCCAGTATTACACACTAGGTTTAATGTGGCACAAAATTTGAGACAGGTGGCACACACAGCACTGGCAATGAGGCAGAAATGCCAATCTTAATCTCCCACTGTTTTTCTTTTTTCAGGGAGAATTGAAAAGAAATCTGGCCCAGTATTACACACTAGGTTTAATGTGGCGCAAAATTTGAGACAGGTGGCACACACAGCACTGGCATTGAGGCAGAAATGCCAATCTTAATCTCCCACTATTTTTATTTTTTCAGGGAGAATTGAAAAGAAATCTGGCCCAGTATTGCACACTAGGTTTAATGTGGCACAAAATTTGAGACAGGTGGCACACACAGCACTGGCAATGAAGCAGAACTGCCAATCTTAATCACCCACTATTTTTTTTTCAGGGAGAATTTAAAATAAATCTGGCCCAGTATTACACACTAGGTTTAATGTGGCCCAAAATTTGAGACAGGTGGCACACACAGGAGTGGCACTGAAGCAGAAATGCCAATCTTAATCTCCCACTACTTTTTTTTTTTTCAGGGAGAATTTCAAATAAATCTGGCCCAGTATTACACACTAGGTTTAATGTGGCACACAATTTGAGACAGATGCCACACACAGGAGTGCCACTGAAGCAGAAATGCCAATCTTAATTTCCCACTATTTTTTTTTCAGGGAGAATTGAAAATAAATCTGGCACAGTATTACACACTAGGTTTAATGTGGCACAAAATTTGAGACAGGTGGCACACACAGGAGTGCCACTGAAGCAGAAATGCCAATCTTAATCTCCCACTATTTTTATTTTTTTCAGGGAGAATTGAAAAGAAATTTGGCCCAGTATTACACACTAGGTTTAATGTGGCACACAATTTGAGACAGATGCCACACACAGGAGTGCCACTGAAGCAGAAATGCCAATCTTAATGTCCCACTATTTTTATTTTTTCAGGGAGAATTGAAATTAAATCTGGCCCAGTATTACACACTAGGATTAATGTGGCACAAAATTTGAGACAGGTGGCACACACAGGAGTGCCACTGAAGCAGAAATGCCAATCTTAATCTCCCACTACTTTTTTTTTTCAGGGAGAATTTAAAATAAATCTGGCCCAGTATTACACACTAGGTTTAATGTGGCACAAAATTTGAGACAGGTGGCACACACAGGAGTGGCACTGAAGCAGAAATGCCAATCTTAATCTCCCACTACTTTTTTTTTTTCAGGGAGAATTTAAAAGAAATCTGGCCCAGTATTACACACTAGGTTTAATGTGGCACAAAATTTGAGACAGGTAGCACACACAGGAGTGGCACTGAAGCAGAAATGCCAATCTTAATCTCCCACTTTTTTTTTTCCATGGAGAATTGAAAAGAAATCTGCCCCAGTATTACACACTAGGTTTAATGTGGCGCAAAATTTGAGACAGGTGGCACACACAGGAGTGCCACTGAAGCAGAAATGCCAATCTTAATCTCCCACTATTTTTATTTTTTCAGGGAGAATTGAAAATAAATCTGGCCCAGTATTACACACTAGGTTTAATGTGGCACAAAATTTGAGACAGGTGGCACACACAGGAGTGGCACTGAAGCAGAAATGCCAATCTTAATCTCCCACTACTTTTTTTTTTTCAGGGAGAATTTAAAAGAAATCTGGCCCAGTATTACACACTAGGTTTAATGTGGCACAAAATTTGAAACAGGTGGCACACACAGGAGTGCCACTGAAGCAGAAATGCCAATCTTAATCTCCCACTATTTTTTATTTTTTCAGGGAGAATTGAAAAGAAATCTGGCCCAGTATTACACACTAGGTTTAATGTGGCACAAAATTTGAGACAGGTAGCACACACAGGAGTGGCATTGAAGCAGAAATGCCAATCTTAATCTCCCACTTTTTTTTTTTCCAGGGAGAATTGAAAAGAAATCTGCCCCAGTATTACACACTAGGTTTAATGTGGCGCAAAATTTGAGACAGGTGGCACACACAGCACTGGCAATGAGGCAGAAATGCCAATCTTAATCTCCCACTATTTTTATTTTTTCAGGGAGAATTGAAAAGAAATCTGGCCCAGTATTGCACACTAGGTTTAATGTGGCACAAAATTTGAGACAGGTGGCACACACAGCACTGGCAATGAAGCAGAAATGCCAATCTTAATCTCCCACTATTTTTTTTTTCAGGGAGAATTTAAAAGAAATCTGGCCCAGTATTACACACTAGGATTAATGTGGCACAAAATTTTAGACAGGTGGCACACACAGGATTGGCACTGAAGCAGAAATGCCAATCTTAATCTCCCACTACTTTTTTTTTTTCAGGGAGAATTTAAAAGAAATCTTGCCCAGTATTACACACTAGGTTTAATGTGGCACACAATTTGAGACAGATGCCACACACAGGAGTGCCACTGAAACAGAAATGCCTATCTTAATCTCCCACTATTTTTATTTTTTCAGGGAGAATTGAAAAGAAATCTGGCACAGTATTACACACTAGGTTTAATGTGGAACAAAATTTGAGACAGGTGGCACACACAGGAGTGCCACTGAAGCAGAAATGCCAATCTTAATCTCCCACTATTTTTATTTTTTCAGGGAGAATTGAAAAGAAATCTGGCCCAGTATTACACACTAGGTTTAAGGTGGCACAAAATTTGAGACAGGTGGCACACACAGGAGTGCCACTGAAGCAGAAATGCCAATCTTAATCTCCCACTATTTTTATTTTTTCAGGGAGAATTGAAAAGAAATCTGGCCCAGTATTACACACTAGGTTTAATGTGGCACAAAATTTGAGACAGGTGGCACACACAGGAGTGCCACTGAAGCAGAAATGCCAATCTTAATCTCCCACTATTTTTATTTTTTCAGGGAGAATTGAAAAGAAATCTGGCCCAGTATTACACACTAGGTTTAATGTGGCACAAAATTTGAGACAGGTGGCACACAAAGCACTGGCACTGAGGCAAAATTGCCAATCTTAATCTCCCACTATTTTTTTTTTATTTATGGGAGAATTGGCAAGAAATCAGGCCCACTGTTAGACTGTATGTTTTCTGTGCCAGAAAATGAGACACAGATGCCACACACAGGACTGCCACTGATACAGATTTGCCAATTTTAATCTGCACCTTTTTTTTTTTTGTCCTTCAGGGAGACTAGTGAATAAATCTGGGCCACTGTATTAGAGTATATTTCCTGTGGCAGAAAGTGGCTTGAAGAGATATAACGAAACAAAAAAAAAAGGGACTGTCCTACAATTACAGGCAGGCAGCAATAACAAGGAGTGGACTGCTGCACAAAAAAGTCAAAAGTGTGGACAAACAAACAAGAAAGCTGTGCAGAAAGGAAGGAGCAACAAGATTTGTGCTTTGAAAAAAGCAGTTGGTTTGCACAGCGGTGTACAAACAGCAAAGCAATTATCAGGGAGCCTTCTAGGCAGCCCAATGAGCTACAGCGCTGAGGAAAAAAAAATGTAGCCTCCACTGTCCCTGCTAAGAAAAGGTGGTGTTGGATAGTGGAAATTGCTACAGCACAAGCGGTTTGGGGGTTAATGTACCCTGCCTAACGCTATCCATGCTTCTGATGAAGCGGCAGCAACCTCTCCCTATGCTCAGATCAGCAGCAGTAAGATGGCGGTCAGCGGGAACGCCCCTTTATAGCCCCTGTGACGCCGCAGAAAGCAAGCCAATCACTGCAATGCCCTTCTCTAAGATGGTGGGGACTGAGACCTATGTCATCACGCTGCCCACACTCTGCGTCCACCTTCATTGGCTGAGAAATGGCGCTTTTCGCATCATTGAAACGCGACTTTGGCGCGAAAGTTGCGTACCGCATGGCCGACCCCACACAGGGATCGAGTCGGGTTTCATGAAACCCGACTTTGCCAAAAGTCGGCGACTTATGAAAATGAACGACCCGTTTCGCTCAACCCTAGCCAGGACAGAACCTTGTGGTACTCATCTAACAGTGAGGTTTAAAAAAGTTTATAGCAAAAAATGCATAGAAATTATGTTTAAATACTCAATGGTTTTATGAGAAAACAAAAAAAATCTAAAGAAATAAAAAATATTCATAATAGTTTATTTATAATTGGTGCTGTGGAGCTATAATGCCTATAATATGATTTTTTTAAAATCCCACGATTGCTAATAATTAAAATAATAAATATTTCTAATAAACAAGTAAATAATAAAAAGTTAATACATAAAATAATATTAATAAATAAATACAAAATCATTAACTACCCCAAAATGATAACTTAAAAAGCAAAACAGGCAGGTGTGTTTCTATGTGTATGGATGACTGATGAAGAAATACCTTACTACAAAGCCTGAGTTAAAGTAGCACTCCTTTGAAGATTTTTATTTTCATAAACCCATGTATATGTGCATGTAATGTAGTGTTTACGTGTTTATATACTCAACTACCATGGAGTCATCTGGGTAATTTCACAATGCATCCTTGGAACGGAAGATGGCGGCAGCCGCACGCGCATCGCCGAAGCTTCGCTGGATTGGATCCCGGCGAGTGAGTATATAACTACTTTTAATTTTAATAATTTTTTTTAACAGGGATATGGTGCCCACACTGCTATATACTATGTGGGCTGTGTTATATACCGCGTGGCTGCTATATACTACCTGGCCAGTGTTAGATACTATGTGGGCTGTGTTATGTACTGCGTGGGCTGTGCTATATATTACGCGGCCAGTGTTATATACTGCGTGGGCTGTGTTATATATTACATGGCCAGTGTTATATACTGCGTGGCCTGTGTTATATACTACATCGCCTGTGTTATATACTGCATGGCTGCTATATACTGCGTGGGCTGTGTTATATAGTACAAGGGCTGTGTTATATACTGTTTGGGCTGTGTTATATACTGTGTGACCACTGTTATATATTGCATGGCCTGTATTAATGCATTCGGTATTCTACAATATGTATGCATGTATGTATATAGCAGTCACATATTATATAGCACCGGCCACGTAGTATTTGTCTGCTATATACTACATGGCTCCTATGTACTACGTGGCCTGTGCTATATACTATGTGGCTGCTATATACATACATACATACATATTCTAGAATACCCGATGCGTTAGAATCGGGCCACCATCTAGTATATATATATATATATATACTAGCTGTACTACCTGGCTTCGCCCGGGTTAATAACTGCTGTTAGCAAAATAGAATGTGTTAACAAAAATTAATTCTGCACACAAAAACCACAAAACAAATAGATAGAAATGTAATTATTAAAAGGAAAAAACTAAGCTAATAGAAGCATTTCACAACATATATTTCAACACCAGAGATATTCCACACATATTTAACTAAATAGGTCAAGTAATGTGAAATAATCTTCTACTACTTATTTGAGAGCCTTTTGATAAACGACATTCTTAGTTTTTCCTTGAGGTGCAAATATGAACAGATTTTTGGCTGTTTCAACTCTTGAACAGGCCACATAAAGTTGACCATGAGAAAAGCATATAGATTGTAAATCGATTCCAACTACTTTCAAGGACTGCCTTCCCTCTCCTCAGAAAGTTCATTGGCCCTTGAGGAAGCAGCTCTTGTTTTCATGTCTGCAAGCCTCTCTTTCCTCTCCTCTGAAAGTTCATTGGCCCTTGAGGAAGCAGCTCTTGTTTTCATGTCTGCAAACCTCGCTTCCCTCTCCTCAGAAAGTTAATTGGCCCGTGAGGAAGCAGCTCTTGTTCTCTTGTCTGTAAGTCTCGCTTCCCTCTGCTCAGAAAGTTCATTGGCTGTTGAGGAAGCAGCTGCTGTTCTCATGTGTGTCAGCCTTGTTTCTCGGTCTTCACATTTTTCATTGGCCCGTAATGCAGCTTTACTTTTCGCATCAGCTGTCATTCGTGCCATGGAATTCCTTTTCTTATGAGGCATTATTGTGGTAAAAATAGTCTGTAACAGGCAGTTTCTATATCCTCTCACATAGAGGTAATGTGACTGACATCAGCCTTTCCACCAACACACCATAACTGACATGCTATTACCTCACGCAAGTTTTGTTATACTGAGAATGTCCTTTGTTGCCTATATTAACCAATCAGAGCTCAGATTAATTAACTGTAGCAAAATAGAAGCTGAGCTGTGATTGGTTGCTATTGGCAGCCTAATAAATCCCCAGCCAACAGGAAGCCCTCCACACTGGCTGTGTATATTAGCTCACACATATACATAATAGACAGGTCATGTGACTGACAGCTGCCATATTTCCTATATGGTACATTTGTTGCTCTTGTAGTTTGTCTGCTTATTAATCAGATTTATATTTTTGAAGGATAATACCAGACTTGTGTGTGTTTTAGGGTGAGTTTCATGTGTCAAGTTGTGTGTGTTGAGTTGCATGTGGCGACATGCATGTAGCGACTTTTGTGAGATGAGTTTTGTGTGGCAACATGCGTGTAGCAACTTTTTGTGTGTCGGTGACAGGTTAGTGTAGCAAGTTGTGTGCAGCAAGTTTTGCGCATGGCGAGTTTTGCACGTGGCGAGTTTTATGTGTGGTGCGTTTTGATTATGTGCAAGTTTTGTGTGAGGCAACTTTTGCATGTGTTGCAACTTTTCTGCATGTTGCAATTTTTCCACGTGTGCAAGTTTTGCATGTGAGGCGAGTTTTGAGTGGCGACTTTTGTGTTTCGACTTTTATGTGGCGAGGTTGGTGTATGTGTGGTGAAATGTGTGCTGAGAGTGGTATATGTGTTCAAGCACGTGGTAGTGTGTGGAGCATGTTGTGTGTGTGTTCATATCCCCGTGTGTGGTGAGTATCCCACGTCGGGGCCCCACCTTAGCAACTGTATATGGTATATATTCTTTGGCGCCATCGCTCTCATTCTTTAAGTCCTCCTTGTTCACATCTGGCAGCTGTCAATTTGCCTCCAACACTTTTCCTTTCACTTTTTCCCCATTATGTAGATAGGGGCAAATTTATTTGGTGAATTGGAATACGCGGGGTTAAAATTTTGCCTCACAACATAGCCAATGATGCTCTCGGGGTCCAGATGTGTGACTGTGCAAAATTTTGTGGCTGTAGCTGCGACGGTGCAGATGCCAATCCCGGACACACGCACATACATACACACACACACACACACACACACACACACATTCAGCTTCATATATTTTATATATATATATATATATATATATATATATATATATATATATATATATTTAGAGGTGTGGTGGGCCCAAATAGAATTTTAGCTATGGGGCCCTGTGAATTCTATGTATGCCCCTGCATACAGGCCATTGATAATGAGGGCTATCTGACCTGTTGCTCAGAGTCCAAGACTTCGGGGGGGTTCCATTTCCAGATTTCCCTCATTATCAATGGCATACTGGGCAGGGAAGGGGCCCAGAAATATTTCTTGCACAGGGCCTCAAGCTGTCAGTGTCCGTCTCTGGCTGACTTCATAAATATAGTAAAGTAGATATCATTTATTAGTCACAAAATAGGTTACTAGCAATAATATAGACATAATAAAAAAAACAGAGGTAAATATAAAGGAGGAATTAATTGGGCAAAAAAATCACAGGTGTGCCATATGACTCAAAATATCATCACATAATTTGAAAAGTTTAAAAAGTGATTCGGTAACCTGGAAATTAGAATTACTAATCCTGCATGATATGCAAAACCCTCAGTTATGGAGAAAATAAATAAAGTGCATGTGCATCTAACAAGGCTCCTGTCACAGCTATCACATAATGTTTGCCAATCAGTCACATGAATTCAATCCCAGCATCTATATGTAAAAGTCACAGTTGGAGAAATTTACCCATAATAAAGTGCAAACTCCCAAGGGACCGCCCCGACGCGCGTTTCGTATTTGCTTTCTCACAGAGACCCCAGAGATTAAATCAAAATGTCCTTTGTGGATCCCCTATATTAAAAAAAAATGTAGGAGAGCTCGGTAGTCACTTGCCTAGGTGGAAAAAACTTTTTACAATGGAAAATTATCAATTACAAGACCCAAAAAGAGATAATAAAAGCATAATTCTATGAAATTGTTGACAGATATTTTAAAAAAACAATTATATCTTATGTGACACAAGAGACCGCCAGGGGATTCCTGAGACATTGACATTGTTTTTTTATACAATTTGTAATTCATGTCACTTAAAATGAGGAACATTCAATACACTGTATGTAGTGTAATATGATTTACTGAATTATTACTACATGTGCCATAGAATCCAGGAAGTTCTTAGATTACATCATAAGATGTCTTCAATTACATATTCCTATGTATGTTGATATATCGCATAGTAATTGTTACCGTAGAACTAACATGTAGCAAATAGCTTTGTGGCCAAGATAATGTCATCGGATAGCAAATAGATAGGAAACCTATATTATTTAAATAGTGTACGCATGTAAACCTAATGTTCATGGGAACCTATGGGTGATAATGCATGATTCTCTCCAGGAGTAACAGACTAGTGTTGAAATTATATACAGTATGTGAGCCATTTAATTCTAAAATATTTTAACCCCTTAGTGACCGAGCCAAATTTTTGAAATCTGACCAGTGTCACTTTATGTGGTAATAACTCTGCAACGCTTCAACAAATCCCAGTGATTTTGAGACTGTTTTTTCGTGACACATTATACTTTATGATAATGGTAAATTTTGTTCAACATTTTTTGTGTTTATTTATAAAAAATATCAAAAATTTGAGAAAAATGTTAAAAAATTAGCAATTTTCTAAATTTGAATGATTATCCCTTCAATCCAGATAGTCACACAACAGCAAACCATTAATAAATAACATTTCCCACATGTCTGCTTTACATCAGCACCATTTGTAAAATGTTATTTTATTGTGTTAGCAGTTTAGGAGGTTTAAAAATGTAGCAGCAATTTTTCATTTTTTCAAAGAAATTTACAAAATTTATTTTTTTAGGGACTTATCCATGTTTGAAGTGACTTTAGGGGTCCCATATATTGGGAAACCCACAAACGTGATACCATTTTAAAAACAGCACACCTAAACATATTGAAAACTGCTGTCAGGTAGTTTATTAACCCTTCAGGTGCTTTACAGGAATTAATGCAAAGTGGCATGACAGAAATGAAAATGTGTATTTTTACCACCTAAATGTTGGTAACTTCTAAACAGATTACTACAGCCGTCAGACTCTAAGGCCGCTATTTGGTCATGAATTGCCATGGCAAACATCAGGACCACACAATCATGATCTGAGGGCACCAATTGTGACAAAGAAGAAGCCCCCACACTCTGTTAACCATTTATAATGATGTAGTCACTATTGACAGCAGCATCTAAGGGGTTAAACAGATTTAGATGGTGTAAATACTGATCGTGGCTGGTACAGCAAGTTGTCAGCTATAGTGTACAACCAACAGATGCTGGATTGTCACTTGTATGAGGAGGCTATTCTCAAAACCTTGTTTTGACCCGATTATAAACTACTTATCAATGGAAAAAACCATTTTGCAAGATATGTTACTGATTTTTTTTTATTTATGTACCAATTCTTTTTTTTTTCAATACTGCTTGCCAAAACCCTAATTTCAACAATATTAGAAAATTAATGTTCAGCCAGGTAAATCATATGATTTAAATCTACTATATAAAGCTGAATGTGTGTGTGTATGTGTGTGTGTGTGTGTATGTCCGGGATTGGCATCTGCACCGTCGCAGCTACAGCCACAAAATTTTGCACAGTCACACGTCTGGACCCCGAGAGCGTCATAGGCTATATTGTGAGGCGAAATTTTAACCCCGCGCGTCCCAATTCACCAAACAATTTTGCCCCTATCTACATAATGGGGAAAAAAGTGAAAGGAAAAGTGTTGGAAGCGTCGCAGCTACAGCAACGAAATTTTGCACAGTCACACGTCTGGACCCTGAGAACATCATAGGCTACGTTGTGAGGTGAAATTTTAACCCCACGCTTTCCAATTCACCAAACAATTTTGCCCCTATCTACATAATGGGGAAAAAAGTGAAAGGAAAAGTGTTGGAGGCGTCGCAGCTACAGCCACAAAATTTTGCACAGTCACACGTCTGGACCCTGAGAGCGTCATAGGCTATGTTGTGAGGTGAAATTTTAACTCCGCGCTTTCCAATTCACCAAACAATTTTGCCCCTATCTACATAATGGGTAAAAAGTTAAATGAAAAGTGTTGGAGGCGTCGCAGCTACAGCCACAAAATTTTGCACAGTCACACGTCTGGACCCTGAGAGCGTCATAGGCTATATTGTGAGGCGAAATTTTAACCCCGCGCGTCCCAATTCACCAAACAATTTTGCCCCTATCCACATAATGGGGAAAAAAGTGAAAGGAAAAGTGTTGGAAGCGTCGCAGCTACAGCAACAAAATTTTGCACAGTCACACGTCTGGACCCTGAGAGCGTCATAGGCTACGTTGTGAGGTGAAATTTTAACCCCACGCTTTCCAATTCACCAAACAATTTTGCCCCTATCTACATAATGGGGAAAAAAGTGAAAGGAAAAGTGTTGGAAGCGTCGCAGCTAAAGAAACAAAATTTTGCACAGTCACACGTCTGGACCCTGAGAGCGTCATAGGCTACGTTGTGAGGTGAAATTTTAACCCCACGCTTTCCAATTCACCAAACAATTTTGCCCCTATCTACATAATGGGGAAAAGTGAAAGGAAAAGTGTTGGAGGCAAATTGACAGCTGCCAGATGTGAACAAGGGGGACTTAAAGAATGAGAGCGATGGCGCAAAAGAGTATATACCGATCAGTTGCTAAGGTGGGGCCCCGACATGAGATACTCACCACACATGGGGATATGAACACACACACAAAATGCGCCACACACTACCACGTGCTTGAACACATATACCACCCTCAGCACACATTTCACCACACATACACCAACCTCGCCACATAAAAGTCGAAACACAAAAGTCGCCGCTCAAAACTCGCCACGCGCAAAACTCGCCACATGCAAAAACTAGGCTCACGCAAAACTCGCCACAAGTGCAAAACTCACCTCATGGAAAACTCGCCACACGCAAAACTTGCACACGCGGAAAAATGGCCACATGCACAAAATTTGCAACACATGCAAAAGTTGCCTCACACATAACTTGCACATACTCAAAAGGCACCAGACATAAAACTCACCACGCGCAAAACTCGCCATGCGCAAAAATTGCTGCACACAACTTGCTACACTAACCTGTTACATGCAACTCGACACACAAAAAGTTGCTACACGCATGTTGCCACACAAAACTCATCTCACAAAAGTCGCTACATGCATGTCGCCACACGCAACTCAACACACACAACTTGACAAACGAAACTCGCCCTAAAACACACACAAGTCTGGTATTAGCCTTCAAAAATAAAATTCTGATTAATAAGCAGACAAACTACAAGAGCAACAAATGTACCATATAGGAAATACAGCAGCTGTCAGTCACATGACCTGTCTATTATGTGTATGTGTGAGCTAATATATACTGCCAGGGGGAGGGCTTCCTGTTGGCTGGGGATTTATCAGGCTGCCAATTTATCTTACAAATACTGAGGTAAAAATACTGAGCAAATAACGTGTTAACGAGGTCTAATACAGGAGATCACACAGGTATCTATAATATAACGCTGGGAGCGTCACTCTGTCCGAAGCCTTTATAGACTGCGCAGGCGCAAGTGCCGGCGCAGTCTGGGCCTCACAGAGTGACGCTCCCGGGAGATCGCGGTATGCGTTCACACTGAACGCACACCGCGATCTCCAACAGAGAAGCAGGGACTGCCAGGAGAGTGAGTATCGGCCATATTCACCTGTCCTCCGTTCCACCGCTGAGCGTCGCCATCTTCCTGGTCTTCGGCCTGTGACCTTCAGTTCAGAGGGCGCGATGACGCGCTTAATGCGCGCTGGCGCCACCCTCTGACTGAACAGTCACAGCCAGGAGACCGGGAAGATGGCGGCGCCCAGCAGTGGAATGGAGGACAGGTGAATATAGTAAGTGCTGGGGGGCCTGAGCTGGCGGCGATACCGACACCTGACCCCCACAGCGCGTCGGTGTCCCCGCCTGCTCAGGCCCCCGGATGGGTGCAGTGTTGTGAATTCTGTGGCTGAGTTCACTTCTGTGGTCACAAGTGGTATTGCAGTCTCTGGGCTTCCTCCCTCAGGTGTTTTGGTGAGCTCGTTGGCTGCCTTGCTGTTTAGCTCCACCTGAGTCTGTCTTCCTTGCTCCTTGTCAATGTTCCAGTGTTGGATCTGAGCTACTGCATCTTTCCTTGGGCCTGCTGCTCTGCTAGATAAGTGCTTCTAGTTTGTTTTCTGTTTTTTTCTGTCCAGCTTGCTATTGTCTTTTGCTGGAAGCTCTGAGAAGCAGAGGGGTGCACCGCCGTGCTGTTAGTTCGGCACGGTGGGTCTTTTTGCCCCTTTGCGTGGTTTTCGTTTTAGGGTTTTTTGTAGACTGCATAGTTCTCTTTGCTATCCTCGCTCTGTCTAGAATATCGGGCCTCACTTTGCTGAATCTATTTCATTCCTACGTTTGTCTTTTCATCTTGCTAACAGTCATTATATGTGGGGGGCTGCCTATTCCTTTGGGGGATTTCTCTGAGGTAAGTCAGGCTTGTATTTCTATCTTCAGGCTAGTCAGCTCCTCAGGCAGTGCAGAGTTGCATAGGTAGTTGTTAGGCGCAATCCACTGCTGCTTATAGTTGTGTGAGGATAGATCAGGTACTGCAGTCTACAGAGATTCCACGTCTCAGAGCTCGTCCTATTGTTTTTGGTTATTGCCAGATCTCTGTATGTGCGCTGATTACTGCACGCTGTGTTGCCTGATTGCCAGCCATAACAGTACAAGGAGCCAACCAATGATTTCCAATAGAGGGAAAAAAGAAATCCTGACATCATTTTTTTTTCTTAGCTCTGTCTTCAGTCTTTTTTTTCCCCTAGACATTAGAGTGCTTCAGGACACAGCTGTGGACATGGATATTCAGGCTCTGTGCTCCTCAATGGATAATCTCGTTGTAAATGTACAAAAGATTCAAGATACTATTGATCAGAAATCGATGCTAGAACCAAGAATTCCGATTCCTGATTTGTTTTTTGGTGACAGAACTAAGTTCCTGAGCTTCAGAAATAATTGTAAGCTACTTTTGGCCTTGAAACCTCATTCTTCTGGTAATCCTATTCAACAGGTTTTGATTATTATTTCTTTTTTGCGCGGCGACCCACAGGACTGGGCGTTTTCTCTTGCACCAGGAGATTCTGCATTGAGTAATGTTGATGCATTTTTCCTGGCGCTCGGATTGCTTTACGATGAGCCTAATTCAGTGGATCAGGCTGAGAAAAATCTGCTGGCTTTATGCCAGGGTCAGGATGATGTAGAAGTATATTGTCAGAAATTTAGGAAATGGTCAGTACTCACTCTGTGGAATGAATCTGCACTAGCGGCTTTGTTCAGAAAGGGTCTCTCTGAAGCTCTTAAGGATGTAATGGTGGGATTTCCTATGCCTGCTGGTTTGAATGAGTCTATGTCCTTGGCCATTCAGATCGGTCGTCGCTTGCGCGAGCGTAAATCTGTGCACCATCTGGCGGTATTGTCTGAGAGTAAGCCTGAGCCTATGCAGTGCGACAGGACTATGACTAAAGTAGAACGGCACGAACACAGACGTCTGAACAAACTGTGTTTCTATTGTGGTGATTCTACTCATGCTATTTCTAATTGTCCTAAACGCACTAGGCGGTTCGATAGCTCTGCCGTTATTGGTACTGTACAGTCCAAATTCCTTTTGTCCATTACCTTAATGTGCTCTTTGTCATCATATTCTGTCATGGCGTTTGTGGATTCAGGCGCTGCCCTGAATCTGATGGATTTGGATTATGCTAAACGTTGTGGATTTTTCTTGGAGCCTTTGCGGTGTCCTATTCCGTTGAGAGGAATTGATGCTACACCTTTGGCCAAGAATAAGCCTCAGTACTGGGCCCAGCTGACTATGTGCATGGCTCCTGCACATCAGGAAGTTATTCGCTTTTTGGTACTGCATAATTTGCATGATGTGGTCGTGTTGGGGTTGCCATGGCTACAAACCCATAATCCAGTATTGGATTGGAACTCTATGTCGGTAACCAGCTGGGGTTGTCAGGGAGTACATGGTGATGTTCCATTTTTGTCTATTTCGTCATCCATTCCTTCTGACATCCCAGAGTTCTTGTCGGACTTTCAGGATGTATTTGAAGAGTCCAAGTCTGATGCCCTACCTCCGCATAGGAATTGTGATTGTGCTATCGATTTGATTCCTGGTAGTAAATTCCCTAAGGGTCGTTTATTTAATTTGTCCGTACCTGAACACACCGCTATGCGCAGTTATGTGAAGGAGTCCCTGGAGAAGGGACATATTCGCCCATCGTCGTCACCATTGGGAGCAGGGTTCTTTTTTGTAGCCAAGAAGGATGGTTCGCTAAGACCGTGTATTGATTACCGCCTTCTTAATAAGATCACTGTTAAGTTTCAGTATCCCTTGCCATTGATTTCTGACTTGTTTGCTCGGATTAAGGGGGCTAGTTGGTTTACTAAGATTGATCTTCGTGGTGCGTATAATCTGGTGAGAATCAGGCAGGGAGATGAATGGAAAACGGCATTTAATACGCCCGAGGGTCATTTTGAGTATCTGGTGATGCCGTTCGGACTTGCCAATGCTCCATCTGTTTTTCAGTCTTTTATGCATGACATTTTCCGTGAGTATCTGGATAAATTCTTGATTGTTTACTTGGATGACATTTTGATCTTCTCAGATGATTGGGAGTCTCATGTGAAGCAAGTCAGAATGGTTTTCCAGGTACTGCGTGCTAATTCCTTGTTCGTGAAGGGATCAAAGTGTCTCTTCGGTGTGCAGAAAGTTTCATTTTTGGGGTTCATCTTTTCCCCTTCTACTATCGAGATGGATCCGGTTAAGGTTCAGGCCATCCAGGATTGGACTCAGCCGACATCTCTAAAAAGTCTGCAGAAATTCCTGGGCTTTGCTAATTTTTATCGTCGCTTCATCTGTAATTTTTCTAGCATTGCCAGACCATTGACCGATTTGACCAAGAAGGGTGCTGATTTGGTTAATTGGTCTTCTGCTGCCGTGGAAGCTTTTCAGGAGTTGAAGCATCGTTTTTGCTGTGCCCCTGTGTTGTGTCAACCTGATGTTTCTCTTCCGTTCCAGGTCGAGGTTGATGCTTCTGAGATTGGTGCAGGGGCGGTTTTGTCACAGAGAGGTTCTGGTTGCTCAGTGTTCAAACCATGTGCTTTCTTTTCCAGGAAATTTTCTGCTGCTGAGCGTAATTATGATGTGGGCAACCGAGAGTTGCTGGCCATGAAGTGGGCATTCGAGGAGTGGCGTCATTGGCTTGAGGGTGCTAAGCATCGCGTGGTGGTTTTGACTGATCATAAGAACCTTACTTATCTTGAGTCTGCCAAGCGCTTGAATCCTAGACAGGCCCGTTGGTCGTTATTTTTTGCTCGTTTTGATTTTGTGATTTCATACCTTCCGGGCTCTAAAAATGTGAAGGCGGATGCTCTGTCTAGGAGTTTTGTGCCCGACTCTCCGGGGTTATCTGAGCCGGCGAGTATCCTCAAGGAAGGAGTCATTGTGTCTGCCATCTCCCCTGATTTGCGGAGAGTGTTGCAGAAATTTCAGGCTAATAAACCTGATCGTTGTCCGGCCGAGAAACTGTTCGTCCCTGATAGGTGGACTAGTAAAGTTATCTCTGAACTTCATTGTTCGGTGCTGGCCGGTCATCCAGGAATCTTTGGTACCAGGGAGTTGGTTGCTAGATCCTTCTGGTGGCCATCTCTGTCACGGGATGTGCGTGCTTTTGTGCAGTCCTGTGGAATTTGTGCTAGGGCTAAGCCCTGCTGTTCACGTGCCAGTGGGTTGCTTTTGCCCTTGCCGGTCCCGAAGAGGCCTTGGACACATATTTCGATGGATTTCATTTCTGACCTTCCCGTTTCTCAAAAAATGTCGGTCATTTGGGTGGTCTGTGATCGCTTTTCTAAAATGGTCCATCTGGTGCCCTTGGTTAAATTGCCTTCCTCCTCTGATTTGGTGCCTTTGTTCTTCCAGCATGTGGTTCGTTTACATGGCATTCCTGAGAATATTGTTTCTGACAGAGGTTCCCAGTTTGTCTCGAGGTTCTGGCGAGCCTTTTGTGGTAGGATGGGCATTGACCTATCTTTCTCCTCGGCCTTCCATCCTCAGACTAATGGCCAGACCGAACGAACCAATCAGACCTTGGAAACATATCTGAGATGTTTTGTTTCCGCTGACCAGGATGATTGGGTGTCATTTTTGCCGTTGGCTGAGTTCGCCCTTAATAATCGGGCCAGCTCGGCTACCTTGGTCTCTCCATTTTTCTGCAATTCTGGGTTCCATCCTCGTTTCTCTTCAGGACAGGTTGAGTCTTCGGACTGTCCTGGTGTGGATTATGTGGTGGACAGGTTGCAGCAGATCTGGACTCAGGTAGTGGACAATTTGACCTTGTCCCAGGAGAAGGCTCAGCTTTTCGCTAATCGCAGACGCCGTGTGGGACCCCGACTTCGTGTTGGGGATCTGGTTTGGTTATCTTCTCGTCATATACCTATGAAGGTTTCCTCTCCTAAATTTAAACCTCGTTTTATTGGTCCATATAGGATTTCTGAGATTCTCAATCCGGTGTCTTTTCGTCTGACCCTCCCAGACTCCTTTTCCATACATAATGTATTCCATAGGTCGTTGTTGAGGAGATACGTGGCACCTATGGTTCCATCTGTGGAGCCTCCTGCCCCTGTTTTGGTGGAGGGGGAATTGGAGTATATTGTGGAGAAGATTTTGGATTCTCGTGTCTCTAGACGGAAACTCCAGTATCTGGTCAAATGGAAGGGTTATGCTCAGGAAGATAATTCCTGGGTTTTTGCCTCTGATGTCCATGCCCCAGATCTTGTTCGTGCCTTTCATGTGGCTCATCCTGGTCGGCCTGGGGGTTCTGGTGAGGGTTCGGTGACCCCTCCTCAAGGGGGGGGTACTGTTGTGAATTCTGTGGCTGAGTTCACTTCTGTGGTCACAAGTGGTATTGCAGTCTCTGGGCTTCCTCCCTCAGGTGTTTTGGTGAGCTCGTTGGCTGCCTTGCTGTTTAGCTCCACCTGAGTCTGTCTTCCTTGCTCCTTGTCAATGTTCCAGTGTTGGATCTGAGCTACTGCATCTTTCCTTGGGCCTGCTGCTCTGCTAGATAAGTGCTTCTAGTTTGTTTTCTGTTTTTTTCTGTCCAGCTTGCTATTGTCTTTTGCTGGAAGCTCTGAGAAGCAGAGGGGTGCACCGCCGTGCTGTTAGTTCGGCACGGTGGGTCTTTTTGCCCCTTTGCGTGGTTTTCGTTTTAGGGTTTTTTGTAGACTGCATAGTTCTCTTTGCTATCCTCGCTCTGTCTAGAATATCGGGCCTCACTTTGCTGAATCTATTTCATTCCTACGTTTGTCTTTTCATCTTGCTAACAGTCATTATATGTGGGGGGCTGCCTATTCCTTTGGGGGATTTCTCTGAGGTAAGTCAGGCTTGTATTTCTATCTTCAGGCTAGTCAGCTCCTCAGGCAGTGCAGAGTTGCATAGGTAGTTGTTAGGCGCAATCCACTGCTGCTTATAGTTGTGTGAGGATAGATCAGGTACTGCAGTCTACAGAGATTCCACGTCTCAGAGCTCGTCCTATTGTTTTTGGTTATTGCCAGATCTCTGTATGTGCGCTGATTACTGCACGCTGTGTTGCCTGATTGCCAGCCATAACAGTGCAGCACATGACAGGATGGGGATGCAGGATAAGTGCAGCACATGACAGGATGGGGACGCAGGATGGATGCAGCACATGACAGGATGGGGACGCAGGATGGGGACGCAGGATGGGTGCAGCACATACCAGGATGGGGACGCAGGATGGGTGCAGCACATGACAGGATGGGGGCGCAGGATGGGTGCAGCACATGACAGGATGGGGATGCAGGATGGGTGCAGCACATGACAGGATGGGGACGCAGGATGGGTGCAGCACATGACAGGATGGGGACGCAGGATGGGTGCAGCACATACCAGGATGGGGACGCAGGATGGGTGCAGCACATGACAGGATGGGGACGCAGGATGGGGACGTAGGATGGGTGCAGCACATACCAGGATGGGGACGCAGGATGGGTGCAGCACATGACAGGATGGGGATGCAGGATGGGTGCAGCACATACCAGGATGGGGACGCAGGATGGGTGCAGCACATGACAGGATGGGGACACAGGATGGGTGCAGCACATACCAGGATGGGGACGCAGGATTGGTGCAGCACATGACAGGATGGGGGCGCAGGATGCGTGCAGCACATGACAGGATGGGGACGCAGAATGGGTGCAGCACATGACAGGATGGGGATGCAGGATGGGGACGCAGGATGGGTGCAGCACATACCAGGATGGGGACGCAGGATGGGTGCAGCACATGACAGGATGGGGACGCAGGATGGAGCAGCACATACCAGGATGGAGACCATATACCAATATAAATGCTCGCCACCCGGGCGTAGAATGGGTTCAATAGCTAGTATACTATATACAGGGGAGATGACACACAGATATATACTATATACAGGAGAGATAGCACACAGGTATATACTATATAGAGGAGGAGATTACATACAGGTACATACTATATACAGGAGGAGATGACATACAGGTTTATACTAAATACAGGAGGAGATGACACACAGGTATATACTATATACAGTTGCAGATTACCTACAGGTATATACTATATACAGGAGGAGATGACATACAGGTATATACTATATATAGAAGGAGATGACATACAGGTATATACTATATATAGGAGGAGATGACATACAGGTATATACTATATATAGGAGGAGATGACATACAGGTATATACTATATATAGGAGGAGATGACATACAGGTATATACTATATACAGGGGAGATGACACACAGCAGGTATATACTATATACAGGGGAGATGACATACAGGTATATACTATATACAGGAGATGACATACAGGTGTATACTATATATAAGGGAGATGACAAACATGTATATACTGAGGTGAAAATGAAAGGTGTGAGGTGAAAATGAAAAGGTGTTAGTGCAAAATGAGAGGAGTGAGGGAAAATAGTGTAGTGATTGGAAAATGAAAGATGTGAGGTCGAAATGACAAGTGTTGGGGGGAATGAGAGGAGTGAGGGAGAAAATGAGAGGTGTGAGGGAGAAAATGAGAGATGTGAGGGGGAAAATGAGAGGCATGATGGGAAAATAAGAGAAGTGACGTGCTATAACTAACCACAGATATTTACTATGCCCAGGCAACGCCGGGCTCTTCAGCTAGTAGGTTTATAAAATGGATCACTATAATATGAGAATAAACAAGAGATGTAACTTGAGATGAAGAATGAAGCTTTGTGGATATTAGGCTAAAGAGACACGAATATACGTTATGCTCACAATGCCCACCGCCAGTCTCTGAACCTGAGCTAGCAGACTCATGATTGGCATGTATTCCCTACACATTAAAATATCAAAATAATTTGAATGAATTTTATCAGCAAGCATTCACTTGACCTTTATCCCTTAATTGATTTAGTTTTCAGCCACATTCATTGTTCACTGCATGTTTTTTTTTGTATCAATGATCTCTATCATTTTCCACTGGCTTCTTCATTTATCAAAGTTAGTGTGAAACTCAATCAAGTATCAAATTAGAGGCTGTAAGCAGCCCAAGCTCTAAATCTTTCAAATTAAATGGCTAGATTTAAAAACAATTCATGGATCGCAGATCCTTCATTCATTCTTAAATGTGATTAATTCAGATGCCATGAATTTCCAAAGATCAGCAAGAGATTTCATCATTGTCATAAGCAACAATCACGTGCTTGTAACTATAATTCATTTTACATCATATAACACACAGTTCAAATAAATAAATTAGCTGATGGAAAGGATATATGTAAAATGGTCAAAATAGCTAAAAGCCTCTACTTGCAGTGATGAATCTGTCATATATGTATGTGATATTTGAATACAATTTTACGGTATTTGTACAGTGGGGAAGAAAAGTAGTATTTAGTCAGCCACCAATTGTGCAAGTTCTCCCACTTAAAAAGATGAGAGAGGTAGAAGACAACTATGATAGTCACAATTGAGAAAACAATTCCAGACAATTACCTTGTCTGATTTGGCAAGATTTAGTTTTCAAATGATGGTGGAAAATAAGTATTTGGTCACCTGAAAACATTCAAGATTTCTGGCTCTCACAGACCTGTATCTTCTTCTTTAAGAGACTCCTCTGTCCTCCACTCATTACCTGTAGTAATGGCACCTATTTGAAGTTATCAGCATAAAAGACACCTGTCCTCAACCTCAAACAGTCACACTCAAAACTCCACTATGGTGTTAATCAACTGCCTATACTGAAGTCCAGAACCTCATTGTGCTAGTTCTTGTTGAAAATAGTCAACAAGCTCGTCACATTAGACATTTATCTAATATTTAAAGGGAATATGTCAATAGCTTTTCACTACTCTATTTGTGAGCAGCATGATACCTTGATTTCTTTTATGTATCACTTACTGGGCTGCTTGCTCTAGTTTTGATTAATAAATGCTTAATCTGCTGCTGATCTACCAGTTCTCTAAATGATGAGGTCTGTGTAATGTTCTGTGTAATGTTCTGTTTGTATATACTGGGGTAGGTGGACTCACTCAGCTGCTCACAGACGTAGACACAGGAATGTTTATTCTGCTGGTTAATTTAAATCACGGCATAAACCAATGCATGGTTCAACAAAATAAACATCCGACCACTCAGGGTACAATCTACAGAGTCCAGCACAGTTGCACAAAAAAAAGCTTCTCTGGAGCTTCTCTGCCTCCAGACCCACAGATATAAAAAAGTACTTAGTGACTGAACATTTAACTTGCCGAACCACACCCTTGGGGTGGAGATATGGTGAGTAGTTGTCCTACCCATCTCTTACAACTACTCACAATAAACCCAATTCTGTCACATATCCCCCATCTGCCCACAGCTGGGGGCTCTGGCACCTTCAGACTCCAGACAGGGAATTCTGGAGAGAGCATCGGCGTTACCATACAATTTCCCTGGTCAATGTTCTACATGGAAGCTAAAGTCCTACAGGCCTAAGAACCACCTAGTTACGCAGGCATTCTTACTCTTCTTTTCTCTTAACCATCTCAGAGGCACATGGTCCGACACTAGCTTAAACCTGCGGCCTAGTAGGTAATATTTCAATGTACCAACGACCCATTTGATTGCTAAGGACTCTCGACAATGGTATAATTTTTCTCACATGAAGAGAGCTTCGGACTCAAATACAGGATGGCATGTTCTTCACCATTTATCTCTTGAGACAACACAGCTCCCAACCCGACTTCTAAAGCATCCGTCTGGACCATGAATTATTTTCTGAAGTCCGGTGTGACCAGGGCTGGTTGTTTACATAGGGCCAGCTTCAGCTCTTGGAATGCCATTTCTGTTCAGCAGTCCATTTGGCCATAGTCAATTTGGTGCCTTTAAGTATATCCATAAGTGGTGTGGCAATCAAGGTGAAATTTGGGATAAACCGATGTTAATATCCCACAATACCAAAAAATGCTCTCACCTGCTCCTTAGAAAGTGATTGCAGCCATTTCTGGACTGCCTCAACCTTGTTTACTTGTGGCTTAATTTCACCTCTCCCGACAATGTAGCATAAGTACTAGACCTCTTCCTACATCATGGCACATTCTTTTGGCTTTATGGTAAACCCTGCTGTCATGATCGAGGTCAGGGTTTGCTTTTGGCTTTCCGACCTGGTCAGGCGGGGGGTTAATCTTCTCTGGCTTGACTTGTGACTTGTCAATGGCTTGACTTGTGACTTGCTCATCCGTCTTCCGTTCCTGTTTTGGATTGATCTTTCTGGCTCTGACCTTTGGTGTGTTTCTGGCTGTGCTTTCGTCTCCTCCTCTTGTTACCGCGCTCCTGATCGGCTTTTTGACCCCTGGCTTGCGTCAGACCTCGCTCCTGCCTGCCCCTCTGACACTGTGTTTCTGGCTGTTGCTGATGTGGCTTGTACGACCTCTCTCTACTGCCCCCTAGTGGTGTTTGCTCAGCTCTGTGGGTATTCACTTGAGGTGAGCTTTTGTTACATCCCTTCGTCACCCTCTGGTGGTTGTCCCTGTATTGCACCACATTATCACTGACCCATATTTAACCTAATGGAGGTCTTTTTTTTTCCCTCTGTGGCAAGGATCCACTCCGCACCTTGACGGATCAAATAGCCAGTCTTACACAAATGATGCAGAATTTGTCTGTAGAGCATAGGGCCTTGGTTACGTCCCACCAGTAAGTACAGAGAGAGCTGGCTGAGACAGTTAAGACTGCCCATGGTGCTGCCTCTGCATCTCTCAGTAAGGATGGTGATGTTACTGATGTTTCCTTGCATTCCTTTAACCTTTTGTTAAACTCCCTGACACCTTCTCTGATGAGTAGGAAAAGTTCCGTGTGTTCAGGGAAAGTTGTAAGTTGTTGTTTTCCCTTAGACCCCGATCTTCATGGATAAGAGTCAGCGGCTGAGAATTATCATATCTTTACTCAGGGAAGGTCCATAGTTTGGGGCCTTTTCTTTACCCCTGACCACCCCAGAGAAAGTGTCTGTGGATGAGTTTTCTTTGATGCCCTAGGACTAATTTATGATGAACCAGACCGGGTCAGATTGGCGGTGGACACGACCATAGGTCTCTCTCAGAGGAAGCTCTCTGCCTAGTGTTACTGCTCAGAATTTAGGCCATGGTTCCCCGAGGTGTCCTGGAATTACTCTGCTCTCAGGTGCCAATTTCGGAGGGGACTATCTGATCATCTAAAGGATGCTCTGGCCCTTCATCCACCACTCAGTTCCCTGGAGGAGGCAATGATGCAGGCTGTCCGTATGGATCAAAGACTACGGAAGAGAGGAGTCATGCAACAGGAAGACCACGTTGCTTCTGGCCAAGCCAGAGTTGGTGCCTCAAGCTGAACCCATGAAGGTGGGGGCCAACACCTTCAAGGAGAGGGAGAGGAGATGGGGATGGGAAGGCAAGCTCTGCTTTTACTGTGGTGCGAAGGGACATTGGAAGAAGGACTGTCCCGCTTGTCCTTTGACCTCCAAGGTGTCAGGAAATGCCTAAGTCTGGGTAACTGTTGAGGAGGTTACCCAGACTCTCAGGTACATTTTCCTGATTTCTTAAAGTACTGCTTAAAGTGGAAATTGGTGTTTGTAACTGTTTTACGCCCACTTCGGCTTTTGTGGACTGTGGGTCGTCGGTAAACCTGATTGACTCTAAATTGGTGGCCAATTGCAAGTCAGGGACAGTTAGGCTGGAAACCCCCATGAAAGTTGTGGCCATTGATTCTACACCCCTCACTAAGGGGGGTATCCATTTTGTCTCTGAAGTTGGGGGCTGTACACCAGGAGCAACTTCATGTTTTATTTTGGACAATCTTCCTGTGGGGCTGGTGTTGGGGTTTCACTGGTTGCAACTGTACAACCCGGTTATTGATTGGGATTCCTGGGATATTGTGAAATGGGCACCTAATTATTCCAATGATTGCTGTGTTTCTGTATCTGTGTCATCCATCAGTCTGGAGGGTATTCCAGAGTACCTGAAGGAGTTCGATGATGTTTACTCTGAAAAAGAGGCTGAGGTTTTACCGCCACACCACCCCTTTGATTGTAGTATTGACCTTGTTCCTAATGTTAAATTGCCCAAGGCCCGTTTATACAATCTCTTTGGTCCAGAGCGAGTTGCCATGAAAGAATGTACTGTATTTCCAAGAGTCTTTGTAAAGGACACATTTGCCCTTCTGTTTCTCCCATGGCGGCAGGGTTCTTTTTTTGTAAAGAATAAGGACGGTGGTTTGTGCCCATGCATCGATTTTTGAGAGTTAAATAAGATAACTGTGAGGAATATTTACCCTCTCCCACTTATTCCCAATTTATACAACCAATTGTCTGGGGCCAAATAGTTTTCCAAGTTGGATCTCCAGGGGGCATATAGCCTTATCCGGATACGGGAAGGGGTGAGTGTAAAACTGCGTTTCTCACATCTGAGGGGCTCTTTGAGAATTTAGTTATGCCTTTCGATCTGACTAATGTGCCGGCTGTTTTCCAGAACTATATTAACAATGTTTTTGCTGACTTTATTGGGTGCTTTTTGGTGGTTTATCTGGACAATATTTCAATCTATTCGCCGGATAAACAGACTCACATGCGTCACCTTCGTGCGGTTCTCCAGAGGCTTCGAGATAACTCTCTATTTGCTAAACTAGAAAAGTGTTCATTTTTTTGCTCAGGAGCTATACTTTCTGGGGTTCATTCTCTCTGCTGGGAAGGTTTGGGCCATTGTTTATTGGATTCAACCCAGTGATCTGAAAGGTCTGCAACGATTCCTAGGATTTGTCAATTATTATCGGAAGTTCATAAGGGGGTTCTCCTAGGTGGTCAAGCCCCTCACTGATTTAACTAAGAAAGGGGATGATATCAAGAGTTGGTCGGCCTCAGCCGTTGCCACGCTCTCTTTGTTAAAGAGATGTTTTAGGTCCGCTGCTGTGTTGATTCAGCCAGATCCTTCTGAAACCGTTTACTGTTGAGGTGGATGCTTCGGTGGTGGGGGCGGTGTTGTCCCAGGGACCTGCCACTTTAACCAATTTAAGACCTTGTGCTTTCTTTTCTAAGAAGTTCTCACATGACAGAAAGAAATTATGATGTGGGGAACCGGGAGCTGCTGGCCATTAAATTGGTGTTGGAGGAATGGAGGCATTTTTTGGAATGGGCGGTTCACCGAATCACTGTAATTACGGACCACAAAAATTTGGCTTACTTTGAGTCTGCTAAGAGGTGGACTCCTAGGCAGGCGAGATGGTCACTTTTTTCATGATTCCAATTCTCTATCACCTTTCGGCCGGGTTCTACAAATGTCAAGGCGTATGCCTTATCTCATAGTCTGGATCCAATATCTCCTCCCAAGCCTTCTTCCTCCATTCTTCAAAATGGGGTGGTTGTGGCTGGGATTTTCGCTGTGTTGGAGAAGGAGATTTCTTAAGCTCAGTCTCTGGCTCCTCCATCCAGGCCTTATTAATAAGCTTTTTGTGCCTGTTCATTTTCGTCTCAAGCTCTGCCATGCGCCCAAGCAGTAGTTTTCTCCCACATATGGGGTATCAGCGCACTCAGGTCAAATTGGACAGCAACTTTTGGGGTCCAATTTCTCCTGTTACCCTTGGGAAAATACAAAACTGGGGGCTAAAAAATAATTTTTGTGGAAAAAAAAGAATTTTTACGGCTCTGCATTATAAACTGCTGTGATGCACTTGGTGGGTTCAAAGTGCTCACCACACATCTAGATAAGTTCCTTCGGGGGTCTACTTTCCAAAATGGTGTCACTTGTGGGGGGTTTCTATGTTTAGGCACATCAGGGGCTCTCCAAACATGGTGTCCCATCTCAATTCCAGTCAATTTTGCATTGGAAAGTCAAATGGCACTCCTTCCCTTCTGAGCTCTGCCATGCACCCAAACAGTGGTTTACCCTCACATGTGGGGTATCAGTGTACTCAGGACAAATTGCACAACAACTTTTGGGGTCCAATTTCTTCTTTTACCCTTGGGAAAAAAAATTGGAGGCGAAAAGATCATTTTTGTGAAAAAATATGATTTTTTATTTTTACAGCTCTACATTATCAACTTCTGTGAAGCACTTGGTGGGTCAAAGTGCTCACCACACATCTAGATAAGTTCCTTAGGGGGTCTGCTTTCCATAATGATGTCACTTGTGGGGAATTTCAATGTTTAAGCACATCAGGGGCTCTCTAAATCGGACATGGCATCCTATCTCAATTCCAGTCAAATTTGCATTGAAAATTCAAATGGCGCTCCTTCCCTTCCAAGCTCTGCCATGCGCCCAAACAGTGGTTTACCCCCACATATGGGGTATCAGCATACTCAAAACAAATTGTACAATGACTTTTCGGGTCCAATTTCTCCTGTTACTCTTGATAAAATAAAACAAATTGGAGCTAAAGTACCGTATATACTCGAGTATAAGCCGAGATTTTCAGCCCAAATTTTTGGGCTGAAAGTGCCCCTCTCGGCTTATACTCGAGTCAAGGTGGGTGGCAGGGTCGGCGGGTGAGGGGGTGAGGGCGCTGAGGTATACTTACCTAGTCCCAGCGATCCTCGCACTGTCCCTGCCGTCCCACGGGCTTCTGTGCTGCAGTGTCTTCCCCTCTTCAGCAGTCACGTGGGACCGCTCATTAAAAAAATGAATAGGCGGCTCCACCTCCCATAGGGGCGGAGCCGCCTATTCATTCCTCTAATCAGCGGTGCCGGTGACCGCTGATAGAGAAAGAAGCTGCGGCACCGAAGACCAGGCAGAGGGACAGCGCGAGGATCGCCAGGACTAGGTAAGTATAGCATATTCACCTGTCCGCGTTCCAGCCGCCGGGCGTCGCTCCATCTTCCCGGCCGGCGCCTCCATCTTCCCGGCGTCTGCGCTCTGACTGTTCAGGTCAGAGGGCGCGATGACGCATATAGTGTGCGCGGCGCCCTCTGCCTGATCAGTCAGAGCAGAGACGCCGGGAAGATGGAGGCGCCGGAACGAGACGCTGGGAGCTGCAATCAAGGGAGGTGAGTATGTGTTTTTTTTTTTTTGCAGCAGCAGCGGTGGCAGAGATTTATGTGGAGCATCTATGGGGCACAATGAACGGTGCAGAGCACCGTATATGGGCACAGCTCTGGGGCACAATGAACGGTGCAGAGCACCGTATATGGGCACAGCTATGAGGCACAATGAACGGTGCAGAGCACCGTATATGGGCACAGCTATGGGGCACAATGAACGGTGCAGAGCACTGTATATGGGGCACAATGAACGGTGCAGAGCACTATATGGCACAGCTATGGGACAAAATGAACGGTGCAGAGCACAGTATGGGGCACAGATATGGGGCAAAATGAACGGTGCAGAGCACTATATGGCACAGCTATGGGGAAATAATGATCTATTTTTATTTTTGAAATTCACCGGTAAATGCTGCATTTCCACCCTAGGCTTATACTCAAGTCAATAAGTTTTCCCAGTTTTTTGTGGCAAAATTAGGGGGGTCGGCTTATACTCGGGTCGGCTTATACTCAAGTATATACGGTAATTTTTTTGTGAAAAAAAGTTAAATGTTCATTTTTTTTAAACATTCCAAAAATTCCTGTGAAACACCTGAAGGGTTAATAAACTTCTTGAATGTGGTTTTGAGCACCTTTCTGTTTTTTTCACAAATATACTCAGGTAATATCAAATAAATTTTACCACTAACTTTTATAAAATTTACAATATGGTCCATAACGTGCAAACCACCCTTGGGGGTAAAGGGGTTAATGCACTCAGGAAAAAATTGACATCAGTTTGTTGTAAAAAAAAATCCTATTAGCCCTTAGAAAAATTTAAAACTTGGGGCTAAAACAACATTTTAGTGGTAAAAATTAAATGTATATTTTCTTCACTGCTCAGTGGTATAAAATTCTGTGAGGCACATGTGGTGTCAATATGATCACTGCAACCCTAGATGAATTCATTGAGTGTAGTTTGTAAAATTCGTTCACATATACATGGGTTTTTATTGTTCTGGCACATCAGGGGCTCTGCCAAGGTGACATGGCACCCTCACACCATTAAACCAAAATCTGAACTTCAATTTCTTCTGCTACCCTTATGAAAAATCAAAATTTGAGGCCAAAATAAAAATTTTAGGGGTAAAATTTGATTTTTTTTATTTTCACACCTCAACATTATAAACTTCTGTGAAGCACCTGGGGGGCTCAAGGTGCTCACGACACATCTAAATATATGTCTTGAGGGGTCTAGTTTCCAAAATGGAGTCACTTGTGGGGGTTTCCACTGCCTAGGTACATCAGGGGCTCTCCAAATGGGACAGAACGTCTGCTAATGATTCCATGAAATTTTACATTCAAAAAGTGAAACAGCGCTCCTTCCCTTATGAGCCCTGCTATGTGGCCAAACAGTAGTTTTCTCCTTCATATGGGGTATCAGCATACTCGGGAGAAATTGCACTACAAATTGTATGGTGCAATTTATCCTGTTATCCTTATGAAAATGCAAAATTTGGGGCTAAAATAACATTTTTGTGAGGAAAATGGGATTTTATTATTTTTATGGCCCAGCGTTATAAACTTCTGTGAAGCACCTGGGGGTTCAAGGTGCTCACCACACATCTAAATACAATCCATGAGGGGTCTAGTTTCCAAAATAATTTACTTGTGGGGGGTTTCCACTGTTTAGGCACATCAGAGAATCTCTAAATGCGACATGGCGTCCGCCAATTGTTCCAGAAAATTTAGCATTCAAAAAATCAAATGACGCTCTTTCCCTTTAAACAGTGGTTTTCTTCATAATATGGGGTATTGGCATGCTCAGGAAAAAGTACACAACAAATTTTATTGTCCATTTTTTGCCATAACCCTTGTCAAAATAAAAAAAATTGCATCTGAAGTAAATTTTTTGTGAAAAAAAAATTAAATGTTCATTTTCTTTCCACATTCCAAAAATTCCTGTGTAGCACTTGAAGGGTTAATATAAACTTTCTGAATGTGGTTTTGAGCACCTTGGGGTGCCGTTTTTAGAATGGTGTGAATTTTGGATATTTTCTGTCATATAGACCCCTCAAAGTGATTTCAAATGTGAGGTGGTCCCTAAAAAAATCGTTTTGTAAATTATGTTGGAAAAATGAAATATCGCTGGTAAAGTTTTAATCCTTATAACTTTCTAACAAAAATATATATAACTGTGTGATTTAAGGGCATGAAATTTCAAAGTTTGAAAATTGCAAAATTTTCAAAATTTTCGCTAAATTTCATTTTTTTTTCACAAATAAACGCAAGTTATATCGAAGAAATTTTAGCACTGTCATGAAGTACAATATGTCACAAAAAATAGTCTAAAGGTACCTTCACACTAAACGACGCTGCAGCGATCCAGACAAGGATCCGGATCGCTGCAGCGTCGCTGTTTGGTCGCTGGAGAGCTGTCACACAGACAGCTCTCCAGCGACCAACGATGCCGGTAACCAGGGTAAACATCGGGTTACTAAGCGCAGGGCCGCGCTTAGTAACCCGATGTTTACCCTGGTTACCATCCTAAAAGTGAAAAAAACAAACGCTTCATACTTACCTTCCGCTGTCTGTCCTCTGCTTCTCTGTACTGGCTGTGAGCACAGCGGCCGGAAAGCAGAGCGGTGACGTCACCGCTCTGCTTTCCGGCCGCTGTGCTCACAGTGAGTGCAGGAAAGCACAGCGCCGGAGGACAGACAGCGGAAGGTAAGTATGTAGTGTTTGTTTTTTTTACTTTTAGGATGGTAACCAGGGTAAACATCGGGTTACTAAGCGCAGCCCTGCGCTTAGTAACCCGATGTTTACCCTGGTTACCAGCGAAGACATCGCTGAATTGGTGTCACACGCCGATTCAGCGATGTCAGCGGGAGAGCCAGCGACCAAATAAAGTTCTGGCCCTCTAGCCCCGACCAACGACATCACAGCAGGATTCTGATCGCTGCTGCCTGTCACACTGAACGATATCGCTAGCCAGGATGCTGCAACGTCACGGATCGCTAGCGATATCGTTTAGTGTGAAGGTACCTTTAGAATCATCAGGCTCCATTGAAGCGTTTCAGAGTTATAACCACATAAATTGACAGAATTGTGAAGATTGACCTGGTCATTAATGTGCAAACCACCTTCGGGGGTAAAGGGGTTAAAGCAAAAAATATCTATAATATAACACAAAAAAGGGATATTTTGTTCACTGCTATGTGAGAAGCTATTACCGGTTTACTTTCAAAACTGAAAAGGGACAAATTTTGGACAACCTGTGGAAAAACAATTGCTTCTTCATTTGCCAAGGAACAAACCTCTTGAAACTCCACAAAGAAGGATTATTTTTGCACCACTCCTTTATGAAAAAGCAATGACGACCAGTGTTATGATGACAGTAAGCTAGTCGCTAGTGGTCGTAACCATGGATACCTAAGGTCCTGCAATTCCTGCACAAGGGGTAAGCAACATAGTGAATCAGAAAAACTATACAACATTTCTAATTGGAGGTATTTGTTAATATTATTGTTATTACACCAACTACATACTGGGATATGATCTTGGAGATGGGAATACCCCTTTAAGATTGGCATGTGAAACTGAAGTGTTATGGAATCTGCTCCTATGTGTTTCTTTTAAGTTTAACTGTTAATATATTTACTCATGAAATGGTCAGCAAATAGTATAAAAGATACATGTCCCAGTGTTCACTCCACAAACACAAGTTTAGCCTCAAATTTCCTAACATCAAACTTTATGTTGAACCATTGTACATTGATCCACTTCCCCAGTGGACACAGATGCTATAGACAGAAGTATTGTTTCCAAGAAAACTGCTTCTGAACATTAATGTATTTTTCATTTTTATTTCAAAGAAGCTTGTTTCTGATCTTGGTGTAAACAATGTCCCTGGTGCAAGGATTCTTCATAAGGACTTCCGGCAGTACTTAATGTAAAATCATGCACATTCAGCATTACTTGGTAGGCACAACGGCCCCACACAAGATTTTCTAACTAAGGAGCTGTACTTTGCAGAATAGCTGCGTGATAAAACCCTTGGAGACGTGGACATTTTTATTTCCGCCACTTGGTATTTTATCTCTTCACTTTTAAAAAGCCATATCTTTCCAATTTTTTATCGATAAAACCATATGAGGCTTGTTATTTTGCATGGCCAGTTGCAATTTTGAGTGACATCATTAATTTTACCATATAGTGAATAATGTATGTCTTATTTTTTTTTGTTTTTCCATTACACCCAAGTAATTTTTCCAGGCGCTGGACGAGATATGATTGCTGCTTGTATTTTTTTTTTCCTTAGCGCTCTCTATTAAGATTGTTTTTCAGGCTTCATATATGATCATGTCTATCCACATAGATATATAATGAAGCCATTCATATACAGACATATGTACTTAATGTGCTGAAGATCCTTCTCTCAGAATTTTGTCTATGCTTATTTTTACTAGATTGATATTATTATATATCTTGTATCGATTTAGATTCCCTTCACATCAGACAGATTTCTTCTGAATGCTCTTTTTAACAAATACTCATTTCACCCGTCAATCCGATGGCAGGAGATATGATTTCTCCATTCACTGTGTCAGTAAGAACAGGAAGAAATATCAAGTTACTACACAGCCAAAGGGACAGATCTGTTTACTTCTCCGATTTAATTGATTTGCTGAGATCACTCAATTGCAGGGTCATGGAGCATCCTCCTTAATTGACAGAAATATAGCCCTTGCCAGGATTCTTAACCCTCTGGATGCATTCTAGCACTGGCCACAGTAATGTACCCGGCAGTCTGGGGACAGCACAACAAAGGTGCAAAGAAGAAGTAAACAAAAACACGGTAAGCCTTTATTGTAGGGTCATGAATTAATATATATATATATATATATATATATATATATATATATATATATACAGTGGGGCAAAAAAGTATTTAGTCAGTCAGCAATAGTGCAAGTTCCACCACTTAAAAAGATGAGAGGCGTCTGTAATTTACATCATAGGTAACCTCAACTATGGGAGAAAAACTGAGAAAAAAAAAATCCAGAAAATCACATTGTCTGTTTTTTTATCATTTTTTTTGCATATTATGGTGGAAAATAAGTATTTGGTCAGAAACAAACAATCAAGATTTCTGGCTCTCACAGACCTGTAACTTCTTCTTTAAGAGTCTCCTCTTTCCTCCACTCATTACCTGTAGTAATGGCACCTGTTTAAACTTGTTATCAGTATAAAAAGACACCTGTGCACACCCTCAAACAGTCTGACTCCAAACTCCACTATGGTGAAGACCAAAGAGCTGTCAAAGGACACCAGAAACAAAATTGTAGCCCTGCACCAGGCTGGGAAGACTGAATCTGCAATAGCCAACCAGCTTGGAGTGAAGAAATCAACAGTGGGAGCAATAATTAGAAAATGGAAGACATACAAGACTACTGATAATCTCCCTCGATCTGGGGCTCCACGCAAAATCCCACCCCGTGGGGTCAGAATTATCACAAGAATGGTGAGCAAAAATCCCAGAACCACGCGGGGGGACCTAGTGAATGAACTGCAGAGAGCTGGGACCAATGTAACAAGGCCTACCATAAGTAACACACTACGCCACCATGGACTCAGATCCTGCAGTGCCAGACGTGTCCCACTGCTTAAGCCAGTACATGTCCGGGCCCGTCTGAAGTTTGCGAGAGAGCATTTGGATGATCCAGAGGAGTTTTGGGAGAATGTCCTATGGTCTGATGAAACCAAACTGGAACTGTTTGGTAGAAACACAACTTGTCGTGTTTGGAGGAAAAAGAATACTGAGTTGCATCCATCAAACACCATACCTACTGTAAAGCATGGTGGTGGAAACATCATGCTTTGGGGCTGTTTCTCTGCAAAGGGGCCAGGACGACTGATCCGGGTACATGAAAGAATGAATGGGGCCATGTATCGTGAGATTTTGAGTGCAAACCTCCTTCCATCAGCAAGGGCATTGAAGATTAAACGTGGCTGGGTCTTTCAACATGACAATGATCCAAAGCACACCACCAGGGCAGCGAAGGAGTGGCTTCGTAAGAAGCATTTCAAGGTCCTGGAGTGGCCTAGCCAGTCTCCAGATCTCAACCCTATAGAAAACCTTTGGAGGGAGTTGAAAGTCCGTGTTGCCAAGCGAAAAGCCAAAAACATCACTGCTCTAGAGGAGATCTGCATGGAGGAATGGGCCAACATACCAACAACAGTGTGTGGCAACCTTGTGAAGACTTACAGAAAACGTTTGACCTCTGTCATTGCCAACAAAGGATATATTACAAAGTATTGAGATGAAATTTTGTTTCTGACCAAATACTTATTTTCCACCATAATATGCAAATAAAATGTTAAAAAAACAGACAATGTAATTTTCTGGATTTTTTTTTCTCAGTTTGTCTCCCATAGTTGAGGTCTACCTATGATGTAAATTACAGACGCCTCTCATCTTTTTAAGTGGTAGAACTTGCACTATTGCTGACTGACTAAATACTTTTTTGCCCCACTGTATTTGCTATGCGGTCTGGCCTGTTGGTTAATATTAGGTCAAGCAGTGACTACATTTCAAAAAACCTGATCTGCACATCCAAACATAGACACAGTGTGAACAGGTGCTGAACCCAGAGTCGCCAACTCGTATATATTGTCCAAGGAGAGGTTTCACATGTACCCATTCAGATGGAGACGTTTATTCTCAGAGAGGTAGGTCAAGCATAGGGCCTCGTATAAGAGAGATGCCTTATCGTGGCTACGAGGTACACATAAATATGGCCATTTTTATGCGCTAAAAGCTCTCATTTTTCATATTTTCAGTGCAGCAATGCAGTTCAAATTTTGTGTTTTCAAGTTTGCATGTTTTGGCGCTGCAGTGTGCTGCCCTATTTACTTAAATGTACCACAGGACTGGCGTATAGCAAATGTGGTGCCAATATTCAAAAAGGGGACAAAAACTGAACTCGGTAATTATAGGCCAGTAAGCTTAACCTCTACTGTGGGTAAAATCCTGGAGGGCATTCTAAGGGATGCTATACTGGAGTATCTGAAGAGGAATAACCTCATGACCCAGTATCAGTACGGGTTTACTAGGGACCGTTCATGTCAGACTAATTTGATCAGTTTCTATGAAGAGGTAAGTTCCGGATTGGACCAAGGGAACCCAGTGGATGTAGTGTATATGGACTTTTCAAAAGCTTTTGATACGGTGCCACACAAAAGGTTGATACATAAAATGAGAATAATGGGGATAGGGGAAAATATGTGTAAGTGGGTTGAGAGCTGGCACAGGGATAGGAAACAAAGGGTGGTTATTAATGGAGCACACTCGGACTGGGTTGCGGTTAGCAGTGGGGTACCACAGGGGTCAGTATTGGGCCCTCTTCTTTTAACATATTTATTAATGACCTTGTAGGGGGCATTCTGAGTAGAATTTCAATATTTGCAGATGACACTAAACTCTGAAGGGTAATCAATACAGAGGAGGACAATTTTATATTACAGGATGATTTATGTAAACTAGAAGCTTGGGCTGATAAATGGCAAATGAGCTTTAATGGGGATAAATGTAAGGTCATGCACTTGGGTAGAAGTAATAAGATGTATAATTATGTGCTTAATTCTAAAACTCTGGGCAAAACCGTCAATGAAAAAGACTTGGGTGTATGGGTGGATGACAAACTCAAATTCAGTGGCCAGTGTCAGGCAGCTGCTACAAAGGCAAATAAAATAATGGGATGCATTAAAAGAGGCATAGATGCTCATGAGGAGAACATAATTTTACCTCTATACAAGTCACTAGTTCGACCACACTTAGAATACTGTGCACAGTTCTGGTCTCCGGTGTATAAGAAAGACATAGCTGAACTGGAGCGGGTGCAGAGAAGAGCGACCAAGGTTATTAGAGGACTGGGGGTCTGCAATACCAAGATAGGTTATTACACTTGGGGCTATTTAGTTTGGAAAAACGAAGACTAAGGGGTGATCTTATTTTAATGTATAAATATATGAGGGGACAGTACAAATACCTTTCTGATGATCTTTTTAATCATAGACCTGAAACAGGGACAAGGGGGCATCCTCTGCGTTTGGAGGAAAAAAGGTTTAAGCATAATAACAGATGCGGATTCTTTACTGTAAGAGCAGTGAGACTATGGAACTCTCTGCCGTATGATGTTGTAATGAGTGATTCATTACTTAAATTTAAGAGGGGACTGGATACCTTTCTGGAAAAGTATAATTTTACAGGGTATATATACTAGATTCCTTGATAGGGCGTTGATCCAGGGAACTAGTCTGATTGCCGTATGTGGAGTCGGGAAGGAATTTTTTTCCCCAATGTGGAGCTTACTCTATGTCACATGGGTTTTTTTGCCTTCCTCTTGATCAACATGTTAGGGCATGTTAGGTTAGGCTATGGGTTGAACTAGATGGACTTATAGTCTTCCTTCAAACTTAATAACTATGTAACTATGTAATTATGTAATTGTCTACCAATCCACATTGGGAGGACATGAGGCTGGGCTGTGTGTAATCACCCTGTATGGTTCCTTGCTCCATGTCCTTGTGCTCCGCCTGCAATGCATTCTCTTTCATTGTGAGCAGAGAGCTTTTCAGAATGCAGAGAATTGGAATGGTGATCCTAATTAAATAACAGACAGCTAATACAATGGAATAGAGGCCTGAAATGCCCAAATTTGTAGCCCACAGATAGATCAGGCATCTGACAGAGAAACCACACTGTTCAATATGTGGCCTATATTGTTGTTTTTTAACAGAAAAAAAACTGTATAGAACTAGGCTAACACACTGCCAAAAAAGTTGAATGTAGGCCTGAAATACCCAGATTTGTAGCCCACAGATAGATCAGGCGTCTGACAGAGAAACCACAATGCTCAATATGTGGCCTGTACCACTGGGTGGCGTTCATAGCAAGCCAGCACTGACAACCATAGAGGTCTCCAGGAGACCTCCGGTTGTCATGCCAACACACCGATAACCCACGATCACGTGAAGGGGGTCACTGGTGTGAGTATTTACAGCGCGATTGCCGTAAGCGTGATTTAAATGCCGCTGTCAGCATTTGACAATGATATTTAAGGAGTTAATAGCCATGGATGGATCATTATTCCACCTGCGATTATTCCGGGCACCTGTCAGCTGTTCAAAAGAGCTAATATTTGCTGGGAAAAACAGCAGACAATACGTTTTAGGAGCTGATATAAAAGGCAAACATTAGCCATTCAAAAATATCAAAAATTTACTTTTAAGACTCATGACAACAGTGTATGGTACTTGACCAATTGAAGAACATGTGCAGAAATTCAAATGTCAACATATAAATAACAGGTTATTCCTTCTGGCTTACTGAAAATAGACGTCTTGTTAACTAAGATAAAATGCTGTGTCATCACAGAGGGTTTCATCTAAATCACGTCACTTGGAGATTTAGATGTAAACCCTGATGAAAATGCTCAGCATAGAGTGTCACATAAATGTGATCCCAAACATTATGGAAAATGTTCCTAATAAAAGCTTCACATCAATCCACAGAAAAATCAAGTCCCCACTCAGGTCCGTCATCTGTCAATGGAAATATAGGGGGCTTTCAGGTTACTGGTAGTACAAAGGCTCTGGAAAAGCAAATTTGATTTTGCCCCACAAAAGAAATCCAGCAAATTCTGCGCTCCCAAATTCAAATGCCCATCTCCTTTCTGAGACCCACAATGTGCCTAAACCACATTTAGTGTCCACATGTTTGGCATTTGTGTAGTGATGAGAGCCAGCCTAACTTACAGGTGTGTGTCTCCGGAAGCACCAGCTGGGCACAATGTACTGGTCACTACAACGTGTTGGTCACTATGATGGCAGTTTTCACTCATCAACTTCCACTGCTACTTGTTTCTATAAAACAGCCAGTCAAAATCATCACTACACCTGTAGATAAATTCCCAAAGGGGGTATAATTTCCAAAATGGGGTCACTTGAAGGGGGATTCTGCTCTTCTAGCATTTAGGGGCTCTATATATGGAGTCCGCAAACAATTCTAGAAAAATCTGCGCTCCATGGGGCAAATAGCGTTTTGTTCATCCCAAGTCTCGCCGTATGGCTTAGCAGTACTGTACAGTCACATATGGGATATTTCAACATTCAGCAGAAATTGTGTGAAAATTTTGGTACCATTTTTTCCCCATTTTCCAATGTGAAAATGTAAACTCTGGGGCTAAAACAAAATTTTGGTGGTAAATATGTAATTATTTTTTTCTTCACAGCCAAGTGGTATAAAATTCTGTGTCACACCTGTGGTCACTGCAAACCTAGATGAATTCATGAGAGGTGTAGTTTGTAAAATGGGGTCTCTTATGGGGGTTTGGCTGTTCTGGCACTTCTAATGTGACATGACACCCTCAAACCAGTCCAGCAAAATCTGCACTCCCCAACAGCGCTTCTTCCCTTCTGAGCTTTGCATTATGCCTCAAAAGTAGTTTTCAACTACATATTGAGTATGTGCGTTGTCAGAAAAAATTACACAACAAATTTTTGGGTCCATTTTTTCTTGTTGCAGTAGTGAAAAAAAATTGGAACTAAATAACATTTTTGTGGAAAAACTGTGATTTTTTTATGGCTCTACCTTATAAATGTCTGTGAAGCACCTTGGGGTTCAAAGTGCTCATCACACATCTAGATACATTCCTTAGGGGTGTTGTTACCAAAATAAGGTCATTTGTTGAGGGGTTTCTACTGTTTAGGCACAGCATGGGCTCTCCAAACATGACATGACACCTGCAGACCATTCCTTCAAAATCTGTGTTCCTAAACATCACTCCTTCCTTTCTGAGCCCTGCCATGCACACAAACAGTAATTTTTTACCACATATGGCATAAATGCGTACTCAGGAGAAATTGCACAACAACGTTTTGGTGTCCATTTTCTCCTGTTACCTTGTGAAAATAAAAAATTTGGTACTAAAATGACATCTTTGTGGGAAAAATGTGATTTTTCTATTTTCACGGCTCTACGTTTTAAAATATTGGGGGTTCAAGGTGCTCAGCACACATCTAGAGAAGTTCCCTGAGGGGCATAGTTTACAAAATTGTCTCACTTTTGGGACTTTCCGCTGTTTAGGCACATCAGGGTCTCTCCAAATGCAACATGGCATCTGCCAATTATACCAGCAAATTTTATATTCAAAAAGTCAAATGGTGATTCTTCTCTTCTAAGCATTGCCGTGCGCCCAGTGATTTTCCCCCACATATGGGGTATCGGCGTGCTCAGGAGAAATTGCACATCCCATTGTATTTTGCAATTTCTCTTGTTACCCTTAGTAAACGGCAAAATTTGAGGTTTAAAAAACATTTTTGTGGGGAAAAAATGTGATTTTTTTATTTTTATGGCTTAATGTGAAAATAAAAAATATTTTCATGTTTTTCATGGCTCAATTTGTAGGGTTATTTCCACTGTTTAGGCCCATTAGGGGCTCTCCAATCGCGGCATGGCGTCCAGCCAATTTTACATTCAAAAAGTCAAATGGCACTCTTTCTAAGCCCTGCCATGCGCCCAAACAGTAGTTTTCCCCAACATTTAGGGTATCAGCATGCTCAGGAGAAATTTGACAACACATTTTGGGGTCTATTTTTTTTTGTTACCCTTGTTAAAATAAAAAAAATGTTTCTAAAGTGACATTTTGTGAAAAAAAGTAAAATTAACTTCTTGATTGTGGTTTTGATTTTGTAAATTTTGTTGAAAAAATAAGAAATTGCTGATGAACTTTTAACCCTTACAACTTTCTAACAAAAAATAACTTTCAAAAAATGTTCTAATGTAAAATAAACATGTGGGAAGTGTTGTTTATTAACTATTTTGTGTGACATAACTCTCTGATTTAAGGGCATAAAATAAAAAATTGAAAATTGCAAAATGTCAGGGTTTTTTTTTACCAATAAAATCGTATTGAAGAAATTTTTCTTCTTGTCTCTGAATCTTTGGTATCTGTGGAAGTGTTCCAGAGTTATTAACGCATAAAGTGACACTGGTCAGAATTGTAAAATTTGGCCTGGTGATCAAGGTGAAAACAGGCTTGGCGGCTGAAGAGATTAAATCTACCTTAAACCTTATAACTATGAAACTATATTCTAAAATAAATTCCAGTATTATTAATAATTACAGTATTCTTCCAGTCCATGGCATATAGATATGTGTAAGAAGAATGTTGGCAGCAGAGAAAGTGATAGCCACAGGTGATATCTACAAGAGTAGGTTTTGCTCCAGTTGGCAGCACTATAGCATGCAGGACCAGATTATAAGCAGATGCCAGTGCTGGGCTCTTTACATGTTCTATGGGTGCTAAAAGAGGTGCCAAAGTCACACAGCAGTTAATTGAGCCCTTGCACAGAGCATAAGCTTGCTTAAAGCAAAGTGATTAACAGCAAGATGGGCATATGACTGAGCTGTAAATGCATTTCTACAATTTGGAGATGATAATTTGTCCATGGTGGCCTATGTAAAAGAATAATCAAAAAAATGAATACCGTATATGGTTTGCTGGCATACACATTTAAAGAGTTACTGATTTTCTTTTCTGTAGCTGCAAATCTTTTCATGAGCAAGCATGGTTTCATTATACACTACTCAAAAAAATAAAGGGAACACTAAAAACCCACATCCTAGATATCACTGAATGAAATATTCCAGTTGTAAATCTTTATTCATTACATAGTGGAATGTGTTGAGAACAATAAAACCTAAAAATTATCAACCTAAATCACAACTAATATCCCACGGAGGTCTGGAGTTAGAATGATGCTCAAAATCAAAGTGGAAAGTGAAGTTACAGACTGATCCAACTTCAGTGGAAATACCTCAAGACAAGAAAATGATGCTCAGTAGTGTCTGTGGCATCCACGTGCCTGTATGACCTTCCTACAATGCCTGGGCATGCTCCTGATGAGGCGGTGTATGGTCTCCTGAGGGATCTACTCCCAGACCTGGACTAAAGCATCCGCCAACTCCTGGACAGTCTGTGCTGCAATGTGACGTTGGTGGATGGGGCGAGACATGATCTCCCAGATGTGTTCAGTCGGATTCAGGTCTGGGGAACGGGCGGGCTAGTCCATAGCTTCAATGCCTTCATCTTGCAGGAACTACTGACACACTCCAGCCACATGAGGCATGGCATTGTCCTGCATTAGGAGGAACCCAGGGCCAACCACACCAGCATATGGTCTCACAAGGGGTCTGAGGATCTTGATACCTAATGGCAGTCAGGCTACCTCTGGCGAGCACATAGAGGGCTGAGCAGCCCTCCAAAGAAATGCCACCCCACACCATTACTGACCCACTGCCAAACCGGTCATGCTGACGGATGTTGCAAGCAGCAAATCGCTTTCAACAGCATCTACAGACTCTGTCATGTCTGTAACATGTGCCCAGTGTGAACCTGCTTTCATCTGTGAAGAGCACAGGGCACCAGGGCCAATTTGTCAATCCTGGTGTTCTGTGGCAAATACCAAACATCCTGCAAGGTGCTGAGCTGTGAGCTCAACCCCCATCTGTGGACGTCGGGCATTCAGACATCCTCATGGAGTCGGTTTCTAACCATTTGTGCAGACACATGCACATTTGTGGCCTGCTGGAAGTCATTTTTCAAAGCTCTGGCAGTGCTCCTCCTGTTCCTCCTTGCACAAAGGCTGAGGTAGCGGTTCTGCTGCTGGGTTGTTGCCCTCCTACGGCCCCCTCCATGTCTACAGGTGTACTGGCCTGTCTCTTGGTAGCGTGTTGTGAATTCTGTTGTCGGGCTCCCTCCTGTGGTCATGAATGGTACTTCGGCTGGTTCTGTCCATGGACTTCCTCTGGTGGGTGTTTCTGAGTTTCCTTCCACAGGTGACGAGGTTAATTCGTTAGCAGGCTGCTCTATCTAACTCCACTTAGATCTTTGCTCCATGCCACCGGTCAATGTTCCAGTATTGGTCTAGTTCACTCCTGGATCGTTCTTGTGACCTGTCTTCCCAGCAGAAGCTAAGTTCCAGCTTGTATTTCTTTGGTTTGCTATTTTTCTGTCCAGCTTGCTATTTTTATTGTTGTCTTGCTTGCTGGAAGCTCTGCGTGGTTTTTTTGTAGGTTTTTGTGCTGACCGCAAAGTAACCTTTCCTATCCTCGGTCTGTTCAGTAAGTCGGGCCTCACTTTGCTAAATCTATTTCATCTCTGTGTTTGTATTTTCATCTTTACTCACAGTCATTATATGTGGGGGGCTGCTTTTTCCTTTGGGGAATTTCTATGAGGCAAGGTAGGCTTTATTTTTCTTTCTTCAGGGCTAGCTAGTTCCTTAGGCTGTGCCGAGTTGCATAGGGAGCGTTAGGCGCAATCCACGGCTATTTCTAGTGTGTTTGATAGGATTAGGGATTGCGGTCAGCAGAGTTCCCACGTCCCAGAGCTCGTCCTTTATTATCAGTAACTATCAGGTCATTCCGTGTGATCTTAACCACCAGGTCCATTATTGTACTGACCACCAGGTCATAACAGTACAGGTGGCCCAAAGTACTAATGCATCTCAATAGAGGGATAAGAGAAGTTCTGAGACCATTTTTTTTCTTTGCACTGTGTTTTGTCTCTCTTTTCCCCTTTACCTCTGGGTGGTTCAGGACACAGGTGTAAACATGGACATTCAAGGTCTGTCCTCTTGGATGGATAATCTCACTACAAGGGTACAAAACATTCAAGATTTAGTGGTTCAGAATCCGATGTCAGAGCCTAGGATTCCAATTCCTGATTTGTTTTTTGGTGATAGATCTAAGTTCTTGAATTTCAAAAATAATTGTAAATTGTTTCTTGCCTTGAAACCTCGCTCCTCAGGTGACCCTGTTCAACAAGTAAAGATCATTATTTCCTTGTTACGTGGTGACCCTCAAGACTGGGCATTTTCCCTTGCGCCAGGAGATCCGGCATTGCGTGATGTTGATGCGTTTTTTCTGGCGCTTGGATTGCTTTATGACGAACCTAATTCAGTGGATCAGGCAGAGAAAATCTTGCTGGCTCTGTGTCAGGGTCAGGATGAAGCGGAGATATATTGTCAGAAGTTTAGAAAGTGGTCTGTGCTCACTCAGTGGAATGAATGTGCCCTGGCAGCAATATTCAGAAAGGGTCTCTCTGAAGCCCTTAAGGATGTCATGGTGGGATTTCCCATGCCTGCTCGTCTGAATGAGTCTATGTCCTTGGCCATTCAGATCGATCGACGCTTGCGTGAGCGTAAAGCTGTGCACCATTTGGCGGTACTATCTGAGCATGGGCCTGAGCCTATGCAATGTGATAGGACTTTGACCAGAGTTGAACGGCAAGAACACAGACGTCGGAATGGGCTATGTTTTTACTGTGGTGATTCCACTCATGCTATCTCCGATTGTCCTAAGCGCACTAAGCGGTTCGCTAGGTCTGCCACCATTGGTACGGTACAGTCTAAATTTCTATTGTCCGTTACTCTGATTTGCTCTTTGTCATCCTATTCTGTTATGGCATTTGTGGATTCAGGCGCTGCCCTGAATTTGATGGACTTGGAGTATGCTAGGCGCTGTGGTTTTTTCTTGGAGCCCTTGCAGTATCCTATTCCATTGAGAGGAATTGATTCTACGCCTTTGGCCAAGAATAAGCCTCAGTACTGGACCCAATTGACCATGTGCATGGCTCCTGCACATCAGGAGGATATCCGCTTTCTGGTGTTCCATAATCTGCATGATGTGGTCGTTTTGGGGTTGCCATGGCTACAGGTTCATAATCCAGTATTGGACTGGAAATCTATGTCTGTGTCCAGCTGGGGTTGCCAGGGGGTACATGGTGATGTTCCATTTTTGTCTATTTCGTCTTCCACTCCTTCTGAAGTTCCAGAGTTTTTGTCGGATTATCGTGATGTATTTGATGAGCCCAAAGCCAGTGCCCTATCTCCTCATAGGGATTGCGATTGTGCAATTAATTTGATTCCTGGTAGTAAGTTTCCTAAGAGCCGATTGTTCAATTTATCTGTGCCAGAACACGCCGCTATGCGGAGTTATATAAAGGAATCCTTGGAGAAGGGTCATATTCGCCCGTCGTCATCACCGTTAGGAGCAGGGTTCTTTTTTGTGGCCAAGAAGGATGGTTCTTTGAGACCTTGTATTGATTACCGCCTTCTTAATAAATTTACAGTCAAATTTCAGTATCCTTTGCCGTTGCTGTCTGATTTGTTTGCTCGTATTAAAGGGGCTAGTTGGTTCACCAAGATAGATCTTCGAGGGGCGTATAATCTTGTGCGTATTAAACAAGGCGATGAATGGAAAACAGCATTTAATACGCCCGAGGGCCATTCTGAGTACCTGGTTATGCCATTCGGGCTTTCCAATGCTCCATCAGTATTTCAGTCCTTTATGCATGACATCTTCCGAGAGTACCTGGATAAATTCCTGATTGTGTATTTGGATGATATTTTGGTCTTTTCGGATGATTGGGAGTCTCATGTGAAGCAGGTCAGAATGGTGTTCCAGGTCCTTCATGCGAATTCCTTGTTTGTGAAGGGGTCAAAGTGTCTCTTTGGAGTTCAGAAGGTTTCATTTTTGGGGTTCATTTTTTCCCCTTCTACTATCGAGATGGACCCTGTTAAAGTCCAGGCCATTTACGATTGGACTCAGCCGACATCTGTGAAGAGCCTGCAAAAGTTCCTGGGCTTTGCTAATTTTTATCGGCGCTTCATCGCTAATTTTTCTACTGTTGCTAAACCGTTGACTGATTTGACCAAGAAGGGTGCTGATGTGGTCAATTGGTCTTCTGCAGCTGTAGAGGCTTTTCAGGAGTTGAAGCGTCGTTTTTCTTCTGCCCCTGTGTTGTGCCAGCCAGATGTTTCGCTCCCGTTTCAGGTTGAGGTTGATGCTTCTGAGATTGGAGCAGGGGCTTTTTTGTCGCAAAGAAGTTCTGATGGCTCGGTGATGAAGCCATGTGCTTTCTTTTCTAGAAAGTTTTCGCCTACTGAGCGTAATTATGATGTTGGTAATCGTGAGTTGTTGGCCATGAAGTTGGCATTCGAGGAGTGGCGTCATTGGCTTGAAGGAGCCAAGCATAGCGTGGTGGTCTTGACGGATCACAAGAATTTGACTTATCTTTAGTCTGCCAAACGGTTGAATCCGAGACAGGCTCGATGGTCGTTATTTTTCTCCCGTTTTGATTTTGTGGTTTTGTACCTTCCGGGCTCTAGGAATGTGAAGGCTGATGCCCTGTCAAGGAGTTTTGTGCCTGACTCTCCGGGTGTTCCTGAGCCGGCGGGTATTCTCAAAGAGGGGGTAATTTTGTCTGCCATCTCCCCTGATTTGCGGCGGGTGCTGCAAAAATTTCAGGCTGATAGACCTGACCGTTGCCCAGCGGAGAAACTGTTTGTCCCTGATAGATGGACTAGTAGAGTTATCTCTGAGATTCATTGTTCAGTGTTGGCTGGGCATCCTGGAATCTTTGGTACCAGAGATTTGGTGGCTAGATCCTTTTGGTGGCCGTCTTTGTCACGGGATGTGCGTTCTTTTGTGCAGTCCTGTGGGACTTGTGCTCGGGCTAAGCCCTGCTGTTCTCGTGCCAGTGGGTTGCTTTTGCCCTTGCCGGTCCCGAAGAGGCCCTGGACGCATATTTCTATGGATTTTATTTCGGATCTCCCCGTCTCTCAAAAGATGTCGGTCATTTGGGTGGTTTGTGATCGCTTTTCTAAGATGGTCCATTTGGTACCTTTGTCTAAATTGCCTTCCTCCTCTGATTTGGTGCCATTATTTTTCCAGCATGTGGTTCGTTTACATGGTATCCCGGAGAACATCGTTTCTGACAGAGGTTCCCAGTTTGTTTCGAGGTTTTGGCGATCCTTTTGTGCAAGGATGGGCATTGATTTGTCTTTTTCCTCGGCTTTCCATCTTCAGACAAATGGCCAAACCGAATGAACTAATCAAACTTTGGAAACATATCTGAGATGCTTTGTTTCTGCTGATCAGGATGATTGGGTGTCCTTTTTGCCGTTGGCTGAGTTCGCCCTTAATAATCGGGCCAGCTCGGCTACTTTGGTTTCGCCGTTTTTCTGCAATTCTGGTTTCCATCCTCGTTTCTCTTGAGGGCAGGTTGAGTCTTCGGACGGTCCTGGTGTAGATACTGTGGTGGATAGGTTGCAGCAGATTTGGACTCATGTGGTGGACAATTTGACATTGTCCCAGGAGAAGGCTCAACGTTTCGCTAACCGCCGGCGCTGTGTGGGTCCCCGACTTCGTGTGGGGGATTTGGTTTGGTTGTCGTCTCATTATGTTCCTATGAAGGTTTCCTCTCCTAAGTTTAAGCCTCGTTTCATTGGTCCGTATAAGATTTCTGAGGTTATCAATCCTGTGTCATTTCGTTTGGCCCTTCCTGCTTCTTTTGCCATCCATAATGTGTTCCATAGGTCGTTATTGCGGAGATACGTGGCGCCTGTGGTTCCATCCGTTGATCCTCCTGCCCCGGTGTTGGTTGAGGGGGAGTTGGAGTATGTGGTGGAGAAGATTTTGGATTCTCGTGTTTCGAGACGGAAACTCCAGTACCTGGTCAAGTGGAAGGGTTATGGTCAGGAAGATAATTCCTGGGTTTTTGCCTCTGATTTTCATGCTGCCGATCTGGTTCGTGCCTTTCACTTGGCTCATCCTGGTCAGCCTGGGGGCTCTGGTGAGGGTTCGGTGACCCCTCCTCAAGGGGGGGTACTGTTGTGAATTCTGTTGTCGGCTCCCTCCTGTGGTCATGAATGGCACTTCGGCTGGTTCTGTCCATGGACTTCCTCTGGTGGGTGTTTTTGAGTTCCCTTCCACAGGTGACGATGTTAATTCGTTAGCAGGCTGCTCTATTTAACTCCACTTAGATCTTTGCTCCATGCCACCTGTCAATGTTCCAGTATTGGTCTAGTTCACTCCTGGATCGTTCTTGTGACCTGTCTTCCCAGCAGAAGCTAAGTTCCAGCTTGTATTTCATTGGTTTGCTATTTTTCTGTCCAGCTTGCTATTTTTATTGTTGTCTTGCTTGCTGGAAGCTCTGGGACGCAGAGGGAGCGCCTCCGCACCGTGAGTTGGTGCGGAGGGTCTTTTTGCGCCCTCTGCGTGGTCTTTTTGTAGGTTTTTGTGCTGACCGCAAAGTAACCTTTCCTATCCTCGGTCTGTTCAGTAAGTCGGGCCTCACTTTGCTAAATCTATTTCATCTCTGTGTTTGTATTTTCATCTTTACTCACAGTCATTATATGTGGGGGGCTGCCTTTTCCTTTGGGGAATTTCTCTGAGGCAAGGTAGGCTTTATTTTTCTTTCTTCAGGGCTAGCTAGTTCCTTAGGCTGTGCCGAGTTGCATAGGGAGCGTTAGGTGCAATCCACAGCTATTTCTAGTGTGTTTGATAGGATTAGGGATTGCGGTCAGCAGAGTTCCCACGTCCCAGAGCTCGTCCTTTATTATCAGTAACTATCAGGTCATTCCGTGTGCTCTTAACCACCAGGTCCATTATTGTCCTGACCACCAGGTCATAACAGTAGCGCCTCTGGACACTGCGCTGGCAGACACAGCAAACTTTCTTGCCACAGTTCACATTGATGTGCCATCCTGGATGAGCTGCACTACCTGAGCCACTTGTGTGGGTTGTAGAGTCCATCTCATGCTATCACGAGTGTGAAAGCACAACCAACATTCAAAAGTGACCAAAACATCAGCCAGAAAGCACTGGTACGGAGATGTGGTCTGTGGTCCCCACCTGCAGCACCACTCCTTTATTGAGTGTGTCTTGATAATTGCCAATAATTTCCATCTGTTGTCTATTCCATTTGCACAACAGCATGTGAAACTGATTGTCAAACAGTGTTGCTTCCTATGTGGCCAGTTTGATTTCACAGAAGTTTTATTTACTTGGAATTATATTCTGTTGTTTAAGTCTTCCCTTTATTTTTTGAGCAGTTTATGTATTACATGGATATTGCTCATACTACATGTTAGGACTGGCGGAACTCACCAAATAATGATAATAGAGAATATGAGGTGCGTTCGCAGTCCGGGGTCCGTGCAGAGATGACACCTGCTGCTGAGCAATGGCAGATGGAAGCTTGCTCACACGTGGGTTTATACCTCACCCAGTGTGAATAGAAGCGAACTCTGTTGCTTCACAGATTCACCAATATATGCTGCACCCTGTTAGCAGCCAAAGGGTGCAGCTGAAAGACACTAGTGGGATCCCTATGAAGTATCCCCACTAAACTGGTGATTGGACTCGCTCTGACCCTCGGTGGCTTTTGAGCCCGTGTCTAAGGATGCCCTGAGTCAGGTGCTGAGTCCAAGTGGGAATTCCCACCCTACACTGACCGGTGGTCAGGAAATTGCACTTATGGCGCTCGGCGCCGCACTGGCGGGCACTATGAAGAGACGCTGTAACGTGTGCTGAGTGTGCAGGTTAGCACTATTGGGTGCTAGGTAGCTTCTACCATTCACGAGCAATCATCAACACAAGGAATGGGAATGATTAAGTAGCTTTCATCCATTGACAGACAATCATCTACACACACACGTTAGAAAGTATACACTAGCGCATGGCTGAGCGGCCATGCGAAGCTTTTATAGCAGTAGGACACCGGGACCTTCTAGATGATCCAATTGGAGCCGCAACAGGACCTAAACAAGAGTCCACGACCTCCAATGGGAGGTCGTCCCGTGGGCATGCTCAGTATGAGAAAAGCTGCACTTAGTCTCAGAAAGACCTGTTCGCTGCTGATCAGTAACCAGTTGCACAGTATCAGCTTGAGCCAGACGCTGGGTGTGACGTCTCTCCAGGCTCCACTGCGGCTGGAGAAGAATGGGAGACCGCAGTGGACATGGTTCGAGATTCCCTCTGTGCAGCGGCGGGAACTCGACACCTAACACTACATATGTTTAAAGGTGTATGACAGTGGTTCTTGTTATTCAATAAGAACTTTTATTGTTCAATTCCATCACCGAACTTTTCCTGGTCATTTGATTGAAATTAATGAATAGGCCATTAATGATTGCCGATCATTATAAAATAAGGCTACTAGAAACCCCACTTGAATGTCCTTGTTATTACACTGCTTTAGTTAATTAGACAGCATGAAAATAAGCAAGTTTGAATTTGACTTGCTGTTCTATATGCTGTCATTCTCTTGAAATGACAGATCTTTATCTTTTATAGTGTACAGCTGGTTTCCAAGGAGCCCAGCCTCTAGTTCCTGACCAAGACTGCACAGTAGTTACATTCCAGTCTGCTCTCTCCAGTGCATTGATTTCCATACATCAGAAAGCTAGTCATCTCCTTCGTCATCTCTCCTCTTTCCTCTTTTCTTCTGAAGAAATACAGTTATAAATCATCAGCACAGCAGTATTCACAGTAGTTCTTATAATCACAGCTCTCTGCTCTCTCTGTCCAGACATGTCTGCTTATTCAAATGCATGCTAGGGTGTTCTCCGAGTATTTTGGGCGTGCTCGGAAATTATGTTTGAGTCGCCGCACTACATGATTTGCAGTTGTTAGACAACCTAAACACATGCAGTAATAAAATTTGTAGATAGGTATTGCCCTGGTTTTGGAAGAAATCAGCTATTTTTTTTAATAATGCACAAGCTCTTTAATTCCTTACTATCCTGTGCCATAATAATATAACAATATGTAATCCTATTACCCATCCTACTATAATTGCTGAATGTTTAAATCTATACCTTTTTGGTAGTCTTGCTTCCATAAGGGCCTGTTTGAGAAAAATAATGCAAATGAAGTCTACATGCTTCTACAGCTCCATTGATAAAAAAAATCTAAATATTAATCTGTTAAAAAATATATATATATACTGTATATAGAAATACTGTATAACTACAATTTCTTCTGTTTATTTACTTAATTAAAAACAGAAGTGTTCAATCAATCTCATGAAAAGCCGTCCTATTCTCACTATTAACCAGATGTCATTCTCAATAAGAATCAACACAATGACATCTGCTGTCTGCTCCGGCTGAGAGCATTAAATAATGTTGTAACTGCAACTCAACAGAATTGTCTAGTTCTGTGTTCTTATTAAGCAAAGCTAAAAAGTGGATAACATTATATTCAATGAACCTTGAAATGAAAGTGAACAAATTGCCAAGACATACTGAGTTGTCAGAATGACTGTACTTTTGTTACTTTTTAGGGTTTGCAGTGATAAGAGCAAGTCTCCAAGGAGTTGAATGTACGAGTGATCAGAAATCAGGCCAGTCAAGCTGAAGACGATGTGTACACTAACCTGTTCACACTGAATAGTCCCTATAAATAATTTACAGCTATGACTGCCAGCTATTATTACCAAAATACTGGACTGCATTTTGACACATGCATCTAGCTTGTAAGTCAATACGAGCATTCACCTAGCACGTGTCGACCACACTTAAAGGCATCCATCCGTGGACGTTTTACAACAATGTAATTTACCACTTGGAATTTAAATTGACAAAGTCTTTCTTAAACATTGCTCAATTTTTGTTCCACTACTTTTCATAATATTGATCCTTAATGGCCTTGACTGTATTTGTTTTCTCAGCTTTGTGTTTTAAAGACCTTTGATGTTTTATTAAACACCCTTATTCTACTGCAGCCAAGTGTTATGTACAGCTGTTTGGAGACACAATGAATCTCCGGCAAGATTTCGAGGATTTAAAAAGACTGTGCTTGACATTTTCCTTCATTTTGTTTTTTCCTTTGAGCTGAGCTAGAGTCACCAGAAAGTACTTCATTATTGCTTGATTTGACCTGAAAGGCTGTCAGGTAAGAGTGAAAGTAGGGAAAACATACCTTTTTCGCAGGTCAGCCGTCTCGAGCGATTATTTATGCTGCATATAAAGTATATGTGTTCTAGACAAGACGGTTGTTTTTGTTGGTGATAAAAGCCATATATACTCCATATTCACATTACATTTCCATGCTATTGGAGATCACTGGATTATTTGAACATCTAAGGTTTACACTTTCTTTTTTGCTTTATATTTCAGATGAAGGTTTTGTTCATGGCAGTAATGGATAAGTACACTGGAACAATTTTGAGAACGTTATATAAACTTAAAATTAGAGTTAGTATTCAGATAATGTAGGAATAAAAGGGAAGAAAGTTATGCAAGCATTGATGTGATAATGCCATACATTTATTGTAGTCAGAGAATATCAGTTATATTATGTTATCTAAATCACTATCCACATCAATAGATCCTACCTGGATGAAATAATAACTGTGAAACGTGTAGACATTGATGTGGATGGGTTGCAATGAGGACCTAAAGTAATACAACCAAGGGCAGACAAAGCAAAGGAGCCCAATGTGAAAATAAAATAAAATAAAGTTATGCACACAAGCACAGCACACACATCAAATACATCACATAAGGATAGCACAGACATCACACAAGACAGCGCACGCAGCAAATACATCACATAAGCATAGCACAAACATAACACAAGCACAGTGCATACATCAAATACATCACATAAGCATAGCACAAACATCACACAAGACAGCGCACACATAGTAACATAGTAACATAGTTAGTAAGGCCGAAAAAAGACATTTGTCCATCCAGTTCAGCCTATATTCCATCATAATAAATACCCAGATCTACGTCCTTCTACAGAACCTAATAATTGTATGATACAATATTGTTCTGCTCCAGGAAGACATCCAGGCCTCTCTTGAACCCCTCGACTGAGTTCGCCATCACCACCTCCTCAGGCAAGCAATTCCAGATTCTCACTGCCCTAACAGTAAAGAATCCTCTTCTGTGTTGGTGGAAAAACCTTCTCTCCTCCAGACGCAAAGAATGCCCCCTTGTGCCCGTCACCTTCCTTGGTATAAACAGATCCTCAGCGAGATATTTGTATTGTCCCCTTATATACTTATACATGGTTATTAGATCGCCCCTCAGTCGTCTTTTTTCTAGACTAAATAATCCTAATTTCGCTAATCTATCTGGGTATTGTAGTTCTCCCATCCCCTTTATTAATTTTGTTGCCCTCCTTTGTACTCTCTCTAGTTCCATTATATCCTTCCTGAGCACCGGTGCCCAAAACGAGCACCGGTGCCCACATCAAATACATCACATAAGCATAGCACAAACATCACACAAGCATAGTGCACACATCAAATACATCACATAAGCATAGCACAAACATCACACAAGACAGCGCACACATCAAATACATCACATAAGCATAGCACAAACATCACACAAGACAGCGCACACATCAAATACATCACATAAGCATAGCACAAACATCACACAAGACAGCGCACACATCAAATACATCACATAAGCATAGCACAAACATCACACAAGCACAGTGCACCCATCAAATACATCACATAAGCATAGTACAAACATCACACAAGACAGCGCACACATCAAATACATCGCAATAAGCATAGCACAAACATCACACAAGCATAGTGTACACATCAGACACACATCACAAACACAGTACACAGCTCAAACACGCCACACAAGCATAGCGCACATATCAGACAAGTACAGCACACATATCAGAAGCGTTCCACAAACACAGCACACACATCTGATAAGCACAGCATGCAAGTCAAAGACATCACGCAAGAAGAGCACACACATCAGGTGGATCACACAAGCCCAGCACACACATCAAACACATTACTCAAGCACAGTGGTCGCATCAGACACATTGAACAAGCACGGAGCACATATCAGACAGATTAGACAAGCACACGCATCAGACACATGAAATAAGAACAGCACACAGGTTAGAAATGTGAGGCAAATAGTGTATGTCATGCAGGACAAACAGTACAGACCAAAAGTTTGGACACACCTTCTCATTTAAAGATTTTTCTGTATTTTCATGACTATGAAAATTGTAAATTCACACTGAAGGCATCAAAACTATGAATTAACACATGTGGAATTATATACTTAACAAATAAGTGTGCAACAACTGAAAATATGTCTTATATTCTAGGTTCTTCAAAGTAGCCACCTTTTGTTTTGATGACTGCTTTGCACACTCTTGGCATTCTTTTTATGAGCTTCAAGAGGTAGTCACCGGAAATGGTTTTCACTTCACAGGTGTGCCCTATCAGCTTTAATAAGTGGCATTTCTTGCCTTATAAATGGGGTTGGGACCATCAGTTGTGTTGTGCAGATGTCTGGTGGATACACAGCTGATAGTCCTACTGAATAGACTGTTAGAATTTGTATTATGGCAAGAAAAAAGCAGCTAAGTAAAGAAAAATGAGTGGCCATCATTACTTTAAGAAATGAAGGTCAGTCAGTCCAAAAAATTGGGAAACCTTTGAAAGTGTCCCCAAGTGCAGTGGCAAAAAGCGCTACAAAGAAACTGGCTCACATGAGGACTGCCCCAGGAAAGGAAGACCAAGAGTCACCTCTACTTCTGAGGATAAGTTTATCCGAGTCACCAGTCTCAGAAATTGCAGGTTAGCAGCAGCTCAGATTAGAGACCAGGTCAATGCCACACAGAGTTCTAGCAGCAGACACATCTCTACAGCAACTGTTAAGAGGAGACTTTGTGCAACAGGCCTTCATGGTAAAATAGCTGCTAGGAAACCACTGCTAAGGACAGGCAACAAGCAGAAGAGACTTGTTAGGGCTAAAGTACACAAGGAATGTACATTAGACCAGAGGAAATCTGTGCTTTGGTCTGATGAGTCCAAATTTGAGATATTTGGTTCCAACCACCATGTCTTTGTGCGACGCAGAAAAGGTGAACGGATGGACTCTACAATGCTTGGCTCCCACCGTGAAGCATGTACGAGGAGGTGTAATAGTGTGGGGGTGCTTTGCTGGTGATACTGTTGGAGATTTATTCAAAATTGAAGGCATACTGAACCAGTATGGCTGCCACAGCATCTTGCAGCGGCATGCTATTCCATCCGGTTTGCATTTAGTTGGACTACCATTTATTTTTCAACAGGACAATGACCCCAAGCACACTTCCAGGCTGTGAAAGGGCTACTTGACCAAGAAGGAGAGTGATGGGGTGCTACACCAGATGACCTGGCCTCCACAGTCACCAGACCTGAACACAATCGAGATGGTTTGGGGTGAGCTGGACCGCAGAGTGAAGGCAAAAGGACCAACAAGTGCTAAGCATCTCTGGGAACTCTTTCAAGATTGTTGGAAGACCATTTCCGGTCACTACCTCTTGAAGCTCATCAAGAGAATGCCAAGAGTGCGCAAAGCAGTCATCAAAGCAAAAGGTGGCTACTTTGAAGAACCTACAATATAAGACATATTTTCAGTTGTTGAACACCTTTTTGTTAAGTATATTATTCCACATGTGTTAATTCATAGTTTGATGCCTTCAGTGTGAATTTACAATTTTCATAGTCATGAAAATACAGAAAAATCTTAAAATGAGAAGGTGTGTCCAAACTTTTGGTCTGTACTGTACCTTGGAGGCAAACACTAATTCTTACCACATCCAGTGCGGATATTAAAAAATGTAAAATAGATATCCCTGAAATATATCTGAAAACACCACCCACTGTGAATAGTAAGTCCTGACCTATTAATGTCTCAAGACCAGCAGAACAAACCTTCAAAGTTTAAAACTCATCATCTGGAAAATGGCAATGGGAATGTCCAGATAAAGATGAGATGAGAAGGTAATCTGTCTTGGAGGAAATCAGTGATGAGGTCTGTCACATGATAAGCATGTCTGTGTCCAGGCATACAACAGGGAGTCAACAGGAAGAATCCATGTCCATATATAACTCTTCTGACATGTCTGTCTGTGGTCTGCAGCAAGTTTCCTGTGGCATTCGGAGAGGACCTTCTCCAGACTTCCCCAATAGATATGTTAGTGTACATACCACTCCACTCCCCTCCCGGCATTCACCAGATGAGAGCACAGTGCTCTCCTCCATGGTCTACTTTGTGCATAAGGAATAAGAGCAGGTAAATATAACAGTAAATCTATAATGGCTACTGTTGAAGATGCAAAATAACCTCTTGGGCCACTATGGACAGTTCTTTCATGACCATAAAAATGTGTGGACCAAAAGCCACTGTCAGAAGTTAAAGAATCCCCATTGCGACAAACATAGTGCTAGCTCCCCTAGATCTTCATTTATGCAAAGGAGGAGTATCCAGCACTCCAAGTGTAGTAAATGAAACTTTAGTTTTATCTAATATGCAATCCCAAATTATCACCTTTTGATTTTAAAATTCAGACCTTCATCAGACTATAATAAATACGGTATATACAAAAACAAATAAGAATAAATAGTTGTGAATAATTAGAAATGTATACAGAAAAGTGGGAGGGGAAAGGGAATATAGTAAGAGGCAATACATCCATACTTTAGAAAATCAATAGTGTCGACTGTGGACTAGACAATATAGAATCTGCAGAACCACCTTTTGTCGCAATTACTGCCGTAAGTATTTTGGGGTATTTCTCAACCAGCTTTGCACATCTAGAGGCTGAAAGTTTTGTCCATTCTTCTTTGCAAACTATCTCTAGCACAGTGAGATTGGCTGGAGAGTGTTTGTGAACAACAATTTTCAAGTCTTGCCACAGATTCTTAATGGGATTTAAGAATGGAATTTAAGAATGTACTTTAAATTAAGCAGTCAAACACAAAGATTATGCTTTGATCTAAACTGTCAAAGATCACAGCTAGGGCCAGGTCACACAGATACACCTGCTTTTACTTTTTTGTCAGGGAACGCAACTCCACTGCCTCCAATCAGCAGGGCAATTACACAATTGACCAATGAGTGATTGACGAGGACATGGCTGCTTCCACTACTAGACCAGCTATTGGGGAACTAACAATGAGCAAATGGTATATAAACCTCCGATTTCAATACATGGAATATATGTATATACGCAGGTATGGTCACTTCCAGCTCCACAATACCAAAAGAACAACTAGCTGCCACCAGCAATCGTTCATATAGACAGATTGGACACCAGTTAAAGGTAGAGTATGGCTTCAGGGGTGCGACTTACAAAGCAAGAAAAACAGAGCTATAAAATGTTATATTTAATCAAGAAAGTTGGGCAGTATTTATAGAAAATATACCAAAGATTTCACCAAGGAGACAAAACAATGCAGCATACACATTTACATAAAATAAAAAGGAATAACGAAAAATAAACTAAAGCTGGTCATGGAAATGGCTCTGATTTAAGGAGGGAATAACTCCGGTGAGAACGTCCAGTGAAATCGTGGATCAATCCTACACAACAATGTATCTTCCTGCCATTGAACAAGGATCATAATTGGCATTGGTTTTTTATTAGTATAAGTTACACCCACACACCTCCCTTCTGGTGACTCATACCAAGGCTCGACTTCAGAGAACAATAGAATGTGTCTTAGGATTGGGTCACATTGCGTTAGGGCAGTCCATTTAGCGCAAAGCGCTATGGACAGCGGTAACGCAATGTCCCAAAAGGGATCGCGTCAGCCGATCCCGCTAGCGCAGATCCCTGATCTGCGCTAGCGAGGAACGGACCGCGAATGCTGCAAGCAGCACTCGCGGTCCGTTGCTCAAATGATGGCACAACGCTAGCGCACGCCCTAGTGATGCGTTCGCCATTACAGGCAATGGCGGCGTTAACGGACTACATTACACCGCGTTATGCCGCAGTGTAACGTAGTCCATTAAACGCGGTCACATAACGCGATGTGAACCTAGCCTTAGTCTTAAAAAATTATGAGATTCTCAGCTTTTATGACTTCTTTGTCCCTTAGGCGAAAAACATCAATCATTTTTTTATCTATACTATGACGATTTTATCTGTTGATAGAGAGGAGACATGGCATAGATATTGTTGTATTGACTATATATATGTCATAGGTTGTGAATTGGTTAAAGTTGAAAAAATAATTACATGGCCCTCTTCCTCGACTGACCTAAATTCTATTGAGAATTTGCATAGGCGATTTACGGTGATAGAAAGCAGTACACCTCTCTGAACACTGTCTGGGAGGCTCTGGTCGGTGTTGCCAAAAAGTTGATCATCAACAGATAAAGAAACTGATATCCATAGATGGAAGGTTTATGACGGTTATTAAAAATACAGGCAGTTATATCGTTCACTTACATTGTTTTTGAAGTGTCACAAATGTATTTTTGCACTTTTTGAGATGATTCTTTATTATTCTCACTTTAACTGAAAACAAACAATTGAAATGGGAAAATTGACATGTTTCATTTAGTTGCAAAAAAATTCTGCACACAAATATTTGTCCAATAATTATAATAAAAATATATATAGATATTCTCCTAATTAAGCCAAAACCTCATTTTCCCTTTCCTCAATATTCAGGTTTATTAACCTTTTAGATTGACTGACAGCACCCGTAGTTTTTCAATAAGAAAATTAATCATCAAAAATACAAATTGCCTAATAATTGAGCACACGGTATAATATATCCAATATGCAATTGTTGTTACAGTCGATAAATACAACCTGGAGTAAGATAAGACCTTTACATATAATACTTAGGGGTAAAGAGATGTCAGTGTATTGAGTGACTGCCAGGGACATCTAATGAGAATAGGATAGACTTTGAGTTTACCGTTACCATGTAAAATAGACAATAAACCTGGCTTTATTCCAAACGTAATTGCTACAAGTATTGGATCATAGAGCAAGCCTTGGTCACGCTGAGACATTTGTGATGGATGGTCATTGACGCAGCATGAATAATTATCAATCAAAGAAAGAAGAGGCACTGATAGCTGGAAGGGACATGGCTTGGATCAGCAAAATAGACAGTGGATTAGTAGACATTAAATGACCTGACTTTTTAATCCACCAAAGCTATTTCCTTTTTTAGAATTTGGCTAATTATAAAATCTCTTCTAGAATAAATTACTTTGCCAAAAACAATGAAATTGGTTGGAAGAATTACAGCATATTTATACATTTCACAATATCCTCTTGTTCAGCATTGAATTTTAGGAACTGTGAAAAGAAATACTATAGAAACAAATATGATCAATGTAAGGGTCCAGTCTCAATATCTTGTGTCATCTTATTTCAGTCCTTTTAACTGTACGTGTCACATTCCGAATCTTCAGGTTCTGCGTGATCTAACAAGTGTGATTGACATATTTCATACACATGACATGGTTGTTAACAGGGAAGAAAATACTTGATGATCCCCAAAGCTAACGTATCACTGATTTGACACAATCATCCTTAAAATAAAACCTGATTTGACACAAAATCCATCAAAGGATTTTTCTGTTATAAACACAGTCGTTATAAAGGGGAGAGTTAGGAATCAGACTATACTAAAATGTTTCTCCTTATTTATCAACAACTTTACCAACAACTGAATCTGTAGACAGTCCATACATTTACTATGCTCACTTATATAGCACCATCATCTTCCACAGCACTTTACAGACATTATCATCGCTGTCCCCATTGCGGCTCACAATCTACATTCCCTATCAGTATGTCTTTGGAATGTGGGAGGAAACCGGAGAACCCGGAGGAAACCCACACAAACACAGGGAGAACATACAGACTCCTTGCAGATGTTGTCCTTAGTGGGATTTGAACCCAGTAGTGGCAGTTAGGTCAAATAGAAAGTATGAGTGTAAGAATTCTGTCGATGTAATTGTATGTAGGTGTGGGAGTGGGGAATTGTAAGAAAAATTTCATTGCACTAAAGCTGCTTCCAGTACATTATATGGTCATTACTCTTGCAAATTGCTTCCCATGACCCCGTCCCACAGAATGCTCTCCATTTATCTCCATTTTCTCAGTTTACTTACCATAGCCCCAATAAAGGGGTTTTCCCATGAACAATGTACGTTTTAGTCAATAGATTTTTGAAAAATAAAAAGTTGAACAATTGGATGTGTTAAAAAAATATTCCTGTGCTGAGATAATCTTATAAATGTGCCCCTGCTGTGTACTGTGTAATGGCTGTGTCTGACCGTACAGGGACATGGTCCGATCATACCTCAGCTCCTGGGCAGAGGAGGATGCAAACGAGTATACAGAAAGGACAGCGGGGGATCACAGCTAATTCATTTTGTGAGGTAAAGCTTTTGCTGCTTGTTTGTAAACGTGTTTTACCTCACAGAAATTACCAGCTGCGATTCCCTGCTGTACTGTCTCTATACTCTTTTGCTTTCCAATAAGACACATCCATTGCACAGTACACAGCAGAAACTTTTGTAAGATTATGTTAGGACACAAACATTTTTTTTAACACATCCAATTGTGGAAATTAGTTTTATTCCAAGATCTATTGATTTAAAATGCTGTATGTTCGTCGGAAAACCACTTTAAGCTCTCCTCTTGTTCTCAGCCTCAACAGTACCTCCACCTTCCACTATAGTTCTTGCTCAAAGCATGACTAACCTGTTTTTCTTTTATTCATTTCCCACAGAGCCCTTCCTCTTCCACTCCAGGCATTCATCTTAACTTGTGACTTGCATGTCATCATGCCTATTAGGAGCATCTCTGATCTAGCCAGAAACTTGCAAGCAAAAAGTCCTTAGTGGTAGTAGTTACCTTGGGGAAATGAAAAGGCATGGACCCCTAATTTCTTAAGTCACTAAGTGGCAAGCAAGAGTGGATAAGTGATGTTACACCTTTGTGACTAGGCCCTTACACCTTTGTGACTAGGTACCAGTTGCACTGCCCTGATAGCGGCTCTGTGTACAGAATTTTAAAAAAATGTCAGCTTTCCTCCAAAACCTGTGGTTACATTTGTTCCTAAGTTGTATCTGGTATTGTAGGTCAGCCCTATTTAAAGGGGTTGTCTAGACTTGGAACAAAAGTCTGCAGTCACTCAATGTTACTGCACACTGCCAACTCCTTACGGTCACCATTCCTCAGTTTTGCCATTGAGAGTAATTTGTACACTTGCGGTCATGGGCTGACCAGACGCCTTCGGTTTCTCTCCATAGAAGAGATTTGAGAGAAGCTGGACAAGTCTAGTTAAAACGTGACTGCAAGTATACAAATCGCATACATGCAACATGTGACCACCCGCTCGTACCGCAAACAATGAATCATGACTGATTACACACCATGCATTTGTTAAAACAGTTGTGAATTTTAGTAAAGTTTTCTCAGTAAAAATTGTTAAACCGTTGTACTCACGTTTATAGCTGACCCAGCGATCTGCTCTTATCGCAGCAGGTAAACAGTAATTCGGTACATGCTGGCCATATAATAAATGGTCCGCTATGTAATGTAGGGTCGGGCCAGATTTGGCAGTGACAGTAGCTCTTTGTCCGCTCTCCAGCCTGCCATAGCTTCTACATGTTGGATATTGTATTAGGATGCCAGCCTAGGAGAGATTCCCCTGACTTCCTAAATGCTTTGCAATATACACCAGCAGGGAATTTGTGATTGCACTCTGTAACTCTTTAGTATGAGAGTATCAATAATAATGGAAGTGTTAACATACTTTCTTATAATGAATCCTCATAGTTTTTAATGAGAGTTCTGCCTCTGGCTTTCTGAATATATCTCTAACCCAAGGCAGATAGAGCCTGGGGACAATTATAATTTCAAGCATTATAGTCAGAGAGCTTAGGGCTATAACAAAGCAAAGTTTCCTTGTATTTGTGTGTTTCTCTAATAAACAACATGTTCTCATGGATGTTACTTTTCATGTTCACACACACTTTCAGTCTAAGTAGAACAGACAGCAATATTCTTGCAGTAAATATAGTAGAATTCAATGCATAGCTAAACTGCTTTCTTCAATTTCTGTATCCCTCCACACTGAAGAAAACTTTTACTTATTCATCTAAAAATACACCTCCAAAAACAAAAAATAATGTATATATATATATATACAGTGGGGCAAAAAAGTATTTAGTCAGTCAGCAATAGTGCAAGTTCCACCACTTAAAAAGATGAGAGGCGTCTGTAATTTACATCATAGGTAGACCTCAACTATGGGAAACAAACTGAGAAAAAAAAATCCAGAAAATCACATTGTCTGTTTTTTTATCATTTTTTTTGCAGATTATGGTGAAAAATAAGTATTTGGTCAGAAACAAACAATCAAGATTTCTGGCTCTCACAGACCTGTAACTTCTTCTTTAAGAGTCTCCTCTTTCCTCCACTCATTACCTGTAGTAATGGCACCTGTTTAAACTTGTTATCAGTATAAAAAGACACCTGTGCACACCCTCAAACAGTCTGACTCCAAACTCCACTATGGTGAAGACCAAAGAGCTGTCAAAGGACACCAGAAACAAATTTGTAGCCCTGCACCAGGCTGGGAAGACTGAATCTGCAATAGCCAACCAGCTTGGAGTTAAGAAATCAACAGTGGGAGCAATAATTAGAAAATGGAAGACATACAAGACCACTGATAATCTCCCTCGATCTGGGGCTCCATGCAAAATCCCACCCCGTGGGGTCAGAATGATCACAAGAACGGTGAGCAAAAATCCCAGAACCACGCGGGGGGACCTAGTGAATGAACTGCAGAGAGCTGGGACCAATGTAACAAGGCCTACCATAAGTAACACACTACGCCACCATGGACTCAGATCCTGCAGTGCCAGACGTGTCCCACTGCTTAAGCCAGTACATGTCCGGGCCCGTCTGAAGTTTGCTAGAGAGCATTTGGATGATCCAGAGGAGTTTTGGGAGAATGTCCTATGGTCTGATGAAACCAAACTGGAACTGTTTGGTAGAAACACAACTTGTCGTGTTTGGAGGAAAAAGAATACTGAGCTGCATGCATCAAACACCATACCTACTGTAAAGCATGGTGGTGGAAACATCATGCTTTGGGGCTGTTTCTCTGCAAAGGGGCCAGGACGACTGATCTGGGTACATGAAAGAATGAATGGGGCCATGTATCGTGAGATTTTGAGTGCAAACCTCCTTCCATCAGCAAGGGCATTGAAGATGAAACGTGGATGGGTCTTTCAACATGACAATGATCCAAAGCACACCGCCAGGGCAACGAAGGAGTGGCTTCGTAAGAAGCATTTCAAGGTCCTGGAGTGGCCTAGCCAGTCTCCAGATCTCAACCCTATAGAAAACCTTTGGAGGGAGTTGAAAGTCCGTGTTGCCAAGCGAAAAGCCAAAAACATCACTGCTCTAGAGGAGATCTGCATGGAGGAATGGGCCAACATACCAACAACAGTATGTGGCAACCTTGTGAAGACTTACAGAAAACGTTTGACCTCTGTCATTGCCAACAAAGGATATATTACAAAGTATTGAGATGAAATTTTGTTTCTGACCAAATACTTATTTTCCACCATAATATGCAAATAAAATGTTAAAAAAACAGACAATGTGATTTTCTGGATTTTTTTTTCTCAGTTTGTCTCCCATAGTTGAGGTCTACCTATGATGTAAATTACAGACGCCTCTCATCTTTTTAAGTGGTGGAACTTGCACTATTGCTGACTGACTAAATACTTTTTTGCCCCACTGTATATATATATATATATATATAATAAGCAAAAGAAGGCAGCACTCCAAGTCCTTTTCAAGGTGAAAAAATGTGACGTTTATTCAACCCATATCTCTGTGCGACGTTTCGGCTCACACTGAGCCTTTCTCGAGGGCTTGCTTATTTTGTATACATGTTGGGTAGATGAGTGGACCATTCTACCCAGGAGGCCAGGCACCCACTGGTGAGCATTGTGCTGTTCCAATTTTTCTTTTTATATATATATATATATATATATATATATATATATATATATATATATACATATATATATATATATATATATATATATATATATATATATATATATATATATATATATATATATATATATATATATATATACACACACACACACACACAGTTGTGCTCAAAGGTTTACATACCCAGACAGAATTTTTGCTTCATTGGCTTTTTTTCAGAGAATATGAATGATAACACCTAAACTTTTTGTCCACTCATGGTTAGTGGTTGGGTGAAGCCATTTATTGACAAACTACTGAGTCTTCTCTTTTTAAATCATTTTACCAAGAGAGCAAAAATTATTCCGGGGTATGTCTGTCTGCTTTTCCTCTGCTAATTAATATCTGGGGACAGATATTTAGAGCCTGGGAAGGGGGTAATACGCATGTAGCTTCCCAGGCTATTAATATCAACTCACAGCTGTATGCTTTGGCTTTCCTGGTTATTAAAATGTGGGACCCCTCCAAAAAATGATGTAGGATCCCACTATACTTAACACCAGCAAAGACTAGGCACACTGCTGCAGGCTGATATTAATAGCCTATAAAGGGATCATGGATATTGGCTGCTTCCCGGACTAAAAACATCAGCTCTCAACTGCCTCAGAAATGGCGCTTGCATAAATTGCACCAAATCTTGCACTTAGCCCCTCTCTTCACACATGCCCTGGTGCAGTGGCAATTAGAGTGATAGTTGGGGACATTGATGTCCCCTTTGTATTGTCAGTTGACAGTGGATCGCCCCCAAGGGCTAGGGGTACTTGGTGCCGGGCCCTTCGGTTCTCAAGGGGCATGTCACGGTGGCTGACCCGGTTCCGTGGCCCTCGGGAGGTCTGTTGTAAAAGGGAAGGTCTTTAAAGGGGAAATGTTTGTGATGCCACCTGCGGTATTCGGTCAGGGTGACCGACGCTGCTTAGGGATGCACTGGGGTGATGTTATGGCAGCTAGATGGTATACCTTCCCACAGGTGAAGTATATCCCCAGGGCTTCCCAGTGTGTAGATAGTGGATGGTGTGAGGCGCAGTGAAGAACGAGGACACAAAGTTGCAGTCTCTTTACCTTTACTGAAGGCTTCAGCATCCACAGTCCAGAGCACCAGATCACAGGGCAGGCATAGTCCGGCCGGTCTGAAGGCAAATCCAGAGTCCCCTTATCCAGGTGGAAATCAGTAGCCTTCCTCTAGCGCCTGGATGTTGTAGTACCTTACTGCTGAACTTCTCATAAGGTCCTCACAACTGTTGTTGGTGTTCTAGATGTTATGTCTTTCTCTATATCCCCCAGATGGATAGGAACAACCCATAAGACTGATGGCCTGAGGCTTTTTACAGGGACTCTAGCACGCCCCAGCCCCCACAAGTTGCCACCGTGCCTCCTGGGTATAGGTCAGGCAGGTAATGTGGAATTAGCTGTCCTGCCGGTCTCTGGAGCAAGGCATAGAGACTGTTGCTCCCTCGGTGTTCTGGCTACCGAATCCTGCGCCTCAGAAGGAGGCAGCCTGTATAGGGCAAAACTCCTTCTGGTTTCCTCTCCTTTTGCTATGACTTCGTTTCTCACCCTCTACAATACAATTCGCTGTTCGTGTCTCTTTTTTAGGATGCTGCCGCACGTGGGGCAGACGCAGCTCCGTGGCCTTCTGTTTAGGCCTCTGACAGGATCCCACCCCTGTCAGGGACCACTCTGTCGGCAACTGCTTGATGTTCCTCCTTCCTGTCTGTCTGCCTGACAGGAACTGACTGGGCGAAGCCCAGCTAGCTTCTGACTAACTTCCAACCAGACCACCAGTTTTACCTAATTGTGAAGAGTGCCCTAATAAATAGGAGCATAGCCCCCCTGGTGGACTGGAGTGTGAAGTGTGTTGCATTGTTTGTGATACCTGGTAAAGTGATCTCCTTTATTGCCTTCAAAAGTAACATCACTCCCCCTAGAGGAGAATGATATTACTGTAACGACCAGGACCCTGGGGCACTGCACTATCAAGCCCAGAAGTTAGTAATGGAGAGGCATCTATAAGACGCCCCCATTACTAACCCCATAGTGATATTGTATAAAAAACACACACCCAGAATACAGTCCTTTAATTGAAAGAATGACAGACTTCTTCAATGAATCTAAATTAAACCATACTCATGTCATTACCCAGTCCACTGAAAATCAATGTCCCCTGTAACAGAATTAAAATAATAAACATTTCTCACATGTGTGTTGCATGGACCATACAATTTGTTGTGCAATTTCTCCTGAAAATGCCGATATCCCATATGTGGGGGAAATCTACTGTTTGGGCACCCGGCAGGGCTCAGAAGGGAAAGAGCGCCATTTGACTTATTGAATGTAAAATTTGCTGGAATAATTAGCAGATACCATGTCGCCTTTGGAGAGCCCCTGATGTGCCTAAACAGTGGAAACCCCCCATAAGTGATGCTATTTTGGAAACTAGACCCCTTAGGGAAGTTATCTAGATGTGTATTGAGCACCTTGACCCCACAGGGGCATCACAGAAGTTTATAATATTAAGCCATGAAAATAAAAAAAATCGAATATTTCCCACAAAAATCTGTTTTAGCTCCAAATTTTTTATTATCACAAGGGTAACAGGAAAAAGGACATCAAAATGTTTTGTGCAATTTCTTCTGAGTTCACTGATAGCCCATATGCAGTTGAAAACTACTTTTGAGGTACAGTGCCAAGCTCAGAAGGGAAGAAACGCCATATTACAATGCAGATTTTGCTACACTTGTTTGAGGGTGCCATGTTACATTGGCAGAGCCCCTAAGGTGCCAACACAGCAGAACCTCTCAATGAATTCATCTATAGGTGCAGTGATTATATTGACACTACAGGTTTGTCACAGACTTTTATACCATTGAGCAGTGAAGATAAAATAATTTACATTTTTACCACCAAGATTGTGTGTCAGCCCCAAGTTTTACATTTTCATACTGGGAAATAGGTAAAAGTGGGACCAAAATTTGTTCCACAATTTCTGCCAAATGTAGAAATACCTCATATTTGGCTGTGCAGTACTACTCAGCCATACAGAGAGACTCGGGAGGGACTGAATGCTATTTGCCTCCTGGAACGCAGATTTTCCTAGAATAGTTTGAGGATTCCATATAAAGAGCCCCTAAGTGCTAGAAAAGCAGAATCCCATCTCAAGTGACACCATTTTGGAAATTATAACCCTTTGGGAATTTATCTACAGATGTAGTGATGATTTTGACTCCATGGGCGTTTTACAAAAACAAGCAGCAGTGGATGTTGCTGAGTGAAAATTGTAAACTGCCGTTGTAGTGACCAGTACATTATGCCCAGCTCATGCTTCTGGAGACACACACCTGTAAATTAGGTGGGCTCTGATCACTACAGAAATGCTAAACATGTGGTTGCTAAATGTGGTTTAGGCACAATGGGGCTCAGAAGGGAGGGGGTGCATTTGGATTTGGGAGCGGAGAATTTGCTGAATTTCTTTTGGGGGCGAGGAGCCATTTCACTTTTTCAGAGTCTTTGGGCTACCGTAATGTGGAAACCCTATATTTCCATTAAGAGATGATGGACCTGAGTGAGGGCTTGCTTTTTTGTGGATTAAATTGAAGCTCACATTTATCCGGTGCTCTACGCTGAGCGTTTACATGAGGGTTTCCACCTAAATCTCCGAGTGATGTCAGATGAAACCCTCGATAGATCCATTCACTATAATGAGGCATCAGAGTGACTCTGGACTTTGTTTGGCCTCTGTTCAGCGGTGTCTTTTTTCAGAAGTGCAAAAAACTGTGGCCGTTGGCACTTTTCTGCAATCATAAAAAGACAGACACCGCTGGGTGACAGGTCCTATGGCACCCACAGTGCCACCATTTGACTCATTATAGGGAATCTTCCGCCACAGGTTCTGTCTGAATCACATATTTCAGAGATTTACATGTAAATCCCGGTGTAAGTGCTCAGCACAGAGCGCAGGATAAATGTGCACCGAGCCTTACTGCGATCTTCGGGAGGCAGGATGAAAAAATCAACAGCATGTGAAGAATTGGTTTTATTTATTTTTTACTCAGTTCCTCGTGTGGTATAAATGACTTTATTCTTCTGGTCAGTGCGATTACAGCGATACCAGAATTATATCGGGCTTTTATGTTTGGCTGCTGTCACACACTAAAAGACACTTTTTAATGCAAAAAATATTTTTTTCATCACCATATTTTTAGAGCTATAATTTTGCCATATTTCGGCTGACAGAGTCATTTTTATTGGTATGATTTCTATTCTGATTTTTGGGAGACAGAATGAACAAAAAACATCATTTTTTTTTGCTTTTTTTTCATACTGTTCGGCGTGTGGTAAAATTGTTAAAAATGCTCTATTCTTCGCATCAGTATGATTACAACAATACCCAATATAAATTTTTTTATGTTTTGGCGCTTTTACACAATAAAACCCATTTCATAGAAAAAAATCATTATTCTTTCATCGCTTTATTCTGATGACAAAAACTTTTATTTTTCTGCTAATAGAGCAGTATGATGACTTTTTTGTGGGACAAGATGATGTTTTCAGCTGTACCATTTTTAGTTACAATTATCTTTTTTATCTCGTTTTATTGCACTTTTTGTTTGGCAGTATGATGATAAAGAATTGTTTTAGCCTCATTTTTTATTTATTTTTCACAGTGTTCACTGAAGAGGTTAACTAATGGGGCCATTTTATAGAGCGGGTTGTTATGGACACAGCGATACCAAATATGTATACTTTCATTGTATATATTTTAATTTACATAAATAAATTTATTTATTGGAAAAATACTTGTTTCTCTTTTTTATTTAGTGATTTAACCCCTTAACCTCCAAGGGTGGTTTGCATGTTAATGATCGGGCCAATATTTTTACAACTACAAAACCACTATCCCTTTATGAGGTAATAACTCTGGAATGCTTGCATGGATCCTAGTAATTCTGACAAAGTTTTATCATGACATTTTGTGCTTCATGATAGTGGTAAAATTTCTTCGATATAACTTGCGTTTATTTGTGAAAAAAGCGAAATTTGGTGAAAATTGTGAAAATTTTGCAATTTTCTAACTTTGAATTTGTATGCCCTTAAACCACAGAGATATGTCACAAAAAATACTTACGTAATACTTCACACATGTTTACTTTACATCAGCACAATTTTGGAATCAACGTTTTTTTTGTTAGGAAGTTATAAGGGTTAAAAGTTGACCAGCGATTTTACAACGCCTTTTTTTAAGGACCACATCACATTTGAAGTCACTTTGAGGGGTCTATATGATAGAAAATACCCAAAAGTGACACCATTCTAAAAACTGCACCCCACAAGGTGCTCAAAACCACTTTCAAGAAGTTTATTAACCCAGCAGGGGCTTCAAAGGAATTTTTGAAATGTTTTAAAAAAAGAATATTTAACTTTTTTTCACAAAATTTTTTTCTCAGATCCAATTTGTTTTATTTTACTAAGAGTAAGAGGAGAAATTGCACCCCAAAAGTTGTTATGCAATTTGTCCTGAGTATGCTGTTACCCCATATGTGGGGGTAAGCCACTGTTTGGGCGCATGGCAGAGCTCGGAATGGAAGGAGTGCCGTTTGACTTTTCAATGCAAAATTGGCTGGAATTGAGATGGGACGCCATGTCGCATATAGAGAGCCCCTGATGTGCCTAAACAGTGGAAACCCCCACAAGTGACACCATTTTGGAAAGTAGACCCCAAAGCAACTTATCTAGATGTGTGGTGAGCACTTTGAACCCCTAAGTGCTTCACAGAAGTTTATAATGTAGAGCCGTAAAAATAAAAAATCATATTTTTTCACAAAAATTAAATTTTTGCCCCCAATTTATTTTTCCAAGGGTAACAGGAGAAACTGGACCCCAAAAGATGTTGTACAATTTGTTCTGAGTATGCTGATACCCCATATTGGGGGAGAACCACTGTTTGGGCACATGGCAGAGCTTGGAAGGGAATGAGCATTGTTTCGGAATGCAGACTTAGATAGAATGGTCTGCGGGCCTCAAATTGAGTTTGTAGAGCCACTGATGTGCCTATGTAGTAGAAACCCCCCACAATTGACCTTATTTTGGAAACTAGACCCCCATGGACCTTATCTAGATGTGTTGTGAGAACTTTGAACCCCCAAGTCACTAAAGTTTATAATGCAAAGCCATGAACATAAAAAATCATTTTTCTTCCCAGAAAAATGATATTTTAGCCCCCAATTTTTTATTTTTCCAAGGATAACAGGAGAAATTGAACCACAAAAGTTGTTGTCCAATTTGTCCCGAGAATGCTGATACCCCATATGTGGGGGTAAACCACTTTTTGAGCGCAGAGCTCGGAAGGGAAGGAACACCATTTTACTTTTTCAACGCAGAATTGGCTGGAATTGAGATTAGATGCCATGTCGCGTTGGAGAGCCCCTGATGTGCCTGAACAGTGGAGACCCCCAATTCTAACTCCAACCCTAACCCTAACACGCCCCTAACCCTTTTCCCAACCCTAACCATAACACTAACCAAACCCCTAACACAAACACACCCCTAACCCTAATCCCAACTCTAACCACACCCCTAATCCCAACACATCCCTAACCCCAACACACCCCTAACCCTAATCCCAACCCTAACCATAACCCTAACCACCCCCCTAGCCCGGACACACCCCTAACTCTAATCCCAACCCTAATCCCAACCATTAACATTATCCAAACTCTAATCCCATCTCTAGCCCCAACCCAAACCCTAACTTTATCCCCATCCCTAACTTTAGACCTAACCCTAACCCTAACCCTGATGGGAAAATGGAAATAAACACTTTTTTTATTTTATTATTTTTCCCTAACTAAGGGGGTGATAAAAGGGGTTTGATTTACTATTTATAGCTGGTTTTTATAGCGGGTTTTTGTTTGGCAGCTGTCACACACAAAAAGACGCTTTTTTTTGCAAAAAATAGTTTTTGCATCACCACATTTTGAGAGCTATAATTTTTCCATATTTTGGCCCACAGAGTCATGTGAGGTCTTGTTTTTTGCAGAACGAGTTGATGTTTTTATTTTTACCATGTTTGGGCACATGACACTTTTTGATTGCTTTTTATTCCGATTTTTGGGAGGCAGAATGAACAAAAACCAGCAATTCATGAATTTCTTTTGGATGGGGCATTTATACCGTTCCGAATGTGGTAAAATTGATAAAGCAGTTTTATTCTTCAGGTTAGTACAAATACAGCGATACCTCATTTATATCTTTTTTATGTTTTGGCGCTTTTATACAATAAAAACTATTTTATTTAAAAATATATATTTTTGCATCACTTTATTCTGAGTTCTATCACTTTTTTATTTTTTTGCTGATGATGCTGTGTGCCACCTTTTTGTGGGAAAAAATGCGGTTTTCAGCAATACCATGTTTATTTATATCCATCTTTTTGATTGTATGTTATTCCAGTTTTTGTTCAGCAGTATGATGATAAAGAATTGTTTTTTGCCTCGTTTTTTATTTATTTTTTTACTGTGTTCACTGAAGGGGTTAACTAGTGGGACAGTTTTATAGGTCGGGTCGTTACGGACACGGCGATACTAAATATTTGTGCTTTTATTATTTTTTTATTTACATAAAGAAATGTATTTTTGGAAAAATATTTATTTATTTATTTTTATTTAGGAATTTTTAAAAAAATATTTTTACACATGTTAATTTTTTTTTTTTACTTTTTTGCATTGTACCAGGGTGGGACATCACTGTATAAAGTCAGATCGCTGGTCTGACAGCACTCATAAGCCACCTCGCTGCAGGCCCCGGGAGGACACTACGGTCATCTGGGGCCTGCAGGGAGGAGACCCTTGGAACAACGATCTAATCGGTCTCAGTGAAGCACGCAGGGAGCCCCCTCTCTGCACGATGCTTCCCTATGCCACTGGAGCGCTACGATCTTGTTTGATCGCAGTGTTCCTGGGTGTTATAGTGCTGGGAGCAGTCTGTGACTGTGACTGTGACTGCTCCTGGCACATAGAGCCAGGTGTCAGCTGTGATAATCAGCTGACACACGGCCGCGATCGGCCGCGCTCTGTGAGCACGGTTGATCGCGTATGACGTACTATTCCATCCATGTGAAGTAAGGCCCAGGTCACATGGACAGAATAGTACATCCAATGCTAGAAAGGGGTTAAAAATATATTTTTACTCTTTTTAATATTTTGTTTTACTTTTTTACTTTGTCCCAGTGTGGGACATTACTGTATATCATCAGATCACTGATCTGATATTCTGCAATGCATCTTCACTGCAGAACATCAAAGCAGCATCTGACAGGCAAGGAAGGGGGGTTCTCAGGTCCTGCCCTCTGCAGGCACTGAGAAGCAACCTTCCCTGCAGGACCCAGAAGGACCTGTGACCTTCTTGGGGCCAGGGGTCTTCATGGAGACCATCATCATTGCATCATGTTGTCCTGATAGAAGATCGCAGGGAGCCCCTTCCTTGTGCGATGCCCCTCTATGTCACTGTCACTATTGACAGCGGCATCAGGGGTTAAATGTCTGCGATGGGTGCTAGCACCGATCGTGGACGTTGCTGCGGGGTGTCAGCTGTCACGTACAGTTCCTGCAGAGCGGTACTAGTATGGTGCATGTCGGGAAGGGGTTAATAAATTTGTTGCCTCTTCTAAATGTCATGCGCTATGCCCGAAATATTAGTCCAGTCAAGGACTGAAATAACCCTTTTGGAATACAGAGCTTCATAATTTTTTATTAATTTGATGAGTGGGCATGGGCATACCCACCCCACCCCACAGCTCTGTTCATTTTGATGGAGCTAAGTCTAACTGGTGAAAAACGCCAAACTGTCAAAAGTATTTTCAAAGCTTTTATGCCAGCTTTGAGGATTAAGTCCATTAGTCACTAAAAGTTTCACAGCATGTCATGCAGCACCTCAGTTGCTGCTGCAACAAAGCACAGCAGAGGGTAACAATGGAGATGATTTTGCCTTGCTGCTGTGCTGGGCATAGGCAGCAACCAAGATGATGATGCGTTCAGTATAATTTAAAAACTAAAAGCTTTGTCATCTTGTTCAATGCCTATAAAGACCACTAAAACTAATAACAAAATCATCTATATTGATTTTATAGCTACTACAGCCTGCAGTCAGAAGACTGTTTTGGGCCTCATTCAGACATCAGTTATTTTGCATCAGTGTTTGCATGAAAAAAGCAGAAGAGGAATTTACCAAGAAAAACTAAAATTAAAAGATTGTTACCTGTTCTGTGTTTTTAAGATACTCCTGGTTTTGGCAAACGAAATACTGATGTGTGAATGAGGCCTTACTCTGAACGATAGGTGTTAGGTACTTACTGCTTCCATGCAGTGCTAGTGGAAGCAGTACTTGGTGACCACTTGGTGAAGATTCCCTAGATTTTCCTGCCATCCTGGATCATATTAACCAAAAGGAGAGGGGATTTTGCACCCCCTTAAAATTTGGTGACAAGGTGAAAAGAGGGCCTCCTTTCCCCTCTTTAGGGCTTTAGGTCACTGTTTTACACTCCCTTCAAGCAGAATAGTCACCCTGAAAAGCCACTTATCGGTGATTTTTCTTGGATTGGTATCTGATCCATTTTTTACATTCTGATAAAAAACAGGGTCCCAAGGGAACCTTGTTTTTCTGGGAGAAGGCAATTTAGCTTCCAGGGTAGTCATTGACATGCAGAAGGAGTGTCAGCTCAAGAGCAAACTTCACCAAAGACAGGAAGCAATTTGTCTTAAGAGTAAATCAAATTCTCAGTACAAGTATGCTTAATCCTGGGCAGATGCGTCCCCATATGTCTACACAGCAAGGAAGAAAATGCTTGCTGGGGAGTGAACAATGTGTAGCAGATTAACTGCTCCTTTAAGGCACATTGTGGTTTTTAAACTTCATTTTTAGTATAGCTATAGTTGATATACTATAGGAAACATAATTCATTTGGGAAGAACTGTATGACAAAAGAAAGTTGAAACATTTTCTATATCATTTGTATATAAGTCACATTTTTTGTGAAAAGAAGTCCACCTGTGGGCATTCTAAGTTTAACATGGTCTGTCAGTATATACACACATTTTCTGAAAGGCCACAGTGGCTGCAACACCATTAAGCAAAAGGCAAACTAAACAACGCCATGAAGACTACGGAGATCTCCAACAAGGGACATGGGAGGCCAGGCTGCACAAGGGACATGGGAGGCCAGGCTGGACAAGGGACTTGGGGATCCAGGCTGGACAAGGGACTTGGGAGGCCAGGCTGGACAAGGGGAATGGGGGGCAGGCTGGACAAGGGACATGGGGGGCCAGGCTGGGCAAGGGACATGGGGGCCAAGCTGAACAAGGGACATGGGGGCCCAGGCTGGACAAGGGACATGGAGGGCCAGGCTGGACAAGGGACATAAGGTGGCCAGGATGGATATATGGGGGCCAGGATGAACATATGGGGCCATGATGAACACGAGGAGGCCAGGCTGGACAAAGGACATGGGGGCCATGGATGGAAGACATGATTGGGGTCTGTGCCAGATGAAAAAGAAAAGAGAGATGTCACTGGTGAGTCAGTGTATTACAGGTACACACACACTATACACTATATACAGAGCTCCTGTGTATAATGGCACTGGTGATTCCTGCATTACCTGTTCACTATATACAGAGGTCCTGTGTATAATGTCACAGGTGATTACTGTATTACCTGTACACTTACAATATACACTGTATACTATATGCAGAGTTCTTGTATATAATGTCACTGGTGGTAATAATAATGTTAGTACTGTGATTTGTATTCAAGGTCAGCATGGTATTATGCGGTCACTATGGGGTGGTAATTTATGGTCTGGTCATGGCATAGCAGTATTTGTTCCTTGTATGTGGCATAATTTGGTCACTATGTGGTCCGGTCATAGTGTGATGCTGCTCCTCTTTTGTACCATATGTGATATCATTTGGTCACTGTGTGGTGGAATATGCAGTCCAGTCATGGTGTGGTGGTATTTCTCCCTTTTATGTGTTATTATTTGGTTGATCTATGAAGGTAATATGTGGTCCGCTCGTGGTGTGTCAGTATTTGTTCCTTGTATGTGATATTATTCGGTCACTATGTGGTGGTAGTATGTGGTCTGGTTGTCATGATGTGGTGGTATTTGTCCCTTGTATATAGTATCATTTTCTTGCTATATGCTGAAAACATGTGGTCTGGTCATGGTGTAGTTGTATTTCTCCCTTGTATGTGGTATTATTGGTCTTGGTATAGTGGATTGTGTTGTGTATGGTGGTCACTTGTTCTCTCTGATATTAATTAGGAGAAGATTCTTTATTTCCATTAGAGATTAATTAATTGGAACACAGCAGCAGAGCTGTACTTACAGGGGTTCTCCGGTGGAAAAAAGTAATCACCTCTCCACAGGATAAGTGATAACATATTGATTGGTGGGGGTCTGACTGCTGGGAACCAATCTGCAGAATGTGGATCTTTTATCCCTATTAGACTTAAGCGGCAAGTGTGACTTGACCACTGGTCCATTCATTCCCTGAGTGAATTTCGCTTGATTTTTTCTGGAAGCCCCAAAAAGAATGAATGGAACTGCGATTAGACATCTCACCTGACACTCCATTTTAAAGTGGGGATAAGTGTCATATCAGGAATAGAACTTCCCCTTAGTGACAGAGCCAATTTGGTACTTAATGACCAAGCCAATTTTTACAATTCTGACCACTGTCACTTTATAGAGTTATAGCTCTGGAACGCTTTAACATATCCCACTGATTCTGAGATTATTTTTCCATGACATATTGCACTGCATGTTAGTGGTAAAAGTTCTTCAATATAACTTGCGTTTATTTATGAAAAAATGGAAATTTGTCAAAAATTTAGAAAATTGTACAATTTTCAAACTGTTGACATTTCTCACATGTCAAAATTACATCAGCACTATTTTGGAAACATAATTTTTTAGGGGATATTATAAGGGTTAAAAGTTTACCAGTAATTTCTCATTTTTCCAACAAAATTTACAAAACATTTGAAGTGAGTTTGGGGGGGTCAATATAACAGAAATATCCAAAAAGTGACACCATTCTAAAACTGCACCCCTCAAGGTTTGGAAACCACATTCAAAAAGTTCATTAACCCTTCAGGCACTTCACGAGAACTAAAGCAATGTAGAAGGAAAAAATTAACATTTTTCATTTTTCACAGGCTAAGGTTAAGTTCACACTGCATTAGCAGCAGCCTATTCAGCACATACGCTAACGGGCTGCTGTAACGCAATTGCCACCGTTTGCATCACGCTAGCGCAGATAGAGAATCTGCTAGCTCTATCTGCGCTAGCAGTGACGGACCCGGAAATGTTGCAGCCCGCGTCTCAGGGTCCGTCACTCAATGACGGCACATCCCTAGCGCACGCCCATTGTGGGCGTGCGCTAGCGATGCATCCGACATTGCCTTCAATGGTGGCATTAACGGACTACGTTACACTGCGTTATGCCGCAGTGTAACGTAGTCCATTTAACGGATGACATGAATGCAATGTGAACCTGGCCTAACCCCAACACACCCCTAACCCTAATCCCAACCCTAACCCTAACCAAAAACCTAACCACAACCCTAACACACCCCTAGCCCTAATTCCAACCCTAACCTTAATCCCAACCATAACCACAACCATAACTCTAACCACAACCCTATCACCAACACAACTCTATCCCCAATCTTAGCCCCAACCCTAACCCTAGCCCCAACTCTAACCCTAGCCCAACCCTAACCCTAGCCCAACCCTAACCCTAGCCCTGGCGCCAAACCTAATCTTAGCCCCAACCCTAACCCTAGCCCAACCCTAAACCTAGCACTAGCCCCAGCCCTAACCCTAGCCCCAACCCTAACCCTAATGGAAAAATGGAAATAAATACATTTATTTTATTTTTACCTAACTAAAGGGGTGATAAAGGGGTGTGTGATTTACTATTTTTTTTATTATCATCACTGTGATAGGGTCTATCACAGTGATCAAAATGAACCAATAGGAAAAATTTCCTATTGTTGCCGTATGCCAGTCGATGCTCTACTATAATGGGGATAATTGCTTACAGAGACTGCGGCGACTCCCAGCAAACATCCCCCAACTAAACCCTCTCTCCCTGCCCCCACCAAAAACCCATTAAATAACTAGATGAACACAAGGAATTGATGGGTGAGGTCGGTCACAGCTTAATTTATTTTATATAGAAATATATGTAACAATAACAAAAGGAAGCACTTTAAACTTCACAAAAGACCAGTAGCCAAATGCCGTGCAACATCTACAGGCAAGTCAGCCTACATAGCCGCAGCATTTCGGTGCTTCCTTCATTGAAAATAGCCAAGAAAGATCCTGTTTAGCACTAAACAGGACTCTGACCCCCACCCATCAAGTACAATGCCTGGTAATGCTATCCAATCTTTGAGCCCCAACAATAGGATATCTAAACCAACATCAGTAAGGTGAACACCGTCTTGTCTCAAAAGAGTTGAATTGTCACCTTCTAGCTGGTGATGCCTCACCACTACGCCAAACTTATCCCTCACAAACTTAGACATACGTGCGTTTATAGTCCGTCTGGTCCGCTCCACTGCCATACCATCCCGGCACCCTGCCACATAGCTCTGGGGACTATCTCTGACCAAACTAGAATGAGTTCTGGGAAAAAACTAGGAAACAGTACCAGGTCAAATCTCATCATCGTTATCAGCTCGGCAATTTTACATGAACATAGGTCATTCCCACCTGCATGTAGAACTAGAATTACTGGACCTACAATATCTCTACCAATATCAATCACTTCCTATAGCACCTGAGGCCATTTCAGACCTCTAATGCCTCTCAAATTCACATCCAAACCCTGAAAACCCATATTTTTTGCCCAGAAAATATACAAGTGGACTAAGAGCCACACTGTAGGCCTGGAGGAACCTAGAAAACCAAAAAGAGAAATAAATTATATTAGCTAATCTGGTCTACCATAGCTGGCATAGCAAGCAAAGCACCACCGCCCTATCCTTTTCACCTCTGCCTCTGGAAAACTCGCCTTTGCAGCCTCAGTAGCAACCCCTATGCAAACAGAATGTGTCCCATATTCCTCCGGTGGAACATCGGAAGCCTGCAGGCATTTTCGAAAAATCGACTGAAATTGAACTTTAGTCAAAGGGGATCCATCCGCATGCTCAAGAAAAAAAATTACCATTACTTCTGAAACCCAAACACTTGAAAACAAACATGACAGGGCAAATTGGGCTGGGACTGGGTTTAAAAGAATCCAAGCCCCCCTGCCTGAAGGGTCTGTCTTGGACCTGCGAATACGGAGACGTATCGCATCCTCAACCATCACCACTTCTTCAGATAGTAAGCCCTTTGCTGTCATAGTTTTTTTTATTTAGGGACTAATTCACTAATGCGTAAAGCCCCAAAGTACAGGATTGCATACGCAGCAGAAAAAAAGACAGCTTCAAATTGAGAAGAGCAACTAACAGGGGTAAAGGAAACAATCTTACATAATAAGAAAACAGACATGGGAAGTCTACTTTCCTTACTGGGTTTGGCTCTTTTCCACCCTTTTAAGGCCTGCCTGATTATAAAGGCCTTTGTAACATCCAGTACCAAAACCAGCCAACCCTGCTGCATCTGAGAATAAGTTCAACTCCTGGGTTGAAATCTCAGAGGACATGAAGCATGTGTGGCCATTGAATGAAATAAAAAATGTTTTCCAAACTTCCAAGTCGGCCTGTAAACTTCTTGTCAACCGAATTTTATGGCCCGGAAATGTATCCCCTCTCATTGCTAATAATAAACGTCTTGCAAAAACCCTGCCCGCCGGCATGACACTGCAGTCACAAACCAACAGCCCAAGTAAGGACTGCATTTGATGCAATGTAACCTTTTTGACAGGACAAAAACCTTCAATCATGCACATAAGCTTCTCCACCTTCTCCGCAGGCAACCGATACACCATGTTGACAGTATCTATCTCGATTCCTAAGAAGGCAGGGTTGTTGCGGGACCAACAGTCTTTTCCACAAGGGGACACCGAACTGATATGCAATATTCTTGAAAAAATGTAATAACTGCGAACAAACAGCAGAATCTTTTGGTCCTATGAATAAAAAATCATCTAAATAGTGTGTGACAGATCTAGAACCCGTACCGGATCTAACGGCCCAATCCAAAAAGGAACTGAAGAGCTCAAAATAATAACATAATATGGAACAACCCATCTGGAGGCACATCTCGTCATAAAAGCCGTCAGCCACCTGGCATCCCAAAAGGTGGAAACAATCAGAGTGAACTGGTAAGAGAAAGAAGGCAGATTTGATATCAGACTTCGCCAGAGGGGCTCCGTAGCCAGCCTGACAAACCAAGGCTACTGCCCTGTCAAACAAAACGTATGATACCGACGCATCCTCCAAACTAATTCTGTCATTAACAGAATCACCCTTAGGGTAGGATAGATGGTGTATAAGACAAAATGTACTGGGGTCCTTTTTAGGAACTAAACCCAATGGACAAACTGTAAAGTTCCAAAAAAGAGGAGTTTTGAACAGGTCCGCGATCCTGCCTAACCTCACTTCTTTGTCGATCTTCTCCCACAGGACTTCAGGATGGTCGCAATCAGACTTTAAATTGGTAGCAAACGAGGGAAACCTGCAAAATTTAAAAGGCATAAAAAAAGCTGTACGAAAAACCGAATCACAGTTGGCCGCCGTGTCTAGGTATCGGTCTAGCCAAGGGCCCATCGCGATTACGCTCACTGGGGTCATTATGTTCCTTGTTTTTGCTAGAGGAAGGCTTAACTGGTAAGCGGGCCATGAGGTGAGCTCCTCCACAGGTGGAGCATTTATGTTTATACTTACATAACCCAAAGAAATGGCAGTGTCTCTCATTAAATTACCAGCATGCTCCAGGTCTCCGGACGACCACTGAGCTATGACCTGCTGCTGCAAGGTGGCTAGTGGTCGCTGTTGGAAAGGGGGGCTGTTTATGAGACAAGGTTAACCTGATCCACACATCAGTCACTTTTACCCCCCAACCTATTTCCGGCTGCAGGGCCAACCGCCTCCAAAACTCCTCATCGTAATGCCACAAGGCGGACCTGCCATGGGCCTTGTAAGATGTATAAATCATGTCCTGATAAAAGAACAAATCAGAACACCGTTCTGGGTGCATCTGGCCCATGACACAGCCCAAAACAGCAAAAGCTTGTAACCAATTACTCATGGTTTTTGCAACCTTCTGCTTGGCTCCTGTCAAATGGTCTATCATTCAATCTCTTCTCCTTGTCAACCGCATGCTGGTCCACCGATATTAACCCCTTACCGGCATCGGACGTACTATACCGTCCGATGCCGGCTCCCCTGCTTTGATGCAGGGCTCCGCGGTGAGCCCGCACCAAAGCCGGGACATGTCAGCTGTTTTGAACAGCTGACATGTGCCCGTAATAGGCGCGGGCAGAATCGCGATCTGCCCGCACCTATTAACTAGTTAAATGCCGCTGTCAAACGCAGACAGCGGCATTTAACTACCGCTTCCGGCCGGGCGGCCGGAAATGACGTCATCGCCGACCCCCGTCACATGTCCGGGGGTCGGCGATGCGTCTCCATTGTAGCCATAGAGATCCTTGAGACCTCTATGGTTACTGATTGCCCGTCGCTGTGAGCGCCACCCTGTGGTCGGCGCTCACAGCACACGTGCAATTCTGCTACATAGCAGCGATCAGCAGATCGCTGCTATGTAGCAGAGCCGATCGTGCTGTCCCTGCTTCTAGCCTCCCATGGAGGCTATTGAAGCATGGCAAAAGTTAAAAAAATAAGTTTAAAAAAATGTGAAAAAAATAAAAAAAACATAAAAGTTTAAATCACCCCCCTTTCGCCCCAATCAAAATAAATCAATAAAAAAAATATCAAATCTACGCATATTTGGTATCGCCGCGCTCAGAATTGCCCGATCTATCAAATAAAAAAAAGTATTAACCTGATCGCTAAACAGCGTAGCGGGAAAAAAACTCAAAACGCCAGAATTACGTTTTTTTGGTCGCCGCGACATTGCATTAAAATGCAATAACGGGCGATCAAAAGAACGTATCTGCACCGAAATGCTATCATTAAAAACGTCATCTCGGCACGCAAAAAATAAGCCCTCAACCGACCCCAGATCACGAAAAATGGAGACGCTACGAGTATCGGAAAATGGCGCAATTTTTTTTTTTTTTTTTTAGCAAAGTTTGGAATTTTTTTTCACCACTTAGATAAAAAATAACCTAGTCATGTTTGGTGTCTATGAACTCGTAATGACCTGGAGAATCATAATGGCAGGTCAGTTTTAGCATTTAGTGAACCTAGCAAAAAAGCCAAACAAAAAACAAGTGTGGGATTGCACTTTTTTTGCAATTTCACCGCACTTGGAATTTTTTTCCCGTTTTCTAGTACACGACATGCTAAAACCAATGATGTCGTTCAAAAGTACAACTCGTCCCGAAAAAAATAAGCCCTCACATGGCCAAATTGACGGAAAAATAAAAAAGTTATGGCTCTGGGAAGGAGGGGAGCGAAAAACGAACACGGAAAAACGAAAATTCCCCTGGTCATGAAGGGGTTAAAGACCAGATATCTCTATATTTGTTTGACCATATTTTCTCTCTAGTCTCATTATCTAAATGAGATTAGCTCACTAGCTAATTGAGCTAGTGAGCTAATCCCACAGTAAAGTGAATCTTTAAATATGCTAGCTAGCTGTGGTTCACCTTTTCTATCCAAATTTGTTAGATTCGTTTGCTGAACACCAACTGGTGTTGAAAATTGCTCAATTAATGCCCTAATAAGTCCAGATTAACATTTTTTCCTGCAAGAGAAAAATGCCCTCACGCAAACCTGTCGCAGGAGGAGGGACTCAGACTGGAGAAACTCCAGCACCTGGATTGACGGATGGGTGGGTGAGGGCCAGGCTGGAAGCCCTGGATGACTCTTTTGGTTCAGCCTGGCTTGATGCCCTGGCTGCTGCTTCTGTCTCACGTCTCTTGCCTCAAGAACGAGGCCAATAATCATGACTCGCCGATGCACTCGAAGACTCCCACAATGATGGAGAGCGCCATCTTGAGGACCGTGACCTGTGAACCCTCCTGTGAGATCTGGACCTCCGACGTGCACGCGTAGAACGCCTGCTATGTCGGCGAGAGGAGTGGTGTCTATGACGATGAGAACAGTGGGGTGACTCTGATGAAGTTGAGCTGGAACCCTGGCGTTTACGCCTATATGGTTCAGCTCCACTAGACATATCTGTGGCCAAAGCAGACGGCACTGCCTGGGGCACCACAGGAGCCACAGTGACCCTAGCAGCATTCCTGCTAGCATCATCCGTGCTGGGAACAGCACTCGCCTGCATGGGTGACACATTAATGTTACCCTGTGTATTATCTGGCCTTGGGTCAGTAGTATCTTCTGACGAAGCAGCAGTACTGCCTCTAGAACCCATATGCTCAATGCCTAAGGGCTGCGGGGGATTTTGAAGTGGCTGCTGCGTATTTAATGGTGTCTATTTATTAGTGGCTCCAAAAGAACTCTGGGCGCCGACGCGTGAGGAGAAAAAATGCTGATGGGTAGGGGGTGGGGCCACGCTCTCTGCTTGGCCCAAGTGTGGTGGCGCTGGCCTGTCATTTACCAGAGTAGGGAGCACGGGCAAGGAGGGAGTAGGGGCTTTCAAACTATCTGCTCGGCACACCTGTAAGTGCCCTGCAGACCGTGCAGCAGCAGAGGACATGACTGGAGCCACCATGTCCTGAACTAACAAGGGCGGAGCTACGGTGACTGAACCGAAGGTGGGCAGAGCTACCTTGTCTGCCCGGCGCTCACGAGAACACCTGACAGGCACAGCGGTAGCGGGTATGGGGCTGGGGCTAAGTCGGACTGGAGGGTGGGAACGCCATGTAGACCACCAGCCTCCAGATACCGTGGCTGTAAGGCACAAAAGCTGAGCACTAAGTCCTGAAATCAGGGCCTGTACCCATTGATCACCCTCCTGTGACACCATGGCATGCAACAGCTCCATCAAAGGATCAGCCATCACTTCTCCAGACTGGACAGACAAGCACCTCCGGGAACCAAAAGAGGGAAGAGGAGGATCCAGGCTGATTCCTCTATTATATACCAGATAAAGAAGGGGTGGGAGGATGACATAGCCTGACGAGCTACCATTGGCCAACCTTTAAATGGGCCATAGTGAAGCACTCCTTAATGAAGGGGAGGGAGAGAGGGGGCACCAAATGGATGGAATAGGAGGAGAGGAAGGGGGCACCGCAGTCAGTGGCACATTGCTTAACCAGTGTCGTGTCTCCCATATTTGCATATAGTAGTAGGGTGGGCCTCTAGAGTACATTTTCCCTGTGGGCCCCAGACACCCCAGTGCGACCCTGGTTAGACTTGAAAATTGCTGTTCACTAAAGAAAACCAGCTAACTTGGATGAGCTGGAGCAGTTTTACCTTGAGAAATATACAAAAATCCCAGTGGCAAAATGAGGAAAGCTCATAGAGACTTATTCAAAACAATTTGCAGCTGTATTTGCTACAAAATGAGCCTCTACAAAGTACTGACTTTAGGGGGATGAATAGTTATGCACACTGAAGTTTTCAGTTATTTTGTCCTATTTGCTGTTTGCTTCACAATAAAAAGAAAACAAATTGTTCACAGCTGTAGGCATGTTCTTTACACAAACTGATGCAAATCACCAAAAAAGACATTTCAGGTTGTTAGGTAGCAAAACAGGAAAATTGCCAAGGGGGGGATGTGGTTTATTATTTTTACATTAGTTTTGGTGTATCAGACCTGTGCATTAATAACATGGTGATATGCTTTATTTGGAAACAGGGTGCCTATTTTTTAGAAGTATTACTTAGTAATTGAGATCATTGTTGCGTTTTCTATCAGATTAATATATTTTATCTCTAGTCCTTTTATTTTTATGGGAGGAGGGGACAACATATATGTCTTTGAAAGATCTACAGGGGTACATACACCTGAACAACATGCTGGTGGAGCCCAGGTCCAAATTTTGCACTGGGGCACATCAGACTCTAGTAACAACACTGCCTGTAGAGGAAAAAGCAGCTGTGGTACTTGATAATTGCCAAAGCTAATATACTTTGTATGTACAATGCATAGAATAAAATATTTGTGGAGCTCTGCTAATGATTTTCCATTGGGGCCAAGTCCTATCTTTGGGTGTAAGAAATAAACTCTAATACTCTGTTATTAGTTTGACTTCATTTGAAAAACTGAAGCTTGTCATGGACCAAATCAATGTTATAGATTTTTTACATGCCTTATCTAAATGTTAAATATAGTAACACAGCCATTTTGTGAATTTACACAATAGTTTAATCTTTATACCTATTATATAATTTGCCATTATGTTCCTAAAAGCTCTTGGTTCCAATTCACGATGCCAGGCAAGGGGAAATGAGATGGGTGCCACCTCTGTCATAAACTAGTGTTTCTAATTGTCATCACTGCAGCAGCTTAATGAACTATATCCACATCTAACCAAAATACTGCATATTTTATTAACCCGGAAAACAATTCATAAATTTGTTAGTGTAATACAATTTTTTTAATCTTCAGCCAGCGCTTTATTGTGAAGTAATCCTTAATTGATTGACATTTAATCACAGTCTTTGTGTTTTACTGTCCCTTGCTTCATAAGAGGTAATTTTGTCTTTACCGTAGTTTAACAGCTGATGAAAAAGATTTAAGGAAACCTATAAACTTAAGATTGGTTAATAGCCTCTTATAAAAGAATATTATACATCTAGGATCCATTGCACAGATGTGATGCTCAATTGTAGAACTGTGCATGGGGTTTATTAAATTACAGCACAAATCTTCAGTCTCCTGAATTATTGTTCATGTTGGTATTGTTAGGCAAATGGGGAGATGCATTATTGCTTCCAGTTGTTCATATCACTGTGCTCTAATACAGTCAGAGACAGCTGGCACATTGCTTTCGGCAAATGTAGAGCAACAGCAGCTGCGGAGACTTGGACCCCAAGAGAAAGCAAGGCACCGCTGAGTCAGTACTGAGCCGCTCATGAACTAATGTCCAGAAATTAAAATAAGAAGGTTCAGCTGCCAACAGTTTCTGCAACTGACTGGTATCAGTAGTTTGCTGTAAACACTAATATATAATTGCTGATGAAGGGAGAGATGAGCAGATTTTTGTAATGATGACACTTAGTTGCTCTGAAGAAACATCCTTAGCCAACAATCATTTGTGGTTTACTCAAATTCTCACATTAATTCTTACTGCACTGACTTTGGTCACTTCTGACATTGTCTATTGGTCATGAGTGTCTTGACACAAGGAATGCGACACTTGTAGCTCATGTCCTGGATACATCTGTGTGTCGTGGCTCTTGAAGCAATGAGTCCAGCAGCAGTCCACTCCTTGTCAATTTCCCTCAAATTTTTGAATGGCCTTTTCTTCACAATCCTATCCAGGCTGTGGTTATCCCAAATTCCTGTAGTTTTTGACAAATTTTGCACACAGTGCAGCAAGGGTTTTGGCTCACTCCTCCATGCAGATCTTCTCCAGATCTTTCAGATTTTAGGGCTGTGATTGGACAACAATAAGTTTCAGCTTCCTCCAAATATTTTCTATTGGATTCAGGATTGAAGACATCTCCAGGACCTCCATTTTAGTTGTCCTGGCTTTGGGTTTCGAGTCATTGTCATGCTGGTAGACCTAGAAATGGCCCATCTTCAATGCTCTTACTAAGGGAGGGAGGTTGTTAGCCAAAATATTGCTATACATGACCCAATCCATCCTCCCATCAATATGGTGCAGTTGTCCTGTCCAATTTGCAGAAAAACACCTCCAAAGTATGATGTTTCCCCCTCTTTGGTCTTGGCCATAGTGGAGAGTTTAGAGTGTGATTGATTGAGTGTGTGGACAAGTGTATTTTATACAGGTAACAAGTTCAAACAGTTGCAATTAATACAGGTAATGAGTGCAGTGAAGGAGGGCTTCTAAGAGAAAAACTAACAGGTCTGTAAGAGCCTAGATTCTTGCTGGTTCGTAGGTGATCAAATACTAATGTCATGCAATAAAATGCAATGTAACCCCTTAACGACCGCCGATACGCCTTTTAGCGGCGGCAGTTAAGGGCACTTAAACCACAGCCCCGTTAATTAACGGCGCTGTGGAAAAAGTGTATAGCGCTCCCCAGAGTCAGATTTTCTCTGGGATGTCGGTTGCCGGGGGTAGCTGAGACCCCAGAGAACATGATTCGGGTACCGACCCCCGGGTTGCGATCGCCGGTAAATAACCGTTTACCGGTGGCTGCAAAAAAAAAAAAAACGTGATTTCCCATTTAATTTCTCTGTTGTTTGATGTGATTGCACATCAAAGGACAGAGAAATGGGGTCTCCGATAGCCCCCTGTTACTCTCCTGTCTCCCCCGATTCTCCTCGTGGCTCCCAATGGGCGCCGCCATCTTTTTCTGGGAAAAAAATTGCGGGCGCATGCGTAGCGCGCCCGCTGGCCGGCACCCAGCAGACCGTTGTGGTCTCGGCTGCCGGGGGTAGCTGAGACCCCAAAGAACATGATCGGGGTCGGTTTTTACCGACCCCTGTTTTGCGATCGCCAGTAATTAACTGTTTACCGGCGACTGCAAAAATTTTAAAAAAAAGCGACGTGTCATTCTCTGTCCTCTGATGTTATCGCACATCAGGGGACAGAGAAATAGGGGATTCGGGGACCCTGTTATACTTACCGGTGTTCCTGGGTCCTCCTGCATCCCCTCCTGGCCTACGGCTTCCCCCTCCAGGAAGAAAATGGTGGGCGCATGAGCCTTGCGCCCGCCGTGATGTGGTGGCCGGCAGAGGAAGATTCTTCCTCTTGTTTTATTTTGGTCACTGTGAGATCCTATCACAGTGATCAAAATAAAAAAATAGTAAATAACCCCCCCTTTATCACCCCCTTAGTTAGGAAAAAATAATGAAATAAAAAATATATGTATTTCTATTTTCCAATTAGGGTTAGGGTTAGGGCTAGGGTTAGGGCTAGGGTTATGGCTAGGGTTAGGGTTGGGGCTAAAGTTAGTTATAGGGTTGGGGCTAAAGTTAGGGTTAGGGCTAGAGTTAGGATTAGTGTTAGGGGTGTGTTGGGGTTACGAATGGAGTTAGAATTGGGGGGTTTCCACTGTTTAGGTACCTCAGGGGGTCTCCAAACGCAATAGACAATTTTGCGTTCAAAAAGTCAAATGGTGCTCCCTCCCCTCTGAGCTCTGCCGTGCACCCAAACAGTGGTTTACCCCCACATATGGGGTATCAGCGTACTCAGGACTGATTGGACAACAACTTTTGGGGTCCAGTTTCTCCTGTTACCCTTGTGAAAGTAAAAAAAATTTGGGGCTAAAAAAAATCATTTTTGTGGGGAAAAAATGATTTTTTTTTTCATGGCTCTGTGTCTGTTAGGTGTCGAGTTCTCGCTTCTGCACAAGGGGAATCTCGAGACATCTCTGCTGCGGTCTCCCATTCTTATCCAGCCGCAGTGGAGTCTGCTCAGCAGAGACGTCGGTCCCAGCGTCTTGCTCAGTCTCACTCTGTACAAAGAGTTACTGCTGCTTTTCCTGCTTCTGCCATTGAAGTCAGTGTTGGGCAGCGGCGAGCAGATGCTTTTGGGGCTAAGTTCTGCTTTTCTCTTTCTGAGCATGCCCAGGGCAAGATCTCCCATTGGAGATCGAGGGTCACATGCTCAGGTACTGCAGCACATCCCATTGGTCCTCCAGGAAGGTCCTGAAAGGGCAAAACTTTGGTAGCAGCTTCCCATTGGTCCTTTATTGGAAGGTCCTGAACGTGCTGCAACTATATAAGCTGCGCATGACCGCACGGCCATGCGCTAGTGTACATTTGTAAATGTGTGTGTGTTGTGAGTGAAAGTCGCTCTTTAAATAACCCTCCCTATTGGATGACTGTTCGCGGAAGGTGTATGTTTGCTATCTAGCGCCCGACTTAGCCATCAGCACGTAAACACACAATACAGCGTCTTATTGCTGTGACCGCCAGTGCGGCGCCTTGTGCTTTCACAGCGCTTTCCTCACCCAAGCTTGGGTGGTTAGTGGCGTTCGCCAGTGCGGCACTGCATGCACTCTCGTGCTTCTATTGCTGTCACTCTGACACCTCAGTAGCGGTGTCGAGCGCATGAGGTCTATGTACTCAAATCCTGTGTCTTGGGATTGAGTTCTGAGACTCGTTGCTTGCGCTCTTGTTGCGGTACCACGGCCCTGTGATGTAACAGGGTTCGCTTCCTTCACACAGGGTGAGGTTAGCCCATGTGTGTATTCACTTTGTACCGCCATATAGTCCGTCATTACTTGGCAGCAGGTTCCATCTCTGCACGGTGGACCCCGGGCTGCGAACGCACCATACTCTATCTGTCTTATTATTTGTTGCGTTCCGCTAGCCCTAACATTACACTAGCGCCAGGGTCTGGCTAGTAATGACGGACAAACAGCAATCCTTGCGGTATATCCAGCAGCTGGAAGGTAGGTTGGCGGCTCTCGAGAGCTCAACCTCAGCTGTGGATGTTACCACAGTTGCTGTACAGGCTGCTAGCTTGGCTGCAGCAACCTTGTCCATTGCCACCTCTGTTCCGACATTATCTCGCCTCCCGCTGCCAGAAAAATTTTCTGGTGATAGCAAATTTTGTAGGGGATTCGTGAGTCAGTGCTCTATTCACCTCGAGCTCCTGGCTGCACGTTTTCCCACAGAGCGGGCTAAGGTGGGATTTATAGTGTCTCTCTTGTCGGACAGGGCGTTGGAATGGGTTACGCCGCTGTGGGAGCGTGGCGATCATGTGGTGCAGAGTGCTCCGCTGTTCCTGAGAACTCTGAAACAGGTCTTTTTAGGACCTCAAGTCACCCATGATACTGCGCTCCAACTGCTGGCATTAACTCAGGGTGAGACCTTGGTCAGTCATTTTGCTGTCCAATTCCGCACTTTAGCTTCTGAGCTGGACTGGTCGGATAAAGCCCTTATCCCCATATTTTGGAGGGGCCTGGCTGATCACGTTAAGGACGCTCTGGCCACTAGGGAGATTCCTGCCACACTGGAGGAGTTAATAACTGTCTCCACTCGAATTGACCTCCGTTTTAACGAGAGGAGGTTAGAGCGAGCCCAATGTAGGCAGAGGTTTCGGCTGGCTCCTACCTTCGCCAAACCTCTGGAATCTCCGGTCCTGGTTCCTGAGTCACATGAGGCCATGGAAGTGTCACAAGCGGGATCTAAGTCCCGGATCGCTTGTGCACTCAAGGTCTGTCATGTTTGCCAGCAGTCAGGACATCTAGCCACCAGATGTCCTCAGCAGTCGAGGAAACGTCAGCGTCTAGTGGTAGTAGTAGGAGGTACACTAGACACGGCGATGTTTGCCTCTAAATTGTCCTTTAAGGGGACAATTATTATAGGCTCATTCTCCCACTCGGTAGAGCTCTGCGTGGATTCTGGGGTGGAGGGCAATTTTATGTCTTCTGCCTTCGCCCAACGTCACGCAATACCCCTGGTTATGCTAGCTCAACCAGTAACGGTACGAGTGGTGAATGGGTCGACACTGCCCTCACAGATAACACACCAGACCATCCCTTTTACTCTGTCCATGTCGCCATCTCATCAGGAGATTATATCTCTGCTCGTCATTCCTGAGGGAATTGATGAGGTCCTGTTGGGAATACCTTGGCTACGGTACCACTCTCCTCATATCGAGTGGTCCTCAGGCAGAATTCTGGGATGGGGCGAATCTTGTGGGGGTAGGTGTCAGAGGGAGTGCGTTCAGGTTGCTACTACAGAGGTACCCGCAGATCTATCCTCTCTCCCCAAGCAGTATTGGTCTTATGCAGACGTGTTCTCCAAAAAGGCGGCGGAGATCCTTCCGCCCCATCGTCCCTATGACTGTCCTATTGATCTCTTGCCTGGTGCTGAGCCTCCCCGGGGTCGAGTCTATCTGTTATCTCTCCCGGAGACGGAGGCAATGTCACAGTACATCCAGGAAAATCTGGCAAGAGGATTCATTAGGAAGTCAGTGTCACCTGCTGGGGCAGGGTTCTTCTTCGTGCAGAAGAAGAATGGGGAATTGCGTCCATGCATAGACTACAGGGGTCTTAACGCCATCACCGTTAAGAATAAGTATCCTTTGCCCTTGATATCTGAGCTCTTCGATAGGCTTCGGGGAGCAAGGGTATTTACTAAATTAGATCTGCGGGGTGCTTACAACCTGATTCGCATCCATGAGGGGGACGAATGGAAGACGGCTTTTAACACCAGGGATGGGCACTATGAATATCTGGTGATGCCCTTCGGGCTCTGTAATGCCCCAGCCGTTTTCCAAGACTTTGTGAACGACATCTTCCGGGATATGCTTTCCTCCTCGGTCATAATCTATCTGGATGATATTCTCATCTACTCTCCAGATATTGACTCCCACCGGAGAGATGTTTGCAAAGTCTTCGACCTCCTACGTGCAAACTCCCTCTATGCCAAGTTGGAGAAGTGTATGTTCGAGCAGGAGTCCTTACCTTTCCTAGGCTACATCATCTCTGCCCAGGGATTGGCTATGGATCCTGCCAAACTACAGGCTGTGATGGACTGGCAGGAACCCCATTCTCTTAAAGCGGTGCAGCGCTTTATGGGGTTCATTAATTATTATCGCCAGTTCATTCCACACTTCTCAACTTTGGTAGCTCCCATGGTTGCCCTCACCAAGAAGGGGGCAAATCCCAAATTGTGGTCTGAGGAGGTCTCCAAGGCCTTTAACTCCATAAAGTCACACTTCGCTAGCGCTCCCATCCTACATCGCCCCGATGTTGATAAGCCATTTATCATGGAGGTGGATGCCTCTTCTGTTGGTGCTGGAGCAGTCCTCTTCCAAAAGGATGCTCAAGGTCGGAAGCATCCTTGCTTCTTCTTTTCTAAGACCTTCTCACCAGCAGAGAGGAATTATTCCATCGGGGACAGGGAGTTGCTAGCCATGAAGTTGGCTTTCTCGGAGTGGAGACATCTCTTGGAGGGAGCACGTTTTCCCTTCCAAGTCTTCACAGACCATAAAAATTTGGTGTACCTGCAGACAGCCCAGCGGTTGAATTCTCGCCAGGCCAGATGGTCCTTATTCTTCTCCCGGTTTCATTTCACCCTCCATTTTCTTTCTGGGGAGAAGAACATTCGGGCCGACGCTCTCTCTCGCTCCGTTGTGTTATCTGCGGAGGAGGAAGAGGAGCCTCGGCTTATTGTCCCCACCGAGAGCTTGAGAACTGTGGCCCCGGTTTCGCTAGAGTCTGTGCCTCCGGGCAAGACTTTTGTACCATCCAGTTTGCGACCGGAGGCTCTCTCTTGGGCACACTCGTCCAGGGTGGGTGGACATTTTGGTTCCAAAAGGACATCTGAGTTACTGGCGAGGACATACTGGTGGCCGCATATGGCTCGTGATGTCGCAGAATATGTTCGGGCGTGTGTCTCTTGCGCCAAGAACAAGTCCCCTCGGCAACGGCCAGCTGGTTTGCTTTACCCTCTGCCGGTGGCGGACAGGCCCTGGGAGATGGTCGGGATGGACTTTGTGGTGGGCTTACCCAAGTCTCGTAACTGCACCATTATCTGGGTGATCACCGACCATTTTTCCAAAATGGTGCACTTGGTGCCTCTTCCACGGCTACCTTCTGCACGGGCGTTGGCTGTCTTGTTCATCAAACATATCTTTCGCCTACACGGTATGCCAGACAAAATTGTTAGTGACCGGGGTCCCCAGTTTGCGTCTCGATTCTGGAGAGAGCTTTGTCGTCTACTCAGTATTGAGTTGAATCTCTCTTCGGCATATCATCCCGAGACGAATGGGTTGGTAGAGAGGGCCAACCAGACCTTGGTCACATATTTACGACATTTTGTTTCTGCCAGGCAGGATGACTGGGCATCCTTGCTACCGTGGGCAGAGTTTGCGCTTAACAACGCCGTAGCCGACTCCACCGGTCAGACTCCATTCCTACTAAATTACGGCCAGCATCCGCGTGTCCCTGTGCCCATGCCTGTGTCTTCTGCTGACTCCAGGGTGGCAGACTGGGCTGTGGAGGCACGGGACATTTGGGACCGCACTCAGGATGCCATTCGGGCCTCCAAGGAGAGAATGAGGTCCTCCGCCGATGCTCATCGGCGTCCCGCTTCGACCTTTGCTCCTGGCGACTTAGTGTGGCTCTCCGCCCGTAACATCAGGCTGCGTGTTGAGTCCACTAAGTTTGCACCTCGCTACTTGGGTCCCTTCAAGGTCCTTGAACAGGTTAACCCTGTGGTCTACCGTCTGGCCCTTCCTCCACGCTTGGGTATCACCGACACCTTTCATGTGTCCCTCTTGAAACTTGAAACCCGTATACATGTCCCGGTTTTCCGAGTCATCTGCCGGGACATCGGGTTCGTCTACGGACGATTACGAGGTGAACGCTATTTTGGGGTGCAAGGTGGTACGTGGCAAAAAGTTCTATCTGGTGGATTGGAAGGGTTATGGCCCAGAGGACAGGTCCTGGGAGCCTGCTGAAAACATTCGGGCCCCACAGCTCATTGCTGCCTTTGAGCGTAGCGAGGCCCAAGGAGGGGGGGTCCTAGGAGGGGGGGTAATGTTAGGTGTCGAGTTCCCGCTTCTGCACAAGGGGAATCTCGAGCCATCTCCGCTGCGGTCTCCCATTCTCCTCCAGCCGCAGTGGAGTCTGCTCAGCAGAGACGTCGGTCCCAGCGTCTTGCTCAGTCTCACTCTGTACAAAGAGTTACTGCTGCTTTTCCTGCTTCTGCCATTGAAGTCAGTGTTGGGCAGTGGCGAGCAGATGCTTTTGGGGCTAAGTTCTGCTTTTCTCTTTCTGAGCATGCCCAGGGCAAGATCTCCCATTGGAGATCGAGGGTCACATGCTCAGGTACTGCAGCACATCCCATTGGTCCTCCAGGAAGGTCCTGAAAAGGCAAAACTTTGGTAGCAGCTTCCCATTGGTCCTTTATTGGAAGGTCCTGAACGTGCTGCAACTATATAAGCTGCGCATGACCGCACGGCCATGCGCTAGTGTACATTTGTAAATGTGTGTGTGTTGTGAGTGAAAGTCGCTCTTTAAATAACCCTCCCTATTGGATGACTGTTCACGGAAGCTGTATTTTTGCTATCTAGCGCCCGACTTAGCCATCAGCACGTAAACACACAATACAGCGTCTTATTGCTGTGACCGCCAGTGCGGCGCCTTGTGCTTTCACAGCGCTTTCCTCACCCAAGCCTGGGTGGTTAGTGGCATTCGCCAGTGCGGCACTGCGTGCACTCTCGAGCTTCTATTGCTGTCACTCTGACACCTCAGTAGCGGTGTCGAGCGCATGAGGTCTATGTACTCAAATCCTGTGTTTTGGGATTGAGTTCTGAGACTCGTTGCTTGCGCTCTTGGTGCAGTACCACGGCCCTGTGACGTAACAGGGTTCGCTTCCTTCACACAGGGTGAGGTTAGCCCATGTGTGTATTCACTTTGTACCGCCATATAGTCCGTCATTACTTGGCAGCAGGTTCCATCTCTGCACGGTGGACCCCGGGCTGCGAACGCACCATACTCTATCTGTCTTATTATTTGGTGCGTTCCGCTAGCCCTAACAGTGTCAAACTTCTGTGAAGCACTTGGGAGTTCAAAATGCTCACTACATATCTAGATAAGTTCCTTAGGGGTCTAGTTTCCAAAATAGGGTTACTTGTGGGGGGTTTCAGCTGTTTAGGTACATCATGGGCTCTGAAAATGCAACATGAGACCTGCAGACCATTTCATCAAAGTCTGCATTTTAAAACATCACTACTTCCCTTCCCAGCCCTGATGTGTGCCCAAACAGTGGTCCTCCCCACATATGGGGTATCAGCGTACTCAGAGCAAATTGGACAACAAATTTTGTGGTCCAACTTCTCCTGTTACCCTTGAGAAAATAAAAAATTGGGGACTAAAAAAATCATTTTTGTTGAAAAAAAATATATTTTCATGACTCTGCATTATAAACTTCTGTGAAGCACTTGGGCATTCAAAATGCTCACGACACATCTAGATAAGTTCCTTGGGGGTCTAGTATCCAAAATGGGGTCACTTGTGGGGGGTTTCTACTGTTTAGGTACATCAGGGGCTCTGCAAACACAACATAACGTCCACAGACCATTCTATCAAAGTCTGCATTCCAAAACGGCGCGCCTTCCGTTCCGAGCTCTGCCATGCGCCCAAACAGTGGTCCCCCCACATATGGGCTATCAGCATACTCAGGACAAACTGGACAACACATTTTATAATCCAACTTCTCCTGTTACCCTTGAGAAAATAATAAATTGCCAGCTAAAATATCATTTTTTAGGAAAAGAAAGGATTTTTTATTTTCACAGCTCTACGTTATAAATTTCTGTGAAGCACTTGGGGGTTCAAAGTGCTTACCACACATTTAGATAAGTTCCTTGGGGGGTCTAGTTTCCAAAATGGGGTCACTTGTGGGGGGTTTCTACTGTTTAGGTACATCAAGAGCTCTGAAAATGCAACATGACGCCTGCAGACCATTCCATCAAAGTCTGTATTTTAAAACGTCACTACTTCCCTTCCGAGACCCGATGTGTGCCCAAACAGTGGTCCCCCCATATATGGGGTATCAGAGTACTCAGGACAAACTGGACAACACATTTTATGATCTAATTTCTCCTGTTACCCTTGAGAAAATAACAAACTGCAAGCTAAAAAACTCATTTTTGAGGGAAAAAAAGGATTTTTTATTTTCACGGCTCTACGTTATACATTTCTGTGAAGCACTTGGGGGTTCAAAGTGCTCACCACACATCTAGATAAGTTCCTTAATGGGTTTAGTTTCCAAAATGGGGTCACTTGTGGGGGGTTTCCACTGTTTAGGCACTTCAGGGGCTTTCCAAAAGTGACATGGCATCCGATCTCAATTCCAGCCAATTCTGCGTAGAAAAAGTCAAACGGAACTCCTTCCCTTCCAAGCTCTGCCATGCGCCCAAACTGTGGTTTACCCCGACATATGGGGATATGGGGTATCGTCGTACTCAGGATAAATTGCACAACAACTTTTCAGGTCTAATTTCTCTTGTTACCCTTGTGAAAATAAAAATTTGGGGGTGAAAATATAATTTTTGTAGAAGAAATGCGATTTTTTATTTTCACGGCTCTACGTTATAAACTTATGTGAAGCACCTGGGGGTTTAAAGTGCTCATTGCACATCTAGACAAGTTCCTTAAAGGGTCTAGTTTCCAAAATGGTGTCACTTGTGGAGGGTTTCTACTGGTTAGGCACATCAGGGGCTCTCCAAACGCGACATGGCGTCCTATCTCAATTCCAGCCAATTCTGCATTGAAAAAGTCAAATGGTGCTCCTTCTCTTCCAAGCTCTGCTGTGCGCCAAAACAGCGGTTTACCCCCACATATGGGGTATCATCATACTCAGGAGAAATTGCAAAACAACTTTTTATGTCTAATTTTTCCTGGTACCCTTGTGAAAATAAGAATTTGTGGGTGAAAAGATCATTTTTGTGTAAAAAATGCGATTTTTTTTAATTTTCACGGCTCTACGTTCGAAACTTCTGTGAAGCACTTTGGGGTTTAAAGTACTCACCACATATCTAGGTAAGTTCCTTAAAGGGTCTAGTTTCCAAAATGGTGTCACTTGTGGGGGGTTTCTACTGTTTAAGCACATCAGGGGCTCTCCAAACCCGACAAGGCGTTCGATCTCAATTCCAGCCAATTCTGCATTGAAAAAGTCAAACAATGCTCCTTTTCTTCCAAGCACTACCGTGCGCCCAAACAGTGGTTTACCCCGACATATGAAGTATTGGCATATTCAGGAGAAATTGCACAACAAATTTTGAGGTTCATATTCTCTTTTTACACTTGTGAAAATAAAAAAAAATGGTTCTGAATTAAAATGTTTGCAAAAAAAAGTTAAATGTTCATTTTCTCCTTCCCCATTGTTTCAGTTCCTGTGAAGCACGTAAAGGGTTAATAAACTTTTTGAATGTGGTTTTGAGCACCTTGAGGGGTGTAGTTTTTAGAATGGTGTCAAGTTTGGGTACTTTCTGTCATGTACACCCCTCAAAGTGACTTTAAACATGAGATGGTCCCTAAAAATAATGGTTTTGTAAATTTTGTTGTAAAAATGAGAAATCGCTGGTCAACTCTTAACCCTTATAACTTCCTAACAAAAGAAAATTTGTTTCCAAAATTGTGCTGATGTAAAGTAGACATGTGGGAAATGTTATTTATTAACTATTTTGTGTGACATATCTCTCTAATTTAAGGGCATAATAATTCAAATTAAAAAAATTGCAAAATTTAAAAATTTTTTTGCCATGTTTCCATTTTTTTCATAAATAATTGCAAGTAATATCCAAGAAATGTTACCACTATCATGAAGTACAGTATGTCACGAAAAAACAATCTCAGAATCAGCGAGATCTATTAAAGTGTTCCAGAGTTATAACCTCAAAAATTGACAGTGGTCAGAATTGTAAAAATTGGCTCAGTCATTAAGTACCAAATTGGCTCTGTCACTAAGGGGTTAACTACTTAAAATTCATACAATGTGATTTTCTGGTTTTTATTTTTAGATTCTGCCTCTCACAGTTAAAGTGTACCTATGATAAAAATTACAGACTTCTCCATTCCTTGTAGGTGAGACAACTTGAGAAATCAGCGGCTTTTTATAACTTACTGCAAAGTCAAAAGTTTACATGCAACAAACATTTTATATCCTGAATGCTGGACCCAAGTTATTCTGTTTAAGGGCAATAATACCAAATGCTAATGAAATGTATGTAAACTTTTGACTTTGCAGTAAGTAGAGATAAGCGAATATGATCAGCTCCCTCCTTATTCGGCAAGCTATAGCACTTACCGAATAAGATGTGGTATTAATAATGATAATAATACTAATATTTTTCATTACAAAATCTTACATTTTACTCAAATACATTTTTGCAAAAATAATAACACCCCACTATTTTCTATGTCCTCCATAATTTTAAAGACAACATTAATTCTCCTTGGCATAGAATGAACAAGTTGGGCACATATTGCAACATTTATCTTTCGGTGCTGTCGCTAAATAGTCTAAATAGCAGTGATGTCACTGAAAAGAACATGAGAGCGGTGCTGGATTCCGTAAAAAGCGTCTGTAAGGTGAATATATTAACACACTCACACTAAAGCGCTTCGGAATAGGTTGATGCTAGATAAATAAAGATTTTTTTAATTATTATTATTACACTACTTACATACTGTTAGGGTTGGTGGATTTCACTAAATAAATGTAATAGAGAAGTGCAATCGCAACCCGGGGTCCACCGTGCAGAGATGTTAAACTGTAGCGAGTTAAACATCACTCAGTGAACTACACACAAAGCAGTGTCACTTGCACACAAAAACAAAATAGATGCTCTGCAATAGAGCTGTGTCACTCACACAGTAACGGATTAGATGCTCTGCTACAGAGCTGTGTCACTCGCACATAGTAATGAAATAGAAATGATGCTAGATAAGATCCCTGTTAACCTCACAGGGAATCGAAACCCACACAAGATGTAAATAGTAAACAGTGGTCACACAACCAGCAAAAACACTCAGCCAATTCCTCTCCGCAGGTGCTAGAATTCTAACGGCTTACCACCGACCCTGAGCACATGCTGACATAGACCACACTGTAGCAATGTCTCATACACACATGTAAAATGGTTGATACTAGCGCACCGGCGTGCGCCTCTGAGAGCCTTTTATATGTAAAGCTCAAGTCCAGTCGGACAGGACCTTGCCCATGGACCAATCCGGAGATGCCACATCAGTAGAGGAGCTGACGACCGACCACCAAAGAGATGTTGCCACATCATGAGCATGCTCAGTAGAGTGATTTCTGCACTTAGTCTCCAGAGCGTTCGCTTGTCGCTGCCTACCGCTGGTTACCATAGGCTTGGCTGAAGAGCCAGCAGTAACCAGACAAATAGCACGAGTCTGAGCAAGAGGCTGGGACCAAAGTCTATGCTCAGCAGCGGCCAAAGCTGGATGGGGGACTGTTATGAATAGGTAATTCAGAATCACAATGGACCTTGAAGTTCAGAGCACACAAAATGACCTGACAATAACCAAAAAACATAGGACGAGCTCTGAGACGTGGAAACTCTGCTGACCGCAATCCCTAAACCTATCACACCACACTAGAGGTAGCCGTGGATTGCGTCTAACGCTCCCTATGCAACTCGGCACAGCCTGAGAAACTAACTAGCCCTGAAGATAGAAAAATAAGCCTACCTTGCCTCAGAGAAATTCCCCAAAGGAAAAGGCAGCCCCCCACATATAATGACTGTGAGTTAAGATGAAAATACATACACAGAGATGAAATAGATTTAGCAAAGTGAGGCCGGACTTACTGAATAGACCGAGGATAGGAAAGATAGCTTTGCGGTCAACACAAAAACCTACAAACAACCACGCAGAGGGGCAAAAAGACCCTCCGCACCGACTAACAGTACGGAGGTGCTCCCTCTGCGTCTCAGAGCTTCCAGCAAGCAAGAAAAACCAATATAGCAAGCTGGACAGAAAATAAAGCAAACAAAAGTAACACAAGCAGAACTTAGCTTATGCTGAGCAGACAGGCCACAGGAACGATCCAGGAGGAAGCAAGACCAATACTAGAACATTGACTGGAGGCCAGGATCAAAGCACTAGGTGGAGTTAAATAGAGCAGCACCTAACGACTTAACCTCATCACCTGAGGAAGGAAACTCAGAAGCCGCAGTACCACTCACATCCACCAACGGAAGCCCATAGACAGAATTAGCCGAAGTACCACTTGTGACCACAGGAGGGAGCTCGACCACAGAATTCACAACAGTACCCCCCCCCTTGAGGAGGGGTCACCGAACCCTCACCAGAGCCCCCAGGCCGACCAGGATGAGCCATATGAAAGGCACGAACAAGATCGGCAGCATGGACATCAGAGGCAAAGACCCAGGAATTTTCTTCCTGACCATAACCCTTCCACTTAACCAGATACTGGAGTTTCCGTCTCGAAACACGAGAATCCAAAATCTTCTCCACTATATACTCCAACTCCCCCTCCACCAAAACCGGGGCAGGAGGATCAACAGATGGAACCATAGGTGCCACGTATCTCCGCAACAATGACCTATGGAATACGTTATGGATGGAAAAACAGTCTGGAAGGGTCAAACGAAAAGACACAGGATTAAGAACCTCAGAAATCCTATACGGACCAATGAAACGAGGCTTAAACTTAGGAGAGGAAACCTTCATAGGAATATAACGAGATGACAACCAAACCAAATCGCCAACACGAAGTCGGGGACCCACACAGCGTCTGCGATTAGCGAAACGTTGAGCCTTCTCCTGGGACAAGGTCAAATTGTCCACTACATGAGTCCAAATCCGCTGCAACCTGTCCACCACAGTATCCACACCAGGACAGTCCGAAGACTCAACCTGCCCTGAAGAGAAACGAGGATGGAACCCAGAATTGCAGAAAAACGGCGAAACCAAGGTAGCCGAGCTGGCCCGATTATTAAGGGCGAACTCAGCCAAAGGCAAAAAGGACACCCAGTCATCCTGATCAGCAGAAACAAAACATCTCAGATATGTTTCCAAGGTCTGATTGGTTCGTTCAGTCTGGCCATTTGTCTGAGGATGGAAAGCCGAGGAAAAAGACAAATCAATGCCCATCCTAGCACAAAAGGCTCGCCAAAACCTCGAAACAAACTGGGAACCTCTGTCAGAAACGATGTTCTCTGGAATGCCATGTAAACGAACCACATGCTGGAAGAACAATGGCACCAAATCAGAGGAGGAAGGCAATTTAGACAAGGGTACCAAATGGATCATCTTAGAGAAGCGATCACAAACTACCCAAATGACCGACATTTTTTGAGAGACGGGGAGATCCGAAATAAAATCCATAGAGATATGTGTCCAAGGCCTCTTCGGGACCGGCAAGGGCAAAAGCAACCCACTGGCACGAGAACAGCAGTGCTTAGCCCGAGCACAAATCCCGCAGGACTGCACAAAAAAACGCACATCCCGCGACAGAGATGGCCACCAAAAGGATCTAGCCACTAAATCTCTGGTACCAAAGATTCCAGGATGACCAGCCAACACCGAACAATGAACCTCAGAGATAACTTTATTCGTCCACCTATCAGGGACAAACAGTCTCTCCGCTGGGCAACGATCAGGTTTATTAACCTGAAATTTTTGCAGCACCTGCCGCAAATCAGGGGAGATGGCAGACACAATTACTCCCTCTTTGAGAATACCCGCCGGCTCAGGCAAACCCGGAGAGTCGGGCACAAAACTCCTAGACAGGGCATCCGCCTTCACATTTTTAGAGCCCGGAAGGTACGAAACCACAAAGTCAAAACGGGAGAAAAACAGCGACCAATGAGCCTGTCTAGGATTCAACCGTTTGGCAGACTCAAGATAAGTCAAGTTCTTGTGATCAGTCAAGACCACCACGCGATGCTGAGCTCCTTCAAGCCAATGACACCACTCCTCGAATGCCCACTTCATGGCCAGCAACTCTCGATTGCCAACATCATAATTTCGCTCAGCAGGCGAAAACTTCCTGGAAAAGAAGGCGCATGGCTTCATCACCGAGCAATCAGAACCTCTTTGCGACAAAACAGCCCCCGCTCCAATTTCAGAAGCATCAACCTCGACCTGGAACGGAAGCGAAACATCTGGTTGACACAACACAGGGGCAGAAGAAAAACGACGCTTTAACTCTTGAAAAGCTTCCACAGCAGCAGAAGACCAATTGACCACATCAGCACCCTTCTTGGTCAAATCGGTCAATGGTTTAGCAATACTAGAAAAATTACAGATGAAGCGACGATAAAAATTAGCAAAGCCAAGGAACTTTTGCAGACTCCTCAGAGATGTCGGCTGAGTCCAATCATAAATGGCCTGGACCTTAACAGGATCCATCTCGATAGTAGAAGGGGAAAAAATGAACCCCAAAAATGAAACCTTCTGAGCACCAAAGAGACACTTTGATCCCTTCACAAACAAAGAATTAGCACGCAGGACCTGGAACACCATTCTGACCTGCTTCACATGAGACTCCCAATCATCCGAGAAGACCAAAATATCATCCAAGTATACAATCAGGAATTTATCCAGGTACTCTCGGAAGATGTCATGCATAAAGGACTGAAATACTGATGGAGCATTAGCAACTCCGAATGGCATAACTAGGTACTCAAAATGGCCCTCGGGCGTATTAAATGCAGTTTTCCATTCATCGCCCCGTTTAATACGCACAAGATTATATGCACCACGAAGATCTATCTTGGTGAACCAACTAGCCCCCTTAATCCGAGCAAACAAATCAGATAGCAGCGGCAAGGGGTACTGAAATTTGACCGTGATTTTATTTAGAAGGCGGTAATCAATACAAGGTCTCAGCGAACCATCCTTCTTGGCCACAAAAAAGAACCCTGCTCCCAATGGCGATGATGACGGGCGAATATGACCCTTCTCCAAGGATTCTTTTACATAACTCCGCATAGCGGCGTGCTCAGGTACAGATAAATTAAACAGTCGACCCTTAGGAAACTTACTACCAGGAATCAACTCGATAGCACAATCACAATCCCTATGCGGAGGTAGGGCATTGGACTTGGGCTCATCGAATACATCCCGGTAATCAGACAAGAACTCTGGGACCTCAGAAGGGGTGGATGATGAGATAGACAGAAATGGAACATCACCATGTACCCCCTGACAACCCCAGCTGGACACAGACATTGATTTCCAATCTAATACTGGGTTATGGACTTGTAGCCATGGCAACCCCAAAACGACCACATCATGCAGATTATGCAACACCAGAAAGCGAATATCCTCCCGGTGCGCAGGAGCCATGCACATGGTCAGCTGGGTCCAATACTGAGGCTTATTCTTGGCCAAAGGCATAGCATCAATTCCTCTCAATGGAATAAGACACTGCAAGGGCTCCAAGACAAACCCACAGCGCCTAGCAAACTCCAAGTCCATCAAATTCAGGGCAGCGCCTGAATCCACAAATGCCATGACAGAATAGGAAGACAAAGAGCAGATCAAAGTAACGGACAAAAGAAATTTCGACTGTACCGTACCAATGGTGGCAGACTTAGCGAACCGCTTAGTGCGCTTAGGACAATCGGAGATAGCATGAGTGGAATCACCACAGTAGAAACACAGCCCATTCTGACGTCTGTGTTCCTGCCTTTCAGCTCTGGTCAAAGTCCTATCGCACTGCATAGGCTCAGGTTTATGCTCAGATAATACCGCCAACTGGTGCACAGATTTACGCTCACGCAAGCGTCGACCTATCTGAATGGCCAAAGACATAGACTCATTCAGACCAGCAGGCATAGGAAATCCCACCATGACATCCTTAAGGGCTTCAGAGAGACCCTTTCTGAAAATAGCTGCCAGCGCACATTCATTCCATTGAGTGAGCACGGACCACTTTCTAAACTTCTGACAATAAATCTCTATCTCATCCTGACCCTGACACAGAGCCAGCAAATTTTTCTCTGCCTGATCCACTGAATTAGGTTCATCGTACAGTAATCCGAGCACCAGAAAAAACGCATCAATATTACATAATGCAGGATCTCCTGGCGCAAGGGAAAATGCCCAGTCTTGAGGGTCGCCACGTAATAAAGAAATAATGATCTTAACTTGTTGAACTGGGTCACCAGAGGAGCGAGGTTTCAACGCCAGAAACAGTTTGCAATTATTTTTGAAACTCAGAAACTTAGCTCTATCTCCAGAAAACAAATCAGGAATAGGAATTCTTGGTTCTAACATAGAATTCTGAGCCACAAAGTCTTGAATATTTTGTACTCTTGCAGTGAGATGATCCACACATGAAGACAGACCTTTAATGTCCATCACTACACCTGTGTCCTGAACCACCCAAATGTCTAGGGGAAAAAAAAGGCAAAACACAGTGCAAAGAAAAAAAAATGGTCTCAGAACTTCTTTTTTCCCTCTATTGAGAAGCATAGTACTTTGGGCCTCCAGTACAGTTATGAATAGGTAATTCAGAATCACAATGGACCTTGAAGTTCAGAGCACACAAAATGACCTGACAATAACCAAAAAACATAGGACGAGCTCTGAGACGTGGAAACTCTGCTGACCGCAATCCCTAAACCTATCACACCACACTAGAGGTAGCCGTGGATTGCGCCTAACGCTCCCTATGCAACTCGGCACAGCCTGAGAAACTAACTAGCCCTGAAGATAGAAAAATAAGCCTACCTTGCCTCAGAGAAATTCCCCAAAGGAAAAGGCAGCCCCCCACATATAATGACTGTGAGTTAAGATGAAAATACATACACAGAGATGAAATAGATTTAGCAAAGTGAGGCCGGACTTACTGAATAGACCGAGGATAGGAAAGATAGCTTTGCGGTCAACACAAAAACCTACAAACAACCACGCAGAGGGGCAAAAAGACCCTCCGCACCGACTAACGGTACGGAGGTGCTCCCTCTGCGTCTCAGAGCTTCCAGCAAGCAAGAAAAACCAATATAGCAAGCTGGACAGAAAATAAAGCAAACAAAAGTAACACAAGCAGAACTTAGCTTATGCTGAGCAGACAGGCCACAGGAACGATCCAGGAGGAAGCAAGACCAATACTAGAACATTGACTGGAGGCCAGGATCAAAGCACTAGGTGGAGTTAAATAGAGCAGCACCTAACGACTTAACCTCATCACCTGAGGAAGGAAACTCAGAAGCCGCAGTACCACTCACATCCACCAATGGAAGCCCATAGACAGAATTAGCCGAAGTACCACTTGTGACCACAGGAGGGAGCTCGACCACAGAATTCACAACAGGGGACTGTAGTTGTAGGCAAGGCTGGGGATCTACCCTGTGCAGCAGGAGAATCCAGGCGCTTAACACATACACTATATACAAAGATTTAGTCAAATAAAAATCTTCATGGGAGTGCTCCTTTGTTATAGTGCTTTTTAGACACATCTTCCTCACCTTTTTGACATCTTTATATTCCCCACGCATCAATTTTCCTCTAGTTACACATTTGATTTTCTGCAAAAATGTTGAGTTGTTTTATTATATCGCAGGTGATTTGATTATTTTCTAGGGACATAGTCAGTGGGTTTGTCAGTTAAAAATGTCTTTCTTCTATATACATATATGCTAGCCACCTTAGGGAGAGACCCAAGTTGGGCTAAATGTAGCGGGACGAAAGAGACCGAAAAGCCCTCTACTTAAAGGAAATACATAGTGGATGCTTTCCTGAAACGGAAAGTACTTGCAAGCAGCATAATACATACATGAGTATACATACAAGCATACATGATTTGCATAGCTCTGCCTACTGCAAAGGATTCTGGGTAAACCTGCTAATCTTTGTATTATGCTGCTTGCAAGTACTTTCCGTTTCAGGAAAGCATCCACTATGTATTTTTCTATATAGTCATTTAAAATCTTGACTTGAACCTTGTAGAAAAATTGTGAACTTACCTTGTAAAAACAAAACAGTACATGAGCATAAAGCCTGCAGAATGGAATAAGTTTTTAAAAAGTTTTTAATTTTTGTTTCTCTGAGTTATTAGCTTGTAAAGTCCATATTCTAACTTCCTCTAAGACAAAGGGGGCATTCAGATTCAACTGTATGGGGTGTTCTTTTCCCCCTGCATTACATTGCCCAATCATGAGTTTGAGATGTCATAATTGGGGTAAAAGAACACACCCCAAAATGCTTGGAACAGACTTTCACCTGTGAGATATGTAATGATAGACAGTCCTGGCCTTCTCTACTATAAAATATGCTTTATTCAGATTTGCAACCACTCTTCCATGTTGTGGAAAGTTTATCATGCTCTAACTGGTAAAAGGTGTTTTTAAAGTATCCATGGCTCAGATTTCAGGCAAGAATTTATTAGTCCAATTTCAAGTACAAATGGAATCCATAGATATGTGGAACATATTGAAATCTTCTCTAATGTTTTATTGGATGTTTTGGATTGTAACCAGAAAGTTTATTTTTCAAATCAAGGCAATTATGAAAGCGCAAGATCAATGTTTAAAAAAACAATTTTTTTGGAGGGGAGTTAACCCCTTAGTGACCACCAATGCGTTCTTTTTATTGATGTGTGATATATGAGATAAGAATCCCCCTATGGATTACAATTCTGAAGTTATCAGCTGTACATTATAGCTGCCAACTTGCTGTATCAGCCACAATCAGTGTTTTCACTGACTGTAGTCGTTTAAAGGGAATCTGTCACCCCCAAATTCGCCTATAAGCTAAGGCCACCGCCATCAGGGGCTTATCTACAGCATTCTGGGATAGTCATTCAAATTTCGAAATTTGCAACTTAAAAAAGAATTGGCAAATTTCTGATATTTTTATAAATAAACGCTAAACATATTAACTTAAATTTACCATTATCATGAGGTATAATGTGTCACGAAAAAAAAATCCCAAAATCAATGGGATATATTCAAGCATTCCAGAGTTATTACTACATAAAGTGACACATGTCAGATTTAAAAAAAATTGGCCCCATCACTAAGGGGTTAAACAAAATTGACTCTAATGTTAAACAATAAAGAAATAACAATTACTTTGTGGTACCTCTTGAAACCGTTTCGCTCAGTTGGTGCCCACCAGTATGCACATGTTCACAGAGGACAGTAATTTCCAAATTCAGAAAGTAACTCTTTCACGACTAGAGGCCACCCCCAGAGCGAATATGCTGGAGATATGGGAGATTCAAAGGATAAGTAATTAATTTTTATTTCATAACATTCCCTACATTATGGCCAATTTTGTACAGTCCTGGTAAAAAAAAACTTTGCAGGTAAGAAAAGAATTTAGTACTATGTCAATGTGATCTAACTGTATAGGACACATTTTAGTTATGAATTTAGTAAGTATAAAAGTAGCAGTCATGACATGAACCTGTGTGGGAATAACTTCCAAATCTTAGGATTCAAGGAATCCAATAAGCTACCAGCAAACTTATAAAATCACATATATGACCATCTACATTTCAAAGTGGCCAACAGTATGACATACCGTACCCATTTGCTTCACACGAGGACAATATTTCCTAATTCTGCATTTCAATTTTTCTATTAGAAGTGACTTTATTACTCCACATGTTTCTGTCCTACACACTTTCCATCACATATTATCCTTTACATAGAACTCCATTAGCATGTTGCAATATTCATGTTCTGCAAAAAGAAAAAAGATATTTCAGTGTTGTACAGAAAGCATTTTTTCTCACATTAATTCTCATAAAGTAGGTCTTGCTATACAGAGTGCAAAAAACTATGTACTTGTTAAAGTAGTGTCCCAGTTGTAAAGATAAACACAAATTGTGGAAAACCAGTAAACTAGTACTTCGGTTGACAAACATGGAATAAAAATTTGCATATTTTTCAATATTATCTATCTGCATGTCTTCCTACAGCTATGTTCACATGTACCGGAATTGTTGAGGAAAATTCCCTTAGCAATACTTTAAAAATCCTCAAGAACAACCGGAGAAGCAAATACACACCTAAAATGCTGCTTTGCTGCTGGGAATCTGATAAAATGAAATAAAAAAGAACATTCTATTTACCTCCACCTCTTGCTATGGTTGCCTTGCTGGTCCTCTGCCAACGTTTGTACAACCTGGACCCCTACACAGACATCTCTTCAGATGTGCTGCTGAAGCCAATACAGTCAGTCAGGATGAAACGTCATCCCAGGTGGTCAGATTATACAGAGACTGTTGGTGGGCCAAGTAAGGGAGCTACTGAAGCTCCAGGAAAGACGTGTATAGAAGGGAGGTCTTCTAAATTTGCAAGGCCTAGTCCCCAACATCCATTGACATGCTGCAGATATAATGCTAACTCCATCTGTCAAATTCTTTGAATATTCTTCCAGTTCTGAAAAGAAAATCCTCAGAATATCGGTCCTGTGTGAACATGCCATACAACAAATTACATTTAGGGTTGATTGAATAGCTTGGGATAACTCCTTATCCGAATAGCTATAGCACTTCCCGAATAGCTGCCTCGCTCCCGATAGTCAGCTGTTCGGCTTGACAGTTGCATGTGTCGTGGATGTGTGACAGTCACAGCATATGTATGGATAGCCTGTTTGTTGTGACTGTCACACAGCGCGTCACATGCAGCTGTGGAGCCGAACTGCTGATTATCGGGAGCGCTTCAACGCTGCAGAACTGCACTGTGATTTACAGTACAATGTAAATCATTGTAAAAAAAAAAAAAAGCTGTACACATGGTGCAGAAAAATCTGTGCAGAAACGCTGCAGATTTCAAAGAAGTGCACGTCACTTCTTTTGTGCAGTTCTGCAGCGTTTCTGCACCAGATTTTTCTGCACCATGTGCACAGCTTTTTTTTTCACATTGATTTACATTGTACTGCACAGAAACTGCACAGAAACTGCACAGAAACTGCATAGAAACTGCACAGAAACTAAAAAACGCATGCATTTCCATTGACTCCAATGCATTTTTTGCCGCAAAAAACGCATACGAACGCATGCGTTTTTATGCGTCAAAAAAACGCCTCTGAAAATTACTACATGTTGCATTTCTGCAAATGAATGCATGCAGCAAAAAAACGCATGCGTTCAAAAACGCGACCAAACGCGTATAAAAAACCGCATGCGTTTTTAATGTTAAACATAGGGAAAAAAACGCATGCGTTTTTTTGCGGTACAAACGCTGCAGATCAAAACGCAAGTGTGAAACCAGCCTTACATACATGCGTTTGCATGCGTTTCAATTAAGATAAGGATGTCTAGACACTGATAAGCCACCCCCTAGCTTCAAGGTGATAAAAGGGAGCTTGGGGAAAGTTTCAGGACACTTCTCATCAGACTCTGAAGAAGACAAGATACTGTCAGGCCGCATTTTGGAGGACAAGACCCAAATCAATGTGAGTATATCCTAGCCAATGCCTTTATTTTCTATGTTTTGGCTCTACATGTCCTAATTTCTTCCATTTATTTCTTTCTACATGCATCAGAATGTCTTCTGCGGAGTCTTCATCTGAGGAGGAGTACCAGCCACGTGAGTCGGAAGTGGAGCATGTCAGTGAGGTGAGTGTTTGCCTCGTCAGATTGGTAAGTATTAACTGTCACCTCAACACGTGTGACAATTTGATTTTTACTTTTTTTAGAGCACTTCTACTGAGGCACAGACCGGGCAGGAGCAGCGGAGTGAAGGTCCGGTGGGAAGACGGCAGCGGGTGGAATCGCTCTACGTAGCTGGGTGTCCTGGCGCCGTATGACTCCTTGTACATGAGACAGCAAATCCCGGAACGATTCTTGCGACATTCTCGTGTGCTCCTGGAATTTCACCGGGTTGGCATTCAGCTCGGCATAGAGCGTGTGATAGGCTCCAAGGCTCTCACGCACTTCTATTATGGGGTGCCTCCAAAAACGCCTACGTTGTCTCCTTCTCCATCTTTCGCGGTTTCGGTCTTGCTCCCAAGCAAAAGCACAGGCCAGAAAAATCTTGAAGCTGAAATCCAGGTTGAAATAAAAGCTCTCCATGGAAAGATCCATCATGACACAGGAAATAGTAGCAAGCTGTTAACATTTCAGTAGCCCTAGCATCTATATATAAAGAGACCATCATATACGCCCTCTCTATTCCCATTGGTGGTGTCAGGTTATCTTTGTTTGGCTCCTGCGATATTTTTGGAATTGTGCAAAAAAACAACGCAAACGCATGCAAAAACGCATGTAAACGCGTATAAACGCTGCGTTTTTTAAGACGCATGCGTTAACACATGCGGCAAAAAAATGCAGCGTTGACACGCGTTTACATGCGTTTTTGCATGCATTTGAAACGCGTTAAAAACGCATGCAGATCAAAACGCAAGTGTGAAACCAGCCAAACTGCACAGAAACTGCGCAGAAACTGCAGAGAAACTGCACAGAAACTGCATCAAATCTGCAGATGCAGATTTAGTGCAGAAAATTCTGCACCACATTTCCTACGTGTGCACGTAGCCTAAATGTAATCTGTTCTATGGCATGTTCAGACTGGACAGATATTCTATCAACCCTAATTACATCATAAAACTACAGTATTATTACTATTATTCATTTATATAGCACCATTAATTCCATGGTGCTGTACATGAGAAAGGGGTTACATACAGAGTTATAGATATCGTTTACAGTAAACAAGTTTACAGAGACAGACTGGCACAGAGGGGAGAGGACCCTGTCCTTGCGGACTTACATTCTATGTATTAATGCTTTCACACTTTCAAGGAAATAAATCACATGTCCTTCAAAGCCACATTGATTCTGAATGTAAAGGTACAAGATTGTCTCATCTTATTAAATTGGTAAAATTGCAAAGTGATTGTAAAAAGAAGCAACTTTGCTCTTATTAAAAATCTTCTCAAGAACAGATGGATTATGTGCCATCTCAGAGGTGGCTGGTCTCCTAGGTAAGTGAGTGTATGATCGCAAGCTGTTTGCTAGGTGGCTTGTAAGTGCTGCTATGAAGCTGTCTGGATTGCGGGATCCAGCCGTCCCTGCTCTCCTCCCATATAACAGAGTCAAAGCTGACTCTGCTCAATGGGAGTCTACCAAACACAGCAGGGTCCCAAAGGAATCTTTCCTAAATTCCTAAATACAATATTTTACTCTTTATCATTCATCATTGAACTCTGATGGATGGATGATTATTAGTAAGGAGCGAATAGCATTGTTGCTCGGGTCTCCCTGAGCACTCCCTGGTGATCTCCGAGAATTTGTTAGTGCTCAGAGATTTAGTTTTCGTCCCCTCTGCTGCATGATTTACGGCTACTGGACAGTCTGAAAACATGTGGGAATTCCGTAAGAAACAGGCATTCCTCACATGTATTCAACCTGTCTAGCAGCCGTAAATTATGCAGCTGCGGGGGATGAAAACTAAATATCCGACCACTAACAAATACTCGGAGACCATCCGAGCGTGCTTGGGGAAACACGAGCTACGAGTATACTCGCTCATCACTAATGATTATTAGATTTACTTGTCTAAAGTCCACTTTAAGGGAGGATATTAGCGAAGGGAATGAGGATGTCGAGTCCATATGGGTTGAAATTCATGGAGGGAAAAATGGTAACAAAATTCTCATTGGGGTCTGTTACAAACCCCCAAATATAACAGAAAGCATGGAAAGTCTACTTCCAAAGCAGATAGATGAAGCTGCAACCCATAATGAGGTCCTGGTTATGGGGGACTTTAACTACCCGGATATTAACTGGGAAACAGAAACCTGTGAAACCCATAAAGGCAACAGGTTTCTGCTAATAACCAAGAAAAATTATCTTTCACAATTGGTGCAGAATCCAACCAGAGGAGCAGCACTTTTAGACCTAATACTATCTAATAGACCTGACAGAATAACAAATCTGCAGGTGGTTGGGCATTTAGGAAATAGCGACCACAATATTGTGCAGTTTCACCTGTCTTTCACTAGGGGGACTTGTCAGGGAGTCACAAAAACATTGAACTTTAGGAAGGCAAAGTTTGAACAGCTTAGAGATGCCCTTAATCTGGTAGACTGGGACAATATCCTCAGAAATGAGAATACAGATAATAAATGGGAAATGTTTAAGAACATCCAAAATAGGCAGTGTAAGCGGTTTATACCTTGTGGGAATAAAAGGACTAGAAATAGGAAAAACCCAATGTGGCTAAACAAAGAAGTAAGACAGGCAATTAACAGTAAAAAGAAAGCATTTGCACTACTAAAGCAGGATGGCACCATTGAAGCTCTAAAAAACTATAGGGAGAAAAATACTTTATCTAAAAAACTAATTAAAGCTGCCAAAAAGGAAACAGAGAAGCACATTGCTAAGGAGAGTAAAACTATTCCCAAACTGTTCTTCAACTATATCAATAGTAAAAGAATAAAAACTGAAAATGTAGGCCCCTTAAAAAATAGTGAGGAAAGAATGGTTGTAGATGACGAGGAAAAAGCTAACATATTAAACACCTTCTTCTCCACGGTATTCACGGTGGAAAATGAAATGCTAGGTGAAATCCCAAGAAACAATGAAAACCCTATATTAAGGGTCACCAATCTAACCCAAGAAGAGGTGCGAAACCGGCTAAATAAGATGCGAAACCGGCTAAATAAGATTAAAATAGATAAATCTCCGGGTCCGGATGGCATACACCCACGAGTACTAAGAGAACTAAGTAATGTAATAGATAAACCATTATTTCTTATTTTTAGTGACTCTATAGCGACAGGGTCTGTTCCGCAGGACTGGCGCATAGCAAATGTGGTGCCAATATTCAAAAAGGGCTCTAAAAGTGAACCTGGAAATTATAGGCCAGTAAGTCTAACCTCTATTGTTGGTAAAATATTTGAAGGGTTTCTGAGGGATGTTATTCTGGATTATCTCAATGAGAATAACTGTTTAACTCCATATCAGCATGGGTTTATGAGAAATCGCTCCTGTCAAACCAATCTAATCAGTTTTTATGAAGAGGTAAGCTATAGACTGGACCACGGTGAGTCATTGGACGTGGTATATCTCGATTTTTCCAAAGCGTTTGATACCGTGCCGCACAAGAGGTTGGTACACAAAATGAGAATGCTTGGTCTGGGGGAAAATGTGTGTAAATGGGTTAGTAACTGGCTTAGTGATAGAAAGCAGAGGGTGGTTATAAATGGTATAGTCTCTAACTGGGTCGCTGTGACCAGTGGGGTACCGCAGGGGTCAGTATTGGGACCTGTTCTCTTCAACATATTCATTAATGATCTGGTAGAAGGTTTACACAGTAAAATATCGATATTTGCAGATGATCTGGATAAGTTGGAAACTTGGGCTGAAAGGTGGCAGATGAGGTTTAACAATGATAAATGTAAGGTTATACACATGGGAAGAGGGAATCAATATCACCATTACACACTGAACGGGAAACCACTGGGTAAATCTGACAGGGAGAAGGACTTGGGGATCCTAGTTAATGATAAACTTACCTGGAGCAGCCAGTGCCAGGCAGCAGCTGCCAAGGCAAACAGGATCATGGGGTGCATTAAAAGAGGTCTGGATACACATGATGAGAGCATTATACTGCCTCTGTACAAATCCCTAGTTAGACCGCACATGGAGTACTGTGTCCAGTTTTGGGCACCGGTGCTCAGGAAGGATATAATGGAACTAGAGAGAGTACAAAGGAGGGCAACAAAATTAATAAAGGGGATGGGAGAACTACAATACCCAGATAGATTAGCGAAATTAGGATTATTTAGTCTAGAAAAAAGACGACTGAGGGGCGATCTAATAACCATGTATAAGTATATAAGGGGACAATACAAATATCTCGCTGAGGATCTGTTTATACCAAGGAAGGTGACGGGCACAAGGGGGCATTCTTTGCGTCTGGAGGAGAGAAGGTTTTTCCACCAACATAGAAGAGGATTCTTTACTGTTAGGGCAGTGAGAATCTGGAATTGCTTGCCTGAGGAGGTGGTGATGGCGAACTCAGTCGAGGGGTTCAAGAGAGGCCTGGATGTCTTCCTGGAGCAGAACAATATTGTATCATACAATTATTAGGTTCTGTAGAAGGACGTAGATCTGGGTATTTATTATGATGGAATATAGGCTGAACTGGATGGACAAATGTCTTTTTTCGGCCTTACTAACTATGTTACTATGTTACTATGTTTAGGTTCAAATCTGCAAGAAACCATAACATCTTATCAAAAATGATTTGATTGTCCATATCTGGGCAGAAAATAATACAAATACAATGGAAGTATATTGTTATTTTACGCTAATTTATGAAAAATGGAAAAATAAAAATTCTGCATAAGTATGGGTCTCCTTGGTAACAGCCTACAAACAAACACTATACTGAAGTCTCTACATTTCTCCCCTAATTTTTGTCATACATTCAGTAGGTTATCAGGAGATAAAGGACAATATGGCTGTATTATCAGACTACAATGTTTGTACATAGGTTTGTGTTGATACAAAATATTTTTACAGGTTTTTTTTACTTAAGTCTATTTAGAATGTTACATTGTTTTACTATTTTAGATGCATTGGAGTTGTAGAAATTGAGTGCAAAGGTGTACATAACCCTTGAGGAAGCCAAATTAATAATATTTGTCTAATGTGGTTGTAAGGGGGTGTGCAGGCAACTAGTTTGGGCTATGCATTTCTGTGCATGCCTGCCTAATGAAACCGGGTATGCTTTGTGTTTACTGTGTGCCATGTGTAACATATGATAGCTGACACTGTATAATATGATAATGGCTGACACTGTTCTGATATCTGTGTGTGTTAGGGACAAGATTAAGGACAGTCAGTGGCAGTGGTAGGTCAGCATTGGTAAGGGTTATGGCAGTGTAGTTGCGGGTTAGTGTTAAGGGGCACTATAGAGCTGTATGCTAGATTCAGATTTAGATTAATATAGGGTTTAGAATAGGGGGGCACTCTAGATTAGGAGATTAGATTGTGGTAAGAACTGGTTTCAGTCAGAGTAGTGACAGTTGAGAAAGGGAGAGGGGCCAGTGTAGTGGCAGGGAGAGTGCCTTCCTGAGGTAATTTCAGTTAGTGGGAGGAGCTAAAGCTGTGTGAGGAGAATTGTTCTAGAAGGAGTTGCACCAGAGAGCTGACTAGAGCAACACTGCAGAGTTGAGGGAGTGAGACTAAAGATTGAAGGAAGAAGGTCTGAAGATGCTAGATCTTAGAGCACGTGAGAAGCGAGACAGCCTGGAAGAATCAGTGGCTAGTCTGTGGGTTACCTCCCGTGATGTCCGATAAGGGTAGGCAGCGGCATCCTATAGTTTCACCCATGATGGGGAAAGTGGACAGGGAGTACTCAGTATCAGCTGGCTGGATGGTTCAGGGAACTGCGGGCCTGGAAACCATGGTGCAGGAAGATAGGCTGAAGGAACAGACCAGGGAAAGCACAGAAGATGGAGTTCCCATTTATTGTGAAAATGGATGGACTGTAACTGTCATGAAAAAGCCTGAGTTTAGTAAAGTTTCCTTGGAAAAGAACAAGGACTCTGAATTATATTTGTGTGTGTCTGAAAAGGACTGAAGCTCTGTATGCTGAAGAAATCCATGACCCCCAGATGGGTGAAGTACATGACACACACAGCACACCACAAAATGGACATTCTTTTATTAATGCAGCAGGGCGCTGGGGTGTGAGGGAAATACAGAAGCCCCTCGGCACGACTACCACCCTGGCCACCGTTACATGGTCAACATCAATATGTTTGACAAAAAATTGCTCTTTAGGTACCTAAACACCTGTAAGTTTGGAATGGCACATTATAAAGATAAACCTATCACATATTATAATTAGGACTGGAATGTGCTAGAGAAGGATGCACTGGTGGAACAAAATTGGAAAGTTAAGTCCTATAAAGTTCTGCATAGACAGATTCACTGTCAATCCACTTTATTCTTGGGTTGATCATTGCTTTGGGTTAGTTTAGCAACAAATAATTGGAACAACATGAATAAAGACTGCCATTTCAAGTCTATTTCATACTAATGTTGATCAAAAGTCATGCGGAATAAAATATTAAAAAGGGCATGCCTTTTAATAATTTGGCATATCTTTCAGTCATCCATGCACCAGAATTGGAAATTTACTACAATAATGAGCTGGAATAGATTGCTGCTTGAATTTATACCACTTTCTAGGGTAAATTAAGGGTAAATTAGACTTAAATTACCAAGCAGTGGTTGGCCACTTCTAACCCACTAAGCCCCACTCACTTTTTAGAAATGCGGCACGGGCACCAAATATTGAAACATTTTTGATCAACCATATGTTACCAAATATGACAATTTTCTGGTGTTGAAGTAGAAATTAAGTATTTTTCTTAGTCCTGATTTCTCTACTTTGTAATGTAAGCAAGAAATGCAAATGACAACTCTAGTTTCAGCAAATTATCATTAGTAATTTTTTGTATCACAGAAAGTACTTCAAAGTTCCATTATACTTTCCAATATCATTCTTTTTTCTCCTTACAGCATCTATAATGAATGTTCCTCTTAGGAGACATAAACCTGTCTGTGATCATTGCTGTTATTGTACATTTATATAATAGTGCAGGTAGCAAATTATTTGTATATAATTCCACTGTATCATTTCTCAGTAGACAACAGCAACAACATGACGACAGCCAACTTCTGAGTAGTTCTGAATATTCATCTACATCAATTGAAAGGTACGTCACATCATTAAGCTTTTAACATCTTATCTGTGAATGATCACAAAAGAAATCTGATGGACAGGTCTGGTCACAGCCTCAATGAGCACCAGTTTGAGAAAAGGAGAGCTGTGCAGTTGATGAAGAAGACTTCCTTAACAAGTCCATAAGGAGAACCTGTAATGCATATATATATATATATATATATATATATATATACAGTGAGGCAAAAAAGTATTTAGTCAGTCAGCAATAGTGCAAGTTCCACCACTTAAAAAGATGAGAGGCATCTGTAATTTACATCATAGGTAGACCTCAACTATGGGAGGCAAACTGAGAAAAAAAAATCCAGAAAATCACATTGTCTGTTTTTTTAACATTTTATTTGCATATTATGGTGGAAAATAAGTATTTGGTCAGAAACAAACAATCAAGATGTCTGGCTCTCACAGACCTGTAACTTCTTCTTTAAGAATCTCCTCTTTCCTCCACTCATTACCTGTAGTAATGGCACCTGTTTAAAATTGTTATCAGTATAAAAAGACACCTGTGCACACCCTCAAACAGTCTGACTCCAAACTCCACTATGGTGAAGACCAAAGAGCTGTTAAAGGACACCAGAAACAAAATTGTAGCCCTGCACCAGGCTGGGAAGACTGAATCTGCAATAGCCAACCAGCTTGGAGTGAAGAAATCAACAGTGGGAGCAATAATTAGAAAATGGAAGACATATAAGACCACTGATAATCTCCCTCGATCTGGAGCTCCAAAAATCCCACCCCGTGGGGTCAGAATGATCACAAGAACGGTGAGCAAAAAATCCCAGAACCACGCGGGGGGACCTAGTGAATGAACTGCAGAGAGCTGGGACCAATGTAACAAGGCCTACCATAAGTAACACACTACGCCACCATGGACTCAGATCCTGCAGTGCCAGACGTGTCCCACTGCTTAAGCCAGTACATGTCCGGGCCCGTCTGAAGTTTGCTAGAGAGCATTTGGATGATCCAGAGGAGTTTTGGGAGAATGTCCTATGGTCTGATGAAACCAAAATGGAACTGTTTGGTAGAAACACAACTTGTCGTGTTTGGAGGAAAAAGAATACTGAGTTGCATCCATCAAACACCATACCTACTGTAAAGCATGGTGGTGGAAACATCATGCTTTGGGGCTGTTTCTCTGCAAAGGGGCCAGGACGACTGATCCGGGTACATGAAAGAATGAATGGGGCCATGTATCGTGAGATTTTGAGTGCAAACCTCCTTCCATCAGCAAGGGCATTGAAGATGAAACGTGGCTGGGCCTTTCAACATGACAATGATCCAAAGCACACCGCCAGGGCAACGAAGGAGTGGCTTCGTAAGAAGCATTTCAAGGTCCTGGAGTGGCCTAGCCAGTCTGCAGATCTCAACACTATAGAAAACCTTTGGAGGGAGTTGAAAGTCCGTGTTGCCAAGCGAAAAGCCAAAAACATCACTGCTCTAGAGGAGATCTGCATGGAGGAATGGGCCAACATACCAACAACAGTGTGTGGCAACCTTGTGAAGACTTACAGAAAACGTTTGACCTCTGTCATTGCCAACAAAGGATATATTACAAAGTATTGAGATGAAATTTTGTTTCTGACCAAATACTTATTTTCCACCATAATATGCAAATAAAATGTTAAAAAAACAGACAATGTGATTTTCTGGATTTTTTTTTCTCAGTTTGTCTCCCATAGTTGAGGTCTACCTATGATGTAAATTACAGACGCCTCTCATCTTTTTAAGTGGTGGAACTTGCACTATTGCTGACTGACTAAATACTTTTTTGCCCCACTGTATATAGTACAGACCAAAAGTTTGGACACACCTTGTCATTTAAAGACTTTTCTGTATTTTGATGACTATGAAAATTGTAAATTCACACTGAAGGCATCAAAGCTATGAATTAACACATGTGGAATTATATACTCAACAAAAAAAGTGTGAAACAACTGAAAATATGTCTTATATAATACGTTCGTCAAAGTAGCCACCTTTTGCTTTGATGACTGCTTTGCACACTCTTGGCATTCTCTTGATCAGCTTCAGGAGGTAGTCCCCGGGAATGGTCTTCCAGCCATCTTGAAGGAGTTCCCAGAGATGCTTAGCACTTGTTGCCCTTTTGCCTTCACTCTGCTGTCCAGCTCACCCCAAACCCTCTCGATTGGGTTCAGGTCTGGTGACTGTGGAGGCCAGGTCATCTGGCGTAGCACCCCATCACTCTCCTTCTTAGTCAAATAGCCCTTACACAGCCTGTGGGTGTGTTTGGGGTCATTGTCCTGTTGAAAAATAAATGATGGTCCAACTAAACGCAAACCGGATGGAATAGTATGCCGCTGCAAGATGCTGTGGTAGCCATGCTGGTTCAGTATGCCTTCAATTTTGAATAAATCCCCAACAGTGTCACCAGCAAAGCACCCCCACACCATCACACCTCCTCCTCCATGCTTTACGGTTGGAACCAGGCATGTAGAGTCCATCCGTTCACCTTTTCTGCGTCGAATAAAGACACGGTGGTTGGAACCAAAGATCTCTAATTTGGACTTAACAGACCAAAGCCCAGATTTCCACTGGTCTAATGTCCATTCCTTGTGTTCTTTAGCCCAAACAAGTCTCTTCTGCTTGTTGCCTGTCCTTAGCAGTGGTTTTCTAGCAGCTATTTTACCATGAAGGCCTGCTGCACAAAATCTCTTAACAGTTGTTGTAGAGATGTGTCTGCTGCTAGAAGTCTGTGTGGCATTGACCTGGTCTCTAATCTGAGCTGCTGTTAACTTGCGATTTCTGAGGCTGATGACTCAGAAAAACTTATCTTCAGAAGCAGGGTGACGCTTGGTCTTCTTTTCCTTGGGCGGTCCTCATGTGAGCCAGATTCTTTGAAGCGCTTGATGGTTTTTGCCACTGCACTTTGGGACACTTTCAAAGTTTTCCAAATTTTTCAGATTGACTGACCTTCATTTCTTAAAGTAATGATGGCCGCTCATTTTTCTTTACTTAGCTGCTTTTTTCTAGCCATAATACAAATTCTAACAGTCTATTCAGAAGGACTATCAGCTGTGTATCCACCAGACTTCTGCACAACACAACTGATGGTCCCAACCCCATTTATAAGGCAAGAAATCTCACTCATTAAACCTGACAGGGCACACCTGTGAAGTGAAAAACCATTCCCGGTGACTACCTCTTGAAGCTCATCAAGAGAATGCCAAGAGTGTGCAAAGCAGTCATCAAAGCAAAAGGTGGCTAGTTTGAAGAACCTAGAATATAAGACATAATTTCAGTTGTTTCACACTTTTTTGTTAAGTATATAATTCCACATGTGTTAATTCATAGTTTTGATGCCTGTGGTGTGAATGTACAATTTTGTTAGTCATGAAAATACAGAAAAATCTTTAAATGAGGAAGTGTGTCCAAACTTTTGGTCTGTACTGTATATATATATATATATATATATATCTACTATATAAAGCTGAATGTGTGTGTGTGTGTGTGTGTGTGTGTATGTGTGTGTGTATGTCCGGGATTGGCATCTTCTGCACCGTCTCAGCTACAGCCACAAAATTTTGCACAGTCACACGTCTGGACCCCGAGAGCGTCATAGGCTATATTGTGAGGCGAAATTTTAACCCCGCGCGTTCCAATTCACCAAACAATTTTGCCCCTATCTACATAATGGGGAAAAAAGTGGAAGGAAAAGTGTTGGAGGCGTCGCAGCTACAGCAACAAAATTTTGCACAGTCACACGTCTGGACCCTGAGAGCGTCATAGGCTACGTTGTGAGGTGAAATATTAACCCCGCGCCTTCCAATTCACCAAACAATTTTGCCCCTATCTAAAATAATGGGGAAAAAAGTGAAAGGAAAAGTGTTGGAGGCGTCGCAGCTACAGAAACAAAATTTTGCACAGTCACACGTCTGGACCTTGAGAGCGTCATAGGCTATGTTGTGAGGTGAAATATTAACCCCGCACTTTTCAATTCACCAAACAATTTTGCCCCTATCTACATAATGGGGAAAAATGTGAAAGGAAAAGTGTTGGAGGCGTCGCAGCTACAGAAACAAAATTTTGCACAGTCACACGTCTGGACCCTGAGAGCGTCATAGGCTACGTTGTGAGGTGAAATTTTAACCCCGCGCGTTCCAATTCACCAAACAATTTTGCCCCTATCTACATAATGGGAATAAATGAAAGGAAAAGTGTAGGAGGCAAATTGACAGCTGCCAGATGTGAACAAGGGGGACTTAAAGAATGAGAGCGATGGCGCCAAAGAGTATATACCGTACAGTTGCTAAGGTGGGGCCTCAACATGGGATACTCACCACACACGGGGATATGAACACACACAAAATGCGCCACACACTACCACGTGCTTGAACACATATTACCCTCAGCACACATTTTACCACAAACACACCAACCTCGCCACATAAAAGTCAAAACACAAAAGTCGCCACTCAAAACTCGCCACGCGCAGAACTCGCCACATGCAAAAACTAGGCTCTTGCAAAACTCGCCACAAGTGCAAAATTCTCCTCATGAAAAACTCGCCACATGCAAAACTTGCACACGCGGAAAAATTGCCACATGCACAAAAGTTGCAACACATGCAAAAGTTGCCTCACACAAAACTTGCACATATTCAAAAGGCACCACACATAATACTCGCAATGCGCAAAACTCGCCATGCGCAAAACTTGCTGCACACAACTTGCTACAATAACCTTTCACATGCAACTCGACACACAAAAAGTTGCTACACGCATGTTGCTACACAAAACTCATCTCACAAAAGTCGCTACATGCATGTCGCCACACGCAACTCAACACACACAACTTGACAAACGAAACTCGCCCTAAAACACACACAAGTCTGGTATTATCCTTCAAAAATAAAAATCTGATTAATAAGCAGACAAACTACAACAATTGCACCATATAGGAAATACGGCAGCTGTCAGTCACATGACCTGTCTATTATGTGTATGTGTGAGCTAATATATACTGCCAGGGGGAGGGCTTCCTGTTGGCTGGGGATTTATCAGGCTGCCAATTTAGCTTACAAATACTGAGGTAAAAATACTGAGCAAATAACGTGTGAACGAGGTCTAATACAGGAGGAGAGGACACACAGGTATATACTATATACAGGGGAGATGACACACAGATATATACTATATACAGGAGAGATGAGACACAGGTATATACTATATAGAGGAGGAGATGACATATAGGTACATATATATACAGGAGGAGATGACATACAGGTATATACTATATACAGGAGGAGATGACATACAGGTATATGCTATATATAGAAGATGACATGCAGGTATATACTATATGCAGGAGGAGATGACACTCAGATATATACTATATACAGGGGAGATGACACACAGGTATATACTATATACAGGAGGAGATGACATACAGGTATATGCTATATATAGAAGATGACATGCAGGTATATACTATATGCAGGAGGAGATGACACTCAGATATATACTATATACAGGGGAGATGACACACAGGTATATACTATATACAGGAGGAGATGACATACAGGTATATACTATATATAGAAGGAGATGACATTCAGGTATATACTATATATAGGGGAGATGACACACAGCAGGTATATACTATATACAGGGGAGATGACATACAGGTATATACTATATACAGGAGATGACATACAGATGTATACTATATATAAGGGAGATGACAAACATGTATATACTGAGGTGATGAGGTGAAAATGAGAGGTGTGAGGTGAAAATGAAAAGGTGTGAGTGCAAAATGAGAGGAGTGAGGAAAAATAGTGGAGTGATCAGAAAATGACAGATGTGAGGTTGAAATGACAAGTGTTAGGGGGGAATGAGAGGAGTGAGGGAGAAAATGAGAGGTGTGAGGGAGAAAATGAGAGATGTGAGGGGGAAAATGAAAGATGTGATTGGGAAAATGAGAGGCGTGATGGGAAAATAAGAGAAGTGAGGTGCTATAACTAACCACAGATATTTACTATGCCCAGGCAACCCCGGGCTCTTCAGCTAGTATATATATATATTAGCTAGTGCCACAACATTATGCTCCCAACACATTTATTAAAATAAAGATAAATTGATTATGCTATATATCGATTGATATATTCTTACTGAAAAATAAAATACCATCAGGCAGGTAAATTTATTTGCATACAGCATGGAAGGATGTGCATGAAATAGCTACAATTTGCAATGACTATTGAAATGCCACACGCAGGAACATTTCTACAAGCGGGGTTGTCTGTACCCACAAGTCCGATGGCTGCTCTAACAATTTCAAGTTCTGAGTTTTTCCTCTCCTCACCTTCTGTTTGTTGGTGGATTTCATGCTGCTGTTTTATATTCCTCTTTGTTGTAAAAATCAGCAGTGGTTTTCAATCTAATAAAAAAAAAATTTTATGATAAATTTTGATTGTGACCCATTTATGGTGCCTTTTCTTTTTCTCATTTAATTTAGAGCAGTGATTGTTGAGTAATGTACCTAATTGTGTGATTATTTCGAGACTGGATTCAGTGCCTTTCCATTTCTTTGTGGTTTTGAATAGTCGGGCATGTTCTCATAGCAAAGTCATGTGCTCTGCGCTTGTAAGGAGGCACACACAGTCCCTCCGTGGCCTATAAAGAGTTTTTTTTTCTAGCAGCATAATACGCCATACATATCTGTATTACAGTTTAGAGGTATTCTTAAAGTGTTTGATATGGCAGAGTACAATTTTTCATCTGTCAAAACTTGAAAGTATACAGAACCATGTAGTAAAGTGAACTATTGATAGGGATCTAGTAATGTGTAAGAAACCACCACACCTATAGGTGCAGAATATAAGTTTGACATCATATTTTTGGTGTATATTTACTTTATTACATTACTACAGTTAGTTAAATTAAAAATGATAAAATATCAGTTGTGCTACTTGTCGAAACTCTGCTAGTAATAATTGTGTGGATTATTATAGCTCCGATCCCTATTTTTTAACACTTCATAAAGCTGGTATTTGATATGCTATTCAACTATAATCTGCTATTATATTTTACTTTTATCATTTTTTGTAATATGTAAATCCAGATAATTTAACAACTATATGAACCAGCTTCCTTGAAAATGGGAAATCATTTACAGTCTTTTCTCGGTATTTTCAACGGTGACATTTTGAAAGCGGTTTTGGCATTTAGATAACAGACTACCATACAGTGCATTCCATGAAGATGTATACGACCTGCTACTTAATTCAAGCCTCTTTTTAAGACTTTGAAGTTTACCCTTTGTATCACTGCTTTAACCTTAGCGTGCAGAACACATAACAATAAGGACTCTGAAGTCATTGTCTTATTGATTTGTGCTTCAGTAAATATAAAGGCATTTTCATAACTTACTGTGTGGATAGATAGAAGTTAATACTATACATATTTTCATCTTCTGATTATATATTACCTATACAGTGTATACAGTATAAATAAAGACCTAGCTATCGCTTCATCTATCTTTATATATACTGTACACATTATAAAAGATTGTCCATTTTACCATATATCCATAATACACTTGTCATGTCACTCTCAGACACTAAAGAGAAGAGTAAAAATATGTTTAAGAGTATAAAGTGACAAACTCACAGATCGGATTTGTAGCACTTTAGCTCCTGCAATATCGAGTATAATCAAGCAAAACCTACACATGCATTGATACCTTTTGCCTCCACTGATAGTTTGCAGCTTCTCATCAGGACAAGAAATATATTTTTACTGCTCATGTAACTTAAAAGGACCTGTCACATGCTCAAAAAAATTAAGCTAAATATATTATAAGATCCTTGAGCTTCTCTAATTCAGCAACTCTTTTCCTTTTTGTGCTGAGCAACTGTCATGGCTTAGTATCAGGATTTGATCATTTTCTGCATTGTCGGTCTCCCTCTCTGCTGGGCTACAGCCCTTTTGTCTCTGTCCAATTGCTGATGGTTTCTTTTGTGTTCGTTTTCCTTTCTGGGTTAGCTTCTCTGCAGGTTTATTCTATTTTCCCTTTTGGTTTGGTGATATCGCATTTTGGTATGGGGTTTATACATTCACCTTTCACTTACTCACTTGCTGGCTATACTTCTATATAGATTGTTGTTTGGACTTTCAGCTCCTCAAGTAGCCATTTACCTTGTACGCTAAGTCCCAGTTATTCTTCCTGCTGCAAGTTTTTCTACCCAGCACCTTTCCATTCTTCTTTACATTTTGGGTTTGGGAGGATTCATTTATTCTTTTTGAGTTTTTTTTTGGCTCTCCTTATTTATCCTTGTCTATTCTTTGTGAAAGTATTTTAGTTTCTTACCATGGGTTCTCGTCTCTCTACACACTTTCCTCTACCTTTGTTGGATTTGTGTTGCAGTCTTCCCTCTGGTTCATCAGAAGGTATGAGAAAGCACTTGATGGTCTTTTAGGTGTATTTAGTTTTTTGTCTAGGGCCTTTTCTTACAGGGACTAGATGGTTACAGGAGTGACTTCTCTCTTTGGTAGTTCTTTCCCTCCTCTGTTACCCTCCTCTGTGTGAGTGTGTGAACCTAATCATAACTGTCTTTCTATTGCATAGATATTCATATTTGTTACTTCTGGAGTGCAGCATGTGAAATCTCTGCTCTGCAGTTCAACAGGGAGTATCTTCAGACTTTCCTCCAGGGGAGTGTGTTTTCACCACTCCTAGATACTGGAAATCAGAGCACAGCAACATTTGTGATTGCTAAACTGCTATATTAGATGCTGAGCTGTGATTGGTAGTATCTTGGAGGGTTGGTTGAAAGTCCATATCCCCAGATCAGAAGAAATGCTCAGTTGGACTGCAAAGCAAAAATTTCACATGCTTCGCTCTTGAAGACACAAATGTGAATATTTCTGCAGTGGAGTGACATGGTACAAAATATAAAAAAGCAGCAAAATCAGGGAAGTTCTGGGATTTAACCCCTTCCCGACCTGTGACACAGCGTATGCGTCATGAAAGTCGGTGCCAATCCGACCTGTGACGCATATGCTGTGTCACAGAAAGATCGCGTCCCTGCAGATCGGGTGAAAGGGTTAACTCCCATTTCACCCGATATGCAGGGACAGGGGGAGTGGTAGTTTAGCCCAGGGGGGGTGGCTTCACCCCCCCGTGGCTACGATCGCTCTGATTGGCTGTTGAAAGTGAAACTGCCAATCAGAGCGATTTGTAATATTTCACCTAAAAAACTGGTGAAATATTACAATCCAGCCATGGCCGATGCTGCAATATCATCGGCCATGGCTGGAAACACTTATGTGCACCCACCTCACCCCACCGATCGCCCCCCCAGCCCTCCGATCTGTGGTCCGCTCCCCTCCGTCCTGTGCTCCGCTCCCCCGTCCTCCTGTCCGCTCCCCCGTGCTCCAATCACACCCCCCGTGCTCCAATCAAACCCCCCCGCACTCCGATCCACCCCCCTGCACTGCGATCCCCCCCGTGCTCCGATCCACCCCCCGCACAGCGATCCCCCACCCCGTACTCCAATCCACCCCCCGTGTTCCGATCCACCCCCCATGCTCCGATCCACCCCCCCCCGTGCTCCGATCCACCCCCACGTGCTCTGACGCTCCCCGTGCCCTGATCTCCCCCCCCTTATACTTACCTAGCCTCCCGGAGTCCATCCGTCTTCTTTCCTGGGCGCCGCCATCTTCCAAAATGGCGGGCGCATGTGCAGTGCGCCCGCCGAATCTGCCGGCCAGCAGATTCGTTCCAAAGTGAGTTTTGATCACTGAGATATAACCTATCTCAGTGATCAAAATAAAAAAAATAGTAAATGACACCCCCCCCTTTGTCACCCCCATAGGTAGGGACAATAAAAAAAAATAAAGAATTTTTTTTTTTTGTTCCACTAATGTTGGGGTAAGAAGTAGGGGTAGGGTTAGGGGTAGGGTTAGGGGTAGGGGTAGGGTTAGGGGTAGGGTTAGGGGTAGGGTTAGGGGTAGGGTTAGGGTTCGGGATGTGCACACGTATTCTGGTCCTCTGCGGATTTTTCCGCAGAAGATTTGATAAATTCGCAGTGCTAAACCGATGTGGATTTATCGTAGATTTACCGCGGTTTTTCTGCGCATTTCACTGCGGTTTTACAACTGCGATTTTCTATTGGAGCAGTTGTAAAACCGCTGCGGAATCCGCAGAAAGAAGTGACATGCTGCGGAATGTGAACCGCTGCGTTTCCGTGCAGTTTTTCTGTAGCATGTGTACAGCGATTTTTGTTTCCCATAGGTTTACATTGAACTGTAAACTCATGGGAAACTGCTGCGGATCCGCAGCGTTTTCCGCAGCATGTGCACATACCTTTAGAATTAGGCTATGTGCACACTGTGCGGATTTGGCTGCGGATCCGCAGCAGTGTTCCATCAGGTTTACAGTACCATGTAAACATATGGAAAACCAAATCCGCTGTGCCCATGGTGCGGAAAATACCACGCGGAAACGCTGTGTTGTATTTTCCGCAGCATGTCAATTCTTTGTGCGGATTCTGCAGCGTTTTACACCTGTTCCTCAATAGGAATCCACAGGTGAAATCCGCACAAAAAACACTGGCAATCCGCGGTAAATCCGCAGGTAAAACGCAGTGCCTTTTACCCGCGGATTTTTCAAAAACGGTGCTGAAAAATCTCATACAAATCCGCAACGTTGGCACATAGCCTTAGGGTTAGGGTTGGGTTGGAATTAGGGTTGTGGTTAGGGTTAGGGGTGTGTTGGGGTTAGGGTTGTGGTTAGGGGTGTGTTGGGGTTAGGGTTGTGGTTAGGATTACCGCTACAGTTGGGATAAGGGTTAGGGGTGTGTTGGAGTTAGAATTGAGGGGTTTCCACTGTTTAGGCACATCAGGGGGTCTCCAAACGCAACATGGCGCCACCATTGATTCCAGCCAATCTTGTATTCAAAAAGTCAAATGGTGCTCCCTCACTTCCGAGCCCCGACGTGCGCCCAAACAGTGGTTTACCCCCACATATGGGGTACCAGCATACTCAGGACAAACTGCGCAACAATTATTGGTCCAATTTCTCCTGTTACCCTTGAGAAAATAAAAAATTGCTTGCTAAAACATCATGTTTGAGGAAAGAAAAATGATTTTTTATTTTCACGGCTCTGCGTTGTAAACGTCTGTGAAGCACATGGGGGTTCAAAGTGCTCACCACATATCTAGATAAGTTCCTTGGGGGGTCTAGTTCCAAAATGGGGTCACTTGTGGGGGGTTTGTACTGTTTAGGCACACCAGGGGCTCTGCAAACGCAACGTGATGCCCGCAGAGCATTCCATCAAAGTCTGCATTTCAAAACGTCACTACTTCACTTCCGAGCCCCAGCATGTGCCTAAACAGTGGTTTACCCCCACATATGGGGTATCAGCGTACTCAGGAGAAACTGGACAACAACTTTTGGGGTCAAATTTCTCCTGTTACCCTTGGGAAAATAAAAAATTGCGGGCTAAAAAATCATTTTTGAGAAAAGAAATTTTTTTTTTTATTTTCATGGCTCTGCGTTATAAACTTTTGTGAAGCACTTGAGGGTTCAAAGTGCTCACCACACATCTAGATTAGTTCCTTTGGGGGTCTAGTTTCCAAAATGGGGTCATTTGTGGGGGATCTCCAATGTTTAGGCACACAGGGGCTCTCCAAACGCGACATGGTGTCCGCTAATGATTGCAGCTAATTTTCCATTTAAAAAGCCAAATGGCATGCCTTCCCTTCTGAGCCCTGCCGTACGCCCAAACAGTGGTTTACCCCCACATATGGGTTATCTGCGTACTCAGGACAAACTGGAAAACAACATTTGTGGTCCAATTTCTCATATTACCATTGGCAAAATAGGAAATTCCAGGCTAAAAAATCATTTTTGAGAAAAGAAAAATTATTTTTTATTTTCATGGCTCTGCATTATAAACTTCTGTGAAGCACCTGGGGGTTTAAAGTGCTCAGTATGCATCTAGATAAGTTCCTTGGGGGGTCTAGTTTCCAAAATGGGGTCACTTGTGGGGGAGCTCCAATGCATAGGCACACAGGGTCTCTCCAAACGCGACATGGTGTCCGCAAACAATTGGAGCTAATTTTCCATTCAAAAAGTCAAAAGGCGCGCCTTCCCTTCCGAGCCCTGCCGTGTGCCCAAACAGTGGTTTACCCCCACATATGAGGTATCGGCGTACTCGGGAGAAATTGCTCAACAAATTTTAGGATCCATTTTATCCTATTGCCCGTGTGAAAATGAAAAAATTGAGGCGAAAAGAATTTTTTTGTGAAAAAAAAGTACTTTTTCATTTTTACGGATCAATTTGTGAAGCACCTGGGGGTTTAAAGGGCTCACTAGGCATCTAGATAAGTTCCTTGGGGGGTCCAGTTTCCAAAATGGGGTCACTTGTGGGGGAGCTCCAATGTTTAGGCACACAGGGTCTCTCCAAACGCGACATGGTGTCCGCTAACGATGGAGATAATTTTTCATTCAAAAAGTCAAATGGCGCTCCTTCCCTTCCGAGCCTTACCATGTGCCCAAACAGTGGTTTACCCCCACATGTGAGGTATCGGTGTACTCAGGAGAAATTGCCCAACACATTTTAGGATCCATTTTATCCTGTTGTCCATGTGAAAATGAAAAAATTGAGGCTAAAAGAATTTTTTTGTGAAAAAAAAGTACTTTTTCATTTTTACGGATCAATTTGTGAAGCACCTGGGGGTTTAAAGGGCTCACTATGCATCTAGATAAGTTCCTTGGGGCGTCTAGTTAAAATAGGGTCACTTGTGGGGGAGCTCCAATTTTTAGGCACACGGGTGCTCTCCAAACGTGACATGGTGTCCGCTAAAGAGTGCAGCCAATTTTTCATTCAAAAAGTCAAATGGCGCTCCTTCCCTTCCAAGCCCTGCCTTGCGCCCAAACAGTGGTTTACCCCCACATATGAGGTATCAGCGTACTCAGGACAAATTGGACAACAACTTTCGTGGTTCAGTTTCTCCTTTTACCATTGGGAAAATAAAAAAATTGTTGCTGAAAAATCATTTTTGTGACTAAAAAGTTAAATGTTCATTTTTTCCTTCCATGTTGCTTCTGCTGCTGTGAAGCACCTGAAGGGTTAATAAACTTCTTGAATGTGATTTTGTGCACCTTGAGGGGTGCAGTTTTTAGAATGGTGTCACTTTTGGGTATTTTCAGCCATATAGACCCCTCAAACTGACTTCAAATGTGAGGTGGTCCCTAAAAAAAATGGTTTTGTAAATTTCGTTGTAAAAATGAGAAATCGCTGGTCAAATTTTAACCCTTATAACTTCCTAGCAAAAAAAAATTTTGTTTCCAAAATTGTGCTGATATAAAGTAGACATGTGGGAAATGTTATTTATTAACTATTTTGTGTCACATAACTCTCTGGTTTAACAGAATAAAAATTCAAAATGTGAAAATTGCGAAATTTTCAAAATTTTCGCCAAATTTCCGTTTTTATCACAAATAAACACAGAATTTATTGACCTAAATTTACCACTAACACGAAGCCCAATATGTCACGAAAAAAAAATCTGAGAACCGCTAGGATCCATTGAAGCGTTCCTGAGTTATTACCTCATAAAGGGACACTGGTCAGAATTGCAAAAAACGGCAAGGTCTTTAAGGTCAAAATAGGCTGGGTCATGAAGGGGTTAACTACACTTTTGAGACAGTGACAAATCCTTTTTATAACATAAAAAAATTAAAAAAGAGCCAAATTACAAAATCAACATTTTTTTCATTTGCTGCTCTCAGCACAAAAAAAAAGGAAATAAAAAGTGATCAAATTGTATTTTTTGCAAAGCTCAAGAACAGAAAATCCCCTGGTCATGAAGAAATTAAAGATAAAAGGCACCATATTGAGGTTACTTGCAGACTTATGTAAAAAACAGATAATAGAGCCTAAGTTTGTTAGAAGAGTCTCATAAGGTGATTTTTAGGTGTTATTCCACCTGCTGGGACCTCCAAAAATCAGTTGTAATCTGTGGAGAAACTAGGCCATAAATATTTTTTTCCTGCAGTGCCACCACTGGACAAATAAAGTATTACACAGTTTGATAGAGCTGCTTACTCGGGTGGTCACAGAGGTATAACTGGAACACTGTCTCTTTAAGAAAAGGCTTGGTTTTTTGTGTATAGTGCAACTCCCCTGGGTCCTGGTCATTGCAGTAATATCATTTTCCTCTAGGGGGAGTGATCTTATGTTTGAAGGCAATAAAGGAGAACTCTTTACCAGGTAACACATACATACAACACATTTCATACTCCAGTCCACCAGGGGGAGCTACGCTCATATTTATTAGTTCACGCTTTACAATTATAGCCCGGTTCACTATGTAATTTCGCCGGAATTTTCTGGAGAGTTTCAAATATGTACATTTTTGGAAAGGCTATGGTATAAGCAATAAGAAAAACAATGTTTCCATTTGCCCCGAGTCCTAAGTGGCCGCCATCTTGGATTTTACAAAATGGCTGATTTACATCGATTTTTGTTAATATCTCAGCTTGTAAGTAACGTAAAACTTAAATTTTGACAGCTAAACATACATTTTGAGTACTAAGAAATGCAGTGGTATCCAAATAAATACTCTATATACGACTACAAATTGTATCGGTTTATATTTGAACAAATTTTCGAACTCGAAAAGCAGAGAGTTAATGTTTTTAACTTTTGAACAACCAGAGTGTCTTTACATATCGCCACCATCACTGTCATCATCAGTTTCATATTTGGTCTGAGTGTCCTCGTCATTCATACACTCGCTGTCACACTGACAAAGATCGGTACAGGATAAGTTATTTTTTCGGCACGAACACCTTGAAGAAGAACAGTCATGTTTGCATTGACAACTAATCATCTCGATTATTGCTTTTGGAGCTGGAAGAACATCTGTCATGGTTGGTTTCAACTGTCCATCCAACCCTTTGTGATAGCCATTCTTCTCGGGATCCAGCTGAGAATCCTGCAAAGCAATGTTAGCTTGTCCCCACACTCTGGCTTGGATATGGACTCTGAGGACATGTTGTTTTAGAGCTCCGAGTGTAGGAGGTAACCTGTCACTTTCTGCCATATGCTTGCAAAATAGATGCCATCGCAGTTCGGGAATATTCTTAATAAAAATGCCTTTTGGAGAGTAAGCAAAACATACGAAGGTAGCAAGAGTTGACAACATAGTTTTGCTCACTTCTTTTTCAGTCGAAAGCATCTGCAGAGAACTGATTATGTTGCGTTCATGTAAGCTTGCAGCCAGATTGCTTTGCCAATTCGAGAGAACCTTCCAGTTGTGTCAGCACCAGTGAATGCATGGAAGGCTGTCAAAGCCTTTGCTCTGTCTGCCCCTATGACTCTCCTTATTGGCTCTATCTCGATCATCCCAGAGACCATTGAAATCGATGTATTCTTCAGCATGAGGTCATAGTTAGCTATGACCAACACCAGTACATCGGTATCAGGGGAGAAGAAAACCATCCTTGCATCCGGTGGGTTTCGTTGTGTTGCCAAGACAGCTTGGTAGATCAACAGTGTGTCTGCTTCTTCGTGATTGTTGTCGTCGAAAACTAAGTTTTTGTTGCTCCTGGTACACCCTGAAGAACAAGTGATGACCAGTTTTTGTGATGAACTGTTGAACTCTAGAGTCTTTGCAGCAAGATAGTTGGTCAGGTCAGCCTTTGTCTTGTCATGTGAAAGGAACCTGTTCATTGGAATATGATTAATGTTTGTTTCATCTCTGACCTGGTACTGAATTGGTGCCTTTCCTTTTCTTCTTTTATCCCTGGTAGCATCCTTGAGAGAATTTTCCCTATACGTATCAAACACAAGGATTATTTCATCGTAATTTTCTGTGAGAGACATAAGCCTGTCATTGAAGCAGTAACTGAGATCTTTGACTGTCACTAGTGTTGCCGGTTTCTTGGCCATCTTTTGCAGAAGAACCATTCCATCTACCAGGGCTATCTTGCGACTTGGATCATCTGATCTTGTGTCCATCCTATCTTCTGGCTGCAGATCTTTCTGTGGAGTTTCTACTATAACCAACTTGTTAAGGAGACTGATCAGTTTCGATTTGTCATGGCATGGTAACATTGTACCATCTGGAGCAAAAAAGGCTCTTGGGGTCAGAGTGAATTCGTAGTTCCCAATGGCCACTTTCTGGTTTATGTCTCTGTTGGACCTTGCCAAAACCATCATTCTTCCATACAAGTCCTTGGTCTCCTTAAGATCAACAGTCTTGTCTCGGAGTTTTACTGTGGTTTTCTTGTTTGCCGACATGAACATCCTGTTGTTCTCCTTCTTTACTGGTGCCCATAGGCTAACATCCCCATTGATTCGCGCCAACACATAGTCTTCATACAGCTTTTGACCTGTCTCATCTGCATTCAGGATCATTTTTACATACTCATCAGGGATGTAGGCATGGGTGATTACATTGTGCAACTTGTCACCTACAACAGCAAATGGGTTGCCATGTTTCAAAATTGCTTCCTTAATCTTGTCAATAACATGATGACACTTCTTGACTGCACTTGGCCCAAGATCGTGATGCTCTCTGGTTTTGTCACGTTCTAAATCAAACTGTCTGGTATATTCTTTGACAACTCGGGAGAGTTCAGGTGTGGCCATGAAGAATCTCTGACGAGCATTGGCATTGTTCGAGATGCCGACTATGCCAGCATGGATTTTCATCAGCTTGTTCAGATGCTCGCATGCATGGTCCGCCCCAATGGATACAAATGGGATAGCACTTTTCGTGACTGAAATGTTACCCGCTTTCATTTCTTCCCATGTTTGAGGGTGATTTATTTTAAGGTCATGCATGTCCGTGATATACCTTGGCCACAATCGCTTGTATTTCATCCGGTCAAATGCAAAGAAGAGCTTGCTGAGCTGCTCTCCGGCTTGAAGATGAAGCTCAAGGTCTGCATTCCTGGTTGCAGCAACAAATAAAAGGATTGTTTCCACTCGCTGTAGGTAGTTCATCATTGACTTGAACATTGCATTTTTGGATCTCTGTTTCACCCATGTTTGAAAGACTGTGATTACAGTATGTCAGCAGTGGTCAAGGCCTCTAGTAGGGTAGTGCTTGCTTGTTTCACTGACTTACTTTTTGTGTTCTTGTTTTCCTCAGAACAGGCAGCTTCAATTCCCTCTGTTGCCATCAAACACACCTGTTTTAGTTCTGGATTATCAATGAAGAACTCGTCCAGCAACAGTTCATACAGAGCAACATATGTATATGTGTGAGCACGAAGAGCACGCTTGTAATGGGTACATTTCAGTATTTGCCTTGTTGTTGCAGACCCATACACATCACCTTCTATCCATGCATCATCAATACCCGAGTTCTCCGTAGAGGTACCCAGAGCGCGCAGGGCAGCCATTACAACATGTAGCTCTCCCAGTCGTGGAACAACGGTGCGTTTCAGATCAGGTCTTGCATCTAGAAGTTGGACAACCTTCTCATACAGAGCCATATCAAATGAAATAACAGTGGGATGATCTTCACCAACAGTCAACTTCCTCAGTTCACTTGCTTGCATGATCACAGTCAGCAAGGTTGACCACTCGTGTGCTAGCTCTGGTAGCAGTGGTAAGGCTCCAACGTTGGTAAATCGCTTGCTTTCGGACAACAGTGAGTTGTATCCTGACCATCCAGGAATTTTGCTCGATGCTTTCTCTAGTTGCTGCATTCTGGATACAGCAGTAGCAACAATCCATCCAAATTGTGAAAGTTGGGAAGAACCTGATATTTCCTTGTTTGTGACAAAGTGTTCTGATCTTTGGGTATGTTGTACTTTTGGCTTGTCACAGTGCAACATATGTACATGGTATGGAGTGACAGATAAAGTGTGGGCATCTGTTATCTTCAAGGGTGGTGCAACTGGTTCTCCAACAGCATCTACTTGCTGATATACAGCAGTAATAGTTCCATGTGTGGTTCCTTTCCCATCAGGGGTATCCTCTGCAAAGTCTGTGTTATCAACTGCAAAGAACACAAAGGTACCCTTCTTCAAGAATGGTGGCACGTAAAGACCTTTTAACTCTCGGGTGTTTTCTACAACAGCATTAGCCAAAGCAGTTTCCATTCGTAGGGTACGGCCATAGGGAACACAAAACCCATGTGAACTAAGAAGATTCATTAATTTCTTATCGCGAGTTGTGTGATGAACAGTCAGAGCTAGCCCCAGGACCTGTGGGTTTTCTCGTGCGTTGGGTTGTCTGAATACTGATGATTCGGTTTTTGGCTTGTAGTTGACCTGGCGTTTTGATTTGAATTCATACATGATGTTCTGACTCATAGTGAGTGCTGCTCGGTCAACAATTTTGGTCCTTCTTTGAGTTTCAAGGCTGTCAATCGGCCCTGTTATGATCCAACGGATAGCGGAATATAATTCTGCTGGAACGTCGTTTATGTCACTAGTGACCGTTATGGTGTTTTTATCATTGACTTCCGTTGTAAAATTAGCAATGCTTTTCCTAATTAACTGTGCTGCTTTGTAGATTGTCTGCATGTTGTCTGCATCATCACTACGACATTCCATTGCAGAATTAACCATGATTTCCTCATAGGCTTCTGGTGAATAAAGAACTGCTGATTCCCTTCTGTTTTTTGAAAGACAGGATTTCAGATGTGGCAAGGCATTCATTATAATTTCTTTGAGCCACTTTCTAGTGAATGTAGGTTTGTGATTTTCCACGCCTTCTATACCAAGCATATTCAAATAAGTGGTTTCGATATCTTGTATAGATAGATATGATTGGTTCTGTGTTTGAATATCCACTAGGTTTATCAACTCTAGCAGACTTGCACGTTGTAATAAGGGTTCTTTGTGGTCTGTTCTGTTGGTACTACGTTCTCGTTGTCCATGAAAAACATGCTTTGTCCAACAGCTTTTGTGGTACCGGACGTCAATAGAATGTGCATCCCCTGGTGCAATGCATGTGTTCAGTCTTGTTTTCAGTGTTAAATTATCTGATGTTTCAATAGCTTGTTTCAACGATTTCCCTGCGTTGACTGTCCTCACATTATAAAGCTTCTCATTCTCATCGTTCTGACAAAAGAAACATTTTTCCTTATCCAGTGGCCATGTATGTGACCTCGTGAATGGTGATGAAGAGTCAGATGTTAATGAACCTGATTCGTCCATTTCAGCACGTCCTCTTTTTAATCCTCGTTTCTTGGTAATGTGGCTACCAGTAGCTAATGCATGTGCATAACGGTCCCGGGCTCGTTGTATTTGGTCGTTGTTAATTGCATTTGTGTAACAACTTCGATGGTAGACTGCCTGATGTGTAGCGATTGTGTCTTTCCTGTTGCTAATCCGTCGATGGATATCAACATAGTTGCCATCTTGTAAACTTGCCCTCTCTGCTACTATGTCCAAAACGCGCTGGTAAGACTGTATCCGAGGATTTTGCACCAACTTCTCATTGCCATTGGAAGACTGACAGAGCATACATAGCTTCCAGTTGATAGGTGCCTCACCTTCACAAGTGACTTCAGTAGCTTGTGGTTTGTCTGTCATGTTCAACTCCTGTAATAAAAGAAAAAAAAAACATGTGATTCCTGTCATTATGTATTATTATGTCAATACTAATTAATTATAAAAAACTGCTGTAGTAAATATCTAAAACACATCTGCAACTAGTAATATTGCATTTCTTAGCCCTAAAATGTATGTTTAGCTGTCAAATTTTATTTTTATGTTATTTATAAGCTGAGATATTAACGAAAATTGGTTTTACGTCAGCCATTTTGTCAAATCCAATATGGCGGTCACGTGGGACTCGGGGCAAATGGAAACATTGTTTTTCGTATTGCTTATACTATAACCTTTCCAAAAATGTATAGTTTTCAGACTCTCCAAAAAAATCCGGCGAAGGCCTAAATCAATACATAGTGAACCGGACTATAGGTAAAACTGGTGGTCTGGATAGGAAGTTAGGCAGAAGCAGGCTGGGCTTCACCCAGTTAGCTGCTATCTGAGCTCCGCTCAGGTAGTGGGTCCCTGACAGGGGAGGGATCCTGTCATAGGCCTAGACAGAAGGCCACGGAGCTGCGCCTGCCCCACGTGCAGCAGCATCCTAAGAAAGAGACACGAACAGAGAATTGTATTGTAGAGAGTGAGAAGAATTCATAGCAAAAGGAGAGGAAACCAGAAGGAGTTCTGCCCTGCACAGGCTGCCTCCTTCTGAGGCACAGGATCCAGTAGCTGGAACACCGAGGGAGCAACAATCTCTATGCCTTGCTCCAGAGACCGGCAGGACAGCTAATCCCATGTTACCTGCCCGCCCTATACCTAGGAGGCACGGTGGCAACTTGTGGGGGGCTAGGGCATGCTAGAGTCCCTGTAAAAAGCGTCAGGCCACCAGTCAAATGGGTTTGTCCTATCCATCTGGGGGACAGAGAGAAAGAGACATAATATCTAGAACATCTACAACAGTTGTGAGGACCTTATGAGAAGCTCAGCAGCAAGGTACTACAACACCCAGGCGCTAGAGGAAGGCTACTGATTTCCACCTGCCCTGTGATCTGATGCTCTGGACTGTGGATGCTGAAGTAAAATGGTAAAGAGACTGCACCCTTGTGTCCTCGTTCTTCACTGCACCTCACACCATCCATCATCTACACACTGGGAAGCCCTGGGGACATACTTCACCTGTGGGAAGTTATACCATCTAGCTGCCATAACATCACCCGAGCGGACCCCTAAGCAGCGTCGGTCACCCTGACCGAATACCACAGGTGGTGTCATGAACATTTTCCCTTTAAAGACCTTTCCCTTTTATAACAGACCTCCCGAGGGCCAAGGACCGGGTCAGCCACCGTGACATCCCCCTTGAGAACCGAAGGACCCAGCACCAAGTACCCCACTGCCCTATGGGGGCGATCCATATAGCATAAACCAAGCTTGAGAAAATAAAAACAGCCATCTGGGCAAAAACATCAAAGCAAAGAAACAAAAAGAAACAGTCCTTTTCTTAGAGGGGATCAGCACGCTCACAGACATCAATGCCCACGGTTCAGGTTTAGCACACACTTTCCTGGAATGCTCCCTCTCCAGGCACCCACTGAATGCTAAAAGCTCTGGCATTCAGCCATTTAACCCCATAACTTGTGACTCCTCCTTCATGTGACTGATCACATGATCTTGACATCACACAGGTCCTATCAGGACACTGCATGTGGAGATACGGTGGACCTTCTCCCATCTGCTCTATGATTGTCCACTAAAACTAGCCCATAATATAACTTTCATTTAATCCTCCCAACAACTCTGGTTTTACATCACTGATGCCATCATGCGCAGTGACACGTATCTCTCCTCTATCACTTCCTCAGTGACTGTCACAACAGTTATCACAGAAATAAATTTGTCGTCCATGTAAGATATGATGACAAGACGTTCTGTGTGGCTGCTTTCTATGGGTTAATCAACGGGAGATCAACAATCAGGGCAGGGAAAGTTGATGTCCCATCCTGACACAAGGTAAAAAAGTTAAAGAAAAGAGTTTTAAAAAATTCGAAATAATTAGATATCGTATATACTCGAGTATAAGCCGACCCGAGTATAAGCCGACCCCCTAATTTTGCCACAAAAAACTGGGAAAACTTATTGACTCGAGTATAAGCCTAGGGTAGGAAATGCAGCAGCTACCGGTGAATTTCAAAAATAAGAATAGATGCTCTGCACCGTTCATTATTGCCCCATAAGATGCTCCATATAAAGCTGTGCCACATATAATGCTGCATACTGTTCATTATTGCCCCATAGATGTTCCATATAAAGCTGTGCCACATATAATGTTCTTCACCGTTCATTATGGCCCAATATAAAGCTGTGCCACATATAATGCTCCATACTGTTCATTATTGCCCCATAGATGCTCCTTATAAAGCTGTGCCACATATAATGCTCTGCACCGTTCATTATTGCCCCATAGATGCTCCATATAAAGCTGTGCCCCACATATAATGCTCTGCACCGTTCATTATGGCCCCATAGATGCTCCAAATAAAGCTGTGCCCCACATATAATGCTCTGCACCATTCATTATGGCCCCATAGATGCTCCATATAAAGCTGTGCCATATAGAATGCTCTGCACCGTTCATTATGGCCCCATAGATGCTCCATATAAAGCTGTGCCCCATATATAATGCTCTGCACCGTTCATTATGGCCCCATAGATGCTCCATATAAAGCTGTGCCCCACATATAATGCTCTGCACCATTCATTATGGCCCCATAGATGCTCCACATAAAGCTGTGCCCCATATATAATGCTCTGCACCGTTCATTATGGCCCCATAGATTACCATAAAAAGCTGTGCCCCATATATAATGCTCTGCACCGTTCATTATGGCCCCATAGATGCTCCATATAAAGCTGTGCCCCACATATAATGCTCTGCACCGTTCATTATGGCCCCATAGATGCTCCATATAAAGCTGTGCCCCACATATAATGCTCTGCACCATTCATTATGGCCCCATAGATGCTCCACATAAAGCTGTGCCCCATATATAATGCTCTGCAACGTTCATTATGGCCCCATAGATTACCATATAAAGCTGTGCCCCATATATAATGCTCTGCACCGTTCATTATGGCCCCATAGATGCTCCATGTAAAGCTGTGCCCCACATGTAATGCTCTGCACCGTTCATTATGGCCCCATAGATGCTCCATATAAAGCTGTGCCATATATAATGCTGCTGCTGCAATAAAAAAAATAATCACATACTCACCTCTCTTCGCTCAGGACGCCGGCGCTTTCAATATTTATCTGCTCCTTGTGTGGCTCCGTCTCCAGCACTGACACTCAGCAGAGGGCGCACACTGACTACGTCACCGCGCCCTCTGACCTGAGCGTCACAGCCAGAGGACGCTGGAGACGGAGCCGCAACGGAGCGAGGAGCAGGTAAATATCGCGCAGCGCTGCGCTCCCCGTATACTTATCCTGCTCGTGGTGCAGTCCCTGCAGTCCCTGCTTCTTCCACCGCTGCATCTTCTTCCTGTATTGAGCGGTCACAGTTACCGATCATTACAGTCATGAATATGCGGCTCCAACTCTATGGGAGGTGGAGCCGCATATTCATGACTGTAATGAGTGGTACCATGTATAAGCCGAGAGGGGGACTTTCAGCCCCCAAAAATGGGCTGAAAATCTCGGCTTATACTCGAGTATATATGGTATATATAAAAAATACAAAATAAATAATAATAATACATAACAAAGGACAATAATAAATAATAAAGGAAAAAATATATTAATCCCATAACTACATATATTTTAGTAAAAAAATACAAAGCAGACATATTTGGTATCGCTGAGTCTGGAACAACCTGACCTATAAGACTGGCCCACTAGCTAACCCCTTCCCTGAACACTGTAAAAAAAAAAGTCCAAAAACTGTTTTTTCAGCATACTGCTGAACAAATAGTGGAATAAAATGCAATTAAAAAGTCAAATGTAAAAGGTAAACAAAATGGCATCCCTGAAAATGTCATCTTGTCCCGCAAAAAGCAAGCCACCATACAGCTGCCGAAAAAGCTAAAGCTCTCAGAATAGAAAACCATTACTTTTTCTATAAAATAGTTTTTATTGTGAGAAAGTGACAAACAGAATTTTTTTTTTATAAATGTGGTATCACTGTAATCAATCATACTGATCCAAACAATAAAGTTGGCTTATCACTTTCACCAGTGAACGACATAAGAAAAATCCCATAAAAACTTTTCCTGAATTGCTGTTGTTTGTTCACTTTGCCTCCCAAAAACCGAAAAAGAAAGCAATGAAAAAATGTTGTGATTGAAAATGGTACCAATAAAAGCGTCAACTTGTCCTGCAAAAAAACAAACTCTCACATGACTCTCGGCAGAAATATAGAAAAATTATAGATCTCAAAATATGGACATGCAAAAACTTTGTTTTGCAAAACAAAGGGTTTTTAGTGTGTGATAGCAGCAAAACCTACAAAAACAATATAAATTTGATTTAGCTGTAATCACACCAATCCAAAGAATAAAGTCATCTATAACTTTTAACACATGAGGAACTGCGTAAAAAGATGAATAAAAACAATTTTCCACTTGCTGTTCTTTTGTTCATTCTGCCTTACAAAGATTGCAGTAAGGCTCTGCTCACATATATTCTGTGCTCTACATTGAGCGCTTACACCGGGGTTGCTGTGCAAATCTCTGAAACACGTGATTCAGATGGAACCCCATGCGGATGATTTTCTTTAATGAGGCAGATGGAGATGCTGCCTGACCTATGATTCAGCAGTGTCCATATTTTAAGCATGCATAAAAGCACAGTAGACCACAGTTTTGTGCACCTCTGAAAAGAAGGACACCGGAGAACATAGAAACTCTGACGACTCATTATAGTGAATGGATCCCTCGGGGGTTTCATCTATCATGTCACTCGGAGATTTAGGTGGAAACCTCGATGTAAATGTGATCCAAAACATTATGTAAAATGTTCCCAATAAAAGCTTCAACTCAATCCACACAAAAGCAAGCCCTCACTCATGTCCGTCATCATGTAATTCAGAGACTTAGATGGAATCCTCAATGTAAGTGCTCAGCGTAGAGCAGAGGATAAATGTGATGCAAAATGTTCCCAATAAAAACTTCAACTCAATCTACAACTCCCCACTCAGGTCCATCATCTGTCAAAAGAAAGATAGGGGGATTCCACGTTACGGGTAACACAAAGGCTCTGGAAAAGTGAAATGGCTTCTCACCCCCAAAAAGAAATCCAGCAAATTCTGTGCTCCCAAATCCAAATGTCCTGCTCCCTTCTGGGCCCTACAGTGTGTCTAAACCATACTTAGCATCCACTTTTGGCATTTCTGAAGCAATGAAAGTCCACTTAATTTACGGGACCATGGCACAATGTACGGGTACCACAATGTCAGATTTGCAATTTTCACTCAGCAATAGTGATGACCGAGCACTAAAATGCTCGGGTGCTCGTTGCTTGGGTCGAACAGATTGGAATACTCGGGTAGTCAGCCAGAACAACAAGCCCAATGTAAGTCTATGGGAGACCTGAGTATTTTTACTGCGATCCCCCCTGGGGGTCCTTTTAAGGTCTAAAAACATCTGAAAATGATGGAAACACTGCTCAAAAGACACAGGGCCATCATGGCGATCACCCGTGGAAGCATACCTGACTCATAGTTCACAGCTTTAATCAATTTTTTCCAAGATTCATGCCATTTTTCTCGGCGCCACGAAAACACATCAAAATGAAACCAAAACGGGTTTTGCTTGGAAATATGTCAAGGTACAGCCTTTGCAGGTTAATGACTTGCCTGTAAGGCCAAATATTTAACCCTCAGCAGAAAATTTCCTCCCCCACTTAGGCTTACTTCAGACGCAGCGTTTTTTAAGCGTTTTTCAACTTTAACATTGCTTTCAACCACTACAAATGCATTCACTGGGAAATGTCATTGTAACATTTAACACTCCTAGCTGGCCATGTGGAGTGTGACACATAAGCAGACTCATCTTGCTTCATTTATGAAGGAGGGTCTCTTAAAGTCACAGAGACTATTTTTACTGGTGCATCAGGTGGCATTAATCTTCTTAAAGGGCCATTATGAAACAGTGGGTCTCCTAAGCTGTTGTAGCCTATGCTGTGAGTGGATGGGCTGCCAAGAATACAATGCACCACAATACCCCAGTCATAAGATGTCCAGGGAGGACTCCTGAAAAAGTGTTGCATTAAATTCAAGGCATGCCCTGCTACCAATTCATATGCACCCAAATAAGCATTTGAACCCACATACTGGATGGGCCCATGAAAATCCACTTCACAATACGCATTTTGCACTCCAGTACTCCTTTGTTTTACACATTGGCAGCAAGGCCAGCCCTGCTGCATAGTCAGTCATATGCACCCCATTACACCTTGGAACCCACATACTGGATGGGCCCATGAAAATCCACTTCACAATATGGATTTTGTACTCCGTACTCTTTTGTTTTACACATTGGCAGCAAGGCCAGCCCTGCTGCATAGTCAGTCATATGCACCCCATTACGCCTTTGAACCCACATACTGGATGGGCCCATGAAATCCCACTCATTTTTTAATGGTATGATGGTTCCCTCTTTGCACAATTATTTACAGGAGAATTTGGCAATTTTACTTGCCATGTTTTTAACACTAAGGTTCAGATACGGCTTTAAAAAGGCTAATACATGCAACACAACGCAATTTTATTGCAAACTACAAAATTCAAGGAATAGTATGTTAGGGGTCGAGTTCCCGCTTCTGCACAGGGGGAATCTCGAGCCACCTCCGCTGCGGTCTCCCATTCTTGTCCAGCCGCAGTGGAGTCTGCTCAGCAAGGACGTCGGTCCCAGCATTTTGCTCATTCTCACTCTGTTCTGAGAGTAAGTCTAAGTTCACATTAGCGTTGCGCCGCTGTTGCGTCGGCGACGCAGCGGCGACGCAGCGGCGACGCGCCCCTATGTTTAACATAGGGGACGCGTGCGTCTTTTTGGTTGCGTTTTTCGCCACGTGCGTCGTTTCCGACGCTGGCGTCGGACGCACGAAAACGCTACAAGTTGCATTTTCTGTGCGTCCGATTTTGGTCAAAAACGACGCACGCGTCGCAAAACGCGCGCGTTTTTGCGCGCGTTTGCACGCGTTTTTCGATGCGTCGCGCGTTGCGTCGCCGACGCAGGGCGGCGCAACGCTAGTGTGAACGTACCCTTACTGCTGCTTCTCCAGTCTCTGCTATTAAAGTCTGTGCTGGTCAGCAGCGAGCGGACTTCTCTGGGACTAAGTCCTTGTCTGCACGTACTGAGCATGCCCAGCGTAAGATCTCCCGTTGGAGATCGAGGGTCATGTGCTCAGGCTCTGCAGCACATTCCATTGGTCCTCTTGGCAGGTCCTAGAAGGGCAAAAGTGCTGTGGCGACTTCCTGTGCTGCTGCTATATAAACTGCGCATGACCGCACGGTCATGCGCTAGTATTGTCAAACAATTGCTAATGTGTGTATGTTGTGAGTGCAAGTCGTCCTTGGATACCCCTACCCTATAGTATGACTGTTCGCGGAAGGTGTATGGCTGCTACCTAGCGCCCGACTTATCCTACAGCACTAGTCACACATTATAGCGTCCAGTTGCTGTGACCGCCAGTACGGCGCCGTGCACTTCCTCTGTGCTTTCCTTACCCAAGCCTGGGTGGTTAGTGGCGTTCGTCAGTGCGGCACTGCATGCTCTTCTGTTTCATTTCACACCCAGTTGCGGTGTTGCGCCAGCAAGGGTCTAATCGGACTTCAATCCCAGTTGGGGTTGAGTTCGCTGACTACTTGCTCGCGCTTTAGGTGCGGTACCGCGGTCCTGTGCCTTAACAGGATTGCTTCTTTCACGCTGGGTGAGGTTAACCCACGCGTGTATACTCTAGTGTACCGCCATATAGTCTGCTAATTGCTAGCAGCAGGTTTTCACCTGCACGGTGGACCCCGGACTGCGAACGCATCTATACCATCTGTCTTGGTGCGTTCCGCCAGTCCTAACATAGTATGAGTGAATAGTGTTAGTGCATACACTTTTATTTATGTTAACATACAAAGGTTGATAATACATATAAGGATTAAATAAATATAGTGATTACGTATATATGAAGATTAACTACATACAGTATACTTAGATCATAAGTGGGTGGCACCATAATAACACCCTGGCAGCAGGCGCGCTGTCTGGGTGTTATGTTTGACTCCGATCTCTCCTTCACCTCCCATATACAATCTCTTGCCCGCTTGTGCCGCTTACACCTAAAGAACATCTCCAGAATCCGCCCGTTTCTCACCATGGAGACAGCTAAAACCCTCACTGTCGCCCTGATCCACTCCCGCCTGGACTACTGTAACGCTCTATTAATTGGCCTCCCCCTCACTCGACTTTCCCCTCTCCAGTCCATCCTAAATGCAGCAGCCAGGGTCGTCCATCTGGCTAATCGTTACTCGGACTTGTCCGCTCTTCGCCAGTCGTTACACTGGCTACCCACAGGATACAATTCAAAGTACTTGTTCTCACCCACAACGCTCTCCACAGTGCGGCACCCCCTTACATCTCCTCCCTCATTTCTGTCTATCAGCCTAAGGCTGGGTTCCCATTGCGTTATGGGACCGCGTTAAACGGACAGCATTGCACGGCGAAATTAACGCCGTGCAACACGGCCGTTAATGCGCCCATTCACGCTAATGGGAACGCGCTTCACTAGCGCGTGCCATGTTCGGCACGCGCTAGCGACGCGCCGGTGATTCCTGGCGCGCCGCGGACGCTGCTTGCAGCGTCCGAGGCGCGCCCGCGGTCTGTTCCCCGCTCTCGCAGATCGGGGATCTGCGAGAGCGGGGACATTAGCGCGACCCCGACCGCAGCCCCATAGAAAACATTGCATTAGCGCAATCCGCTAGTGCTAGCGCTAAACGGATTGCACTAACGCAATGTGACCCTAGCCTAACAGACCACTGCGCTCTGCAAATGACTTTCGATTAACCTCTGCACTAATCCGTACCTCCGACTCCCGACTCCAAGACTTCTCCCATGCTGCGCCAATCCTCTGGTATGCTCTACCCCAAGATATTAGGACCATCCATAATTTGCATAGTTTTAGGCGCTTGCTCAAAACACATTTGTTCAGAGCGACCTATCACATTCACTAATCAAAGTCATTTTATGTTTGTGTGTGTGTGTAGCCCATTCACTATCCCCATCTATTCCCCAACCCCTGAAGATGGCTGGACCATGATTGTAAATACATCATTGTAAATACACACCTGTACTTTGCATCTCCCCCACCTCATTGTAGATTGTAAGCTCTCACGAGCAGGGCCGTCTTATTTTGCTTTAATTATTGTATTGTTAGCGTTGTTACTTATGACTTTTGTGTTTGAAACTGTTAAAACTGTAAAGCGTTGCGGAATATGTTGGCGCTATATACGTAAATAAAGATTATTATTATTATTATCATCACCAAGAGGCATTTAAACAACATCCGTCTGGAATATTACCTACACTGCATGGGCAGCCCCAATTATGCAAGTATTAGCACACTGTACATGTACAAGTACTCCAGTTTTGGCATCTGTCTTAGTCATGTTTCTCTGGTCTTATATAGTGATTTATACTATAATACAAACCAATTTTCCATATTGCTCCATAGAAGATGGATATAAGAAGAGATCCCACAGTAAAAATAAAAATTAACTTTTATTGCAAAATACATAAAAATAGATAAAAAGCAGTTGTACTGTTAATGGACACCGAACAGCTGATCACATAGACATACTAAATATAGCCGTATAATAGTAGTAGAATATAAGTAAATATGTTTGGGACCTTTTTGTGGTTTATAATGATTTATACTATGCAGTAACTCTAGTTTCACCCAGACCTTCAAGTGGCCACTTTTCAATGTTGGATGAAACTGAGATATCATGGAGTCATCAGACGAGAGGCCATGAACCCCTAGAAAATAATAGTCACAAGGATTTAGATCAAACCACCAATGGCATAGTTTCAGTAAACCTTAATGTTTTACAATGACAAACAGCAAACATATAGAGGTTTAGAACTGTTTGTGAAGTGAATGAACAAATATTTATCAAGATCTTGTCACTATGAGCATTGTCTGTCACATCTGTAAATGTTTTACAAGAAATGCAGCTATGTTGTTGTCTGAGTGCGTTGGGTATACAGTATTTAAATCTTGATTACAAATCTCCATTTGTATATTCGTCATTTGTACATTTGAGGCAGCCAAAGTTATGGCTCTCAAGGAGAGAAACCAATATAGTGGAAAAAGCTATATTTTTAATGAACTACTGAGCCAAACTAACAGCATTGCTTTATCAAATTTATATGAAGTGTATTTTGTCCAATTGCAACCAGGCAACACAAAAAGGAGCTTTTTAAGGGAGCTCTTTAAGATACACAATTGTTATGAAGTCTTTGCCAACAAGGATGTGGTTTCACCAATGTGGTGTAGCTATTTTAAAAATATACTAGTGCCATTGCAGGTCCCTTGTCCCAAATTCACCAGCCTATAACAGTACAAAGCATGCTCACCCTGGTGATCTAGTGGCAGTTAAACAAGCGACATTGCAGGAGACAGAGTTAAGAAGTAAGCCCATTGTAGTGATGTGGGTGACTGAGACTTGTAATGCAGTGCATGAGCTGCCAAACAATCCCCCAATGGGGGTACCTTTTTTAAAAATAGACTAGTGCCATCACAGCCCCCTTGCCCAAAATGCACCGAACAGAGCACGTCCACCCTGGTGATCTAGTGGCAGTTAAAGGACACATTGCAGGAGACAGAGTTAAGAAGTAGGCCCAATGTAATGTCATGCCCAATTCCCCAACGTGAAGTAATTTCTTTACTAAATAAAATAGTGCCATCACAGCCCCCTTGCCCAAAATACACCGTACAGAGCACGTTCACCTTGGTGATCTGGTGGCAGGTAAAGGACACATTGCAGGAGACAGAGTTAAGAAGTAGGCCCAATGTAGTGGTGTGTTTCTCTGAAACTTGTAATGCAGTGCATGAACTGCCAAACAATTCCCCAATGTGGGTATCTTTTCAAAAAATAGACTAGTGCCATCACAGCACCCTTGCCCAAAATGAACTGGCCTATAACAGTACTGAGCACTAGGGTTGAGCGAAACGGGTCGTTCATTTTCAAAAGTCCCCGACTTTTGGCAAAGTCGCGTTTCAATGACGCGAAAAGCGCCATTTCTCAGCCAATGAAGGTAAACGCAGAGTGTGGGCAGCGTGATGACATAGGTCCTGGTCCCCACCATCTTAGAGAAGGGCATTGCTGTGATTGGCTTGCTGTCTGCGGCGTCACAGGGGCTATAAAGGGGCGTTCCCGCCGACTGCCATGTTACTGCTGCTGATCTGAGCTTAGGGAGAGGTTGCTGCCGCTTCGTCAGAAGCAGGGATAGCGTTAGGCAGGGTCCATTAACCACCAAACCGCTTGTGCTGTAGCGATTTGCACTGTCCAACACCACCTTCGGTGTGCAGGGACAGTGGAAGCTACATTTTTTTTTTTTCCTCAGCGCTGTAGCTCATTGGGCTGCCCTAGAAGGCTCCCTGATAGCTGCATTGCTGTGTGTACGCCGCTGTGCAAACCAACTGCTTTTTTCAAAGCACAAATCCTCTTGTTCCTTCCTTTCTGCACAGCTATCTTGTTTGTTTGTCCACACTTTTTATTTAATTTGTGCATCAGTCCACTCCTTATTGCTGCCTGCCATACCTGGCTGAGATTACTGCATTGAGATAGTAATTGAAGGACAGTTCCTTTTTTTTTTTTTTTTTTGTGGGAGATTAAGATTGGCATTTCTGCTAGAGTGCCATCCCTGTCTGTGCCATCTCTCACTCAGTGGGCCATAGAAAGCCTATTTATTTTTTTGCTTGATTTGGGTTCTAAAATCTACCTGAAAAAATCACTACATCAATCAGTGGGAGAAAAATATTGGCCTCAGGGCTTGTGTGCCACTCCTGACTCCTGTGTGTGCCATCTCTCAGTCAGTGGGCCATAGAAAGCCTATTTATTTTTTTGCTTGATTTGGGTTCCAAAATCTACCTGAAAAAATCACTACATCAATCAGTGGGAGAAAAATATTGGCCTCAGGGCTTGTGTGCCACTCCTGACTCCTGTGTGCATCATCACTCACTCAGTGGGCCATAGAAAGCCTATTTTTTTTTTTGCTTTATTTGGGTTCTAAATTCTACCTGAAAAAATCAATAAATCAATCAGTGGGAGATTAATATTGGCCTTTGGGCTTGTGTGCCAGTCCTAAGCGTGCCATCTCTTTCACAAATAGTGGGCCATAGAAAGCCTATTTAATTTTTTTTTTTTGGTTTTATAAATTCTCCCTGAAAAAAAAAGGGAGATTAATATTGGCCTTTGGGCTTGTGTGCCAGTCCTAAGCGTGCCATCTCTCTCTCTCTCTCAGATAGTGGGCCATAGAAAGCCTATTTATTATTTTTTTTATTGGGTTTATAAATTTTCCCTGAAAAAAAAAAAAAAAAAGTGGGAGATTAATATTGGCCTCTGGGCTTGTGTGCCAGTCCTGAGCGTGCCATCTCTCTCACAAATAGTGGGCCATAGAAAGCCTATTTTTTTTTTTTTTGGTTTTATAAATTCTCCCTGAAAAAAAAGGGAGATTAATATTGGCCTTTGGGCTTGTGTGCCAGTCCTAAGCGTGCCATCTCTCTCTCTCAGATAGTGGGCCATAGAAAGCCTATTTATAATTTTTTTTATTGGGTTTATAAATTTTCCCTGAAAAAAAAAAAAAGTGGGAGATTAATATTGGCCTCTGGGCTTGTGTGCCACTCCTGACTCCTGTGTGTGCCATCTCTCAGTCAGTGGGCCATAGAAAGCCTATTTTTTGTTTTATTTGTTTTCTAAATTCTCCCTGAAAAAAATCAATTTATTTTATTTGGTTTCTAAATTCTTCCTGAAAAAAAATCATTTTTTTTTATTATTTTTTTTTTCTAAAGTCTCCCTGAAAAAAAAAAAAAATCAAATCAGTGGGAGATTAATATTGCCCTTTCTGCTTGTGTGCCAGTCTTGACTCGTGGGTGTGCCATCTCTCTCTCTCCAATTGTGGGCCATAGAAAGCCTATTATTTTTTTAGCTTGATTTGGGTTCCAAAATCTACCTGAAAAAATCACTACATCAATCATTGGGAGAACAATATTGGCCTCTGGGCTTGTGTGCCACTCCTGACTCCTGTGTGCGTCATCTCTCACTCAGTGGGCCATAGAAAGCCTATTTTTTTGTTTTATTTGTTTTCTAAATTCTCCCTGAAAAAATCATTTTATTTTATTTGGTTTCTAAATTCCTCCTGAAAAAATCATTTTTTTTTTATTATTTTTTTTTCTAAAGTCTCCCTGAAAAAAAAAACAAAAAACAAATCAGTGGGAGATTAATATTGCCCTTTCTGCTTGTGTGCCAGTCTTGACTCCTGGGTGTGCCATCTCTCTCTCCAATTGTGGGCCATAGAAAGCCTATTATTTTTTTTGCTTGATTTGGGTTCCAAAATCTACCTGAAAAAATCACTAAATCAATCAGTGGGAGAAAAATATTGGCCTCTGGGCTTGTGTGCCACTCCTGACTCCTGTGTGCGTCATCTCTCACTCAGTGGGCCATAGAAAGCCTATTTTTTGTTTTATTTGTTTTCTAAATTCTGCCTGAAGAAATCATTTTATTTTATTTGGTTTCTAAATTCTTCCTGAAAAAAAAGGGAGATTAATATTGGCCTTTGGGCTTGTGTGCCAGTCCTAAGCGTGCCATCTCTCTCTCTCAGATAGTGGGCCATAGAAAGCCTATTTATAATTTTTTTTATTGGGTTTATAAATTTTCCCTGAAAAAAAAAAAAAAGTGGGAGATTAATATTGGCCTCTGGGCTTGTGTGCCACTCCTGACTCCTGTGTGTGCCATCTCTCAGTCAGTGGGCCATAGAAAGCCTATTTTTTGTTTTATTTGTTTTCTAAATTCTCCCTGAAAAAAATCAATTTATTTTATTTGGTTTCTAAATTCTTCCTGAAAAAAAATCATTTTTTTTATTATTTTTTTTTTCTAAAGTCTCCCTGAAAAAAAAAAAAATGAAATCAGTGGGAGATTAATATTGCCCTTTCTGCTTGTGTGCCAGTCTTGACTCCTGGGTGTGCCATCTCTCTCTCTCTCCAATTGTGGGCCTTAGAAAGCCTATTATTTTTTTAGCTTGATTTGGGTTCCAAAATCTACCTGAAAAAATCACTACATCAATCATTGGGAGAACAATATTGGCCTCTGGGCTTGTGTGCCACTCCTGACTCCTGTGTGCGTCATCTCTCACTCAGTGGGCCATAGAAAGCCTATTTTTTGTTTTATTTGTTTTCTAAATTCTCCCTGAAAAGATCATTTTATTTTATTTGGTTTCTAAATTCTTCCTGAAAAAATCATTTTATTCTATTATTTTTTTTTCTAAAGTCTCCCTGAAAAAAAAAAAAATCAGTGGGAGATTAATATTGCCCTTTCTGCTTGTGTGCCAGTCTTGACTCCTGGGTGTGCCATCTCTCTCTCTCTCTCCAATTGTGGGCCATAGAAAGCCTATTATTTTTTTTTGCTCGATTTGGGTTCCAAAATCTACCTGAAAAAATCACTACATCAATCATTGGGAGAAAAATATTGGCCTCTGGGCTTGTGTGCCACTCCTGACTCCTGTGTGTGGCATCTCCCACTCAGTGGGGCATAGAAAGCCTTTTTTTTTTTTATTTGGTTTCTAAATTGTCATTGGAAAAATCATTTTATGTTATTTGGTTTCTAAATTCTTCCTGAAAAAATCATTTTATTTTATTTTGTTTCTAAAGTCTCCCTGAAAAAAAATAAAAAATAAAAAAAAACAGTGGGAGATTAATATTAACATTTGTGCTTCAGTGACAGTCCTGCGTGTGTGGCATCTCTCTCATTTGGTGCCACCAAAAACAGAGTGTGTAACATTGTGCCTGATTTTCGTTGTGGTCTCACCCACCTGTAAAGGGGTAGCTAAATCATACTGAAGTTATAGCTCACCGTGTAAGTTGTGTGACAGCAACAAATACCGTTAGTTTGGTTACGTTTTTAAAACAATGAGGAAGTCTGGTGGAAGAGGTCGTGGCCGGGGGCGTTCATTGTCAGCTGGTAATGAGGGTAGTGGTAGTGGTGGAGCATCAGGTGGTCGTGGGAAAAAAAATATTGCACCTAAGTTTGGAGCTGTGGAGCGAGGTTCGTCGTCTGGCTACACAAGGCCTCGAACGCTCCCTTTTCTGGGAGTAGGAAAACTGCTTTTAAAGCCGGAGCAGCAAGAGCAAGTTTTGGCTTATCTTGCTGACTCAGCCTCTAGCTCTTTTGCCTCCTCTCGTGAAACTGGTAAATGTAAAAGCAGCGCGTCGTTAGTGGATGTTCACGGTCAGGGACAAGTCGCTTCCTTGTCCTCTTCAGCAAAAACAACAACAGAGAAGAATGCAGCAGGCGACACAACGGGTTACTCCATGGAGCTCTTTACACATACCGTCCCTGGCTTAGAAAGTCAAGCAGTTAACAGTCCATGCCCATTACAAGTTGAATCTGACATGGAGTGCACTGATGCACAGCCACAGCCAGACTACTATGCTGGTCCTTTGACTCAGACCACAACATTGCCCTCGCAGGGTAATGATCAAGAATCAGACCCTGATGAGACTATGTTGCCCCATCACGAACGCTATACCACCGACCGACACGGTGACACAGACGAAGTTGCACACGAGCTACAAGAAAAGGTAATAGATGACCCAGTTCTTGACCCCGATTGGCAGCCATTGGGGGAACAGGGTGCAGGCGGCAGCAGTTCTGAAGCGGAGGAGGAGGGGCCGCAGCAGGCATCAACATCGCAACAGGTTCCATCTGCCGGGCCCGTATCTTGCCCAAAACGCGTGGCAAAGCCAAAACCTGTTGGAGGACAGCGTGGCCATCCGATTAAAGCTCAGTCTGCAATGCCTGAAAAGGTATCCGATGCTAGAAAGAGTGCAGTCTGGCATTTTTTTAAACAACATCCAATTGATCAGCGCAAAGTCATCTGTCAAAAATGTTCAACTACCTTAAGCAGAGGGCAGAATCTGAAAAGTCTCAATACAAGTTGCATGCATAGACATTTAACCACCATGCATTTGCAAGCTTGGACTAACTACCAAACGTCCCTTAAGGTTGTAGCACCCTCGGCCAATGAAGCTAGTCATCAACGCAACATCCCTTCCGGCAGTGTAGGGCCACCATTTTCCGCACCACCTGCAGTATCTGTGCAGGTTTCTTTGCCAGGCCAAAGCAGTCAGGGTCAGGGAATCACCAGTTTAGTAGTAGGAAACACTGCATCTAGGGCACCGGCGGCAACAATACCATCTCCCACCGTCTCTCAGTCTGCCATGTCCACCGGCACCCCCGCTAGTTCCACGATCTCCAGCTCTCCAGTCCAGCTCACCCTACATGAGACTATGGTTAGAAAAAGGAAGTACTTAGCCTCACATCCGCGTACACAGGGTTTGAACGCCCACATAGCTAGACTAATCTCGTTAGAGATGATGCCCTGATGATGATGCCCTGATGCTTTCAAAGCCCTGATGGACTACGCTGTACCATGCTACGAGCTACCCAGTCGACACTTTTTTTCCAGAAAAGCCATCCCAGCCCTCCACCAGCATGTTAAAGAGCGCATCGTCCATGCACTCAGGCAATCTGTGAGCACAAAGGTGCACCTGACAACAGATGCATGGACCAGTAGGCATGGCCAGGGACGTTACGTGTCCATCACGGCACACTGGGTGAATGTTGTGGATGCAGGGTCCACAGGGGACAGCAAGTTTGGGACAGTTCTGCCTAGCCCACGGTCTAGGAAACAGTTGGCTGTAGCCGTTCGCACCCCCTCCTCCTCCTCCTCGTCCTCCTGCAGAAGCGAGAGCTCGTCCACAGACCGCAGTCGCACAACCACTCCATCCGCAGCTGCCACTGTTGCACACCAGGTCTCCCATTATGGGGCAGCTACTGGCAAACGTCAGCAGGCTGTATTGGCTATGAAGTGTTTGGGCGACAACAGACACACCGCGGAAGTTCTGTCCGAGTTCTTGCAGAAAGAAACGCATTCGTGGCTGGGCACTGTAGATCTTGAGGCAGGCAAGGTAGTGAGTGATAACGGAAGGAATTTCATGGCTGCCATCTCCCTTTCCCAACTGAAACACATTCCTTGCCTGGCTCACACCTTAAACCTGGTGGTGCAGTGCTTCCTGAAAAGTTATCCGGGGTTATCCGACCTGCTCCTCAAAGTGCATGGACTTTGCTCACATATCCGCCGTTCGCCCGTACACTCCAGCCGTATGCAGACCTATCAGCGTTCTTTGAACCTTCCCCAGCATCACCTAATCATAGACGTTGCAACAAGGTGGAACTCAACACTGCACATGCTTCAGAGACTGTGCGAACAGAGGCGGGCTGTTATGTTTTTGTGGGAGGATACACATACACGGGCAGGCAGTAGGATGGCAGACATGGAGTTGTCAGGTGTGCAGTGGTCGAAGATTCAAGACATGTGTCAAGTCCTTCAGTGTTTTGAGGAATGCACACGGCTGGTTAGTGCAGACAACGCCATAATAAGCATGAGCATCCCCCTAATGCGTCTGCTGATGCAAAGTTTGATGCACATAAAGGATCAGGCGTCTGCAGCTGAGGAAGAGGAAAGCCTTGATGACTGTCAGCCATTGTCTGGCCAGGGCAGTGTACAGGACGAGGTAGCGGGCGAAGAGGAGGAGGAGGACGAGGAGGATGATGGGGATGATTATATTTTTAATGAGGAAGCTTTTCCAGGGCCACTGGAAATTGTTGGCGCGGCAAGGCCGGGTTCTGGTTTTTGGAGGGACACAAGTGACGTGGATTTGCCTGAAACTGCCCCTCAACCAAGCACAACCGCAGATTTGAGAACTGGAACTTTGGCCCACATGGCGGATTATGCCTTACGTATCCTCAAAAGGGACATGCGCATTACTAAAATGATGAACGATGACGATTACTGGTTGGCCTGCCTCCTTGATCCTCGCTATAAAGGCAAATTGCAAAATATAATGCCACATGACAACTTGGGAATAATATTAGCAACCAAACAATCAACTCTTGTTGACCGTTTGCTTCTGGCATTCCCTGCACACAGCGCCCATGATCGTTCTCACACGAGCTGCAGGGGCCAGCAGACCAGAGGTGTTAGAGGGGCAGAAATCAGAAGTGGCGTTGGCCAGAGGGGTTTTCTGACCAGGTTGTGGAGTGATTTTGCTATGACCGCAGACAGGACAGGTACTGCAGCATCAATTCAAAGTGACAGGAGACAACATTTGTCCAGTATGGTTACAAACTATTTTTCATCCCTTATCGACGTTCTCCCTCAACCGTCATTCCCATTTGATTACTGGGCATCCAAATTAGACACCTGGCCAGAATTGGCAGAATATGCATTGCAGGAGCTTGCTTGCCCGGCAGCTAGTGTCCTATCAGAAAGAGTATTCAGTGCTGCAGGTTCAATACTAACAGAAAAAAGGACTCGTCTGGCTACCCAAAATGTAGATGATCTAACCTTCATTAAAATGAACCACAACTGGATTTCGAAATCTTTTGCCCCACCTTGCCCGGCTGACACCTAGCTTTCCTATGAAAAGGTCTTGCCTGTGGACTATTCTGAATGACTTTTCCAATCTTGTAATTTTCTGCACCTGATTGTCCAGCATACGACATGTTTACACCTCACTAAATGGCCAAACTCCCCACACGGGGCCGTGGTATCGCCACTTGGCGCCAGCACCCGTGAGAGTGCTGTTTGTCTGAAGAGGTGGGTGTGCCCGCTTTTGGTCGACGGCACTGCCACTGGGTCCCTCATAGTACAATAAAGTGTCTCTGGCGGTGGTGGTGCGCACCCAACGTCAGACACACCGTTGTAATATGAGGGGCCCTGGGCCTGTACCGCCGGCCACAAGACAGTTCCCCCTCCCCCAGCTCAAACAGTGCTCTACCACTTGCAAAATTATCTCACAGCTCCACCAATGTTTAGTCTATGCGCTGACATCCTTCAATGCCTGGCACTGACAATACCATTGTATTGACATTTTTGTTATGTTAGGCCTTCGAAGCCTGTCTGCGGTCCCCCCTTCCACTAGGCCTCCACTGACCATTGTACTGCTGCCCGTGTACCCCTGGAACCAATTTTAAATTGCCAACAGCCCTATTTTTTATGTTAGGCCTTCGAAGCCTGTCTGCGGTCCCTCCTTCCACTAGGCCTCCACTGACCATTGTACTGCTGCCCTTGTACCACTGGAACCAATTTTAAATTGCCAACAGCCCTATTTTTTTATGTTAGGCCTTCGAAGCCTGTCTGCGGTCCCTCCTTCCACTAGGCCTCCACTGACCATTGTACTGCTGCCCTTGTACCACTGGAACCAATTTTAAATTGCCAACAGCCCTATTTTTTTATGTTAGGCCTTCGAAGCCTGTCTGCGGTCCCTCCTTCCACTAGGCCTCCACTGACCATTGTACTGCTGCCTGTGTACCCCTGGAACCAATTTTAAATTGCCAACAGCCCTATTTTTTTATGTTAGGCCTTCGAAGCCTGTCTGCGGTCCCTCCTTCCACTAGGCCTCCACTGACCATTGTACTGCTGCCCTTGTACCACTGGAACCAATTTTAAATTGCCAACAGCCCTATTTTTTTTATGTTAGGCCTTCGAAGCCTGTCTGCGGTCCCTCCTTCCACTAGGCCTCCACTGACCACACCACTGCTGCCCGTGTACCCCTGGAACCAATTTAAAATTGCCGACAGCCAGCCCAATTTTATTATGTTAGGCCTTCGAAGCCTGTCTGCGGTCCGTTCTTTCTACTACTACTACACTGACCAGGCCACTGCTGCCCGTGTTCCCCTGGAACCAATTTAAAATTGCCTACAGCCATCTGTTATTATGTTAGGCCTTCGATGCCTGTTTGCGGTCACTCCTTCCACTAGGCCTCCACTGACCACACCACTGCTGCCCGTGTACCCCTGGAACCAATTTAAAATTGCCTACAGCCAGCCCAATTTTTTTATTTTAGGCCTTCGATGCCTGTCTGTGGTCCGTTCTTTCTACTACTACTACACTGACCAGGCCACTGCTGCCCGTGTTCCCCTGGAACCAATTTAAAATTGCCTACAGCCATGTGTTATTATGTTAGGCCTTCGATGCCTGTCTGCGGTCACTCCTTCCACTAGGCCTCCACTGACCACACCACTGCTGCCCGTGTACCCCTGGAAACAATTTAAAATTGCCTACAGCCAGCCCAATTTTATTATGTTAGGCCTTCGAAGCCTGTCTGCGGTCCGTTCTTTCTACTACTACTACACTGACCAGGCCACTGCTGCCCGTGTTCCCCTGGAACCAATTTAAAATTGCCTACAGCCATGTGTTATTATGTTAGGCCTTCGATGCCTGTCTGCGGTCACTCCTTCCACTAGGCCTCCACTGACCACACCACTGCTGCCCGTGTACCCATGGAACCAATTTAAAATTGCCTACAGCCATCTGGTATTATGTTAGGCCTTCGATGCCTGTCTGCGGTCACTCCTTCTACTAGGCCTCCACTGACCACACCACTGCTGCCCGTGTACCCCTGGAACCAATTTAAAATTGCCTACAGCCATCTGTTATTATGTTAGGCCTTCGATGCCTGTCTGCGGTCACTCCTTCCACTAGGCCTCCACTGACCATACCACTGCTGCCCGTGTACCCCTGGAACCAATTTAAAATTGCCTACAGCCATCTGTTATTATGTTAGGCCTTCGAAGCCTGTCTGCGGTCCTTCCTTCCAATAGTTCTCCACTGACCAGACCAATGCTGGCCGTGTACCCCTGGAACCCAGCTGAAAGTGCATGTAGCCTCCTTTTTTTCTTTGTTTTATATTTAGAAAGCCCAGATGAACTACGCTGTGCAACGGTTCAAGCTACCCAGTCGACATTTCTTTTGCGAGAAAAGCCATCCCAGCCCTCCAGCGGCATGAAAAAGTCTGCATTGTCATAGCACTCAGGCAATCAAACAGTAGAAAGGTGCACCTGACAAGAGACGCATGGACCAGTAGGCATGTCCACAAAAAGTTACGTGTCCATTACGGCGCACTGGGTTAATGTGTTGGATGCATGGTCCACAGGGGACAGCCTACAAAGTCTGTCTGCAGTCCCTAATTCCAATTTTCCTCCGCTGACCACACCACTGCTGCCCGTGTACCCCTGGAACCAGTTTTACAGTGTCTACAGCCTAATTTTGTTATGTTAGGCCTACTACGCCTGTCTGCGGTCCCTCCTTCCAATACTCGTCCACTGACCACACCACTGCTGCCCGTGGACCCCTGGAACCTATTTTTAATTGCATAGAGCATCCTTTTTTTAATAGTAGGCGTACAAAGTCTGTCTGCGGTCCACTATTGAAATTGTCCTCCACTGCCCAGAGCACTGCTGCTTGTGTACCCCTGTAACTTTTTTAAGCTGCAGTGAGCCACATTTTTGGTTTAAGTCCTACTACCTGTGTCTGTCTGCGCCACTCAATTCAGCTGTGTTCCTTTGAAAAAAGCTGAGCGTCAATAGTCTTGTTTTCAGCCTCTAGGAATTTTAAAACTGCATTGGGGGTACAACTTTGGTAGGGCCTACTAACGGTGTCTGCCTCCCCAAGGTGTGCCCCAGGTTTCCTCGCCATTGCTTCGATCTTAATGCTCTCGTTTAGTAGTTGTTGGAAACTACACTGCATTAGGCCTACAAATTGGGTATGGGGTGTAGAGAGATGGTGTGTTCCACTCCAAGGTGTTCTCCAGGTTGCCTTTCCTGAGCTTCGATCTTCCGGCTCTCGTTTAGTAGTTGTTGGAAACTACACTGCATTAGGCCTACAAATTGGGTATGGGGTGTAGAGAAATGGTGTGTTACACTCCAAGGTGTTCCCCAGGTTTCCTCTCCATTGCTTCGATCTTCATGCTCTCGTTTAGTAGTTGTTGGAAACTACGCTGCATTAGGCCTACAAATTGGGTATGGGGTGTAGACAGATGGTGTGTTCCACTCCAAGGTGTTCTCCAGGTTGCCTTTCCTGAGCTTCGATCTTCTGGCTCTCGTTTAGTAGTTGTTGGAAACTACGCTGCATTAGGCCTACAAATTGGGTATGGGGTGTAGAGAGATGGTGTGTTCCACTCCAAGGTGTTCCCCAGGTTTCCTCTCCATTGCTTCGATCTTCATGCTCTCGTTTAGTAGTTGTTGGAAACTACACTGCATTAGGCCTACAAATTGGGTATGGGGTGTAGAGAGATGGTGTGTTCCACTCCAAGGTGTTCCCCAGGTTTCCTGTCCATTGCTTCGATCTTCATGCTCTCGTTTAGTAGTTGTTGGAAAGTACACTGCATTAGGCCTACAAATTGGGTATGGGGTGTAGAGAGATGGTGTGTTCCACTCCAAGGTGTTCCCCAGGTTTCGTCCACATTGCTTCGATCTTCCGACTCTCGTTTAGTAGTTGTTGAAAACTACACTGCATTAGGCCTATAAATTGGGTATGGGGTGTAGAGAGATGGTGTGTTACACTCCAGGTTGCCTTTCCTGAACTTCTATCTTCAGGCTCTCATTAAATTGTGGTTAAATGGAACAACTGCATTTGGCGTACTAGTTGGTTTGGGGCCTACTATCGGTGTCTGCCACTCCTTGCTGTTCTCCTGGTTTCCTGTCCTGAAATTCCATTTTCAGGCTCTCATTAAGTAGTTGTTAATGTTAGACTGCATTTGGCCTACTAGTTGGGTTGGGGCCTACTATCGGTGTCTGCCACTCCTTGCTGTTCTCATCCACTGAACAAAGCTGTGCCGCCTGTTTACTACGGTTGCCAATTTTGAACTGCATTTCGACTACTTACTGATTTGGGCCTACTCTCTGTGTCAGCCTCTCATTCCAGTTGTCCTCCACTGCAATGCCCCCTGGTTAGTCCTGTGTTACCAATTTTGAACTGCATTTAGCCAACTTTATTCTTTGGGCCTATATCTGTGTTTCCTCCTCATCCTGCCTATTGCCCAGCCAGTGATAGATGAGTCTGCTGGTACATTGACCCATAACGCAAAAGCACGCTACACAGCAAGATTGTGACCCTGCTGAATGTCAGGTTCCTCTTCCCGCATACCATACCACCTTACACGGGGACAAAGAGGAAGGTGCAGATGAAAGTGCAGGTTCCTTCATCAGGTGGGGGGAGGAATACTAGTTGGCGACGTCACTGGCACAGGGCCTCTCATAGTACGCAAAAGTGTTGTTGCCGGTGGGAGGCGCCCCCGCCGTGCAAACACACCGCTGTACTTTGAGGGGCCCTGTGCCAGTGCCAATGCCAACGAGTGGGCCCCCCCTGCTTGCTCAGGATCACAGCACTTGCAAAGTTGAAATACTTACCTCTCCCTGCTCCACTGCACTTATGTGTGGAGTCTGAACTGAATATCGATGGCCTTGTTGATGTTGGTAGTCAACAACTGCCCTCTTCTGCTCACAAAGCCTTTCCAACATAAGCAGCGTAGAGTTCCAGCATGTGGAGACATTACACAGCAGCTGGTGAGCTGGAAATTGCAAACGATGCTGAAACACGATAAGGGCGGCTGAAGCAGTAGCTGACTTTCTAAAATGGGCAGACAGATGGTGTACTTTCACTAGCAGATCCGGCAGCTCCGGGTAGCTTTTCAGAACACGTTGAACCACGAGGTTAAGCACATGGACCAAGCAAAGTACGTGTGTGAGCTCCCCTTGCCTCAGAGCTGCCACCAGGTTACGGCCATTGTTACAAACGACCATGCCTGGCTGTAGGTTCCGCGGTGTCATCCAAACATCTGACTGCTCTTTCAGCACTGTCCACATCTTCTGCATTGTGCGGTTTTTCACCTATGCAGATTAGCTTCAGCACAGCCTGTTGCTGCTTGGCTGAGGCAGTGCTGCAGTGCTTCCAGCTTCTGACTGATGTGTTGATTTCAGAGATGGAGGATGAAGAGGAGGAGGAGATGCAGGAGGTACAGGAGCTGTAGACTGTGGGGGCAACCCTGATTGAAGTAGGGCCAGCAGTCCTCGGCGTAGGGAGGATGTGTTCCATCCCAAGGTCCAACTGGGTCCCAGCTTCCACTATGATAACCAGTGTGCCGTCAGTGAGATGTACTGTCCTTGCCTACAAGCACTTGTCCACGTGTCTGTGGCTAGGTGGACTTTCCCGGTAACAGCATTGTTGAGAGCACGGGTAATGTTGTGGGACACATGCTGGTGTAATGCTGGTACGGCACACCGGGAGAAATAGTGGCGACTGGGGACCGAGTACCTTGGGATGGCCGCTGCCATCAGGTTGCGGAAAGCTTCCGTCTCAATGAGCTGAAAAGGCAGCATTTCTAGCGCAAGTAGAAGAGAAATATTAGAATTTAGGACTGTGGCCTGTGGGGCATTGGCGGGGTATTTCTGCTTGCGTTCCAAAGACTGGGTTATAGACAACTGATGGTGGTGCTGAGACTAGGACGTGGACGGGCTTGATGATGGTGCTGCTTGACTGTGGGCCACAACAGGTGCAGGTCTAGAGGCATCTTCACATGCATGGTGTACTGGGGATTGGCATCTATGCAAAACAGTAGAAGAAGCAGTGGTGTGACCTGCAGGCAGTGGTCCTGGAGACTCGGGTTCGGCCCACAAAGTCTGGTGCTTTGCTACCATGTGCTTGATCATGCTGGTGATGATCAAGCTGGTTGTTTTGCTACCCCTGCTGATCCGGGCATGGCAGGTGCTGCAAATTGCCTGTTTGGGGTTATTGGCAGAGTCTTTAAAAAATAACCAGACTTGGGAAGATCTAACAGTTGGAATTGCAACTTCACTCATGTTGGTGTTGCGGGGAACGGATGCATGCCTTCTGTCTGTGGCCACTACACTGCTTCTTACTGGCTGGTGTGGTGATATGCCTCCTTCCCCATGTGTGCTGCTGCCCTCGCTCTGCATGCCCTCCTGCTAGGTTGGGTCAGTCTCTATGTCATCCACCACCTCGTCTTCCACATCCACACCCTGCTCCTCCTCCTGACTTTCTGGCAATTGTGTCTCATCATTGTCCACCTCTTCTGACACTTTCCCACCATCGCCTTTGCATGACCGGGGCTGGTCAAAACTTTGGGCATCTGTACATGCGATCTCATCTGTCCCCACTTCAAGTTGACCACCCGAGAGTTCAGAATCTTGAAATGGAAAACTGAACAGCTCTTCAGAGTGTTCAAGTGTAGGATCAGTGTTCTCAGGGCACTCGGCATGGTGGGAGAAAGGAGGATCAGGGTGAGGAATATCCGGGCCACACTCACGGCTACTCAGACTTGAGTGGGAAAAAATAAAATTTTCATTTTTTCTTTCTACATTATTTTAATTTCTGTGAAGCACATAAAGGGTTAAAAAAATCTTCAATGTGGTTTTTAGCACTTTGAGGGGTGCATTTTTTTTAAATTGTGTAACTTGGGGTTATTTTATGTCTCTTCAAAATCACTTCAATCTTGATGTGGTCCTTAAAAAAATGTTTTGTAAATTTTTTTGGAAAAATGAGAAATTGAAGATAAATTTAAACCCTTCTAACTTCCTAACAAAAAAATATTATGTTTCAAAAATGATGCTGAGTTAAAGTAGACATAAGGGAAATGTTATTTATAAATTAATGAGAGAAAACAAGTTATCCGCACAACAACACCATCCAGACCAATACACCTTACGCCATACACAGCCGAATGCTTATAACGTCCAAAACAAGAACAGGTGCTTGTTCCAGAAAACAGTATGCAAAGTCCCAATATAGAAAAAATATGAAAAGCACTCACTATTCTTAAAAAATCCAATCCTTTATTGAGACATACAAATCTTCAGCAGGGGACAATGTGAGCAATGAACGGACGACAGCCGTTTTGCACTGCCGCACTTCCTAGGTCTCGTGGAAGTCTCAATTTTGTATATGAAATAAACAGGTGACCGACAGCACTCACTCATTCGGGCGCTCAATCCATATCCAGGGAACCCTCCTGGGTAAAACGCCACTGTCTGCACAAAAGAACAACGCTCCACCGGGTGTAGTAATCCAAAACAATCTTTATTCAGCCATATAGCATCAGCGACGTTTCGACAATATGCTGGTCTTTTTCAAACATACAAACATGGCGGCAAGGCGGTCTTAAATAGTGTGGACACCACACAGGGAGCCAATCACCATCCAGTACCACCCACCTTACATCTTAATACAATATAACGATATATATAAATAGACATCAGACACTTATGTGCACATATAAGTAACATTAAAACCTCATCACCACTTCAATAATTGTACTAATCTGTATAGAAACGTATAAAAACGCTTTGTTTTCACTTATCCTCCATAGGTACATTTCAGCGTCCCTGTTGCCATAGTGACCAGCGGCCAATGGGATCTTCACTTTAATAAACTTCCTGTGTAAAGGTTTATTATGCAGCAGTCTGGCGCCAACAGCTACATATAGCCAATCCGTATAAACCTTTCATTAAGGCTACTGCGCTTACCCCAATTGAATTCACCCATACAACCTGTGTGCTTCCGCATCATCACCGGACTCCACCGGCGTCCACACTGAATGGCAGGCACTGGGGAAGTGAAGCGCATGCACATCCACGCCACCCCAGGGTCGCATCTCGTCACGTGACCCGATCAGAGACACGCCCAGAGATGACGTGAACACGCGCCGCACCACATCCTCCCCGTGCATCTGCCGAACAGACAGGTTGCCCGGGGAACACGGGCAAACAGTGAAGCGTCTCCCTGGAAACCAACCCGAGGGACAGGGTAGCAAGAGGGTACCCTAAAAAAGGAGTTGAAGCCTTTAAAACTAAGGCCCGAAATTCCTCAAGAGAAAGTGTCCGCAAAAAAACCTCCTCAAGAAACGTGTGACCGCATTCCTTTCGTCTCTACATACAGCTCAATGAGTAACCGGATCAGTGGTGTTATAAAAAAACATTGGGCCCTCTTACAACGAGGGTTACCTCAAGTGACAGGTTTTAAATCATTCCCAATGATGTCATACAGGAGGGGTAGAAATCTAGGCGATAAATTGGTTAAGTCCGATTTTGGTACTTCTAAAATAACGGGCCAAAGAACATTAAGTGCACCGAGATACGGGAATTTCCCGTGCCTTGGTTGCACTTGCTGTAACAACATGCTCAAAGGAGAGTTTTTTTGCCATCCCCATACAGGGAAGAAGTTTTTCTTGAAAGAAAGATATACCTGCACATCAAATTATGTCATTTACATGATCACCTGTCCATGTGGGCTCGCCTCCATAGGAGAGACCACTTTGGAGGTGAAGGCCCGCATCACTAAACATAAAAGCACAATTAGAACAGGGCTTATGGAGCTGCCGGTGCCAAAACATTTTATAGAGAGAAAACATTCAGTAAATCAACTTAGATTTAGAGTCATAGACAATGTTCCTGTTCTAAGAAGGGGAGGGGATAGATTACATATGCTAAAAACAAAAGAAATGAAGTGGATCTATACCCTGGGTTCATTACAACCAGGGGGTTTAAATATAGATTTCAATCTTCAGATGTGTACCCACTGAACCTATTGCCCCTCGACGAGATATTTGCAGTCGTCATTTGTTTTTATTGTTTTAGACAGTTGATATTTTAATAGTTTTTTGTATGTTTTTTAGATCAGCCACACATGGGACAGTTGGTGGATGGATATGGATGAAGATACTAAAATATGCTAAAATGTGGATCATTTCCGTAGATGAAACGTTAGGTATCTTTTGATATGATTCTTCATCTGATTCCTGACTGCCCCTATGTGATTGGCTTATATTTATCTGTTTGTTTTTGTTTATTAGCTCTTCCCACATGGGTGTTTTGTTATATAGGCTATTTCTGTACTGATTCGCTATGAACAAATATGTGACTTTAATGCGTATCACCCTGTGGTATATTGAGATCAATGGTAGTATCTCGCAATAAAGATGCGGCTTTACGCCTGTTAATATGTCTAGTGTTTGGGTACGTTTCCCTGGTTGCCTGCCTGCTTGACAGGTATGTGGGGTGGTTGCTGGGTGACGCAGGTTGTGCGTCACGGCGGGGCATGTCTCTGATGAGGATTTGTGACGAGACACGGCCCTGACGTGCTGTGCCTGCGCCCTTGCTCCACGGCCCGGCCTGTCGTTCGGGTTGGTTTCCAGGGAGACGCTTCACTGTTTGCCTGCGTTCCCCGGGCAACCTGTCTGTTCGGCAGATGCACGGGGAGGATGTGGTGCGGCATGGGTTCACGTCATCTCTGGGCGTGTCTCCGATCGGGTTACGTGACGAGACACGACCCCGGGGTGGCGTGGATGCGCATGCGCTTCACTTCCCCAGTGCCTGCCGTTCAGTGTGGACGCCGGTGGAGTACGGTGATGATGCGGAAGCACACAGGTTGTATGGGTGAATTCAATTGGGGTAAGCGCAGTAGCCTTAATGAAAGGTTTATACGGATTGGCTATATGTAGCTGTTGGCGCCAGACTGCTGCATAATAAACCTTTACACAGGAAGTTTATTAAAGTGAAGATCCCATTGGCCGCTGGTCACTATGGCAACAGGGACGCTGAAATGTACCTATGGAGGATAAGTGGAAACAAAGCATTTTTATACGTTTCTATACAGATTAGTACAATTATTGAAGTGGTGATGAGGTTTTAATGTTACATATATGTGCACATAAGTGTCTGATGTCTATTTATATATATCGTTATATTGTATTAAGATGTAAGGTGGGTGGTACTGGATGGTGATTGGCTCCCTGTGTGGTGTCCACACTATTTAAGACCGCCTTGCCACCATGTTTGTATGCTTGAAAAAGACCAGCATATGGTCGAAACGTCGCTGATGCTATATGGCTGAATAAAGATTGTTTTGGATTACTACACCCGGTGGAGCGCTGTTCTTCTGTCTCAATTTTGTATGTCTCAATAAAGGATAGGATTTTTTAAGAACGGTGGGTGCTTTTCATATTTTTTCTATATTGAAACTTATTTTGTACAGATTGACTACTGTATAAGCCAAGTTTTTCAGCACATTTTTTGTGCAGAAAATGCCCCCTCGGCTTATACAGAAAGCGGTGGAGCAGCAGGTGCCAGGAGCCAGCGCACATATCATACTCACCTACCTGCGCATCCTGGGTGCTGGCACTGCATCTCGTTCCAGCTGCCGCCAGCTCTTCCTGAGCACAAGAATAGCTTCAGCCAGGCGCCGGTGGCCAGAAAGAGATGCAGTGCCAGCACCCAGGCTGCACAGGTAGGTGAGTATGAGGTTTGTTTTTTTTTTCAATAGGAAAAATGCACACAGGCATAGGGGAACAGGGAGGCATGCATACAGGGACGGAACTGGGAGGCATTCATGCCAGGATAGGGAAGGGGGAGGCATTCATGCCAGGACAGGGAAGGGGGAGCCATGCATAGCAGCACAGGAATGAGGGGACAATACATACCCGGCTAATACTCGAGTCAATAAGCTTACCCAGTTTTCCATGGCAAAAGTAGGTGCATCGGCCTATACTCGGGTCGGCTTATACTCGAGTATATACGGTAATTGGTTTAAAAAAATTTATATTGCTAATTTTTAAAATTTTTCTCCAAAAATCAGATATTTTTTTTTACAAATAAACAACAAATATTTCAACCTAAATTTACCATTAACATAAAGTACAATGTGTCATGAAAACACTTCTCAGAATCACTGGGATTCATTGAAAAATATTTAGAATTGTGAGTCCTCAGTGGTTGATACCTTTTAATGGCTAACTGAAAAGATGGTAACAAATTGCAAGATTTCGAGACTACACAGGTCTCTTAATCAGGCATAGACTAAAAGAAATTCTGGAGAATCACATATTTATGCACAACACATCACAGAAAAAAAACAGAAATAGACAGAAATGTTGTTGGATATTTGCATGTCACATCAATATCATATATTGTGCAGAATATATTAAAGACTTAAGTTAGAGAAAGAAAAGCACATGAAGTATCTCCAGCAATACTCATGAGTGGACCAATACAAAAATAAAACTGATGAAAGTTAGAGAACAATGCTGAACTTACTCATGGTGTGTAAGATAGGGACTTCCCACATTGCCCCAACGTGCGTTTCATTTTCACTTTCTCAAGGCGAGGTGCTCAAATGTAATGTCCTGACAGAATGTATGTCCCTGCTGATAGCGACAATCAAGCAGTGCACGGTCAGTGCGAGAAATGCCATAATATTGAGTCCACCCACTGCCATCATTACACCACTTACATGTTGGGTGCAATAAGACCCTCTGACATCAATGACATGTGCGTGACAGAATATGATAGCGCTATATAAGCAATGCATAATAATAATCGTAGATGGCTGGCGCCGAATACATTGGCGCTTTGACACACTGTGCATGCGCACATCAGCGGCCATGTCATTGATGTCACAGGGTCATATTGCACCCGACATGCGCACAGAGTAATGATGGCGAGGTGCAGTCTCATTACTGTAGTGCGGCTCACACTGACCATGCACCACTTAATGGGTTCTACCAATGGTCCTGGCAGTACGCTACATTTGAGCACCTCCCCTTCAAAAAGCAAAAGTGAAGCGCGTGTTGGGGCAGTCCCCATCCCTATCTTTTACAGCATGGAAAAGTACAGCATTGTGCTGTGACTTTCACCTATTTTCTACTTGTATGGGTCTATTCATGGGTATTGCTGGAGATACTTATTATTATTACTAGATGGCAGCCCGATTCTAACGCATCGGGTATTCTAGAATATGTATGTAGTTTATTTATAAAGATTTTAGAATACATTGAATACACAGGATTCGGCCGACCGCGACCAATTCACGGCCGGACTGCACCTGTCGCTGATTGTTTGCAGCCAGCCACGTAGTATATAGCACACCCACGTAGTATATAGCACAGCCACATAGTATATAGCACAGCCACGTAGTATATAGCACAGCCACGTAGTATATAGCACAGCCACATAGTATATAGCACAGCCCACGAGGTATATAGCACAGCCCACAGAGTATATAGCACAGCCACGTAGTATATAGCACAGCCCATGGAGTATATAGCACAGCCACTTAGTATATAGCACAGCCCACGGAGTGTATAACAGCCCACATTGCATATAGCACAGCCACATAGTATATAAAAGCCCACGCACACAGTATACAGCACAGGCCACGTAGTGTATAACACAGGCCACGTAGTGTATAACACAGCCCACGTAGTGTATAACACAGCTCACATAGTGTATAACACAGCCCATGTAGTGTATAGCACAGCCCACATAGTGTATAGCACAGCCCACATAGTATATTGCCCAGCCCACGTAGTATATAGCAATGTGGGCATCATATCCCTGTTAAAAAAAAGAATTAAAATAAAAAATAGTTATATACTCACCTTCTGTTGGCCCCTGGATCGAAGCGGTTACCGACACTCCTCGCGTGCTCCGGTCTGAAGAGTGCATTGCGGTCTCACGAGATCGCAATGCATGGAGCAGTCACCGGAGAGTCGCGAGGAGTGGGAAAGGCGTGTTCTGGATCAGAGGGGTCGACGGACGGTGAGTATATAACGATTTTTTTTTATTATTATTTTTAACATTAGATCTTTTTACTATTGATGCTGCATAGGCAGCATGAATAGTAAAAAGTTGGTCACACAGGGTTAATAGCAGCATTAATGGAGTGCGTTACACTGTGGCATAACACGGTCCATTAGCGCTACCATTAACCCTGTGTGAGCGTTGGCTGGAGGGGAGTATGGAGCGGGCACTGATTGCGGGGATTAAGGAGCGGCCATGTTGCCGCTGGACTGTGCCCATCGCTGATTGGTCGTGGCTGTTTTGCCACGACCAATCAGCGACTTGGATTTCCATGAAAGACAGAGGCCGCAACCAATGAATATCCGTGACTAACAGACAGACAGACAGAAAGACGGAAGTGACCCTTAGTCAATTATATAGTAGATTATTATTATTATTATACTTCATGTGTTTCTCTTTCTCTAACTTTTGTCTTTATTATATTCTGCACAATATGTGATATTGAGGTAACATACATACTGTATTTCCAACAACATTGCGGTCTATTATTTTGCAATAGTTGATTATACCCTGTATACACATGTTGTTCTATACATAGTGCCCAACTTATCATGTTCCCATGGGTTATACTTTATATGGATAGGTCCCCCCTTTCTTCCTCCTGTAAGAGACCTTACATATATATGGTATGTACATTTTTTATGTGTTTCAATAATAAACAAGGCTTTTATTCCAATTGGTGGTTTATAGAAGTGATTATAAAAGCCTAATGTGGTAAAGTCCCAATAGCAATGACCCCCTCTCTAACATACCAGTAAAGCTTAACTATTGTTCTACTACATGAAAATAGTTATTTTATGGGGTATTAAATTAAAATGAGTAACCTTATTTGCCATAAGTAAATTAGATTGTTTAATATATTCGCAATACAGTAGCTATTGCTTATATTCTGCCACGTCGGGGTGTCATCAACAGTAGGCAAATATAGGACATATAACATTTTTAAACATGCAGCACGTCCCCCAATATGTTTCACCAAAGCCTCGACTTCACAAGTGGATGGTACAGTAGTGTGAATATCTAATACTAGATGGCAGCCCGATTCTAAAGAATCGGGAGTCTAGAATCCATATATACTTTATTTATTCAAATGTAAGAATAATACAATTAATAAATAATAGTAAGAAAGAACAAAAATAATAGGCAGTATATGGAGAAAACACCAAACAAAAGTTCAAAATTGGTGTGAAAATGTCACTGAACCACTTCACAACTAAATATATATAGTTTTGGTAAATGGTATTATCATTTTTTTGACGAAATTCGGCAGGAGCTTGAAGAGCAACGTCACTGGGCCCGCCTTCACGCAGTAGAAACTTGCTGTGAGGTAAAAATTCAAAAATCACACCAAAATGGCGGGCGGAGTGTGTCACAGTACGGCACGTTTCTGATTGGTCGCTCACAGCAGGCGGCAACCAATCAGACACTGGACACTGTTGACGTCACTTATCTCCGGACATTAGCTCCGGACATTAGCTCCGGACATTAGCTCCGGACATTATCTCCGCACATTAGCTCCGGACATTAGCTCCGGACATTAGCTCCGGACAAAGCCACGGAAGTTGGCACAAATTGCAGGAAGTAGTATTCTAGGCAATTAATCTCCGGACATTAGCTCCGGACATTAGCTCCGGACATTAGCTCCGGACATTAGCTCCGGACAAAGCCACGGAAGTTGGCACAAATTGCAGGAAGTAGTATTCTAGGCAATTATATATTAGATATAAAGCTGAATGTGTGTGTGTGTGTATGTATGTATGTATGTATGTATGTCCGGGATTGGCATCTGCACCGTCGCAGCTACAGCCACAAAATTTTGCACAGTCACACGTCTGGACCCCGAGAGCGTCATAGGCTATGTTGTGAGGCGAAATTTTAACCCCGCGCGTTCCAATTCACCAAACAATTTTGCCCCTATCTACATAATGGGGAAAAAAGTGAAAGGAAAAGTGTTGGAGGCGTCGCAGCTACAGCCACAAAATTTTGCACAGTCACATGTCTGGACCCTGAGAGCATCATAGGCTATGTTGTGAGGTGAAATTTTAACCCTGTGCTTTCCAATTCACCAAACAATTTTGCCCCTATCTACATAATGGGGAAAAAAGTGAAAGGAAAAGTGTTGGAGGCGTCGCAGCTACAGCCACAAAATTTTGCACAGTCACACGTCTGGACCCTGAGAACATCATAGGCTATGTTGTGAGGTGAAATTTTAACCCCGCGTGTTCCAATTCACCAAACAATTTTGCCCCTATCTACATAATGGGGAAAAGTGAAAGGAAAAGTGTTGGAGGCAAATTGACAGCTGCCAGATGTCAACAAGGGGGACTTAAAGAATGAGAGCGATGGCGCCAAGGAGTATATACCGTACAGTTGCTAAGGTGGGGCCCCGACATGGGATACTCACCACACACGGGGATATGAACACACACCCAAAATGCGCCACACACTACCACGTGCTTGAACACATATTACCCTCAGCACACATTTCACCACACATACACCAACCTCGCCACATAAAAGTCGAAACACAAAAGTCGCCACTCAAAACTCGCCACGCGCAAAACTCACCACATGCAAAACTAGGCTCACGCAAAACTCTCCACACGTGCAAAACTCACCTCATGGGAAAACTCGCCACACGCAAAACTTGCACCCGCGGAAAAATTGCCACATGCACAAAAGTTGCAACACATGCAAAAGTTGCCTCACACAAAACTTGCACATACTCAAAAGGCACCACACATACAACTCGCCACGCGCAAAACTCACCATGCGCAAAACTTGCTGCATACAACTTACTACACTAAACTGTCACATGCAACTCGACACACAAAAAGTTGCTACACGCATGTCGCCACACAAAACTCATCTCACAAAAGTCGCTACATGCATGTCGCCACACGCAACTCAACACACACAACTTGACACATGAAACTCGCCCTAGAGCAAACACACAAGTCTGGTATTATCCTTCAAAAATAAAAATCTGATTAATAAGCAGACAAACTACAAGAGCAACAAATATACCATATAGGAAATGCGCCAGCTGTCAGTCACATGACCTGTCTATTATGTGTATGTGTGAGCTAATATATACTGCCAAGGGGAGGGCTTCCTGTTGGCTGGGGATTTATCAGGCTGCCAATTTAGCTTACAAATACTGAGGTAAAAATACTGAGCAAATAACGTGTGAACGAGGTTTAATACAGGAGGAGATGACATACAGATATATACTATGTACAGGGGAGATAACACAGGTATATACTATATACAGGAGAGATGACACACAGGTATATACTATATAGAGGAGGAGATGACATACAGGTGCATACTATATACAGGAAGAGATGACATACAAGTATATACTATATACAGGAGGAGATGACACACAGGTATATACTATATACAGGAGCAGATGACCTACAGGTATATATACTATATACAGGAGGAGATGACTTGCAGGTATATATTATATACAGGGGAGATGACACACAGGTATATACTATATACAGGAGGAGATGACATAAAGGTATATACTATATATAGGAGGAGATGACATACAGGTATATACTATATACAGGCGAGATGGCACACAACAGGTATATACTATATACAGGGGAGATGACATACAGATATATACTATATACAGGAGATGACATACAGGTGTATACTATATATAAGGGAGATGACAAACATGTATATACTGAGGTGAAAATGAGAGGTGTGAGGTGGAAATGAAAAGGTGTGAGTTCAAAATGAGAGGAGTGAGGGAAAATAGTGGAGTGATCGGAAAATGACAGATGTGAGGTCGAAATGACAAGTGTTAGGGGGGAATGAGAGGAGTGAGGGGAAAACAAGAGGAGTGAGGGGGGAAATGAGAGGTGTGAGGGAGAAAATGAGAGATGTGAGAGGGATAGTGTTGAGCGATACCTTCCGATATCGGAAAGTATCGGTATCGGTTGGGATCGGCCGATATTCAAAAAATATCGGATATCGCCGATACCGATACCCGATCCCAATGCAAGTCAATGGGACCAAAATATCGGAATTAAAATAAACCCTTTCTTTCCTTGTAGGTTCATTCTACATCAAGGAAAACAACTAAGAATAATGTAGGATGTATTGTGGGAGGTGGCGGAGACATTAAAGGCAATGAGGTTTAGCCCAATCAAATAGAATAGCATGTTTTTTTTTTTTTAAAGACGTTCGGAGTGAAAAAGATATTGAGTATGTAAATTTTTTTTTATTTTGTCAGATATTGATGTTTCACTATTCCACGCCCTTCCCCTTCTTTTTTTTCTTTTTTTTTTTTACTTTTCCCACACTTTCATCTTCATCATCATCAGCATCTTTGACATCAACTTCTTCTTCACCTTATTCATCTTCTTCTTCATCTTCTACCTATTTTTTTTTTTTATTACATTCTTCATATTCATTTTATTCAACTATTATTATTCTTCCTATTCTACATATTCTTTTTATTCCACTGTTATTATTCTTCTTATTCTACTTCTTCATCATATTCTCATTTGTGACAGGCATTCCCGTAGTTGTTATCTATAAAAGTTGGAAGATTACACCTTCCGTTCTGCCAGTCACAAAAGTTACATTTGTCCGCGTTCAGTTTGGCCTGCAGCATCAGGCTTTATCCAGGGGCACCACGAGGAGGAACGGACTCACCCCCATACACTGCTTAGTCTTCTTCTGCATATAATTTAGATAATATATTTTGCTCTGATATTAAGTCTTATGCTTAATGTTCTTCTGCTCTTTGTTCTGCAGCCTCTTGTTCTTCTGCTTCTCGGTCTTCCATGTCGTCGTCTCCAGGGTCGTCGTCTCCAGTGTCGTCATCTCCGCCGTCGTCGTCTCAGCCGTCGTCGTCTCCGCCGTCGTCGTCTCCGCCGTCGTCGTCTCCGCCGTCGTCATCGGGGTGGTCTTCCGGGTCGTTGTCGTCGTCATCGGGGTGGTCTTCCGGGTCATCGTCATCGGGGTGGTCTTCCGGGTCGTCGACTTTAGGGTTTTAAACTTGGAAATGTAGCAGAAGGTACAAGAAGGCTGAGAAAATGCCAAGAACCAGCTGATGGAACTGGAACTCGGATGGCTACCCGAAGGTTCAAGAGCCTATGGAACTACCGAGGACCAGCTGACGTTACTGGAACCCAGTTACTAAGCAGGAGGTACCCGTGCTAAAAAGCACTACCAAGGACCGCCTGGCGTTGGCGGAACTCGGATACCCAGAAGGAGGCACCTAAGCCAAAGGCTCTGCCCGGAACCAGCTGACGTTACTGGAACCAGGATGGGGAGCAGAAGGTACAAGAGCAAAAGACACTGCCGAGAACCAGCTGACGGTACTGGAACCCGGATGGGTAGCCGAAGGTCCAAGAGCCAATGGAACTACCGAGGACCAGCTGACGTTACTGGAACCCGGTTACTAAGCAGGAGGTACCCGTGCCTGAAAGCACTACCAAGGACCACCTGACGTTGTTGGAACTTGGATACCCAGAAGGAGGCACCTAAGCCAAAGGCTCTGCCCGGAACCAGCTGACGGTACTGGAACCAGGATGGGGAGCAGAAGGTACAAGAGCAAAAGACACTGCCGAGAACCAGCTGACGGTGCTGGAACCAGGTGGTGGACCCCAAGGCCCACAGGAGAGGAGAGAACAGCTAGGCCGCGAGGCAGCCGCAGTTACCGAACCCCAACAGTCCTACAGGGGGAGCTGGGCCTACTGGCACTACAGAACCAGCCTTGACTACCAGTTCACGCAGCCCACATAGGAAGCTCCTAAACTGGAGGCACCCTGGAGTTGGCTAACCCGACCGCACCACGACGGGGCAAGCATAGGCGTCTCAGTGAGCTTGACACAACCCGGAAACAGCTGACGGTGCTGAAACCAGGCTTGGCACGAGGGAGTACCTGTGACAAGAACACTGCCGAGAACCAGCTGGCGGTGCTGGAACCCAGATGCGTTGCCCCAGTGTGCAAGAGCCAATGGCACGACCGAGGACCAGCTGGCGGTGCTGGAACCCGGTTACTAAGCTGTAGGTGCCCGCGCTTAAAAGCACTACCAAGGACCGCCTGACGTTGGCGGAACTCGGATACCCAGGAGGAGGCACCTAAGCCAAAGGCTCGGCCTGGAACCAGCTGACGGTGCTGGAACCAGGTGGTGGACCCCAAGGCCCACAGGAGAGGAGAGAACAGCTAGGCCGCGAGGCAGCCGCAGTTACCGAACCCCAACAGTCCTACAGGGGGAGCTGGGCCTACTGGCACTACAGAACCAGCCTTGACTACCAGTTCACGCAGCCCACATAGGAAGCTCCTAAACTGGAGGCACCCTGGAGTTGGCTAACCCGACTGCAACACGACGGGGCAAACATAGGCGTCTCAGTGAGTTTGACACACCCCGGAAACAGCTGACGGTGCTGAAACCAGGTTTGGCACGAGGGAGTACCTGTGACAAAAACACTGCCGAGAACCAGCTGGCGGTGCTGGAACCCAGATGCGTTGCCCCAGTGTGCAAGAGCCAATGGCACGACCGAGGACCAGCTGGCGGTGCTGGAACCCGGTTACTAAGCTGTAGGTGCCCGCGCTTAAAAGCACTACCAAGGACCGCCTGACGTTGGCGGAACTCGGATACCCAGGAGGAGGCACCTAAGCCAAAGGCTCGGCCCGGAACCAGCTGACGGTGCTGGAACCAGGTGGTGGACCCCAAGGCCCACAGGAGAGGAGAGAACAGCTAGGCCGCGAGGCAGCCGCAGTTACCGAACCCCAACAGTCCTACAGGGGGAGCTGGGCCTACTGGCACTACAGAACCAGCCTTGACTACCAGTTCACGCAGCCCACATAGGAAGCTCCTAAACTGGAGGCACCCTGGAGTTGGCTAACCCGACCGCACCACGACGGGGCAAGCATAGGCGTCTCAGCGAGCTTGACACAACCCGGAAACAGCTGACGGTGCTGAAACCAGGCTTGGCACGAGGGAGTACCTGTGACAAGAACACTGCCGAGAACCAGCTGGCGGTGCTGGAACCCAGATGCGTTGCCCAAGTGTGCAAGAGCCAATGGCACGACCGAGGACCAGCTGGCGGTGCTGGAACCCGGTTACTAAGCTGTAGGTGCCCGCGCTTAAAAGCACTACCAAGGACCGCCTGACGTTGGCGGAACTCGGATACCCAGGAGGAGGCACCTAAGCCTAAGGCTCGGCCTGGAACCAGCTGACGGTGCTGGAACCAGGTGGTGGACCCCAAGGCCCACAGGAGAGGAGAGAACAGCTAGGCCGCGAGGCAGCCGCAGTTACCGAACCCCAACAGTCCTACAGGGGGAGCTGGGCCTACTGGCACTACAGAACCAGCCTTGACTACCAGTTCACGCAGCCCACATAGGAAGCTCCTAAACTGGAGGCACCCTGGAGTTGGCTAACCCGACTGCAACACGACGGGGCAAACATAGGCGTCTCAGCGAGTTTGACACACCCCGGAAACAGCTGACGGTGCTGAAACCAGGTTTGGCACGAGGGAGTACCTGTGACAAAAACACTGCCGAGAACCAGCTGGCGGTGCTGGAACCCAGATGCGTTGCCCCAGTGTGCAAGAGCCAATGGCACGACCGAGGACCAGCTGGCGGTGCTGGAACCCGGTTACTAAGCTGTAGGTGCCCGCGCTTAAAAGCACTACCAAGGACCGCCTGACGTTGGCGGAACTCGGATAAACAGGAGGAGGCACCTAAGCCAAAGGCTCGGCCCGGAACCAGCTGACGGTGCTGGAACCAGGTGGTGGACCCCAAGGCCCACAGGAGAGGAGAGAACAGCTAGGCCGCGAGGCAGCCGCAGTTACCGAACCCCAACAGTCCTACAGGGGGAGCTGGGCCTACTGGCACTACAGAACCAGCCTTGACTACCAGTTCACGCAGCCCACATAGGAAGCTCCTAAACTGGAGGCACCCTGGAGTTGGCTAACCCGACCGCACCACGACGGGGCAAGCATAGGCGTCTCAGTGAGTTTGACACACCCCGGAAACAGCTGACGGTGCTGAAACCAGGTTTGGCACGAGGGAGTACCTGTGACAAAAACACTGCCGAGAACCAGCTGGCGGTGCTGGAACCCAGATGCGTTGCCCCAGTGTGCAAGAGCCAATGGCACGACCGAGGACCAGCTGGCGGTGCTGGAACACGGTTACTAAGCTGTTGGTACCCGCGCTTAAAAGCACTACCAAGGACCGCCTGACGTTGGCGGAACTCGGATACCCAGGAGGAGGCACCTAAGCCAAAGGCTCGGCCCGGAACCAGCTGACGGTGCTGGAACCAGGTGGTGGACCCCAAGGCCCACAGGAGAGGAGAGAACAGCTAGGCCGCGAGGCAGCCGCAGTTACCGAACCCCAACAGTCCTACAGGGGGAGCTGGGCCTACTGGCACTACAGAACCAGCCTTGACTACCAGTTCACGCAGCCCACATAGGAAGCTCCTAAACTGGAGGCACCCTGGAGTTGGCTAACCCGACCGCACCACGACGGGGCAAGCATAGGCGTCTCAGTGAGCTTGACACAACCCGGAAACAGCTGACGGTGCTGAAACCAGGCTTGGCACGAGGGAGTACCGGTGACAAGAACACTGCCGAGAACCAGCTGGCGGTGCTGGAACCCAGATGCGTTGCCTATTAAAGATTGTCTTCCTAGAGCCCCAACTAGCGGTGTTGGAGCTAAGGGTAAGCAGGGGGAGCAGAGTGTAGGCCGAAGCCTGCACTGGAGGCAGCTTTGTGTCTGCGTTGCGTTTGCAGGACACTTTGCCGGCTACACAGTGGGGGAACAGCTGGCGTTGCTGAACCCCACTAACACAATGGCGTGTGTTTTTCTCTGTGCAGCTAGCACTTGCGGTCAAAAACTAGCGATGTTAGAGCCCGTGTTGAAGCAGGAGGAGGAGGAGAGGAGCAGAGTGTAGGCCGAAGCCTATTTGAACCAATTTAAAAGGAAACCTTTAACCCCCCCTCAGGTGTTACAAAGTACAAGAGACACACCTTGTGCAGTATTAATGCTGCACAAGTGAAAGGTTGCTCTATTAATTTGTCTACTTGCACACGCTGAATGAAAGACGTACACAATTTAGCCCATTCTACAGTCAAACTGTAGTGGATGCGTGACTTTTTAAGGAGACGCAGCACAGGTGTCCCAAATAACGCCTTGGTGCTTGGCGCAGCTTCCTGAGCGTTGTTATTTGCTGTACAGGAGTCTGCGCTCTTGTGTTATCCCTTGGCAATGCCCTATTAGAGCTGCCCGTCTTATGACCTCATTTCATGTTGGCCGGTGCGGTTAACGATGGCCATAAATCCCAGACCCACAGTGCCTTTTCATAAAGTCACACTGCGGTGCTGTGATTCGTGGCCTTGAGCAGTAAATATTTTGGCCGCTCACACACGTCCTTACACCTGCTTCAAACTGGGCGGCCTCTGCTGATCCCTTCTCGCATGCCGCGGCCATGAGGCTGCACAGTCTGAAGAAGGCGGAAGGAGATGAGTTAAGACAGGTGAAGATATGCACTGCTCGTGCCCATCAATCACACCCTCGCAGTCAAAATATATGAGACAACGGGGGGCGTTGTGTCGGGCAGGGGGGACGCACAGGCACAGCCAGCCAACCAATGATGTCAGGAGACGGGCAGCGCTAACATTGGGGGTGCTGCGTGTCATTAAAAAGGAAAGTCACACCTCAGGGACATTGTAATGGTCTGTAATGAGACACATTTTGTACTTGTTGAGTTCCACGTGTGCAAGGAGAAAAAGTCAGCCACCTTGTACAAATGCAGCAGTACTGCTGTACAAGGTGGCTGTTATACATAGAAACACCTGGGGGGGTGGGGGGCAGGCTCCCTTCAATTTCAGTTCATGTGCCTGCGTGGCGTTTGCAGGACACGTTGCCAGCTACACAGCAGGGGAACAGCTGGCGGTGCTGAACCCCACTAACACATTGGCTGGTGTTTTTCTCTGTGCAGCTAGCATGTCCGGGCAGAAACTGGCATTGTTTGAGCCCAGGGTCAGCAGGAGGAGGAGAGGAGCAAAGTGTAGGCCGAAGCCTGCACTGGTGGCAGCTTTTGGTCAGTTGTGCCAGCGTGGCTTGTGCTGGACACGATGCCGACTACACAGCAGGGGAACAGCTGGCGGTGCTGAACTCCACTAACACATTGGCTGGTGTTTCTCTCTGTGCAGCTAGAATGTCCGGGCAGAAACTGGCGGTGTTTGAGCCCGGGGTCAGCAGGAGGAGGAGAGGAGCAGAGTGTAGGCCGAAGCCTGCACTGGTGGCAGCTTTTGGTCGGTTGTGCCAGCGTGGCTTGTGCTGGACACGATGCCAACTACACAGCAGGGGAACAGCTGGTGGTGCTGAACCCCACGAACACATTGACTGGTGTTTTTCTCTGTGCAGCTAGCAGTTCCGGGCAGAAACTAGCGGTGTTTGAGCCCAGGGTCAGCAGGAGGAGTAGAGGAGCAGAGTGTAGGCCGAAGCCTAGTTGAACCAATTTCAAAGGTTACCTTTAACCCCCCCCTCAGGTGTTGCAAGGTACAAGAGCCACACCTTGAACAGCATTAATGATGCACAAGTCAAAGGTTGCTCTATTTAATTTTGCTCCTTGCACACGCTGAATTAAACACGTACACTATTTAGCCCATTATACTGTCAAACAGTAGTGGAGGCGTGACTACTAGTCTTTTTAAGGAGACGCAGCACAGGTGTACAAATTTACACCTAGGTGCTGTGCGCAGATTCCTTACCGTTGTTATTTGCAGTACAGGAAACTGCGCTCTTGTGTTATCCCTTGGCAATACCCTGTTAGTGCAGGTCGTCTCATGACCTCATTTCATGTTGGCCGGTGCGGTTAACGATGGCCATAAATCCCAGACCCACAGTGGCTTTTCCTAAAGTCACACTGCGGTGCTGGGATTCGTGGCCTTGTGCAGTAAATATGTTCGCCGCTCACACATGTCCTTACACCTGCTTCAGACTGGGCGGCCTCAGCTGATCCCTTATCGCATGCCGCGGCCATGAGGCCGCACAGTCAGAAGAAGGCGGAAGGAGGGGAGTGAAGACAGGGGAACATATGCACTGCTCGTGCCCATCAATCACACCCTCGCAGTCAAAATATATGAGACAACGGGGGGCGTTGTGTCGGGCAGGGGGGACGCACAGGCACAGCCAGCCAACCAATGATGTCAGGAGACGGGCAGCGCTAACAATGGGGGTGCTGTGTGTCATTAAAAAGGAAAGTCACACCTCAGGGACATTGTAATGGTCTGTAATGAGACACATTTTGTACTTGTTGAGTTCCACGTGTGCAAGGAGAAAAAGTCAGCCACCTTGTACAAATGCAGCAGTACTGCTGTACAAGGCGGCTGTTATACATAGAAACACCTGGGGGGGGGGGGGCAGGCTCCCTTCAATTTCAGTTCATGTGCCTGCGTGGCGTTTGCAGGACACGTTGCCAGCTACACAGCAGGGGAACTGCTGGCGGTGCTGAACCCCACTAACACATTGGCTGGTGTTTTTCTCTGTGCAGCTAGCATGTCCGGGCAGAAACTGGCGTTGTTTGAGCCCAGGGTCAGCAGGAGGAGGAGAGGAGCAAAGTGTAGGCCGAAGCCTGCACTGGTGGCAGCTTTTGGTCAGTTGTGCCAGCGTGGCTTGTGCTGGACACGATGCCGACTACACAGCAGGGGAACAGCTGGCGGTGCTGAACCCCACTAACACATTGGCTGGTGTTTCTCTCTGTGCAGCTAGCATGTCCGGGCAGAAACTGGCGGTGTTTGAGCCCGGGGTCAGCAGGAGGAGGAGAGGAGCAGAGTGTAGGCCGAAGCCTGCACTGGTGGCAGCTTTTGGTCGGTTGTGCCAGCATGGCTTGTGCTGGACACGATGCCAACTACACAGCAGGGGAACAGCTGGCGGTGCTGAACCCCACGAACACATTGACTGGTGTTTTTCTCTGTGCAGCTAGCAGTTCCGAGCAGAAACTAGCGGTGTTTGAGCCCAGGGTCAGCAGGAGGAGTAGAGGAGCAGAGTGTAGGCCGAAGCCTAGTTGAACCAATTTCAAAGGTTACCTTTAACCCCCCCCTCAGGTGTTGCAAGGTACAAGAGCCACACCTTGAACAGCATTAATGATGCACAAGTCAAAGGTTGCTCTATTTAATTTTGCTCCTTGCACACGCTGAATTAAACACGTACACTATTTAGCCCATTATACTGTCAAACAGTAGTGGAGGCGTGACTACTAGTCTTTTTAAGGAGACGCAGCACAGGTGTACAAATTTACACCTAGGTGCTGTGCGCAGATTCCTTACCGTTGTTATTTGCAGTACAGGAAACTGCGCTCTTGTGTTATCCCTTGGCAATACCCTGTTAGTGCAGGCCGTCTCATGACCTCATTTCATGTTGGCCGATGCGGTTAACGATGGCCATAAATCCCAGACCCACAGTGGCTTTTCCTAAAGTCACACTGCGGTGCTGGGATTCGTGGCCTTGTGCAGTAAATATGTTCGCCGCTCACACATGTCCTTACACCTGCTTCAGACTGGGCGGCCTCAGCTGATCCCTTATCGCATGCCGCGGCCATGAGGCCGCACAGTCAGAAGAAGGCGGAAGGAGGGGAGTGAAGACAGGGGAACATATGCACTGCTCATGCCCATCAATCACACCCTCGCAGTCAAAATATATGAGACAACGGGGGGCGTTGTGTCGGGCAGGGGGGACGCACAGGCACAGCCAGCCAACCAATGATGTCTGGAGACGGGCAGCGCTAACAATGGGGGTGCTGCGTGTCATTAAAAAGGAAAGTCACACCTCAGGGACATTGTAATGGTCTGTAATGAGACACATTTTGTACTTGTTGAGTTCCACGTGTGCAAGGAGAAAAAGTCAGCCACCTTGTACAAATGCAGCAGTACTGCTGTACAAGGTGGCTGTTATACATAGAAACACCTGGGGGGGTGGGGGGCAGGCTCCCTTCAATTTCAGTTCATGTGCCTGCGTGGCGTTTGCAGGACACGTTGCCAGCTACACAGCAGGGGAACAGCTGGCGGTGCTGAACCCCACTAACACATTGGCTGGTGTTTTTCTCTGTGCAGCTAGCATGTCCGGGCAGAAACTGGCGTTGTTTGAGCCCAGGGTCAGCAGGAGGAGGAGAGGAGCAAAGTGTAGGCCGAAGCCTGCACTGGTGGCAGCTTTTGGTCAGTTGTGCCAGCGTGGCTTGTGCTGGACACGATGCCGACTACACAGCAGGGGAACAGCTGGCGGTGCTGAACCCCACTAACACATTGGCTGGTGTTTCTCTCTGTGCAGCTAGAATGTCCGGGCAGAAACTGGCGGTGTTTGAGCCCGGGGTCAGCAGGAGGAGGAGAGGAGCAGAGTGTAGGCCGAAGCCTGCACTGGTGGCAGCTTTTGGTCGGTTGTGCCAGCGTGGCTTGTGCTGGACACGATGCCAACTACACAGCAGGGGAACAGCTGGCGGTGCTGAACCCCACGAACACATTGACTGGTGTTTTTCTCTGTGCAGCTAGCAGTTCCGGGCAGAAACTAGCAGTGTTTGAGCCCAGGGTCAGCAGGAGGAGTAGAGGAGCAGAGTGTAGGCCGAAGCCTAGTTGAACCAATTTCAAAGGTTACCTTTAACCCCCCCCTCAGGTGTTGCAAGGTACAAGAGCCACACCTTGAACAGCATTAATGATGCACAAGTCAAAGGTTGCTCTATTTAATTTTGCTCCTTGCACACGCTGAATTAAACACGTACACTATTTAGCCCATTATACTGTCAAACAGTAGTGGAGACGTGACTACTAGTCTTTTTAAGGAGATGCAGCACAAGGTGTCAAAATTTACACCTAGGTGCTGTGCGCAGATTCCTGAGCGTTGTTATTTGCTGTACAGGAGTCTGCGCTATTGGGATCCCTTGGCCATGCGCTGTGAGCGCTTCCTGTCTTCTGACCTCATTTAATGTCGGCCATTACGGTTAGCGATGGACATGAATCCCAGACCCACAGTGTGTTTTCAAAAAATCACACTGCGTGGCTGGGATTCGTGGCCTTGTTCAGTAAATATGTTTGACGCTCACACATGTCCTTACACCTGCTTCAGACTGGGCGGCCTCATCTGATCCCTTATCGCCTGCCGCGGCCATGAGGACACCCAGTCTGAAGAAGGCGGAAGGAGATGAATGAACACAGGCAAACATATGCACTGCACATGCCCATCAATCACACCCTCGCTGTTCAAAAAAATAAGACACCGAGGGGCGTTGTTTCGAGCAGGGCAGACGCACAGGCGCAGCCAGCTAACCAATGATGTCAAAAGACGGGCAGCGCTAACAAGGGTGGTGCTGCGTATCATTAGAAAGGAAAGTCACACCTCAGGGACAGTGGAATGGTCTCAATGAGACACATTTTGTACGTGTTGAGTACCACGTGGGCAAGGAGAAAAAGTCAGCCACCTTGTACAAATGCAGCAGTACTGCTGTACAAGGTGGCTGTTTTACATAGAAACACCTGGGGGTGGGGGGCAGGCTCCCTTCAATTTCAGTTCATGTGCCTGCGTGGCGTTTGCAAGTCACGTTGCAAGCTACACAGCAGGGGAACAGCTGGCGGTGCTGAACCCCACTGACACATTGACTGGTGTTTTTCTCTGTGCAGCTCGCATGTCCGGGCAAAAACTGGCGGTGTTAGAGCCCAGGGTCAGCAGGAGGAGGAGAGGAGCAATGTGTAGGCCGAAGCCTGCACTGGTGGCAGCTTTTGGTCAGTTGTGCCAGCGTGGCTTGTGCTGGACACGATGCCGGCTACACAGCGGGGGAACAGCTGGCGGTGCTGAACCCCACTAACACATTGGCTGGTGTTTTTCTCTGTGCAGCTAGCACTTCCGGGCAGAAACTGGCGGTGTTTGAGCCCAGGGTCAGCAGGAGGAGGAGAGGAGCAGAGTGTAGGCCGAAGCCTGCACTGGTGGCAGCTTTTGGTCAGTTGTGCCAGCGTGGCTTGTGCTGGACACGATGCCGACTACACAGCAGGGGAACAGCTGGCGGTGCTGAACCTCACTAACACATTGACTGGTGTTTTTCTCTGTGCAGCTAGCAGTTCCAGGCAAAAACTAGCGGTGTTTGAGCCCAGGGTCAGCAGGAGAGGAGCAGAGTGTAGGCCGAAGCCTAGTTGAACCAATTTCAAAGGTTACCTTTAACCCCCCTCAGGTGTTGCAAGGTACAAGAGCCACACCTTGTGCAGCATTAATGCTGCACAAGTAAAAGGTTGCTCTATTTGTTTTGCTCCTTGCACACGCTGACTAAAACACGTACACTATTTAGCCCATTATACTGTCAAACAGTTGTGGAGGCGTGACTTGTCTTTTTAAGGAGACGCAGCACAGGTGTCAAAATTTGCACCTAGGTACTGGGCGTAGATTCCTGAGCGTTGTTATTTGCTGTCAAGGAGTCTGCGCTATTGTGATCCCTTGGCCATGCGCTGTGAGCGCTTCCTGTCTTCTGACCTCATTTCATTTCGGCCGTTGCGGTTAGCGATGGACATGAATCCCAGACCCACAGTGTGTTTTCAAAAAATCACACTGCGTGGCTGGGATTCGTGGCCTTGTGCAGTAAATAGGTTTGCCGCTTACACATGTCCTTACACCTGCTCCAGACTGGGTGGCCTCAGCTGATCCCTTATCGCCTACCACGGCCAGGAGGCCGCACAGTCTGAAGAAGGCGGAAGGAGATGAGTTAAGACAGGCGAACATATGCACTGCTCGTGCCCATAAACCACACCCTCGCTGACAAAATAAATATGACAACGAGGGGCGTTGTTTCTAGCAGGGCGGATGCACAGGCGCAGCCAGCTAACCATGATGACAAAAGACGGGAAACGCTACCAAGGGGGGTGCTGCGTATCATTAGAAAGGAAAGTCACACCTCAGGGACAGTGGAATGGTCTCAATGAGACACATTTTGTACGTGTTGAGTTCCACGTGGGCAAGGAGAAAAAGTCAGCCACCCTGTACAAATGCAGCAGTACTGCTGTACTAGGTGGCTGTTATACATACAAACACCTGGGGGGGTGGGGCCAGGTTCCCTTTAATTTCAGTTCATGTGCCTGCGTGGCGTTTGCAGGTCACGTTGCCGGCTACACAGCAGGGGAACAGCTGGCGTTGCTGAACCCCACTAACACATTGGCTGGTGTTTTTCTCTGTGCAGCTAGCACTTCCGGGCAAAAACTAGCGGTGTTTGAGCCCAGGGTCAGCAGGAGGAGGAGAGGAGCAGAGTGTAGGCCGAAGCCTGCACTGGTGGCAGCTTTTGTTCTGTTGTGGCAGCGTGGCTTGTGCTGGACACGTTGCCGACTACACAGCAGGGGAACAGCTGGCGGTGCTGAACCCCACTGACACATCACCTAGTGTTTTTTCTGTGTAGACAACACTTCCAGGTGGCAACTGACAGTGTTGAAACCCAGGGAATCAAAGAGGAGCAGAGTGTAGGCCGAAGCCTGCAGTGGAGCAAGTTGAAAGGGAACCTTTAACCCCCCCCCCAGGCATTTGTTGCTGAAAGAGCCATCTTGTACAGCAGTAATACTGCACATGGAAAATGGTGGCTCCGAAAATTATGCTCCTTGCAAACGCTGAAGTACACACTCATATAATGTGTCCCCTCACACCGTCAAACCATCCCGGAAGTGGGACTTTCCTTTGTAATGTGACACAGCACAGCCGTCATTCCAACCCCCTTGGTGCCGGGCGCCACCTCCTCAACGTTGTTTGGTTCTGTCACGGAGCCCGCGCTGTAATGTTATCCCTTGGCCATGCACAGTTAGCGGTGCCCGTCTTCTGACATCATGTAGGTGTCAGGCTGGCAGTGCCTGTGCGTCCAAGCTGCCCGAGATCCAACCTTGCAGTGTCATCTAATGTAGTCCCACTGCGGGCCAGGGATCCATGGGCATGCGCAGTGCATATCATCGCCTCTCACTCACCTCCTTCCTGCTTCTTCAGACTGTGCGGCGTCACGGCCGTGGCATGCTATTAGGGATCAGCTGACGCCGCCTAGTCTGAAGAAGCGTGAAGAAGGGGAGTGAGAGGCTAGTATATGCACTGCGCATGGCCATGGATACCAGGCCCACTGTGGGATCACATTAGACGACACTGCGAGGTGTGATTTCGGGCAGCGTGGACGCACAGGCGCAGCCAGGACGACAACAAATGATGTCAGAGGACGGGCAGCGCAAACTGTGCATGGCCAAGGGATAACATAACAGCGCAGGGTCCATGACGGAATCAAACAACGCTAAGGAGGCAGCGCACGGTGCCAAGGGGGTAGCAATGACGGCTGTGCTGCGTCACATTACAAAGGAAAGTCCCACCTTCGGGACGGTTGGACGGTGTGAGGGGACACATTACATGAGTGTGTAGTTCAGCGTTTGCAAGGAGCATAATTTCAAGAGCGACCTTTCCCTTGTGCAGTATTAGTGCTGCACATGGTGGCTCTTTCAGTAACAAACGCCTGGGGGGGGGGGGACAGGTCCCCTTACATTTTAGTTGTGCCAGCGTGGCGGTCGCATGACACGTTGCCGGATACACAGCTGGGGATCAGCTGACGTTACTGAACCCCAATAACAGAGGAGCGACTGTTGACTGTGCACACAGCACTTCCAGGCACCAACTGGCGGTGTTAGAGCCCAGGGACAGCAGGAGGAGCAGATTGGAGGTATTGCCGCACACACAGCTGGGGATCAGCTGACGTTGCTGAACCCCAATAACAGAGGAGCGACTGTTGACTGTGCACACAGCACTTCCAGGCACCAACTGGCGGTGTTAGAGCCCAGGGACAGCAGGAGGAGCAGATTGGAGGTATTGCCGCACACACAGCTGGGGATCAGCTGACGTTACTGAACCCCAATAACAGAGGAGCGACTGTTGACTGTGCACACAGCACTTCCAGGCACCAACTGGCGGAGTTAGAGCCCAGGGACAGCAGGAGGAGCAGAGGAACAGAGTGTAGGCCGAAGCCTGATTGGAGCAAGTTGAAAGGAAACCTTTAACCCCCCCCCCCCCAAGACGTTTGTAGCTGAAAGAGCCATCTTGTGCAGCACTAAGGATGCAAAAGGAAAAGGTTGCTCTTTTAATTATGCTCCTTGCAAACACCGAAGTAAACACTAAAAATGTGTCCCTTTATACCGTTAAACCGTTCCGGAGGTGCGAATTTCCTTCGTAATGGGACACAGCACAGCTGTCATTCCTATCCCCTTGATGCCGTGCGCTGCCTCCTCAGCGTTGTTTTAAGCTGTCACGGAGCCTGCGCTGTTCTGTTAGCCCTTGGCCATGCCCAATTAGCGCTGCCTGTCTTCTGACATAATTTGGTGTCAGGCTGTCAGTGCCTGTGCGTCCACGCTGCTCCAGATCCCACCTCACAGTCTCGTCTAACGTAATCCCACTGCGGGCCTTGGAACCATGGGCATGCACAGTGCATAACCTCGACTCTCACTCCCCTCCTTCCCTCTTCTTCAGACTGTGCGGTGTCACGGCCGTGGCATGCTAGGGATCAGCTGACGGCGCACAGTCTAAAGAAGGCGGAGGGAAATGAGCGAGAGCCCGAGGGGAAGATATGCACTGCGCATGCCCATGGATCCCAGGCCCGCAGTGTGACTCAATCAGAAGACACTGCGAGGCGGGATCTCGGGCAGCGCGGCCGCACAGGCGCAGCCAGCCTGACACCAAATTATGTCAGAAGACAGGCAGCGCAAATAGGGCATGCCCAAGGGATAACAGAACAGCGCAGGCTCCGTGACAGCTTAAAACAACGCTGAGGAGGCAGCGCATGGCACCAAGGGGGTAGGAATGACGGCTGTGCTGCGTCACATTACGAAGGAAAGTCCCAGCTCCGGGACGGTATAACGGTATCAGTGAACACATTTTATAAGTGTTAAGTTCTGCGTGTGCAAAGAGCTAAAAAAAAAGAGCTACCTTTTCCTTGTGCAGCATTACTGCTGCACAAGATGGCTCTTTCAGTAACAAACGACGGGGGGGGGGGGGGGGGGACAGGTTCCCTTACATTTAGGTTGTTGTGCCAGCGTGGCGGTCGCAGGACACATTGCCGGCTACACAGCTGGGGATCAGCTGACGTTACTGAAACCCAATAACACTGGGTCGTTTGTTTTTACTGTGCAGCCTTCACTTCTGAGCCGCAACTGGCGGTGTTGGAGCCCAGGAATAGCAGTTCAGGTGGTAGAAAGATGAACACAGCAGGAGACCTGGATGACACCCAATTACTTAATCAGGCAGAGGAGTGGCAAATTCCTGCGAGATCCAGGCCTGGTTCATTTTCAGGAAAGTAAGCCAGTCAACGTTATCGGAGGATAGTCGCATGCGACGGTCTGTTAGTACACCACCTGCGGCACTAAAGACACGTTCCGATAAGACACTAGCCGCAGGGCAAGCCAGCACCTCCAATGCATACTGGCTTAGCTCTGGCCATGTATCCAGCTTAGAGACCCAAAACTTGAACGGGGAAGAGCCGTCTGGGAGTACAGTAAGAGGGCAAGCCATGTAGTCTGTCACCATCTGACGGAACCGTTGCCTCCTGCTGACTGGAGCCGCCGGTGATGGTGTAGACATTTGGGGCGGGCACACAAAAGTGTGCCAGAGTTGTGCCATACTGGGCTTGCCTTGGGCAGAGGCACTGCTTCTGCTCCCTCTTTGGGCAGAGCCTCCCCCACTGCCTCAACGCACTGAGCTGCTTTGTAAAGCACTAGCAGCACTCCTCTCAGTTGGACAGGAGAAGATGATGGAATTCACCAGTGTGTCGTGGTACTCCCGCAATTTACGCTCCCGGGTCAACGCAGGGATGAGGTTTTGGACGTTGTCCCGGTAGCGAGGATCGAGGAGGGTGAACACCCAATAATCGGGCATGTTGAGAATGTGGTCGATGCGGCGGTCGTTTCTCAGGCACTGCAGCATGAAATCCACCATGTGCTGCAGAGTGCCAACTGGCCCAGAAACGCTGTCCCCTGCTTGAGACATGATCTCTGCCCGATCGTCATCACCCCACCCTCGCTGTACACACTGACCACTGGACAATTGTGTCGCTCCCTCCTCTGGACGGAGCTCTTCCTCCTCCATTGACTCCTCCTCATCCTCCTCACAAATTGGCCCCTGCGTACCCCTTTGTGAGGAACCACGTGGCGCTGACTCTCCAGAAGCTGATGGAAAAGGTGACTCCTCATCCTCCACCTCTTCCACGACATCATCCCTTAACCCTTGCAAAGTTTGCTGAAGCAGGCAGATAAGGGGGACAGTCATGCTGACTAGTGCATCATCTGCACTTGCCATCCGCGTGGAATAATCAAAAGGACGCAAAACCTGGCAGACGTCCTTCATAGTGGCCCACTCTGTGGTTGTGAAGTCTGATCGGCGCTGACTGCGACTTCTTTGCGCCTGATGCAGCTGGTACTCCATAACTGCTTGCTGCTGCTCACACAACCGCTCCAACATATGTAACGTGGAATTCCACCGGGTAGGTAGGTCACATATGATGCGGTGTTCCGGAAGGCGGAATCGGCGCTGCAGAGCAGCAATGCGGGATCTGGCCAAGCTGGAACGCCGCAAGTGAGCACACTCTAGGCGGACCTTGTGCAGCAGGGCATCAAGATCCGGATAGTCCCTCAGAAAACTCTGCACAACCAAATTGAGCACATGTGCCAGACATGGGATGTGAGTGAGGTTGCCAAGGGCCAAAGCTGCCACCAGATTTCGGCCATTGTCACACACTACCATGCCTGGCTGGAGATTCGCTGGCAGTAACCACACATCGCTCTCCTGCTTGATGGCATTCCAGAGCTCCTGCGCTGTGTGGCTTCGATGCCCCAATGAAACTAGTTTCAAGACGGCCTGCTGACGTTTGGCCACGGCTGTGCTCATGTCGGTCATAGGTAAACGTTCACGGGTCCATGTGGAGGTGGACTGTGACGGATCCTGCAGAGAGGAATCAGAGGAACTGGTGTAAGAGGAGGAGTCGATGCGTACAGACTGGATTCCTGCAATCCTTGGAGTGGGCAGGACACGTCCTGCGCCACTCGCACGATCTGTACCTGGCTCAACAACATTAACCCAATGGGCAGTGAGGGAAACATATCGCCCCTGTCCATGCTGACTGGTCCACGCATCGGTGGTGAGGTGGACCTTGCTACTGACGGCGTTCAGTAGCGCATGTTTTATGTTTGCCTCAACATGCCTGTGCAGGGCAGGGACAGCCTGCCTGCTGAAGTAAAAGCGGCTGGGCACCTTGTACTGTGGGACTGCCAATGCCATCAAGTCACGGAAGCTGTCAGTCTCCACCAGCCTGAACGAGAGCATTTCCAGGGACAACAGTTTGGCAATGCCTGCATTCAGAGCCTGTGCTCGGGGGTGGTTGGCCGAGAATGCCCGCCTTTTCTCCCATGCCTGGACTACCGATGGCTGTAGAGTAGACTGGGAGTGTGAGGATGACTGGGAAGGTGGTGCTGTGGGTGGAATTACACTAGGTCTCTGGACAACAGTGGAGGAAGAGGCAACACGAGATGAAGAGGTGGTAGCTGCCGCTGTTGGTTGGCCTACGTCTTCACTGTGTTTCTGTAACTCCACCGCGTGCCTGTTCCGCACATGTTTCCACATATTTGTGGTATTGAGGTTGCTGACACTTTTACCTCTTTTTACTTTCTGATGACACAGCTTGCATTTGACAAAACAAATGTCATCTGCAACTGTGTCAAAAAAGGACCAGGCACTGCAAGTCTTGGGAGCGCCCTTTTTGGCTTTGGAAAGAGACAGGCTCCTAACGGGTGCCAAAGTGGAGGCTACAGGCTCCGCAGTCTTCCCCCTCCCTCTCCCTCTTTGGCCCGTAAGGGGAAGCTCTTCCTCAGAGCTGCTCCCACCACCTTCCTGTTCCTCACGCCACGATGGGTCAAGGACCTCATCATCTCCACTACCCTCTGCCACCAACTGCTCCTCCTGGGTAGTCTCGGCAGCACAGTACGCATCAGAAAGCGGCACCTGAGTTTCATCATCAGATGCGTACTGCGCTGTGGTCACCGGAGGCACTGGCCCACCTGCCTCTTCAGAGTCAGAGAGATAAAGCTTTTGGGCATCACTGCACACTGCCTCTTCTTCCATTTCTCCAATGCTGCTTGGCTGGCCCCCTGTTTCCAAGCCAAGAGATTCAGAGAACAAAAGTAGAGACGGCTCCTGTCCTGGGCTCTCTGACTGCCTGGCCAATTTGGCAGGTGGTGAAGAGACAGATGGCTGCTCTCCAGTGCTCTGTGCCTGAGAGGATGTGGCACTAACTGAAGTCGATGCCGAGGCGTTAGCTGCCATCCACCCGACAACGGCTTCAATTTGGTCTTCACGTAGCAGCGGTGCACGGCGCTCTCCGACAAAGCTGCGCATGAAGGACTGTTCCCTGCTGAAACTGAGTGACGACGAGTCACCGGCGCCCGCAGCAGGCACAGAATCACCACGTCCTCTCCCTGCTCCTCTCCCTGCTCCGCGCCCACGCCCACGTGCCTTACTCCCTGCCCTCTTCATCTTAGTTGACAGATAAAGATAAGCAGAAAAGTACTAAGGCCTTAGTGTGCTTATTCCTGAAATGCTCCTCCTAACAGGTGTAAGAAACACTAATGTTGTAAATTGTGGACTAAACTTTATTATTTTTCAAATGTGGCCTACACAAGTGTTAAGTTGTGTTTGGTGAACTTAACTTTTTTTTTGGTGCAGATCGGGCTACAGAGCTAGTTTAAATCACACGGAGACCGTGCAGACAGCCGTAAACGGCGCTGCAAGGCCAAAAAACCCTCCTCTCGGTTAACCTATATAGTGTTTTTCCACTATTTAGCTGGATACGAGTGGAAAGACACTAATAGGAATTTTTTTTTTCAAATTTTAAACAGGCTGCACTATTTGAAAAAAAGTAAAATTTTTCTCAAGGTATGAGGCAGTAACGAACCCTGAGCTGAATCCAACCGGCTATGGCTGCACACAGACTACAGGGCGAGCTGGGCTCACACGGAGACCGTGCAGACAGCCGTAAACGGCGCTGCAAGGCCAAAAAAACCTCCTCTAGGTTATCCTATATAGTGTTTTTCCACTATTTAGCTGGATACGAGTGGAAAGACACTAATAGGAATTTTTTTTTTCAAATTTTAAACTGGCTGCACTATTTGAAAAAAAGGAAATTGTTTTTCAAGGTATGAGGCAGTAACGCACCCTGAGCTGAATCCAACCGGCTATGGCTGCACACAGACTACAGGGCGAGCTGCGCTCACACAGAGACCGTGCAGACAGCCGTAAACGGCGCTGCAAGGCCAAAAAACCCTCCTCTAGGTTATCCTATATAGTGTTTTTCCACTATTTAGCTGGATACGAGTGGAAAGACACTAATAGGAATTTTTGTTTTTCAAATTTTAAACAGGCTGCACTATTTGAAAAAAAGTAAAATTTTTCTCTAGGTATGAGCCAGTAACGAACCCTGAGCTGAATCCAACCGGCTATGGCTGCACACAGACTACAGGGCGAGCTGGGCTCACACGGAGACCGTGCAGACAGCCGTAAACGGCGCTGCAAGGCCAAAAAACCCTCCTCTAGGTTATCCTATATAGTGTTTTTCCACTATTTAGCTGGATACGAGTGGAAAGACACTAATAGGAATTTTTTTTTTTCAAATTTTAAACAGGCTGCACTATTTGAAAAAAAGTAAAATTTTTCTCAAGGTATGAGCCAGTAACGAACCCTGAGCTGAATCCAACCGGCTATGGCTGCACACAGACTACAGGGCGAGCTGGGCTCACACGGAGACCGTGCAGACAGCCGTAAACGGCGCTGCAAGGCCCAAAAACCCCCCTCTAGGTTATCCTATGTAGTGTTTTTCCACAATAGAGCTGGAGACTGGTGGAAAAACACTAATAGGAAATTTGAGAAAAAATGTGCAGCAGGCTGCACTAAGAGCAAAAAAGGACAACTGTGTGAGGCAGTGTGAACCCCCCCTGAGCTGAATACAACCGGGTATATGGCTGCACACAGACTACAGAGTGAGCTGCACACACACACACACAGAGACCTTGCAGAACGCTGTTAAAACAGCGCTGCAAGGCAAGAGCAAGGTGAACAGTGAAGAACACACAGCGTTTTGCTAAATTAGCCTTTGGAAAGGAAAATAAAGCAATTAGCTAGCTCGACTGGCCCTCAGTTAGAACACAGCGTCCTGTCCCTAACTGAAATCACAGCAGAGTGAGCGCAAAATGGCGGCAGCGTTTTTTATAGTGCAGAGTGACATCATTTCAGCAGCCAATCCAAGCCTTGCCAGTACTTACATGCCCACCATGCTAAACAGGATGTGCCCACACTTCCAATCATTCCTCATTGGCTGCTGCGTTCAGTTTGAATTCTGGGAACTTCCGATTCCGGTATCCGATACGCGGGAAGTATCGGAATTCGGTATCGGAATTCCGATACCGCAAATATCGGCCGATACCCGATACTTGCGGTATCGGAATGCTCAACACTAGAGAGGGAAAATGAAAGATGTGATGGGGAAAATGAGAGGCATGATGGGAAAATAAGAGAAGCGAGGTGCTATAACTAACCACAGATATTTACTACTAGCTATTGAACCCGTTCTACGCCCGGGTGGCGAGCATTTATATTGGTATATGGTCTCCATCCTGGTATGTGCTGCTCCATCCTGCGCCCCCATCCTGTCATGTGCTGCTCCCATCCTGCGCCCCCGTTCTGTCATGTGCTGCTCCCATCCTGCGCCTCCATTCTGTCATTTGCTGCTCCCATCCTGTCATTTGCTGCTCCCATCCTGCGCCCGTTCTGTCATTTGCTGCTCCCATCCTGCGTCCCCGTTCTGTCATTTGCTGCTGCCATCCTGCGCCCGTTCTGTCATGTGCTGCTGCCATCCTGCGCCCGTTCTGTCATGTGCTGCGGCCATCCTGCGCCCGTTCTGTCATGTGCTGCTGCCATCCTGTGCCCGTTCTGTCATGTGCTGCTGCCATCCTGCGCCCGTTCTGTCATGTGCTGCGGCCATCCTGCGCCCGTTCTGTCATGTGCTGCTGCCATCCTGTGCCCGTTCTGTCATGTGCTGCTGCCATCCTGCGCCCGTTCTGTCATGTGCTGCGGCCATCCTGCGCCCGTTCTGTCATGTGCTGCGGCCATCCTGCGCCCGTTCTGTCATGTGCTGCTGCCATCCTGCGCCCGTTCTGTCATGTGCTGCGGCCATCCTGCGCCCGTTCTGTCATGTGCTGCGGCCATCCTGCGCCCGTTCTGTCATGTGCTGCTGCCATCCTGCGCCCGTTCTGTCATGTGCTGCTGCCATCCTGCGCCCGTTCTGTCTTGTGCTGCGGCCATCCTGCGCCCGTTCTGTCATGTGCTGCGGCCATCCTGCGCCCGTTCTGTCATGTGCTGCTGCCATCCTGCGCCCGTTCTGTCATGTGCTGCGGCCATCCTGAGCCCGTTCTGTCATGTGCTGCTGCCATCCTGCGCCCGTTCTGTCATGTGCTGCGGCCATCCTGCGCCCGTTCTGTCATGTGCTGCTGCCATCCTGCGCCCGTTCTGTCATCTGCTGCGGCCATCCTGCGCCCGTTCTGTCATGTGCTGCTGCCATCCTGCGCCCGTTCTGTCATGTGCTGCGGCCATCCTGCGCCCGTTCTGTCATGTGCTGCTGCCATCCTGCGCCCGTTCTGTCATGTGCTGCTGCCATCCTGCGCCCGTTCTGTCATGTGCTGCGGCCATCCTGCGCCCGTTCTGTCATCTGCTGCGGCCATCCTGCGCCCGTTCTGTCATGTGCTGCTGCCATCCTGCGCCCGTTCTGTCATGTGCTGCGGCCATCCTGCGCCCGTTCTGTCATGTGCTGCTGCCATCCTGCGCCCGTTCTGTCATGTGCTGCTGCCATCCTGCGCCCGTTCTGTCATCTGCTGCGGCCATCCTGCGCCCGTTCTGTCATGTGCTGCGGCCATCCTGCGCCCGTTCTGTCATGTGCTGCGGCCATCCTGCGCCCGTTCTGTCATGTGCTGCGGCCATCCTGCGCCCGTTCTGTCTTGTGCTGCGGCCATCCTGCGCCCGTTCTGTCATGTGCTGCGGCCATCCTGCGCCCGTTCTGTCATGTGCTGCGGCCATCCTGCGGCCGTTCTGTCATGTGCTGCGGCCATCCTGAGCCCGTTCTGTCATGTGCTGCTGCCATCCTGCGCCCGTTCTGTCATGTGCTGCTGCCATCTTGCGCCCGTTCTGTCATGTGCTGCTGCCATCCTGCACCCGTTCTGTCATGTGCTGCTCCCATCCTGCGCCACCATTGTATTATATGCCCCCCGCTCCAGTGTGTATGCCCCCGAATGCTGCTGCCATATAAAAAAAAAAAAAATACCATACTCACCTATCGTCCGGCTCCACTGCAGGTATGTCTTCAAGAAAATGGCGCCAAAAAGCGGGGACTGCGCAGGCGCCGATTCCGGCAGCAGGAATCGGCGCCTGCGCAGTCCGCGCTTTCCGGCGCCATTTTCTTGAAGACACACCTGCAGTGAAGCCGGAGTGTGTCTTCAAGAAAATGGCGCCGGAAAGCGCGGACTGCGCAGGCGCCGATTCCGGCAGCAGGAATCGGCCCCTGCGCAGTCCGCGCCCTCCGGAGCCGGGAGCAGAGGAGCCGGGAGACAGAGCCGCAAGCAGCGCTGGAACCGGGAAAGGTGAGTATACTTACCCTCCCTCCTGGCGGTCCCTGACTCTCCGGTGGAGATCGCGGTATGCGTTCAGTGCTTACGCATACCGCGATCTCCCGGGAGCGTCGCTCTGTGAGGCCCAGACTGCGCCGGCGCTTGCGCTTGCGCAGTCTATAGAGGCTTCGGACAGAGTGACGCTCCCAGCGTTATATTATAGATGCCCAGGCAACGCCGGGCTCTTCAGCTAGTAGTACTATAAACGTTAAGTTCTAATGACTTGTAAGAGAGGGGCCATTTCTACTGGAGCTTTGCCCCTTTAGTCCTTTTTTAGAATAGACAATATATCTTTCCCAGATCATTTTTCTCCCTTTGTGATTTATAATTATATTAATGTATTAATGTATTAACGCTTTACTCCATAGTAATTGAAAATTGGATTTATAAACGAGAAAACTAATTTTAGTGAATTGTCCAACACTTTTATACATTAAAAAATGGCCCATCATGGTATAAAAATAAAAAATTCAGACTACTCATCTACCGATATCCTACCAGTCCTCTTATGCTACTGACTGGGTTACCCGCTGGTCATCACACCCTCTGTTGAGGGACCTGAGAAATGGTACCAGAGGGGTGACAGGGGATTGATAGCTGGAGATATCATATAATTTAAGACTATGCTGGGACATCTTGTAAAGCAAAAATTGGTGGACACCTCTTTAACCCAATTACTGTACATAAAAAGCATCCATCATGAAATTCCATAATGGAGAAATGTACCTCTACTAAACGAGTGACGTATCATTAATTAGAGAAATCTTGTCATTGCCTGAGATCTAGAATGGGATTCTTGATTAGATCATGCCATCATTTATCAATGTTTTATGTTTTGTAATATCAGAACACCATTGCGTATTTCGTAACAGGTTTTATCTCAGCAAATAATAGAACCAAAGAAACTTAGGAGTTTTTTTTTTCACTTTTCGTATTTAATTTGTAGCTTGAAAATGGACTTTATAAATGTCATCATGACACAACTCAATCAATGTAGAGAGCATGCCATCTTCTGGCTGTTCTGTAAAAAGCAGGGCATCCTCGATCTAACAGATACCTGCACAGCTTCTACACAGCACACATCACATTTTTCTATATAAACTGTTTGGAAAGGAAATAACAGACTTGTTACTTGTGCCATGCATTGTTTCCTGGGGGATTGAGGGGAGACAAGAATTCATTTCTCCATTTGTGCCTTAACCACTACAAATTTTCAGCTTGACATTGAAGCCTCTGATCACGAGTAATAGTATATTATGTGTAGAGGGCTTTTCTGGAAATGCTGAAGGGTTTCATCCGAAATATTGTGCTTTTATTTCTACCGTGTGTCCAGCGAATGAGCGCAGGTAAAATATCTCAAGGCTCCGCTCCCAATCATAAATATTAATATATTCACCAATAGCTCTTGTATATTTTATTTCTACTGTGATTGCTTGGATTTCTGATAGTAGTTAATACTATTGTGATGCCTGATAAACAGTGCTTTGATCTGAAACTCTATAGCCATCGAATTAGTAATTTTACATTATTCAATTTTTAGCTTATTCATTTTCTCAAAAATAAAGTTGTTTGCCAGATTGTAATAATGTAATTATGTAGCATACCATACATATTTATAAAACAATTATGATATATTATAATAGCCAGATATTATGGTTCCATTAGATGCTATTGGTTTCATTAAATGTTTCATGTTCAGTTGGAAAAGAACCAAATGTGAATGTCCATTTCATGGCTGAAAGGTTTATTCACATAAGCACATTAGAACAATTAATTATTAATGGCTGCTCATTTTACTGAGTAGACCCGTGCACACACTGAATTTCACACATTGAAGTAACCTTACAGAAAAGTAAGGAATAATAATGATTGCAGATAATTTAAAAAATTTGCCCAATGATTGTTTATCTATCTATCTATCTATCTATCTATCTACCTATCTATCTATCTATCGATATATTATCTATTTATTCTCTCTATTTCTCCATTATCTATTATCTATTCTCTTGTTATATCTATCCATCTATCTATCATACAAAATTAATATATTTTTTTTCTGTTGGATACTTACAAATATAATCATAACATTTCTATTCCGGTTTACAAAAAAGGAAAAGCAAATCTTGGGAAATATTATTTTAATACATTTCCACTTGAAAAGTTGACATTTAAAGCCTAGATTTTTGAATACTTTCATAAATTATCAAACTATTAACAAATAAATATTAGAAATGTATTTTTTTATTGTAAGCTCTGTCATGATATTTTCATGTTTGTTAGCACATTGAATAATGTTCTTAATTGTATAATTATTTTTTATTCAGTTCTTTTACTTTATTGTTTATTGTACATTGCCAGAGAATATGATGATGGTCTATAATATATATTTATATATCCAGGAAATAACCATAACATTAAAATCACCCGCATAATAACGTCTGCATCTCTCTTGGATTTGCTGAAGGTGGTATCTGGAACTGAGACAACAGCAGATATTTTAAAGAGGTTATCCACTACTTTATTATCAATGACCTATCCCAAGGATATATCTGACCAATGTCTGATTGGTCAGGGTCCAACACCCAGCACCCGCTCCAATCAGCTGTTCTCAGTGACAGAGGGGCCACCGGCCAAAGGTGCTCTATTGCAGAGCTGCTCCATCTTCTTATACTGGACATGGCCAGAAACTGAACATCCACCTACTATTGATTTGAATAGGAGGCGGATATGCAGTACCTGGCAGCTGCCACTATCAGAAGACAGCGCAGCTCTGCAATTGAGCAACTCTGGCCGACGGACCCCCACCTATCAGATATTGGTGGCTTATCCTGAGAATAGCTTTTCAGTGATAAAGTAGTTAATAACCACTTTAAGTTCTGTAAGATGAGCGTTATTTTTTTAATTATTTTTAACATTATATCTTTTTACTATTGATGATGCATAGGCAGTATCAATAGTAAAAAGAGAGAGAGAGCAAGAGAGAATTTCCCTGACTAGAAATTCTTCCACGCATGCTCAGTTTCAAATGTTGGGACCCATCGCTGGATTCCCGCTTTTGACAGTCAGCGACAGATCCTGCATCCATAAGCTTCCATTATAGCCAATGACGGACGGTGCAGGTTCCCTTGCTGCGTGATTTTACGACTTGCACAAAAAATGTTTCTATGTGCATTGTCTCCGCCCAATGGACAGCAATTTTACAACGGATCCAGTGCACAACGGATGAAACAGAAGGCCATCCGTCACAATCCATTGCTAATACAAGTCTATGAGAAAAAAACGGATCCAGCAGAAACATTTGCTGGATCCGTTTTTTTTCACAAAATGACACATTGTGACGGAAAAAGAAAAACAGGAGTGTGAAAGAGGCCTAAGGCATCTCTTTAAGATTAGATTCAGGCAGCAGGATTTCATGGTCCATATGCAGACAAGAATGCATGGACTGACCATGCTGAACTTACAGCCTCATTGACATGTATGAGGTTGCAAGTTCAGGTTGGAAGAGCCATAATCAGTCACGCCTTCTGATCAGTATACGCACCATGTAATATGGCTCTCTGAACCTTGCCTCAGTAAGAGGTTAGAAGACAAGAAGAAAAGCCAGCTCACCCTTGTAGAAACCCATGCAAATTTAGCTGAAGAAAACAGTTGAATCCCTGATCAATGGAAAAATTCTAGCACTGGGGTAAATAAAATCTTTGATGCCTTTATTGAAAAATTGCTATAAAATTTATTACAAACAAGTGGCGTATTTTATCTTTAAAGTAAAACAGATGGACAAATTTTGGGTTACGTAGTCGTAATATTGTGACTCATTTCAATATGAAACCAAACCTTTAACCCAAGAAGATACATAAAAATGGATTAATAATACCCCCACCCAGAAATCAGAGCTTTTAGTCTCAGAACCCTGCATTGTGTTGCTTCTGTTATTCCTCCTGGAATTGTATAAATCAATAGCCAACTGTTGATATAATTCCTCTTGTCAATCACTAAGGCCCTGTAGGTGACTGTACAAGCTTTCCTGACAGTATCAGACTGTATAGTGAAAGGTTACACACAGAAATTATGGACTACACAAAGACTATCTGTAGCATTACTTATTGATTTTAACCATCTACTGTAACTCCATAGTTAAAATTAGTTGCATTACATAAAGTTTCCTTGTAGGCATCATCTGTTTCATACATTTCCCGGAGGAATGACAGAGAAACATGACAAAACAGAACATTCTTCCAGATTTTGTATTTTATAGGTAAAATTATGAATTGCCATAACAGACATGTTAGAAGGGGTAGACATTCTCATTTCTTTTCTTCTCCTTCCTGCTCACATCGCTATGATGACTTCTTCTGAAAACTGCAGAGTTTGTTAATGACAGTTCTAAATCTATAGAATCAAAAATAAAATAAAATCTCAGTTGCAAAATAAATTAGTTTCATAATCAGAAGCCAAAATGCTTTCAAACTCCAGATTAAAGCTAAAAATTAGTTTAGTCTTCAGACAATTTTCTTTCAATAATTTAGACCCACAACCAGACCCCAAAATTAAAAGGAGAAAATGGGAGGACCTTTTTTTATTTTAAGTTAACAATACCATAAAGCCAGGGGTTTCCAGATTTAGTAGGGAAGTACTTACCTGACATGACTGACTTATTATACTGTAAAAATACAAGACATGTGACATTTGTCTGATAATGAATGAGTTATAATTTAAACTCATGGGTTGCCATAATTTTTCCTTCTTGAAGCCACCTCTGTCAAAAACTAAAAATATCTATTGTTGCCTCTAAACATTTAGAATTTTTATTCTTGAAAATATGCAAGATAATAATACATCCTCACCCAGGTAAAGTAAATACTATTGTTTTGTTACAATGGCACCGGTCAACGATTTAGAAATAAGAGGCAACAAGTAAATCGTCCGAACTGCTAAAAATGTTCATTTTGGCTAATACAAAGGTGTCAGAAAGCACAGTGCATCTCAACGACAACTGTGAAATCATATAATACAGTGATAACTGTTATATTATCATATAATACAGTGACAACTGTGACATTATCATATAATATAATGACAATTGTGACATCACCATATAATAGTGACAACTGTGACATCATCATATAACAGTGACAACTGTGACATCACCATATAATACAGCGACAACTGTGACATCATCATATAATATAGCAACAACTGTGACATCATATATTACAGTGATAACTGTGACATCATCATATAATACAGTGATAACTGTGACATCATCACATAATACAGCGACAATTGTGACATCACCATATAATACAGTGACAACTGTGACATCATAAAATACAGCACAACTGTCAAATCATATAATCATATAATACAGTGATAACTGTGACATCATCATATAATACAGTGACAATTGTGACATCACTATATAATACAGTGGCAACAGTGACTTTGTTAGGGTTAGCGGTTTGCACTTAATAAATTTGATAGTAAAGTGCAATCGCAACCCGGGGTCCACCATGCAGAGATGTAAAACTACAGCTAGTGTGAACAATGATGGAACACACAGCAAACGATTGCTTGCACACACTGAGGTAAACACCACTCAGTGAACAGCACATGAAGCTGTGTCACTCACACACAGAAACGGAATAGATGCTCTGTTATAGAGCTGTGTCACTTGCACACAGTAACGAAAGAGGTATGGCACCAAATATGACCCCTGTTAACCTCACAGGGGAACATAGCCCACTCACAAGATAAAAGGAAAACAGCGGTCACACATTCAGCAGAAGCATTCAACAAAATCCTCTCCGGAGGTGCCGGAATTCTAATGGCTAGACACCAGCCCTGAATTCATACAGACAAACTTCTCTCCAGAGTATGGGAATTCTAACGGCTTTCCGCCAACCCTGAGCACATGCTGGCAAAGACCATGCTGAAGCAATGTCCCATACACACAAAACATGAATGATACTAGCGCGCCGGCGTGCACCTCAGAGGACCTTTTATATGTTCAGGTCATGTCCAGTCAGACAGGCCCTTGCTTGTGGACCAATCCAGAGCTGAAGCATCACCAGAACAGCTGACGACCAACCACCAATGAGACGTCACCACATCACGAGCATGCTCACTAGGGTGATTTCTGGACTTGCCTCCAGAGCACCCATTCGCCGCTGTCTATCGCTGGTTACCATAGACTTGGCTTGAAAGCCAACAGTAACCAAATGAACAACACGAGCCTGAGCAAGATGCTGGGACCAACGTCTTTGCTCAGCAGCGCCCACAGTGGCTAAAGCTGAATGGGAGACTGCGGAAGCAGACAAGGCTTGGGATTTACCCTGTGCAGCGGGAGACCCCGGCGCCTAACAGACATCATCATATAATAGTGACAACTATGACATCATCATATAATACAGCAACAACTGTGACATCATCATATAATACAGTGACAACTAAGACATCATTATATAATAGTGACAACTGTGACATCATCACATAATACAGCAACAATTGTGGCATCATCATATAATACAATACTGCGACATTTTTGTGGATAAAAAATATGATTTTTTATTTTCATGGCTCTAAATTATAAACCTCTGTGAAGCACTTGGGGGTTCAGAGTGCTCACCACACATCTAGATAAGTTCTTTGGTGGGTCTAGTTTGGAAAAGGGAGTCACTTGTGGGGGGTTTCCACTGCTTAGGCACATCAGGGGGTTCTCCAAATGCAACACAGCATCCGATCTCAATTCCTGCCAATTTTGTGATGAAAAAGTCAAACGATGCTCCTTCCCTTTTGAGCTCTGCCAGGCACTCAAATGGTGGTTTACCCCCACATATGGGGTATTGGGGTACTCTGGACAAATGTCACAACAACTTTTGGAGTCCAATTTCTCCTGTTACCCTTGGTAACATAAAAAAATTGGATTGGATCTGAAGTAAATTATTTTGGAAAAAAAAGTTACATTTTCATTTTTTTTAAATGTTCCCAAAATTCCTGTGATGCACCTGAAGGGTTAAAAAACTTCTTGAATGTGGTTTTGAGAACCTTGAGGGGTGTAGTTTTTAGAATGGTGTCACTTTTGGGCATTTTATATCATATAGACCCCTCAAAATGACTTCAAATGCGATGTGGTCCCTAAAAAAAATGAGAAATCGCTGTTTAACCTTAACCCTTATAACTTCCTAACAAAAAAAAATGTTGGTTGTAAAATTGTGCTGATGTAAAGTAGACATGTGCGAAATGTTACATATTAACATACAGGAAAGATAAATATCTTGGTACCGTGTTAGCCAGTAGAAATTACTTGTATTGAAAGGTAGCTTCAAATCTCAGAACAATAGGAGAATCTGGGAGTATAAACTTATGACAACCTTTGACACACTTAGTGCAGGAATGAATGTGTTGCATGGATTTATGTCTTTTTACATCAATTATGGAATTTGCACTTCAGACCATGTGGGGTCATCATAACAGAACCAGACCCATATCAGAGGACAACAAAACATTCACTCCTAATCTAGGTACTTTCCAATATTTATGGACACAACTCTTTATCACTTATCACTCTCCCATAATGACAGTTCTGTGCTGTGTTGTGTATAAATATGTGATTCTTCAGAATTTGCTTTAATCTGTGCCTGATGAAGAGACCTAAGTCACTCATGAGTATTGCTGGAGATACTTCATGTGTTTCTCTTTCTCTAACTTAAGTCTTTAATATATTCTGCACAATATATGATATTGATGTGACATGCAAATATCCAACATCATTTCTGTCTATTTCTGGTTTTTTTTCTGTGCTGTGTTGTGCATAAATATGTGATTCTCCAGAATTTCTTTTAGTCAATGCCTGATGAAGAGACCTGTGTAGTCTCGAAAGCTTGCAATTTGTTACCATCTTTTCAGTTAGCCATTAAAAGGTATCAACCACTGAGGACTCTCAATTCTAAATATTTTACATATTAGCATAGTAATTTTTGTGACGTATCTCTGTGATTTAAAGGCATGAAAAAGTTGGAAAATTGTGACATTTTCAAAATGTTTGCCAAATTTCCATTTTTTTCACATATAAACACAGGTAATATCAAAGAATATGTCTCGAGAAAACAATGTCAGAATCAGTGGGGTCAGTTGAAGTGTTCCAGAGTTATTACCTCATAAAGGGACAGTGGTCAGAATTGTAAAAATTGGCCCGGTCATTAACATGCAAGCCACCCTTGGGGGATCATACAGATGGTTTTGCGTCACTTACCTAGGGAAGAGTTAGCACCAGGGTGCTATAAGAGAAGTCTTCTGGGCAATGTTCTGCTAGAAATCTTAGGTCCTAGCATACATGTGGATGTTACTTTGACATATACTTCTTAACTAAACATTGTTATGGCAGACAAAGTACATTTCTTTGTAATGGGATTCCATGCAGTTGGCTCTATCAGCAGTATAATGCCACCTGCCCCACTGAAAAAATTGTTAAGAAATGGTTAAAGTTTATGATGAAAATTTCAAGGAGATACTTGACCTCCAATTTCCCCATATAGCAATCAAATTCACTTTCTACGGGATGTGCTAGAAAAGCAATTCTGATGGAACCCCCCACTCACAAGTTATAACCACGAAACATGTTGGTGCTATAAAAATAATGACAAATTGTTGAAAATAGAACAGTATGCTTACTAAACATAAGAAAGTCATTATTTGATTATTGTTAGGTGCATACGGCCAATGTACTGCACAAATTAAGAAGAAAAAGAAGAGAAAAAACTAATGAGGTAGTCACAGAATGAAACATTTGAATGAATTAACTACGGGTCTGAAGTGTTGCTTTCTGCTGGTGTCATGCAGTTTTAGTAGTTTAAATTGTGATTATTTTCCCCCATCTCGGCTTCTTTGAAAAGTAATTGTAGATTGGAAATTGCAGTATTTAAATAATTCATGGAAGAAAAAAACATAAATCCAGGGGAAAGTAGCAAAGGTACACAATCAGCCATTAAAGTACAAAGGGAAGGGTCATATCAGTTCTTGCTATCCACAAGGTTGTTGCCTCTCCCGGAGTACTTCATTAAGCTCCTTGGATTGCTTTGCCCAGGGTTGTTTTAATATATAAAGACCTGTTGTCCTAGCAGTATAGCGACATCCACTGTGGCGAGAGCAATCCCAGAGCATTTGTGAATGGTATTTAAATAATGAAACGACTTGAAAGAGTTTTAATTTGTTCTCATGAGTTACGGTGCTTCAATGTAACCATTCTGCCACATATGTATAATATCACACCCCCTGCTAAAAAGAAAGGAATGGTAGAAAAAAAATCAGGGCTGTCAATCATAAGTGCTGACTTCTTTACATTTATTTATACCATTGTTGTCAATTTCAAGTTGATTCCAATTCTCATTAACATGCCATCCACTTAAAAGGGTTGTCCGACCTTAGGGTACAAGTCTGCAAGTAGTTTGTGAATCCTCACAGCACACAGTGTGCATGTTGTAAGGATTCTCTGGTGCCAGGAAAGGCGGGCATGTGACCGCAAGTATGTGAATTGCATACATTAGGTCACGTGCCAACTAGACGTGCGTAGCCTTACTCAATACAAGTGAATTGTGCAGTGCCATGCCTGTCTAGTTGGAATGTGGCCGGAAGTATGCAAATTGCATACTTGTGGTCATAAGATGACCACTCCTGGCACCGGCAGCGGAGAATCCTCCCAGCACACAGTGCACAGGTTGTGAGGTTTCAGGAGTCTGCATTCACATAGAGTGACTGCAGACTTGTACATCAAGGTTGGACAATCCTTGTAATGAAACAATGTCTAATTAAATCATTCTAAGCATATTACATTCCTATGTTCTAGTATAATAAGTGATTCACTATTCTCATGTACAACTTTTAGGCACTGAATAAATACTATATCCACCCCTATACATCATTTTTGGCCGGAATTAATCTTCCTAAGAAGTTGATTAACTTTGGAACTAATATCTATGCTATACAGTCATGGCCGAAAGTATTGACACCCCTGCAATTCTTTCAGATAATACTCATTTTCTACCTGAAAATGATTGCAAACACAAATTATTTGGTATTATTATCTTCATTTAATTTGTCTTAAATGAAAAAACACAAAAGAGAATGAAGCAAAAAGCAAAACATTGATCATTTCTTACAAAACTCCAAAAATGGGCCAGACAAAAGTATTGGCACCCTCAGCCTAATACTTGGTTGCACAACCTTTAGCTAAAATAACTGCGACCAACCGCTTCCGGTAACCATCAATGAGTTTCTTATAATGCTCTGCTGGAATTTTAGACTATTTTTCTTTGGCAAACTGCTCCAGGTCCCTGATATTTGAAGGGTGCCTTCTCCAAACTGCCATTTTTAGATCTCGCCACAGGTGATCTATGGGATTCAGGTCTGGACTCATTGCTGGCCACCTTAGAAGTCTCCAGTGCTTTCTCTCAAACCATTTTCTAATGCTTTTTGAAGTATGTTTTGGGTCATTATCCTGCTGGAAGACCCATGACCTCTGAGGGAGACCCAGCTTTTTCACACTGGGCCCTACATTATGCTGCAAAATTTGTTGGTAGTCTTCAGACTTAATAAGCCATGCACACGGTCAAGCAGTCCAGTGCCAGAGGCAGCAAAGCAACCCCAAAACATCAGGGAACCTCCACCATGTTTGACTGTAGGGACCGTGTTCTTTTCTTTGAATGCCTCTTTTTTTCTCCTGTAAACACTATGTTGATGCCTTTGCCCAAAAAGCTCTACTTTTGTCTCATCTGACCAGAGAACATTCTTCCAAAACGTTTTAGGCTTTTTCAGGTAAGTTTCGGCAAACTCCAGCCTGGCTTTTTTATGTCTCGGGTAAGAAGTGGGGTCTTCCTGGGTCTCCTACCATACAGTCCCTTTTCATTCAGACGCCGATGGATTGTACGGGTTGACACTGTTGTACCTTCGGACTGCAGGGCAGCTTGAACTTGTTTGGATGTTATTCGAGGTTCTTTATCCAACATCTGCACAATCTTGCATTGAAATCTCTTGTCAATTTTTCTTTTTCGTCCACATCTAGGAAGGTTAGCCACAGTGCCATGGGCTTTAAACTTCTTGATGACACTGCGCACGGTAGACACAGGAACATTCAGGTCTTTGGAGATGAACTTGTAGCCTTGAGATTGCTCATGCTTCCTCACAATTTGGTTTCTCAAGTCCTCAGACAGTTCTTTGGTCTTCTTTCTTTTCTCCATGCTCAATGTGGTACACACAAGGACACAGGACAGAGGTTGAGTCTACTTTAATCCATGTCAACTGGCTGCAAGTGTGATTTAGCTATTGCCAACACCTGTTAGGTGCCACAGGTAAGTTACAGGTGCTGTTAATTACACAAATTAGAGAAGCATCACATGATTTTTCGAACAGTGCCAATACTTTTGTCCACCCCATTTTTTATGTTTGGTGCGGAATTATATCCAATTTGGCTTTAGGACAATTCTTTTTGTCTTTTTTCATTTAAGACAAATTAAATGAAGATAATAATACCAACTAAGGGTGGTTTCACACTTGCGTTTTTGTCTGCAGCGTTTTATTTCCTATACTTAACATTGAAAACGCATGCCTTTTTTTGTGTATGCGTTTGGTCGCGTTTTCAATCGCATGCGTTTTTTTACTGCATGCGTTCATTTTCCAAAATGCAACTTGTAGTATTTTTGAGAGGCGTTTTTTGGACCCCAAAAAACGCATGCGTTTTCATGCGGGTTTTTTTGGACCAAAAATGCATTGGAGTCAATGGGGACGCATGCGTTTTTTTGTACATGCGTTTTTTTTAACAAAGGCTGAATAGACTGTAGATAAGGTTGTCTAGACACTGATAAGCCTCCCCCATAGCAGCAGGGTTATAAAAGGAAGGTTGGGGGAAGTTTTTGGTCACTTCTCATCAGACTCCAAAGAAGACAAGACCCTGCTCGGACGCATTGGTGGACAAGACCCAGAGCAATGTGAGTATATCCTAGCCAATGCATTTTTTTTTAATTTTTTGGATCTACATGTCCTAATTTCTTTTTTTTTTTATTTCAACATGCATCAGAATGTCTTCTGCGGAGTCTTCATCTGATGAGGAGTTTGAGCCACGTCAGTCAGAAGTGGATCATGTCAGTGAGGTTAGTTTTTTGTCCTTCAGCTTGGTAAGTATTGACTGTCACATCGACACATGAGACAATTTGAATTTTTTTTTTTTATAGAGCACTTCAACTGAGGGACAGACGGAGCAGCGGAGTCAAGGTCCGGTGGGAACACGTCAGCGGGTATGTATACAAGGCAGACTGTCCTCATTGTAATATTCTTGAATCTTCCTTGCAGAGAAGAGCGTGCAGAGAAGAGTGCAGCTAGTTGTTCCGGAGCAAGGCACCGGCTCTACAAATACCACCGTGTGCTGGCCTTTTTAAGACTCACATGCTTCCGGTTGTATTGCATTGACATAATCTGTAATTTTAAATTCCACAGGATGTACCGTCTTGTTATATTTTGGTATTAATTTTCTGTGTTCTTTTTTCACAGCACACACTGCACGACTGTCGCAACAGGTTCTGGAGCGGTCCTTCAGCCGGCAGCCACGGACCCGTCCCAGCCATCCAGCAGCGCAGCAGCAGGTGGGTCTTCCACACTCACTGGAGACCAGGGGGCTGGCCCATCAGGTCTTCCCCTTTCGCAGTCCTCTTTCACTGCACCCATTTTTGCGGGCTCATCCCGGCAGCGACAGAGGGCTTCGGATAGGTCCCTCATGCCCGAGTTTTTGCACTTGAGCTTGGTTTTACACGAAGCAATCAAGGCTTTAGGTGACAGAATGGATGTGTCCCATAATCTCTTGGATTGCCGCATCCAGGATGTTGCCAAAAGCATTGATCAAGTTAAAGCTGACCTCCAGAAGCCAGCTCATCATTTTTTTAATCAAATTCAACAGGGCATGTCGGAACACTTTACCCCTGATCTCCAGCTGAGTGTGATGCAGGCCTGCAATGTTGCTTTTGTGCAGGCTATGCAGCAGAGTCAGAGTCGTAATGTGGCGGCATATCCAACTGTGCCATCACTGTCACGATTAACCACCATTCCTACCTCTGCTGCATACCACTGCACGGCTACCTCTATTCCCTCCACAGGTGTACTCCACTACAGTGCCAACACGATGACGAGTGCTGTTGGACATCCCACCACCACCACCGTGACAACCGCTGCTCCGGCTTGGACCTCCTCCGCTGACACCACGATGACGCAGGACCCTGGCGTGGCTTATCGGCCCGGCCCCCTCCCGATGCAGCAGGACCCAGGCTTATCATATCGGACTGCCCCCCCCCGATGCAGCAGGACCGAGGCATTGCTTTCCGGGCAGGACACCACCTGATGCAGCAGGACCCAGACCAGGCATATAGGACGGCCCCCACCCCCATGCAGCAGGACCCAGGCATGGCATATCGCACCGGCCCCCCACGATGCAGCAGGACCAAGCCATGGCTTTCCGGGCAGGACCCACCCCGATGCCGCAGGACCCTGCCAGGGCTTTTTGTCCCCCCCCACCAGCAATGCAGCAGGACCCTGGGAGGGGTTTAGGTCCCCCCCCAACGATGCACCAGGACCCTGGTATGGGCTTATGTTCCCCCCAACAATGCACCAGGACCCTGGGAGGGTTTTATGTTCCCCCCCAAACAATGCACCAGGACCCTGGGAGGGTTTTATGTTCCCCCCCCAACGAGGCACCAGGACCCTGGCAGGGCTTTATCTTTCCCCCCCACTGCGATGCAGTTGGACTCTGACGTTGCCGAGCGAACCACAATGGAGAAGGACTGTGTTATTGTGGAGCCGGATCCTGACGTGTCTCCCGCCAACACTCAACAGCCAATTACCCAAAGAAGACATCCCCCTCCAAAAAAACCCCAAAAGAAAACCCCCAAAACACACAAAAAACAAAAAACTCTGAGTATTCCTCACCCATCACCTACCGATGTGTCTGTATTGTCTGTTGTGTCTCACCCTTCCAGTGTGTCTCAAGCCCCTCATGTTTTAAGCCCCATCCCCGAACTTCCAGACCCTTCCAGTTTTATTGCCCCTTCTCCTGCCACCTCTGCCTCCTCCACGGTGAGCCAGGCTTCAGTTCTCAACACCCCCCGGTTACGTCACTCTACCCCAAGCCGTCGCGGTACAACCCGTCGCGGTACCAAAAAATAAATTTGGTTGTTAAAACTCAATGAAAAAAAGGTTTATTTGCAACAATTATGCTTGGTTTATTGTGTCTTTCAGCGCTCTCAATACACACCAATAAACTTCGCCACACACTTATTCTTTTGGCCAAAACATATCTCCAGTAGGGTTGAGCGAAACGGGTCAAGATTTTTCAAAAGTCGCCGACTTTTGGCAAGGTCGGGTTTCATGAAACACGACCCGACCCCAGTGTGGGGTCAGCCATGAAGTCGGCGATCTTTTGAATCTGGAATCGGAATTCCGATACCGATTCCCGATATGTGTAAGATATCGGGAATTGGTATCGGAATTCAGATTAAAGTGTAAAATAAAGAATTAAAATAAAAAATATCGCAATACTTACCCTCTGACGCGCCCTGGTACTAACCGGCAGTCTTCCTTCCTTAGAATCAGCCTTCCAGGACCTGGCGGTGACGTCGCGGTGACGTCGCGGCTTGTGATTGGCCGCGCGGCCGCCCATGTGACCGCTCGCGCGACCAATCAGAAGCCGTGACGTCACCGAAGGTCCTTCAAGCGCTGATTCTTAGGAAGGAAGGCTGTCGGAAGGAAGCAGGGCGCTTCCGAGGGTGAGTATATTCCTATTAGGTATATACTCACCCTCGGAAGCGCCCTGCTTCCTTCCGACAGCCTTCCTTCCTAAGAATCAGCGCTTGAAGGACCTTCGGTGACGTCACGGCTTCTGATTGGTCGCGCGAGCGGTCACATGGGCGGCCGCGCGGCCAATCACAAGCCGCGACGTCACCGCGACGTCACCGCCAGGTCCTGGAAGGCTGATTCTAAGGAAGGAAGACTGCCGGTTAGTACCAGGGCGCGTCAGAGGGTAAGTATTGCGATATTTTTTATTTTAATTCTTTATTTTACACTAAAATATGGATTGCAGGGCCTGAAGGAGAGTTTCCGCTCCTTCAGACCCTGGGAACCATGGAAACCCAATGCACTGCATTGGGTTTCGAGTTTCGGACGACCCCGACTTTTTTATAGGATCGGCCGATTTCACTCGACCCGACTTTTGAAAAAGTCGGGTTTCGTGAAACCCGACCCGATCCTATAAAAGTAAAGGTCGCTCATCCCTAATCTCCAGTAGTATAAAATACAAGACTACATCTATATGTGTTTCTTCAGTATACAGATATGAGTTGGCCAAAAAAATATTAGTTATTTCCATACTCTTATTATTGTACCTAGTGTAGTGTCACTGTACAAAGAGAAAATGGTGGAAATCAAGTTCAGTACTCAACTGAACCGGTCAGATGTCAAAATAGACACCTGACCTATTGAGTTGATTACTGCCTTGTATATTCACCATATTCTCTTATTTATATAGCACATTATGTGACAATGGTTGTCAAACTGATGGGACAATGGTTGTCACACGCTACATATCTATGCTCACCTGGCCAGGTGTAAGAAATTGTGAATTAATGAGCATGTATATGTTTATCATTAATTCATTATTTCTTACACTTGACTTGATGGGTATAGATAGCGTGACAGTCTTGACGCAATGATGTCAAGAAGATTACCAATAAATCTACATTTTTTTCCATTATTATAAGTATGCGGCCTGTGTATTATATCATTATTTGTAAACCAAAATAGGGAGTGCAACAAGAGGTCAATTATGATTAAAAAAAAAAAATTACCTCATCATCTATCACCCACTCCTGGTTTTGGATTACAAAATATGATATACATATCTACTGCCCATCTTTGGTCAACCTTTGTTTATAGAGGAAAAAGATAGGACACAAAATAGGCCGCAAATTGGTCCCGCATAAGGCCAACGGCTGCAGTTGACCGCATCGGGTGATGCTGAAAATCAGGCAATGGGTGTGAAACTGGTTCATCAAGTTCAATGTGTGGTCGCTCCTTAGCAAAGAGGTAATTGTGTAGAACCACACAGGCTTTGACCACCTCGTCCACTGTTTCCACTTTTAGATTGACGGGTGTTGCAAGAATGCGCCATTTAGCAACCAGAATGCCAAAGGCGCACTCTACGGTTCTTCTGGCCCTGGTCAGTCTGTAGTTGAATATTCTTCTAGTGTGGTCCAAGTCCCTACTAGAATATGGCTTCAGGAGATTTTCACACATCTGAAAGGCCTCATCCCCAACCATAACAAATGGCAGCGGTGGGCCTTGAGTGTTGGGGAGAGGCTGTGGAGGGGGAAAATTAAAATTGTTGCCATACACACGACGGCCCATATCCGAGCTCTTAAAAGTCTGGAAATCATTGCCACGGCCAAAAGCTCCAATGTCCACGGCGATGACGCGACACTCCGCATCCGCTATTGCCTTGAGAACTACCGAAAAATATTTTTTGATAAACAACTACTGACATATTGGAAACACTAACAGAAATAATGATCCTGTAACCAGGATCTAAATGAGAGCGCGAATCGCTACTCCAAAATATGAATAACACCTACAAAAGAAACAGGAGTCTAAACTCTCAAAAATATAAGTATAGTGAAAAGATTGAGCTCAAATGCCAGTGACATCATATCAAAAAAGTTTTATTTGTACAAAAAGCTCACTCACAAGTAATGGCAAAAAATAGCCAAAATGTAATAACAAGACAAAAATGAAAGGAACAGGAACAAGAATAAAAACATATGCAAACAGCCACTCAGGGTGTCTCTGTAGCAGAAAGCCCAGGGAAATGTGATCTAATAGATAAAGACACACATCCTAATAAATGTGCACACCAACTGGTGCTAGGGAGCACATACCAGCAAATTGCTGGTTCCACTGAATGTATAAGGTATGTGGACCCACCGGCTGACTGAAAAATGACAAGTGCTTACCCATGTGGGAGAGAGACCGTGACTGGCTGAAGGCAGGAGGACCCCAACGCGCGTTTCGCGTGGTTGGCTTCCTCGGGGGGCCGTATATTAGACCCTGCAGTGCCCCGTATTTATAGCAAACTAATTGATCTCAGAGATGCCGCGCTTAGTATGGCGCATGCGCCATACGTTACTCCCCGCGTCCCCCGTCACATCCGGCGCTCCAGGACAGGCGCGGGTCAAGGAAAACATTTCCGGTGACGTCAAAGACCCGCACCTGGCCGAATGGACGCCTTCGGCGACGCGGACGCGTATGGGGCCGCACTGCGCAGGCGCGCGGCGCAGCGGCCATCTTGGATACTGGACAGGTTATGGGCAACACCACGGGGCAATGCGGTTTCACATAAGAACATGCGGTATGTGATTAAAAATACATAAAAAAGAACAACTAATACATACAGGCACACAAGGGGGGTTAGATGCAACGACAAAATAATGGAGCATTATCACGGTAGGGTAAAGTGCGATCATAAAGAACACAAAAAGTCTTCACATCTTCTGTTCACAAGTAGTCAGAATCCATAGATGTAATTCGTTCATTATGATCCGTAGTATAATGTTTCCATATGGAAATAGCAGAGTGTCCCTGCGTGATGGCTCCCACTCGATATAATAGAAATCAGATGAAACCGATTATAGCACCCCTAATGTGACTGCACAATATTAAAAGAAGAGAAAAGAGAAAACAAAAGTAACCAATTAGATAAAAACACATACAACAAATAGTAATAATACGAGAGAGACACATGGTGAGGTGGAAAACCACTCTATATGCATATAGGGACAGGGACCATTAACACAATAGGGAAGAACCCCTATTAGCTCAGGAGAGAGAGACACTAAAGGAAGGGGGCAAAGGACAACTTCTCATTGAGCCCGTGCGGAGACATCGTGCCCAGAATAGCGATCCACCGACACTCCATCTGCGCCAAGATCCGCTTTTGATCACCCCCTCTGATACCACAACGAACCCTATCAATACCACGAACTTTAAAGGATGAGGGATCGGAATCATGGCACAGTCTGAAGTGTCGGGGGATCGTCCTGAGCTCATCAATTTCCACTGCCTGTTTTGCAGCAATGATGTCCCGCACGTGCTCTCGTGTCCTTATCCGGAGTTCACGGGATGTAAGGCCGACATACACCAGATTACAGGAGCACCGTGCATAGTACACAACATAAGTGCTATTGCAAGTGATATAATGTGTAATACGGTACTCCTTGTCACCATTCGCTGATGTAAAGGAAGTCGCTCTCTCGAAATTGCGACAGGCTGCACAAGAGCCGCAGGGAAAGAAACCCCACTTCTGTTTACTTGTCCCAAAAGGGGTTGGGGGTTTAGCCACGTAATGGCTTTTTGTTAGAATGTCCTTTAAATTTTTACCCCGCCTTGCTGTTAGAAGGGGGTTTTCCGGAATAAGGCGTCCCAGAGTAGGTTCGGTCTTGAGAATCGGCCAGTGTTTCAAAAAAATGTTGCGAATCGATCCCCAATGGTCATTGTATGTGGTGATGAAACGGAGAGGCTGCTCTCTCTTGGAATCCTTTTTGGTGGTACAAAGAAGTTGATCTCTCGGCGCACGTTTAGCACGTTGATATCCCTGCTTAATGTTTCTATTACTGTACCCCCTCTCCCGGAATCTGCTGGAAAGGTCACGAGCCTGGGCCTCAAACATTCCATCCAATGAACAAATCCTCTTCATACGCAAGAACTGCCCAATTGGGACAGCCCGTATGGTTGAAGAGATATGTGCACTTGATGCATGCAGTAGAGCATTGACCGATGTGTCTTTACGAAAAACATCGGTCTGCACCATCCCAAGATCATCGACCAGGATTTTGATATCCAAAAAGTCGATCATCTTGGAGGCAATTTTATATGTAAGTTTGATGTTGTATTGATTCTGATTGAGTTCATGGATGAAACGATGAAGCCCAGATTCATCACCCTGCCAAATTGTGAGGACATCGTCGATGTACCTATACCAGCACAGCGCCTGGGAGGCGGCGTGCGCGCCATCCCCGAAAACCTCCCTCTCCCAATACCCGAGAAAGAGGTTAGCGTAGGATGGTGCACACGCCGCGCCCATCGCAGTGCCGCGTTGTTGTAAAAAGAAACGATCTTTGAACGTAAAAAAATTATGTCTCAAAATGAAATCCAGCAGTTCCAGGACGAGGGAGCACAGAGCAGGGTCAAGGCTGCTAGATTCCAAATAAAATCTAGCAGTTCTGATGCCATCAGCGTGTCCGATACTAGTGTAAAGTGATTCCACATCAATTGTAGCGAGCAGCATATCCGATTCCATCACTACACCATCCAATTTCCCCAGGACGTCCGTAGTGTCCCTGACATAGGAGGGTAGCGTCTCAACTAATGGGTGCAGATAGTATTCAATGAATTTACATGCTGGATCGCAAAGCCCCCCTATGCCAGAGACAATCGGACGACCTGGGGGAGTAACAGGGTTCTTATGAACCTTAGGTAAAAAATACAAGGTTGGTATAACTGGGGTCTTCACACATAGCCCCTCAAAGATTTTTTTGGGGATGATGCCCTGTTGGAAAGCCCTATCAAGTATTTCATACAATGATCTAGAGAATGCTGTCACTGGATTTTTGGATAGCAGGGTATATCCCTCCTTGTCTCTGAGATGGCGAAAGGCTTCCCTCTCGTACATGTCCGTTGGCCAGATGACCACGTTCCCCCCCTTATCAGCCGGCTTAATGACCACATCCTTCATGGATTTTAACTCATTTAGAGCTTGTCGTTGAGATCTTGTTAGGTTATCTCGACCTCTATTTTGTGATAAAGATTTAAGATCAGCAAGTACCAATTTATTAAAAATTTCAATTTGTGGGCATAAGGAAAAGGGGGGGAACGTGGAGGATCTCGGCACAACGGAAGTAGGAAAGGTACCTTGGATAGGAGTCCGGCTCTCATTCTCAAGCTCTTCCAGGATAGCCAGTACTTCACGATCCATCGTAGTTTCCAAACTGACCACCTCAGTGGGCCTTGCATGAAGTTTGCGGAGGATGACTTTCCGCAAGAACAATTGTAAGTCCTTCATAACTACAAAATAATTAAAATTATTAGTTTAGACTCCTGTTTCTTTTGTAGGTGTTATTCGAAAAATATTTTTTGTAGTTAAGATACTCAGATCCGGTTCTGGCAGGTTTTATAATGCGGATGTGCTTTCCTTCCACCGCCCCTATACAGTTGGGGAAATCACACACGTTCAAAAATGTATCTGCAATTTCGCACCACATGTCCACGGTGGGTACTGGTATAAACTCCTCACAGAGTACATTCCATAACGCATGACAAGTGTCCACAACAATTCCGGACAGGGTTGAGATTCCAAGGCGGTATTGGAAGTGGAGGGAAGATAAACTCTCTCCTGTGGCAAGAAATCTAGAAGAAAAAGAAACAAAAAAAAACATTTAAAATCGGCTCTTTTAATGGTGTGTTTAAAAAACAAAAAAGAAAAAAACAACATAAAAAACATGTCATAACCAAAAATTTGACGGTCATTGGTATAGTTTGGGAACATACCATAATGTCACTAACAGACGTTCCTCAGGTGGAATCGCTCTACGGAGCCGTGTGTCCTGTCGCCATATGGATCCTTCGACACCAGACAGTAAATCCCGGAAAGAATTTTGAGACATTCTCATGTAATCCTGGAATTTCTCCGGGTTGCCATTCAGCTCCGCATAGAGCGTGTGATATGCTCCACGGCTCTCACGCACTTCAATGATGGGGTGCCTCCAAAAACGCCGACGCTGTCTCCTTCTCCATCTTTGGCGGTTTCGGTCTTGCTCCCAAGCAAAAACACAGGCAAGGAAAATCTTGAAGCTGAACTCCAGTTTGAAATAAAAGTTCTCCATTGAAAGATCCATCTTGACACCGGAAACAGTAGCAAGCTCTGAACATTTCTGTACCCCTAGGGTCTATATATTGAGAGACAATCATATACGCCCTCTGTTTTCCCATTGGTTGTATCTGGTAACCTTTTTTTTGCATTTTTTTTTTTTTGGAAACTGCTCAAAAAAACGCAAACGCATGCAAAAACGCATGTAAACGCGTGTAAACGCTGCGTTTTTTTGACGCATGCGTTAAACGCGTGCGTCAAAAAAACGCAGCATTTACACGCGTTTACATGCGTTTTTGCACCATGCGTTTTTTTAAAAAAACGCATGCGTTCAAAAACGCAAGTGTGAAACCAGCCTAATTTGTGTTTGCAATAATTTTCAGGAAGAAAATTAGTATTTTCTGACAGAATTGCAGGGGTGTTAATACTTTTGGCCATGACTGTAGAATACACCTCCCCTTTCCTAGAATATCTTGTTGCTTCACCCACCAATTTTAGGCCATATGACTTTGGCATGTCGTTAACTGACTTTTTTTTGCCTTTCTTATTGGTTTAGCAGTATGAACTGAACGTTTTGGTTTGTTTCGAGTTTATACTGCTATATAAGTTTCAATAAAAGTTATATTATAAAAGGAACCTCAGTAAAACGTTTACTAATTTTCTTAAAAAATCATATATTTCAACATGACAGTAATGGATCTGTATTATACCATTAACCTTCTAGAAATATAGAAAATCCTTCTTAATAACCTAGAGGAGCTCAGCTACACTGATAGAAGTAAGCTTAATAAAAATCTTATTAACTGTCTCTAATAATAGTGTCATAAGCTTCAAAGGGAATTTCTAGTTTTGTGAAACTTAATATATTACAAAACATTATTAATATATCCTGTTGAAAATATGATGATAAGAATCCTCCACCCTTATCATTCTCCACCTTATGCACTAGTAAAATTCTAATTGGCCATTAAAGAGAAGGCTGCTGATTGCTCGGAACTTTAGTTCGCCATTAGTGGAACTACATAGACTCAATGCTGTACTACAAGTAGTTAATATAGACCAGGAGATTTGCCTTACAAGATCCTTTACTAGAGGCAAAGTAGCATTTAGTGACTGCACTGAATGGAATATTTCATATATTGCCAATGAATGTGACAAAATATAACAAAAAGAAAATAAACACAGTCCAATTTCAAATGGAAGGAATAGAATAAAATAAAATAAAAATATTTTAATATTTTCAAGACACATTCAATGATAAAGGATAACATGCTCTTATATATAGTATCCTTCTCGGAGTCATCACCATATTCTATGACTAAAAGCTTTGGCCAGAAACACGTTAGAATGTTGGATTCTTTCTAATCTGTCTGAACAACACTTTTTTCCTTTTTAACCCCTTCCCGACATGCGCCGTACTAGTACTGCTCTGCGGGAACCGAGTTCCCGCAAACCGCAGTACTAGTACGGCAGTAGGATCGCGCAGTCTCATGGTGAGCACCACGGCGATCGCGTGCGGGTGTCAGCTGTATGTGACAGCTGACACCCCGCAGCAATGCCCACGATCGGTGCTAGCGCCAATCGTGAGCATTTAACCCCTCTGATGTCAGTAGTGACAGCGACAGAGGGGCATTGTGCAGGGAAGGGGGCTCCCTGCGCTCTCCCACCGGAACAATGCGATGCGATCGTGTTGTTCCAGAGTTCTCAAAGGAGTCCCCGGATCCAAAATGGCCATGGGGCTCCTTCCTGCTTCCCGACGCCTGTGAGAACAGGTGTCGGAAAACCTCCTGCACTGTCTGTCAGATCGCTGATCTGATACAGCACTATGCAAAGTGTCAGATCAGCGATCTGATGTAATATAGTGATGTCCCACCCTGGGACAATGTTATAAAGCAAAAAAAAAATAGAATGTATATAAAAAAAATCCACAAATAAAGAAAAAAATAAATAAATACATATTTTCCAATAAATCCATTTATTTAGGTAAATAAAATAAAACAATAAAAGTGCACATATTTGGTATCACCGCATCCGTAACGACCCGCTCTATAAAACTATCCCACTAGTTAACCTCTTCAGTGAACACCGCAAAAAAAAATAGAAAACGAGGCAAAAAGCAATGCTTTATCATCATACGGCCAACAAAAAGTGCAATAAAATGTGATCAAAAAGACGAAGATAAATAAGCATGGTACCGCTGAAAACATAATCTTGTCCCGCAAAAAAAGCCGCCATACAGCGTCATCAGCAGAAAAATAAAATAAATAAATAAATAAAATAAAAAAGTTATAGCTCTCAGAATAAAGCGATGCAAAAACAATTATTTTTTTTATAAAATAGTTTTTATTGTGCAAAAGCGCCAAAACATAAAAAAAGATATAAATGAGGTATCGCTGTAATCGTACTAACCCGAAGAATAAAGCTGCTTTATCAATTTTACCACATGCGGAACGGTATAAAATTTGTGAAAAAAATTTACATGTTCAATTTTTTTTAAACATTCCAAAAATTCCTGTGAAGCACCTGAAGGGTTAATAATGAGGTTTTGAGTACCTTCAGGAGCGCAGTTTTTACAATGGTGTCACTTTTGGGCATTTTCTGTCATATAGGCCCCTAATTCTCCAAATTTCCATTTTTTTCACAAATAAACACAAGTCATATCGAAGAAATTTTACCACTATCATAAAGTACAATATGTCACGAGAAAACAATCTCAGAATCACCAGGATCCGTTGAAGTGTTTTAAAGTTATGACCTCATAAAGTGACAGTGGTCAGAATTGAAAAAAATGGCCTGGTCAGGAAGTTGAAAACAGGCTTCTCGGTGAAGGGGTTAATGGAATAAAATAAAAGCAAAATGTATTTATGGATCCTTTTTTCTCTCCTTTTTTCAAACGTATCAGATGGTCAACAGACTTGGGTCCTGGCTGCACTATTAAGAAGCAACCAACTATACATCACACGATGAGGCTTATTTCCTATTTTCCATTTTTTCTCTCCTTTGGATGACATGCTCTTCTTGAAGCCATCACTAGTAGATAATTCACGGAGAAGATGGGCAAACACTTCTTAATGAGTGTTTAACCTTTCAGTCTAGCGGAGTTGTGTTGAGCCTGTGTCAGGTGATGTGGGGATAGGCATTCTCACTGGATATTAATGTAATTAATGAGTATTCAATACTCATTTTACCAAAGTATTATTGAAAAGAGGCTGTCAAAGTTGACTTTTTAAATTATCCATCTGGCTCCTAAAATTCACATCCTGTCTCTTATGCAGTGCCAAGTCTCCACTGAAAAGGGGCTTGTCACTTAATTGCTGCTGTGGATCACAGATGATGGTTTATAGGTTTAGGCAAATTGCAGGCAATGCTTTGTTAACAAATTGAGAGCACAAAGGTATTTGATAATTATACAGCGGAGCTCAATGGGCTCTTAACGGCACCTGCGTGAACAGCATTGGGGAGTCTTGTTTCAACACAAAAAGGCTCCTACTTGTTAATTAACCTATATACTCTTGTTACAAATGAGCTGTATTTGTGTACACTTAATACAGAAGGAGTACAGTAAAACAGACTTGGCCCCATTCACAGATCACTTGTAACTGTGATTACGTACAGCTCAGAGCTGCAGCATTATTTATGGAACAGCGGGAAATGTTTGTACTTGGCATCTCGTCTTCTAACAGTTGGTCTGGAAGGGTTTCTCCATCCAATCCTCATAATAAATAGAATTACGCCTCACAATATTTGTTATTTTTATGTTATATCAAATTTATTTCTCATTAACATGTTGTACTTTTCATTTTGTTTTGCTTTTTAGCTTTTCAGAACTATTTCACATGAAAGGGTAAGTAGAAGTTTTGCGATCTTGGTGTAAACTTATATATAAAAAAAAAACAATTTGTTGCCTATTTGTAAAATTCAGAATACGCTTATAACAATAGTTCAGACAGTTGAGAGGGAGGCAAAATATGTATGATTAACATTTACTGTGTGTATTTACTTATTTACCTTTATCCCAATTTTATGATCAACATGAAAAATATATTTACTTAAGAAGTTTAGTAATTTTAGTTAGATTAACTAATCTTGGCCAGTGTTTTTTTACAGATGGATTTACTTGTCTTGTCCAGATGGCCACCTTTAGAGGGAACCTGTCACCAGAAAAAATGCTATTAAACTGCAGATATGGGGTTAATAGCATTATTAACTTTCCCGGCTTTTGCAGTTAGCAGAAAGTTGCAGGGAGATAATTAACTTTTTTTTCCCTCGGCAGCATTCGGTTTCAGTCACAGAGGCGGCAGCGGCACTGGTTGAGTCATCACTGAGTCTAAAGAGCGGCCACTCTAACCGCGCTCCCGGCCCTGACTGACACTGGATCTGCAATGGGGTAGGTTGTCAGTCAGGGCCGGTACAGTCGCACTGTATTCTCATAGTGGTGATTGAACTGCACTGGTGCTGCTCCTGTGACTGAAACCAAATGCTGCTGGGGAGATTAAAGTTCATTTTCTACTCGCACTGGTTGGCTTGTGAATGCAGCGGGCAGGTTGGTAATGCTACGAACCTGCAGATTAACCTTATATCTGCAGGTTAAAAGCATTTTTTTCTGGTGACAGATTCTTTTTAAGAGAGACCAGAGCTGCATTCACAGTTCTACAAGTTTTAGAATTAAAGGAGTTGTAAATTACTTTTATACCTGTTTCTTAAATGCTCTATTCCCAAGCGTAAAATGTCAGCACCCTGTCTCTCGAGGTTTGCTTGACATTGTTATGCCATATAAGCTTTGCAGATACATATAGGCTGCTATACTCACACTTCGGTACAGGTGAACATCAGATGTCTGCAGGAAATGTGAGAACTGCAGCTCATTAGTGGCCTCTGATTGGCTGAAGTGATCACATGAATAATAAAGTCATGTGAGCCTTGGGAGACCCAGGGCCAACGTTGTTAGAACAGCATCAATGTGGGAGGGAAGTATCTGTTATTTTTATATTACACTGGGCAATATACAGGGTGGGCCATTTATATGGATACACATAAATAAAATAGGAATGGTTGGTGATATCAACTTCCTGTTTGTGGGACATTAGTATGGGAGGAGGGAAACTTTTCAAGATGGATGGTGACCATGGTGGCCATTTTGAAGTTGGCCATTTTGGATCCAACTTTACTTTTTCCAATGGGAAGAGGGTCATGTGACACATCAAACTTATTGAGAATTTCACAAGAAAAACAATGGTGTGCTTGGTTTTAACATAGCTTTATTCTTTCATGAGTTATTTACAAGTTTATGAACATTTTATAAAATGTGTTCAAAGTGCTGCCCATTGTTGGTGTTGGATTGTCAATGCAACCCTCTTCTCCCACTCTTGACACACTGATATGAAATGCTAGCACAGGCTTCCAGTATCCGTTGTTGCAGATGCTGCACATCTGGTATCTTCACAGCATAGACAATTGCCTTCAGATGACCCCAAAGATAAAAGTCTAAGGGGGTCAGATTGGGAAACCTTGGTGGCCATTCAACTGGCCCACAACGACCAATCCATTTTCCAGGAAACTGTTCACGTAGGAGTGCTCGGACCTGACACTCATAATTGATGGTATGGTGTGGTATATGGGGTACAAAGATAGTGGGGCCATTCTTCATCAATGGAAACCTCAATGCCACTGGATATCGGAAATTACTGCATGGTGATGGGTTGCACTCTTTATGCACTGAAGATGGCACATTCCATGAGTTTTTCCAGCAAGATGGTGCACCACGCCATTATGGGTGTCAGGTCCGAGCATTCCTACAAGAAATCTGACCCCCTTATGCTATCATTTCTTCTGCGGTGTTGCTATCAGTGTGTCAAGAGTGGGAGAAGAGGGTTGCATTGTTTTTCTTGTGAAATTTTCAATAAGTTTGATGTGTCACATGACCCTCTTCCCACTGGAAAAAATAAAGTTGGATCCAAAATGGCCTACTTCAAAATGGCTACCATGGTCACCACCCATCTTGAAAAGTTTCCCCCCTCCTATATACTAATGTGCCACAAACAGGAAGCTGATATCACCATCAACCATTCCCATTTTATTTAGGTGTATCCATATAAATGGCCCACTCTGTAGTGTTTAAGCAGGAGTTATACAAGTAGTAGACAAGTACTCAATAGCTGTACAAAACTTAGTCTTGTGATATACATTTTAAAAAAGCCTTTACACCAGGATCTGTACTCTAATCTGAAACATAAAAAAACTATCTCATCACTTTATGTGAGTTCAGATGTTAGATATTACCTGACAAAGAGCTTGTTGACTCTTTTCAGTAAAGATCAAGACCCAAAGTCTACAATATTCAACTCTAACAAATTCAGATCTATTTGAAGCAAATAGTGACAAGTAATATAACTTATTTACTTATCAGTCTGCTTCATGTCTGCTATATCATGGAGTGAACAATTAATTTTGACCATAATGAAATCCTTATGCTTTATGCAATTTTTTTATGCATTTAAAGGGATTTTCAGGTTGTTTAAAAGCTATCACGGTATAAAGAAGTATTGAATGATTTTCAGAGCACAGAAGAGCAGCCAATAACAAAGTCATCTCAGCTGCTGCACTCTGCATACCACACAAGAGGAGTAGTGGACCAAGATTACAATACATTATATGCAATGCATGTGCTTGCAGTTGAGGAGCTGTTCTGAATTTAGGTAAATGGATTAAGGGGTAAAAAATACTTGCTGGGAACCCACATTACACTTCTTGACCCTAGACAGATGTAAACATAACATTACACAGCTGTGGTGACCCAATTCCCTAGAACGACAGAATACCAATGTCACTGTAAAATATGTATTCATTAAGAGCTAACAGAACAACCTTTCCTTCTATATAGATCTTCTCTCATAATTATCAGTACAGTTACATGAGCTGATTTAATTAAGAAAGGAAAATATTTCACCATCAGATAATTGAATCAATGTTACTGCAATAGGGAGCTAATTGGATGTTCAGGAGTGAATATTAGTTAACTTTCTTGTGAATAACTGCCTACAAAGTATTAAGATTACATTTATCCACAGCTGTGTTTATGGAGGAATATTAGCCAACCCATTGTTCAGATAGGATAATAGAACCTGAGGCTGAATACTAAACTACACAAAAGAATAAACCCCCTGTAAGAGATAAACTAAAATGTAATAATCCTGATTACGAGTTCAGTAATGAGGACACAATATGTCAACTCCAAATGTTACATGCTGTGGACTATAGTTATACCACCTATTATCCAGGGGCTTTCACTGACATTGCTTCAGTATAGGTATTCCTTTAGTATGTGGTTCTTGTTATTATTTAGCACTCATGGAAAAAGAAATAAGCTAATAAATGTAGGACATCAATGAAAAAAAAGGCAAAGCAGCCATATTTGTGTCTCAGTGAAATATCAACCAAGCAACGTAATAGGATGCTTTTATGTTTGGTAAAAAAATGATAATCTGTTTCTATCTGACTTTTTGCGTAAAAAACAGTGGCTGACTGCTAGCTGACTCTCACTCCTTGGCTTGATTCCCTGCATGTTCGGTGGTATTCTATTAATGTACGTATATGTTTGGAAAATCTCCCAACATATACATTGACTGATAAAATGGAGAAAAATCCAACATCAAAACTCTTCTGCTAAAAAGCCATAATTCTATTAGTGCAAAAAGGTAGAAGTCACAACTTCAACACCTTGAAAAACTTAAAAATGTTATGCATATGTGTTTCAGATGGCTGGGTTTACTCCTTGCATGCAAGGCGTAAAGGCATTTGGATAATATTTTAAAGTTTTTACAGTATTGAAGATGTGACTTCTTCCTTTTTACACTAATAGAATTTTGGCTTTTCAACAGAAGAATTTTGATGTTGGATTTTCCTCCATTTTACAGTACATTTTCTTGCCGCACCACAAGTTTCCGTGCATTGGATCTTCATATCGGTAAGCTGACTCTTTTCCTATTTATTTACATTGACTAGTCCAAATGAATTTTAAGGAAGTTGTCCATTACTTAAAATTGATAACCTATCCTTAGGTCTGATCGGTAATCGGTGGACAACTTCTTTAAAAGAGTAGCCTTTGGAATACATTTGTTGAGATACTGGATTTTATTTAGAAGTATGTCCTATGAAGACACCACTAGATTTCCACAATACAATTAGTGGTCATACATTATAATGTATAATTGCAGTAATTTGTCTTAACACCGTGCACAGGTGAATAACTATATTGGGTGCAGAATTAACAGGAGCACTCAGGAACTGCTACATGGGTGGCCTACATAACAAAGGAACAGTATAAATGGCACATAGTAGATTAAGGGTTTTAATAATGGCTTGGGCCAAGAAGCACAATATGCGTACATATGAACCCCTGATTTATTTAAATAGTTTTAGTAAGTTAAGATAACCACCATGAGAGATTCTGCTTACACAACTCCATTACCTGCTAGAAACTACTCCTACAGAAAGATAGATCCTTTATAAAAACCATACAATGGATCCACAAATATGCTTGAAAACAATTGTTAATTATACTAAGCAACAAGCTACGTATTGGAGGAACACTATATGTATGTTTTCCATTATCAATGACAATTCATTTCCAAATAATTTACATTTGCCAAGTTCAATACTACAAAAATAGCCTTTTATGTAGTAAATGTACCTGAAAACCCAATAGTGAAGGTTGAAAACAAAGATACCCAGGAAGGAAAATATAACAGCATGTATTATTAGGCTATAAAATAAGATGAAATATTTCGTGCTCAAACCTTAGCAATAAAAATGTCCTTGACTTTTAAGCTATGTCACATTTATTTTCTTAGGTAATTTTATTCTGACTGGTTTGTGATCATGTTTTACTAAGCTAAAACGCCTTAATATTATCAGTGAAGGAATGAACACACTTATTGATGTTGAAAACATTAGTGTTCCTGCTGATCAATGACTTTGAATCTTCTCCCTTTAAATTGGTCTTATAATGCATTTTAGAATAGGTCAATAATGTCTCCTGTAAAAAGTAATATGTCTAATTTGTTTCCATTTATCATGCATTTAGTTTAGTACACTTGAAAAATTAACTTCTAAGAAATATTAATTCATGATATTGCTTAGACTAATTATCTATGTAAAAACAAAGGTAGTAAAGAATGATTCAGGAAGTGGCTCCATTCTGCCTCGGCTTTCATATTAATAATATATACAGTATGTTGTAATTCATTTTAAATGTTGCTGAAATTATGAATAGTGTGGGAGATCAAATATTTGTATGTTTGGTGTTAAGATATGATTTCAGTAACTGGTTGGAAAAATAAAACATGTCGCAGATGTAGAAAGAGTGCAGCAAATATTTATTATCTGTCTTTATGGGGTTATTGGGTCTTAGAATAAAAGTATTCAATTATTCTATATAACTGCAGACTGCTGAATCATGACAGCCTGTAATGTGCACAATGTCATGATTCCCCTTTATTCCAGTGTGTGTGGGAGGTTACGTGACCACATGTCATGTATGATTTACATACTTGCGGTAACGTGCCTACAAAACTACTGTGCTTCACTCAATTCTCATCAATTGAGAGAGGTCAGGTGAGACTAGTTAGCAAATTGCATACAATACCAGTCAAAAGTTTGGACACACCTGATCATGCAATGGTTTTCATTGTTCTTATTGGAATGTGTAGCATTATTGCCAGAGCCCCTGCATGGTGTCCCCATCTCCCTCCATGCTGGGATGCCGGCTTACTCACCGCCCCGACCCCCTACGAGCTTCCTGCTTCCTGTTCTGTGTACACACTGCAGTTCCTGGCAGCGCGCCTAGTGCACTCGGCACATGCTTCCCTGCTCTTAAAGGAGCAGCGCGCATATACAGTAGTAAATTCCCTCAGCTTGTAACTGTGAGGCACTTAGTATAAATGTGAGCACCTGCAAGATGGCTCCCAGTCAATTGCTGGAATTCATCCTGTATAAAACACTTCCTGTCCCTTAAGGATTCACCAAGTAACAAGTTTCGTCATTAGGTAGGTGTTCTGCCAGTGTGGTTGTGAGGTCATCTGGTACCTAGGTGGCCAGTGTCCTGATCCTAAATCCCTGATCCCAGTGCGGCCAGCGTACTGAACTGGTCCTGGTGCGGCCTGGGTCCTGAACCCAAATTCCTGGTCCTGGTGCGGCCAGTTCCTGAACAGTTTTCCTTGGTCCCAGTGCAGCAAGTCCTGTTCCCGAAGTCCCCTGGTCCATTTTGGCCAATGACTGAAGATTGTCCCCTGGTCATGAAGTGGCCCATCCTTAATCCAAAGTCCCGTGGTCCCAGTGCTGCCAATGCCTGAACATTGTTCCCTGGTCCATGTGTAGCAATTCCCTGATCCAAGATCTGAACATAGCCCTAATTAGTGTCAGCGAACCTGACCCCTGGGTGCAACAAGCTGCAGTATCGGGTTCTGCCTAGAAATGGTACCTGGCGGCTACCTGCGGCCCAGTTTGACTCCATCATCAAGAGCTCCAGTGAACGCTGTGTAGCCGCTTAGCCTCATCCCCTTCCTAGGCAGGCCCGACTCTGTTGCACAGTGGTTTCACAATCCACATGCACCACTGTTGAGCGTAACAGATTGTACACACTGTAGATTCAAAAACTTAAACAAATGAACTGGAATATAAGTTGGTAATATAAGTTGGTATGCATGCAACATGTAGGTGCATGTTCACAATGGCCACTAAAAAGAGAAAACCTAAGATAGAAACAGAATGAGAAAATACCCTGCAGTAAATAAAAAAAACAGCAAAGTGAATGAAAATAATATAGCGTACTTACTTAGTTAACATAATTTTGATTTAAAAAAATGTAGAAGCCATCAATTGATAGAGGCCAGACAAGACTAGTTAGCAAATTGCATAGGAATCATCTTACATAGGAGGAACAGCAGCCACTGAGAGTTTACATTTCACTGACTTGATTTATGATGAGCTTACAGATGAGGCAGCAGAAACACTCCTGTGATAAAACAGACAGTGAAATGTATTACCCCAGAAAGTAGCAGCTTTGAGCCCCTGCTGTTTCATCCATATACTCATAGGTGACTTATGCTTTCCCGCCCCATCAGCCAATGGGTGGAGCTGTGGCATGTGCATACATAGCATGTACATACATAGCAGGGGCATATTTATAAGAATATCTCATCACAGGAAAAAAATACATCAAATTTTGGAAGTTAAACTTATTATTCCAAGAGCTATTACCGTATATACTCGAGTATAAGCTGAGATTTTCAGCCCATTTTTTTAGGCTGAAAGTACACCTCTTGACTTATACTCGAGTCATGGTCGAGGGGGTCAGCAGGGAGGGGGAGCAGTGGATGTCACATACTCACCTGCTCTTGGCGCGTCCCTGCATCACCTATAGTCTTAGGCTGACAGCTTCTTCCTGCATTGAGCGGTCACATGGTAACACTCATTAGAGCAATGAATATGGACCTGACTCCATAGCAATATCAAATATTTGTATGTTTGGTGGAGCAGCATATTCATTACTGTAATGAGCAGTACCATGTGACTGCTCAATACAGGAAGAAGCTGTCAGTGCCCGGAGAACCAGGGACTGCGCCAGGAGTAGGTGAGTATAATGGGGAGGGGGAGCATTGCGCGATAGTCACCTGTCCCACGTTTGGCGCCACTCCATCTTCTGCATCCTCTGCAGCGTCTTCTGCAGTGATGCTCAGGTAAGAGGGCGCGATGACGGGGTTATTGCGCGCCCTCTGCCTGAATGTTGGTGCAGAGCAGAGGACACTGAAGATGGATAGGCACCGAAACATGGGACAGGTGAATATTGCAAGTGCCAGGGGCCTGAGCGATGAGAGCTGAGTATGTCATTTTTTTTTAATCACAGCAACAGCAGATGGGGCAAATATCTCTATGGAGCATGTTATGGGGCCATAATCAACGTTTGTGCAGCACAATATGGGGCAAATATCTTTATGGAGCATCTTATGGGGCCATAATCAACGTTTGTGCAGCTCTGTATTGGGCACATATCTTTATTTAGCATCTTATGGGGCCATGTGCAGCATTATATGGGGCAAATATCTTTATGGAGCATCTTATGGGGCCATAATCAATGTTTGTGCAGCACTATATGGGGCAAATATATATATGGAGCATCTTATGGGGCCATAATCACCATTTGTGCAGCATTATATGGGGAAAATATCTTTATGGAGCATCTTATGGGGCCATAATCAACGTTTGTGCAGCACTATATGGAGCAAATATCTTTATGGAGCATCTTATGGGGCCATAATCAACGTTTGTGCAGCATTATATGGGGCAAATGTCTCTATGGAGCATCTTATGGGGCCCTTAGTAACCTTTATGTGGTACTGTATGCGGCAAATGTGTCTTTGGAGCATCTTATGAGGCCATTATTAACCTTCTTGCAGCATTATATAGGGCATATTTTAACATGGAGCATCTTATGGGGCCCATCATGAACTGTATGGAGCATCTTATGGGGCCCATCATGAACTGTATGGAGCATTATAAGGGGCTCCTGATTCAATATGGATATTCAAAAACACTTAACCTACTGATGTCTCAGTTAATTTTACTTTTATTGGTATCTATTTTTATTTTTGAAATTTACCGTTAGCTGCTGCATTTTCCACCCTAGGCTTATACTCGAGTCATTAAGTTTTCCCAGTTTTTTGTGGCAAAATTAGGGGTCTTGACTTATACTTGAGTATATACGGCAATTATAATGTACTTTGGTAGCGGGACGATCCTTTTAATTGACCGGAAGGGATTTGGTCCCAAGAAAAGATGCTGGGTTCCCAAAAAGGACATTAATGCTCAAATCTTGCTTTAAAGATTTCATGCTAAGCATTCGCTTTCTCATCCTGGCAGGGCCCTAAAAGGGGTTGTTCTGTCTCAACCTCTATACCATGCTCACTTTCACTATGGCCACATATGATTATGGAGTATGGTATAGAGGAACAACCCCTTTTAGGGCCCTGCCAGGATGAGAAAGGATTATTTTTAACATTTATTGAGAGCTTTTTTAGTAGGGTTCCATGAAGAATCCTGAAAAAGACACCTTGTGCACATACCCTAAGAAAATGACAATTTAGGTCCAATGACTTCACAGTTGTACAGTGGGTTTGGAAAATATTGAGACCCCCTTAAATTTTTCACTCTTTGATTCATTGCAGCCATTTGGTAATTCAAAAAAGTCATTTTTTTCTCATTAATGTACACTCTGCACCCCATCTGGACTGCACAAAAAAGAAATGTTGAAATTTTTGCAAGTGTATTGAAAAAGAAAAACTGAAATATCACATGATTATAAATATTCAGACTCTTTGCTCAGTATTGAGTAGATGCACCCTTTTGAGCTAGTACGGTGTTGTGAATTCTGTGGCAGAGTTCACTCCTGTGGTCACAAGTGGTATTTCGGCTGATTCTCTCTGGGATCTTCCGTTTGTGGAGGAAAGTGGTACTGCAGCTTCTGAGTTTTCTCCCTCAGGTGATCTGGTGAGCTCGTTAGCTTCTTCTCTACTTAACTCCACCTGATGCCTTGATCCATGCTTCCTGTCAATGTTCCAGTGTTGGACTGGTTTTTTTTCCTGGATCATTCCTGTGGCCTGCTGCTCTGCAAAGCTAAGTTTTGCTTTTGTTATTTTGTTGCTATTTTTCAGTCCAGCTTGCTTTATTGGTTTTTTCTCGCCTGCTGGAAGCTCTGAGACGCAGAGGGACGACCTCCGTACTGTTAGTCGGTGCGGAGGGTCTTTTTGTCCCCTCTGCGTGGTTATTTATAGGTTTTTGTGCTGACCGCAAAGTTATCTTCCCTATCCTCGTTCTATTCAGCTAGTCGGGCCTCACTTTGCTAAATCTGTTTCATCTCTATGTTTGTGTTTTCATCTTACTCACAGTCATTATATGTGGGGGGCTGCCTTTTCCTTTGGGGAATTTCTCTGAGGCAAGGTAGGCTTGTTTTTCTATCTTCAGGAATAGCTAGTTTCTCAGGCTGTGACGAGGCGCCTAGGTTCTGGTCAGGAGCGCTCCATGGCTACCTTTAGTGTGGTTTGATAGGATCAGGGATTGCGGTCTGCAGAGTTCCCACGTCTCAGAGCTCGTTCTTTAAAGGGAACCTGTCACCCCGTTTTTTGAGATTGAGCTATAAATACTGTTAAATAGGGCCTGCGCTGTGCGTTACTATAGTGTATGTAGTGTACCCTGATTCCCCATGTATGCTGAGAAATACATTACCAAAGTCGCCGTTTTCGCCTGTCAATCAGGCTGGTCTGGTCAGGTGGGCATGTTCACAGCGCTCTTTTCTTCCCCAGCTTTCCGTTGGTGGCGTAGTGGTGTGCGCATGTCCAGAGTTCCGACTTCCCTGCGCCCACGTGAAGACACAGCGCGCGATCTGCGCTGTAATCCCTTGCATCGGTGGGGGCGGCCATCTTCCTGGGGCCGCGCGTGCGCAGATGGAGTGCTCTGCTGCACGGGGCTTCAGGAAAATGGCCGCGGGATGCCGCGCGTGCGCATTAGAGATCGCGGCGGCCATTTTCCCAAAGCCGAGTTTGCATCTCGGCTTTGGGAAAATGGCCGCCGCGATCTCTAATGCGCACGCGCGGCATCCCGCGGCCATTTTCCTGAAGCCCCGTGCAGCAGAGCACTCCATCTGCGCACGCGCGGCCCCAGGAAGATGGCCGCCCCCACCGATGCAAGGGATTACAGCGCAGATCGCGCGCTGTGTCTTCACGTGGGCGCAGGGAAGTCGGAACTCTGGACATGCGCACACCACTACGCCACCAACGGAAAGCTGGGGAAGAAAAGAGCGCTGTGAACACGCCCACCTGACCAGACCAGCCTGATTGACAGGCGAAAACGGCGACTTTGGTAATGTATTTCTCAGCATACATGGGGAATCAGGGTACACTACATACACTATAGTAACGCACAGCGCAGGCCCTATTTAACAGTATTTATAGCTCAATCTCAAAAAACGGGGTGACAGGTTCCCTTTAATTTTGGGTGTTTGTCAGATCACTGTATGTGTTCTGACCGCTATGTCCATTGTGTTACTGAAATGGTTAACATAACAGTACGGCCATGAGTCTTCTTGGGAATGATGCAACAAGTTTTCCACACCTGGATTTAGGGATCCTCTGCCATTCTTCCTTGAAGATCCTCTCCAGTTCCGTGATGTTGGATGGTGAACATTAATGGACAGCTATTTTCTGGTCTCTCCAGAAATGCTTGGTTGGGTTTAGGTCAGGGCTCTGGCTGGGCCAGTCAAGAATGGTCCCAGAGTTGTTCTGAAACCACTCCTTCATTATTTTATCTGTGTGCTTAGGGTCATTGTCTTGTTGGAAGGTGAACCTTTGGCCATGTCTGAGGTCTAGAGCACTCTGGAAGAGGTTTTCATTCAGGAAATGTACTTGGCCGCATTCATGTTTCCTTCAATGACAACCCATCATCCTGTCCTGCAGCTGAAAAACACCCCCATAGCATGATGCTGCCACCACCATGTTTCGCTGTTGGGATTGTATTGGGCAGGTGATGAGCAGTGCCTGGTTTTCTACACACATACCACTTAGAATTGTCACCAAAAAGGTCTATCTTTGTCTCATCAGACCAGAGAATCTTATTTCTCATAGTCTGGGAGTCGTTCATGTGTTTTTTTAGCAATGTCTATGCGGGCTTTCATATGTCTTGCATTGAGGAGAGGCTTCCATCGGGCCCCTTTGCCCTAAAGCCTGACTGGTGGAGGGCTGCAATAATAGTCGACTTTGTTGGACTTTCTCCCCTCTCCCTACTCCATCTTTGGAGCTCTGCCACAGTGATCTTGAGGTTCTTTTTTACCTCTCTCACCAAGGCTCTTCCCCCATGATTGCTAAGTTTGGCTGGACAGCCAGGTCTAGGAAGACTTCTGTGGTCCCAAACTTGCTCTTAGGATCCTTGAGTATTGCAGAAATTCTGTTGTAATCTTGGTCAGATCTGTGCCTTGTCACAATTCTGTACCTGAGCTGCTTGGCCAGTTACTTTGACCTCATGATTCTCATTTGGTCTGACATGCACTGTGAGCTGTGAGGTTATAGACAGGTGTGTGCCTTTCCAAATCAAGTCCTATCAGTTTAATTAAACACAGCTGGACTCGAATGAAGGAGTAGAACCATCTCAAGGAGTATCACAAGGAAATGGACAGCATATGACTTAAATATGAGTGTCTGAGCAAAGGGTCTGAATACGTATAACCATGTGATATTTCAGTTTTTCTTTTTTATTAAGTTTGCAAAAATGTCTACATTTCAGTTAAGATGGGGTGCAGAGTGTACATTAATGTGAAAGAATGAACTTTTTTGAATTTACAAAATGGCTGCAATGAAACAAAGAGTGAAAATGTAAAAGGGTCTGAATACTTACGTACCCACTGTATCTACTTTATTATCGTGTTTTTATTGTGATAGCAGAAATACATTTTCCTATACTGGAAGGCCGGATGCATCTAACTGATTTTTTTTTGCTAATTGTAGAGGCCTGATAATCTTCCATTGTGTGATGTGATCCAGGAGTATATGACATATAATGTGATCACTGCATTTATGAAGTCATTATAGAAGAACATAAAGAACAGCTTTTGTTAATAAGCAGTTACATCTGGTTCCAAGCAGGTAATGCAGTTTCCATTTATAAAAAATTGGTGCATGGCATAGCATTGTAAAATTGTGAATAGGTGAAGATTTACTGTTTAATTTGGAAACATAATATTTATGTTACCTCATTATTATATACTGTATACTCACTAAGTTATGATGTATTTTTCAAATGCTAGAGATGAATGTAGGAACTACAATTTCTTTTGAATCAGACACCTCTGGTCTCTCCTGAAGAAGTTAATAAAAAAGATTACAGCACTTTTTTATATTATTATTGTCTATTATGGCAAACATATTAATGCCCCAGGCATTTTATACATGTATTAGGTCATAAACAAGTGTTTCTCACTAAATTAGAATATCAAAAAGTTAATTTATTTTAGTTCTTCAATACAAAAAGTGAAACTCATATTATATAGAGTCATTGCAAACAGAGTGATCTATTTCAAGTGCTTATTTCTGCTAATGTTGACGATTATGGCTTACAGCCCATGAAAGCCCAAAAGTAAATTAGAATACTTTATAACACCAGTTTTAAAAATTATTTAAAAATCAGAAATGTTGGCCTATTGAACTATATGTTTAGTAAATTAACTCAAAGCTTGGTCTGGGCTAATATTGCATCAAGTACTGCATTACTGTGGAGTGGCATGGAGGCGATCAGCATGTGGCATTGCTGAGGTGTTATGGAAGCTCAGGTTGGTTTGATAGCAGCCTTCAGCTCGTCTGCATTGTTGGGTCTGGTGTCTCTCATCTTCCTCTTGGCAATACCCCATAGATCCTGTATAGAGTTAAGGTCAGACAAGTTTTCTGGCCAATCAAGCATAGTGATACTGTGGCTTTTAAACCAGGTATTGGTACTTTTGGCAGTGTGGACAGGTGCAAAGTCCTGCTGGTGAATGAAATTTCCATCTCCAAAAAGCTTGTCAGCAGAGGGAAGCATGAAGTGCTCTAAAATTTCCTGGTAGATGGCTGCGCTGACTTTGGCCTTTATAAAACACAGTGGACCTACACCAGCAGATGGCATGGCTCCCCAAACCATCACTGATTGTGGAAACTTCAGACTAGACCTCAAGCAGCTTGGATTGTTTGCCTCTCCACTCTTCCTCCAGACTCTGGGACCTTGATTTCCAAATGAAATGCAAAATTTACTTTCATCTGAAAAACAACTCCTTGGACCACTGAGCAACAGTCCATGTCTTTTTCTTCTTGGCCCAGGTAAGACGATTTTGGTGTTGCCTATTGGTCATAAGTTGTTTGACAGAAGGAATGTGACACTTGTAGCCCATGTCTTGGATATGTCTGTGTGTGGTGGCTCCTGAAGCAATGACTTCAGCAGCAATCTGCTCCTTGTGAATCTCCCCCAAATTTTTGAATGGCCTTTTCTTGACAATCCTTTCAAGGCTGCGGTTATCCCGTTTGCCTGTGCACTTTTTTCTACCACACTTTTTTCTTCCACTGAACTTTCCATTAATTTTCTTGGATACAGCAGTCTGTGAACAGCCAGCTTCTTTAGCAATAACCTTTTGTGGCTTACACTCCTTGTGGAGTGTGTCAATGACTGACTTCTGAGCATGTGTCAAGTCAGCAGTCTTCCCCATGATTGTGGAGCCTACTGAAACAGACTAAGGGACTTTTTTAAACTCTTAGGAATCCTTTGCAGGTGTTTTATGCTAAATATTATAATTTACTGAGATAATGACTATTCGGTTTTCATTTGCTGTAAGTCATAATCATCCACATTAACAAAAATACACAACTGAAATAGATCACTAAGATTGTAATGACTGTATATAATATATGAGTTTCACTTTTTGTATAGAAGAACTGAAATAAATTCACTTTTTGATGATATTCTACTTTAGTGAGAAGCACTTGAAGATCCATGCTTTGTTGTCAATAGTTTATTGGCTACTTTGCTCCTGAATTAACCCCTTCAAGACTTAGCCTGTTTTCACCTTTCTGACCTGGCCAATTTTTACAATTCTGACCACTGTCCATTTATGAGGTAATAACTCTGTAACGCTTCAATGGAACCCTAATGATTCTTAGACTGTTTTCTCGTGACATATTGTACTTTATGATAGCAGTAAAATTTCCTCAATATGACCTGCGCTTTTTTGTGAAAAAAAACGGAAATTTGGCGAACATTTTGAAAATTTCACAATTTTTCAACTTTTAATTTTTATGCCCTTAAATCAGAGTTATATCGCACAAAATAGTTAATAAAAAACATTTCCCACATGTCTACTTTACATCAGCACAATTTTGGAACCAAATTTTTTTTTTGTTAGGAAGTTATAAGGGTTAAGTTTAAACAGCGATTTCTCTTTTTTTTTAGGGACCACATCACATTTGAAGTCACTTTGAGGGGTCTATATGATAGAAAATACCCAAAAGTTACACCATTCTAAAAACTTCACCCCTCAAGGTGCACAAAACCACATTCAAGAAGTTTAATAACCCTTCAAGTGCTTCACAGGAATTTTTGGAATGTTTTTAAAAAAATGAACATTTAACTTTTTTTCACAAAAAATTTACTTCAGATCCAATTTGTTTTATTTTACCAAGGGTAACAGGAGAAATTGGACGCCAAATGTTGTTGTACAATTTGTCCTGAGTATGCTGATGCCCCATATGTGGGGGTAAACCACTGTTTGGGCGCATGGCAGAGCTCGGAAGGGAAGGAACGCCGTTTGACTTTTTCAATGCAAAATTGACTGGAATTGAGATCGGACGCCATGTCACGTTTGGAGAGGCCCTGATGTGCCTAAACAGTGGAAACCCCCCACAAGTGACACCATTTTGGAAAGTAGACCCCCTAAGGAACTTATCTAGATGTGTGGTGAGCACCTTGAACCCCCAAGTGCTTCACAGAAGTTTATAATGTAGAGCCGTAAAAGTAAAAAATCAAATCTTTTTCACAAAAATGATTTTTATGCCCCTAATTTTTTATTTTCCCAAGGGTAACAGGAGAAATTGGACCACAAAAGTTGTTGTGCAATTTGTCCTGAGTAAACTAATACCCTATATGTGGGGGTAAACCACTGTTTCGGCGCATGGCAGAGCTCAGAAGGGAAGGAACACCGTTTGACTTTTTCAACGCAGAATTGGCTAGAATTGAGACCAGATGCCATGTCGCGTTTGGAGACCCCCTGATGTGCCTAAACAGTAGAACCCCCCAATTCTAACTCTAACCCTATCCCCAACACACCCCTAACCCTAGTCCCAACCCTAACCATAGCCCTAACAACACCCCTAACCCGAACACTCCCGTATCCCTAATCCCAACCTTAACCACAACCCTAAGCCCAACATACACCTAACCCTAACACTCCCCTAACCCTAATCCCAACCCTTACCATAACCCTAACCACATCCCTAGCCCTTACACACCCATAACCTAATCCCAACCCTAACCCTAATCACAATCCTAACCCTAATCCCAACCGTAAATGTAATCCAAACCCTAACCCCAACTCTAGCACCAACCCTAACCCTAACTTTAGCCTCAACCCTATCCCTAACTTTAGCCCCAATCCTAACAGTAATTTTAGCCCTAATCCTAACAGTAATTTTAGCCCCAACCCTAACCCTAAATTTAGCCCTTACCCTAACACTAGCCCTAACCCTAACCCTAATGGGAAAATTGAAATAAATACATTTTTTGTATTTTATTATTTTTCCCTAAGTAAGGGGTGATAAAGGGGGGTTTGATTTACTATTTATAGCGGGTTTTTATGGTGGGATTTTATGTTTGGCAGCTGTCACTCACTAAAAGACTTTTTATTTCAAAAAAATAGTTTTTGCATCACCACATTTGGAGAGCTATAATTTTTCCATATTTTGGTCCACAGAGTCATGTGATGTCTTGTTTTTTGCGAATTGACGTTTTTATTGGAACCATCTTCGGGCACGTGACATTTTTTGATCACTTTTTATTCTAATTTTTGGGAGGTAAAATGATCAAAAACCAGCAATTTATGAATTTATTTTGGGGTAGGGGCCTTTATACTGTTCCGCCTGTGGTAAAATTGATAAAGCAGTTTTATTCTTCGGGTTAGAACGATTACGGCGATACCTCATTTATCTTTTTTTATGTTTTGGTGCTTTTATACACTAAAAGCTGTTTTATAGAAAAAATAATTATTTTTGTATCGCTTTATTGTGAGAGCTATAACTTTTTTACTTTTTTGCTGATTAAGCTGTGTGATTTGCGGGACAAGATGACGTTTTCAGCGGTGCCATGTTTATTTACATGTCTATTTTTGATCGCGTGTTATTCCACTTTTTTTTTCAGCGGTATGATGATAAAGCATTGTTTTTTGCCTTGTTTTTTTTTTAATGGTGTTAGGGGTTAACTAGTGGGACAGTTTTATAGGTCGGGTAGTTACGGACGCGGCGATACCAAATATGTGTACTTTTATAGTTTAGGTTTTTTATTATTATTTACATAAATAAATGGATTTATTGATAAAATATTCATTTATTTATTTATTTTATTTATTTATTTGGGGATTTTTGAAAATATTTTTACACATCATATTTTTTTTTACTTTATTACTCTGTCCCAGGTTGGGACATCTATATATATATAATTGTCTAAGGGTTTTTCCGTCTGTCTGTCTTTCTGTCTGTCTGTCTGTCTTTCTGTCTGTCTGTTTGTCTGTCCTGGAAATCCCTGGCGGCCTCGACCAATCAGAGACGGGCACAGGATCGACGTAGAAATCCCGCGCCTCTGATTGGTCGAGGCCGCCAGGCCTCGACCAATCAGCAACGGGCACAGCAACGATGATGTCATAAAGGACGTAGAAATCCCACGCCTCTGATTGGTCGAGGCCGCCAGGCCTCGAGCAATCAGCAACGGGCACAGCGACGATGATGTCATAAAGGATGTAGAAATCCCACGTTTCTGATTCAGCGACGGGCACAGTATCGACGTAGATGTCATAATGGTTGCCATGGCGACGATGATGTCATAATGGTTGTCTTGACCAATCAGCCACGGGCACAGTCTGCCGCGAATTCTGGAATCATCATTGTCCATATACTACGGGGACATGCATATTCTAGAATACCCTATGCGTTAGAATCGGGCCACAGTCTAGTCACTATTTAAGGTCAGATCGCTGATCTGACACTTTGCATGGCACTGTGTCAGATCAGCGATCTGACATGCAGTGTAGGAGGCTTGCTGACTTGCAAGCGACCTCACTCCAGGGTTGGAAGGAACCCCGTGGCCATCTTGGAGCCGGGGGGTCTCCATGGAGACCACAGGAACAACGCGATGATTGCGTGAAAGCAGACACCCTGCAGCAACGCCCACGATTGGTGCTAGCACCAATCACAGGCATTTAACCCCTGTGATGCCACTGTCAATAGTGATAGCAACATCGCAGTACATAGCAGAAGGCGGGAGCTCCTTCTGTGCTTCCATCAGCACAATGATCAAATAAATACTTTTATTTATGTTAAAATAAAATAAAAATTCATATATTTGGTGTCGCCAAAACAAGAGCAACCCAACCTATAAAACTGTCCCACTAGTTAACCCTTCAATGAACATCATTCAAAAAAATAAATAAAAACCAGGCAAAAGCAATGTTTTAACATCATACCGCTGAACAAAAAGTGGAACAAAACACGATCAAAAAGACCAATCTAAATAAAAATTGTATCTCTGAAAATGTCATCTTGTCCTGCAAAAAACAAGTCCCCATGCAGCTCAGTCTGCAGAAAAATAAATAGTTATAGCTCTCAGAATAAAGCTATTCAAAAAAGTAATTATTTTTTATAAAATAGTTTTTATTGTGTAAAAGCGCCAAAACAAAAAAAAACACATAAATGTGGCATCTCTGTAATTGTACTGACCCAAAGAATAAAGCTAGCAACAATCAGACCAAGAAACAAAAGCGGCAGCACTCACCAATCTTCAGTGCAGGTATTTCTTTATTACATAAATCTTCACGGCACGGCACGGCACTGAAGATTGGTGAGTGCTGCCGCTTTTCTTTCTTGGTCTGATTGTTGCTAGCATTTTTTCACTGGTTCAAGCACCCGAGATCAGCGGACTAGCTGGAGCCGATTAGCTGGAGTGTTCACAGCGTGCAATTTTGGTGGTGCGGTCAGCTTTTTTCTACATTTTGTTTACAAAGAATAAAGCTGCCTTTGTCAATTTTACCACAAGCGGAACGGCATAAAAAAAAAAAAAATTATTCCTTAATTACTGTGGGGTTTTTTTCATTTTGCCTGCCAAAAATAAGAATAGAAAACAATGTCATGTGCCTAAAAATGTTACCAATAAAAACATCAACTCATCCTTCGAAAAACAAGCACTCACACGACTCTGTAGGCAGAAATATGGAAAAATTATAGCTATCAAAAGATGCTGTTGCAAATCTAGCAATAAAAAGCGTTCTTAGTGTGTGACAGCAGCCAAACAAGAAACAAAGATATAAATCTGGTATTGCTGTAATCGTATCAACACAAAGAATAAAGTCATCTAATCACTTATACTGCACGAAGAATGACATAAAAAAATTAAAAAAAAACAATTCTTCACTTGTTGATTTTTTCATTCTGCCTCCCGAAGGTCGCAGTAAGGATCCGATCACATTTATCACGCGCGCTACGCTGAGCGCTTAGGGTGGTTTAACACTTGCGTTTTTGTCTGCAGTGTTTTTTTTTTCAAAAAAAGCATGCTTTTTTTTCCCTATATTTAACATTTTTTGTTTGTACGCGTTTGGTCGCGTTTTGAAACGCATGCGTTTTTTTACTGCATGCGTTCATTTTCAGAAATGCAACTTGTAGAATTTTTGAGAGACGTTTTTTGGACCAAAAAAAACGCATGCGTTTTCATGCGTTTTTTTGGGTCAAAAAATACATTGGAGTCAATGGGGACGCATGCGTTTTTTTTGTGCATGCGTTTTTTTGCAATAAAAACGCATGCGTTTTTCTATTAAAAAACCAGAAAACACACTGATATGCCACCCCCCAACATAAAGGTGATAAAGGGATCCTAACCCTAACCCTACCCCTAACCCTAACCCTACCCCTAACCCTAACCTTACCCCTAACCCTAAACCCTAAGGGATCCTAACCCTAACCCTACCCCTAACCCTACCCCTAACCCTAACCCTAAGGGATCCTAACCATAACCCTACCCCTAACCCTAACCCTAACCCTACCCATAACCCTAACCTTACCCCTAACCCTAACCCTAAGGGATCCTAACCCTAACCCTACCCCTAACCCTAACCCTAATCCCTTTAGGGTTAGGGGTAGGGGTAGGGGTAGGGTTAGGGTTAGGATCCCTTAGGGTTAGAGGTAGGGTTAGGGTTAGGGGTAGGGTTAGGGTTAGGATCCCTTAGGGTTAGGGTTAGCGGTAGGGTTAGGGTTAGGATCCCTTTAGGGTTAGGGTAAGGGTTATGATCTCTACCCCTAACCCTACCCCTAACCCTAACCCTAACTATTTCTGTTTATAGTGGGTTTTTTACTTTATTTTGATGATTGGCAGCTGTCACACATTTCTCAGCATGCGTTTAAAAAACGCAAATGCATGAAAAAACGCATGTAAACGCGTCAAAACGCCGCGTTTTTTTCACCACATGCAAAAACGCATGCGTCAAAAAAACGCAGCGTTTGCACGCGTTTACATGCGTTTTTTCACCATGCGTTTTTTACCGCAAAAACGCTCCCAAAAAAACGCAAATGTGAAACCAGCCTTACACCTTGTAAGTCTCCAAAATATATGATTCAGACGGAATCTCAGGTGAAAGATTCATTATAATGAGGTGGATGGAGGCACTGTGGATGCCGTGTGGATGCCTGTGATCCAGCGGTGTCCATCTTTTTAGGCGTGCATAAAAACGCGGTCAACCACAGTTTTGTGCACTTATGAAAAGAAAGACATCTCTGAACATAGGCCAGACAGAGTCCAGAGTAACTCTGCTGCCGTATTATGGTAAATAGATCCCTTGGGGGTTTCATTTGAATCACGTCACTCTGAGATTTAGAGGTAAACCCCAATGTAAATGCTCAGCGAAGAGTGCCGGAAAAATGTGATTCCAAATGTTATGTAAAATGTTCCCTATAAGAGCTTCGAATCAATCCACAAAAAAAGCAAGTCCCTGCTCAGCTACATCATCTGTTAATGGAAATATAGGGGGCTTCGACATTACTGGTAGTACAAAGGCTCTGGAAAAGTGCCATAGCTCCTCATGCCCCCCTCAAAATTCAGCAAATTCTGCACTCCCAAATCCAAATGTCAATTCCCTTCAGAGCACCACAGTGGGCTTAAACCACATTTAGTGTCCACATGTTTGGCATTTCTGTAGCAATGATAGCTGGCCTAATTTACAGCTGCTTGTCTCCAGAAGCATCAGCTTCTGGTGAGTACAACGTATTGGTGACTACAACATACGGGCACTTCAATGGCAGTTTGCAATTTTCACTCAGCAGCATCCACTGCTTCTTCTTTCTGGAAATAACCCAAAGTGTCAAAATCATAACTAAACCTGTAGATAAATTTCCATAGGGGTATAATTTCCAAAGTGGGGTTACTTGAGGGGGAATTCTGCTTTTTCCAGCACTCTGTATATGGAGTCCACAAACTATTCTAGGAAAATCTGCGCTCCGGAAGGCAAACAGTTCATCATCCTTCCTGAGTCTCGCTGTATGGCCAAGCAGTACTGTACAGCCACGTATAGGGCATGTCTAGATTCCGCAGAAATTGTGGGACAAATTTTGGTGCCCATTATCCTTTGTCAAAATGTAAAATTTGGGGCTGAAACTAAATTTTGGTGGTAAAAATTTAATTATTTTTTTCCCTGCCCAATGATATAAAATTCTGTGACACACCTGTGGTGTCAAAATGATCACTGCACTCATAGATTAATTCATTAAGAGATGTAGTTTGTAAAATTGAGTCACCTATGGGAGGTTCTGCTATTCTATCACCTCTACCTATATGACAGGGCGCCCTCAAACCAGTCCAGCAAAATATAGACTCTATACCTGCCTGTTAGTGCTTGGACACATTTTTTTTTTTAAAAGTCCCAGATAACTACTTTAAGGTCTGCTGACACATAGAGAGGAAAACTACAAGTTAGGAACCATCATGATTTGGTACTCCTTGTCGCTGTAGGATGTCTTTTACACTTTTTTGATCAAAACAATGCCAACTAATTACCCTATGTTATATATATGTATTATTTATTTACTTACTTTGGGTCATTTGGTTATTTTGGTGGTGTCTTAAGTTATAATAATACAGAGCTGCCTGAACAAATGACCTGTATGGTCCTGAGAGCAATCATAAAGACCATAAAAACTAGCAGTAAATAAAAGGCTGGATGTGATTGCTGCCTTCTATGTGAGAGTTTCATTTAGGCATGTTCTATAATTTGTGCAGAGGTCACGGTGCAGGGAGGAGGGGAGGCGTGCTGTAACCATCATCTATTGTGAATGCTGGATTCTGTGTTATCTATATCTAGGTTTTCACCTTTACTGTAATTCTGCCTGTGAATATAATGAAATGTGAATTGAGAAGCGATCTCTGCAGAATGTTTGTAAATGAAAATGTGTAAGGACTTGTGCACATGTTGAGTAGGGATAAGTAAATGTGCTCGGTGATACTCAGTTATCACTTGAGTATCATGGTGCTCGGCTGTACTTTTTACTCGGTGAGTAATGGGTGTGCTCAAAAATACTTGTAAAATTCTAATCCCCGCCCTGCACTTCTGGCACCTGCTTTGCAACCAATAATCATGTGGGGATTGCTTTGTGAGTCACTGTAATGCCGTAACTATCTTGTTTGTAGCCTTGCTATGATTGGCTGGCCATGAGAAATCACAAGAGATTCAAAAAGGACAGGTGTCACCTAGCTCGGGACACTGATGCCATTTCACAGATCCATGACTAGAGATGAGCGATGTTCGAGTTGGACTGTTTGCCAATTTCAAATTCGAGCTGTTTTGGGCGTTGTTCGAGTCGTTCGACAAATTCGAACAATTTGCTTAACATTTGGCTGTTCGAGTTTCTGCTTGGTAACTGTTCATTCACCAAAAACCTAACTTGATTTGCACATTAAAACTGTTTATCATTGTTAATAGACTGTTTCAGTGTATAGTGGACGGGGGGGCGGGGGATAGATCTGTGCTGAAATAATGCCGATCTCCATTTTTTTTTTTCCCCGCATTTACAGTGGGGTGGTGCAGTCTCTCAGCCTATCAGCAGTGCACACACACACAGCAATGTGCATGTGATGCACACAAGCAACGGCATGTGTCATTGGCTGTGTATGTCACATGTCCTTGCCCTATAAGAACCAGCCATTTGCCCCGTCGCCACCATTTCCTCACTGCTGCAGCTTGGTGTTAGATGGCACTGCTGCTGCTGTGGGCGCTATACAGTCTAAGAGTGTTTTTTTTTAGCGAATTTTCAGAGAGGTTTAGGGAGTCGGGAGGAGTCGGGACTAGTTGTAATATCAGCCCTTTTCAGGGTAGGTTACAGCAGTTCATAGCACTGTTTGCAAGGAAGGTCTGTGCCAGTGCTGTGCAAGTGTTTGTCACAGCATTTGGTTTAATCTAGCTCAGCCTATCCTTTTGGGCTAGTAGCATTGTCTGATAGTTATCTGAGTAGCCCGCCTGTGAAGCTAGCAACACCTCCTGTGTATCTCAATTTTTACTGCATCTAACCCATTTAATAGTTTAGGGCCTAAGAGTAGTGTCTGCACGTCAGCAGAGTATCCCGCCTGTGAAACTAACTATACCGCCTGTGTATCTCAATTTTTACTGCATCTAATCAAGTTAATAGTTTAGGGCCTAGGAGCAGTGTCTGCACGTCAGCAGATTAGCCCGCCTGTGAAACTAACTACACCGCCTGTGTATCTCAATTTTTACTGCATCTAATCCAGTTAATAGTTTAGGGCCTAGGAGCAGTGTCTGCACGGCAGCAGAGTAGCCTGCCTGTGTAACTAACTAAACCGCCTGTGTATCTCAATTTTTACTGCATCTAGCCCAGTTAATAGTTTAGGGCCTAGGAGCAGAGTCTGCACGTCAGCAGAGTAGCCCGTCTGTGAAACTAACTACACCGCCTGTGTATCTAAATTTTTACTGCATCTAACCCAGTTAATAGTTTAGGGCCTAGGAGCAGTGTCTGCACGTCAGCAGAGTAGCCCACCTGTGAAGCTAACTACACCGCCTGTGTATCTCAATTTTTACTGCACCTAATCCAGTTAATAGTTTTGGGCCTAGTACCACAGTTTGGCCATTCAGTTCTGCTCGGTTTTCATCCATCGGTTGTTGTGCCAGCAACTACAGATGCAGAGTTGCCAATTAGTTAAGCATTAAAATGAGTGGCAAAAAGCCTGCTGCTGGTGGAAAGGGGAATAGGCATGTTGGAAAGGGAAAAAAAGGTTGTGTCCGTGGGGTAGGTGGTAAAGCATCAGTAACATCTGCAGAAGAAAGACCATCTTCCAGCCAAAGTAAGATGTCTACTTCTTTTTGTGGACAATCTGATATGATCCCTTTCTTACGACCATCGCTACAAGCATCGCCAAAAATTCCAGATGAGGCACAAAAACAGCAGGTGCTTGAATGGATATCAAGTGCTCGTTCAAGTGGGATCTCCTCCTTGTCAACTTCAACATCACAACTACTCCAGTCCTCAGAGTTGTCACCCCAATCACACTTGCTTCCTCACAGCTCCCAAGTCTCCAGCCACCCGTCTGAGCATGGGGAAGCACACATGGTTGAGTCTGTAGAGCTGTTTATGCATACTATAGCCTGGGAATCAGAGGTCTGCTCCAGAGCTTCTGTGAATCCAGACGAGGAAATGATCAGCACTGATGCCCAAAATCTTTGTGAGTTGGATCCAGGCCCAGATGAAGAAGGTTCTGAGCATAATGTAGACCCTCGTTCCCAAACTGTAACTCCTGTTGGTGGAGACAATGATGAAGATGATGATGAGACTGAGATACCTGAATGGAATGAAAACTTGAGTTTTCGGTCAGGGCATGAAGAGGTTGGCTCTGAGGACGACGGGTGTGAGAACACACAGGATGATGATGACGAGGTTGTAGGCCCCACTTACTGTCAACCCCCAGTCCGCCAGTCCATGAGGTTAGCAGAGGAGGTTGAGGAGGATGCTAGTGATGAGTCTGACGACGAGGTAACGTTTCGCCTTCCTGGACAGAGACTGAGTACTGGAAGCACATCAACAACTGCATCCTCAACCTCCACTGCTTCTGCCTCCTCAACCTCCTTTCGGTCCTCCACCTGCACCCAAAGTCTCTCTGGTAATGCCATCTGTGTTGGTTGTAACTGTGCAGAAGGAATCCTGCACACCTCCTCTCTATGCTGTCACCAGGGCTCAATGGAATCAGGCAGTGTTTACATTGAAATGTCTGGGAAATGTGAGTCACACAGCTGAGGAGACCGAGCTTCATCAATGGTTGTCTCCACTCAACCTGCAGCCAGGGAAGGCTGTGTGCGACAATGCTGCAAACCTGGGTGCGACCCTTCACCGGGGCAATGTCACACACGTGCCTTGTATGGCTCACGTTTTGAACCTGGTTGTCCAGCAATTTTTATCCCACTATCCCGGACTAGATGGGCTTCTGCAGAGGGCATGGTCGCTGTGTGCTCACTTCCACCATTCACATCCCGCAGCTCAACGACTTACACCTCTACAGAAGTCATTGGGCCTGCCAGTTCACCGGCTGAAATGCGATGTGCCCACACGGCGGAATTCAACTCTGCACACGTTGCAGCAATTGTGGCAGCACCGAAGAGCCCTGGTGCAATACGTTATGATGTATAGCCTAGGCCAACGAGATCAAGAGGTGGGGCAAATCACGCTGCAGTAGTGGTCTCAGATCAGGGACCTATGCACCCTTCTGCACAGTTTTGAAATAGCAACAAAGATTTTTAGTGCTGACAATGCCATTATCACCATGACCATTCCGGTGATTTACATGCTGGAGCACACCTTACACAGTGTTCAGAGTCAGTCGGTGGAACAAGAGGAGGAGGAGGAACAGGAGGAGTCGTATGCGGAAGGGATAATATCTCCAAGGTCAAGAAGGTTGGCAGCACCAAGGTGGCTGGCATTGGAGGCTGGGGAGAGGGATTACCGAGGGTGCATGGTAGCAGCCAAACTGTTGAGGAAGGTGCAGGAGGCGAGGAAGAAGTGGAGGACGAACTGGCGCTGGGCATGGAAGACTCATCAGATGAGGGAGACCTTGATCAAATTTCTGTTGTTCGAGGTTGGGGGGAGAGGGCAGACGAAGGAAGCATGATTCTCACCTCGCCACCACCAAGACAACAAGGACTTGGTCCTCCTGGATGCGTAAGACACATGAGTGCCTTCTTGCTGCACTACCTGCAACATGACCCTCGGATTGTCAGAATCCGAAGTAATGCTGACTACTGGGTTGCCACACTCTTAGATCCCCAGTACAAAAGCAAATTTGGCGAAATAATTCCTGCCATAGAAAGGGATTCACACATGCAGGAGTATCAGCAGAGACTGTTACAAAATCTAACATCTTTTCCACGAAACACCAGTGGTGCACGTAGTCAATATGCGAGTTCTAACTTGCCAACCGTGGGACTATCGAGTCATCAGTGTAACCGTTACAGTAACATCGTATCTGGTGGTAACAGCAATTTTTTCCAATCATTTCAAGATTTTTTTAGACCATCCTTTGCAAGGCCACAGGAGACAAGAAGTCCGATGCACAGCCAATGCCTAGAGAGGATAGTATAAAAGTATCTCCAACTTAACATCGATGCCATGACTGTGGAAATGGACCCTTGCTCATTTTGGGCTTCCAATCTTGAAAATGGCCTGAGCTCGCCACTTACACCTTGGAGATCTTGTCGTGCCCCGCAGCCAGCATTCTCTCTGAACGTGTGTTCAGCGCTGCTGGTGGTGTGCTGACATATAAGCACACGCGGCTGTCCAGTGACAATGTAGACAGACTAACGTGCATCAAGATGAACAAATCCTGGATCCGCGAGGACATTTCTACCCCTGTGTCATCTTGGGGAGACTAAAAGCTTGATGATTTTTGAAAATCACCTCACCAACCATTTTAAAAAACTCTGGCGAAATTGATGCCACTTAAGTGGTGTCTATGGCCGAATTGTTGGAAAAAATTGAGACGCTTTTATTTAGTCCCCTTGCTGAGTTTTACATGACGTTGCCATCTTCAATTTCAGGTGGGTGGGGTCGTCTGCAGAGTTGTTTACTCATACTATGGCCTGGGATTCAGAGGTCTGCTCCAAAGCTTCAGTGTCTGCTAGTCAGCAGAGTAGCCCAGCCACCCACCGCCTGTTTACCTAAGTACTATTTTTAACGGCATCTGGCCCAGGAAATCCTTTTGGGCCTAGTAGAATTTAGTGCTACTCAGCAGCATACCCCACCCATGAAGCAAGCTACACCCCCTGTTGATCTAATTACTAATTTTTAACTGCATCTAGCCCAGGAAATTGTTTTGTACCTAAAAGCATTTTGTGCTACTCAGCAGAGTACCCCACCCATAAAGCAAGCTACACCGCCTGTTTACCTAAGTACTAGTTTTTAACGGCATCTAGCCCAGGAAATCCTTTTGGGCCAAGTAGAATTTGGTGCTACTCAGCAGCGCACCCCACCCATGAAGCAAGCTACACCGTCTGTTTACCTAATTACTATTTTGTAACAGCATCTAGCCCAGGAAATTGTTTTGTACCTAACAGCATTTTGTGCTACTCAGCAGCGTACCCCTCCCATGAAGCAAGGTACACCGCCTGTTTACCTAAGTACTATTTTGTAATGGCATCTAGCCCAGGAAATCCTTTTGGGCCTAGTATAATTTAGTGCTACTCAGCAGCGTACCCCACCCATGAAGCAGGCTACACCGCCTGTTTACCTAAGTACTATTTTTTAATGGCATCTGGCCCAGGAAATCATTTTGGGCATAGTAGCAATTTCTGCTACTCAGCAGAGTACCCCACCCATGAAGCAAGCTACACTGCCTTCTTTCTTTCTCAATCTAACCCCTCGGCTCTGGGGTGTCCACTCTCCCTCCAGCTCTCTCCTTCTGACAGGTGGACTACCGCGTGTTTTCACACTGTGGCGAATCTTTTGGGCCCAGGCATAGGAAGTCGTCAAGGTAATGGACAATATGTGCCGCCTTACAAACGTCCATGATGACACATTCGAGGAAGCAACTAAACACCTCAAATAGTGAGCAGGATATGGAGCACCCCATGGGCAAACAGCGATCTATGTAGTATGCTCCTTCACAGAAGCAGCCCAATGGGAGGACACTATTTGGAGGCACAGGCAGTAACCGGAATGCCCCCTCAATGTCTGTTTTGGCCAATAGGGTGCCCCTTACCAACTTCTTGACCCGCCTGATTGCCTCGTCAAAGGAGGTACAGTACATAGTACTGTACTTGGTTCCGCGTCGATGTTGTCGTTTACTGACCTGCCTCTTGGATATGACAAATGGTGGATTAGTATGAATGTACTGGGTTCATTTTTTGGCACAACTCCCAACGGGGGTACCACTACATCTTCTAAGGAAAGTGTTCTGAATGGACCCGCCGCCATTCTACCTAAAGATATTTCTTTTTTTTCTTTTTTTTGTCAAGATGTCTGGGTCTGGGTGTTGGTAGAGTGAGTTTAGATTTTTACTCCAGCCTTTCTTGATTTTAGAAGGGCATGACATGCCTATATCAGTGTCTCCTCTTCCTTTTACTCCTCCACCTCTTTTCTTTTCGCATGACTATATGTAGTTGTGACTTTTCCATGTGTTTGTTGTGTCTTCTGAGCAGTTTGTCAGCTTTTGGATACCTTTTAAGGTGTTTTCTATGTGTTTGTATGTGTTTGTGTTTACCTGTCATTGGTTTCAATGGGGTTCGACGGTGTTCGTCAAACGTTCAACGAACATTCGTCGAACACGTCCCTGTTCGACGAACCGAACCCGAACACTAGGGAGGTGGCTCAACACTATCCGTGACTAGTGTTGAGCATTCTGATACTGCAAGTATCGGGTATCAGCCGATACTTGCTGTATCGGAATTCCGATGCCGAGTTCCGATATTTTTGTAAAATAAATCGGTATCGGAGTGTGCGGTGCATATGGTTCCAAGGGTCTGAAGGAGAGGAAACTCTCCTTCAGGCCCTGGAATCCATATTAATGTAAAAAATAAAGAATAAAAATAAAAAAATAAGGCTATACTCACCCCTTCGAAGAACCCTGGCTGTCACCGCTGCAAGAGTCCGCCTCCGTTCCTGAGACTGTAGTGAGTGAAGGACCTTCGATGACGTCACGGTCAGGTGTGCGGTCACGTGAGCGCGACGTCATCGAAGGTCCTTCACTCTCTGCAATTCTCAGAAACGGAGGCGGACACTTGCAGCGGTGACAGCCAGGGTTCTTCGGAGGGGTGAGTATAGCCATATTTTTTATTTTTATTCTTTATTTTTTACATTAATATGGATCCCAGGGCCGGAAGGAGAGTTTCTTCTCCTTCAGACCCTGGGAACCATCGAGGATACATTCCGATATTTGTGTCCCATTGACTTGTATTGGTATTGGGTATCGGTATCGGCAAGATCCGATATTTTGCCGGTATCGGCCGATACCATCCGATACCGATACTTTCAAATATCGGAAAGTATCTCAACACTATCCGTGACAGTTCGTATTAGAGTGAGAGAGTGCATGTCAAGGCTTCTGCGCACAGTATAACGATTCAGACTCCTGTAGTGTTTATACTGGTGCTGAAGCAGAGCTATCATACTAAGAGCCCTTCTAAGTGCTAATCATTTGTAACACATACAATCTACATTTAGCCCAGGGAAGGAGAGAGAGAGTCACAGGAGCAGGAAGAATGACAGAATCCAGTCTGTAGACAGATATTTAGCCTGTGCAGTTTGTTGGCAAATAGATAGCTGCAGTTTTTTTGCTGGTGCTGGAAAAATTGAATATATTTTGATCCATCAATTAACATGTGCTTTGACATCTTTTTTTGTGTTTATATAACATACCCAAAAATTGTTGAAACATTTCCCTCGGCTAAATTTCTTAGCCATACACTATTCCGTATTGTGGAGTAAATTTATGTGATCTCTAAAAGTGAACAAAAGCTATTAAAAAAATTTTAGGCCTCTAGTTCTCAGACATGCATTGCTACATGGTCTGTAAGTATGTATGTAATCTGTAAAGATGGTAAAAAGCTTTTAAAAAATGTTGTAGCCCTCTATTTCTCAGACAAACAGTGTTACATGGTCTGTGAACATTTCTGTGATCTCTAAAGGTGAACGAAAGCTTTTTTTTAAAAATTAGTCTTTCATTTTTCACACGTGCGGTGTTTCGTGGTCTGGGAACATTTCAGTGATCTCTAAAACTGATAAAAAGCATTAAAACTTTTTTCTGGATTGAATTTTATTGTCATCCATACACTTTTGCTTTTTTTCTGCTACATTACAGTGGCGTAAACTCACAAAAAATACTTTGATTGCTGCAGGTGACCAATTTCTTTTCATTTATTAAAAATAGACTTGGTTTCAAGAGAGCTAGCAATTACAAAATGTGTTAGACATGCATTAAGGAATGAGGAAGTGGAAATGCTGATGGTGCATGCAGATGCCGAGGATGTTGAGCAGGTGCGACTACACCTGTTGCTGGAGCACAAGAAACACGCCCATCCAAATCACACAGGTTCCTGTCCCACTTTGCAGGGAGGCACGGTACACCACTTCTGAAGCCAGAGCAGTGCGAATAGGTGGTCGATTGGATAGAAGATAATGCATCCAGTAGGTGTCCAAACAGTCCAGTCTCACCAGTCTAAAGTCTGAGTCACTTAAACCTCACCCTGATCCACCTTCCTCCCAGCATGTTGAGTCCCAGGAGACTAGTGATCCCACACTAGGAAACTCCAGGTAGCTGTTAACCAAAACATTTCTTGGTTGTGACCTCTCAACCTGCTTGCTCAAAGAGGGACAGCACGACATGCTGTTAGTGATGCACAAAACTTAGTGCAGCCATAAGAACATGATGGTGGGGAATTGCAAATTTGGGATAATCAGGAGGAAGATGATGATGAGACACAATAACCGCTAAGTCTTGCTGTTGATAAGTCACAAAGTCAGGAGGACCAGGGTGGGGTGGTGGAAAATGAGGTGATGGATGATGACGTCACCGACCCAACCTGGAATTCTGGCATGCAGAGCAAGGCCAGCAGCACTGAGGTGGAGAGATCGGCCGCATCAAAACAGACAGGAAGAGGCAGTGAGGTGACCAGAGGGAGACGTCAGGCAACTGTCTTGCAAAGCACTGGCAGTCTTGAATTTCTCCATGAAAGAGTTAGGTGTTCTCTATTCTGGAACTTTTTAAAAGAGCGCTTAGAGACAGACAAAATGGCTATTTACAACCTGTGCCATGCAAAGATCAGCAGTGGCCTGACCACTTAGAACCAAACCACCATCAGCATGATCAGGCACATGTCTTCTAAGCACCTGACTCAGTGGGCAGAACAACTGGGTACGCGATTGGTGCCATTGAGTGACACCACTGCATCTTCTCCTGTGCTAGATGCTTCCCAATCCCTTGTCCAAAACACTGGCGCAGATGCCTCCTGCCCTGCAGCTATCATTGCACATTCTGACTTGCCATCATCAGGGACTTCCAAATCATTGTCCCAGCTTAGCATTCAGTTGTCCCTACCTCACATTTTGGAAAAAGAAAGTTCCAAGCCACACGCCCACAGGCCCAAATGCTAAACAGCCACATTTCCAGACTGCTCACAGTGGAAATGTAGCCATTTAGGCTGGTAGACAAGGAGGATTTCGGCTGACTTTTGGCATCAGCCTCTACTTTTTCCTTGTACCAGCACGTGTTCAGGAATATCACCAGTGTGCTCACCAATGCACTTACTGTTATGGTCCACTTAACATCAGACACATGGACAAGCACTTATGGTCAGGGATGCTACATTTCCCTTACAGCACACTGGATGAACATTGTGGAGGCTGGAGCGGAGTCACACCCTTGCATGGCACATGTGCACCCAACGCTGAGGATTTCTAGCCCTACTTCTATCAGAGTTTCCTCCATCTCCTACAGCAGTTCTGGTACCCCCTCCTGCTCATCCTCAACCTCCATCTCTGATGTGCTATCTCAGAACACGTCAACCACATAAACTGGAAGGTGGAAGTTCTGCATTACTGCCTCAGGGAAGCAGCAACAGACTCTGCTGAAGATAATTTATCTTGGGGACAAAACGCACACTGCGGCAGAGTTACTTAAAGGAATAACAGACCAGACAAATCTATGTTTTATTGCCGCTGAACCTCCAGCCAGGCATGGTCGTGTGTGATAATGGGCATAACCTGGTTATGGCTGTGAAGCTGGCTGGTTCACACAAATACCATTCGTGTCACAAGTGCTCAACTTGGTAGTTCAGCTGTTTCTGAAAACATACCCAGATTTGCCAGTGCTTCTGGTCAAGGTATGCCACATCAGCGCCCATTTCCATCATGTGCTGGAACTCCACACTGCATATGCTGGCAAAACTTTGTGAGCAGAAGAAGCCAGTGGCTGAGTACCAGCTCCAGCATGCCCATATCTACAAAGATGGTGAGCGGCGATGACACCATAGTCTGCACAACTATCCTGCTTCAGTGTCTATCTAAACAGTTGCTGCTCACAATTAAACATGAAGCTTTGCATGCGGACCAAGTGGGGATGAAGAAAGACATAACACAGAGAGATTGTAGCCAGCCCAGCTTCATCTCATAGTTCAGGATTAGACTACTCATCCATAAAGTATTACGTGCTTTATGTCACATTATGATGTATATAACAGTAGAAAAAAGATTTTGAAAAATGTGCTTGTATCTTCACATTTCTTTCTATTCTGTGTACTGGGGTACATTTTTTATGATACATAAGACTCAAAAAAAACTGAAATATTTTGCTGGGTTACTTGATATACAAATATCACTGGCGCTCACCACTATAGTCCACTCGACAAGTGGAGATAAATGGAATTAGCCCCCAGCTGCTGGTATCTCCAGAAATTATGCCACTCCTGTCAAAAACAAAAATTGCTAAAAACAGAAACCGCGCTAGGGTGACTAAAATGCCAGTACCTCTGGCCACAGAAATACCATCTAAAAACCACACATGTATGCAGCAATATAGTGTGAAGCACCCGACCAGGAACGGTAAACCCAATTACGAGTAGATGCATGTGCTGCCAAACTATTGCTGCCTTATAGTACAGGAACAAACATGCGAGGATGTGTAGCCCACAAACGCTAATGGTACCTATCTGCACACAGCAGAAACACCCCCCACATGGTATAAAACCCGTGTTTAGATTGGGTTGCTGGCTCCCCACTGAGTTCTGCTGGTTGCAGGCCAGTTTAGCTGTAGGGGCCAAAAGGTTATTTAGTGTTTGAGCTTTCCTATACACAAATCTAGGGTGTGGTGGTAGATGGTCCCCTATAATCCTATCCATCTGTAAGGTTGCCCAATGCCTTTTACTAATAAAGATAGTTTGTTTTTACATATAGATACGTTTTCGGGGTTATATATGTTTAATATATATCAGCTTTGAACAAGGTTTACATATATGGGGTTGCGCAGGGTCCGCAGCAATATTGGGTAGCAATTATGTTTATTATGACCTGTATCATGGGGGAATTGGACATTGTGGGGCCAGAGCGGGCTGAGTTTCCAGGTTTATGTGTATCTGGGTATTTGGGGCAGCAGTAGGAGGTCAGGGATAATGACGTACATGTGTGGAGGAGGTATATAATAGGAGCACTCACACAGGGCTTCAACCCTGATGAAGAAGGGCACATCCCTTTGAAACACGTCGGTAGTTGTTTGTCCCTAGCAGGGCTCCGTAGGCCTGTGACATCACACGCTGCTTGTCAGCGTTGGCCATTTGTATCAGTGTAACCAGGGACGCCTCCGGCCGGGACGTTCCCTGGCTCTGCACTTGGCAGTAATACCCCACGTTGGTTGCGGTCAGCACCAACATATGTATGTCCACCTGACCGCCACCTTCTAAAGGATTATATAGCCTCCATACCCATCACTGAGGCTGGGAAACGCTGCGTAAGACCCTTGGCACCTTACACCAAGCTGCCTTGTGGGAACACAGCTCAGCACAGGACATTTGCCGGTAATATCTGCAACTCGGTAAGAGTCTATATTGATTATCCTTTTTAGCACGCAAGTGCGGTACCATTAGCGTTTGTGGGCTACACATCCACGCATGTTTGTTCCTGTACTATAAGGCAGCAATAGTTTGGCAGCACATGCTTCTACTCGTAATTGGGTTTACCGTTCCTGGTCGGGTGCTTCACACTATATTGCTGCATACAAGTGTGGTTTTTAGATGGTATTTCTGTGGCCAGAGGTACTGGCATTTTAGTCACCCCAGCGCGGTTTCTGTTTTTAGCAATTTTGCTTGGTTACATTTCTCAGTCATACAGTATTATGTGCTCTTTGGTACATTTACTTTTTCATACAACCCTCTGATCACTATTATATTGCTCACCCATAGACTATTCCATTGTCTGGAGTACATTTCCTTGGTATATAACCCTCAAAAGTGCATAGCCTTTATGTGTCTAGGAGTACCAATACATGACAGTTTGAACAGAATATGTATGAGACCCTCCTTTTTGTCTAATACAGGGTGTATCTGAGTCCCTCTGAGTCCCTAGTTTTTTTCGGTTCTTGCATCATTTAACTGAAATTTCTTATTTCTTAAGAAAAACATCAATTTTGGTTTACTTGAATTATATATATATTTTAAGTCCTTTTTAAATTTTGCCTTATATAGAAGTCATTATACAGGAAAAAATGATTCCCATCATTTTTTATATTGTGAAATGCAATTTTACATCAGTTTGTAATATTGTATTGTCACTCCTTAAAGTGGAGTAACAGTGTGACACCATTGTTGTTAGCAGGGGTCTGGGAGTCAGAGATGCTTCCAGGGGTCTTCCCCATGCTGTTTTTCTTCTACTCAGTACTTTTTCCATCCATTTGAACTTTTTGTCTGTCCCCAGACCTCTTTGTATGGTCTGCTGGAAAAAAAACTCGGCTTGACTTCCATTATACTCATTAATCGAAATGAGCATGCGAGTATTAGTAATTGTTCATTTCGAGCAACGAGCACCCGAGAATTTTAATGCTTGCTTATCCATATTGTTGAGAGTTTGCAGTGTTCGTTTGTGCGTACAAAAAATACACTTCGATTTACAGTACTAGCAAAATGAATGACACTTCTGAAATCTTGTGCGCATGCTGCTTTTTTGCTTGTGTATTTTAACCATCAGTGCATTATTTCAAATCTGCAGCAGGTCAATTCTTTAAACACGTTTGCAGAATTTTCCACCTATTTAAATGAATGAAAAATACAACGCAAGTAAAAACGCAAAACAAATTGAGCATTTCGTACGCTGTGTTTTTCCGGCCCAAAGATGCATTTTTAGCTCAGAAAGATGCAAAAGATGCTACAAATCCTCACATTGTGCACGTACCCTGAGGCTGGCTAAGTACGACTCACTGTGCTATGTACTAGACTTTGCACAGTGTCTATGTTTTGTTGGAGCGCACCTTAAAATTATCTTTTTAGACCATTTCTTGTGGTTCCCAAGATTGAAATGCCTATGTAATTGATACATCTCCCTTATGCTACTCAGATTGCACACAGCACACTTTAATTTAAAAAAAATGTAAATAAATGTGAAATATTTATTACTTCATCATTGCACCACTTAATGCTAAAGTAATGGTGACACAAACAGGCAGGAACACAGCTGTAGAGTGGCAGAGGTAGGAGCCACCTGGACCCTGGAATCTAAGGGGGTCCAAAGATCCACATACCACATAAAAATATCCCAGTGCTTACAGGTTTTGTATTGTGGCCCTTCAAACCTGAAACAAAAGTAACTACTGCCTATAAACTACACATTCTCATATATAATGATCCCACTATTGCAGGATGTTTTAATTACCTTGTAACATTTGACAGATTTAATTAAATTGCCGGCCTACATTGGGTCACTCACAGCAGATTGGTTCTTGACGCTCTATCAAACGCCTTGTTTGTCTGTCATACGGTCGGGTTACCTTTTGTCTCCTGTATAGATCTAACAACAGAAGGCTAATTTTCCTCAATTTGTTAGGTAGCTAATTACAAAAATTGACAAAGCAGTAGACAGAGTACAGCATCCTACGAGGCCTGATGAGAAGCATTTGTTAAACAGGGCACAAAAGAGACAAAAGCCTTAATAAACTGTTGAATTGGGGTTAAAACTAGAGCAGATATTAGGTCATTTCTTGTGGTTGACAAAAGATTCTTCAAGTTTTGTTACTCTCATGGGATTAGTTTATTTGGGGATAAAATCACGGAACAAAGTGAAATCTAAAATTTGACTTAAATATTGCAGGTAGCAAAGATGAGTGAATTATTTACATTTACCATTTGTTGAATTAAAGAGTAACCACAGACGTAATTATTATTTCATAAATCAATCGAACACATGAAAATTAGAAACGTTGTAGCATTTGTTATATAGACGTTTGCTTCTTTCTCTTGGACTGAAAAATTCATTTTCAAAATGATCAATTTCCTGATAAAATCTGTATTCAGTAAAGATATATTTTTATATTGCTGAGAAGGAGATGACAGTTGTTTTTTTTTATAAGATTCTTTGTAAAGGGAGAGGGAGGACATGCGCAGTGACGCAAGGCAATGACATATCCAGGGTCTGGACACCGCATGGCAATATATATAGGAGCCCGGATCTTTTTGGCTTCACTACAGAAGGTGAGAGTATGCACGGACCTCCATGAGTAGATTACATATTTCCCCTGATGAATTCCCTATGGGAAGAGACGTGTCGGGAGGTGGTCTTTGGCTGTAATATATGGCTGTAATATATATCCCTATGTGGCCCTTAAGAATGGACATTTGTAGGAGACATGATGTTATCTCCAGGTCCTGATGGGCTGGTAACTCAGGGTGTCAAAGCAACTTATGGGTGAGAGTGTTCCAATTAATTATATATATTCACCCTGTATATGAGTATGTATTTATTTTTACATAGCGCTACCATATTCCGCAGCGCTTTACAGTTTGCACACATTATCATCGCTGTCCCTGATGGGGCTCACAAACTAGAATCCCGGAGGAAACCCACGTAAACACGGCAGAACATACAAACTCCTTGGAGATGTTGTCCTTGGTGGGATTTGAACCCAGGACCCCAGTGCTGCAGTGCTATCCACTGAGCCAGTGTGCTGCCCACATCTTTGTTGTTTACAGATACATGGGCCGACCTGCACTATAGACACTTTTTCTAATAAGTTAATGTGCAATATATATGAGTAGAGTTGAGCGACCTTGACCTTTTTAGAGTCGAGCCGGGTTTCGCGAAACCCGACTATCTCAAAAGTCGGGTCGAGTGAAATCGCCCGATTATGACGTAAAGTCGGGATCGACCGAAACATGAAACCCAATGCAAGTCAATGGGGCAGCATAGTCGGCAGTGAGTGGGGGCTAGGAAAACACCTAGAGTGCCCATTTTAATGTCAAAACCATCCATTCTTCTTAATGAAGCTTGTCAAGCGTAATTTACCTTATAATAATTGGAAGGCATTTGAAATTGGGGGACATTTGGCTAAAGTTGTGGTGGGTAGGGCTGGTTCAAGTAATTAGTGGGCCCTGGAAATCTGGACCACGTCACGGCAGTGGAGCAGGGAGAGGTAAGTATTTCAACTTTGCAAGTGCTGTGAACCTGAGCAAGCAGGGGGGGCCCACTCGTTGGCATTGGCACTGGCACAGGGCCCCTCAAAGTACAGCGGTGTGTTTGTACGGCGGGGGCGCCTCCCACCGGCAGCAACACTTTTGCGTACCATGAGAGGCCCTGTGCCAGTGACGTCGCCAACTAGTATTCCTCCCCCCACCTGATGAAGGAACCTGCACTTTCATCTGCACCTTCCTGTTTGTCCCCGTGTAAGGTGGTATGGTATGCGGGAAGGGGGACCTGACTTTCAGCAGGGTCACAATCTTGCAGTGTAGCGTGCACGGGAAATGTTGCGTTATGGGTCAATGTACCAGCAGACTCATCTATCACTGGCTGGGCAATGGGCAGGATGAGGAGGAAACACAGATATAGGCCCAAAGAATAAAGTGGGCTAAATGCAGTTCAAAATTGGTAACACAGGACTAATCAGGGGGCATTGCAGTGGAGGACAACTGGAATGAGAGGCTGACACAGAGAGTAGGCCCAAATCAGTAAGTAGTCGAAATGCAGTTCAAAATTGGCAACAGTAGTAAACAGGCGGCACAGCTTTGTTCAGTGGAGGAGAACAGCAAGGAGTGGCAGACACCGATAGTAGGCCCCAACCCAACTAGTAGGCCAAATGCAGTCTAACATTAACAACTACTTAACGAGCGCCTGAAAACGGAATTTCAGGACAGGAAACCAGGAGAACAGCAAGGAGCGGCAGACACCGATAGTAGGCCCCAAACCAACTAGTACGCCAAATGCAGTTGTTCCGTTTAACCACAATTTAATGAGAGCCTGAAGATAGAAGTTCAGGAAAGGCAACCTGGAGAACACCTTGGAGTGGAACACACCATCTCTCTACACCCCATACCCAATTTGTAGGTCTAATGCAGCGTAGTTTCCAACAACTACTAAACGAGAGCATGATGATCGAAGCATTGGCGAGGAAACCTGGGGAACACCTTGGAGTGGAACACACCATCTCTCTACAGTGGAACACACCATCTCTCTACACTCCATACCCAATTTGTAGGCCTAATGCAGCGTAGTTTCCAACAACTACTAAACGAGAGCCGGAAGATCGAAGCTCAGGAAAGGCAACCTGGAGAACGCCTTGGAGTGGAACACACCATCTCTCTACACCCCATACCCAATTTGTAGGCCCAATGCAGCGTAGTTTCCAACAACTACTAAACGAGAGCCGGAAGATCGAAGCAATGGAGAGGAAACCTGGGGAACACCTTGGAGTGTAACACACCATCTCTCTACACCCCATACCCAATTTGTAGGCCTAATGCAGCGTAGTTTCCAACAACTACTAAACGAGAGCCGGAAGATCGAAGCAATGGAGAGGAAACCTGGGGAACACCTTGGAGTGTAACACACCATCTCTCTACACCCCATACCCAATTTGTAGGCCTAATGCAGCGTAGTTTCCAACAACTACTAAACGAGAGCCGGAAGATCGAAGCAATGGAGAGGAAACCTGGGGAACACCTTGGAGTGTAACACACCATCTCTCTACACCCCATACCCAATTTGTAGGCCTAATGCAGCGTAGTTTCCAACAACTACTAAACGAGAGCCGGAAGATCGAAGCAATGGAGAGGAAACCTGGGGAACACCTTGGAGTGTAACACACCATCTCTCTACACCCCATACCCAATTTGTAGGCCTAATGCAGCGTAGTTTCCAACAACTACTAAACGAGAGCCGGAAGATCGAAGCAATGGAGAGGAAACCTGGGGAACACCTTGGAGTGTAACACACCATCTCTCTACACCCCATACCCAATTTGTAGGCCTAATGCAGCGTAGTTTCCAACAACTACTAAACGAGAGCATGAAGATCGAAGCAATGGAGAGGAAACCTGGGGAACACCTTGGAGTGGAACACACCATCTCTCTACACCCCATACCCAATTTGTAGGCCTAATGCAGCGTAGTTTCCAACAACTACTAAACGAGAGCATGATGATCGAAGCATTGGCGAGGAAACCTGGGGAACACCTTGGAGTGGAACACACCATCTCTCTACAGTGGAACACACCATCTCTCTACACCCCATACCCAATTTGTAGGCCTAATGCAGCGTAGTTTCCAACAACTACTAAACGAGAGCCGGAAGATCGAAGCAATGGAGAGGAAACCTGGGGAACACCTTGGAGTGTAACACACCATCTCTCTACACCCCATACCCAATTTGTAGGCCTAATGCAGCGTAGTTTCCAACAACTACTAAACGAGAGCCGGAAGATCGAAGCAATGGAGAGGAAACCTGGGGAACACCTTGGAGTGTAACACACCATCTCTCTATACCCCATACCCAATTTGTAGGCCTAATGCAGCGTAGTTTCCAACAACTACTAAACGAGAGCCGGAAGATCGAAGCAATGGAGAGGAAACCTGGGGAACACCTTGGAGTGTAACACACCATCTCTCTACACCCCGTACCCAATTTGTAGGCCTAATGCAGCGTAGTTTCCAACAACTACTAAACGAGAGCCGGAAGATCGAAGCAATGGAGAGGAAACCTGGGGAACACCTTGGAGTGTAACACACCATCTCTCTACACCCCATACCCAATTTGTAGGCCTAATGCAGCGTAGTTTCCAACAACTACTAAACGAGAGCCGGAAGATCGAAGCAATGGAGAGGAAACCTGGGGAACACCTTGGAGTGTAACACACCATCTCTCTACACCCCATACCCAATTTGTAGGCCTAATGCAGCGTAGTTTCCAACAACTACTAAACGAGAGCCGGAAGATCGAAGCTCAGGAAAGGCAACCTGGGGAACACCTTGGAGTGGAACACACCATCTCTCTACACCCCATACCCAATTTGTAGGCCCAATGCAGCGTAGTTTCCAACAACTACTAAACGAGAGCCGAAAGATCGAAGCTCAGGAAAGGCAACCTGGGGAACACCTTGGAGTGTAACAAACCCTCTCTCTACACCACGGAAGGGCTGATTCTTAGGAAGGAAGGCTGTCGGAAAGAAGCAGGGCGCGTCCGAGGGTGATTATATTCTTATTAGGTATATACTCACCCTCGGACGCGCCCTGCTTCTTTATTTGTAATGAATGTTTATTTGCAATGTGGTTTTGACTTACTCTATTTTTTTGGTAAATAATGACGCGACAGGACAACACTCGGTGGATGCCATATCTGTGTTTAAAATTTAAAAAACCTTTCAGTTAACTACTTGCAGGAGAAAGTTATTGTAGCTGGTGGCCAATTTTAGTACTGTACCAGATTTTTGTTGTATGTGTTTGTTTTTAATGTTAAAATGTCTGCATTTGATATCTCTCCAGTATTTTCTTTTTTATAAGCAAAATACTTATTTTTATATTTTCTGATGTTGGTTCCAGGGGTACACGGGCAGCAGTGGTGTGGTCAGTGGAGGCCTAGTGGAAGGAGTGACCGCAGACAGGCATCGAAGGCCTAAAATAATAACACATGGCTGTAGGCAATTTTAAATTGGTTCCAGGGGTACACGGGCAGCAGTGGTGTGGTCAGTGGAGGCCTAGTGGAAGGAGTGACCGCAGACAGGCATCGAAGGCCTAAAATAATAACACATGGCTGTAGGCAATTTTAAATTGGTTCCAGGGGTACACGGGCAGCAGTGGTGTGGTCAGTGGAGGCCTAGTGGAAGGAGTGACCGCAGACAGGCATCGAAGGCCTAAAATAATAACACATGGCTGTAGGCAATTTTAAATTGGTTACAGGGGTACACGGGCAGCAGTGGTGTGGTCAGTGGAGGCCTAGTGGAAGGAGTGACTGCAGACAGGCATCGAAGGCCTAAAATAATGACACATGGCTGTAGGCAATTTTACATTGGTTCCAGGGGTACACGGGCAGCAGTGGTGTGGTCAGTGGAGGCCTAGTGGAAGGAGTGACCGCAGACAGGCATCGAAGGCCTAAAATAATAACACATGGCTGTAGGCAATTTTAAATTGGTTCCAGGGGTACACGGGCAGCAGTGGTGTGGTCAGTGGAGGCCTAGTGGAAGGAGTCACCGCAGACAGGCATCGAAGGCCTAAAATAATAACACATGGCTGTAGGCAATTTTAAATTGGTTCCAGGGGTACACGGGCAGCAGTGGTGTGGTCAGTGGAGGCCTAGTGGAAGGAGTGACCGCAGACAGGCATCGAAGGCCTAAAATAATAACACATGGCTGTAGGCAATTTTAAATTGGTTCCAGGGGTACACGGGCAGCAGTGGTGTGGTCAGTGGAGGCCTAGTGGAAGGAGTGACCGCAGACAGGCGTCGAAGGCCTAAAATAATAACACATGGCTGTAGGCAATTTTAAATTGGTTACAGGGGTACACGGGCAGCAGTGGTGTGGTCAGTGGAGGCCTAGTGGAAGGAGTCACCGCAGACAGGCATCGAAGGCCTAAAATAATAACACATGGCTGTAGGCAATTTTAAATTGGTTCCAGGGGTACACGGGCAGCAGTGGTGTGGTCAGTGGAGGCCTAGTGGAAGGAGTCACCGCAGACAGGCATCGAAGGCCTAAAATAATAACACATGGCTGTAGGCAATTTTAAATTGGTTACAGGGGTACACGGGCAGCAGTGATGTGGTCAGTGGAGGCCTAGTGGAAGGAGTGACCGCAGACAGGCATCGAAGGCCTAAAATAATAACACATGGCTGTAGGCAATTTTAAATAGGTTCCAGGGGTACACGGGCAGCAGTGGTGTGGTCAGTGGAGGCCTAGTGGAAGAAGTGACCGCAGACAGGCATCGAAGGCCTAAAATAATAACACATGGCTGTAGGCAATTTTAAATTGGTTCCAGGAGTACACGGGCAGCAGTGGTGTGGTCAGTGGAGGCCTAGTGGAAGGAGTCACCGCAGACAGGCATCGAAGGCCTAAAATAATAACACATGGCTGTAGGCAATTTTAAATTGGTTACAGGGGTACACGGGCAGCAGTGGTGTGGTCAGTGGAGGCCTAGTGGAAGGAGTGACCGCAGACAGGCATCGAAGGCCTAAAATAATAACACATGGCTGTAGGCAATTTTAAATTGGTTCCAGGGGTACACGGGCAGCAGTGGTGTGGTCAGTGGAGGCCTAGTGGAAGGAGTGACCGCAGACAGGCATCGAAGGCCTAAAATAATAACACATGGCTGTAGGCAATTTTAAATTGGTTCCAGGGGTACACGGGCAGCAGTGGTGTGGTCAGTGGAGGCCTAGTGGAAGGAGTGACCGCAGACAGGCATCGAAGGCCTAAAATAATAACACATGGCTGTAGGCAATTTTAAATTGGTTCCAGGGGTACACGGGCAGCAGTGGTGTGGTCAGTGGAGGCCTAGTGGAAGGAGTCACCGCAGACAGGCATCGAAGGCCTAAAATAATAACACATGGCTGTAGGCAATTTTAAATTGGTTACAGGGGTACACGGGCAGCAGTGGTGTGGTCAGTGGAGGCCTAGTGGAAGGAGTGACCGCAGACAGGCATCGAAGGCCTAAAATAATAACACATGGCTGTAGGCAATTTTAAATTGGTTCCAGGGGTACACAGGCAGCAGTGGTGTGGTCAGTGGAGGCCTAGTGGAAGGAGTGACCGCAGACAGGCATCAAAGGCCTAAAATAATAACACATGGCTGTAGGCAATCTTACATTGGTTCCAGGGGTACACGGGCAGCAGTGGTGTGGTCAGTGGAGGCCTAGTGGAAGGAGTCACCGCAGACAGGCATCGAAGGCCTAAAATAATAACACATGGCTGTAGGCAATTTTAAATTGGTTACAGGGGTACACGGGCAGCAGTGGTGTGGTCAGTGGAGGCCTAGTGGAAGGAGTGACCGCAGACAGGCATCGAATGCCTAAAATAATAACACATGGCTGTAGGCAATTTTAAATTGGTTACAGGGGTACACGGGCAGCAGTGGTGTGGTCAGTGGAGGCCTAGTGGAAGGAGTCACCGCAGACAGGCATCGAAGGCCTAAAATAATAACACATGGCTGTAGGCAATTTTAAATTGGTTACAGGGGTACACGGGCAGCAGTGGTGTGGTCAGTGGAGGCCTAGTGGAAGGAGTGACCACAGACAGGCATCGAAGGCCTAACATATCAAAAATGTCAATACAATGGTATTGTCAGTGGCAGGCATTGAAGGATGTCAGCGCATAGACTAAAGATTGGTGGAGCTGTGAGATAATTTTGCAAGTGGTAGAGCACTGTTTGAGCTGGGGTGGGGGGAAACTGTCTTGTGGCCGGCGGTACAGGCCCAGGGCCCCTCATATTACAACGGTGTGTCTGACGTTGGGTGCGCACCACCACCGCCAGAGACACTTTATTGTACTAGGAGGGACCCAGTGGCAGTGCCGTCGACCAAAAGCGGGCTCACCCACCTCTTCAGACAAACTGCACTCTCACGGGTGCTGTCGCCAAGTGTCGATACCACGGCCCCGTGTGGGGAGTTTGGCCATTTAGTGAGGTGTAAACATGTCGTATGCTGGACAATCAGGTGCAGAAAATTACGAGATTGGAAAAGGCATTCAGAATAGTCCACAGGCAAGACCTTTTCATAGGAAAGCTAGGTGTCAGCCGAGCAAGGTGGGGCAAAAGATTTCGAAATCCAGTTGTGGTTCATTTTAATGAAGGTTAGATCATCTACATTTTGGGTAGCCAGACGAGTCCTTTTTTCTGTTAGTATTGAACCTGCAGCACTGAATACTCTTTCTGATAGGACACTAGCTGCCGGGCAAGCAAGCTCCTGCAATGCATATTCTGCCAATTCTGGCCAGGTGTCAGTGATGCCCAGTAATCAAATGGGAATGACGGTTGAGGGAGAACATCGATAAGGGATGAAAAATAGTTTGTAACCATACTGGACAAATGTTGTCTCCTGTCACTTTGAATTGATGCTGCAGTACCTGTCCTGTCTGCGGTCATAGCAAAATCACTCCACAACCTGGTCAGAAAACCCCTCTGGCCAACGCCACTTCTGATTTCTGCCCCTCTAACTCCTCTGGTCTGCTGGCCCCTGCAGCTCGTGTGAGAACGATCACGGGCGCTGTGTGCAGGGAATGCCAGAAGCAAACGGTCAACAAGAGTTGATTGTTTGGTTGCTAATATTAGTTCCAAGTTCTCATGTGGCATTATATTTTGCAATTTGCCTTTAAAGCGAGGATCAAGGAGGCAGGCCAACCAGTAATCGTCATCATTCATCATTTTAGTTATGCGTGTGTCCCTTTTGAGGATACGTAAGGCATAATCCGCCATGTGGGCCAAAGTTCCAGTTCTCAAATCTGCGGTTGTGCTTGGTTGAGGGGCAGTTTCAGGCAAATCCACGTCACTTGTGTCCCTCAAAAAACCAGAACCCGGCCTTGCCGCGCCACCAATTTCCAGTGGCCCCGGAAAAGCTTCCTCATTAAAAATATAATCATCCCCATCATCCTCCTCGTCCTCCTCCTCCTCTTCGCCCGCTACCTCGTCCTGTACACTGCCCTGGCCAGACAATGGCTGACTGTCATCAAGGCTTTCCTCTTCTTCAGCTGCAGACGCCTGATCCTTTATGTGCGTCAAACTTTGCATCAGCAGACGCATTAGGGGGATGCTCATGCTTATTATGGCGTTGTCTGCACTAACCAGCCGTGTGCATTCCTCAAAACACTGAAGGACTTGACACATGTCTTGAATCTTCGACCACTGCACACCTGACAACTCCATGTCTGCCATCCTACTGCCTGCCCGTGTATGTGTATCCTCCCACAAAAACATAACAGCCCGCCTCTGTTCACACAGTCTCTGAAGCATGTGCAGTGTTGAGTTCCACCTTGTTGCAACGTCTATGATTAGGCGATGCTGGGGAAGGTTCAAAGAACGCTGATAGGTCTGCATACGGCTGGAGTGTACGGGCGAACGGCGGATATGTGAGCAAAGTCCACGCACTTTGAGGAGCAGGTCGGATAACCCCGGATAACTTTTCAGGAAGCACTGCACCATCAGGTTTAAGGTGTGAGCCAGGCAAGGAATGTGTTTCAGTTGGGAAAGGGAGATGGCAGCCATGAAATTCCTTCCGTTATCACTCACTACCTTGCCTGCCTCAAGATCTACAGTGCCCAGCCACGACTGCGTTTCTTTCTGCAAGAACTCGGACAGAACTTCCGCGGTGTGTCTGTTGTCGCCCAAACACTTCATAGCCAATACAGCCTGCTGACGTTTGCCAGTAGCTGCCCCATAATGGGAGACCTGGTGTGCAACAGTAGCAGCTGCGGATGGAGTGGTTGTGCGACTGCGGTCTGTGGACGAGCTCTCGCTTCTGCAGGAGGACGAAGAGGAGGAGGAGGGGGTGCGAACGGCTACAGCCAATTGTTTCCTAGACCGTGGGCTAGGCAGAACTGTCCCAAACTTGCTGTCCCTTGTGGACCCTGCATCCACCACATTTACCCAGTGTGCCGTGATGGACACGTAACGTCCCTGGCCATGCCTACTGGTCCATGCATCTGTTGTCAGGTGCACCTTTGTGCTCACAGATTGCCTGAGTGCATGGACGATGCGCTCTTTAACATGCTGGTGGAGGGCTGGGATGGCTTTTCTGGAAAAAAAGTGTCGACTGGGTAGCTCGTAGCGTGGTACAGCGTAGTCCATCAGGGCTTTGAAAGCTTCGCTTTCAACTAACCGGTAGGGCATCATCTCTAACGAGATTAGTCTAGCTATGTGTGCGTTCAAACCCTGTGTACGCGGATGGGAGGCTAAGTTCTTCCTTTTTCTAACCATAGTCTCATGTAGGGTGAGCTGGACTGGAGAGCTGGAGATCGTGGAACTAGCGGGGGTGCCGGTGGACATGGCAGACTGAGAGACGGTGGGAGATGGTATTGTTGCCACCGGTGCCCTAGATGCAGTGTTTCCTACTACGAAACTGGTGATTCCCTGACCCTGACTGCTTTGGCCTGGCAAAGAAACCTGCACAGATACTGCAGGTGGTGCGGAAAATGGTGGCCCTACACTGCCGGAAGGGATGTTGCGTTGCTGACTAGCTTCATTGGCCGAGGGTGCTACAACCTTAAGGGACGTTTGGTAGTTAGTCCAGGCTTGCAAATGCATGGTGGTTAAATGTCTATGCATGCAACTTGTATTGAGACTTTTCAGATTCTGTCCTCTGCTTAAGGTAGTTGAACATTTTTGACAGATGACTTTGCGCTGATCAATTGGATGTTGTTTAAAAAAATGCCAGACTGCACTCTTTCTAGCATCGGATACCTTTTCAGGCATTGCAGACTGAGCTTTAACCGGATGGCCACGCTGTCCTCCAACAGGTTTTGGCTTTGCCACGCGTTTTGGGCAAGATACGGGCCCGGCAGATGGAACCTGTTGCGATGTTGATGCCTGCTGCGGCCCCTCCTCCTCCGCTTCAGAACTGCTGCCGCCTGCACCCTGTTCCCCCAATGGCTGTCAATCGGGGTCAAGAACTGGGTCATCTATTACCTCTTCTTGTAGCTCGTGTGCAACTTCGTCTGTGTCACCGTGTCGGTCGGTGGTATAGCGTTCGTGATGGGGCAACATAGTTTCATCAGGGTCTGATTCTTGATCAGCACCCTGCGAGGGCAATGTTGTGGTCTGAGTCAAAGGACCAGCATAGTAGTCTGGCTGTGGCTGTGCATCAGTGCACTCCATGTCAGATTCAACTTGTAATGGGCATGGACTGTTAACTGCTTCACTTTCTAAGCCAGGGACGGTATGTGTAAAGAGCTCCATGGAGTAACCCGTTGTGTCGCCTGCTGCATTCTTCTCTGTTGTTGTTTTTGCTGAAGAGGACAAGGAAGCGACTTGTCCCTGACCGTGAACATCCACTAACGACGCGCTGCTTTGACATTTACCAGTTTCACGAGAGGAGGCAAAAGAGCTAGAGGCTGAGTCAGCAAGATAAGCCAAAACTTGCTCTTGCTGCTCCGGCTTTAAAAGCGGTTTTCCTACTCCCAGAAAAGGGAGCGTTCGAGGCCTTGTGTAGCCAGACGACGAACCTGGCTCCACAGCTCCAGACTTAGGTGCAATATTTTTTTTCCCACGACCAGCTGATGCTCCAACACTACCACTACCCTCATTACCAGCTGACAATGAACGCCCCCGGCCACGACCTCTTCCACCATACTTCCTCATTGTTTTAAAAACGTAAACAAACTAACGGTATTTGTTGCTGTCACACAAATTACACGGTGAGCTATAACTTCAGTATGATTTAGCTACCCCTTTACAGGTGAGTGAGACCACAACGAAAATCAGGCACAATGTTACACACTCTGTTGTTGGTGGCAACAAATGAGAGAGATGCCACACACGCAGGACTGTCACTGAAGCACAAATGTAAATATTAATCTCCCACTGATTTGATTTTTTTTTTTTTTAAGGGAGACTTTAGGAAAAAAAAATAATAGAATAAAATGATTTTTTCAGGAAGAATTTAGAAACCAAATAAAATAAAATGATTTTTTCAGGGAGAATTTAGAAAACAAATAAAACAAAAAAAGGCTTTCTATGGCCCACTGAGTGAGAGATGACGCACACAGGAGTCAGGAGTGGCACACAAGCCCAGAGGCCAATATTTATCTCCCACTGATTGATGTAGTGATTTTTTCAGGTAGATTTTGGAACCCAAATCAAGCTAAAAAAAATAATAGGCTTTCTATGGCCCACAATTGGAGAGAGAGAGAGAGATGGCACACCCAGGAGTCAAGACTGGCACACAAGCAGAAAGGGCAATATTAATCTCCCACTGATTTGTTTGTTTTTGTTTTTTTTCAGGGAGACTTTAGGAAAAAAAAATAGAATAAAATGATTTTTTCAGGAAGAATTTAGAAACCAAATAAAATAAAATGATTTTTTTAGGGAGAATTTAGAAAACAAATAAAACAAAAAAAGGCTTTCTATGGCCCACTGAGTGAGAGATGACGCACACAGGAGTCAGGAGTGGCACACAAGCCCAGAGGCCAATATTTATCTCCCACTGATTGATGTAGTGATTTTTTCAGGTAGATTTTGGAACCCAAATCAAGCTAAAAAAAATAATAGGCTTTCTATGGCCCACAATTGGAGAGAGAGAGAGAGATGGCACACCCAGGAGTCAAGACTGGCACACAAGCAGAAAGGGCAATATTAATCTCCCACTGATTTGTTTTTTTTTTTTTTTTTTTAAGGGAGACTTTAGGAAAAAAAAAATAGAATAAAATGATTTTTTGAGGAAGAATTTAGAAACCAAATAAAATAAAATGATTTTTTCAGGGAGAATTTAGAAAACAAATAAAACAAAAAAAGGCTTTCTATGGCCCACTGAGTGAGAGATGACGCACACAGGAGTCAGGAGTGGCACACAAGCCCAGAGGCCAATATTTATCTCCCACTTTTTTTTTTTTGTTCCAGGGAAAATTTATAAACCCAATAAAAAAAATAATAAATAGGCTTTCTATAGCCCACTATCTGAGAGACAGAGAGAGATGGCACGCTTAGGACTGGCACACAAGCCCAAAGGCCAATATTAATCTCCCTTTTTTTTTAAGGGAGAATTTATAAAACCAAAAAAAAATAAATAAATAGGCTTTCTATGGCCCACTATTTGTGAGAGAGATGGCACGCTCAGGACTGGCACACAAGCCCAGAGGCCAATATTAATCTCCCACTTTTTTTTTTTTTTTTCCAGGGAAAATTTATAAACCCAATAAAAAAAAATAAAAATAAATAGGCTTTCTATGGCCCAATATCTGAGAGAGAGAGATGGCACGCTTAGGACTGGCACACAAGCCCAAAGGCCAATATTAATCTCCCACTGATTGATTTATTGATTTTTTCAGGTAGAATTTAGAACCCAAATAAAGCAAAAAAAAAAAAAAAATGGGCTTTCTATGGCCCACTGAGTGAGTGATGATGCACACAGGAGTCAGGAGTGGCACACAAGCCCTGAGGCCAATATTTTTCTCCCACTGATTGATGTAGTGATTTTTTCAGGTAGATTTTAGAACCAAAATCAAGCAAAAAAATAAATAGGCTTTCTATGGCCCACTGAGTGAGTGATGATGCACACAGGAGTCAAGAGTGGCACACAAGCCCTGAGGCCAATATTTTTCTCCCACTGATTGATGTAGTGATTTTTTCAGGTAGATTTTATAACCCAAATCAAGCAAAAAAATAAATAGGCTTTCTATGGCCCACTGAGTGAGAGATGGCACACACAGGGATGGCACTCTAGCAGAAATGTCAATCTTAATCTCCCACAAAAAAAAAAAAAAAAACAGGGAGTGTCCTTCAATTACTATCTCCCTGCAGTAATCTCAGCCAGGTATGGCAGGCAGCAATAAGGAGTGGACTGATGCACAAATTAAATAAAAAGTGTGTACAAACCAAAAAGATAGCTGTGCAGAAAGGAAGGAACAAGAGGATTTGTGCTTTGAAAAAAGCAGTTGGTTTGCACAGCGGCGTACACACAGCAATGCAGCGATCAGGGAGCCTTCTAGGGCAGCCCAATGAGCTACAGCGCTGAGGGGGAAAAAAAAAAAAATGTAGCTTCCACTGTCCCTGCACACCGAAGGTGGTGTTGGGCAGTGGAAATCGCTACAGCACAAGCGGTTTGGTGGTTAATGGACCCTGCCTAACGCTATCCCTACTTCTGACGAAGCGGCAGCAACCTCTCCCTAAGCTCAGATCAGCAGCAGTAACATGGCGGTCGGCGGGAACGCCCCTTTATAGCCCCTGTGACACCGCAGACAGCAAGCCAATCACTGCAATGCCCTTCTCTAAGATGGTGGGGACCAGGACCTATGTCATCACGCTGCCCACACTCTGCGTTTATCTTCATTGGCTGAGAAATGGCGCTTTTCGCGTCATTGAAACGCGACTTTGGCGCGAAAGTCGCGTACCGCATGGCCGACCCCGCACAGGGGTCGGATCGGGTTTCATGAAACCCGACTTTGCCAAAAGTCGGCGACTTTTGAAAATGAACGACCCGTTTCGCTCAACCCTATATATGAGCACTTTCATGTTTTGGTGTGCTTGTGGATATTGTGAGCTACTCTTTGGTGTTATTTGTTCATTCACCTACTGTTTTTGTGCCGAATAATTGCTGGTTATAGGGAGTGACACTTTCACTTTCCCTTTCAGCTTCAAAGGTATTTTCCAGTTATATGTGATCCTTGGTGGATCAGTTACCTGTGTGTGTGTCTTTATTTTAAACTTGTGGAAATAAAAGGTATATTTTATGAGTTTTTCTTATAATCCTCATTTTTGTGACTATAGCTACTGTAAATTGAGTGGTTTAAAAATCCAGGAAGAGAACGAAGTGGATTTCTCTGATAACATATATTACAAAGTTACTTATTTTCATGCGTACAATTGATATGAAAGAAACATTATAATGATGATAAGTTTTTAACCCCTACACACCATGGCCATTTTACAATTTTTCATTTTTCCTCCCTTTCTTCCAAAAGTCATAACTTTATTTTTCCATCCACATAGATGTAATAAGGTTTGTTCTTTTTTGGGGCAAGTTGTATTTTTGAATGACAACATTCATGTTATCATATGATGCATTGAAAAGTAAAAACAAAATTCCAAGTGCGTTGAAATTGCAAAAAAAGTGAAATTGCACAACAGTTTTCTTTTTATTATTTACTTACCATGTTTACTGTACAGTAAAACTGACCTTGGAATATGATTCTCCAAGTCACTATGAGTACTCAGATACAAAACTTGCATAGTGTATTTTTTATTTATCAAAAAAAATCGTAAATTTGTAAAAATAAAAAAACTTTTTTTTGTCACCATTTTCCGACTCCTGTAACTTTTTCAATTTTCTTGATATGGAACTGTGTGAGGGTTTATTTTTGAACCCTGAGCAGACATTTTACTTGATATTATTTGATATTTTACTTGATATTATTTTGGGGTAGATACAATGTTTTGATCGCCTCTTGCATTTGCGAAAAAAAAACGTAATTCTGGCATTTTGATTTTTTTTCTCAATATGTCATTTACCAGTCTGATTAATTTATGTAATATTTTTATAGATCAGACTTTCATGAATGCAGCGATAACAAATGTGTATTTTTTAAATAGTTTTTTTAACCCCTTCACGACATGCGCCGTACTAGTACTGCGCATGCCGTGAATCCCCCTTTGATGTGGGCTCCGGCGGTGAGCCCACATCAAAGTCGCGACATGTCAGCTGTTTTGTACAGCTGACATGTGCGCGCGATAGCGGCGGGTGAAATCGCTATTCACCCGCCGCTATTAACCCCTTTACCCCCAAGGGTGGTTTGCACGTCAATGACCAGGCCAATTTTTACAATTCTGACCACTGTCCATTTATGAGATTATGACTCCGAAACGCTTCAACGGATCCTGGTGATTCTGACATTGTTTTCTCGTGACATATTGTACTTCATGATAGTGGTAAAATTTCTTTGATAGTACCTGCGTTTATTTGTGAAAAAAACGGAAATTTGGCGAAAATTTAGAAAATTTCGCAATTTTCAAACTTTGAATTTTTATGCAATTAAATCACAGAGATATGTCACACAAAATACTTAATAAGTAACATTTCCCACATGTCTCCTTTACATCAGCATAATTTTGGAACCAATTTTTTTTTGTTAGGGAGTTATAAGGGTTAAAAGTTGACCAGCAATTTCTCATTTTTACAACACCATTTTTTTTTAGGGACCACGTCTCATTTGAAGTCATTTTGAGGGGTCTATATGATAGAAAATGCCCAAGTGTGACACCATTCTAAAAACTGCACCCCTCAAGGTGCTCAAAACCACATTCAAGAAGATTATTAACCCTTCAGGTGTTTAATAGGAATTTTTGGAATGTTTAAATAAAAATGAACATTTAACTTTTTTACACAAAAAATTTACTTCAGCTCCAATTTGTTTTATTTTACCAAGGGTAACAGGAGAAAATGGACCCCAAAAGTTGTTGTCCAATTTGTCCTGAGTACGCTGATACCCCATATGTGGCAGTTAACCACTGTTTGGGCGCATGGGAGAGCTCGGAAGGGAAGGAGCACCGTTTGACTTTTCAATGCAAAATTGACAGGAATTGAGATGGGACGCCATGTTGCGTTTGGAGAGCCACTGATGTGCCTAAACATTGAAACCCCCCACAAGTGACACCATTTTGGAAAGTAGACCCCCTAAGGAACTTATCTGGATGTGTGGTGAGCACTTTGACCCACCAAGTGCTTCACAGAAGTTTATAATGCAGAACCGTAAAAATAAAAAATCATATTTTTTCACAAAAATTATATTTTTGCCCCCAATTTTTTATTTTTCCAAGGGTAAGAGAAGAAATTGGACCTCAAAAGTTGTTGTCCAATTTGTCCTGAGTACGCTGATACCCCATATGTGGCAGTAAACCACTCTTTGGGCGCATGGGAGAGCTCGGAAGGGAAGGAGCGCCGTTTGACTTTTCAATGCAAAATTGACAGAAATTGAGATGGGACGCCATGTTGCGTTTGGAGAGCCACTGATGTGCCTAAACATTGAAACACCCCACAAGTGACACCATTTTGGAAAGTAGACCCCCTAAGGAACTTATCTGGATGTGTGGTGAGCACTTTGACCCACCAAGGGCTTCACAGAAGTTTATAATGCAGAGCCATAAAAATAAAACATTTTTTTCCCACAAAAATTTTATTTTAGCCCCCAGTTTTGTATTTTCCCTAGGGTAACAGGAGAAATTGGACCCCAAAAGTTGTTGTCCAATTTGTCCTGAGTACGCTGATACCCCATATGTGGGGGGAACCACCGTTTGGGCGCATGGGAGGGCTCGGAAGGGAAGGAGCGCCATTTGGAATGCAGACTTAGATGGAATGGTCTGCAGGCGTCACATTGCGTTTGCAGAGCCCCTAATGTACCTAAACAGTAGAAACCCCCCACAGGTGACACCATTTTGGAAAGTAGACCCCCTAAGGAACTCATCTTGATGTGTTGTGAGAGCTTTGAACCCCCAAGTATTTCACTACAGTTTATAACGCAGAGCCGTGCAAATAAAAAATATTTTTTTTCCACAAAAATTATATTTTAGCCCCCAGTTTTGTATTTTTCCAAGGTTAGCAGGAGAAATTGGACCCTAAATGTTGTTGTCCAATTTGTCCTGAGTACGCTGATACCCGATATGTGGGGGGGAACCACCGTTTGGGCGCATGGGAGGGCTCGGAAGGGAAGGAGCATCATTTGGAATGCAGACTTAGATGGATTGGTCTGCAGGCGTCACATTGCGTTTGCAGAGCCCCTAATGTACCTAAACAGTAGAAACCCCCCACAAGTGACCCCATATTGGAAACTAGACCCCTCAATGAACTTATCTAGATGTGTTGTGAGAACTTTGAACCCCCAAGTGTTTCACTACAGTTTATAACGCAGAGCCGTGAAAATAAAAAATCTTTTTGTTTTCCCACAAAAATTATTTTTTAGCCCCCAGTTTTGTATTTTCCCAAGGGTAACAGGAGAAATTGGTCCACAAAAGTTGTTGTCCAATTTGTCCTGAGTACGCTGATACCCCATATGTGAGGGTAAACCCCTGTTTGGGCACACAGGAGAGCTCGGAAGGGAAGGAGCACTGCTTTACTTTTTCAACGCAGAATTTCCTGGAATTGAGATCGGACGCCATGTCGTGTTTGTAGAGCCCCTGATGTGCCGAAACAGTGGAAACCCCCCAATTATAACTGAAACCCTAATCTAAACACACCCCTAACCCTAATTCCAACGGTAACCCTAACCACACCTCTAACCCTGACACACCCCTAACCCTAATCCCAACCCTATTCCCAACTGTAAATGTAATCTAAACCCTAACCCTAACTTTAGCCCCAACCCTAACTGTAGCCCCAACCCTAACCCTAGCCCTAACCCTAGCCCTAGCCCTAACCCTAACCCTAGCCCTAACCCTAGCCCTAACCCTAGCCCTAACCCTAACCCTAGCCCTAACCCTAGCCCTAACCCTAGCCCTAACCCTAACCCTAGCCCTAACCCTAGCCCTAGCCCTAACCCTAGCCCTAACCCTAGCCCTAACCCTAGCCCTAACCCTAACCCTAGCCCTAGCCCTAACCCTAGCCCTAACCCTAGCCCTAGCCCTAACCCTAGCCCTAATGGGAAAATGGAAATAAATACTTTTTTTTTAATTTTTCCCTAACTAAGGGGGTGATGAAGGGGGGTTTGATTTACTTTTATAGCGGGTTTTTTAGCGGATTTTTATGATTGGCAGCCGTCACACACTGAAAGACCCTTTTTATTGCAAAAAATATTTTTTGCAATACCACATTTTGAGAGCTATAATTTTTCCATATTTTGGTCCACAGAGTCATGTGAGGTCTTGTTTTTTGCGGGACGAGATGACGTTTTTATTGAAAACATTTTCGGGCACGTGACATTTTTTGATCGCTTTTTATTCCGATTTTTGTGAGGAAGAATGACCAAAAACCAGCTATTCATGAATTTCTATTGGGGGAGGCGTTTATACCGTTCCGCATTTGGTAAAATTGATAAATCAGTTTTATTCTTCGGGTCAGTACAATTACAGCGACACCTCATTTATATCATTTTTTTATGGTTTGGCGCTTTTATACGATAAAAACTATTTTACAGAAAAAATAATTATTTTTGCATCGCTTTATTCTCAGGACTATAACTTTTTTATTTTTTCGCTGATGATGCTGTGTCATGGCTCGTTTTTTGCGGGACAAGATGACGCTTTCAGCGGTACCATGTTTATTTATATCTGTCCTTTTGATCGCGTGTTATTCCACTTTTTGTTCGGCGGTATGATAATAAAGCGTTGTTTTTTGCCTCGTTTTTTTTTTTTTTTTTTCTTACGGTGTTTACTGAAGGGGTTAACTAGTGGGACAGTTTTATAGGTCGGGTCGTTACGGACGCGGCGGTACTAAATATGTGTACTTTTATTGGTTTTTTTTTTTTATTTAGATGAAGAAATGTATTTATGGGAATAATATTTTTTTTTTTTTTTCATTATTTTGGAATATTTTTTTTAATTTTTTTTTACACATTTGGAAAATTTTTTTTTTACTTTTTTACTTTGTCCCAGGGGGGGACATCACAGATCAGTGATCTGACAGTTTGCACAGCACTCTGTCAGATCACTGATCTGACATGCAGCGCTGCAGCCTTCACAGTGCCTGCTCTGAGCAGGCTCTGTGAAGCCACCTCCCTCCCTGCAGGACCCGGATCCGCGGCCATCTTGGATCCGGGGCTGGAGGGAGCAGGGAGGGAGGTGAGACCCTCGCAGCAACGCGATCACATCGCGTTGCTCTGGGGGTCTCAGGGAAGCCCGCAGGGAGCCCCCTCCCTGCGCGGTGCTTCCCTGCACCGCCGGCACATCGCGATCAACTTTGATCGCGGTGTGCCAGGGGTTAATGTGCGGGGGGCGGTCCGTGACCGCTCCTGGCACATAGTGCCGGATGTCAGCTGCGATAAGCAGCTGACACCCGGCCGCGATCGGCCGCGCTCCCCCCGTGAGCGCGGCCGATCGGCTATGACGTACTATCCCGTCCAGGGTCAGATAAGCCCAGGGCACCTCGACGGGATAGTACGTCTAAGGTCACAGAGGGGTTAACCTGTTAAATGCCGCTGTCAAACACAGACAGCGGCATTTAACTACCGCATCCGGCCGGGCGGCCGGATATGACGTCATCGCCGACCCCTGTCACATGATCGGGGGTCGGCGATGCATCAGGAAGGTAACCATAGAGGTCCTTGAGACCTCTATGGTTACTGATGCAGGTCTGCTGTGAGCGCCCCCCTGTGGTCGGCGCTCACAGCACACCTGCATTTCAGCTACATAGCAGCGATCTGATGATCGCTGCTATGTAGCAGAGCCGATCAGGCTATGCCAGCTTCTAGCCTCCCATGGAGGCTATTGAAGCATGGCACAAGTAAAAAAAAAATGTTTTTAAAAATATGAAAAAAATATAAAAAATATAAAAGTTTAAATCACCCCCCTTTCGCCCCATCCTAAATAAAACAATTAAAAAAAAAACAAACCTACACGTATTTGGTATCGCCGTGTTCAGAATCGCCCGATCTATCAATTAAAAAAAGCATTAACCTGATCGCTAAACGGCGTAGCGAGAAAAAAATCCGAAACGCCAGAATTACGTGTTTTTTTGGTCGCCACGACATTGCATTAAAATGCAATAACGGGCGATCAAAAGAACGTATCTGCGCAAAAATGGTATCATTAAAAACATCAGCTCGGCGCGCAAATAATAAGCCCTCACCCGACCCCAGATCACGAAAAATGGAGACGCTACGGGTATCGGAAAATGGCACTTTTTTTTTTTTTTTTTAGCAAAGTTTGGAATTTTTTTTCACCACTTAGATAAAAAATAACCTAGTCATGTTAGGTGTCTATGAACTCGTAATGACGTAGAGAATCATAATGGTAGGTTAGTTTTAGCATTTAGTGAACCTAGCAAAAAAGCCAAACAAAAAACAAGTGTGGGATTGCACTTTTTTTGCAATTTCACCGCACTTGGAATTTTTTTCCCGTTTTCTAGTAAAAGACATGGTAAAACCAATGGTGTCGTTCAAAAGTACAACTTGTCCCGCAAAAAATAAGCCCTCACATGACCATATTGACGGAAAAATAAAAAAGTTATGGCTCAGGGAAGGAGGGAAGTGAAAAACGAAAATGCAAAAATGAAAAAGGGCCGCGACTTGAAGGGGTTAATGGGGCAAAAAGGGATGATTGAACGTTTATTTTTTATTTTTTTCATATTTTTTGAAAACATTTTACTGTGTTCAGTAGTCCCTTTAGGGGACTTTATGCTACGACTGTCTGATCGCTTTTACTATACATGGCATCCCATTGGTGCACCGTGATCATGTTATGGGCACATGAATGGGGACTTAGAATTATGCTCCCCCCTGCTGGCTTGTGTTGATTACCTCTGTCAGAGTGTAACAATGGAATTTAATAGATTAACAGCTGCTGGTGAAGCTATGTCATGGGCAGGGGAAAATGCTGGCTCCCCGTGAAAGCATTCATCAAAGCCACAGAGTTGTCATATGACAAAGGGGTTAATATAAGTGAAGCGCAATACACAAAGTCTAATGAAAAACATTGTGAAAAATTACTAAATTGTACTTAAAGGGAACCTGACAGGTCCCCCATGCCATCCAGCCCACCTGCATATGCATGTTCCTTTCTAAACACTCTGCCTAACAGACCCTGTATGCTGTTTGGCAAATTAATAGATTTTTTTTTTAAAGAAGTCTTTTTACAGTCTGTTTTTAATATGTCAATTTCTTTTTGACTAGTTGATGGGGCATTTTTTACCCCAGACTAGTTGTCCAACTTAGCATGTTATCACATCCATGTGGGCACTATAAGATGATTTGCAAAAGCCTTCATCATCACTTGCACTCTCAAGCTTGCCCTCGACCTTCTTGCTTGCATGTCAGTTTGCCTCTAAAGTCGGTTTTTACGCTTTCTGGCTTTATAGCTGCACAGCAAAGGTCTGGAAGCAAAGAACATGACTGTCGTCCACAGAGGAGCAGTAGATCAGCTGCTGGAATAGAGCTTCTTCATTTCCGGAGATGCACAGTGCCTCTGAACCTGGGAACCGAACACCTGGCTTCACAGGCACAATGACTTCTAGGCATTAAAGTAGTGCGTTTGCAAGAGATTTGAGATAAATCCTATAAGGGAAATTAAACACAGTCCATATTAAACCAGTCTAGTGACCACTGTGTAGATATACAGAGATTAAATAGAGGGGGTTCAGTGCAAATAGCATGAGAAGAGAATATAGTAGAAAAATGCACCCAAGAACCAGAATGTAGTGTTAGAAAAGCTAAGTTTTATTAGGTCAAAATTTAAAAATAGTAAATACATAAAAGGTGAATAAGTGATTACTGACAGAAAACGGCCAGAATGTGGCACCATAACTACAGAAAGGCAAAGACATGGACGAACATGACAAAATAATATATGACTGTAGGTGTGCAGAGCATAGTTGAATTTTCCTATAAATTAACTAGTAAGTGGTACTAAGTGGTCCAAGAAAGGAAGACAACAACGCACCAATGTTCTGAGGTATGTACAAAGAATATTACAAGTAGTAAAGCAGTCCTGCATAAAGTGTGATTTACCTGGGAGTTGCGGTGCAATCACCCCTTTTTAACGCGTGTTTCGACTGAAGTGCCACCCCTTTTTAACGCGCACTTCAGCCTGCCTAACATTGGAACTTCTTTGTGAATCTAATTTTTCTGGCCAAATTTAAGCAGACTGCAGAATTTGAATTCTAACAGATTCTCTCATCACAGTATTAATTATCTTCTAGTTTTTATCACATGTACATGGACAAAAAAAATAGCGCCTATTAGTAACGTGAAGTAGTTTTAAAGATAGGATAATGATATTAAGGCAGGTATTTGCTTGTTGTTTATTGTTTTGGGGCTTTATCATGATGCACTTAACTGAATAATTTGGATGTCACAGGATTGAACTTTTAAAATGTTATTTCTCTAATTTAACCCAAAAAGCACAAAAAATAGATATGAAAAACCATAAGCAGCTCTAAAGCAAACAGATATCTCACAAATACTCTTCACAAACTTTGCAGTTCACAAATGACCTATATTGGTGACCTATCATTGATCTAATAAGAGATAATTCATCCACTTGCTTTGAGATAACCCAAAGAAATAGGGTCTTTACAGAAAAATCTATTTTGATTAGGGGGATTATGTACTGAGAGAGTGTGTAGAGCTTAATACCAAATCACGACTTAATCTCATGACATCTGCTCTGGAGGCAGGGCCAAAATTGTAAAATAGAGCAAAAGCATGAGACCTCGTGGAAAAGAAACAATGGTCATTTTATCTTTAATTGTCCATAATTGTTTTTAGGATATTTGCATTATGTACATATTATACACTTTCAAAGACAAAAAATGTGTACTAAATATATAAATAAGGCATACATTTTATTGAAATTATCTGACGACTAGCTTTTACTGATATATGCTATGCTATATTACCATTAGCTTACAGTTCTAATGCATTACACTGAAATAAACAATTATTTAACTTTTTTCCTACTGCTGTATCTTCACCAAAGAAACAAGTCCTCCTCCGGCCTATATACTGACCCATATCTTGCATGTGAACGATAGGGATAAAAAAGACAAACCATAACACTAAAACCATCGGCTAAATATTGCATAGGTCTCATGTACCATCAAAACAGCTCTGACCCATTGTTGCATGATTTCCGCATGAGCTCAAAAGGTTTAATCTAGTATTTGGCACCAAGATAGATGCTAGAGATAGCTGCAGATCCTGTTAGTCACCTATGTTACAAGGTGTTTCCCCATGCGTATGACTATTCCTTCCTGAACATCGCAAAGTTTCATGAGTGCTTTGAAATCTTAGAAATGTATTCCTTAAGCCACTTTTGAACTAATTTTGCATTTTGGCTGTCCACACCAATTCGGGAATACAATGGTGATGAAGGTGTGCTTCTAGTCTCATCATTGTTAAGATAGCTGGTGCATATCAAGGTAAAGGCTCACTCAGACCTCTGTGCCTTTCAGTTTGGGCACAGATTGCTAATCGCCAGTATACAGACTGACCGCGGCTCTCCCAACCTGATCATAACAGCTTCATATATTTCTATGAAGCTGTCATGCTCAGGTCGGGAGAAAAACGGCCAATCCTTGCACTGGGGTCCAATCTTGGACTGATTTGTACGGTTGTCTGAATGAGCCCTTACATCAACATAACTATCAGAAAGCAAGATTTCCCAAGATTATTATCAAGAGCATCTTATCCCTGACTTTTCTCCTTTCCCTAGTGCATCCTGAACCCATCTCTTTTTAGGTAAGACAAAAACGCTCGGTTACATACACAAAATAAATCATGATTCTTTAGCACAAACCACCATCTTCCATTGCTCCATGTTTCAGATCTGAGGCACACTTGCCGAGATCTTTACACCTTTCCCTTTTTTATTCTTTCTACATGATAATTTCAAGACAGACTTCTCATTTGCTGCCTAATGTGTCCAACCCCTTGACAGGTTACCTTGTCAGCAGATAATCAGTGCTATTCATTTTAGTTTTTGGTATACTACATACAGTGTATATACAATTGCTCTAAAAAATGATTCAACACTCAAGCGATGTTTATTGGCACAATGTACAAACATTGTGCTATTTGCAATAAGCCCATAAAACAAGAACAATGTGTTAGGGTTGGCAGAACGCACCGAATATATATATGAGAGTGTTGGTGCGTTCGCAACCCGGGGTCTACCGTGCAGGAGAGAAACCTGCTGCTAGTAATATGCGATACTATATGGCGGTATTAGCGAACTCTGTTACTTCACAGATTCGCTAGAATAACAAGATGCTGTGCCCTGTTAACCTCACAGAGGAACACAGCTACCAAACAGAGCAAAACTGTGGTTATGCTGATAGAATAGCAGACAAACAACTCCTCACCAGAGGTGTCGGTATTCTAGGGGCTTATTTCAGCCAAGGCCCTGAATCCAAACATACAAACTCCTCGCCGGAGGTGCCGGTATTCTAGGGGCTTATTGCAGCCAAACCCTGACCACATACAAAGCATGACCACACTGGCGCTGAGCTCTTTAACATTGGTTTGATACTAGTGCATGACTGTGCGGCGATGCAAACCTTTTATAAATTTAGCACTCATGGACCTTCCTAGTGGTCCAACAGGAACCGCTTCAGGACCTGCGCATGTGACCCATGACCTCCAAAGGGAGATTGTCCCGTGGGCATGCCCAGTATGGGAAAAGCAGGACTTAGTCCCAGAAAGATCTGCTCGCTGCTTATCAGCACTGGCTACAAAGGCAAAGCCTGGAATCACAGTAGTAACCAGTCGCCCAGTATCAGCCGCTATCAGAGTCAGACACTGGGACTGACGTCTCCGCTGAGCAGGCTCCACTGTGGCTGGGGAAGAATGGGAGACCGCAGAGGAGATGGTTCGAGATTCCACTTGTGCAGAGACAGGAACTCGACACCTAACACAATGTGCCGTATATTGCTCAATACAACTACAAAGTAATGTAACACAAATGGTTTCTCCAAACTCACTATAAATTGCCACTTTTAATGATTACTGCAGTTTCAATATTATTCAAGCATTTCATGACAAGTTTTAGTCTATTGCAAAGAGCGGAAAGTTTGTAAAATAATGTGTGTTTATGTTCTACCACATGAAGACAGTGGTACAAGGACATTTTAGAGAATAAACCTTGGAGACAGGAAACACCTTTGTCATTGGAGGTATGTATATGTGTTTGTCTTCAGTACCAGAAGGTAATGATTCATCGCTGAAACCAATGAAATCTAATCATCTTGGGTAAAACATTTCATCCTGTATCTACAGCAAACATGCGCTGACAGTGTTTCCCCACTTATCTGAGGTTCCACTTGGAAGGTCATCATTGGATGATAGCAATGGCTTGTAGCAATCTCCTATTCTTCACAAAAACATATATTGCCATTATGACCATTATTAGCACAACAGGTAATGGAGAGATGTTCTGCTTTTTCACCTACCTTCCACTCCATACCTACATACTCCCTACTATGGTCAGATACAACTTTTTTCATCTCCCTTTTGGAGGGTTATCTTCAGCAATTCAACAGGTATACTTTGCAAATTCTTTTTGCATAATATTCAGTAATGACTATCCCTCAGACTTATCAAGGGAAACATTATGACAAGGCTTGAAATTGAATGTGTCTTACAAATGTTCATCATCTGCAGTTCTCTTATGCACCATATTTCAATATTGTTTGTTCCATTGGAATATATTTATCAGCATGATGGCTCACTGGATACAATAGTGGCACGGGGTATGGGTCTAAAAATATTAATGATAACATCTGCTAAGAGATTGCATATTTTCCTCAGAGGTTTTCAATGGTACTCCTGTCCCCCCTTCCCCTCCGCCATTAGGGCCAATAAGATAGTCAGCCTCTCATGAAATGATTCAAGTGTATGTGTGCCTTATCTAAAAATGACTCCGAGGTCCTCTCACGATGGTAACATTTCAGTTAATTCTCTGTGTATTAACTTCACAAAGATGATGGCTACCTTGTCTCTGAACACTTTTCAATTATATTACAAGACAAAGAGATCATTTACCTGAGCAGATAATAGTTTAAACAATGTGAGCAGAACTCACAGCTAAAAACTATGTTAGACAAGTGTTTACATAAGACGAAAATTGTGAATGAAATGGTTGAATAGTGGTCGTTACATCGTACCATTGAATGTCGTGTACTGTGGTCACATATACAGATAATCGAAAGTAGGTGAGTTCAACATTCAAATCCCATGAGTGATAATAATTATTTCTAGTATGTGAATTCATAAATCATTGTACAAATATTTCTGTTGCCACTGAAGAAAGAAAATATAATTGAAATGATTAATAATCAATTTCATAGTTTTATATGAACAGAAACATTTGCAATAATAACAATGAACAATTTGACACGAATGTGTAACCATTCCAATTCTCCAACTGCTACTGACTGATTGCCTCAGAAAACAATGAACTAATCACTGAAGGCCATACCGATTTAAGATTTTAATTTTTCTCCTCCTTTTTGCTGGTATAATGGGTGAAGGAGCGAGCGATCTCCATTTATGCTACGCAATTCTCGAACACTGAATGAGAATTTTTTTGCTTGCAGAGGCGATTTCATGCATGATGAAAAAAGCCTTTTTGGACACATCGTTCAGTCACTCAACCCATTCGCATTATGAATAAGCCCCTAGATCTGTTTAAGAGAACACTCGCGAAACGGCCAGAGTCCACCTGTTTCTCAAATGGTGAAATGGTGAAATTAAAGGACTAAACATTTGCTTTCAACTCGGTGAGTGCTGCTGTTTTTCTTACAATTTTACTGTATGGAATCAATGTATTTTTCATGCTAAGCACTGCTTTGTTTGTTGAAATTTGCTGCTACATTTCAGTGATATTAGGGGACAGACATCGACAATGGTGAATGGTGATACACTGTTGTGCAGTTCTACTTGTCTTTATTTCCGTTTAAGAATCAACTGATTGTTAGACTGCCGATCTCTGTATTCTCCTAAAAATAAGCCATCTCAAGACAACAGAGCTCGATTGAATGATTATACAGCTCTGGCAAAAATTAAGAGGCCACTGCACAGTTTTAAAAAAATCAGCCATTCCATTCCAGTGTCCGTTGAATTCTAATCATTGTCATTTTACCTAATGTGCTTTTGATTAGGTGGTCACCTGAACCAAATCTTATTTAGCAAAGGAAAGTATAAAAACCATTGCTGTGGTGTTCACAATCCTCTTGCAATAGGACAAGCTGGATGGCAAAACAAGTGATAGCAATATCCCAAAATTAATAGGAATGAAAAAATAACTTTTAAGCATGCTAAAGGAGTTGAAAAGAAAAGTCTTGAGTGAGGAAAAGAAGGGCTCGATTTTGGCTTTACTAGCAGAGGTAAACAGTGAGCATCATGTTGCCTCCATCCTTAAAATTTCTAAGATGGCATTTGTACAACAAGGTCAAGCAGCAGACATTGGAGACAACAAAACTACAGACCGGCAGAGGGTGATAACGACTCTCCTCTGACCGGGATGACCATCGTCTTATTCGAATGTCACTCAGCAACCACACGATGACATCAAATGACCTACAAAAAGAATGGCAAATGGCAGCTGGGGTGAAGTGCACAACAAGAATAGTTCGTAACAGGCTCCTAGAGGCAGGTCTCAAGTAATGTAAAGCTAGAAAAAAGCCTTTCATCATTGAGAAGCAAAGGAGAGCCAGGCTGAAGTTTGCCAAAGACAATAAGGATGGGACCATAGAGGACTGGAGTAAGGTAATCTTTTCTGATGAGTTTTATTTTCAGCTTTGCCCAACACCTGGTCATCTAATGGTTAGATGGAGACCTGGAGAGGTATACAAGCCACATTGTCTTGCACCCACTGTGAAATTTGGTGGAGGATCAGTGATGATCTGGGGATGCTTCAGCAAGGCTGGAATTGGGCAGGTTGTTCTTTGCAAGGACGTATGAATCAAGCCACATGCAAGGTTATCCTGGAAAACAGTTGGCTCCCTCTGCTGAAGCAATGTTTCTCAGCTCTGAGGACTCATTTTTCCAGCAGGTCAAGGCACCATGCCACACAGCTAGGTCAATCAAGGCAGGGATGAAGGACCACAACATTAAATCCCTGTCACGACCAGCCCAATCTCCAGACCTGAACCCCATTGAAAACTTCTGGAATGTAATCAAGAGGAAGATGGATACTGTCAAGCCATCAAAGAAGAACTGCTTAAATTTTTGTACCAGGAGTGGCATAAGGTTATCCAAAAGCAGTGTGAAAGACTGGTGGAAAGCAAGCCAAGATGCATGAAAGTTGTGATTAAAAATCATAGATATTCCACAAAATATTGATTTCTGAACTCTTCCTGAGTTAAAATATTAGTATTGTTGTTTCTAAATGATTATGAACTTGGTTTTTTTTGCATTTTTTGAGGTCTGCAAGCAATGCATTTTTTTGTTATTTTGACCATTTCTCATTTTCAGAAAATAAATACAAAATGTATTGCTTGGAACTTAGGATACTTGTTGTCAGTAGTTTATAGAATAAAAGAACAATTTACATTTTACTCAAAAATATACCTATAAAGAGAAAAATCAAACAAACTGAATATTTTGCAGCAGTCTCTTAATTTTTGCCAGAGCTGTATATGGGAGAACTGGAAGATAATGTGTATAGCCAGTTCTATGTTAAGTGTCAGTTGTATAAATGACTGCCCGTAACAAAGGTCTAGCTAGGATACCAAATTTTGCTAGAACAGAATGACCGAGTATTTGTTTTTGACTATCCATTCACCGTTACTGTTTGACCAAATCCTCACCCCTTGTTTGCTAACAATACAGTTCCTGTACAGATAACATTACTATGTATGTTCTTAGTATCTCATCGCAAAGTGGACAAAGTCAACAATGCATTGGGTGCCTCTATTGAAGATACAAAAAGCAGTCAAGTAGACTGCATCGATGGTATAAATGTCCATGTCAAGAACTGACCCCTCATTCTAGGTATTGCATACATGAATTGTGTTAACTAATTACAAGACACAGTCTTTACTATGATCGTTGCTGCCTGCCCCAAGTACTAGCAGAGAAGACCTCCTGATGGAAAACAAGTAGGACTACCCAAGTATTGGATTACGAGAAAGGTGCTATTATGAAGCAAAATTTCTTAGGGATAGTAAGAGTTAAATTAAAATATTTCCTTAAAATTTTTCATCGTCAGTAAAAAAACAAACAGAATTTGAAGACATTTTATGAATAGGATGTATATAAAAATGTAAACTGTGACCCAAGCATTTTCTAGAACCATGTTATTGATATAATTTATAAATCATTTTAACCATCCCAGTAAAAGACTGATACATAAACCATTAACAACATATAGCAAAATGATTAACCGGCATCATCAAAAAATGATTTCCTGTGAGAAAATTACTGGAGGATGTTTTTATTTGCTGTCATGGTTATTTTACATGTAGTGACTTACGATTTACCAGGCATTCTCTCATCAATTAAATGCATATCGCTCTTGAAATGTTTCTTTGCACAAGCCAAACCATTATTAAAAAAATTAAGTTTTCCTGTGCATACAGCAGCCTGACTACTTTTCATGACAAAGTTGGTAATTAGAATAGCGATTTAATGGTGAATCAAGCAGAAATATTCAAACCATGACAAACGACTTTAATAATGTGGCTTGCAGTGCGTTAACAGAGATGAATCTCACTTCCTAAAACTCTAAGCTTTTCTGCCTGCCTCGAAGATAAAACTGTCCGAGAGGTATTCTGTACCCGTTATTCAGAAAAGCTTTCACTAGATTTTAAGTGGTCCAAATAGCTTGCAAATGCAAAAACATCATTCAGGCATATGATATTCTTACTTCTGAAGGTAGCAGTGAGAAGAAATGTTTTCGAGCCTAAGATTTACTCTTCTGGTTCTCGCTTATTGCCCTGGTGCTGGGTTAATATCATTGCCTCTTGCTAGAGGAATTACCAGGACGTCACTACAGCTTCAAAACTGAAAGCCAATTTTCGAGTTTGTCATAAGTTTGTTAAGACCACATGCTTTTCACCATTTGAGAAATGTCATTATTCTGTCCTTGCCGGAGCCTCGTAATTGGATAGTAAGGATGTTCAAAGACTAATTTAGTGAATTGCACAATATTTTAAATGAAATTATGCAGGCTTAAGGCCCTCCAGGGATTGAGCTAGGGTCCTCTTGAGAAAACCTGTTTATCAGTAAATGATATTAGCAGCCTTCACGTAGCTTTTGTCTTCATTAAATTGCTGCTCTCCCAATTGAGGGTCACATCTGAGGCTTGATTTGATAATTTGTCATTATTGTTTTGCTTATTGGAGCATAAAGTTGATATAACAGAGGCAGCTGAGTTAAATAACTTTTTATTAAGAGCTCCTGTATAGGCATTTGTTACTAAACATACATACAAGTAATGAAAAAAATATGGCATACGACAAGATCACATTACAGTATAAAATTATATTATTCTGAAGTCTTCAAAATAATTATCATACCATGAAAGTCTACTAAAATATAGTAACCATGCCTAGACAACATAGTGTTGGGCAAGTAAAACCATGCCAGGAGCAACTTATATTACTATTGTAATGTGTAAGTAAGTAATTAACACATCACAAGCTAAGATTATTCAGTGCAATGGCCCCTTTTATAATTTAAGTGGCATTTAAATGCAAAACAACAGAATAAAAACTATTCATGTAATGGAGACCTATGACTACGACCCACCTGCCTTGTGGTTAGTCATATAAATTAAATTTGTCACCTGTGCGGGCAGTCGTCCAATCAAAGGGGCAGTAAAATATTGAGCCTATACATTTTCACCATTTGTTTCAATTTTTTTTAGCAATGTTATTGAATGATGCATTTGATGGTTACACAGTTACAAGCATGGCATAATTGGAAATTATGATATCCCATAGCAAAGGCATGTCCTCTCCAGCTTTTCAACATTAAACTGAATGGTGTAGACACTGGCAGACACTAAAGTTCAATACTTGAAAGGAATAGTGGTCATGCCTATGCTTTTTTGCAACAATCATTGACTATGTCAAAGATAGTCAAGTAGAGTTCTTGGCTATCTCTAGCAGACCCATTCAAAAAAGCAACAGTACACATAGGCAAGTTCTTCAATATTCAATGGGGAACAAAAGTCCACTGTTATGGCAATTAGTGGGTGTCTAAGTGGTCAGACTTCCAACAATTTACTAGTTATATTACCTATTAGTGTCTCAAATAACAACTTCTGCTTGAAAATTAATTCAGATAGAGGGGAAGATATCTGAAAGCTACCATTGAGAAATCCTACCTATGTAGACGCCTTAGGACTATGGGGCATTAGAGCATATTACAAATAGCCTAATAACACCAAGCAACACAGGTGTATATTATCCCTAAAAGCCTTCCAAAGTGGGTTAGAATATACTGTAGCTGGCCACATATGCTTTTGTCCTAAGACAATTTTGTTATCATTATACAGTTGTGGCCAAAAGTATTTACACCCCTGCACTTCTGTCCGATACTAATCAGTTTTTTCCTGAAAATGATTGCAATCACAAATTCTTTGGTATTATTATCTTCATTTAATTTGTCTTAAATGAAAAAACACAAAAGAGAATGAAGCAAAAAGCAAAACATTGATCATTTCACACAAAACTCCAAAAATGGGTATTGGCACCCTGAGCCTAAGGCTAGGTTCACATTGCGTTAGTGCAGTCGGTTCAATGCATATGTTGAACTGATTGCGCTAACGCAAGTGCCGACTTTTGCACAGCGTTAGTGCAGATGGAGCTTCTGCTAGCTCCATCTGCGCTAGCAGTGATGGACCCGGAAACGCTGCAGCCCGCGTCTCGGGTCCGTCACTCAAATGACAGCACATTGCTAGTGCACGCCCATTGTGGGCGTGCGCTAGCGATGCGTCCAACATTGCAGTCTATGGCGGCATTAACGGACTACGTTACACCGCGTTATGCCGCGGTGTAACGTAGTCCGTTATACGTAGAGCCATAACACAATGTGAACCTAGCCTAATACTTGGTTGCACAACCTTTAGCCAAAATAACTGCGACCAACCGCTTCCGATAACCATCAATGAGTTTCTTACAATGCTCTGCTGGAATTTTGGACCATTCTTCTTTGGCAAATTGCTCCAGGTCCCTGATATTTGAAGGGTGCTTTCTCCAAACTGGTGTTTTTAGATCTCTCCACAGGTGTTCTATGGGTTTCAGGTCTGGACTCATTGCTGGCCACCTTAGAAGTCTCCAGTGCTTTCTCTCAAACCATTTTCTAGTGCTTTTTGAAGTGTCTTTTGGGTCATTGTCCTGCTGGAAGACCCATGACCTCTGAGGGAGACCCAGCTTTCTCACACACATTTTGCTGCAAAATTTGTAGGTAGTCTCCAGACTTCATAATACCATGCACACGGTCAAGCAGTCCAGTGCCAGAGGCAGCAAAGCAACCCCAAAACACCAGGGAACCTCTGCCATGTTTGACTGTAGGGACCGTGTTCTTTTCTTTGAATGCCTCTTTTTTTCTCCTGTAAACTCTATGTTGATGCCTTTGCCCAAAAAGGTCTACTTTTGTCTCATCTGACCAGAGAACATTCTTCCAAAACGTTTTAGGCTTTTTCAGGTAAGTTTTGGCAAGCTCCAGCCTGGCTTTTATGTCTCAGGGTAAGAAGTGGGGTCTTCCTGGGTCTCCTACCATACAGTCCCTTTTCATTCAGATGCAGATGGATAGTACGGGTTGACACTGTTGTACCCTCGGACTGCAGGGCAGCTTCAACTTGTTTGGATGCTAGTCGAGGTTCTTTATCCAACATCCGCACATTCTTGCGTTGAAATCTCTTGTCAATTTTTCTTTTCCATCCACATCTAGGAAGGTTAGCCACAATGCCATGGGCTTTATACTTCTTGATAACACTGCACACGGTAGACACAGGAACATTCAGGTCTTTGGAGATGGACTTGTAGCCTTGAGATTGCTCATGCTTCCTCACAATTTGGTTTCTCAAGTCCTCAGACAGTTCTTTGGTCTTCTTTCTTTTCTCCATGCTCAATGTGGTACACACAAGGACACAGGACAGAGGTTGAGTCAACTTTAATCCATGTCAACTGGCTGTAAGTGTGATTTAGTTATTTCCAACACCTGTTAGGCGCCACAGGTAAGTTACAGGTGCTGTTAATTACACAAATTAGAGAAGCATCACATGATTTTTCGAACAGTGCCAATACTTTTGGCCACCCCCTTTTTATGCTTGGTGTGAAATTATATCCAATTTGGCTTTAGGACAATTCTTTTTGTGTTTTTTCATTTAAGACAAATTAAATGAAGATAATAATAAGAATTTGTGTTTGCAATCATTGTCAGGAAGAAACTGAGTATTATCTGACAGAATTGCAGGGATGTCAATACTTTTAGCCACAACTTTATGAAATAATTTTCTCGCTTTTTTGGCCCCTTCTTTCTAGTGGCATTGTGCAAAGATGTTTATTACAAACAATCCCCAGCTATATCAGAGGAGAGACACTGATTATGTCAAAGGTTCAAGGTAGTTAGGAAGATTGGCTAAAAAGGTCAGTGACTGTCTGAGGAACTAAGTGTGCCCAACTTCTGCAGATGGTGGAGCTAAAAGCAGACAGTCCTTGAGTAATATGTAGAAAGGATTACACTACATTGTCAGTAATCTATGGGCCCAATTCATAATGTCACTATTTTTTTGGTATGAATAATTATTTAATTAATTAATTAATAATTAGTGACTCTTTGATTTGGGACAAATTCATTAAAGGATTTGAACCAGTTTGCTGAACATGTGACTTTTGCGTTAAAAAGGTGCAAAAAAAGTTAAAGACAAAAATAAAGATCACTTTTGTCTTTTCACAAAATTCAGGAAAAACGTCAAAAAATAAAAAAGTCACTAAAAAATGCAAATGATAAGTCAGGACTTATTTGTTTTAATTGCATACACACCTTATTATACCCACCAGATAAACATCAATGGGACATTTTACAGCTCCCTGACCCTAAAGATGATCATAATGACTGGCTGCTTTAACATAAAACCAATATTTTTTGAATGCTCTGTCAAAATTTTAAAGGTGTTGTTCTGTCATTGGGCTGCTGTGGCCTGTGATTGACTGCAGAGGTCAGAGGTTAGATTGACTGCAGAGGCCATACACAAGTTGCAGCAGTCTGGCGGCTGGTAGAACGGTGACATCACCTGTCTCTGCGCAGATCACGTAGCAGCCAGGTGGTTGCTAGTCCGTGAGTATGATAGAGTTTGTTACTTTTACATCTCCTTGGCAAAGTTTCATTTTTCCTGGACAACCCATTTATGGTATCTACAGTGTATGCCAAAAATTGTTCATTTTTATAAAACTCTTTGAATGGCTTGTACATAATAAAAGTTTGTTTCCCAAAAATGTGCAGGTGGATAAAGATTCTGGAATCCTCGTTGGACTCTTAACACTAAAGAAGAAGAAAGATATTGGTCCTAATTCATCATCGCTTTTTAGAGACCTGGCACAAAAAGCTTGGAAAAGTCACACATTTTTACGTAACACAGGGCTGCTCAAAAAACGGTGCATCTTTTGGCATTTTTACAATTTTGCCCAGGTCTGACAAAGTGGGTGAACCTGGGGGAAAACAAGGTAAAGACAAGGACATGATGTGGTGAGGCAACTCCGTCTCACCAAACTCATGATGAGTGGCAGCATTTCTTCTGTCTCAAATCTTACTCTAGTCCCTGACTGAAGTAAGATTAGTGGCGAGGCTCACATGGAGGCGCTCGCTATTTCGAGCCTCAGCGGATTTATTAAGAATAGCTCGCTCATCACTAATTAAGAAGCATGTGCCTCATAATGAACCAGACGCCTCGCACTGCACCGCTCCCTGTCATGACCGGCATGATAAACACCAGTCTTAATAAATTTAGCCTTTTTTTTATAACATTTGGAAAGCCAAGCAGGTGGTAAATCATCCCCTCAATCTTAGTATATGTTCGAGTATGGGAATATTTAGCAGATATGGAATGAGTAGGGGCTCAGCGAGCATCATTATGTTAATTTATGGGGGCACTTTGCATTCTATAACACAAGACAAGATAATACTGGATGGATATTCTAACGGTTTAAATTGAGCATTATCATGGCACCCTGTAACTGAGAGGAATTAAATACATTTATATCATAAAGGAATTTTGGAGAGTGCTTCTTTTCCTCTCAGCTAGTTCTAATTCTGATTGTGGCTGTAGGACTCTTAATGTAAAATCACTCCGGGAACAAAATGTTAATAAGTTAAATTGTTGCTAACAAATGAGTGCGCCTTACCTGACAAATAATCTCCATGCAGGAATATATCTATGTCTGCTTTCTACTATCTAATTTGAGAGTCGAGAAAATGTGCAGTTATATATTAATGAACAGAAGAGAATTGCAAAAAATGAGCAATATATATTTCATTCACTATAACAAAGATACTACTTTATTCTTCTCTATAGTGTCTCCTCGCCTGGAAATCTCACTTAGTCAAAGGCAGCCATCCATCATAGCAGTGCCTCCAGCGCTCAGCACTGCGTGCCAGTGATCACATGTCTTTCCCAGATACTGACTTCTGTGCAGATGCTTAAATTGGTAAGAATTGCAATATACTATGGAGCATAGTAAATGGACACTAATGGATATAATGTGTGAACACAGAAATGAGAATATTAATTAAACACAATATCATCAATACCCGGTGACAACACTCAGCATGATATAGGCAAAAAATAATGTATCCACCATATAGAGGTGTTTATTCTCTGATCCCATATGTCCTGCTATTCTGTTAATCTGCATATGTCAAAATAATGAAAAATAATTTCTCTCTTAGGCCTCATGCACACGTCCATATTTATACACGTAAGTGAAAAAATGGTACTGGTGTAATCAGTGTCTTGCATCAGTGTGTCCATTTGTACCATCAGTGTGTCACCGTGTGTCCGTTTTTACCATCAGTGTGTCATCCGTGTGTCCGTTTTTACTATCAATGTGTCACAAGTGTTTTGGATCAATATGTCATCAGAGACATCACTGTGTCCATTTTTACCATCAATATGTCATCCATGTGTATGTTTTTACCGTCAGTGTCTGTTTTTACCATTGGTGCCATCAATGCTTTTCCGGTATGGACAAATAAATAAAGAAATAAAATACAAAGATTATCCTATACTTTGCAATGCTAAACATGGACAGCACACAGATGTCTTACCGGTCCCGAACATAGGTTTCCATGGGAAACCCGTGTTACAGTTTGGATCCAGTTCGGGTTGTAAAAAAAAAGCAGAAAATTAGTAATAAATTTTATAATTATACTTACGTGTCAAGCGAGGCGTCCTCCAGTCCCGCTGTCTCCAGGCCGCATCTGCTTCCTGGGCCGCTCATTACGTTCATTCACTGCACTCAGCAGTCCTCGGCTTTTTCCGGCAGTGTTCATGTGGTGAATACTGCCGGCAGTTAATGAGTGGCCCCGGAAGCAGATGCGGCCAGGAGATAGAGGGACGGGAGGACGCATCGCTGGACAGGTAAGTATAATTATAATGTTTATTATTCATTATTCATTTTATGCTTTTTTTTACTGCTCCCCCTCCCAATCCGATGTATGTAAAGTCCGAGTTCATAGTTCGGACGCAAGTTTGTGTAATCCCCGGCCCCGAACTCGAGCATTACAAAAACGCGGGTGAACCCGCCGATCCCAAACAAATTACAAAAAGGAAAATGAGCCAATTCAAATATTTAGGCACCTTTAGAGATTTGTGTGCTCAGATAGCTTTGACCAAGGTTTCAGACCTTAATTATTCTGTTAGGGATATAGCATGTTCACTATCATCGTTAGGAAAGGCCAGTTGATGGAAGTTTCCCAGCTTTAGAAAAACCCAACCTTCTCTATCCTTCTGCCACAAAATAGCATTCAAACAATCAAGTAATGCAATTCAATTTTCAGATTTCATGTTTGCAATCTATGGCGCTACAGAGTGCTGCCTTATTTATTTGATTGTATATGAGTTGGTGACTCTTGGTTAGTACCTGTTCACACCTAGTCTATGTTTGATGTGATGGTCAGTTTTTTCAAAATTGGCCACAAAATAGCAGCTATAGGTTCTTCTATGCAACTGCCTAGCACTCTGAAAATGAAAAATGTGGAGGTCCACCAACAGGAGAAGGCTATAAGAAGATAGCAAAGCGTTTTCAAGTTGTCCTTTTCTCAGTTTGAATGTAATCAAGAAATGGCAGTTAACAGGAACAGTGGATTTCAAGATAAGGTCTGGAAGACCATGCAGAATTTCAGTGAAAGCTGCTCGTAAGATTGCTAGAGGCAAATCAGAACCACTGCTTGACTGAAAAAGACCTTCAGAAAGACATAGCAGACTCTGGAGTTGTACTTTGTTCTACTGTTAAGACACATATGCACAAATATGACCTTCATGGAAGGGTCATCAGAAGAAAACTTCTCCCACGTCCTCAACATGAAATTCAGCGTCAGAAGTATGCAAAAGAACATCTAAACAAGCCTGATGCATTTTGGAAACAAGTCCTATGGATCAGTGAAGTTAACCCCTTTCTGACCTCGGACGGGATAGTACGTCCAAGGTCAGATCCCCTGCTTTGATGCGGGCTCCGGCTGTGAGCCCGCATCAAAGCCGGGACATGTCAGCTGTATTGAACAGCTGACATGTGCCCGCAATAGCGGCAGGTGGAATCGCGATTTACCCGCCGCTATTAAATAGTTAAATGCTGCTGTCTAACGATGACAGCGGCATTTAACTAGTGCTTCCGGCCATCCAGACGGAAATGCGCGCATTGCTGACCCCGTCACATGATCGGGGGTCAGTGAATTGTCGGCATAACAGACCTCTATGGTTGTTGATGCCAGATTGCTGAGTGCCACCCTGTGGTCGGCGCTCATAGCAATGCAATAAATCTACTACATAGGAGCGATCTGAGCTTTGCTCCTATGTAGCAGAGCCGATCGAGTTGTGCCAGCTTCTAGCCTCCCATGGAGGCTATTGAAGCATGACAAAAGTAAAAAAAATGTTTAAAAAAATATGAAAAAGATAAAAAAATATAAAAGTTTAAATCACCCCCCCTTCACCCCATTCAAAATAAAACAATAAAAAAATCAAACATACACATATTTGGTATTACCGCATTCAGAATCAATAAAAAAATGGATTAACCTGATCACTAAACGGCAAAGCGAGAAAAAAAAATTGAAACGCCAGAATTACGCTTTTTTGGTCCCCGCGATATTGCATTAAAACATATCTGCACCAAAATGTTATCATTAAAAACATCAACTCGGCAAGCAAAAAATAAGCCCTCACTCAATCCCGGATCACGGAAAATGGAAACCCTACGGGTATCGGAAAATGGTGTCATTTTTTATTTTTTTTTTAGCAAAGTTTGGAATTTTCACCACTTAGATAAAAAATAACCTAGACATGTTTGGCGTCTATGAACTCATAATGACCTGGAGAATCAAAATGGCAGCTCAGTTTTAGCATTTAGTGTACCTAGCAAAACAGCCAAGCAAAAAACAAGTGTTGGGTTGCACTTTTTTTTGCAATTTCACTGCACTTGGAATTTTTTTCCTGTTTTCTGTTACATGACATGCTAAAACCAATGATGTCGTTCAAAAGTACAGCTCATCCCACAAAAAATAAGCCCTCACATGGCCATATTGATGGAAAAATTTAAAAGTTATGGCTCTCGGAAGGAGGGAATCGAAAAACGAAAACGAAAAAATGAAAATACCCGGGTCGCAATGATCAAAGGTATGTGTGGAGCAAAAAGGGCACAGAGTTTCAGGAAAAGTACATCTCACCAACCATTAAGCATGGGGGTGGATCAATCATGCTTTGGGGTTGTGATGCAGCCAATGACACGGGGAACATTTCACAAGTAGAAGGAAGAAAGGATTCAATGAAATTTCAACAAATTCTTGATGCAAACATGACACCATCTGTAAAAAAGAGAAGTTCAAAATAGGATGACTTCTACAAATGGAAAATGATCCTAAATACACATCAAAATCTACAATAGACTATCTCAAAAGGCACAAGCTGAAGGTTTTACAAAGGCTCTCACAGTCTCCTGATCTGAACAGCATTGAAAATCTGTGGCTAGGCCTCAAAATAGCAGTACATGCAAGATAACTCAGGAATCTCACAGAACAGGAAAAAAAATCCAAGAAAGAATGAATGAAAATCCCTCAAACAAGAGCTGAAAGACTATTGGCTGGCTACAAAAAGCGTTTAAAAGCTGTAATACTTTCAAAAGGGGGTGCTACTAGGTACTAACTATGCAGGGTGCCCAAACCTTTGCATTTGCCCATTTTCCTTTTTGCAATTTTTAAAATGTAAAAGATGAAAATATATATATTTTTGTTGGCCTAAAATACAAAGGAAATGTCTCATCTTTAACTTTAGCCCATTTCATCAACTTGTATAACTGTTCATAATAATAGTAATTTTGACCAGTGGTGCCCAAACTTTTACATGCCACTGTATATCTAAAAAGTGTAGCCCAGGAAAATAGTAACACTGAAACAAAAGTGCAAATTTGCTTTTTTTGTTGTTGATTGACTTTTTGACTAGGGCAATACAGAAAACTTTGCCAGTGTTTCTAATGAAAATATACCTGGATCAAATGATTGCACTGGATTGAGAAGGCTTTTAGTCTAATTGTTGGTTGATTGGTAAGATTTCTTATTATTCCTATATCGCTGTCATATTCTGAATGATGGTGGTGTTGGTTAGCATATTTCCTTGTAGAACTGAGGTGCTAGATACAAGACAATTCTCAACATCTTCATGAAGCTTGTATGTCCTCCCAGAATATGTGTGGGATCCTGCCAGTTACTTCAGTTTTCTCCCACAGTATAATACCATACTGCAAGGGTAATTGGCTTGCTATGAAATTATGATGTGTGAGATAGGGAAATTAGAGCATTTTTTCTATTGATGTGAATAGTGAAAATCTCTATACAGTACTCATAATGTAAGAAAACGGAAAAAAATAATTTCAACTGTTTTTATAGGACTAAGCAATTTTCACCAACAAGAAACCATCTTCGTTTTGTTATTAAAATGTTACACAAATTATTTTTCAAGATTTGCTGTACTTGAGATTCATTTTTTATATATATTGTGGTATATTGTCTTTAAACAGTTCTAACAAAAAGAAGAAAAAGAACATTTTCCTAATGTGTTTATTCATACTCAATCCTATGGTTGCTAAATGAATTTTCAATATGCAACACTAGACATAGGGGTATCATTTTTCAAGTGATATGCATTGATGAATAACAATAACAAGATATAAAAAGATACTACAGAGTGTGTTGTGAATATTTTCACAAAAATTTATACTGCAACTCATGAACATACATTAACCTCTTCACCCTCAATTCTGTTTTCACCTTCCTGACCAGGCCAAATTTTACAGTTCTGACCAAAGTCCCTTTATGAGGTAATCATTTTGGAATGCAGAGCCCCTGATGTACCTAAACAGGGGAAACAACATCCGATTATACCGGAATTTTATACTCTCCCCAAGATTCATAAACATCCATCAAAGCCCCCTGGACGTTCCATAGTTGCCTCCACAGAGTCTCTACTGTCTCCTCTAGCTATTACACTTGACAAAATTCTATCTCCCCTTGTACCAGGTATCAAATCTTACCTTAAGGACACAAAAGACTTTTTGACGTCTCTTCATAATATAGGCACATTACCAATTAATTGCATATTAGTGACCATGAATGTACACCAGCATCAGACATCAAGAAGGGATAGAGTCTGTTATGTCCTTTCTCTCTCGCCACACAGACTTTTTGAGCCAACAACAAAAGTTTTGTAAAGATCTACTTACATTAGTACTAACCCGTAATTTCTTTATTTTTGAAGACCAGTTTTTTATACAGAAGAAGGGTACCGCCATGGGGTCAAATATGGCACCCCGTATGCTAATATCTTCATGGACCAATTTGAGACATCTTACGTTTATTCGCATCCCAGTTTTACGTCCCATGCGATATACTGGTGGCGTTATATAGATGACGTTTCCTCATATGGACAGGTGACGTTGAGACCCTTCTTGGTTTTCACAGAGACCTCAACTCTAGTCTACCAGGTTTGACGTTTTCAATATCCTACGACCTCACCTCTATGAACTTTCTAAATACTATGGTCATTATCAGTGATAATAGGAACATTGAGATAGATCTATATGTAAAACCCACAGACAAAAATAGTCTTTTGAAATATGACAGCTGTCATCCCCATCATATCAAAAGAGCTCTTCCCAAGTCTCAACACGAAAGAGTGGATAGAATTGTTTCTAACCCTGACACCAGTCGTATTAGATATCAAGAAATGAACATTAAATTTCAAAATAGAGGATACCCCGATCACATTCTCGCTACAAAGGGGGTTACAGTTAGATCCGATACACGTCAAAAAGTATCTCGATTGGCCTTTATTAACATATTTCACCCCTTCAATTATCTTATAAATAGATGTGTTCTTCAACATTGGGACATCCTGAGGAATGTGTATCCTCGTGTCAAAGAGTTTAACTCTAAACTGATTATTTGTAATAAGCGGTGTCCTAATATCAGGGATCATTTGGTTAGGGCGGACGTGGGCCCTACCGATAGGGGTTTAACACAAAGAGTTTTATCTGTACCACGCAATGGGACATTTCCTTGCCTGAGTTGTCATCAATGTTCCAATGTGGCTAGGGGGGACTCTTTTACGCATCCGCGTTCAGGTAAAAGGTTCCCTATCAAGGGACATTTCACGTGCAATTCTTCCTTTGTCGTGTATTTGATCAAGTGACCATGCGGTCTCGGTTATGTTGGGGAAACAACCCAGCATATCCGAGACCGTATCTCACAACACAAATCCACTATAAGATGTGGTAGGACACTTCTTCCTATTCCAGCTCATTTTGTGCAGAGCAACCACAATGTGGCTCAATTAAAGTATCAAGTGATAGATGATGTCCCAATTATTAGAAGGGGAGGAGATAGGATAAAAAACACTTAAGGAGCATGAATCCTTTTGGATCCACACGCTGCAAACCCTCTCTCCATTAGGTCTTAATAGAGAATACAAGGTCTCTTATTGAGTAGATTTAATTCTCAAGTCATATCTGAGGTATATACAATATCTGATTGAGAGTCAAAAATAAGGTCAAGCAGATTCTCATTATGTCCGAATATGTAGAACTATACCATGGACTGTTTACTTCTCTGTGCATACTCTAACCTTTTTTGGTCAGTAACATCAGCCTATAGACTTACTATTGAGATCCTCTTATGTTTCTCATGGACAATATTTAAACCTGCTCCAAACTTGTTATCATATATATCTTTCTTATTTTAATACATTATAAGTATAACGCAAATGGATTAGGGTGATATTGCAGCACTATCCCTTTAATCATTTTTTTCTTCTTTTTCTTAACAGCACACCAGCGGGAACTAGAGTCTGAGCACCGATAACACTGCGCATGCGCACAATTTTGGCTTTTTCCGGCATTTTCCGTCTCTTCCTGGACTATACGAGCGCTCTCATCACATTTTTTCTTCAACTTTCACCCGGAAGTATTAGTACAGGTACGGGCACCGGAAGGGAGTAAAAATCCAGCACCACGCTGTCTCTCACACATGCTTTCCTGACAGCGGTCACACATCCTCTCCCGGACCTCAGCACTGGGCACGGCATACACCGGGGACTTTTATTCAGGGTACTCTATATGCGTCTCTTATGAGACATACAAAAGTTTTTGAATATGTGTACTACTTTAGATTGAACAATGTGCAAATAATCTGTATTTGCTCCCGCAGTGGGTTCTTTATCTTCTGCGCATCTCATTTGCAAGTATAGCGTTTTTTTCTTAAATCACATATGGGGATTTGCTATAAGACTATCTACAATCTACACAGGTTTCTATTGGGACGAACATTTTTCTATATATAACCATAAGATAAGATATATATGGACAGTACAGGTCCTTCTCAAAAAATTAGCATATAGTGTTAAATTTCATTATTTACCATAATGTAATGATTACAATTAAACTTTCATATATTATAGATTCATTATCCACCAACTGAAATTTGTCACGTCTTTTATTGTTTTAATACTGATGATTTTGGCATACAACTCCTGATAACCCAAAAAACCTGTCTCAATAAATTAGCATATCAAGAAAAGGTTCTCTAAACGACCTATTACCCTAATCTTCTGAATCAACTAATTAACTCTAAACACATGCAAAAGATACCTGAGGCTTTTATAAACTCCCTGCCTGGTTCATTACTCAAAACCCCCATCATGGGTAAGACTAGCGACCTGACAGATGTCAAGAAGGCCATCATTGACACCCTCAAGCAAGAGGGTAAGACCCAGAAAGAAATTTCTCAACAAATAGGCTGTTCCCAGAGTGCTGTATCAAGGCACCTCAATGGTAAGTCTGTTGGAAGGAAACAATGTGGCAGAAAACGCTGTACAACGAGAAGAGGAGACCGGACCCTGAGGAAGATTGTGGAGAAGGACCGATTCCAGACCTTGGGGAACCTGAGGAAGCAGTGGACTGAGTCTGGTGTGGAAACATCCAGAGCCACCGTGCACAGGCGTGTGCAGGAAATGGGCTACAGGTGCCGAAATGGGCTACAGAGAAGCAGCACTGGACTGTTGCTAAGTGGTCCCAAGTACTTTTTTCTGATGAAAGCAAATTTTGCATGTCATTCGGAAATCAAGGTGCCAGAGTCTGGAGGAAGACTGGGGAGAAGGAAATGACAAAATGCCTGAAATCCAGTGTCAAGTACCCACAGTCAGTGATGGTGTGGGGTGCCATGTCAGCTGCTGGTGTTGGTCCACTGTGTTTCATCAAGGGCAGGGTCAATGCAGCTAGCTATCAGGAGATTTTGGAGCACTTCATGCTTCCATCGGCTGAAATGCTTTATGGAGATGAAGATTTCATTTTTCAGCACGACCTGGCACCTGCTCACAGTGCCAAAACCACTGGTAAATGGTTTACTGACCATGGTATTACTGTGCTCAATTGGCCTGCCAACTCTCCTGACCTGAACCCCATAGAGAATCTGTGGGATATTGTGAAGAGAAAGTTGAGAGACGCAAGACCCAACACTCTGGATGAGCTTAAGGCCGCTATTGAAGCATCCTGGGCCTCCATAACGTCTCAGCAGTGTCACAGGCTGATTGCCTCCATGCCACGCCGCATTGAAGCAGTCATTTCTGCCAAAGGATTCCCGACCAAGTATTGAGTGCATAACTGAACATTATTATTTGATGGTTTTTTTGTTTGTTATTAAAAAACACTTTTATTTGATTGGATGGGTGAAATATGCTAATTTATTGAGACAGGTTTTTTGGGTTATCAGGAGTTGTATGCCAAAATCATCAGTATTAAAACAATAAAAGACCTGACAAATTTCAGTTGGTGGATAATGAATCTATAATATATGAAAGTTTAATTGTAATCATTACATTATGGTAAATAATGAAATTTAACACTATATGCTAATTTTTTGAGAAGGACCTGTATGTCTTTAGGCCTTTTGTCCTTCTAATTATTTTACATGAGTGGTATAATTATTATCTTGCATGAGCAATATAATGGCAAATCACATGTAGTGATGATGTGCATCTTCAGATTGCCGCTAGCTAATGTATAGGCCTCTCAGCCATTTTTACTTTGTGATGCTTCTCTGATTTATGCCACATGAGAACCATTATGTAATTTCTGACACCGTGGGTGAGATACACTATACATGAGAAAATATGCTACATATATAATATTTCCTTCATTTCGTGATATATATTTTTTCTGTTTCTTCTTTTTTTCTCATTTAAGTTGTGTTTGTTTATATATATTGCAGAAAGACAGAAATCTCTTGAAAAAGGCTGATATGCTGAAACGTTGAGAAAATGTGATATATGTCTGTTACAAAAAGTCTGCAGAATTTTTTCTTCTAAGGAATCCCACCGTTTAAAGAATTTTTGAATAAAAGAAAACAATAAAAAAGAGTTTGATAATTTAAGAGTGTGCCAGAGTTTATTTATATGGTATTGAACTTTTTTCTCCAGAGCACCTCCTCTAAACTAGTGAGCACCTTCTTTATCGTATTTGTAGCCTAAACAGGGGAAACCACCCATATGTTACCCCTTTTTGGAAACTACACTCCTCGAGAAATTTATCTAGAGTTGTGGTGAGCATCTTGAACCCACAGGTGCTTCACATCTTTCCAACAAAAATCTTGTTTCTGCCCCACATTTTTCATTTTCACAAAGGTAAGGTAACAAGAGAAAATGGACCATAAAATTTGTTGTGTAATTTCTCCTGAGTACACAGATACCTCATATGTGGTAGAAAACAACTGTCTGTGCACACAGCAGGGTTCGGTAGGAAGGAGCACAATTTGACTTTTGGAGCACAAAATTGGCTGGAAAAGAAAGCTGATGCCATGTCGCATTTGCAGAGCCCCTGATGTACCTAAACATGAAACCTCATCAAGTGAAACCATTTTGGAAACTACACCCCTACAAGGAATTTATTTAATCCACAGGTGCTTCACAGAATTTTAACGTTAAGTAAAACATTGGCTGTACATATGGAAGAGTACCAATTTTTTCAACTACAATGTTGCTTTGGAATAAGTTTTTGATTTTTTGATTTTCAAAAGGGATAAAAGGAGAAAACAAATTATACAATTTGTTACGCAATTTCTCCAGAGTACTTCATATGTGGTCAAAAACTACTTTTGAGGCACAGTGCAAAGCTCAGAAGGGAAGGAGCGCATATTGGAGTTCAGATTTTGCTGGAATGGTTTGAGGGTGCCATGTCAAATTGGCAGAGCCCCTGATATGCCAGAACAGTGGAACCGGAGGGTGATTCCAATTTACAAACTACACCCCTCAATTAATTCAACTAGTGGTGCAGTCAGCATATTGACACCATATGTACCTCACAGAATTTTAAACCATTGGGTTGTAAAAAAAATAAATAAATAAATTTTAATTACAATAAAATTACAAGTTTTGATTTTTTTTAAGGGCTAATAGGAAATAATGGACAGTGCACTCTATTGTGCAACTTCCCCTGAGTGCGATCATACTCTAAATGTAATCGGGAAATACCTTTCAGGCACAGTACAGTGGAAAGCTCAGAAGGGAAGGATTCACCATATTATAGTGCAGATTTTACTGCTATGGTTTGCGGGTGCCATGTCACATTGGCAAAATACCTGAGGTGCCGAATAGCAGAACCCCCCATAAGTGACCCCATTTTATAAACTACACCTCTCAATGAATTAATTTAAGGGTCCAGTGATCATAGTAACGCCACAGGTGTGTCACAGAATTTTATACCATTGGGCGATGAAGAAAAAATAATTACCGTATTTTTCCGACTATAAGACGCACTTTTTCCCAAAAAAAATTGTGAGGAAAATGGGGGGTGCGTCTTATAGTTGGAAGGTAGGCTTACCGGCATTGTGGTGGCGACAGAGGTGCGGGAATTATGTGGCGCAGTGACCGGTATGGCGTGAGCAGGGTCCTGTCCACATTTGAGGTGAATCTGTGGCCCGGTATTGAAGGAGAGAAGCAGAGCTGGGTGAGTTATGGTTTTCCCGGTGGTGGCGGCCATCTTCCTGAGGCCACGCGTGCGCAGATTGAGTTTTCTGCTTCCTCGCACTTCAGGAAAATGGCCGCAGGAGGCCGCGCGTGCGCAGATAGAGATCGGGGCGGCCATTTTCCTGAAGCCGAGTTCGCAGATTGAGATCTCGGCTTCAGGAAAATGGCCGCCGCGATCTCCATCTGCGCAAGCGCGGCCTCCCGCGGCCAATTTCCTGAAGCCCTGGGAAGCAGAATGCTGAATCTGCGCACGCGCGGCCTCAGAAACATGGCCACCGCCACCGGGAAAACTGTAACTCACCCAGCTCTGCTGCTCTCCTTCAATACCCGGCCGCGGATTCATCTCAAATGTGGACGGGACCCTGCTCACGCCATACTGGTCACGGCGCCACATCATCCCTGCACCTCTGTCGCCGCCACAATGTCGGTATGTCCGTCGCCACCGGGAAAACCGTGACTCACCCAGCTCTGCTGCTCTCCTTCAATACTGCCATGGCGTCACCTCAAATGTGGAAGGGACCCTGGCTGCCGCCACCTGAGGATGTGACCGCACATCTGCCACTGCCACAGCACTGCCGCAACCTCCCCATGGACACCAGGCCGTGGCGTCGCCCACCTAAGCAGGATGGGACCCTGCTCAGGTGCACACCGTTCCGCACACCGCACCTCAGCATCACGTCACCTCTGCCACCACCATGCCTCCTGTGACCCTGCTCTGCCACTGCCTGCCCTCAGGTAAGAGATCTTAAATTTGGACAATAAGACGGACCCCCATCTTATAAAAAAATCTTTTTTTCTGCAATTTTCACCCCAAATTTGGGGTGCGTCTTATGGTACGGTGCGTCTTATAGTCCGAAAAATGGTACATTTTTACTACAAAAATTTAGTTTAAATAGGTAAAAATGGCACTAGTTTTTGTCACACAATTTCTGCTGAATTTAACAATACTCCTTATGTGGCTGCACAGTACTGATTAGCAACACAGCGAGAGTTGAAAGGGAAGGTGCACTATTTGACTCTTAGGGTATGTGCACGCGTTCAGGTTTTTTCACTTTTTTTGGCGTTTTTCATGATAAAAACGCTATAAAACGGCATTAAAAACGCAGACATATGCATCCTATCATTTAGAATGCATTCTGCAATTTTTGTGCACATGATGCGTTTTTTTCCACGAAAAAAATGCATCACAATAAAAAAGCAGCATGTTCATTAATTTTGCAGATTTTTCGCGCTTTTCCCACTATTTATTGCATTGGGAAAAAATGCAAAAAATAAACCGCACAAAAAACGCACAAAAACGCATCAAAAATGCATAAAAAAACGCATGCGGATTTCAGGCAGAAATGTCCGGTTTTTGTGAGGAAATTTCTGCAAGAAATCCAGACGTGTGCACATACACTCAGAGAAGAAATTTTCAGAGAACAGAGTGCTTGAGTTCCAGAAGAGCAGAACCTCACCAACCTCAAATGACCACATTTTGTAAATTACGCTCATCTGGGACTTTATCTACAGATGTGGTGGTGGGTGTTTTTTTGAAGCATGAAGCAATGGATATTGCTGAGTGAAAAATGATGGCAAACCTGCCATTGCAGTGCCCAATACATTGTTGTACCCATACACTGTAGTGCCCCTACATTGTGTCCAATTCATGCTTTTGGAGACACACTCCTCGTAAAATAAGCGGGCTCTAATCGCTACAGAAATGTCAAATATGTGAAAGCTACATGTAGCTTGGCCACACTATAGGAAATTGGCTTTTGGATTTTAAAGCCCACATTTTTGCTGGATTTATTTTTTGGGGATAGCCATAGCACTTTTTTTTAGAGCCTCTGTGCTATCAGTAAAATGGAAACCCTCTATATTATTGTTCAAAGATGACAGACCTGAGTGGGGTCTTTTTTTGTGGATTGCTGTGGATTTTGTTTTGCAAGATTTTATTGGGAACATTTTACATAATATTTTGGATCACATTTATCCTGGGCTCTATGCTGAGCACTTACATCGGGGTTTCCATCTAAATCTCAGAATAACATGATTGAGATGAAACCCCGAATGGATCCCTTTACTATAATGAGGTAGTGGAGTTACTCTGGACTCTGTCTGCCCTCTGTTCAGTTGTGTCCTTCATTTCAGACGTACATAAAACTGGTTAATAGCGCATTTATACGAACCTAAAAAGACGCTTAAAAATACAGACACTGCCGGATCATAGGCCAAAGAGTGTCTGCAGTGACTTTATCTCCTCCAATATTGGACATCTTCCGTCTGAGGTTCCCTGTGAAACAACTATTTCAGAGATTTAAATGGAAATTTCCAGTGTAAGTGCTGAACCTAGAACACAAGATAACTGTGAGCCAAGCCTTACTGCGATCTTTGAGAGGCAGAATGAATAAATCAACAGGGGAAGAATTGGTTTTATTTTTTTTTGCCATTCACAATGCAGTATACAGTGCCTTGCGAAAGTATTCGACCCCCTGGAACTTTTCAACCTTTTTGCACACATCATGCTTCAAACATAAAGATACCAAATGTAAATTTTTGATGAAAAATCAACAAGTGGAACACAATTGTGAAGTTGAACGAAATTTTTGTGGAAATTCAAAAACTGAAAAGTGGGGCGTGCAATATTATTCGATCCCTTTAACTTAATACTTTATTGCGCCACCTTTTGCAGCGATTACAGCTGCAAGTCGCTTGGGGTATGTCTCTGTATGACTCTGCATGATATGTGGGAAAAGGTTGATAAGTTCCAGGGAGCCGAATACTTTTGCAAGGGACTGTAAGTGATTAGATTACTTTATTCTTTGGGTCGGTGCAATTACAGCTGCACCAGATTTATATTTTTTTATGATTGGCTACTATCATACTAAAAAACACTTTTTTTTTTACAAAAAAAGTTTTTGCATCATCATATTTTGAGATCTATAATTTTTCTATATTTCTACCGACAAGAGTTCTGTGAGGGCTTGTTTTTTGCGGGATGAGTTGACATTTTTATTGGTACCATTTTTGGGCGCATAACATTTTTTTATTGCATTTTATTACGATATTTGTGAGGCAGCATGAAAAAAACAGCAATTCAGGAATTTTAGGGAGGCTTTTTTTAATGCTGTTCTCCATGTAAATTGTTCTTTTATTCTATAAGCTACTGACAACATGTCTCCGAAGTTCCAAGCAATAAATTTTGTATTTATTTTCTTTTATTTTATGTTTTCCACCAGTCTTTCACACTGCTTTTGGGTGACCAGGTGCCACTCCTGGTACAAACATTTAAGTAGTTCTTTGTTTGATGATGTGGTGGTCCTTCATCCAAACCTTGATTGACCTAGCTGTGTTGCATGGTGCATTGTCCTGCTGGAAAAAACAGTCCTTAGAGTTGGGGAACATTGCCTGAACAGAAGGAATCATCTACTTTTCCAGGATAACCTTGTATGCGGCTTGATTCATACGTCCTTCGCAAATAGCAACCTGCCCAATTCCAGCCTTGCTGAAGCATCCCCAGATCATCACTGATCCTCCACCAAATTTCACAGTGGGTGCAAGCCACTGTTGCTTGTACGCCTCTCCAGGTCCCAGTCTAACCATTAGACAACCAGGTGATGGGCAAAGCTGAAAATTTGACTCATCAGAGAAGATTACCCAACTCCAGTCCTCTATGGTCCAATCCTTGTGGTCTTTGGCAAACTTCAGCCTGGCTTTCCTTTGCTTGTCGTTGATGAAAGGCTTTTTTTCTAGCTTTACATGACTTGAGACCTGCCTTTAGGAGCTTGTTACGAACTATTCTTGCTGTGCACTTCACCCCAGCTGCCATTTGCCATTCTTTTTGTAGGTCACTTGATGTCATCCTGCAGTTCCTGAGTGACATTCGAATAAGACGATGGTCATCCCAGTCAGTGGAGAGTCATTTTCGCCCTCTGCTGGCCTGTAGCTTTGTTGTCCCCAATGTCTGCTTCTTGACCCTGTTGTACAGATGCCATCTTAGAAATTTTAAGGATGGAGGCAACATGACGCTCACTGTGTCCCTCTGCTAGTAAAGCCAGAATTTTCTTTTTAACTCCTTTAGCATGGTTAAAAGTTATTTTTTCATTCCTATTACTTTTGGGATATTACTACCGCTTGTTTTGCCATCCAGCTTGTCCTATTGGAAGAGGATTGTGACCACAACAGCAGTGTTTTTTATACTTTCCTTTGTTAAATAAGATTTGGTTCAGGTGATCACCTAATCAGAAGCACATTAAGTAGAATGAGGTGTACTCTGGTTGGAATTCAATTGACACTGGAATGGAATGGCTGTCAGGCATGTAGAGAAGCTGATTTTTATAAAGCTTAGCAGTGGTCTTTAAATTTTGCCAAAGTTCTCTCTCTCTCTCTATTTGCATGCATGACCAGTCTGCAAATACATATATAAATGTGCAACCTGGGGCACTTCCTCTTACACTCGTCAATTGAACTTCAGTTCCCATGACTAACATTGGCAGCCCGCGATTACATTGTGGGGGTGCCAGTTGGAAGGGAGGAAGAGTCTCCTCTCACACATAGCCTTCTAAATGCTGCAATCATTATTGATCTTGGCATTTTTAAGGTTAACTAGCAGCAGCTCCCCCTCTATCGCTCCACTCCTGGCATCTGCAGCTGCAACTGTACTCCTTTACCTGGTGTCAAATGTGCAGCTTAGGATAAGGAGCTAGTATTGGGAGTTTGAAAAGACAGCACTTGATCCATGTGCTTTACTGCTCTTGCCCCTGCTGCAGCATTCGCACAAGAATCTAAAGATAAAAAAATTAAATAAAAATACCTCTTCTGTCAAGAGTTGAGGCTAATGTGACTTAAATGTTCTGATGACTGGGACATCAGTCCCAGTCTGGGAGAAGCGAAGTCTCCCTAAGCTAGAAGATCGTTGGGTACAGCCGGGACCAGCTGCTTCGAAAGCATCACCAAACCAAGGATTCAAGCTTCAGGAGGCTAATTTGCATATTCCAGGTGCCTTCTGGGAGAAGCGAAGTCTCCCTAAGCTAGAAGATCGTTGGGTACAGCCGGGACCAGCTGCTTCGAAAGCATCACCAAACCAAGGATTCAAGCTTCAGGAGGCTAATTTGCATATTCCAGGTGCCTTCTGGGAGAAGCGAAGTCTCCCTAAGCTAGAAGATCGTTGGGTACAGCCGGGACCAGCTGCTTCGAAAGCATCACCAAACCGCGCGCCTTACGGCGCGCAAATTTTTGCCTGTAGGACATTATTGCAAGAGAGCTTGGCTGAGTAGATTACACAAGAAGGAAAACACACAGCAAGTCAGCAGGATCTAGGAGCAACATGGCAGATGTGACAACCTACATGGTGAGCTGCAGCATGTGCTACATGTTCACAGATCGACCAGAAGAAGAATCCAATTTCACCTGTCAGAAGTGTAGACTAGTGGCCCTTTTAGAAGAAAAGGTGCGGGGTCTGGAAGAAAGAATAGCAACTTTGAAACTCATCAAAGAGAATGAAGACTTTCTAGACAGAACAGAAGCATCTCTACTGGTCACAGAAGGTGAAAAAAGTGTCAGAGAACCTCCAAAAGCAGATGAGTGGAAGCATGTGACCAAAAGAAGCAAGAAGACCATGGAGAAATCACCAACCACACAACTGAAGAACCGATATCAAATCTTTGTAGAGGATGAAGATGGCACACCTAAGAATGAAGCAATACCAGCAAGCAAAAAAGAAAAGGGCACACAGCAACAAGTGACAGCAAAAAGTACAGCCAAGAAGCAACGAAGAGTGGTGGTGGTAGGAGACTCACTACTGAGAGGCACAGAAGCAGCCATCTGCAGACCGGACATAACTGCAAGAGAAGTATGCTGCCTTCCAGGTGCGATGATCAAGGATGTGACCGATAGGATACCAAAGCTCTTCAGCTCCAAGGACGTCCACCCATTTCTTCTGATACATGTTGGCACCAATGACACGGCAAGGAAGGACCTACCGACAATCTGCAAAGACTTTGAAGAGTTGGGGAAGAAAGTAAAGGAACTGGATGCACAGGTAGTTTTTTCTTCTATCCTTCCAGTAGACGGGCATGGCACCAGGAGATGGAACAGGATCCTTGATGCAAACAACTGGCTAAGACGATGGTGCAGACAACAAGGATTTGGATTCCTGGACCACGGTGTGAATTACTGGTATGATGGACTCCTCGCCAGAGACGGACTACACCTCAACAAACCTGGGAAACACACATTCGCCAGAAGACTCGCTACACTCATCAGGAGGGCGTTAAACTAGAAGAAGAGGGGACGGGAAGAAAAACATTAGACTCGAACAAAGACGACCCAGGAAAACATACTCAGAAGGGAGGTAAGAACATTTCTAAAACAATCCACAGTGAGGAGATTGGAACAAAACAAAATCCTCTAAACTGCATGCTCGCAAACGCCAGAAGCCTGACAAACAAGATGGAAGAACTAGAAGCAGAAATATCTACAGGTAACTTTGACATAGTGGGAATAACCGAGACATGGTTAGATGAAAGCTATGACTGGGCAGTTAACTTACAGGGTTACAGTCTGTTTAGAAAGGATCGTAAAAATCGGAGAGGAGGAGGGGTTTGTCTCTATGTAAAGTCTTGTCTAAAGTCCACTTTAAGGGAGGATATTAGCGAAGGGAATGAGGATGTCGAGTCCATATGGGTTGAAATTCATGGAGGGAAAAATGGTAACTAAATTCTCATTGGGGTCTGTTACAAACCCCCAAATATAACAGAAAGCATGGAAAGTCTACTTCTAAAGCAGATAGATGAAGCTGCAACCCATAATGAGGTCCTGGTTATGGGGGACTTTAACTACCCGGATATTAACTGGGAAACAGAAACCTGTGAAACCCATAAAGGCAACAGGTTTCTGCTAATAACCAAGAAAAATTATCTTTCACAATTGGTGCAGAATCCAACCAGAGGAGCAGCACTTTTAGACCTAATACTATCTAATAGACCTGACAGAATAACAAATCTGCAGGTGGTTGGGCATCTAGGAAATAGCGACCACAATATTGTACAGTTTCACCTGTCTTTCACTAGGGGGACTTGTCAGGGAGTCACAAAAACACTGAACTTTAGGAAGGCAAAGTTTGACCAGCTTAGAGATGCCCTTAATCTGGTAGACTGGGACAATATCCTCAGAAATAAGAATACAGATAATAAATGGGAAATGTTTAAGAACATCCTAAATAGGCAGTGTAAGCGGTTTATACCTTGTGGGAATAAAAGGACTAGAAATAGGAAAAACCCAGTGTGGCTAAACAAAGAAGTAAGACAGGCAATTAACAGTAAAAAGAAAGCATTTGCACTACTAAAGCAGGATGGCACCATTGAAGCTCTAAAAAACTATAGGGAGAAAAATACTTTATCTAAAAAACTAATTAAAGCTGCCAAAAAGGAAACAGAGAAGCACATTGCTAAGGAGAGTAAAACTAATCCCAAACTGTTCTTCAACTATATCAATAGTAAAAGAATAAAAACTGAAAATGTAGGCCCCTTAAAAAATAGTGAGGAAAGAATGGTTGTAGATGACGAGGAAAAAGCTAACATATTAAACACCTTCTTCTCCACGGTATTCACGGTGGAAAATGAAATGCTAGGTGAAATCCCAAGAAACAATGAAAACCCTATATTACGGGTCACCAATCTAACCCAAGAAGAGGTGCGAAACCGGCTAAATAAGATTAAAATAGATAAATCTCCGGGTCCGGATGGCATACACCCACGAGTACTAAGAGAACTAAGTAATGTAATAGATAAACCATTATTTCTTATTTTTAGTGACTCTATAGCGACAGGGTCTGTTCCGCAGGACTGGCGCATAGCAAATGTGGTGCCAATATTCAAAAAGGGCTCTAAAAGTGAACCTGGAAATTATAGGCCAGTAAGTCTAACCTCTATTGTTGGTAAAATATTTGAAGGGTTTCTGAGGGATGTTATTCTGGATTATCTCAATGAGAATAACTGTTTAACTCCATATCAGCATGGGTTTATGAGAAATCGCTCCTGTCAAACCAATCTAATCAGTTTTTATGAAGAGGTAAGCTATAGGCTGGACCACGGTGAGTCATTGGACGTGGTATATCTCGATTTTTCCAAAGCGTTTGATACCGTGCCACACAAGAGGTTGGTACACAAAATGAGAATGCTTGGCCTGGGGGAAAATGTGTGTAAATGGGTTAGTAACTGGCTTAGTGATAGAAAGCAGAGGGTGGTTATAAATGGTATAGTCTCTAACTGGGTCGCTGTGACCAGTGGGGTACCGCAGGGGTCAGTATTGGGACCTGTTCTCTTCAACATATTCATTAATGATCTGGTAGAAGGTTTACACAGTAAAATATCGATATTTGCAGATGATACAAAACTATGTAAAGCAGTTAATACAAGAGAAGATAGTATTCTGCTACAGATGGATCTGGATAAGTTGGAAACTTGGGCTGAAAGGTGGCAGATGAGGTTTAACAATGATAAATGTAAGGTTATACACATGGGAAGAGGGAATCAATATCACCATTACACACTGAACGGGAAACCACTGGGTAAATCTGACAGGGAGAAGGACTTGGGGATCCTAGTTAATGATAAACTTACCTGGAGCAGCCAGTGCCAGGCAGCAGCTGCCAAGGCAAACAGGATCATGGGGTGCATTAAAAGAGGTCTGGATACACATGATGAGAGCATTATACTGCCTCTGTACAAATCCCTAGTTAGACCGCACATGGAGTACTGTGTCCAGTTTTGGGCACCGGTGCTCAGGAAGGATATAATGGAACTAGAGAGAGTACAAAGGAGGGCAACAAAATTAATAAAGGGGATGGGAGAACTACAATACCCAGATAGATTAGCGAAATTAGGATTATTTAGTCTAGAAAAAAGACGACTGAGGGGCGATCTAATAACCATGTATAAGTATATAAGGGGACAATACAAATATCTCGCTGAGGATCTGTTTATACCAAGGAAGGTGACGGGCACAAGGGGGCATTCTTTGCGTCTGGAGGAGAGAAGGTTTTTCCACCAACATAGAAGAGGATTCTTTACTGTTAGGGCAGTGAGAATCTGGAATTGCTTGCCTGAGGAGGTGGTGATGGCGAACTCAGTCGAGGGGTTCAAGAGAGGCCTGGATGTCTTCCTGGAGCAGAACAATATTGTATCATACAATTATTAGGTTCTGTAGAAGGACGTAGATCTGGGTATTTATTATGATGGAATATAGGCTGAACTGGATGGACAAATGTCTTTTTTCGGCCTTACTAACTATGTTACTATGTTACTGGGTGATCTAGGTCACATTAGAAATGCTTGACTTCCAGGAAATCTGGATAAGTAGACATGACTGCTTATGGTGGTTGGTAAGTTCTTCTACAGATCTCGCATTCGGGCCTAGGAGCCCAAAGCTTTGCCTAAGCTTGCAGGGCATCAAGTGAGACAATGGACGTTTCAGTTGACTTACCTGAATTATAAAGATACCTCTTTTTGGAGTAGTGTCAAAATTGACCTCTATTGGCCCCTAAGATTAATGGGGGCCTGCCATAAGAGAAAACCTTGCAGTAACTTGTAAAGACTCATGTCAAATAGAAGCTATATAGCTTTATATAAAACTAGCTGAAGAGCCCGGTGTTGCCCGGGCATAGTGACAAACTGTGGTTAGTTATAGCAAACTAGAATAATTATATTGCACATAAAAACATTTCACATCATATATTCAACACTACAGATCAGATTTTCAACCCAAATTAACTAAATGAATACCCAAGTATTGATAGTATTTTATTTTCAACTCACTCAAGAGCCTTTTGGTGAACAACATTTTTGATTTTTCCTTCTGGTGCAAAGATGAACAGAATTCCCACATAATCCCATCAGCCAGAGCCACCGGACTACTACCCCTAATATCCCAATCATCTCATCAGCCAGAGCCACCGGACTATTACCCCTAATATCCCACATCATCTCCTCAGAGCCACCGGATTACTACCCTTAATATTCCACATCATCCCATCAGCCTGAGCCACCGGACTACTACCCCTAATATCCCAATCATCCCATCAGCCAGAGCCATCGGACTACTACCCCTAATATCCCAAATCATCTCGTCAGAGCCACCGGATTACTACCCTTAATATTCCACATCATCCCATCAGCCAGAGCCACCAGACTACTACCCCTAATATCCCAATTATCCCATCAGCCAGAGCCACCGGACTACTACCCGTAATATCCCACATCATCCTGTCAGAGACACCGGATTACTACTCCTAATATTCCATGTCATCCTGTCAGCCAGAGCCACTGGACTACTACCCCTAATATCCCAATCATCCCATCAGCAAGAGCCACCGGACTACTACCTCTAATATCCCACATCGTCCCGTCAGAGGCACTGGATGACTACCCCTAATATTCCACGTCATCCTGTCAGCCAGATCCACCGGACTACTACCCCTAATTTCCCAATCATCCCATCAGAGCGAACATTGTCAGGTTGGCGCTGTTACACCGATTAAAATGATACCTGGGTTGGAGAAATTTGTCTTGTGTTTCTTTTTTTAATCTGTGTTTGAAGTTTTAAGTTAATGAGGATGATTCATGCCAGACAAAGAAGTTCCTGATTCTGGGCTCCCCTGCAGTCTGTGTCAGAGGGTGGTCTGTGTCGGCACTGTAATAAATTGTGTTATTTCCAGCTTTACAGAAGGACGATAACACCATAGAAATAATAAGAATAATAGGCCTCAGTGACCACAACTGTCTATAAGGAAAACTGTTTCTCATAGCAACCAATAACAGCTCAGCTTCTTTTAAACTGCTCCGTTGAAATGAAAGAAGCTTAGTGATTGGTTGGGGCTATGTGGAGTGGGCATGGCTGATACATACATATACACTCATTTTTATATATATAGATAGACTAGTGCCCATTAGTGGAGGATGCAGGCAGTCAGAATTCTAGTATTTAAAGCACCACTCCACTTAACTTATTATTTCACTTCTGGAGTGGTGCAACTAATTCATTTTCCCTGACCCTGGTCTTATTCTTATCAGCACCACTTCAGTCCTGACCCGCCATCCTGTGACCACAACTTCTGACTGACTGAAAGTCTGAGTTAATGGTCAGAAGCTCTCAGTGTAAGTCTATGTAAGCCTTGTTGTGGTCTTGTTCTGGCTCTCATTGACTTACATTAAGTACTGACTTCCTGCTCACCCAGCAAACACCAGAAAAATCAATCAGGTCACAACCTGCAGAAGAAGACCGGAGCGGTGCCAAGAAAAAAATGAAGAATGGTGGCTAGTGAGTATAATGTTAGGGTCAGAGAACTTAGATTTACTGCGCCACTCCAGCGGTGAGATAAAAACACTCACTAGAGTGGTGCTTTAACTAAATGGTAGGATGCCATAAAATTTCTCGATGCACCCCTACTATCCACGGTTATTCAGTGAAAGCAATTTTGCCTAATATTTCTTTTTTCACAGAACTCCACATGGATACCAGAATCTGTAGTAATCCTATTCTGGTGAGTGTTTGATAGTACATATGACAGCACAGAACCCTCTGTATTCTGAATTTTGAGCAATTTTACAATGTTGCAGGAGAATGTTAATGGAAGTCATCATTTTGCATCATTAAAATGTAGACTATTCTTATTATACACCCTTTCAAAACTAAATAAAATAAGACATTTATTTCCTTGTAATTACATCTACAGACATCTGTGAAAATGACTGGCCACTATATCATGTTGACCAATAAATGCCGCCTTTCATTTGCCATTGCACAATTTAATGCTTACAAATGTAATTTACTTACGTAGCACAAGAGCGAATTAAAGGCGTATAAAGAGGAAATACAATAAACATGACGGCTGCTATAATAGAGGTGCTGAAATCAAGACAAGCTCCTGCTTTTAGTTCCTGTAAACCTGTTTTTACATAAAACCAAAGATGTTTCCATTCTGTAGCTATTAGAGGAAGGAGAGATTATGATGTCGTCAATAAGAAACGGCTCATCTGAAGTTGGATGGTCGCCAGTTTATGTTGTAGATTTATGCACTTAATTTTTTTCCCTCGACAAAATTCAAATGAACATTTCCTCTCAGTATAGAACAAGAAAATTGCTACATTATAGCTGCGTTAATGGTGATCAGCATGCTAATGAGCAACAGAAGGTTGTTATGGAGAAGAGAGGTTCAAAGATGTATGACCCCAAGGAAGAAAAACATGCAATTCTTTAGAGAATGCAAATAACTCGTTTGTAGGTCATATATTATTTGCTTTGGTCATTGTGGAGGATGGAGAATTTAATTTAGCACGGCAAACACTGAACATCTTAGTTATAGACATGCGGCTTTGCAAAAGGGCCAAATATATGTCTAATGAACCAGTCCTGACTCCATCCGCTTTATTACCCTGATTGACTGTTATTTTCTTTTAAAGAGGACAACAATAACATTTAATTGTCACTGGAGAGTTAAAAAGTCATCCTGCTCTGCCGAGATACAGGCCAAATGTAACAAGCTTTAAGGAATTAGCCTTCTTGGCTAGGTTTTTTAAAACAAAAAGTAAAACTTGACTGTATGAAACCCTAGAAAACATTAAAGGCATCCCCAGCCTATATATTTCACAGGCTAGGCATGCTAGGGGAACACTGGAGGGCATTTTATGCTTTTTCCACTTAGGGTATTATCTTTTCAGTAACCAATAATCACCTGTATAATGACCCCCACAGTTCCTTATACAGTATAATGTCTTCTACAATTCCCTCAAAAAGTTTGATGGCATCCACAGCCCCAAAATTATGTACGATGGCCCCTGCAGCCAACCACATGCTATGATACCCCACAGAATTTTACTTATGATTGTCAAAATTAAAGAAAAAAAATACCACGCCCCCTGAGGAAGCGATAAAGATTAAACGCGAAACGCGCGTTGGGGTACGCCATCCAGGACCCATTCAGGACCACTCTGCACACATGGGTAATATATTCATATGGCTTTAATCCATTTAGATTATGTCACTTATGCTTGTGGGATGTGCGGTGACCATCGATATACGGCCACTGGGAGTATGTTATTTAGATTGATTGCCACACATCTATCTACTCATGTGCAGATAGTATAGATACAGACATCTTGACTATATGACTTTTTACCTTATTGGTCCTGTTTAGTATACCTGGATGTTTGGATGTACTTGGATACAGTTGCCATTATTATCATACACTATTGATTGTTGTCTATTGTATTTATGTAATTGATTTTTCTAATAAATATATTTTTCATGTGACGTTTTGGCCAGTTTGGACTCTTGGTTCTCCTGATATTGTTACAGTTGGCACAATGTAGTGACATCATCACACCTGCTGCACTGAGACTCAAAGCTCAGATGCTTAGATGGGATTATGGGAGAGGAAACTGATGGGCCCCTGTTATATCATTGTATTCAATATGATCTGATGCAGATACTGTTGAAATTGTGATGCTGTCGCGCTGCTGCAATGCAGGTAGGTGCAGGCTCCAATAGATGGCAGAAGAGTGGAAGCAGGACTGCAACTAAACAGAGCTGACCTGCAGTGCAGCAGTGAGACCACCACAGGTGGCAGCAGAATAGTCAAACAAGCTGGGTCAAATCCTAAACTGTAGTGCAGTACCAAAGCAATAAGCAAACTCATGGTCAGAGACAAGCGAGGAAGTCCGTAACGGTCAGGAGTGGATAAGCCAAAAGACAAAAGACAGAAGCAGGTCAGTATACAAGCGAAGTCAAAACCAGGGAGTCAGCACACTAAAGGGAAACACGGAGTCAAGACGGGAATAGAGGAAAACAGAGAAGGGGTTCATACAGCAAACACAGCAGGACAAATCAGAACAATCAGAGTCAGGTACAGCAGCATTAGACAAGAACTATAACTGACATCGCCTGCAGGAAGCAGCAGCGATAGATAGCCAACCTGAACCCAGACAGAGGCTGAGAAAGATTAACTCTTGACATGACCAGACCAGGAAAAAGGGAAAACAGGACTCAAAACCCAATCTGGATCATGTGGAACTGGGCTGGATGCATTGCTGCATAGCATCAGTCTATCCTTAGCCATTTGGTAAATTCAAAAAAGTTCATTTTTTTATCATTAGTGTACACTCTGCACCCTATCTTGGGTGAAAAACAAAGAAATGTAGTAATTTTTGCAAATGTATTTAAAAATAAAAACTGAAATATCACCTGGTCATAAGTATTCAGACCCTTTGCTCAGTACTGAGTAGAAGCACCCTTTGAGTATCCCCTATACACTGTAAGATAGACCCACAGCTCCCTACACACTGTATGATCACCCCCACAGCTCCCTATGCACTGTATAATGGCCTCCACAGCTCCCTATGCAGTGCATGATGGCCCCCACTAATCCCTACACTGTGTCATGATCCCCACAGGTCCCTATACACTGTATGATGGTCCCCATAGCTCCTTACACACTGCAATATGGCCCCCACAGCTCCCTACACACTGCATGATGGCTCCACAGCTCCTTACCCACTGTATGATGATCCCCACAGCTCCCTACATACTCCCTACACACTAATAAAAGCAAATAAATACTGGACACAGCAGGAGATATATGACCAACTGAATAAATAAATATCTAGATGTTCTTATATCATGAGTGGTATACATCTGCTGGGTGGATGAATGGTAGACCATTCGGGAATTATGTGAAAAAGCCAAGAAGAAAAAAGCTGAACATGTCATCAAAGATGATATGGGATAAGAAAGTAAAGGGTTAAAATGTTATTAACAAAAGTGGTAAAGAGTAGCACCACATACAAGGTGCCCGCACCATAAAAATAAAAAAAATATATAATATAAATCAATTCAAAAGAGACAACTTCCCATGTAAAGAAATGCCACTCCACACCATTACTGACCCACTGCCAAACCGGTCATGCTGAAGGATGTTGCAGGCAGCAGATTGCTCTCCAGGGCGTCTCCAGACTCTGTCACGTAAGTCACATGTGCTCAGTGTGAACCTGCTTTCATCTGTGAAGAGCACAGGGCGCCAGTGGCGAATTTGCCAATCCTGGTGTTCTGTGGCTAATGCCAAGCATCCTGCACGGTCTTGGGCTGTGAGCACAACCCCCATCTGTGGATGTCGGGCACTCAGACCATCCCCATGGAGTAGGTTTGGTAACCGTTTGTGCAGACACATGAACATTTGTGGCTTGCTGGAGGTAATTTTGCAGGGCTCTGGCAGTGCTCCTCCTGTTCCTCCTTGCACAAAGGCTGATGGGTTGTTGCCCTCCTATGGCCCCCTCCACATCTCCTGGTGTACTGGCCTGTCTCCTGGTAGTGCCTCTAGACACTACGCTGACAGACACAGCAAACCTTCTTGCCACAGCTCACATTGATGTGCCATTCTGGATGAGCTGCACTACCTGAAACACTTGTGTGGGTTGTAGAGTCCATCTCATGCTGCCACGAGTGTAAAAGCACAACCAACATTCAAAAGTGACCAAAACATCAGCCAGAAAGCATTGGTACTGGGATGTGGTCTGTGGTCCCCACCTGCAGAACCACTCCTTTGTTGAGTGTGTCTTGATAATTGCCAATAATTACCATCTGCTGTCTACTCCATTTGCACAACACCATGTGAAATTGATTGTCAAACAGTGCTGCCTCCTAAGTGGACAGTTTGATTTGTGTAAGTGTTCCCTTTATTTTTTTGAGCAATATATACAGGGTGGGCCATTTATATGGATACTCCTAAATAAAATGGAAATGGTTGGTGATATCAACTTCCTGTTTGTGGCACATTAGTATATGGGAGAGGAAAAACTTTTCAAGATGGGTGGTTACCATGGTGGCCATTTTGAAGTCAGCCATTTTGAATCCAACTTTATTTTTTCCAGTGGGAAGAGGGTCATGTGACACATCAAACGTATTGAGAATTTCACAAGAAAGACAATGGTGGGCATGTTTTTCATGTACCTTTATTCTCTCATGAGTTATTTACATGTTTATGACCACTTATAAAATGTGTTCAAAGTGCTGCCCACTATGTTGGATTGCAATGCAACCCTCTTCTCCCACTCTTGACACACTGATAACAATACCGCAGAAGAAATGCTAGCACAGGCTTCCAGTATCCGATGTTTCAGATGCTGCACATCTCGCATCTTCACAGCATAGAAAATTGCCTTCAAATGACTCCAAAGAAAAAAGTCTAAGGGGGTCAGATCGGGAGACCTTGGTGGCCATACAACTGGCCCACGACGACCAATCCACTTTCCAGGAAACTGTTCATATAGGAATGCTCGGACATGACACCCATAATATGATACACCACCAAATCGAGGGAAGTTAATAGGCAGGGACTACAGCAATGGAGTGGCAGCAGTCAGTGCACAGGCAGAGTAACTTTCACCTGACTCGCTGTTGCCCCCACTGCAGTTTGTCAGAAAATTCTGGGCTCTGGGCAAAACATTTGAGGCAGAAGCCCCGGATATTTGATGCTAGCAACGCCCCTGCCTAGCACCCAGTGTAAAATTCCTATGTATACAACTGTAAGAGTATATGAGCCAGGAATATCCCGGCATATACCCTAAATATGCCCACCAAATGCAATGTGAACGTAACTTATGACTTTCCTGTATGTTTCATTCCTTCTCTGACTTGGCTTAAAAATATTGCATATGTGAATACATTTTGTAGGTTTTAATTCCTGCAAATGTTACTTCCGTGAGTATTACTCATACAGATATAGCAAATTTTGAGGGTATAGCTTTTCCAGGTCCCACCATTATCCTCATTGGTATAAGTAATAATGTTTTTTAAAGCAATGCAACCCATGGCTTTGACATATATCCCCAAAACATGGAATTTGAAGAGTGTTGGTGCCTCAAATAATTTTAATAAAGTTTGTTGGAAAATATTAGTATTGATGCAAAAGTAGAAAGCCGAAAACTATTTTCATGATTTTACTCACATTTCTATGTGCATTGTAGACTATTGATATTAATATTCTTTACATTGTTTGTTGTCACCTTTGAGTTTGTATTTATTACTATAATATTTACTTCTAAATATTCATATTTATTGTAAAAAAAAAATCAGGTTTACACTAATATATAAATTTTAGTTTTTTTTTTTACCATGTCTAACCTAATAATATTCATGGAAACATAAAAATGGATGTAATTGATATAGACAGAAGATTTGTTAAAATTCACAGGTTTCAGCACGACTTGTTAATATAGTTCAGATTTCACCTTAGTTGAACCATTTAGCATAATATATTTCAACAAAATATTGTTTTAGTCACAAGAATATTCTATAGAAGCAGGCTTATTGGAAGAAATATCGCTTTAGGTGAAATTTTAATTCTAAAATGTGTTGCTAAAAGGGGTTATTTAAATAGGATCTCCTCAGTATGAATATTTAGAAAAAAAAATCGTACAGGATGATTTATAGCAAAATTATATGAACAGAATGAAGGACAGAGGGATTTTTATTAGAAAGGCTTTCATTTCCACAAATATAAATGATACCTTTTAGAAAATATATTGAATTTTATTAATATTCGGGAGATAGCCTGCAGTGTTAATCTTCATTCATACCTATATAATTTTCATTACTATGTACAAGGTGTATTTACCCTTTAACCAAATAATGCTTAAGCAATTCAAAGCAGGGCTCGCTGCCATTTGCCCAACTTTGCAATTTATTCACTTCCCATCTGCAAATCAGTGGAATGTTTTAATAAAAGGAGACTGATTTTAATATGTCTCATATTTAGCTCAATCTGTGCAGCTAAAATTAATCTAAACACGTCAAAGAAAATATCAGTTAAGTTTGGTCTGCAAATAAGATTTAACTCATTACAGTTCGCTCTATGCATTATTTTGCTATAAAATTGTACATTGCAGGCCTTTTTAGCACATATGTTGATGATTTTGTTAAATAGACCTCTTTGTCTCTCCTCCCATTAGTATCCTAACACTAGATTAGAATAATTTCTTTCATATCAGGCCTTCTAAATATATTATGACATGTTCTGAAATAACCTTCTCCAAGTTAGAAGTTTCTTAAACAGCAAATAGTTAAGTAGGTTGTCCACTGGGCACAGATGGGTACTGCACATTAACCCCTTATTGATTTGAATAGAGGGTGGATGTGCAGTACCTGGCCATGGCCACTTTCAGTGGAAGGAGCAGCTACATAAACTGAGTACTTTCAGCAGTTGCTCGCACCTAGAAAAGCTGATCAGAGGGGTGACCGGTGTTGCACCCCCATGATCAGACATTGATGATTTTTCTAAAGGTTAGGCCATTAATGTTAAAATAATGAACAACCTCTTTGCTGTAGATAAAAATTAAAAATAAATAAAGGCATCTCCAGAGAGGCAACATATCACCCCTCATATTGAACATATGGGATTAATTATAACTGGGAAAGTGAGAAATTCATTAGAACTGGAGAAGTGAGAGAGAGCTGACATAACTTCCATTGAACTTGGGAACTCCTGCAGTGACCAGGTAATCACAACAGCAGAGATCTGCTCTTGGAACCAGCCACCAAGACTGGGATTCTTTTACGCAGAGGAGGAGAAGTACACTTCTGAGGCAAGAGCTTCCTCTGGTAAAAGGGTTTGTCTGAGACACTTTGGTCAGTGATGAATATTGGGGTTTACATTGATCCGATATTCATGGGAGATATTTTTGGCGTCATAGCAAAGGGACAAACATAATGCATTCATTCATATCACCGTAAGGCCATTCTAACACCTCCCTCCAACTTAATATTGAGCCAATGGATAATGCTATCCATGCCAAGTTTTATCTCTAGAGAAAGATAAAATTGCAATTGAAAACATGACAACAAAATCTACTACTTAGGACCTTGAGGTAAGAATATGTCTTGAAAATTGGGGATTTCATAAACTGCTGAAGCACATCCATTTACCGGCCCCCATATGAGCTCACCAAGGGCAGATATGTGGGAGTAACATTGATCTAATAAATAGCAGAATTTGGGTTTTTTAATTTTATCAGTCCTAGAAGGTACATCTTGCTGTGGGTTCTGTATGTTTTCCTAAGGAGAACCTCCCTCTGCTAAGCCCTGGGCCATTTCCGTGACATCAGGCTAAGCAATTTTGATGTGTTATCCTTTTTATATGTAATGGTATGTATTCTATTCTTTTGTTTCTATTTTTTATCATCTTTGTATTTTTTTTTTATAAACAGTGCCTACCTCTCCGGATTAAATATATAAAATTTGAAACCTATGTTCCTCTTGCACTGTAAACCGCACCCCGTAAGCAATAGGCTAGCTTCTTATGGGTGTTCAATCAGCCTGTATAAACAATTGCTATAGCAGCTAGAAATTCCCTTTTCTTATTGTGGCATTGGCAGTGACAGTACCGGGGTGTATACATATATGTATATACTGTATATATTACAAGAGCTGAAACCAGAAGTGTACAGTTAGGTCCATATATATTTGGACCGAGACAACATTTTTCTAATTTTGGTTATAGACATTACCACAATGAATTTTAAACAAAACAATTCAGATGCAGTTGAAGTTCAGACTTTCAGCTTTCATTTGAGGGCATCCACATTAAATTTGGATAAAGGATTTAGGAATTTCAGCTTCTTAACATGTGCCACCCTGTTTTTAAAGGGACCAAAAGTAATTGGACAATTGACTCCAAGGCTATTTCATGGGCAGGTGTGGGCAATCCCTTCGTCATGTCATTCTCAATTAAGCAGATAAAAGGCCTGGAGTTGATTTGAGGTGTGGTGCTTGCATTTGGAAGGTTTTGCTGTGAAGTAAACATGCGGTCAAAGGAGCTCTCCATGCAGGTCAAACAAGCCATCCTTAAGCTGCGAAAACAGAAAAAAAAATCCGAGAAATTGCTACAATATTAGGAGTGGCAAAATCTACAGTTTGGTACATCCTGAGAAAGAAAGAACGCACTGGTGAACTCATCAATGCAAAAAGACCTGGGCGCCCACGGAAGACAACAGTGGTGGATGATCGCAGAATAATCTCCATGGTGAAGAGAAACCCCTTCACAACAGCCAACCAAGTGACCAACACTCTCCAGGAGGTCGGCGTATCAATATCCAAATCTACCATAAAGAGAAGACTGTATGAAAGTAAATACAGAGGGTTCACTGCACGGTGCAAGCCACTCATAAGCATCAAGAATAAAATGGCTAGACTGGACTTTGCTAAAAAACATCTAAAAAAGCCAGCACAGTTCTGGAAGAACATTCTTTGGACAGATGAAACCAAGATTAACCTCTACCAGAATGATGGAAAGAGAAATGTATAGCGAAGGCGTGGTACAGCTCATGATCCAATGCAAACCACATCATCTGTAAAACACGGCAGAGGCAGTGTGATGGGTCGGGCATCCATGGCTGCCAGTGGCACTGGGTCACTAGTGTTTATTGATGTGACACAGGACAGAAGCAGCCGAATGAATTCTGAGGTATTCAGAGCCATACTGTGTGCTCAGATCCAGCCAAATGCAGCCAAACTGATTGGTCGTCGTTTCATACTACAGATGGACAATGACCCAAAACATAAAGCCAAAGCAACCCAGGAGTTTCTTAAAGCAATGAAGTGGAATATTCTTGAATGGCCAAGTCAGTCACCTGATCTCAACCCAATTGAGCATGCATTTCACTTGTTAAAGACTAAACTTCAGACAGAAAGGCCCACAAACAAACAGCAACTGAAAACCACCGCAGTGAAGGCCTGGCAGAGCATCAAAAAGGAGAAAACACAGAATCTGGTGATGTCCATGAGTTCAAGACTTCAGGCAGTCATTGCCAACAAAGGGTTTTCAACCAAGTACTAAAAAATGAACATTTTATTTAAAATTATTTAATCTGTCCGATTACTTTTGGTCCCTTTAAAAACAGGGTGGCACATGTTAAGGAGCTGAAACTCCTAAATCCTTCATCCAAGTTTAATGTGGATACCCTCAAATGAAAGCTGAAAGTCTGAACTTCAACTGCATCTGAATTGTTTTGTTTAAAATTCATTGTGGTAATGTCTATAACCAAAATTAGAAATATGTTGTCTCTGTCCAAATATATATGGACCTAACTGTATATACATCTGCTCACAGTGAGTTCCCCCATAAGTGGCCTAGTAGTGGAAGCATCTTTTATCAGTCAATTGCATAATTTTGATGGAAGCAGTGGAGTTGTGTTCCCTTGACAAACTGGTGTCAGCGCTGGGGTCTGCATGATTCCCCCAGCTGTTATCCGTGACACTCTTTAATTGTGGTGACCGCTGAATATTTATACATAGGACCTTTTGCAGAGACGTCACATGATGGAATGCTAAAAGATGTTCAGTCCATCCATCTGTTTCTACATGCCATGGTCACACATAAAGACATTACTACAGTTTAAGGCGTTTTTCCCACTTTATACATTTCTTGCCTATCCACAGGATGAGTGATGAATATATGCTTACTGAAAACAATCACCATTCAGAAGAGTGAGGGGGCTCCACAGTACCCTTTTTGAGTGGAGTGCATGCTTGACTACCATTTCATTCACATTGTACAAAATGTACTGAAAATGTTGTTATGGAGTGCCAATTTATATTTTATCCATCTGGAAGGTTTCATAAACTAGCTGTTGGAGACTGGGACAATATCCTCAAAAATGAGAATACAGATAATAAATGGGAAATGTTTAAGAACATCCTAAATAGGCAGTGTAAGCGGTTTATACCTTGTGGGAATAAAAGGACTAGAAATAGGAAAAACCCAATGTGGCTAAACAAAGAAGTAAGACAGGCAATTAACAGTAAAAAGAAAGCATTTGCACTACTAAAGCAGGATATCACCATTGAAGCTCTAAAAAACTATAGGGAGAAAAATACTTTATCTAAAAAACTAATTAAAGCTGCCAAAAAGGAAACAGAGAAGCACATTGCTAAGGAGAGTAAAACTAATCCCAAACTGTTCTTCAACTATATCAATAGTAAAAGAATAAAAACTGAAAATGTAGGCCCCTTAAAATATAGTGAGGAAAGAATGGCTGTAGATGACGAGGAAAAAGCTAACATATTAAACACCTTCTTCTCCACGGTATTCACGGTGGAAAATGAAATGCTAGGTGAAATCCCAAGAAACAATGAAAACCCTATATTAAGGGTCACCAATCTAACCCAAGAAGAGGTGCGAAACCGGCTAAATAAGATTAAAATAGATAAATCTCCGGGTCCGGATGGCATACACCCACGAGTACTAAGAGAACTAAGTAATGTAATAGATAAACCATTATTTCTTATTTTTAGTGACTCTATAGCGACGGGGTCTGTTCCGCAGGATTGGCGCATAGCAAATGTGGTGCCAATATTCAAAAAGGGCTCTAAAAGTGAACCTGGAAATTATAGGCCAGTAAGTCTAACCTCTATTGTTGGTAAAATATTTGAAGGGTTTCTGAGGGATGTTATTCTGGATTATCTCAATGAGAATAACTGTTTAACTCCATATCAGCATGGGTTTATGAGAAATCGCTCCTGTCAAACCAATCTAATCAGTTTTTATGAAGAGGTAAGCTATAGACTGGACCACGGTGAGTCATTGGACGTGGTATATCTCGATTTTTCCAAAGCGTTTGATACCGTGCCGCACAAGAGGTTGGTACACAAAATGAGAATGCTTGGTCTGGGGGAAAATGTGTGTAAATGGGTTAGTAACTGGCTTAGTGATAGAAAGCAGAGGGTGGTTATAAATGGTATAGTCTCTAACTGGGTCGCTGTGACCAGTGGGGTACCGCAGGGGTCAGTATTGGGACCTGTTCTCTTCAACATATTCATTAATGATCTGGTAGAAGGTTTACACAGTAAAATATCGATATTTGCAGATGATACAAAACTATGTAAAGCAGTTAATACAAGAGAAGATAGTATTCTGCTACAGATGGATCTGGATAAGTTGGAAACTTGGGCTGAAAGGTGGCAGATGAGGTTTAACAATGATAAATGTAAGGTTATACACATGGGAAGAGGGAATCAATATCACCATTACACACTGAACGGGAAACCACTGGGTAAATCTGACAGGGAGAAGGACTTGGGGATCCTAGTTAATGATAAACTTACCTGGAGCAGCCAGTGCCAGGGAGCAGCTGCCAAGGCAAACAGGATCATGGGGTGCATTAAAAGAGGTCTGGATACACATGATGAGAGCATTATACTGCCTCTGTACAAATCCCTAGTTAGACCGCACATGGAGTACTGTGTCCAGTTTTGGGCACCGGTGCTCAGGAAGGATATAATGGAACTAGAGAGAGTACAAAGGAGGGCAACAAAATTAATAAAGGGGATGAGAGAACTACAATACCCAGATAGATTAGCGAAATTAGGATTATTTAGTCTAGAAAAAAGACGACTGAGGGGCGATCTAATAACCATGTATAAGTATATAAGGGGACAATACAAATATCTCGCTGAGGATCTGTTTATACCAAGGAAGGTGACGGGCACAAGGGGGCATTCTTTGCGTCTGGAGGAGAGAAGGTTTTTCCACCAACATAGAAGAGGATTCTTTACTGTTAGGGCAGTGAGAATCTGGAATTGCTTGCCTGAGGAGGTGGTGATGGCGAACTCAGTCGAGGGGTTCAAGAGAGGCCTGGATGTCTTCCTGGAGCAGAACAATATTGTATCATACAATTATTAGGTTCTGTAAAAGGATGTAGATCTGGGGATTTATTATGATGGAATATAGGCTGAACTGGATGGACAAATGTCTTTTTTCGGCCTTACTAACTATGTTACTATGTTACTATGTTACTATGTTACTATGAGTAGCACTAGAGGATCCAGTCCAGACTGATTGGAAAGTCACTTTCAATATTACATATTGTATTGAGGAGAGAAACTTTGAAGAGGAATCTTTGGCTTGTCCTTTATGGACTGTTTATGCGATGAAGCAGACTTCACTTATATGTATGTCATCTCACCGTACAAGGAGTGAGTGAAATTAAACAATTTGATATTCTTATATTCTACAGAAATGGATAAGATAAAAAAATAAATGTTTGTTTTGTCTTGAGAATGTTGTGAATGATGACGAGCTCCAATACCATACACAGAATATACATCTGGGTTGACCTTTACCAAGCTGGGGTGTAATGGCAGCCAACTGTCACAGTAGTCTCACCTGCCGGCGGGCCGTCCTCAGCAGAATAAAAAGGGGAAAGTGGTGGAAGGGATGCAAGATCAGCCGTTCTCAATAAGAAATGTAAAGAGTAACCTTAGGTGCAATAGGAAAAAAACTTGCTTTTACTTGGGTAGTTGATGATTACATCTATCCACAGTTATTCAGTACACTGATACACCTCATGGTGTGATGAACCCATCTCTTTTCCGTCAATTTGTAGTAGCTCCTCACTCCCACTGCATATAGCACTATATGTGCACTAAATCTTCTCCTCTCAGCCTGGACCTTAACCTCCACGGCACCTCAGGCTTACAAGAAATACCTCAGCTTTCTTCTCACCGCTGACAACTAAGTATCGTATTAAGACATCCTTCGTTTGATCCCTAACTTACATTGCATTTGGACACTTTTTGAGCCACGCAAGCCACTGTCCCATGTGATTGCACAGATTTTGCAGATTGGGTAGTACGGTGGCTTAGTGGATAGCACTGCAGCCTTGCAGCGCTGCATTCCTGGGTTCAAATCCCACCAAGGACACCATCTGCAAGGAGTTTGTATGTTCTCCCCATGTTTGCCTGGGTTTCTTCCGGGTACTGCGGTTTCATCCCACATTCCAAAGTCATACTGATAGGGAATTGTGATTGTGCGCCCCATTTGGGACAGTGATGATAATGTGTGCAAACTGTAAACCGCTGCGGAATATGCTAGCGCTATATAAAAATAAAGATATGTATTTATATTTGATTTATTTATTTCACTGGTGTCCTGGCAACAATCATAGCAAAGAAACTGGCTGGCCTCCTTGATCTCCAGCACCAACCAATACCAGGGGCGCAGGGTTGCTTCTCCTGGACTCGAAAGTTCTCCTGTAGGGGCTGCTACCCACCAGACTTCACAATAGCCTTTACACTAATTACACGTGTGTGTAAAACTGGCTGAAGAGCTGGTTTCTCACATCATCGGAGTTCACAGACATTTGTGAAGCCTGTCTTTGCAGGGTGCCACATATGGACAATAAAGGAGATGTTTTTCTAATCTATTTCAAACATTATCCCATAGAAATGAATAGATGGGGTTCTTACAAATCATAATTGTCATTAGACTGTCTTTTAATGATATTTTGTTATATTATGATTAAACTGATAATTAATACAGCGATATTAATAAACCAATAATTAAACCAATCTTCCAATCTTGGCATCTAAAAGTTTAACAACACTAAATTAGTAATGGTCACTTACAAGAACATTTCTGTGAGTCCTTCCCCTTGATTCATGACTTATGATTTGTCTTTTCTTTTAGACCTTTCAGGATACTCTCATCTGCTTCCACTAGCCTCTTATATTTCATTTTATATGGCTGCAGAGGCAATGAAAGATCAGGCTATATCTGTCTGTCCCCGGTATTAAAATTCAATATGGATTTCGTCCACCTGTCTGTCACTTCTCATTAAATTCTTACCTCTTCATTCACATTCTGATCTTTGCAAATGAACATTTGCTTAATAAATGTTCCCAAGACTAACAGTGCAGTGAAAATCCCACACAGCCATAAATTATTAACTCAGTCACAGGGGGAGTGCCATATATGACTTTTCAGGATGACTTATTATGTGGATCATCATGTAATTATGAATTTTTCAAGGCATGATAGAAGAAAATTGAATATTTAATATTTTATGGACATATTCTACACAGAGGACATTTTTAAAATTTTTATGATAATTTTTGGTGTAAGCAGAGAGCGTAGAACAAAAGTTACAAAATTATCACAAGGTGGAATATTTAATGTCACAGAACATTGCTGGCTTAGTGCCAGTGTTTCTGCTAAGTATAGCTTGTTACCCCAAATTGAGTAACCCAATTTCCCAATATTTCCTGTTAAATATGATTAATCAATTAACAAACCTTATGCATGCACTTCATGTATCTCTATATACTTTATTTGCCTTAATAGAAAATACAGAATATTACGTTAAATAATAGTAACCCTTTGAAAACCAATGCCTCCAATGTCTAATTGTCCAGAGCAGAACTTTTACAATGACATATACTAAGGGTACAGCCAAGCAGAGCTTTTTACACAGTCATTGATTTTGGGGTAACAGCTGTTTCCCCTGTACAACTGTCCAGCTAAATGTAATAGTCAAATGTAACAGCCATGCAATTTGTGGGTGAAACATTTGTTACCTTGCAAAGTTAAGCAGTTAATTGTTTAACATCAGAAAACTGCAGTGGTTAATGACTCCTGTGGTTTGTGACGGTGCTGCAGGTACTAAAACATGGCTATGAACAGGCCTTAAAGAGTAACAGTCATTTTTATTTTTATTTCATAAATCAATAGTACACATGAAAATAAATATTTTTGTAATATAGCTTATCAGAAAAAAATCTTTCTCTGCCTAAAGTGATCAGTTATTACCCAAAATCTTAATTCTGAGGTAAAATTTGTATTCAGTGAAGACAGACTTTCCCATTACTGAGATAGGAGATGGCAACTGCTGCCGATAAGATTCTATGTAGATAATAGAGGGAGAAGCTCTGCCTCTAGCTCCTCCTGGCAGCAATCCTACAAGTCACTATCAACCCTTTAATGGGACATCCTAAACAGTTCGCTGAATTTAAGAGGATTCCTGTAATAGAACACCACCATTTCTTTCTTCCTAAATATTCTATGATCAAACCCATCAGCGCTCTGCTAACTCAATAACTATAGATTTCCAAACCTCCTCTGGAACTAGAATCAGCACAAAAACTGCATCATGAGTCTCGTGGGCTGAGTCTTTCCTTGGTCAAGCAGTTGCCTTGCAAACCTTACATGAGCTAGCATAATACTGGATTGACTGGTGTAAAGCACACCACCTCTGGACTCTGGAAACATTCTGAGGAGTGACGAATCATGCTTTTTTTTATCTGGCAGTACGAATGCTTTGTGCCAACTGTAAAATGTAGTTCAGAAGGAAAAATACCATGAAACTTTTTTTTAGGGGTCGGCCTAGGCCCCTTAATTCCAGTGAAGGGAAATCTTAATGGCTTACTATAGACATCTTGAGCAATTGCATGCGTCCAACTTTGTGGGTACAGTCTAGGAAAAGTCCTTTTTTGTTCCAGAATGACTATACCGCAGTGCACAAAGCAAGATCCATAAAGACATGATTGGGCGACTTTGGTGTGGAAGAACTTGACTGGCCACAGCTTGACCGAATCCTGACCTCAACTGCCAGTAAAAAGCTTTGAGATGAAATAGGATGTCCAGGCGCTCATCATCAGTGTCTGACCTGCCAATTGCTCTTCTGGTTGCATAGGAAAAATTCCGACATACACATTCGAAAATCTTACACAAAGTCTTTTAAGAAGAGTGGGCGCGATAATAACTCCAAAGGAAGACTATCTCCAATGTAATCTCTATAACTTTAGGATGGGATGTCATAAAAGCTTTTGTATGGGTATTGTGTAGGTGTCTTTATACTTTCGTCTATATACTGTATAATGCAAGGCATTTAATCACGAGCTCAGCATAAGCTTGCAAATCTTGTACCTGGAAAAATAATTCCCATATTGCTATTTCCGAGAAAATCATAAGAACCATTTTCTGCAAAATTTTATGTAGAAATCAGATACTGGAAACAGCACAAAAGAATCAATTCACAAACACCTATTACACTTAATCAATACATACATATAACACAATGCCGCATAGTGGAAACTGCTCAAGTGATTGTACATGTAGTCTGTAAAGACTGCAAGAGAACACAAAACTTTTGGGTAGATATACCAAGTGTACAGGATTAATGAATAGCACATTGTCTATGTTTTATGGGCTTATCAAAGCTGAGAAATCAATAAAGCGAGGTATTTAAATCAACAAGCTTCCCAAATAGAAAACTGAAGCCAAAAGTATTCGCCTGCAGTTATGTATATGTATGTTACACTGTTCTGTTCTTGTAACAAACCTGATAAGAGTCCAAAGAGACCAGTGAGGAAGTAACTAGGCCAAATACAAGTTAAAGACTTTAATTTTACATGAAAAGGAATGTAATGTTTATAAATAAATTACACATTAAAGCCTCCCATGGCAATTTCCCAATGCATTTGTACATACCTGCATTACAACAGCAGGCTTGAATTCACAGGTACATGCTTATGCTAATGTGAACAAGGTGGATGGGCTGACTGAAGATTTTCTATCCACAAGGGGTTATATGTTAACCAAATGTTAATTTATCAACAGTTTCCAAGTCTACCCAGTGTACAGTTAACCTGAATACAGTATTGAGTGGTTTGAAAAATAGTCTGTTTGACACAATTACATTTGTTTATGTCAAATACATAGTGCGTCTTGCTGGAATCTGCTGTTATACTTACAGTATTGGTCAATAAAATAACTAATTTCTTTCTTTCTTGAAAGCCAATTACCGGGAAAATGGTGATATTTTGAATTGCAATGTCAGAAAGATTGTGGAATAGATTTGTGTATAGTAGTAGGGCTTAGATTAAAGCTTAATGGTCTGTCTGAACTGTTAAAAATTGGCACTCTAAAAGGTTCAAAAGTAAATACAATAATGATAAAAGTATTGTACATGACAAGTTCAATAAATGATAGAAAGAAAAACAATTGTTTGCTTTTACTGTACTTCAGCTACTGTCTTCGGTTGGCACTGATAGTTATATTGCATAGGTTCATGTGGGGTAACTTCTTAGAAAAAGAATACAACAGAGCCCTAACATATATACAGATGTGCCTCAATATGTATGGTGTGAGATCGTAAACAAACATGAAAAAAGTATACGCCTGGTGGCGTCTTCATCGGACACCTGTCAGCTATCCGTTATCTATTTGCTTCCATGCTAAAAACGTATAGTATATGTTTAAGTTATTACTATTTTTTTTTACTAGTGGACTGTGACATGCTTTCAAGTAAAAAAAGAAAAGTTTAACATCTTTTTAATATAGTTTTGTCTTAGTCATACTTTTGTTTTTTCCATAATTGTATAGCTGGGTACTTCTATGACAGTTCATCTTAAGTCTTCCTCCTACTCATCTGCTCTTTCTGACATTGGACATGAAGAAGTCCCGATGCATGCAAGGCAGAACATGTGCCAAATCCACCATGCCATGCCAGAAAGTATTGTGAACTATTCTAATTGATGGAACCAGTACAGGATCATTACATTTCTTTAACCCCTTCATGACCCAGCCTATTTTGACCTTAAAGACCTTGCCGTTTTTTGCAATTCTGACCAGTGTCCCTTTATGAGGTAATAACTCAGGAACGCTTCAACGGATCCTAGCGGTTCTGAGATTGTTTTTTCGTGACATATTGGGCTTCATGTTAGTGGTAAATTTAGGTCAATAAATTATGCGTTTATTTGTGATAAAAACGGAAATTTGGCGAAAATTTTGAAAATTTCGCAATTTTCACATTTTGAATTTTTATTCTGTTAAACCAGAGAGTTATGTGACACAAAATAGTTAATAAATAACATTTCCCACATGTATACTTTACATCAGCACAATTTTGGAAACAAAATTTTTTTTTGCTAGGAAGTTATAAGGGTTAAAATTTGACCAGTGATTTCTCATTTTTACAACGAAATTTACAAAACCATTTTTTTTAGGGACCACCTCACATTTGAAGTCAGTTTGAGGGGTCTATATGGCTGAAAATACCCAAAAGTGACACCATTCTAAAAACTGCACCCCTCAAGGTACTCAAAACCACATTCAAGAAGTTTATTAACCCTTCAGGTGCTTCACAGCAGCAGAAGCAACATGGAAGGAAAAAATGAACATTTAACTTTTTAGTCACAAAAATTATCTTTTAGCAACAATTTTTTTATTTTTCCAATGGTAAAAGGAGAAACTGAACCACGAATGTTGTTGTTCAATTTGTCCTGAGTACGCTGATACCTCATATGTGGGGGTAAACCACTGTTTGGGCGCACAGCAGGGCTTGGAAGGGAAGGAGCGCCATTTGACTTTTTGAATCAAAAATTGGCTCCACTCTTTAGCGGACACCATGTCACGTTTGGAGAGCCCCCGTGTGCCTAAAAATTGGAGCTCCCCCACAAGTGACCCCATTTTGGAAACTAGACGCCCCAAGGAACTTATCTAGATGCATAGTGAGCACTTTGAACCCCCAGGTGCTTCACAAATTGATCCGTAAAAATGAAAAAGTACTTTTTTTTCACAAAAAAATTTTTTAGCCTCAATTTTTTCATTTTCACATGGGCAACAGGATAAAATGGATCCTAAAATGTGTTGGGCAATTTCTCCTGAGTACGCCGATACCTCATATGTGGGGGTAAACCACTGTTTGGGCACATGGTAAGGCTCGGAAGGGAAGGAGCGCCATTTGACTTTTTGAATTAAAAATTATTTCCATCGTTAGCGGACACCATGTCGCGTTTGGACAGCTCCTGTGTGCCTAAACATTGGCGCTCCCCCACAAGTGACCCCATTTTGGAAACTAGACCCCCCAAGGAACTTATTTAGATGCCTAGTGAGCACTTTAAACCCTCAGGTGCTTCACAAATTGATCTGTAAGAATGAAAAAGTACTTTTTTTCACAAAAAAATTCTTTTCGCCTCAATTTTTTCACTTTCACATGGGCAGTAGGATAAAATGGATCATAAAATTTGTTGGGCAATTTCTCCCGAGTACGCCGATACCTCATATGTGGGGGTAAACCACTGTTTGGGCACACGGCAGGGCTCGGAAGGGAAGGCGCGCCATTTGACTTTTTGAATGGAAAATTAGCTCCAATTGTTAGCGGACACCATGTCGCGTTTGGAGAGCCCCTGTGTGCCTATGCATTGGAGCTCCCCCACAAGTGACCCCATTTTGGAAACTAGACCCCCCAAGGAACTTATCTAGATGCATATTGAGCACTTTAAACCCCCAGGTGCTTCACAGAAGTTTATAACGCAGAGCCATGAAAACAAAAAATAATTTTTCTTTCCTCAAAAATGATTTTTTAGCCTGGAATTTCCTATTTTGCCAAGGACAATAGGAGAAATTGGATCCCAAATATTGTTGTCCAGTTTGTCCTGAGTACGCTGATACCCCATATATGGGCGTAAACCACTGTTTGGGCGCACGGCAGGGCTCGGAAGGGATGGCACGCCATTTGGCTTTTTAAATGGAAAATTAGCAGAGCTATGAAAATAAAAAAAAAAATTATTTTCTCAAAAATGATCTTTTAGCCTGCAATTTTTTATTTTCCAAAGGGTAACAGGAGAAATTTGACCCCAAAAGTTGTTGCAGACTTTGATGGAATGCTCTGTGGGCGTCACGTTGCGTTTGCAGAGCCCCTGATGTGGCTAAACAGTAGAAACCCCCCACAAGTGACCCCATTTTGGAAACTAGACCCCGAAAGGAACTTATCTAGATGTGTGGAGAGCACTTTGAACCCCCAAGTGCTTCATAAAAGTTTATAATGCAGAGCCGTGAAAATAATAAATACGTTTTCTTTCCTCAAAAATAATTATTTAGCCCAGAATTTTTTATTTTCCCAAGGGTTACAGGAGAAATTGGATCCCAAAAGTTGTTGTCCAGTTTCTCCTGAGTACGCTGATACCCCATATGTGGGGGTAAACCACTGTTTGGGCACATGCCGAGGCTCGGAAGTGAAGTAGTGACGTTTTGAAATGCAGACTTTGATGGAATGCTCTGTGGGCGTCACGTTGCGTTTGCAGAGCCCCTGGTGTGCCTAAACAGTAGAAACCCCCACAAGTGACCCCATTTTAGAAACTAGACCCCCCAAGGAACTCATCTAGATATGTGGTGAGCACTTTGAACCCCCAAGTGCTTCACAGACGTTTACAACGCAGAGCCGTGAAAATAAAAAATCATTTTTCTTTCCTCAAAAATGATGTTTTAGCAAGCATTTCTTTATTTTCACAAGGGTAACAGGAGAAACTGGACCCCAGTAATTGTTGCGCAGTTTATCCTGAGTATGCTGGTACCCCATATGTGGGGGTAAACCACTGTTTGGGCACACGTCAGGGCTCGGAATTGAGGGAGCACCATTTGACTTTTTGAATACGATATTGGCTGGAATCAATGGTGGCGCCATGTTGCGTTTGGAGACCCCCTGATGTGCCTAAACAGTGGAAACCCCTCAATTCTAACTCCAACACTAACCCCCCCACACCCCTAACCCTAATCCCAACTGTAGCCATAACCCTAATCACAACCCTAACCCCAACTGTAGCCATAACCCTAATCACACCCCTAACCACAACCCTAACCCCAACACACCCCTAACCCTAACCACAACCCTAATTCCAACCCTAACCCTAAGGCTATGTGCCGACGTTGCGGATTCGTGTGAGATTTTTCAGCATCATTTTTGAAAAATCCGCGGGTAAAAGGCACTGCGTTTTACCTGCGGATTTTCCGCGGATTTCCAGTGTTTTTTGTGCGGATTTCACCTGCGGATTCCTATTGAGGAACAGGTGTAAAACGCTGCGGAATCCGCACAAAGAATTGACATGCTGCGGAAAATACAACGCAGCGTTTCCGCGCTGTATTTTCCACACCATGGGCACAGCGGATTTGGTTTTTCATATGTTTACATGGTACTATAAACCTGATGGAACACTGCTGCAAATCCGCAGCCAAATCCGCACCGTGTGCACATAGCCTAATTCTAAAGGTATGTGCACATGCTGCAGAAAACGCTGCGGATCCGCAGCAGTTTCCCATGAGTTTACAGTTCAATGTAAACCTACGGGAAACAAAAATCGCTGTACACATGCTGCGGAAAAACTGCACGGAAACGCAGCGGTTTACATTCCGCAGCATGTCACTTCTTTGTGCGGATTCCGCAGCAGTTTTACAACTGCTCCAATAAAAAATCGCAATTGTAAAACCGCAGTGAAATGCGCAGAAAAAAACGCGGTAAATCCGCCATAAATCCGCAGCGGTTTAGCACTGCGGATTTATCAAATCCGCAGCGGAAAAATCCGCAGAGGACCAGAATAAGTGTGCACATACCGAAACCCTAACCCTAGCCCTACCCCTACCCCTAACCCTACCCCTAACCCTACCCCTAACCCTACCCCTAACCCTAACCCTACCCCTAACCCTACCCCTAACCCTAACCCTAACCCTATTCTAACATTAGTGGAAAAAAAAAAATTCTTTATTTTTTTATTGTCCCTACCTATGGCGGTGACAAAGGGGGGGGGGGGGTCATTTATTATTTTTTTTATTTTGATCACTGAGATATAATCTATCTCAGTGATCAAAATGCACTTTGGAACGAATCTGCCGGCCGGCAGATTCGGCGGGCGCACTGCGTATGCGCCCGCCATTTTGGAAGATGGCGGCGCCCAGGGAGAAGACGGACGGAGCCCGGCAGGATCGGTAAGTATGATGGGGTGGGGGGGAGCATGGGGGGGGGATCGGACCATGGGGTGGGGAATCGGAGCGCGGCAGGCGTGGAACGGAGCACGGGGGCGTGGAACGGACCACGGGGGGGCTGGAACAGAGCACAGGGGGGTGGAACGGAGCACGGGGGGGTGGATCGGAGTGCAGGGGGGGGTGATTGGAGCACGGGGGGGTGATTGGAGCACGGGGGGAGCGGACAAGAGCACGGGGGGGAGCGGAGCACTGGACGGAGGGGAGCCGGAGCAGTGTACCGGCCAGATCGGGGGGCTAGGGGGGCGATCGGTGGGGTGGGGTGGGGGCACATTAGTATTTCCAGCCATGGCCGATGATATTTCAGCATCGGCCATGGCTGGATTGTAATATTTCACCCGTTATAATAGGTGAAATATTACAAATCGCTCTGATTGGCAGTTTCACTTTCAACAGCCAATCAGAGCGATCGTAGCCACGAGGGGGTGAAGCCACCCCCCCTGGGCTAAACTACCACTCCCCCTGTCCCTGCAGATTGGGTGAAATGGGAGTTAACCCTTTCACCAGATCTGCAGGGACGCGATCTTTTCATGACGCCACATAGGCGTCATGGGTCGGATTGGCACCGACTTTCATGACGCCTACGTGGCGTCATGGGTCGGGAAGGGGTTAACGTCAGATGACTGTACATGCTAATGGAGAATTTTATAGTGTAGAAATCATCACCAATGTCACGTTTCCAAGTTCAGAGAGAAGAAAGTATCAGCATACCATCTCCCCATCTCCACCGCATCTGATAGTATAATTGTGCTGTTCATGAGGATGATGAATGATATATTTGTATTGTGTCAGTCCTCTGCTGACTTCTTACACACACACATACACACACACAGCCAAGTGAATTCACCTTGATTGGAAGGTGTCCTACTTCTTTTCTTGCTAACATTTCACTGACTTTCTCTTATTGTAACTAACCCACAATACCCAACCCAATCCTCCTCCCCACTATGGGCCAGCTTTACAGTTAATCCTGTCTTTCCTGCCACAGAAACTGCAGCCACAGAAGGATATCCTCACCACCATCACACTTCTCTTCTCAACATCACATGTCAGAAAGAGTCATCATGCCTCCCTACACATTAGACTTTTGGCCAGTCCCACTGATATCAACAGGGACGGATATTTGCCTAAAATATATGGGTGCCTTTAGTTGCTTTCTGTGTTGTTGATGTTGGAGGTGTTACCTTTTTAAATTAATGGTTGATCCTCCCTCATACATAATATTTTCTGTAGCTTTCTTAGATTGAAGTCATGGACATTGATCTTAGTGTACATTAGGAATGTCGTAGGCTTAAAGATAATCTCCTGGATATTTGTGACTCTATGGAGGAGTTAATGCTGCATCTTGGGGAAATATTCTCCATGCAGGTCATTCATGGAAAATATTTTTAAATACCTATACTAAAATATTTCTAAAACTTTTTTCTCATTCCTTTTAGAATGTTTACATTAGATATATAAGTTTTGCTCCCTTTTAGCAAAGTAAGCGTGCAAACAACTATCTTAAGAAACATTTAGAAGTACTGTTGTGTATTTATCTGGTAGAAGCATTAAATCAGGTACAATATATTTACTTTGTAAAACTTCTTAACTTGAATCTTTAGATTATTACAAACCAGCAAACAGGTATTTGATACTGTTGGTGACTATGGAGCATTGTGCACCTTAAGGTGTAGGATCCTCCAGAGGCCTAAATTTGAGCATAAACCTCTAAACAGTGCTTACAAGCAACTGTTCAATGGGCCAAGACATATATGAAGACTTATTTTTAAACCGTCTTGTTTATTGATGAGTGCCGTGCAACCTTGGATGGTCCAGATGGATGGAGTAGTGTATGGCCACCATGTCCCAACAAGGCTGTGACATCAGCAAGTAAGGGGTGGAGTCAGGTTTTGGGGCCAAAATCAGAAGGAGAGAACTGGTAGGCCCCTATTAGAGTCCCTGAAGTTGTGAAAAGCATATAGAGTTGCTGACTGACCACTTTCTTCCATGGTTCAAAAAGAAGAATTGTGCCATCCGTAGCAAAATCACCTTCATACATGAAAATGCACCATTTCATATGGCAAAGAATACCTGTGAGTCATTGGCTTCTATCGGTATAAAAGGATAGAAACTCATGATGTGGTCACCTTGCTGTCCTGACCTCAGCCCTATTGAGAACTTTTGGAGTATCATCAACAAAAGATCTGAGGGTGGGAAGCAGGTCACATCAAAACAGCAGCTGTGGGAGGCTATTCTGACATCATACATGGGTATTCAGGGAAAAACTATCCAAAAATTCAATGGATGCAAGAATTATGGAGCTCATATCAAACAAGAGGACCTATCTTAACATGTAACTTGGCCTGTTAAGATGTTTTTAATTGAAAAACCTTTTCATAAATGTGTCCTCTTAATGCTGCAAATTCAACAAATACCATAACTGTTTTCGATTCTTTATGACCTATAAAATGTTGTGCATAATAACTTGGGAAAGTGCATTTTGAGCTTTGATAAAATACTGTTTTCAAAGGCAGGTTGATGATTTCAACATTATACTGGCTCATTTGCATCGACCATTTAGGAAAATCAGAGAAAAATATAATTTGCATAATAAGTGGTGCATACGTACTTTTTATATATATACAGTGGGGCAAAAAAGTATTTAGTCAGTCAGCAATAGTGCAAGTTCCACCACTTAAAAAGATGAGAGGCGTCCGTAATTTACATCATAGGTAGACCTCAACTATGGGAGACAAACTGAGAAAAAAAAATCCAGAAAATCATATTGTCTGTTTTTTTAACAATTTATTTGCATATTATGGTGGAAAATAAGTATTTGGTCAGAAACAAGCAATCAAGATTTCTGGCTCTCACAGACCTGTAACTTCTTCTTTAAGAGTCTCCTCTTTCCCCCACTCATTACCTGTAGTAATGGCACCTGTTTAAACTTGTTATCAGTATAAAAAGACACCTGTGCACACCCTCAAACAGTCTGACTCCAAACTCCACTATGGTGAAGACCAAAGAGCTGTCAAAGGACACCAGAAACAAAATTGTAGCCCTGCACTAGGCTGGGAAGACTGAATCTGCAATAGCCAACCAGCTTGGAGTGAAGAAATCAACAGTGGGAGCAATAATTAGAAAATGGAAGACATACAAGACCACTGATAATCTCCCTCGATCTGGGGCTCCACGCAAAATCCCACCCCGTGGGGTCAGAATGATCACAAGAACGGTGAGCAAAAATCCCAGAACCACGCGGGGGGACCTAGTGAATGAACTGCAGAGAGTTGGGACCAATGTAACAAGGCCTACCATAAGTAACACACTACGCCACCATGGACTCAGATCCTGCAGTGCCAGACGTGTCCCCCTGGTTAAGCCAGTACATGTCCGGGCCCGTCTGAAGTTTGCTAGAGAGCATTTGGATGATCCAGAGGAGTTTTGGGAGAATGTCCAATGGTCTGATGAAACCAAACTGGAACTGTTTGGTAGAAACACAACTTGTCGTGTTTGGAGGAAAAAGAATACTGAATTGCATCCATCAAACACCATACCTACTGTAAAGCATGGTGGTGGAAACATCATGCTTTGGGGCTGTTTCTCTGCAAAGGGGCCAGGACGACTGATCCGGGTACATGAAAGAATGAATGGGGCCATGTGTCGTGAGATTTTGAGTGCAAACCTCCTTCCATCAGCAAGGGCATTGAAGATGAAATGTGGCTGGGTCTTTCAACATGACAATGATCCAAAGCACACCGCTAAGGCAACGAAGGAGTGGCTTCGTAAGAAGCATTTCAAGGTCCTGGAGTGGCCTAGCCAGTCTCCAGATCTCAACCCTATAGAAAACCTTTGAAGGGAGTTGAAAGTCCGTGTTGCCAAGCGAAAAGCCAAAAACATCACTGCTCTAGAGGAGATCTGCATGGAGGAATGGGCCAACATACCAACAACAGTGTGTGGCAACCTTGTGAAGACTTACAGAAAACGTTTGACCTCTGTCATTGCCAACCAAGGATATATTACAAAGTATTGAGATGAAATTTTGTTTCTGACCAAATACTTATTTTCCACCATAATATGCAAATAAATTGTTAAAAAAACAGACAATGTGATTTTCTGGATTTTTTTTTCTCAGTTTGTCTCCCATAGTTGAGGTCTACCTATGATGTAAATTACAGACGCCTCTAATCTTTTTAAGTGGTGGAACTTGCACTATTGCTGACTGACTAAATACTTTTTTTCCCCACTGTATATATATATATATATATATATATATATATATATATATACTAGATGGTGGCCCGATTCTAACACATTGGGTATTCTAGAATATGCATGTCTACATAGTATATTGCCCAGCCACGTAGTATATAGCACAGCCACGTAGTATATTGCCCAGCCACGTAGTATATTGCCCAGACACATAGTATATAGCACAGCCACATAGTATATAGCACAGCCACAGAGTATATAGCACAGCCACATAGTATATTGCACAGCCCACGTAGTATATTGCCCAGCCACGTAGTATATAGCACAGCAACGAAGTATATTGCCCTGCAACATAGTATATAGCACAGCCACAGAGTATATAGCACAGCCAAATAGTATATTGCACAGCCCACGTAGTATATTGCCCAGCCACGTAGTATATAGCACAGCCACGAAGTATATTGCACAGCCATATAGTATATTGCCCAGTCACATAGTATATTGCCAAGTCACGAAGTATATTGCCCAGCGACGTAGTATATTGCCCAGCCACATAGTATATAGCACAGCCACAAAGTATATAGCACAGCCCACATAGTATATTGCCCAACCACGTAGTATATAGCACAGCCACATAGTATATTGCCCAGCCACGTAGTATATTGCACAGCCCATGTAGTATATTGCCCAGCCATGTAGTATATTGCCCAGCCACATAGTATATAGCACAGCCACGTAGTATATTGCACAGCCCACGTAGTATATTGCCCAGCCACGTAGTATATAGCACAGCCACGTAGTATATTGCCCAGCCACATAGTATATTGCCCAGACACGTAGTATATAGCACAGCCACATAGTATATTTCACAGCCCACGTAGTATATTGCCAGCCACGTAGTATATAGCACAGCCACGGAGTATATTGCACAGCCACATAGTATATTGCCCAGTCACATAGTATATTGCCCAGTCACGTAGTATATTGCCCAGCGACGTAGTATATTGCCCAGCCACATAGTATATAGCACAGCCACAGAGTAAATAGCACAGCCACATAGTATATTGCCCAGTCACATAGTATATTGCCCAGTCACGTAGCATATTGCCCAGCGACGTAGTATATTGCCCAACCACGTAGTATATAGCATATCCACATAGTATATTGCCCAGCCACGTAGTATATTGCCCAGCCACATAGTATATTGCCCAGCCACGTAGTATATAGCACAGCCACGTAATATATTGCACAGCCCACATAGTATATTGCCCAGCCACATAGTATATAGCACAGCCATGTAGTATATTGCATAGCCCATGTAGTATATTGCCCAGCCATGTAGTATATTGCCCAGCCACGTAGTATATAGCACAGCCACGTAGTATATTGCCCAGCCACATAGTATATTGCCCAGACACGTAGTATATAGCACAGCCACATAGTATATTTCACAGCCCACGTAGTATATTGCCAGCCACGTAGTATATAGCACAGCCACGGAGTATATTGCACAGCCACATAGTATATTGCCCAGCGACATAGTATATTGCCCAGCCACATAGTATATAGCACAGCCACAGAGTAAATAGCACAGCCACATAGTATATTGCCCAGCCACGTAGTATATTGCCCAGCCACGTAGTATATTGCCCAGCGACGTAGTATATAGCACAGCCACGTAATATATTGCACAGCCCACATAGTATATTGCCCAGCCACATAGTATATAGCACAGCCATGTAGCATATTGCATAGCCCACATAGTATATTGCCCAGCCACGTAGTATATTGCACAGCCCATGTAGCATATTGCCCAGCCATGTAGTATATTGCCCAGCCACATAGTATATAGCACAGCCACGTAGTATATAGCACAGCCACGTAGTATATTGCCCAGCCACGTAGTATATTGCACAGCCCACGTAGTATATTGCCCAGCCACATAGTGTATATAGCACAGCCATGGAGTATATTGCACAGCCACGTAGTATATTGCCCAATCACATAGTATATTGCACAGTCACATAGTATATTGCCCAGCGACGTAGTATATTGCCCAGCCACATAGTATATAGCACAGCCACAGAGTATATAACACAGCCCACGTAGTATATTGCACAGCCACATAGTATATTGCCCAGCCACATAGTATATTGCCCAGCCACATAGTATATTGCCCAGCCACATAGTATATAGCACAGCCACGTAGTATATTGCCCAGCCATGTAGTATATTGCCCAGCCACATAGTATATAGCACAGCCACGTAGTATATAGCACAGCCACGTAGTATATTGCCCAGCCACGTAGTATATTGCCCAGACACATAGTATATAGCACAGCCACATAGTATATTGCACAGCCCACGTAGTATATTGCCCAGCCACATAGTGTATATAGCACAGCCATGGAGTATATTGCACAGCCACGTAGTATATTGCCCAATCACATAGTATATTGCACAGTCACATAGTATATTGCCCAGCGACGTAGTATATTGCCCAGCCACATAGTATATAGCACAGCCACAGAGTATATAACACAGCCCACGTAGTATATTGCACAGCCACATAGTATATTGCCCAGCCACATAGTATATTGCCCAGCCACATAGTATATTGCCCAGCCACATAGTATATAGCACAGCCACGTAGTATATTGCCCAGCCATGTAGTATATTGCCCAGCCACATAGTATATTGCCCAGCCACGTAGTGTATATAGCACAGCCATGGAGTATATTGCACAGCCACGTAGTATATTGCCCAGTCACGTAGTATATTGAACAGCCACATAGTATATTGCACAGCAACGTAGTATATAGCAGAGCCAGAGTATATAGCACAGCCCACGTAGTAAATACTCACCTTCCATCGGCAGCTGCGCTGTTTCCTGCTGTTGCAGCTGTCTTCAATAACCGCGGCTGTCATCACTGACCGCGGCTGCAAATTTAGTCCCTGGCTTTTGGCGTCGGTAGGCCCAACAGCGCCCATGATCCCGGCCAGCTCCGCCTTCCAAACGGCGACTCTGCCCCCTTTGCAGCACTTCTGGCCAGGCCTGTACTGGCTCGCCGCGACCGGCAGCTGCTAATTTAGTCCCGGGCTTTTTGCCACGGTAGGCCCTACAGCGTCCATGGTCTCGGCCGCCTCCGCCCTCTTCATGGTGACTCCACCCCTTTTGCAGCGCTTCTGGCGGGCTTGTACGTAGTGGGCAGGGACTCGCTCTACATACTTCCTGGCCTCCCCTGCTGGCCGCGACCAATGAATATCCGTGACAGACAGATGGAAGTGCCCCTTAGACAATTATATAGATAGATTTTTTCTTAGATTTTCCTTAATGGTCAATGCAAATGAGCCAGTATAATGTTGAAATCAACCTGCCATTGAAAACAGTATAAATGTATATAATAATAAAGGGTACAATGAATATATCAGGCTCAAGACAGGCAATATGTTTAGTAACTACTTTGAAAGTTGTATTTTTATTAGTATTTCATTGTACTTAAGACAACATCTTTACCATCTAAGTCATTTTTTCCAGCCAGTGTCAGATACAAATGACAGGCTAGCTCATACCAGCATCCTCTTCTACAAATTCAGATTGATGAAGTGCCCCATTACAAATGTTATGGATGCCACTATTTTTGGTGACATTATAACAAACACAAACATATCCCAGAGCTGACACTACCGACGGATGACTAGGTAATATAAACCCTGAGCCATAAGTGGAACCATGATCACTTGCATTTCTTTGGCTGGAGCTATAAACTCTACAGTATTTTTTTTTATAAGTTTTGCATATGTTTATTTCCTGAATAATCTACATTAGATTTCTGTGTGTTCAGTAGTTTTGTCCATTTTCTTCCAGCCAGTTCCGTACAGTAGCGGAGCAGCCTGCTCTTATTACCGCAATCTAATTGGTTTCTAATGTAAGCAGGAATCATACATGATACCAGCCCCTCATTACTTCATACTACGCCGTATGCAAATCAGGCAGGAATAAATGTTTGGCGCCAGCTGGCCCAAATGTACAATTTAGAAATCTTTTTTTTTTTATTCTTTGTTCTTTGATGCTCAGTAAATGAGCTGCAGAACTCCACTCTACACACAATTCAATTTTACAGGCCTATTATCTGAGATATAATGTGGAGGTTAAATATATCAGGGCAGCCATTATGTGAAAATAATTAACAGTAATGAATAATGCACTAATTCTACTGATGAGAGATGGTTATATGTGTAATGAAGTGTTGGGGCACCACTGACAAATGAAATTACACATATTTAAACACTGTTTTATGATATTACTTTGCTGTTATAATTTCCTTTACCTACAATGAGCCACTTTGATTATGACCATTATCTTGACAGCGCTAAAGAATGAAATAGTGGAAGTTAATGTGACAGCGATTAGTCAGCCGGAAGATCCATCATAGACGCTGCAGCGGAGTGAAATAAGAAGCCGGCAGAAGGGCCTTCTGTACTTTTCGGCTTCAGACATTAGAAGAATGATACCATCAACATCAGCTCAATATTAAATGGGTAGAATTATCTTGTCATGCAGTTCTAGCCCCTGAAGTACTACTTATTTGTACCTTCCAGGGAAAGGTCAGCCCTTCTTAACCATTCATAACAATGTGTTGATAGATTCCTTGAATCAATAATAATGGCAAGGAGATGGGAAGGAGCCTGCTAAGAATCAAGAGAGTTTAACTGTTTAACTACTCTACTTGAATAATACAAGGATACATTTAGTCCCTTTCAACACATTGACACAATTATGCATGTCTTTATCTTATTACTTATACTTTTTTTATTTAGTTAGTAAAAAAAATGTTATGCTTTGCTTATATAGCAGCATCATATACTACAGATATAATTATCACTGTGCCTGTTGGGGATTCACAACCTAAATTCCCTATCAGTATGTCTTTGGGAGGGAACCATGGTTCCCAGAGGAAACCCACATAAACTTCGGGAGTACATATCAGCTCCTTGCAGATGTTATCCTTAGTTAGAATTGAACCTAGAATCGCAGCTCTGCAAAGCAACAGTTCTAACCACTGAGCCACCGTGCCTCCTAATGATCATGGCCATACTAATGCTGTATACTTCCATGGATATTTACCCACTTACCCACTTGTAGTCTAATATCTTCCTTAACCATCTAGCTATTACCATAACCTCTTCTTGTTGATTCATTCTGCTTCTTCTGTTTTTATACTTCTGTCTTTTTTATTTCAATTCATCCTATTCTTTCTCTTGCCATCTTGCTAAGTTAATAATCATCACTATTTAGGACTTGGATCTACTCATTGTTTAGTGATAAGTTCAATTTTATGTAGTTTGGTGTCTAAGGGGTAACGTTTCTCCTTATGGAGAGTGACATACCAGCTGGCTTGTCAAGGTAAGGAGGCTTATTCACCAAGCAATGCTCCTCTGGCAATTTGCATATGTAGTTTGGTGTCATTCAAGAGACGGGAATTTTGCAGGTTGCTCTTTGTGAAGGATGTATGAATCAAGCCGCATTCAAGGTTATCCTGGAAAAACAGTTGATTTCTTCTGCTCAGGCAATGTTCCCCAACTTGTTTTTTTTCCAGCAGGACAATGCATCATGCCACACAGCTAGGTCAATCAAGGTGTGGATAAAGGACCACCACATCAAATCCCTTTCATGGCCAGCCCAATCTCCAGACCTGAACCTCACTGAAAACATCTGGAATGTAATCAAGCGTAAGGGCTCATTTTCACTTGCGAGGAAAATGGACGAGTGCAATCGGATAAAAAATCGGATTGCACTCGGACCAATGTTTTTCAATAGGTGTCATCTCATTTGCAATTTTTTTCTCAGCCGAAATCGGAATGAGAAAAAAATCACAGCATGCTGCGCATTGCTGCGATTCTCGAACGAGACTCGCCAATGTAAGTTGATGGGTGCGAGAAAAAAATCGCACAGCATTAGCACCATGCGAGTTCTGTCCGATTTTTATGCACCGATGGCCTTTGAAAAGCCGGTAATTCAGCGAGGTGTACGGTAAAATCACACTGACAGGTTAGAATAGAATACATATATACACATAGAATAGGTATATATACATATATATGTCAGTGAGACATATATATATATATATATATATATATATATATATATATATTTATATTTAATGCAGCGCTAGATAGCAGAAAAGCCGGTAATTCAATTGCCAGCTTTTGCTATCTCCTTCACAAACCCGACATGATATGAGACATGGTTTACATACAGTAAACCATTTCATATCCCTTATTTTATTACATATTCCTGATTACTAATGTAAGAAGTGTCTTTGTGTAAAATTTGGGGGCTCTAGCTGTTAAAATAAAGGGTTAAATCACGGAAAAAATTGGCGTGGGCTCCCGCGCAATTTTCTCCGCCAGAGTGGGAAAGCCAGTGACTGAGGGCAGATATTAATAGCCTAGAGAGGGTCCACGGTTATTGTCCCCCCTGGCTAAAAACACCTGCCCCCAGCCACCCCAGAAAAGGCACATCTGTTAGATGCGCCTATTCTGGCACTTGGCCACTCTCTTCCCACTCACCTGTAGCGGTGGGATATGGGGTAAATAAGGGTTAATGTCACCTTGCTATTGTAAGGTGACATTATGCCAGGTTAATAATGGAGAGGCGTCAATAAGAGACCTATCCATTATTAATCCAATACTAGTAAATGGTCAATAAAACACACACACATTAGGAAAAAAGTATTTTAATGAAATAAAGACACAGGGTGTTGTAATAGTTTATTATACACTCAATACAATTGAAGACCCTTGTCACCTGAAACAAAGTTTCATGAGCCCGAAGATGGATAGTCACAAGCCATCAAACAAAGAAGAACTGCTTACATTTTTGTACCAGGAGTGGCATAAGGTCACCCAAAATCATTGAGAAAGACTGGTGGAAAGCATGCCAAGACGCATGAAAGCTGTGAATAAAAATCATGGTTATTCCGCAAAATCTTAATTTCTGAACTCTTCCTGAGTTAAAACATTAGTAATGTTGTTTCTAAATGATTATGAACTTGTTTGTTTTTTGCATTATTTGAGTTCTGGAAGCAATGCATTTTTTTGGTTATTTTGACCATTTCTCATTTTCAGAAAATAAATGTATTGTTTTGAACTTTGGAGACATGTTGTCAGTAGTTTATAGAATAAAAGAACAATTTACATTTTACTCAAAAATATACCTATAAAGAGAAAAATCAGACAAACTGAAAATTTTGCAGTGGTCTCTTACTTTTTTGCCAGAGCTGTCCTCCATACGTATCCGGAGTTCCATGGTATATATCACCTCTCCTGGTATTTGTACCTTATCCTGGGCCCAATCCTGGTAATATGTCCCTTATCCTAGGCCCCATTCTGTCACTATGTCCCTCATCCTAAGCCCCATGCTGGTAATATGTCCCTTTCATAAGCCCATGCTGGTAATATGTCCCTTATGCTGTGCCTCATGCTGGTATATGTCCCACGTTCTGTTGCTGTTCTTTAATGCATAGAAAAAAAATAAACCATTATACTCACCTTCCCTCGCTTCCCCGACGCACGGTGTCCTCTTCTGAAGCGGGTACATGCCCCGTCACGTCCATGATGACATCAAATGCTGGCCTATGATTGGCCAGCAGCATGTATTGCCGCCCATGGAACTTATGGATCTGTGCACAGCAATACACTTCAATTGGATAGTCGTTCAAGGACACACATCCAGTTGAATTTTCTGCTGGTGTCAAAGGGCCCCTCACCAAATGCGGTCGTTATGCCCCTGCCCTTCAGTCATATAGTTAGATATAAGATTAACTACTGATACACAGGTAGATACATAGGCAGGGCTTTCTGAATCCATTTAATCTTATTTTTGTATAAAATAATAATTTAATTAGGCAAAATAATTGATTGATGAGAAAATTGTATCAACTTTTTAGTCTATTTGTGATGCTAAATTATACTATTAACAACAAAAAAATCATATAGCACCAACTATATATCCAGGCTAGGAACATATTAATCAATAAAATCATTTTGCTGAAAGATGGAGTACTCCTATATCATTGTATAACAAAGAGACAAAGAACTGCTATTGGAGTAACCACAAACCTCCGCTAAAGTACATGTAGACCTTTTTTTTTAATTACACGTATACACATATTATAAAGGTTAAAATGTTAATATGGTCTACTCAGGAGGAAAAAAGTGCAATAGCCATTTCAAAAGTTCATGGTACATCAAGGTAACAAACAGATTGCATACAATTTCATAAAAGTGCTTTTGTGGACATAAGACAGGAAATCCTATAATGACATATCATATATGTCCACATATATCATGATGAAAGTGCATAAATTATTATCCAGTATACAGCTTACCCATAGTGACCACATGACAGATGAGCCCTCCACACTGCCCTAACATGCGTTTCGCATGTTCCTTTCTCAAAGGGAAGTGCACAGTACCATGTTCTGTTTTAGTTATATATAGTTTGACTAAATGTTGACAATTAATCAGCGCATGAGCACCGAAGACTGTGTCAAATAATGTGCTTCCGCCACAAGCCATCATCACATCGCACACATGGTGTGTAAAAAAACCTGATGTCATCTACATCCACACACTATATAGATATTCTGAGGGAAGCAACATGGCGTCCGAAGAACACAACCATCTCTGAAGTTTCACAATGGTCTAAATTGGCAAGGAGGAAAAGGGCAACAAATGGCAAATTGAATGCAGCTGACAAGCACTAAAGTGCATCAATTTAGCTTGTGAAGTGCTGTGCAAATAGGTGAATCATAATACACTGCTCAAAAAATAACGGGAACACTAAAATACCACATCCTAGATATTACTGAATAAAATATTTCAGTTGCAAATCTATATTCATTACATAGTGGAATGTGTTGAGAAAAATAAAACATAAAAATGATCAATGTAAAGCAAAATTAATATCCCATAGAGGTTTGCATTTGGAATGATACTCAAAATCAATGTGGAAAATCAAATTACAGGCTGGTCCAACTTCAGTGGAAATGCGTCAAGACAAGGAAATGATGTTCTGTTGTGTGTGTGTGGCCTCCACGTGCCTGTATGAAATCCCTACAATGCCTGGGCATGTTCCTGATGAGGCGGTGGATGTTCTCTTGAAGGATCTCCTCCCAGACTTGAACTAAAGCATCTGCCAACTCCTGAACACTCTGTGGTGCACCGTGATGTTGGTGGATGGTGCGAGACATGATGTCCCAGATGTGTTCAATCTGTTTCAGGTCAGGGGAACGAGCGGGCCAGTCCATAGCTTCAATGTCTTCATCTTGCAGGAACTGCTGACACATTCCAGCCACATGAGGTATGGCATTGTCCTGCATTAGGAGGAACCCAGTGCCAACCGCACCAGCATATGTTCTCACAAGGTTACTGAGGATCTCATCATGGTACCTAATGGCAGTCAGGCTACCTCTGGTGAGCACATGGAGGGCTGTGCGGCCCTCCAGAGAAATGCCACCCCACACCATTACTGAGCCACTGCCAAACCGGTCATGCTGAAGGATGTTGCAGGCAGTAGATCGCTCTCCATGGCATCTCCAGACTCTGTCACGTCTGTCACATGTGCTCAGTGTGAACCTGCTTTCATCTGTCAAGAGCACAGGGTGCCAATGACGAATTTGCCAATCCTGGTGTTCTGTAGCAAATGCCAAGTATCTTGCACGTTCCTGGACTGAGCACAACCCCCATCTGTGGACACGGGCACTCAGACCATCCTCATGGAGTCAGTTTGTAACCATTTGTGCAGACACATGCACATTTGTGGCCTGCTGGAGGTCATTTAGCAGGGCTCTGGCAGTGCTCCTCCTGTTCCTCCTTGCACAAAAGCTGAGGTAGCGGTCCTGCAGCTGGGTTGTTGCCCTCCTACAGCCCCCTCCACATCTCCTGGTGTACTGGCCAGTCTCCTGGTAGCGCCTCCAGCCTCTGGACACTACATAGAAAACCTTCTTGCAACAGCTTGCAATGATGTTCCATCCTGGATGAGCTGCACTACCTGAGCCACTTGTGTGGATTGTAGAGTTCGTCTCATGCTGCTTCGAGTGTGAAGGCACAACCAACATTCAAAAGTGACCAATATATCAGCCAGAAAGCATTGGTACTGAGATGTGGTCTGTGGTCCCCACCTACAGAACTACTCCTTTATTGAGGGTGTCTTGATAACAGCCAATAATTTCCATCTGTTGTCTATTCCATTTGCACAACAGCATGTGAAATTGAATGTCAAACAGTGTTGTTTCCCAAGTGGACAGTTTGATTTCACAGAAGTTTGATTTACTTGGAGTTATATTCTGTTGCTTAAGTGTTCCCTTTATTTTTTTAGCAGTGTTTAACAACATGCTATAATAAAAAAAGACATTAAAACAATTATGAGATACGATGTGTCCTTCTTTAGAATGACAATGACAGGTGATATGAAAAAATACAAATAAAAAAGAAAATGGGTGAGTAGTGAAAATATAAATGAAATAAAAAATAAAATAAAAAATTAAAGGAAAAAAGGAAAAGGGAAAAAGAATAGGATAAAAAATTCCTAACTAAGCCATCAGTTACAGCATGCCAGAAGAAGACAAATTGCCACATGAAACAAATATAACAGGTAGGTACCAATAGGCACATCAATCCAATTCGATAAACATGGCAGCTATTTAGGTAAATAAAATGTCATGAAATGTTACTGCATAAGTTGAAGTTGTGCACTTTATTTAAAAAAAAGTGTTTTGGACATGACAAAATGGTACACGTGAGTCCTGTGATCCAAATGAACCCTCCCAAAACCCCTAATGCAGGCTCCCCTAGTATTTATTTACCTGATAACATAAAACCTCTTCCTTGCCCCCACCCCCCACCCCTAATAAACAGGCAAAGTCAGTATTTGGATTTAAATGGCCACAGCAGCCTTTTATTAACATAAAACATAAAATACATTTTTTAACAATCAAAATAAAACTCAGATATCCAAGTCCCACATTGCACCACCAGGTTAAGTCTTACCCCCCAGCCGTTAAGCACCAGCTCAGGGATAGTTAACAACCAACCTGGTCCACCAAACCAAAGACCCATCCAAGGGTCCCTTGAAAACCCCTCCAGCGGGATAATCGAACCACGCCTAGTTAAATCCACTCATGGGGAGTCCAGGACCTCTCAAGATCCCCCCCCAGTAATCCGCCATTTTCCATTTCCACCGACTTCGAGGACCTCCCCCCCGCCACAAACATAAATGGACTGACACCTTAGCCATTGATGTCCCTCCACACCTTTAAACCTAGCTCGATGCCATCATTAATAGCCAAACACCACATATCGGTCCCTTAGGCATTTAGGTGCACCCCATCAGCTCTCCAATAAACTCCCTGGCCCGATTCTAAATCCACATGCTGCACGACTAACGCCCTATTCCGAACCATGATCCGGGATATCACCCTGTTCACGTTGATCCCTGCTCTATTCACTCCGTCAAAAGACCTAGCGCCTCGCCAAACTTTCCGCGGGATGATGTCCGACCAGATCAATATGACCTTCGGAAACATAACCCATAACCTCAACATATCAAATTTAATATCTTTAATCAACTCCCTACAGGGCCCTTTTGCCAAATCATTCCCTCCCAAATGTATATCTACCACATCCGGCACTCTGTCCAACCTAACGAAACGATTAAATTTTGGCAACCACTCCTTCCAAACCATTCCCCTTTTACCAATCCAGCGTAACGCAACATCCTCCCGAGGTAGGCCCAACTGTCCGCGGCCCACAATGCAGCCCAAAAAACGAATGAGTGCCCCATTATCCAGACGAGTATTGGATCTGGCCCTGAAATAAAAGAAGAAAGCAACAAACAATTTAGTAACAACAACCCAATTCCGGCTCAGATCTTCACACTAAGGTTGGACGAATATAGGAATGAAACCTCGTGGACCCCAATGCCCAATTCTCCTAACTGTTTCCTCACCCAGGCCCAACCTGGCTGCCTCTGTCACCGCCCTTTTCCTGAAGGAGTGTCCGCTATAGTGTGCCGGTGGGACAAAAAGGTGCAGTCTTCGTGAACAAGCAATGGCTCATTTAAAACACCGCCCATAGACATGTAATTCCTTATGCATACCACAGGGCATATTGGGGAGCCATCAATGCTGAACAAAATCACTTTGCACCCTTTGCCAAACAAATCCGTTTTAGAAGACTTAACAAACACGACTAACTTATTATCGACGACGTCTACATTTTCTCTCAGCAAATTACCTTTTTTGCACTTAGAAGGGCTGATCAGTTGCCCTAGCCTAAAAGCCCCAAAGAAGGCCAAAGAGAAAGCCACCTTAAACAAAACCACTTCCCAGTCGGAAGAGCAGACCCCCGTAACTGATGTCCAATAGCTAGTAGCACCTCATAAGACACGGGACACCTGCCGTCAGTTGCCCTCCACTCTCTCTTCCAGCCACGAACCACTTGACGCACCAAAAAGGATTTGGTAATGTCCTTAAGACCCCTGACCTTAAGGCTAATTGACAGACCCGCCAAAAACTTGTTCAATTTTGCTACAGACCATCCTGCTTCCCAGTAATTACCGAGGAACAACAACAACCCACAATCCTCTTCCATATCTTGTTCCATAGTCGCCCTCCAAGATTCCCACAAGCGCCATGCCTGACTGTACTAGGTCCAAGATCTGTCCGACAGTGACCTGGAAAATAAATTCCTTACAGCCCGCACGGCAGGTTCCATAGCTCCACTGGACAGTCCAGACCCGATGCCTCTGCCTGTGGTGCCACTTCTCGGAAACGCTGCCACTAAAATTGAGAAAGAACATCAACTATGGGATCTGGCACAAATTAACCAACCTCAGACACAATCCATAAATTAAACTTAAAGCCCAGGAAAACCAAGTGCTGTAAGACTTTCTCCGCTGCTGGCATTGCCGCCGACAGCAAGTTTATGGCCGTTACCATCCCAACGTGCTCACAGGGAAAACAGATCATTGAATTTTTTAATTTGTCGCCCCACAGGGCCAACGCCACAACTCTTGGAAACAATTGAAGCAATACTCGATTCTTAGACAAACCCTGCTCCTTCCACACCTTAGGCCATTCCTCCGCTGACCAGCTCCCTTGAAAGAACAGACCAAAACCGCACTCCTCAATGACATTGACCAATAGGCCCAAGGAGTTGGCGTATGCCACTGGCTGGATTTAAAGGGATCTGCCATTGTATTCCTCAAGAAAAACTGACCACACCTTCAGGTCCTTGCGAAATTCTCTTTTCAGTCTAATGAAGTGCAAAAGGGACTTCACCCCTACTGTTGCCAATGATAAACGACGACAAAACGCACGCCCCATCGGCATGATCCTGCACGCAAAGTTCAATTTACCTAACAGCGATTGCAAGCCACATAAGTTTATCTTTCTTAAGCCAATAGCTCTAATCACCTCCTGGCAAAGTGCCACAAGCTTGTCCGCTGGTAACCTGCACTCCATTGCCGTAGTGTCAATTTCAATTCCCAGAAAACTCAATACCGTCAACAGACCCACTGTCTTTTCTTTCGCTAGTGGGACCCCGAATCGTTTAGCTACGCTTTCCATTGTGTGCAACAAAATAGAACAATCTGCTGATTGAGCAGAACCAACAAACAAAAACTCGTACAGATAATGGGTTCACGAACTTAATCCGGACACGTCTTTCACCACCCATTCCAGGAATGTACTGAATGCCTCAAACTAAGCACAGGAAAGCGAGCAACCCATGGGGAGACAGCGGTCAACAAAAAAGCCACCATCCCAAAAGCAACCCAACAAATGCATACAATCGGGGTGAATCGGCAACAAACGAAAAGCAGCCTCCATGTCGGTTTTCGCTAGCTTGGCCCCTCTACCGCACAAACGAACCCACTCTATAGCCGAATCAAATGACGTGTACATTGCTGAACACAATTGAGGGTTGATACCATCATTAACTGAGGAGCCTTTCGGGACTACTCCGAGGGGGGACACCCTCAGATTAGCCAGAGGAGGCTCAACAAATGGCCCCTCCATCCTTCCCAAAGCCACCTTGTTGCTCAATTTATCGGTGACTACTTTTGAAAACTGGTACGCTGATTTTAAATTCTTTTTAGATAAGCAAACTTTGTGCTCAACAAATGGGATTTTGAAACCGTGCTTAAAACAGTCGAGTAGCAAAGCTGCCGCTGATTTATTAGGGTATCTACTTAGAAAGCCCTCCATCACGTCCCACTGCACCGGAGTCGCCCCTTTTGTCAGATGAATATCCTCCCTTCTGCTTATTACCTCTGAAGCATTTTGCTGCACTGTGCATGCCACCACAGGACGAACATTCATGTTTAAGCTTACACTTGCCCCCAAATCTGCAAGTCCCGTCATTAAAGGAAAAACACATTCCTTTCTGCAATGCCGCTGAGTGTCCTGACTGCCCCGAACTCCCGGCGCCCCCATGAAAAGGCTGACTAGCTTGACCTAATCGGGACGGGACCATGACCCTCATCCACAATAAAGTTCTCACCTAGCTGCCTGGGCGCTGTGAACCCAGCAGCCGAAGGTCTGGATTTCAGATGAGGATGTCCCAATCCCGGCCTGGTCTGGTCTGAGTCAGCATCTGTTGCTCTTCTGCTTACTTGTTCGGATGACCGACGGCCATCATCATCCGTCGGAGCCAGCAATTGTGCCACAGACAAGTGAGCTGCTACTGGCAGTGCTGAAAGCCTAGAGCCAGCGTCGTGCTGCCCGTGTGAAGATGCCTGGCTCATTGATAATGACAGGCTTCTCGATACCGACGCGACCATGGGGCTGGAAACCGGAGCGACCGCCTGTCGCCCATCTGAGGCAGATAGTGCCAGTCCTGTGCCTGCATCAGGTGTGGCGCTGCGGGGCCTGCCGACGCTGTGCGCCACTTCCAGTAGCGCGCTGTTAGTTGGGCCGGCAGTCTGCTGCCCGCGTTGTCCCTGGCGCCGAGGAGCCGACATCTGTGTCCCCCGTTTCCTAAGATCCCTCAGTCCCCCGCACTGAGCGGGAACAGCAGACGTGCTGGCGCCTGCAGATCCTGCTCCTGATCCCCAAAGGGGAAGATGGGTCCTCCCCCTGATGTAGGCCCCGCCGCTGAGATGGATTCCTCCCAGTATTGCTGCGAGAGGCAGACGGACCTGCGCTGCTTACGGAGGGTCCCCGGATGGGCTTCTATTTCGGCGTCGGACCCTGGGAACCATGTTGGGGCTTAAGCACGCCGGAGGCCTGGATCTCCGCAGCCGGCGCCCGCCTCACTGAGCCTGGGAAGTTCCATCCGCAGTCCCCTGTAGTAAGTTGTCGACGGACACCTGCAGCCAGTCCGTACCCTGAGAGCTGGCTGCATCTCTCAGGTGCTGAAGTAAAGCTTCGACGTCCATGTTGGCAGTACCCTGGAGATTCCTCACAAGTCTGGCAGGTACTTAATATGGATGCCTGCGTGAGGTACGTGCTCCCTCTTATACACTCCCTCCCCTCGCACGTTAACCCCTCCTCCTTCAAGGTTTAAACATTGGCCATTAACCCTCCCCTCACATACCAGTTAACCCCCTTTATTCCTGTTCCCCAACGATTTCCAGTAACAGCTCACCAGGTCCCACGCAACCATGTCATGTTGGCCTCCCTTCATGTGCCGTGGGCCCAGTACGGCCTCTCTTGATTTTCTGTTAGTTATTAATATGTTAGGGCGGAGCTGGGAGAACCTGGCGTGAAGATCGCAAAAGTCAAAAATTGTCGGTGCTACTCAGAGTTGCGCCTAAATTTTTATGACTTTTCAAAGCTTTTATATTAGAATTCTGCAGTGAAAGCTTTGATGAAAAGGGCCTATAGTTTTGTACAGGGAGAAGAATCACAGAGCAGCTTCTCTTTTTCTATGTGATTACTAGTGTCTACCTAATTCTCCATAATTTCACATAGGAAAAAGCCTGTTTAGTCAGCTTGATTCTCCTGACAAATTCTTTTTAAAGGGAACCTGTTGGCACATTTTACATTTGACTGTAGAGCTATAACTTTATAGGTATTTGTCCTCCTCCCCCTCTTAACAAAATGATGCCTATTTTGTTGAGGTCTGATGTGTAAGTAACGAGAAATCTATTTTAAAAGCTATAAGCAAATCAGCCTGAAAATGCATTTGGGGCATGAGGGTACACTAGGACTGCTGTCTCCAAGTGCATTGACAAGCCCCCAATGTACTTCCAGCTTGGTTTGCATATGGCTTCTAACCTATATTTCTCATGACTGACAAATCAGATCGCTACAAAACATGTATCATTTTTAGTGGGCGACTAGTGCCTATACAGTTATACATCTGCGTCCATATGTAAAAATGTGCTGACAGGTTCTCTGTTAATAATTTCTCAGGAAATTTATGTAAATGTTTTGTATATAACATACAGTACTGCAGTCTCCTTATTTCCTAGTTTCTGGGTGGTCGGCACTCCTCCTTGATTGACATTTCTTGTCAGAAGCAGAGCTGTAGCATTAACTAAGCTTTATAGTTCTACTGTAACAAATTCAGACATCAGTGGTTTGTTCTGTAGTGTAAATTTATCACCTACAGAGATAACAGTGCACATGAAAAAGCACGACTAGGAATATTAGAGCTGTGATTAGAAGAGTTGCTCTGGATGCTGGTTATAGTGTACCTGGTGGTTTTGCAAAATTTGCAAAAGCGAAGAACCTCAGAGGGAGGGAGTGTGAAAAGAGCAGCTAATTGCAGTATAGAAATCAGTGGTTTACAAAAAGCTGACTGGGATGTTAGGAGTTAACTCCTGTTCTGGAATGTAACTATTGTGCATGCTATGTAAGATAAAAGATCCGACAGTAGGAGAATGAAAGCAGATAGAAAAAGCAAATCAATTGCAAATGTTCTTATTTCTATGCTGTCTTACTAAAGCAATTTAAAAATATCATAAGAACCCATTAACTTTAGTGAATTATATTGCTAGCTACGATATAATCTGTACTCATAATTTGTAAAGCGCTGCGGAATATGTTGGCGCTATATAAATAAAATTATTATTATTATTATTTATTACTTATTTAAGTTGTGATTTTCTATCATAGAAATAAAGATGAATGGTAAATTATACATTTTGTATTAGACAGCCTTTCACTATATTTGACCTACCTATATGTTCCACATTATTACAAAAATGAGTTTGTTACATTTTGCCATGGTACCGTGAGCCATGTAGCATAGAATATTTCATGTTGGAGGGATTATAATTGAGAAGAATGGCCACTTCAAATTAGGTCATTGTCAAACCTGGCCTGAGATCGGCTTTACATTTCAAGCTCCACAGATGGTGTTTGTTAAGAGTGTAGTGCCAGTATGCCATAACACATGTATCATCGACACCAGGGTTCATTATGCTATTACTAGGAAACTTGAGTTTTTGGCACTGGATCTGTGATGTGTGGCAAATAATTCTAACAAGGCTGCCAGGACATTCTGCCTATGGTTATACTATACTGAAACTAGCTTAATCTCATCTCCTTTTTGTTCAACTATTATTATTACAACAATATTCAGTGATTCAAGAATTTAGGTTAAAATGTTTTCTGTCCAATTTTGACAATGGTACAACAGATCTGAAATATGACTGGGATGTCATTAAAGGGACACTGTCACCTGAATTTGGAGGGAACAATCTTCAGCCAGAGGGGCGGGGTTTTTGGGTGTTTGATTGACCCTTTCCTTACCCGTTGGCTGCATGCTGGCTGCAATATTGGATTGAAGTTCATTCTCTGTCCTCCATAGTACATGCCTGCACAAGGCAATCTTGCCTTGCGCAGGCGTGTACTATGGAGGACAGAGAATGAACTTCAATCCAATATTGCAGCCAGCATGCAGCCAGCGGGTAAGGAAAGGGTGAATCAAACACCCAAAAACCCCGCCTCCATGGCTGAAGATTGTTCCCTCCAAATTCAGGTGACAGTGTCCCTTTAAGTATGCAATTTTTTTCTCCATTATGAACAAAGTTTATTGAACCTTGACAAACTGATATCTACTATATAATTGTCTAAGGGTCACTTCCGTCTTTCTGTCTGTCTGTCTGTCTTTCTGTCTGTCTGCAACGGAAATCCCAAGTCGCTGATTGGTCACGGCAAAACAGCCACGACCAATCAGCGATGGGCACAGTCCGGCAGCAAAATGGCTGCTTCTTACTCACCGCAGTTAGTGCCCGCAGTCCATACTCCCCTCCAGTCAGTGCTCACACAGGGTTAATGGCAGCATTAACGGACCGCGTTATGCCGTGGTGTAACGCACTCCGTTAAAGCTGCTATTAACCTTGTGTGACCAACTTTTTGCTATTGATGCTGCCTATGCGGCATCAACAGTGTAAAAAGATCTAATGTTAAAAATAATTAAAAAAATAAAAAATAGTTATATACTCACCGTCCGTCGGCCCCGCGGACCCAGAACAGGCCTTTACCACTCCTCGCGACGCTCCGGTGATCGCTCCATGCATTGCGATCTTGCGAGATGATGACGTAGCAGTCTCGCGAGACCGCTACATCATCATCATCGGAGCGCGCAAGAAGCATCGGTAAACGCTTCGCCTGGATCCGGAGGCCAACAGAAGGTGAGTATATAACTATTTCTTATTTTAATTCTTTTTTTAATCAGGGATATGATGCTCACATTGCTATATACAATGTGCAATATACTACGTGGGCTGTGCAATATACTACGTGGGCTGTGCAGTATACTACGTGGGCTGTGTAATATATTACGTGGGCTGTGCAATATACTATGTGGGCTGTGCAATATACTACGTGGGCTGTGCAATATACTACGTGGGCTGTGCAATATACTATGTGGCTGTGCAATATACAACGTGGGCTATGCAATATACTATGTATGCTGTACAACATACTACGTGGGCTGTGCAATATACTATGTGGGCTGTGCAATATACCACGTGGGCTGTGCAATATACTACTTGGGCTGTGCAATATACTACGTGGGCTGTGCAATATATAACATGGGCTGTGCAATATATACTACGTGGGCTGTGCAATATACTACGTGGGCTGTTCAATATACTACGTGGGCTGTGCAGTATAATACGTGGCAGTGCAATATACTACGTGGGCTGTGCAATATACTACGTGGGCTGTGCAATATACTACCTGGGCTGTGTAATATACTACGTGGGCTGTGCAATATACTACATGGGCTGTGCAATATACTACGTGGCTGTGCAATATACAACGTGGGCTATGCAATATACTATGTGGGCTGTACAACATACTACGTGGGCTGTGCAATATACTACGTGGGCTGTGCAATATACTACATGGGCTGTGCAATATACTACTTGGCTGTGCTATATACTACATGGGCTGTGCAATATACTACATGGCCTGTGTTATACACTACGTGGGCTGTTATATACTACGTGGCCTGTATTATACACTACGTGGGCTGTGTTATACACTACGTGGGCTGTGTTATATACTGCTTGCGTGGGCTGTTATATACTACGTGAGCTGTGTTATATGCTATGTGGGCTGTTATACACTCCCTGGGCTGTGCTATATACTATGTGGCTGTGCTATATACTCCATGGGCTGTGTTATATACTATGTGGCTGTGCTATATACTCCATGGGCTGTGTTATATACTATGTGGCTGTGCTATATACTCCGTGGGCTGTGCTATATACTCTGTGAGCTGTGCTATATACTACGTGGCTGTGCTATATACTACGTGGCTGTGCTATATACTGCTTGCGTGGGCTGTTATATACTACGTGAGCTGTGTTATATGCTACGTGGGCTGTTATAAACTACGTGGCTGTGTTATATGCTATGTGGGCTGTTATACACTCCCTGGGCTGTGCTATATACTATGTGGCTGTGCTATATACTCCATGGGCTGTGTTATATACTATGTGGCTGTGCTATATACTCCGTGGGCTGTGCTATATACTCTGTGAGCTGTGCTATATACTACGTGGCTGTGCTATATACTACGTGGCTGTGCTATATACTCCATGGGCTGTGTTATATACTATGTGGCTGTGCTATATACTCTGTGGGTTGTGCTATATACTCTGTGGGCTGTGCTATATACTACGTGGCTTGTTGTGAATTCTGTTTTTGGGCTCCCTCCGGTGGTTGTAGGTGGTAATGCAGTTGTCTCTGGGCTGCAGTCCTGGACAGGTGTTTCTGCTGATTGCAGTTCTGACTGGAGTATTTAGGTTTGCAGGACTCATTAGTCCTTGCCAGTTGTCAATGTTTCTTGGAAAGTATTGGTTCTCCGTCTGGCTCTACTGCTTAGCTGCCAATTCAGCAAAGATAAGTGTCTGTTTCTTTTTCTATTGCACACAAGCTGTGTGCTTGTTTTTCTTTTATTGTATTCCTGCTCTGAGTTTAGTAGTCTCTGGAGTTGCAGATATACGTTCCACGTCTTTAGTTAGATGGAGGAATTTTTGTATAATCTGCTGTGGATATTTTTGGAAGGGTTTTAATACTGACCGCACAGAACTCTGTCCTATCCTTTCCTATTTTAGCTAGAGCGGCCTCTTGTGCTAAATCCTGTTTTCTGACTGTGTGTGTCTTTCCTCTCCTACTCACAGCGAATATTTGTGGGGGGCTGCCTATCCTTTGGGGTTCTGCTCTGAGGCAAGATAGTATTCCTATTTCCATCTTTAGGGGTATTTAGTCCTCAGGCTGTGACGAGGTGTCTAGGTCTTGTTAGGTACGCCCCACGGCTACTTCTAGTTGCGGTGTTAAGATCAGGATTTGCGGTCAGTATAGTTACCACCTACTCCAGTGTAAGTTTTCATGCTGCTCCAAGGTCACCGGATCATAACAGTACAACTGGCCAATAATGAGTTAAATGCATCTCAGAAGAAGGGAAGAAAGGTGTTGAGCCATTTTTTTCTTCAGTCTGCTTTATCTTCTCTTCCCTCTTTATCTCTGGGTGGCTGAGGAGCCTTGTGCAAGCATGGATGTTCAGGAATTAGTTTCTCGTGTAGACCAGCTTGCTGCTAGGGTACAGGGTATTTCTGATTATATTGTTCAAACTCCTGTTTTAGAGCCAAAGATTCCTACTCCTGATTTGTTTTTTGGAGACAGGTCCAAATTTTTGAGATTAAAAACAACTGTAAACTTTTTGCTCTGAGACCTCGATCCTCTGGTGATTCCATTCAGCAGGTTAAAATCGTCATCTCCCTGCTGCGTGGCGACCCGCAGGATTGGGCGTTTTCCCTGGAATCTGGTAATCCGGCTTTGCTTAAAGTAGACTCCTTTTTTCAGGCTTTAGGATTATTATATGATGAACCTAATTCTGTGGATCAAGCTGAGAAGACCTTGTTGGCCCTGTCTCAGGGTCAAGAGGCGGCAGAATTGTATTGTCAGAAATTCAGAAAATGGTCTGTGTTGACTAAATGGAATAATGATGCTTTGGCGGCAATTTTCAGAAAGGGTCTTTCTGAATCCGTTAAAGATGTTATGGTGGGGTTTCCCATGCCTTCCGGTCTGAGTGATTCTATGTCTCTGGCCATTTAGGTTGACCGGCGCTTGCATGAGCGCAGAACTGTGCGCGCTGTGGCGTTGTCCTCAGAGCAGATTCCTGAGCCAATGCAGTGTGATAGGATTCTGTCTAGAACAGAGCGACAAGGATTCAGACGTCAGAATGGGTTGTGTTATTATTGTGGCGATGCTTCTCATGTTATTTCAGTCTGCCCTAAGCGGACAAAGAGGATCGCTAGTTCATTTTCCATCAGTACTGTACAACCTAAATTTCTATTATCTGTGTCCTTGATCTGCTCATTGTCATCATTTTCTGTCATGGCGTTTGTGGATTCATGCGCCGCCTTGAACTTAATGGACTTTGAGTTTGCCAGGCGTTGTGGGTTTCCCTTGCAGCCTTTGCAGAACCTTATTCCTTTAAGGGGCATTGATGCTACACCCTTGGCTAAAAATAAGCCCCAGTTTTGGACACAGGTGACCATGCGCATGGCGCCAGCCCATCAGGAAGATTGTTGATTTCTGGTGTTGCATAATTTGCATGATGCTATCGTGCTAGGTTTTCCGTGGTTGCAGGTACATAATCCTGTGTTGGATTGGAAATCCATGTCTGTGACTAGTTGGGGTTGTCAGGGGGTTCATAATGATGTTCCTTTGATGTCAATCTCCTCTTCTTCCTCTTCTGAAATTCCAGAGTTTTTGTCTGATTTTCAGGATGTATTCGATGAGCCCAAGTCCAGTTTCCTTCCACCGCACAGGGACTGCGATTGTGCTATTGACTTGATTCCAGGCTATAAGTTTCCTAAGGGTCGACTTTTCAACCTGTCTGTGCCTGAACATACCGCCATGCGGAGCTATATTAAGGAGTCTTTGGAGAAAGGGCATATTCGGCCATCTTCTTCACCGTTGGGAGCGGGGTTCTTTTTTGTTGAGACCCTGTATTGATTATCGCCTCTTGAATAAAATCACGGTCAAGTTTCAATACACTTTACCTTTGCTTACCGATTTGTTTGCTAGGATTAAGGGAGCTAGTTGGTTTACGAAGATTGACCTTCGGGGGGCATATAATCTTGTTCGTATTAAGCAGGGTGATGAATGGAAAACTGCGTTTAACACGCCCGAAGGCCATTTTGAATACCTTGTGATGCCATTCGGGCTCACTAATGCTCCATCTGTTTTTCAGTCCTTCATGCATGATATCTTCCGGACTTATCTTGATAAATTCTTGATTGTATATTTGGACGATATTTTGATTTTTTCTGATGATTGGGAGTCTCATGTGCAACAGGTCAGGATGGTATTTCAGATCCTTCGTGACAATGCCCTGTTTGTGAAAGGCTCCAAGTGTCTCTTTGGGGTGCAGAAGGTTTCTTTTTTGGGCTTTATTTTTTCTCCCTCGTCTATAGAGATGGATCCGGTTAAGGTTCAGGCCGTTCATGATTGGATTCAGCCCACATCCTTGAAGAGCCTTCAGAAATTTTTGGGTTTTGCAAATTTTTATCGCCGTTTCATTGCTAATTTTTCCAGCGTGGTTAAACCCTTGACCGATTTGACGAAGAAAGGCGCTGATGTGGCGAATTGGTCCTCTGCGGCGGTCTCGGCCTTTCAGGAGCTTAAACGTCGATTTATTTCTGCTCCGGTGTTGCGCCAACCGGATGTTTCTCTTCCATTTCAGGTTGAGGTTGACGCTTCTGAGATTGGGGCAGGGGCCGTTTTGTCTCAGAGGGATCCTGTTGGGTCCTTAATGAAACCGTGTGCCTTCTTTTCCCGTAAGTTTTCGCCTGCTGAACGCAATTATGATGTCGGCAATCGGGAGTTGTTGGCTATGAAGTGGGCGTTTGAGGAGTGGCGACATTGGCTTGAGGGAGCTAAGCACCGTATTGTGGTCTTGACCGATCATAAGAATTTGATTTACCTCGAGTCTGCCAAACAGCTGAATCCTAGACAGGCTCGATGGTCCTTGTTTTTTTCCCGTTTTGATTTCGTGGTCTCGTACCTTCCAGGTTCTAAGAACATTAAGGCTGATGCCCTCTCTAGGAGTTTTTTGCCTGATTTTCCTGAGGTCTTAGAACCGGTCGGTATTCTGAAAGAAGGGGTGGTCCTCTCTGCCATTTCCCCTGATTTACGACGGTTTCTTCAGGAATTTCAGGCTGACAAACCTGACCGCTGTCCTGTGGGGAAACTGTTTGTTCCTGACAGATGGACTAGTAGAGTGATTTCTGAGGTTCACTGTTCCGTGTTGGCTGGTCATCCTGGCATTTTTGGTACTGGAGACTTGGTTGGTAGGTCCTTTTGGTGGCCTTCTTTGTCGCGTGATGTGCGTTCTTTTGTGCAGTCCTGTGGGACTTGTGCGTGGGCCAAGCCTTGTTGTTCCCGTGCTAGTGGGTTGCTTTTGCCATTGCTGGTCCCTGAGAGGCCCTGGACACATATTTCTATGGATTTTATTTCCGATCTTCCGGTTTCCCAGAGGATGTCGGTTATCTGGGTTGTTTGTGACCGGTTCTCTAAGATGGTTCATTTGGTGCCTTTGCCTAAATTGCCTTCCTCTTCGGATTTGGTTCCGTTGTTTTTTCAGCATGTGGTCCGTTTGCATGGTATTCCGGAGAATATTGTGTCCAACAGAGGTTCCCAGTTTGTTTCTAGATTTTGGCGGGCCTTTTGTGCTAGGCTGGGCATTGATTTGTCTTTTTCTTCTGCGTTTCATCCTCAGACAAATGGTCAGACCGAGTGAACTAATCAGACTTTGGAGACTTATTTGAGATGCTTTGTGTCTGCTGATCAGGATGATTGGGTGGCTTTCTTGCCATTGGCCGAGTTTGCCCTTAATAATCGGGCTAGTTCGGCTACTTTGGTTTCGCCTTTCTTTTGTAATTTTGGTTTTCATCCTCGTTTTTCTTCTGGGCAGGTTGAGCCTTCTGACTGTCCTGGTGTGGATTCTGTGGTTGACAGGTTGCAGCAGATTTGGGCTCATGTGGTGGACAATTTGGTGTTGTCTCAGGAGGAGGCTTAACGTTTTGCTAACCGTCGTCGGTGTGTTGGTTCCCGGCTTCGGGTTGGGGATCTGGTCTGGTTGTCTTCCCGTCATGTTCCTATGAAGGTTTCTTCTCCTAAGTTTAAGCCTCGGTTCATTGGTCCTTATAGGATTTCTGAGATTATTAATCCGGCGTCTTTTCGACTGGCGCTTCCGGCCTCTTTTGCTATTCATAATGTCTTCCATAGATCTTTATTGCGGAAATATGTGGAGCCCGTTGGTCCATCTGTTGATCCTCCGGCCCCTGTGTTGGTTGATGGGGAGTTGGAATATGTTGTTGAGAAGATTTTGGATTCCCGTTTTTCGAGGTGGAAGCTTCAGTACCTTGTCAAATGGAAGGGTTATGGCCAGGAGGATAATTCTTGGGTTTTTGCCTCTGATGTCCATGCCGCTGATTTGGTTCGTGCCTTTCATCTGGCTCATCCTGATCGGCCTGGGGGCTCTGGTGAGGGATCGGTGACCCCTCCTCAAGGGGGGGGTACTGTTGTGAATTCTGCTTTTGGGCTCCCTCCGGTGGTTGTAGGTGGTAATGCAGTTGTCTCTGGGCTGCAGTCCTGGACAGGTGTTTCTGCTGATTGCAGTTCTGACTGGAGTATTTTGGTTTGCAGGACTCATTAGTCCTTGCCAGTTGTCAATGTTTCTTGGGAAGTATTGGTTCTCTGTCTGGCTCTCCTGCTTAGCTGCCAATTCAGCAAATATACAGTGGGGCAAAAAAGTATTTAGTCAGTCAGCAATAGTGCAAGTTCCACCACTTAAAAAGATGAGAGGTGTCTGTAATTTACATCATAGGTAGACCTCACCTATGGGAGACAAACTGAGAAAAAAAAATCCAGAAAATCACATTGTGTTAGGTCTCGAGTTCCCGCTTCTGCACAGGGGGAATCTCGAGCCATCTCCGCTGCGGTCTCCCATTCTTATCCAGCCGCAGTGGAGTCTGCTCAGCAGGGACGTCGGTCCCAGCGTCTTGCTCAGTCTCACCCTATACAGAGAGTTACTGCTGCTTCTTCAGCTTCTGCCATTAAAGCCAGTGCTGGTCAGCAGCGAGCAGACTTCTCTGGGACTAAGTCCTTGTCTGCACACACTGAGCATGCCCAGGGCAAGATCTCCCGTTGGAGATCGAGGGTCATGTGCTCAGGCCCTGCAGCACATTCCATTGGTCCTCTTGGCAGGTCTTGAAAGGGCAAAGTTTCTGTGGCCACTTCCTGTGCTGCAACTATATAAACTGCGCATGACCGCATGGCCATGCGCTAGTGTACATTTGCAGACGTGTGTTTGTTGTGAGTGCAAGTCGTCCTTCCCTATTGAATGTCTGTTCGCGGAAGGTGTATGGTTGCTATCTAGCGCCCGACTTATCCTACAGCACAAATCCGACATTACAGCGTCCAGTTGCTGTGACCGCCAGTACGGTGCCGTGCACTTCCTCTGTGCTTTCCTTACCCAAGCCTGGGTGGTTAGTGGCGTTCGTCAGTGCGGCACCGCATGCACTCTTGTGCCCTAAATATTGTTATTTTCCTTACACACCCAGTTGCGGTGTTGTGCCAGCAAGGGTCTAATCGGACTTCAATCCTAGTTGGGGTTGAGTTCGCTGACTACTTGCTCGCGCTCTATGTGCGGTACCGCGATCCTGTGACGCAACAGGATCGCTTCCTTCACGCTGGGTGAAGTCTAACCCACGTGTGTATACTTATGAGTACCGCCATATAGTCCGTCATTACGAACGCACCATACTCTATCTGTCTCATTATTTGGTGCGTTCCGCTAGCCCTAACACATTGTCTGTTTTTTTACATTTTATTTGCATATTATGGTGGAAAATAAGTATTTGGTCAGAAACAAAATTTCATCTCAATACTTTGTAATATATCCTTTGTTGGCAATGACAGAGGTCAAACGTTTTCTGTAAGTCTTCACAAGGTTGCCACACACTGTTGTTGGTATGTTGGCCCATTCCTCCATGCAGATTTCCTCTAGAGCAGTGATGTTTTTGGCTTTTCGCTTGGCAACACGGACTTTCAACTCCCTCCAAAGGTTTTCTATAGGGTTGAGATCTGGAGACTGGCTAGGCCACTCCAAGACCTTGAAATTCTTCTTACGAAGCCACTCCTTCGTTGCCCTGGCGGTGTGCTTTGGATCATTGTCATGTTGAAAGACCCAGCCATGTTTCATCTTCAATGCCCTTGCTGATGGAAGGAGGTTTGCACTCAAAATCTCACGATATATGGCCCCATTCATTCTTTCATGTACCCGGATCAGTCGTCCTGGCCCCTTTGCAGAGAAACAGCCCCAAAGCATGATGTTTCCACCACCATGCTTTACAGTAGGTATGGTGTTTGATGGATGCAACTCAGTATTCTTTTTCCTCCAAACACGACAAGTTGTGTTTCTACCAAACAGTTCCAGTTTGGTTTCATCAGACCATAGGACATTCTCCCAAAACTCCTCTGGATCATCCAAATGCTCTCTAGCAAACTTCAGACGGGCCCGGACATGTACTGGCTTAAGCAGTGGGACACGTCTGGCACTGCAGGATCTGAGTCCATGGTGGCGTAGTGTGTTACTTATGGTAGGCCTTGTTACATTGGTCCCAGCTCTCTGCAGTTCATTTACTAGGTCCCCCCGCGTGGTTCTGGGATTTTTGCTCACCGTTCTTGTGATCATTCTGACCCCACGGGGTGGGATTTTGCGTGGAGCCCCAGATCTAGGGAGATTATCAGTGGTCTTGTATGTCTTCCATTTTCTAATTATTGCTCCCACTGTTGATTTCTTCACTCCAAGCTGGTTGGCTATTGCAGATTCAGTCTTCCCAGCCTGGTGCAGGGCTACAATTTTGTTTCTGGTGTCCTTTGACAGCTCTTTGGTCTTCACCATAGTGGAGTTTGGAGTCAGACTGTTTGAGGGTGTGCACAGGTGTCTTTTTATACTGATAACAAGTTTAAACAGGTGCCATTACTACAGGTAATGAGTGGAGGAAAGAGGAGACTCTTAAAGAAGAAGTTACAGGTCTGTGAGAGCCAGAAATCTTGATTGTTTGTTTCTGACCAAATACTTATTTTCCACCATAATATGCAAAAAAAATGATAAAAAAAACAGACAATGTGATTTTCTGGATTTTTTTTTTCTCAGTTTGTCTTCCATAGTTGAGGTCTACCTATGATGTAAATTACAGACGCCTCTCATCTTTTTAAGTGGTGGAACTTGCACTATTGCTGACTGACTAAATACTTTTTTGCCCCACTGTAAGTGTCTGTTTCTTTTTCTATTGCACACAAGCTGTGTGCTTGTTTTTTTTTATTGTATTCCTGCTCTGAGTTTAGTAGTCTCTGGAGTTGCAGATATACGTTCCATGTCTTTAGTTAGATGGAGGAATTTTTGTATATAATCTGCTGTGGATATTTTTGGAAGGGTTTTAATACTGACCGCACAGAACTCTGTCCTATCCTTTCCTATATTAGCTAGAGCGGCCTCTTGTGCTAAATCCTGTTTTCTGACTGTGTGTGTCTTTCCTCTCCTACTCACAGCCAATATTTGTGGGGGCTGCCTATCCTTTGGGGTTCTGCTCTGAGGCAAGATAGTATTTAGTAGTTTTTAGTCCTCCGGCTGTGACGAGGTGTCTAGGTCTTGTTAGGTACACCCCAAGGCTACTTCTAGTTGCGGTGTTAAGATCAGGATTTGCGGTCAGTATAGTTACCACCTACTCCAGTGTAAGTTTTCATGCTGCTCCAAGGTCACCGGATCATAACAGTGGCTTTTCTATGTACTACGTGGCTGTGCTATTTACTACGTGGGTTGTTATATACTACATGGCTGTGCTATATACTACGTGGCCGGCTGCGAACAATCAGCGACAGGCGCAGTCCGGCTCCGAATTGGCACGGGATTTGAACCACGCTTCGCTAATTGGTCGCGGCCGGCCGAATCCTGTGTATTCAATGTATTATTCTAAAATCTTCATAAATCAACTACATACATATTCTAGAATATCCAATGCGTTAGTATCGGGCCACCATCTAGTATTATATAATTAAAAACAATTAATATATAAAGAAAACATAAATGTAAATGGGCACTCAATTACTGGCTAGGACAGGAGCTTCACAAATTTCATTACAGTACGGAATCCCAAGAACAGCTAATGATTAACCGGACTGGCGAGTCCCCACCCATGCACCACATGCATTAGAACAGCAAATCAAATGCCGCACTGGGGTACCTAGAAGCTCAGGAAATTTGGCGCAGCTCCTGTCCATGGCCAGAGAACACTGATCTTGCCTGTGGACAGGGGTTACAAGGCTCATGCATTAAACTCAATATTTTAAGGGATAAATTGGAAATCTGATTTTGAGATGATAGATATCACATAAATGTTATTGATTAAAGGCAATGCCCAAGAAGTTGAATATGAAAATAAAATACCTTTTAAAGAGTAATAAAGAACAGATATTACAAAATCTATTACAATTTGTGATATTACGCTTTAATCCATATATAAAGTCTGTGTGTGGTGTGAACTGCATATGGAGCGCACACCAGGGCCATGGGGATACTCGTTAGTGGGCCGGTTCTTAAAGGGATGTGTCACGACAGCAGTGATCCGGTCCCTGGCCCTGGGCGTCCAATAATAGTCAATTGAAATAAAAGAGGAATAAAGTTTATGGGGAGATTGTACGTGACGCCACCCGTGGTGTTCGGCAATGGATGGCTGACGCTGCGGTGCAGGTCCACTGGGGTAGTTGGTGACGCAGCAGAGTTGGTACAGCTCTCTACAGGTAGAGCTAGGCTCCAGGGAAGTTATGGTGTTAATTGTGATGGTGGATGTTGTGGTGCGGGGCAGGTGGTGCAGCAAAAATTAAGAGGACACAGCAAGGTGCAGTTTCCACACTTTACTCCCAGTTCTTTTTGCAACCCCCAGCCAGGTGCTGTGTCCTCCGTGTCTGTGGTCCAGTCAGCTCTCAGGTAATTAGGGTACACTTTGCCAGAACCCCTTTCTTATGTTCCTTTCCTGGACGTCTTGCTGCGCTGCCTCCCACCTCTCCTGGCCTGTGCCTTCACACACAGTGTCCCAAGCCAGCAGCCTCGGATCTTGTCAGGCGATGTCCTCTTGGTCCCGTTGATCCTATATGGCTGCCTTTTCAGCGAATATGTGTGGATGTCGCTGTGGTACATACAGATACCACAGCCTCTGGCTGGCTAGCTGAGCCTTGTAATTCTCCACTAGTCTTGGGGCCTGGTTCCCCATTACGACCTGGTCCCTCCACCCAACTATAGTTGACATGGATATGGGCTCCACGGGTGTATTGCTCACTAGCCATGCCCCCTTCTTCCTCTCTCACTCTCTGGAACTTTTCTCTCTTCTCTGGTGCTGGGACAAGCTCCTCACTGCTCAAGTCCCCAGCTCCAACTGTCTCTTACTCTCACTAACTAACTCCTCACTCTTGTTTCCATGACAACTCTACTTTCTCCACCCACGCCCTCTACCTAGTTCCTCCCTTGCCTTGAGAGGTCTGGTGTTGGATGTAAGTGTGTGGGTTCTGGACTATGCCCCCATCTTTACCCGAGAGCGAAGAACCACACCTCATCCAAGGTGCAGTATCTCTGTGGCAACTGGACCTCTGGGGGCGCCATACATATTATAGTTTACATTTACATCCATAGTAAGTATGAAGATAAATTGCTTTATTTTATAGAGATTCCAAGTTACTACCTGGAATGTAGTCCAGAGGTGCATTCTCTATTCTGCAGCATTTACATACTCCATTGAAGAATAATGTTTACACACAAAGACAAATAGATAGATGATAGATAGATCTATAGATAGATAATAGATAGATCTATCTATCTATCTATAGATCTATTTATATATCTGTAGATCTATCTAAATAGAAAAGACAGATAGCAGCACAAACTTGAGCAGATTTTGGGTGCAATACTTCCTGAATAATGCGGTTGTCCAACACAAAATATAAATGGAAAAAAATCATGCGGCACTCCAGTTCAAGGAAAAATTGTGGGCTTTAATCCAGCACCAAGTGGTGCAATGTTTCAACTTCACAGCACGGTCTTTGTCAAGCAAAGATAGATATACAGTAGATATATCTATAGGTAGATAGACAATGCCAAGCACTATGTTTAGTAATAAACATAATAAAATGGTACATAAAGAGTTAAATAAAGATACACACAAAATCTGCATTAGGCCGGGGTCACACTTATGAGAAACTCGCACTAGTCTCGCACCTCAATACCCGGCACTGCCGCCAGCACTCGGGACCGGAGCATTCAGCTACATAGAAATACATGCAGCCGCACGCTCCAGTCCAGAGTGCCGGCGGCAGTGCCGAGTATTCATGTGAGAGACTCGTGGGAGTTTCTTGCAAGTGTGACTCCGGCCTTAAATGCAATATCTGTTTAATTTATTTAAAAAATTGGAAAAAAAATGGTGTGGGCTCCCTCGCAATTTTCTGTACCAGAGAGGGAAAGCCAGCGACTAGCGGCCGATGTTTATAGCCTGGGAAGGGGGTATAACACTTGGATATTCCCAGGCTATGAATATGAGCCCAGAGTTGTATATTTAGCCTTTACTGGCTGTTAACCCCTTCATGACCCACCCAATTTTGACCTTAATTACCTGGCCATTTTTTGCAATTCTGACCAGTGTCACTTTATGAGGTAACTCAAGAACGCTTCAACGGATCCTAGCGATTCCGAGAGTTTTTTTGAGACATATTGGGCTTCATGTTAGTCGTAAATTTAGGTCGATAATTTTTGCATTTATTTGTGAAAAAATTGGAAATTTGGTGAAAATTTAGAAAAATGTAAAATTTTCAATATTTGAATTTTTATTCTATTAAAACAGAGAATTATATGACACAAAATAGTTAATAAATAACATTTACCACATATCTACTTTACATCAGCACAATTTTGGAAACAAAATTTTTTTGTTAGGAAGTTATAAGGGTTAAAAGTTGACCAGCGATTTCTTATTTTTACAACAAAATTTACAAAACCATTTTTTTTAGGAACCACCTCACATTTGAAGTCAGTTTGAGGGGTCTATATGGCTGAAAATACCCAAAAGTGACACCATTCTAAAAACTGCACCCCTTAAGGTGCTCAAAACCACATTCAAGAAGTTTATTAACCCTTTAGGTGTTTCACAGCAGCAGAAGCAACATGGAAGGAAAAAAATGAACATTTAACTTTTTAGTCACAAAAATAATTTTAACCCCTTTACCCCCAAGGGTGGTTTGCACGTTAATGACCAGGCCAATTTTTACAATTCTGACCACTGTCCCTTTATGAGGTTATAACTCCGAAACGCTTCAACGGATCTTAGCGATTCTGAGATTGTTTTCTTGTAACATATTGTACTTCATGATAGTGCTAAAATTTCTTCGATATAACTTGCGTTTATTTGTGAAAAAAACGGAAATTTGGCGAAAATTTTGAAAATTTCACAATTTTCCAACTTTGAATTTTTATTCTGTTAAACTAGAGAGTTATGTGACACAATATAGTTAATAAATAACATTTCCCACATGTCTACTTTACATCAGCACAATTTTTGAAACAAACTTTTTTTTTTCAAGGAAGTTATAAGGGTTAAAATTTGACCAGCAATTTCTCATTTTTACAACCAAATTTACAAAACCATTTTTTTTAGGGACCACCTCACATTTGAAGTCATTTTGAAGGGTCTATATGGCAGAAAATACCCAAAAGCGACACCATTCTAAAAACTGCACCCCTCAAGGTGCTCAAAACCACATTCAAGAAGTTAATTAACACTTCAGGTGATTCACAGCAGCAGAAGCAACATGGAAGGAAAAAATTAACATTTTACTTTTTAGTCACAAAAATGATCTTTCAGCAATAATCTTTTTAATTTCCCAAGGGTAAAAAGAGAAAATGGACCTCAAAAGTTGTTGTCCAATTTATCCTGAGTACGCTGATACCCCACATGTGAGGGGGAACCACTTTTTGGGCGCATGGCAGGGCTCAGAAGGAAAGGAGCGCCGTTTGACTTTTTCAAGCTAAATTTGGCTGAAATTGAGATCGGACGCCATGTCGCGTTTGGCGACCCCCTGATGTGCCTAAACAGTGGAAACCCCCCACAAGTGACCCTATTTTGGAAACTAGACCCCCTAAGGAACTTATCTAGATGTGTCATGAGCACTTTTATCCCCCAAGTGCTTCACGAAAGTTTATAACGCCCGGGCGTGAAAAAAAAAAATCCTATTTTTTCCACAAACATGATCGTTTAGTCCCCAATTTTTTATTTTCTCAAGGGTAAAAGGAGAAATTGGACCCCAAAAGTTGTTGTCCAATTTGTCCTGAGTACGCTGATACCCCATATGTGGGGGGGACCACTGTTTGGGCGCATGGCAGGGCTCAGAAGGAAAGGAGCGCCGTTTGACTTTTTCAAGCTAAATTTGGCTGGAATTGAGATCGGACGCCATGTCGCGTTTGGCGACCCCCTGATGTGCCTAAGCAGTGGAAACCTCCCACAAATGACCCCATTTTGGAAACTAGACCCCCTAAGGAACTTATCTAGATGTGTCATGAGCACTTTTATCCCCCAAGTGCTTCACGAAAGTTTATAACGCCCGGGCGTGAAAAAAAAAAATCCTATTTTTTCCACAAACATGATCGTTTAGTCCCCAATTTTTTATTTTCTCAAGGGTAAAAGGAGAAATTGGACCCCAAAAGTTGTTGTCCAATTTGTCCTGAGTACGCTGATACCCCATATGTGGGGGGGACCACTGTTTGGGCGCATGGCAGGGCTCAGAAGGAAAGGAGCGCCGTTTGACTTTTTCAAGCTAAATTTGGCTGGAATTGAGATCGGACGCCATGTCGCGTTTGGCGACCCCCTGATGTGCCTAAACAGTGGAAACCCCCCATAAATGACCCCATTTTGGAAACTAGACCCCCTAAGGAACTTATCTAGATGTGTCATGAGCACTTTTATCCCCCAAGTTATTCACGAAAGTTTATAACGCCCGGGCATGAAAAAAAAAATTCCTATTTTTTCCACAAACATGATCGTTTAGTCCCCAATTTTTTATTTTCTCAAGGGTAAAAGGAGAAATTGGACCCCAAAAGTTGTTGTCCAATTTGTCCTGAGTACGCTGATACCCCATATGTGGGGGGGGACCACTGTTTGGGCGCATGGCAGGGCTCAGAAGGAAAGGAGCGCCGTTTGACTTTTTCAAGCTAAATTTGGCTGGAATTGAGATCGGACGCCATGTCGCGTTTGGCGACCCCCTGATGTGCCTAAACAGTGGAAACCCCCCACAAATGACCCCATTTTGGAAACTAGACCCCCTAAGGAACTTATCTAGATGTGTCATGAGCACTTTTATCCCCCAAGTGCTTCACGAAAGTTTATAACGCCCGGGCGTGAAAAAAAAAATTCCTATTTTTTCCACAAACATGATCGCTTAGTCCCCAATTTTTATTTTCTCAAGGGTAAAAGGAGAAATTGGACCCCAAAAGTTGTTGTCCAATTTGTCCTGAGTACGCTGATACCCCATATTTGGGGGGAACCACTGTTTGGGCGCATGGCAGGGCTCAGAAGGAAAGGAGCGCCGTTTGACTTTTTCAAGCTAACTTTGGCTGGAATTGAGATCGGACGCCATGTCGCGTTTGGAGAGCCCATGATGTGCCTAAACAGTGGAAACCCCCCACAAGTGACCCCATTTTGGAAACTAGACCCTCTAAGGAACTTATCTAGTTGTGTGGTGAGAATTTTGAACCCCCACGTGCTTCACTAAAGTATATAATGCCCAGGCGTGAAAATAAAAAATCCTATTTTTTCCTACAAAAATGATATTTTAGTCCCCAATTTTTAATTTTCCCAAGGGTACCAGGAGAAATTGGACCCCAAAAGTTGTTGTCCAATTTGTCCTGAGTACGCTGATACCCCATATGTGGGGAGGAACTACTGTTTGGGCACACGTTGGGGCTCGAAAGGGAAGTAGTGACGTTTTGGAATGCAGACTTTGATGGAATGTTCTGCTGGCATCATGTTCCATTTGCAGAGCCCCTGATGTGACTAAACAGTAGAAACCCCCCACAAGTGACCCCATTTTGGAAACTGTACCCCCTAAGGAACTTATCTAGTTGTGTGGTGAGAATTTTGAACCCCCACGTGCTTCACTAAAGTTTATAATGCCCAGGCGTGAAAATAAAAAATCCTATTTTTTCCCACAAAAATGATATTTTAGTCCCCAATTTTTAATTTTCCCAAGGGTACCAGGAGAAATTGGACCCCAAAAGTTGTTGTCCAATTTGTCCTGAGTACGCTGATACCCCATATGTGGGGAGGAACTACTGTTTGGGCACACGTTGGGGCTCGAAAGGGAAGTAGTGACGTTTTGGAATGCAGACTTTGATGGAATGTTCTGCTGGCGTCATGTTCCATTTGCAGAGCCCCTGATGTGACTAAACAGTAGAAACCCCCCACAAGTGACCCCATTTTGGAAATTGTACCCCCTAAGGAACTTATCTAGGTGTTTGGTGAGAGATTTGAACCCCCACGTGCTTCACTAAAGTTTATAATGCCCAGGCGTGAAAATAAAAAATCCTATTTTTTCCCACAAAAATGATATTTTAGTCCCCAATTTTTAATTTTCCCAAAGGTAACAGGAGAAATTGGACATCAAAAGTTGTTGTCCAAATTGTCCTGATTACGCTGGTACGCCATATGTGGGAAAAAACTGTTTAGGCACACGTTGGGGCTCGAAAGGGAAGTTGTGACGTTTTGGAATGCAGAAATTGTCTGCGGTCGTCATGTTCCGTTTGCAGAGCCCCTGATGTGCCTAAACAGTAAAAAAAAAACACAAGTGACATCATTTTGGAACCTAGACCCCCCCCCAAGGAACTTATCTAGATGTGCCCCCTTTTTGGAACTAATGTACGCTTTCTTGTAAAGTAAATTAGTAGTGCATGGAGGTGTGGTACAATCTGAAGCAATCCTTCATACACAGGCCAGGTTTTTCGGGGCAGGTGTTGCATTGATAAATGGTGTCCTTGCGTATTCCCCTTTTGTAACACACTCGGCACCTTTTTTGCGGCTTACCTTTTCTGCCGGTTGGCGGGACCACCCCCGGAAAATGCTGGCCTGGTACGATACGAGCACCTTCAGTTCCGGAAGTACTGGGGCCCTCTCCTTCCGGAGTACCAAATATCAGGGCCTTAACCACTACCTCCTGGAACTGAAGGTACGACGTATCGGTGTGGCGTGCACATCGTAACAGCAGGAAAGCGTTGAGCATTGCCATTTGTACGATGTGGACGGCCAACTTTTTGTACCACACCTTGGCCTTTCTCAAAGCACTGTATGGTTGGAGGAGTTGATCAGAGAGATCAACCCCCCCCATGCTTTTGTGGTAGCCCAGTACACAGTCCGGTTTGCAGACCTGTGTAGAGGTACCCCGTACAGTGCTGAGGGCTCTGCCATCACCATGTATGGTGGTCAAGAGAAGGACATCCCTCTTGTCCTTGTACTTGACCACCAGCAGGTGGTCGCTACATTGGGCCTTGCTCTCACCTTTTCTAAGCATCTGCCGAAGTAGCGTCTTTGGGAGGCCTCTCTGATTTTTGCGCACAGTACCGCAGGCTGCGGTACCTCGCGCAGAGAGGGATTTGTAGAGTGGGATGCTGGTATAAAAGTTATCAGTATAGAGGTGATAACCTTTATCCAGCAGTGGGTGCACCAAATCCCACCCGATCTTCCCACTCACTCCCAGGACAGGAGGACACTCAGGGGGTTCAATCCTGCTGTCCTTCCCTTCATACACTCTAAACCTGTGGATGTACCCTGAGGCACTCTCACACAGCTTGTAGAGTTTGATTCCGTACCTGGCCCTTTTGTTGGGCAGGTATTGACGGAATCCGAGCCGCCCCTTAAAATGGACCAAGGACTCATCCACGCAGATGTCCCTTTTGGGCACGTACACTTCAGAATACTTTTTGTTGAAGTGTTCGATGACCGGCCGAACTTTGAACAGACGGTCAAAGTTGGGGTCATCTCGTGCGGGACACTGTGCATTATCGGAATAATGCAGGAATTTATGGATGGCCTCAAAACGTCTCCGAACCATGGCCATTCGGAATACTGGAGTGTTATATAAAACATCTACACTCCAATATTGCCGCATTTCTGACTTCTTCATGATCCCCATGTGGAGGACCAGGCCCCAAAACTGCATCATGATGTACCGGGGTTTTGCTCCAAAAATTGACGAGCATACAAATTAGTTTGCTCCACCATGAGGTTAATAAAATCCTCAGAGAAAAAGACTTTGAAAAAGTCTGTTTCTGTGAGGCCCGTGGTGTCAAACTTGATTCCTGATTCTGCCACAAAATCAGGAATTAGTGGCTCGTAATTTTCGGGGGGCGAGGTCCATGTGGGTTCCGCAGTGGGGAGCGCTGGTTCAGGAGTGGTGGGGGCTGCCTCATCTTCTGTCCTGGGGCGTCTGCGTGGTGGTTCCGCAGGACCCGAGGAGGAAGAGGAGGAGGAAGAGGATGAAGAATCAGAAAAGTGAAGAAAAGTGGGATCCTCTCCCTCGCTATCAGTGTCGGAGGCAAGGAAAGCATATGCCTCCTCCAATGAATAGTGCTGTTGGGACGAACGGGACGAGCGGGACATTTTTGTGTGAATATGGTGATTGGGTGCACTTTATTGATAACTGTATGTGTATGTGTGGGGGGATAGTGATTTGTGCAAACTTATCTGAAAAGAAAATGCTAAAAGGAGAAGAAAAACCTGTAAAAAAAAAAAAAAGGCAGGCACAAACTCTGATAAGAGAACTGCGTCACTTATCAAAGTTTGGCGGCTGCGGAATGTGTGTACGGAGTTGGCGCAACGGGGGTGAGGGAAAAAAAGCGAGCGCGAGCGTTGATCGGTGAACTGCGTCACCAATCAACGTTCGGCGGCTGTTAAATGGGCGCACGGAAGGAGGTGCAAAGGGGGGTAAAAAGAGGGGGAAGGGAGATGGGGGTGGAAGTGGGGATTGGGCAGGGATCAGTGATCAAAACGTACGGTTGTAGTCAGGTGGCGCAAAAGGGGGGTGAAAAAAAAAAAAAGGAAAACGGCAGGCACAAACTCTGATAAGTGAACTGCGTCACTTATCAAACTTTGGCGGCTGCGGAATGTGTGTGCGGAGTTGGCGCAACGGGGGTGAGGGAAAAAAAGCGAGCGCGAGCGTTGATCGGTGAACTACGTCACCAATCAACGTTCGGCGGCTGTTAAATGGGCGCACGGAAGGAGGTGCAAAGGGGGGTAAAAAGAGGGGGAAGGGAGATGGGGGTGGAAGTGGGGATTGGGCAGGGATCAGTGATCAAAACGTACGGTTGTAGTCAGGTGGCGCAAAAGGGGGGTGAAAAAAAAAAAAAAAGGAAAACGGCAGGCACAAACTCTGATAAGTGAACTGCGTCACTTATCAAACTTTGGCGGCTGCGGACTGTGTGTACGGAGTTGGCGCAACGGGGGCGAGGGAAAAAAAGCGAGCGCGAGCGTTGATCGGTGAACTGCGTCACCAATCAACGCTCGGCGGCTACTAAATGTGCGCACGGAGGCGGCACAAATGGGGGTGGAGGGGGTAAAAAGAGGGGGAAGGGGGGATTGGGGTGGATGAACGGGGATTGGGGTGGATGAACGGGGATTGGGGTGGATGAACGGGGATTGGGCAGGGATCAGGGATAAAACTTACGTTTAGTTGTCTTCTTTCTTTAGCAGGGATTGTGGTGCTACAGGCTGCTGTGGCACCACAATACCCAGCACGGCAGGGAGATCCAGGCACAAAATCCAGCAGGGAGATCCAGCAGTATGACTGCTCTGTAGGAATCCTCAGCTAGAATGAGGACCCTGCAGAGCGGTCATACACAGGTCAGGCAGGTGACACAGACAGGTCACAGAGCGGTCATGCTGCTGCTGTGACCTGTCATTGGTGGGATCGACCATAACATCGATCCCACCAATCAGAGCTTTCCTGGTGACCTGGCTGTGACCTGCCTAGGATCGGATCTGTTCGCGCCATCCTAGGCAGGTCACAGCCAGGTCACCTGCAGGGCATAGAGCGGTCACAGCGTGATCGCCGCTGCGCCCTGTGATTGGCGCAATCGACGATGACATCGATCGCGCCAATCGGCTCCTGCAGGCCCTGCTGGGCCTGCACTGTGTCCTATCCTAGGATCGGTGCTATTAGAGCACCGATCCACGCAGGTTCCGGCAGGGCACAGCGCGGTAATACCGCGCGGTGCCCTGCGATTGGCGCGATCGATGCGATCGGCGATCGCGCCAATCCGGGGTGTTCTTGCCGGTGCCTGGCGTTGCCAGGCACCGGACCTAGGATCGAGTACATCGGTACTCGATCCTAGCCTGTGACCTCATTGTTTCAGCCACTCCGATTGGCTGAAACAATGAGAATGGCTGTGATTGGCTGTTCAGAATTGAACAGCCAATCACAGCGATCGAGAGGGCGGGTGGGCGGCGACAATGCCCTGGATGCCGAGGCCATCTCCCCCCAGGTGAGATGGCGTCAGAATTTTAATGCGATCACCGCGACTTAAGTCGCGGTATCGCATTAAAGGGCAGGACGTACTATCCCGTCAAGGGTCAGATAGGCCCAGGGCACCTCGACGGGATAGTACGTCCAAGGTCACAGAGGGGTTAAGCAACAATTTTTTTATTTTCCCATGGGACCCAAAAATTTGTTGCCCAATTTGTCCTGAGTACGCTGAAACCTCATGTGGGGGTAAACCACTGTTTGGGCGCACGGCAGGGCTCAGAAGGGAAGAAGCGCCATTTGACTTTTTGAATGGAAAATTAGCTCCAATCGTTAGCGGACACCATGTTGCGTTTGGAGAGCCCCTGTATGCCTAAACATTGGAGCTCCCCCATAAGTGACCCCATTTTGGAAACTAGAGACCCAAGGAACTTATCTAGATGCATAGTGAGCACTTTAAACCCCAAGGTGCTTCATAAAATGATCCGTAAAAATAAAAAAGAACTTTTTTTTTTCACAAAAATTCTGTTTGGGTGCACGGTGGCGCTCTGAAGGGAAGGAGCGCCATTTGACTTTTTGAATGGAAAATTAGCTCCAATCGTTAGCGGACACCATGTCGCGTTTGGAGAGCACCTGTGTGTCTAAACATTCGAGTTCCCCCACAAGTGACCCCATTTTGTAAACTAGACCTTCTAAGCAACTAATCTAGATGTGTGGTGAGCAATTTGAACCTCCAACTGCTTCACAGAAGTTTATAATGCAGAGCAGTGAAAATAAAAAACAATTTTTCCTTCCTAAAAAATTATTTTTTAGCCTGCATTTTTTTTATTTTCACAAGGGTAACAGGGGAAATTGGACACCAAAAGTTGTTTTCCAGTTTGTCCTGAGTACGCTGATACCCCATATGTGGGGGGAACCACTGTTTGGGCACACGTCGGGGCTTGGAAGGGAAATAGTGAAGTTTTGGAATGCAGACTTTGATGGAATGGTCTGCGGGCGTCATGTTACGTTTGCAGAGCCCCTGATGTGCCTAAACAGTAGAAACCCCCACATGTGACCCCATTTTGAAAACTAGACCCCCCAAGAATCTTATCTAGATGTTGGTGAGCACGTTTTGCCCCCAAGTGCTTCACAGAAGTTTATAACGCAGAGCCGTGAAAATAAAAAATAATTTTTCTTTCCTCAAAAATTATTTTTTAGCCTGCAATTTTTTATTTCCACAAGGGTAACAGGAGAAATTGGACCCCAGCAGTTGTTGTTTAGTTTGTCCTGAGTACACTGATACCCCATATGTGGGGGTAAACCACTGTTTGGACACACTTCGGGGCTTGTAAGAGAAGTAGTGACGTTTTGGAATGCAGACTTTGATGGACTGGTCTGTGGGCGTCATGTCACGTTTGGAGAGCCCAGATGTGCCTAAACAGTGGAAACACTTGAATATTAACTCCAACCCTAACCCTAATCCAAACCCTAACCCTACCCCTAATCCCAACCCTACCCCTAATCCCAACCCTAACCCTACCCCTAATCCCAATCCTAACCCTATTCCCAACCCTAATCCTAACCCTACCCCTAACCCTAATTCTACTCCTAACCCTAATCCTATCCCTACCCCTAATCCTAACCCTACCCCTACCCCTAATCCCAACCCTAATATTAGCCCAACTCTAACCCTAATGGGAAAACTGGGGCAAGGGGGTGATCACCGGGGCAGGGGGAGATCAGCAGGGCAGAGGGAGATCCGCTGGGAAGGGGGTGATCAGCGGGGCAGGGAGAGATTGGTGGGGCAGAGGGGAGATCAGGCGGGCAGGGGGGAGATAAGAGGGCAGGGGGTGATCACTGGGTGGGGGGTGATTACAGGGGGTAGGAGGGGGCTGTCAGGTGCTGGGAGCTGAGGAGATGCAGCAGAAGATGGAGGAGATAGAGCCAGCAGCAGCAGGGGGGTAATCAGGGGGTGATCACTGGGGCAAGGGGAGGGAGCTGAGTTCGGGGGGCATGGATTCAGATGGTGGGGGGAGCAGAGGGAAGCAGAAAAAAGTACCTGGTGGTGGGGTGATGATGACGGCGTCGGCGAAAGCGGTATGTGGCAGGGAAGCAAGCAGGCACCTCGCTGTTCAGCTTCCACAGATGGTATGAAGCTGGACAGAGAGGCAGCAATCGTTTACTCCACCCCTCCACATCTGAATGGAGAGTTAAAATCACATGGACGCTAGCTCCAATCAGATCTGGGGGGTGGTGACAAAGTGGTCACCAGAGTGATCATAGCCAATGGGGGCAAAGCCATCCCCTGGGTTCAAGTACATGTCCCCCTGTACCTGAAGGTCGGGTGAAATTTCAGTTAACACTTTCACCCGACCTGCAGGAATACGATCCCGCCATGATGCCACATAAGCATCACAGGTCAGATTGGCACCGATTTTCATGATGTCTACGTGGCTTCACAGGTCAGGAAGGGATTGAAATAGGATAACCCCCCAAAAAATGACATGGGGTCCCCTTATGATTAATAGCCAGAAAAGGCTATGCAGACTGCTGTGGGCTGATATTCATAGCCATGGATATTGGCCCCCTTGGCTACAAACACCAGCTAACAGTGCCCCAGAAGTGGCGCATCTGTAAGATGCACCAATTCTGGCACTTAGCCTCTCTCTTCCCACTGCCCTGTAGCCGTGGCATATGGGGTAATAGGGGGTTAATGTTACCTTTGAATTGTAAGGTGACATCAAGCCGGCTTAGTAATGGAGAGTTATCAATAAGACACCTAACCATTACTAATCCTATAATTGTTAAAAGGTTAAATAAACACACTGCCAGAATAAAGTATTTTAATGAAATAAAACACTACACAGTTTTGCCATCTTTTCTCCACGGGAGATCATCGTGGGACACTCGTTATTAAATGGATTACATCGGATCAGGGTGCATACTGTTGGTTTATTTATTTATTTATTTTCACAGGTGATCGAGAGCTTCGGGGACTAGGTGATTGGTGAGTATGTACTGTATGTTGTTTGCTGTTTGTTGTATGTACTGTATGTGTATATGTGTGTATGTGATTTTTTTTTTTTACACAGTAGCCGGATGATGGGACTACTGCTGTCCCATCATCCGGTTAGCTGTCACTGTAGCAAGCATAGCCGGATGGGATTAGTAGTCCCATCAGATGATGCCTGCCTACACACAGGCACACACAGCCCCTCAGACCACACAGACACACACAAACACCCGCACACAGACACGCTCATCTTCTCCACACACAGACTCTGCACACACACACACAGCCCCGCAGACACACACACGCATACAAACACCCGCACACAGACACGCACATCTTCTCTGCACACACACTGATTCCCCCACACAGCCTACATCCACACTCTGCCCACACACTCTTCCTCCTGATCTGCAGCGTTTCTCGCAGGTGAATCTGCAGCAAATCCACAGGTATTTTTAAAACCTGCAGTTTTGCTGTGGATTTGCCTGACACAATGTAAGTCAATGGGTGCAGAAACGCTGCAGATCCGCAAAAAGAAATGACATGGTGCAGAAAAAAAACGCTTTTTGGTTTACAGTGTCTTTAACCCCTTCCTGACATGCGCCATAATAGTACTGCGGCAACATCGCGCGGCCTCACAGTGAGCGCCGCGGCGATTGCGTGCGGGTGTCAGCTGTATATGACAGCTGACACCCCGCAGCAATGCCCACAATAGCCACTAGCACTGATCGTGGGCATTTAACCCCTCTGATGCTGCTGTCAATAGTGACAGCGACATAGAGGGGCATCGCGCAGGGACGGGGACTCCCTGAGCTCTCCCACCGGAACAACGCGATGGAAGCTCTCCCACCGGAACACACACATGATTACAAATGTATACTAGAGCATGGCCGTGCGGCCATGCAAACCTTTTATACCTGCAGCATGTGCAGGACCTTCCCAGAAGGACCAATGGGAGGCTGCCACAGAAGTTGAGCACCTTCAGGACCTTCCTGGAGGACCAATGGGATCTGCTGCAGTATCTGAGCATGTGACCCTCGATCTCCAACGGGAGATCTTGCCCTGGGCATGCTCAGAAGTGGAAAAGCAGGACTTAGTCCCAAAAGCATCTCCTCACCGCTGCCCAGCACTGGCTTCAATGGCAGAAGCAGGAAAAGCAGCATTAACCCTTTGCACAGAGTGAGACTGAGCAAGACGCTGGGACCGACATCTCCGCTGAGCAGGCTTCACTGCGGCTGATGCAGAATGAGAGACCGCAGCAGACATGGTTCGAGATTCCCCCTGTGCAGTGGCAGGAACTTGACTCCTAACATTACCCCCCTCCTAGAGCCCCCCCCTTAGGCCTCGCTACACTCAAAGGCTGCAATGAGCAGCGGAGCCCGAATGTGGTCTACGGGTTCCCAGGTTCTGTCCTCAGGGCCGTGGCCCTTCCAGTCCACCAGATAGTATTTTCTGCCACGTACTACCTTGCACCCCACAATAACATTCACCTCGTACTCATCCGTGGACGAACCCGATGTCCCGGCAGATGACTCAGAAAACCGGGACATATAGACGGGCTTTAAGAGGGAAACGTGGAGGTGTCGGTGATACCAAGGCGCAGAGGAATAGCCAAACGGTAGACCACAGTACCTTGAAAGGACCAATGTAGCGAGGTGCAAACTTAGTGGACTCAACTCGCAGCCTGATGTTACGGGCAGAGAGCCACACTAAGTCGCCAGGAGCGAAGGTCAGAGCGGGGCACCAGTGAGCATCGGCAGAAACCCTCATTCTCTCCTTGGAAGCCCGAATGGCATCCTGTATGCGGTCCCAAATGTCACGTGCCTCCACTGCCCAGTCTGCCACCCTGGAATCAGTGGATGACACAGTCATGGGCACAGGGACATGCGGATGCTGGCCGTAATTAAGGAGAAAAGGAGTCTGCCCAGTGGAATCGGCTACGGCGTAGTTCAGAGCAAATTCTGCCCAAGGTAGCAAAGATGCCCAGTCATCCTGCCTAGCAGAGACAAAATGTTGCCAGAGTCTGGTTGGCTCTCTCTACCAACCCATTTGTCTCAGGATGATATGCAGAGGAGAGATTTAGTTCTATTCTGAGTAAACGACAGAGATCTCTCCAAAACCGAGATGCGAACTGGGGACCCGGTCACTGACAATTTTATCAGGCATGCCATGTAAGCGGAAAATATGTTTAATGAATAACGCCACCAAGGCCTGTGCATAAGGTAATCGTGGAAGTGGCACCAAGTGCACCATCTTAGAGAAATGATCGGTGACAACCCAGGTAACGGTGCAGTTACGAGACTTGGGTAAGCCCACCATGAAGTCCATCCCAACCATCTCCCTGGGCCTGTCTGCCACCAGCAGGGGGTAAAGTTGCCCAGCAGGCCGTTGCCGAGGAGGCCGATTCTTGGCGCAGGAGACACACACCCTAATATTGTCCCCGACGTCACGTGCCATATGCGGCCACCAGTACGTCCTCGCTCAGATGTCCTCTTGGTCCCAAAATGTCCACCCACCCTGGACGAGTGAGCCCAAGAGAGAACCTCCGGTCGCAAATTAGATGGAACGAAAGTCTTGCCTGGGGGCACAGACTCTAGCGAACCAGAGCTACAGTTCTCAGGCTCTCAGAAGGGACAATAAGCCGAGGCTCCTCTTCCTCCTCCTCAGATGACACTACAGAGCGAGAGAGAGCATCGGCACGAATGTTCCTCTCCCCGGAGAGAAAATGTACAGTAAAATGGAACCGGGAGAAGAACAGGGACCATCTAGCATGGCGAGAATTCAGCCGCTGGGCCGTCTGTAAGTACATCAAGTTCTTGTGGTCTGTGAAAACTTGGAAGGGAAAGAGAGCTCCCTCCAAGAGGTGTCTCCACTCTGAGAAAGCCAACTTCATGGCTAGCAACTCCCTGTCCCCGATAGAATAATTCCTCTCAGCCGGTGAAAAGGTCTTGAAGAAGAAGAAGCAAGGATACCTTCGACCTTGAGCATCCTTTTGGAAGAGGACTGCTCCAGCACCAACGGATGAGGCATCCACCTCCATAATAAATGGCTTATCTACATCGGGGCAATGTAGGATGGGAGGGCTAGCGAAGTGTGACTTAATCAAGAGAAAGGCTTTGGAAACCTCCTCCGACCACAACTTGGGATTTGCTCCCTTCTTGGTGAGGGCCACCAAGGGAGCTACCAAAGATGAGAAGTGTGGGATGAACTAGCGATAGTAATTAATGAACCCCATAAAGTGCTGCACCGCTTTAAGAGAATAGGGTTCTTGCCAGTCCATCACAGCCTGTAGCTTGGCAGGATCCATAGCCCATAGCCAATCCCTGGGCAGAGATGATATAGCCAAGGAAAGGCAAGGACTCCTGCTCAAACACACACTTCTCCAACTTGGTGTAGAGGGAGTTTACCCATAAGAGGTCAAAACTTTGCTAACATCTCTCCGATGGGAGTCAATATCTGGAGAGTAGATGAGAATATCATCCAGATAGACTATGACCGAGGTGGTGAGCATCTCCCGGATGATGTCGTTCACAAAGTCTTGGAAAACAGCTGGGGCATTACAGAGCCTGAAGGGCATCACCAGATATTCATAGTGCCCATCCCTGGTGTTAAAAGCCGTCTTCCATTCGTCCCCCTCACGGATGCAAATCAGGTTGTAAGCACCCCGCAGATCTAACTTAGTAAATACCCTTGCTCCCCGTAGCCTATCAAAAAGCTCAGATATCAGGGGTAGTGGGTATTTATTCTTAACGGTGATTGCGTTAAGACCCCTGTAGTCTATGCATGGACGTAGTTCTCCATTCTTCTTCTGCACAAAGAAGAAGCCAGCCCCTGCAGGTGACACTGACTTCCTAATGAATCCTCTTGCCAGATTCTCTTAAATGTACTGGGACATTGCCTCTGTCTCCGGGAGAGATAACTGATAGACTCGACCCCGGGGAGGCTCTGCACCAGGCAAGAGGTCAATAGGACAGTCATAGGGGCGGTGAGGAGGAAGGGTCTCCGCCGCCCTTTTGGAGAACACGTCCACATAGGAACAATAGTGCTTGGGGAGAGAGGAAAGATCTGCGGGTACCACTGTAGAAGTAACCTGAACGCACTCCCTCTGACATCTACCCTCACTTGATTTACTCCATCCCAAAATATTTCCTGAGGACCACGCTATATGAGGAGAATGATAGCGAAGCCATGGTATCCCCAACAGGACCTCATCAATTCCCTCAGGAATGACTGATAGGGAGATAATCTCCTGATGTGATGGAGACATAGATAGAGTGAATGGAATGGTCTGATGTGTAATCTGTGAGGGTAGTGTCGACCCATTTACCACTCGTACAGTCACAGGTTTGGCGAGCATCACAGGGGTATTGCGTGATGCTGGGCGAAAGCAGATGACATGAAATTGCCTTCCACCCCGGAGTCCAGGCAAAGCTCTACCATAAGAGTGGATGGGCCTATGCTTATTGTCCCCTTGAAAGAGAATTTTGAGGAAAACATCTCCGTGTCTAGTGTACCTCCTCCAACTACCACAAGACGCCGATGTTCCCCCGATCGCTAAAAACACCTGGAGGCAAGATGTCCTGACTGCCGGCAAACATGACAAACCATAGGTGCACGAGCGGACCGGGACTTAGATCCCGCAAGCAACGCCTCTATGGCCTCATGTGACTCGGACGCCTGGACCGGAGACTCCTGAGGTTTGGCGAAGGTGGGAGCCAGCCGAAACCTCTGCCTACACTGGGCTCGCTCCAACCTTTGCTCATAAAAACGAAGGTCGATGCGGGTTGCTATAGCTATGAGCTCCTCCAGTGTGGCGGGAATCTCCCTAGTGGCCAAAGCGTCCTTCACATGGTCAGCCAGCCCTCTCCAAAATACCGGGATAAGGGCCTTATCCGACCATTCCAGCTCAGATGCTAATGTCCGGAAGTGGACGGCAAAATGGCTGACCATGGACGAACCCTGAGTCAATGCCAGCACCGTATCATGGGTGACTTGGGGTCCTAAAAAGACCTGTTTCAGAGTGCTCAAAAACCGAGGAGCTCTCTGCACCACATGATCGTCGTGCTCCCACAGCAGCGTAGCCCACTCCAATGCCCTGTCCGACAGCAAAGAAATTATGAATCCCACCTTTGCCTGCTCTGTGGGAAAACATGCAGCCAGGAGCTCGAGGTGTATACCACACTGACTCATGAAACCCTTACAGGATTTACTGTCACCAGAGTATTTCTCTGGCAGCGGGAAGTGAGATAAAGTCAGAACAGAGATGGCAGTGGGTAAAGCTGCCGCAGCCACGCTGGCAGCCTGAACAGCTATTACAGTAACATCCACTGCTGAGGTTGCACGCTCGATAGCCACCAACCTGCCCTCCAGCAGCTGGATGTACCCCTGCAATCGCTGTTCGTCCGTCATTACTTAGCCAGACCCTGGCGCTAGTATAATGTTAGGGCTAGCGGAACGAACCAAATAGTTAGAGAAAAGGAATAAGGTGCGTTTGCAGCCCGGGATCCACGTGCAGAGATGGTACCTGCTGCTAAGCAATGACGGACTATATGGCAGTACAATGAGGATACACACGGGTTAGCTTCACCCTGTGTGAAAGAAGCGAACCCTGTTGCATCACAGGGCAACAGTACCGCACGTAACAAAACTAATAATTAAATAGCACGAGAGTGCGAGCTGTGCCGAACTGGCAGACGCCACTAACCACCCAGACTTGGGCTAAAGAAGCGCTCTAATGGCATGTGGCGCTGTACTGGCGGTCACAGCAGTAGATGCTGTTTCGTGTGTTAACGCTGTGAGTTCAGCCAGGCGCTAGATAGCAGCCATACACCTTATGCGAACAGTCATACACAAGGGATGGATTTTTTAAGGAACGATTTGCACTCATCAACACACACACGATTACAAATGTATACTAGCGCATGGCCATGCAAACCTTTTATAGCTGCAGCATGTACAGGACCTTCCCAGAAGGACCAATGGGAGGCTGCCACAGAAGTTGAGCACCTTCAGGACCTTCCTGGAGGACCAATGGGATCTGCTGCAGTATCTGAGCATGTGACCCTCGATATCCAATGGGAGATCTTGCCCTGGACATGCTCAGAAGGGGAAAAGCAGGACTTAGTCACAAAAGCGTCTGCTCGCCGCTGCCCAGCACTAGCTTCAATGGCAGAAGCAGGAAAAGCAGCAGTAACCCTTTGCACAGAGTGAGACTGAACAAGACGCTGGGACCGACGTCTCCGCTGAGCAGGCTCCACTGCGGCTGAAGCAGAATGAGAGACCGCAGCAGACATGGTTTGAGATTCCCCACTGTGCAGCGGTGGGAACTCGACTCCTAACATGGTTTCAGTTAGAATTGGGGGGTTTCCACTGTTTAAGCACATCAGGGGCTCTCCAAACTTGACATGGCGTCCGATCTCAATTCCAGGCAATTTTGTGTTAAAAAACTAAAACAGTGCTCCTTCCCTTCCGTGCGCCCAAACAGGGGTTTACCCCCACATATGGAATATCAGCATACTCAGGACCAATTGGACAACAAATTTTGGAGTCCAATTTTTCCTGTTACCCTTGGGAAAATACAAAACAGGGGGCTAAAAAATAATTTTTGTGGATAAAAAAGATATTTATTTTCACGGCTCTGCCTTATAAACTGTAGTGAAACACTTGGGGGTTCAAAGTTCTCACAACACATCTAGATAAGTTCCTTGGGGGGTCTAGTTTTCAACATGGGGTCACTTGTGGGGGGTTTCTACTGTTTAGGTACATCAGGGGCTCTGCAAATGCAACGTGACGACTGCAGATCAATCCATCTAAGTCTGCATTCCAAACGGCGCTACTTCCCTTCCGAGCTCTGCCGTGCGCCCAAACAGTGGTTCCCCACCACATATGGGGTATCAGGGTACTCAGGAGAACAACAACTTTAGCAGTCCAATTTCTCCTGTTACCCTTGGGAAAAAATTGCTGGCTAAAAGATCATTTTGGGGAAAGAAAAAATGATGTTTTAATTTTCACGGCACTACATTATAAACTTTAGTGAAACAATTGGGGGTTAAAAGTGCTCACCACACATCCAGATAAGTTCCTTAGGGGGTCTTCTTTCCAAAATGGGGTCACTTGTGGGGGGTCTCCACTGTTTAGGCACATCAGGGGCTTTACCAATGCGACATGGGTTCCGATCTCAATTCGAGCCAATTTTGCACTGAAAAGTCAAACGGCGCTCCTTCCCTTCCAAGCTCTGCCATGTGCTCAAACAGTGGTTTACCCACATATATGGGGTATCAGCGTACTCAGGACAAATTGGCTAACAACTTTTGGGGTCTAATTTGTCTTGTTACCCTTGGGAAAACAAAAAATTGGGGGCGAAAAATCATTTTTGTGAAAAAAATGATTTTTTTTTACGGCTCTACAATATAAACTTCTGTGAAGTACTTGGGGGTTCAAAGTGCTCACCACACATCTAGATTAGTTCCCTAGGGGGTCAAATTTCCAAAATGGTGTCACTTTTTGGGGGTTTCCACTGTTTAGGGACATCAGGGGCTCTCCAAACGCGACATGGTGTCCGATATTAATTCCAGCCAATTTTGCATTGAAAAGTCAAACGGCGCTCCTTCTGCCGTGCGTCCAAACAGTGGTTTACCCCCACACACGAGGTATCAGCGTACTCAGGTCAAATTGCTCAACAATTTTGGGGTCCAATTTGTCCTGTTACCCTTGGGAAAATAAAAAATTTGGGGCGAAAAGATCAATTTTGTGAAAAAAATATGATTTTTTTTACAGCTCTACATTATAAACTTCTGTAAAGTACTTGGAGAGTCAAAGTGCTCACCAGACATCTAGATTAGTTCCTTAGGGGGTCTACTTTCCAAAATGGTGTCATTGAAAAGTCAAATGGCGCTCCTTCCCTTCCGAGCTCTGCCATGTGCCCAAACAATGGTTTACCCCAACATATGGGGAATCGGCGTACTCAGGACAAATTGTACAACGACTTTCGTGGTCCAATTTCTCCTGTTACCCTTGGTAAAATAAAACAAATTGAATCTGAAGTATAAATTTTGTGCAAAAAAAGTTAAATGTTCAATTTTTTTAAACATTTGAAAAATTCCTGTGAAGCACCTGAAAGGTTAATAAACTTTTTGAATGTGGTTTTGAGTACCTTGAGGGGTGCAGGTTTTAGAATGGTGTCACTTTGGGCATTTTCTGTCATATAGACCCCTCAAAGTCACTTCAAGTGTAAGGTGGTCCCTAAAAAAATGGTTTTGCAAATGTTGTAAAAATGAGAAATCACTGGTCAATTTTTAACCCTTATAAGTTCCTAACAAAAAAAATTATGTTTCCAAAATTGTGCTAATGTAAAGCAGACATGTAGGTAATGTTATTTTTTTACTATTTTGAATGATATGACTCTCTAATTCAAGGGTATAAAAACTAAAAGTTTAAAAATTGCTAAATTTTCTAAATTTTCACCAAATTTCCATTTGTTTCACAAAAAAAAATGCAAGTCAAATTGAAGAAATTTTACCACTATCATAAAGTACAATATGTCATGAGAAAACATTCTCAGAATCACTAGGATCCATTGAAGCGTTTCAGAGTTATGACCTCATAAAGTGACAGTGGTCAGAATAGAAAAAAATGGTCTGGTCAGGAAGTTGAAAACAGGCTTCGGGGTGAAGGGGTTAATTAGGCTTTAGAGCAGAAAAGCTGTGATTCTGCATTGACCTCTATAACAAACAAGTGCCATAACTTTAAGGTGCTTAGTCCTGAGCTCCTAACTCCAATACTATAATTTTATGGCATACGGTTAAAGCACAAGTCAAAGAGTTCAACAGTGATGCTTGTAGTCAATGTGACATCAGCAATGCAATCTCAACGAAGAGACCTGAGCAGTGTCAGTGAGGGTCAGCGGAAGGGTGGGGGGTCGGCGCTGGACCTTAGGAGGATGAGTACCTTCTCTGTTCGTTATTCTAGGCATTTTTAAGGTTTTGGGGCCACTTTCCTAGAAAAACATCTAAGGCCCTTTCTGGCCTGGTTATTAAGTGGTTAAAGTGAGAATGTCAACATAAAATACTCTTCAAACAAGCAGAGGCACTTCAGTGTAACCTGAGCCTGATCAAAGAGTCCAGTGCACCTTCCCACTTACATGTTTTCCATCTATCTCCTCTCTCTTCTGATTTCTGTGAAGCCGTAAATGTGAATCACGAAGAAGAGGTCAGAGAGAAGCAAGCCAAGTTTGGCTTTAAAAATGCAATAGCAATTTTACATGCTTCTTTCAGGTTCCCACAGAGAGCTGTGGGGAAAAACACACCAAAAATAACGAGTTCCACATAATCAAATCTGTTTGAACTGTAAACTGCAGTCATTTTTTACAGCAAAAAAAGGCAGCTGAAAATTTGTTGCATTTTGTAGCTGTTTTCAACAGCTGACATGTACCTCTAACAGCCGTGGGTGGAATCGCGATCCATCCGCTGCTGTTAACATGTTAAATGCTGCTGTTAATCTCTGACAGCGGCATTTAACTCGAGCTTCCGGGAAGCGCACCAGAAATCCTGCGAACGGTGACCCTGTCACTTGATCCTGGGTCACAATGGGGTGGCATGACAACCAGATATCTGAAGCAGACCTCTATGGTTGTCATAGGCAGATTGTTATGAGCACTGCCTCGTGGTCGGCGCTCATAGCAAGTGAGCATTTCTGCTACATACAAGCAATTTGATCATCGTCTGTATGTAGCAGACCCGATCGGGTTGTGGCAGCTTCTAGTCTCCCATGAAGACTATTGAAGCATGCCAAAAGTAAAAAAATATATACATTTTAAAGAAATATAAAAAAAATAGTAAAATATTAAAGTTCAAATCATCCCCCTTTCCACCCATTCAAAATAAAACAATAAAAAAATCAAGCATACACATATTTGGTATCGCCACATTCAGAATCGCCGAATCTATTAATATAAAAAAAGAATTAACCTGATCGCTAAACGACATAATGAGAAAAAAGTCAAAATGACAAAATTACAGGGTTTTTTTGGTCACCGCTACTTTGCAATAAAATGCAATAACGGGCGATCAAAAGATCGTATCTACACCAAAATGGTATCAATAAAAACATCAACTTGGCACACAAAAAATAAGCCCTCACCCAGGCCCAAATCGTCAAAATTGGAGATGCTAAGTGTAACAGAAAAAGGCGCCATTTCTTTTTTTATACCAAAGATTGGAAGGTCAGTTTTAGCATTTAGTTAACATGGTAAAAAAAATGACTGTGGAATGGCACTTTTTTTTCAATTTCACCGCACTTTTTTTTCCCGTTTTCTAGTACACGTTATGTTAAAATCAATAATGTCTTTCAAAAGTACAACTTGTCCTGCACAAATCAAGCCCTCACATGGCCATTTTGACCAAAAAATAAAGGTTACAGCTCTGAGAAGAAGGGGAGTAAAAAACAAAAATGCAAAAATGGCCCGGCGGTTAAGAGGTTACTGTCTACTACAGAGAGAGTGGTGCTCTGCTCCTACCATCTACTAGTATTAATAAATCTCCCCCAGTGTTTTTAAATGATATAGCCATATGTTAGTTGCTAATTTATATGGAATTCTATGTATCACCCACAATTGATACTGCGATGCCAATGGCACTTCATGAATGAGATATGAAGAAATTTGTATATAAATGACATTATATAATAACTGTGCCTATAGTATTTTCCAACATCTCGTGATTTGTTTCCCTAAATGATTGACACAGTGTTAAATAACATCTGTTTTCTGGAGGTCTTTCATTTTCCTTGTTAAAAATACAATTGACTTCAATTAGCTGACAATGAAATCCCCTAGTAATAAATCTAACATTCAAAAAAATCATTCTGAACAAATTACACCAATAAAATCAATTCCTGCCTTTCTGAACAGTAGAAACAAATAAATTACATATTATTGATACACTCTGTGGGCTCAATTGTTATTTAAAAGGGCTAGAAGCAATATGCAGCACTATGCTTATGGAGTCAGCTTAAAAAGTGCATGCAAACCAATACACGTGCTTAACTGCAAAGGAGAATGATAAACGAGCATTAAAGAACCGGCTTTACATGTCTTTTCTCACAGCTTACAGACATGTCTAACTCTTCTTTAAGTATGTCATCTTCTGATCTATTTCAAGAGAGCCTGTTTAATATACTGACCTGTTTAAAGGATGTTGTCCGACCAGAAAATTCAATTTTTTTAAAGATAATCTGTACTCTGTTGTGGTATACAACACCCCTATACATTTTCTTTTTTGCTTCTTCCTTTTGTTCCTCTGAATTTCACTTCATACCCTGAACCCACTTTGTTTACCTGTGGCTCTACCAAACTTGACATCTCCTTGTGCTGTATTATCTATTCTCACAGACAGAGTTGCTACCGCCCTACCTCGGTGCCCAGCAGCGGCCTCTGCACACTCAATGGCTGTCAGAAATTTGCCCCTATGCTGACCTCTGTCATCACTCCAGTATTGGAAATAACAGATCAGTGTCCTAGGTTTGTGGAAAGTAACACAATCACTGCACTCCACAGTACATCCACAGTGGTGATAGTCTCACGTGTCCCCATTTCACATTCACAGTGATGATAGTCTCATGTGTCCCCACATCACATTCACAGTGATGATAGTCTTATGTGTCCCCACTTCACGCCCACAGTGGTGATAGTCTCACGTGTCCCCACTTCACATTCACAGTTGTGATAGTCTCACATGTCCCCACTTCACATTCACAGTGGTGATAGTCTCATGTGTGTCATGATCAGCTGTGGCTGCAGATGCGGCCCAGCCCATAGACGCCCCCAAGCCGACCAACCTCAGAAGGCATGGGGCGTTCGTCCCCCGGGGACGAAATACGGACCCTTTAAACCGCAGAGGGGGACCCGGCCTACCCGAACTAGGGGAGGGCAGCGACCGGGGTTCTGTGGCAGCTGAGCATGTGGACAAGGAAAGAAACATGTAGGACATGATTACACCGATACTTCAGGCATAGAGAAAGTAAAGTTTACTAAAGTAAAGTCACACAGTACATAAACAAAACATGACAATGTCAGGCTCCCGATTCCACACCTTAGAAGGGTACCATCCAGTGGAACCCAAGGCACCAACGGATCACCGAGGCACAGATAGGCGGGACATCAGGACACAGGCAGGACATCAGGGTACACGAGGACATCAGGTTGCAGGCAAGACATCAGGCTACAAACAGAACATCAGGACACAGGCAGGGCATTAGGACACAGGAGTATTGGACAGACATCTGGGACACTGGCCTGGCAGCCCAGGTCATCAGCTGGGACACTGGCGTGGCAGCCCAGGAAATCAGGTACATCAGAATATGACACAGGGAGGACATCAGGGTACAGACAGGACATCTGGACCCAGGGTCACTGGCAGACATCAGACAGGAGTCATTCGGTTCCGGACATCCGACACCACCTACAGGCACCAGCAGAGACATCAGGCTCCAAGCTCCAGACAGCGGTCATCAGGTTCCAGATTGCAGTTGTCAGGCTCCGGACATAGGACCTATGAAGGAACTCAAGCGTGATGGTGCAGACACTGCCGTACTGGACAAGAGCCAGACGGGGTTAACACCGCATGGTAGTCAGAGCACAGAGTAGTAGATGCTCAGCAGAAACACTGGTTTCAAGAGACTCAAAGTCACTGGGAGTGATGCTCCAGATGCAGAGGGATTCCAGGAAAATAATCACAGCAAAGTTCAGACAGGTTCAGGTACAGGACTGGTACAGGATCAAGGATTCGGGCCTGGATATACCGCCTCCAGGACAAGCGCCAGAACAGGACAAAACAGAAATCAAGGCAAGGACTTTGGTACCAAAACATAGACAGGAGAAATGCAGGAACAGAAACACACATAGCATAGTTCAGGAGCTTTGTGAGTGTAGCTCAGGCAGGGGAGCTTTATATATGAGCTGCCCCTCAGCAATTGGCTGGGGACAGCATTTGAAGTACACACCCTAACCCTGATAAAAGCAGGGGAGGTGTCGCACGCCCTAAGCACACACAGAAACCATTACAGCACCATCAGTGCAGGATCTGTGACTCAGGGCACCTGGCTGAGACTGCATGCACTGAGCCACGTGGAAAGTCATGCACCAGCCGCAAATGACCTCACAACCCGCGGACAGCTTCACAGCAGCAACCAGGGACTGCACATGAGGAAGGTATGCAGCAGGGCAAATACCAAAATGCCCATGTACGACTGCGCAGCAGAGCAGGGAACTGGGAAGGCTCCATTCAGGTAAAAGCCAACAATATCCTAGCTCAAATTAGGGGGAAAAGAGTAAAGGGTTAAAGCAAACATATGCATTGTCATGCCAAAAACCAGAAAGACAGAATGGCATGACAATGTGTCTCCACATCACATCCAAAGTGGTGATAGTCTCACATGTCCCCACTTCACATTCACAGTGGTGATAGTCTCACGTGTCCCCACATCACATCCAAAGTGGTGATAGTCTCACGTGTCCCCACTTCACATTCACAGTTGTGATAGTCTCACATGTCCCCACTTCACATTCGCAGTGGTGATAGTTTCATGTGTCTCCACGTCACATCCAAAGTCTCACATGTCTCCACTTCACATTAACAGTGGTGATAGTCTCATGTGTCTACACATCACTTCCAAAGTGGTGATAGTCTCATGTGTCCCCACTTCACATTCACAGTGGTGGTAGTCTCACATGTCCCCACTTCACATTCGCAGTGGTGATAGTCTCATATGTCTGCACATCACATCCACATTGGTGATAGTCTCACATGTAACCACAGCACATCCACAGTGGTGATAGAGATTCACATTTCCCCACATCACATCCACAGTTGTGACAGAGCGTCATATGTAACCACATCACATCCACAGTGGTGATAGTCTCAGCATACTCGGTAATGCTCGGTACTCGCCCGCGCATTTATTCGGCGGGTGCTCGGGTCCCCGCCATGCATGTTTGGCACTCTTTAGAGCACCAATCAACATGCATGGATTGTCTGTCACGTACTGTAATGCTGCAGCCATGTTGGCTGTGGCATTACAGTGATTGGCTGGCCGCACAGCATCATCAGGTCTATATCAGACCTGGTGCCGCCCTGCTCAGCACAGTCTGCTCTGGAATCACCAGTGTAGGGAGAGTTGCTGCAGCGATAGGGACAGAATAGGTGGTGTATCAGTTACTGTGGGTATACCATAATTGAATACACAAATACAGCTAAACCAACAGTCCTTCTAAAGACTAATTATGGGGTATATAGATTGCAGTGCAAGGTAAGCAGGGAGTGTATGTAGGTATATATATATATCAGTAGCAGACAGACATTGTATGTTTCATACTTCATTGCATACATCAAGAAGGTCCATTCCATTACTGTCTGCTGCTGCTGCCTATTAGATGTATTGACCGTATATACAGAGCCCAAGGTATCATTGGCCAGGAATAATTTTTTTTGCATCTTAATCCTGTTTATTTAATTCCGAAGCAATCCAGAGCCCATGTTTTTTTCTCCATGTGGTTGTTGGGACTGCAGAATACAACCAGATCCTTTTCATAGTATAGCATGGGTATATGGGGTATCTAGATAGAGTAGCTGCTAGCATGTGGCAGCGGGCACAACCCGGAACACCGCTTCGACAGGAGGGCCAAACCAGGTAAGGGAAGCTGTTGGGTTTCTTTGAGACCTACGGTGATTTTCAAGGGTTTGCTTACACTTGCATGTGAAGACTGGATATGACAGACTGTGCAGAAGAAACCAAGATTCAACAGACAGACAAGCGATTCCCAGCACAGTGTTGTGGAGCGCTGAGAGGGCACAGTGAGGCACATATAGGACACTGCTGGCCATCCACTGCACCCTGACCTATCTCCAGTTGTCTTGCCTAGTTCTTGCCACTGGGGCTCGATTGGTACGGGCGAGAGAGTGAGGTTGACGACTGCACAACTCTCCCTCACTTTAATCCAAGTCAAGCGCAAGTCATGACTTCAACCACTGTGTATCTAAAGTCCTGTGGCGATGGGAGAGTGGCAAAGCGTTAGGTGTGGAGTCACTTGAAACTGTAGTCACGAACCTGCACGCAGGCGGCCCAGGCCCTATGGTCGCTCCCCACTGGACAGAAGCAGTAGTGGAGTTCGGCAGCCTCCTGGGTGTCTGAGCAGTCCTGTTCAGGATCACACTGCTCACCTCAATCGAGGACAGGGCTAGAAAAGGTGCCTCAAACATAGTCTGCTTCATTTCACCTGGCCAGCCTAACGCAGCTGGCGGGTTTCCCATACAGCGGTCGACACACAATAAAGAAAAAGAAAATGATGGTACTCAACCTTGGCACATGGAATGTGAGAACTCTGCTGGATAATACTAAGGCAGACAGACCAGAGAGAGGAACGGCATTGGTTGCTCGGGAGCTAGCTCGTTACAAGCAGCTTTCAGCGAAACATGCCAGGCAGACAAGGGTCAATTGACAGAGCATAGTGGTGGATATACAGTTTTCTTAAAGACACTCCTAGAAGAGAAACATCAGCAGTACAAGGTGTATCAAAATGACCCCACGTTGTTGGCTAAGAAAGGTGCCTTTACCTGTTGCAGAGTGCGTCTTCTTGCAGTCACCACTGTACTTAGGAGAGCTTCAATCAGCAAGATATCTTGAGTAAACAGTATTTACTTCATACTGGATAAACATGAGATACAATTCAGTGTCACACAGTCCGTGCACTGAAGACAACACATTCATGAAGAAAAGCAAAACCGAAAGGTAAGAAAACAACCAACTACTGAGAACTTCCCTCCCCACATTACAGCAAGTATATTACTTTACGCACTATCGCCATCTGCTGTCTGGTTAGTATAAAGTCCTCCTTTCACTTATAATAAGTCCCAATCTGTTGCATATGCCAACACCCTTTCTCAACAGTAAGGACTTATTCAATCAAACCCAACTTTTTTATTAGTCTCTGATGTTTATCAGTATTCAACTCCTTCGTTAAAATGTCTGCTGTCATTTCTTCAGTAGGACAGTACTCTAACTTCAAGACTCTGTGTTCCTGATGATCTCTCAAGAAATGATATTTCACATCAATATGCTTGGTTCTTGGATTGACTCTTTCCATCTGAGCAAGAACAAGACATCCTTGATTGTCCTCTTTTAGTTTTGTTGGTGCCATCTGTGGTTGTCCTAATTCTGTCAACAATTGTCTTAACCACAGTACTTCTTGACTCGCATGTGCTGCTGCAACATATTCTGCTTCTGTTGAAGATAGTGTCACAATTGACTGTTTCTTACTTGTCCAACTTATTGGTCCACCTGAGAGGAAAAAAATATGTCCACTGGTAGATCTTCTGTCAGTTGGATCTCCAGCTCAATCTGCATCAACATATCCTGTTAAAATGCAATCATCGCTTGTGGGTAATTTCAGCTTAACATTGCTAGTTCCTTTCAAATAACGTATTACTCTCTTCACGGCATTCCAATCAGCTTTATTTGGTTTTGATACCTTTCTACTCAGGATTCCTACTGCTGCTGCGATGTCTGGTCTTGTAACGGTTGCTAGATACAGTAGTTTTCCTATTGCTGTTCTGTATTCTTCATTATTTGGTAGCATATTTTGTTCACTGTTCATCTCTTTGAGATAATTAGTTTCCATTGGAGACTTTACTGTTTTTGCATCCTTTATTCCAAATTTTTCTGTTATGTCTTGAATCATGTGATTTTGATTCAGTAGGAAACTTCCATCTTCTTCTCTTTCTACTTTTATTCCTAGGTATTGTTTTACATTTCCCAAGTCTTTGATTTCGAAATGTTGCTTCAGGATTTTTAGAATGTTTTCGTTATCCCTTTCTTGTTCAAAACAAATCAAAATGGCGTCTACATATATGAGTATGTAAATCCATCTATTAATCAGCCTTTTTGTGTATAAGCATGGATCAGCTTTGCTTCTTTGAAATTTTTCATTTGTAAGTACTTCCGTGATTTTGTCATTCCACGCTTTAGCTGCTTGCTTTAAACCATATATGCTTTTCTGTAGTTTACAAACTTTGTTTGGATTTCTTTCATCTTTGAATCCTGGAGGTTGTTCCATATAAATGTCTTCTGTTAAATCTCCATTCAGAAAAGCTGTCTTTACATCCAGATGTCTCAGTTGCATCTGTTTCATTGCTGCAACTGTAAGTAAAGTTCTTATTGTAGTGTGTTTGACAACTGGAGCAAATGTCTCATCATAGTCTTCTCCATATTTTTGAGAATACCCTTTAGCTACGAGTCTTGCTAGGTATCTTTCAGCTGTGCCATCTGTTTGGTATTTAACTTTAAAAATCCATTTACATCCTATGGTTTTTCTTCCTTCTCGTAAATCTGTCAGTGTCCATGTATTTGAATCTTGCATGGATTTAATTTCTGTTTCTGTTGCTTCTATCCATTTATTAGCTTCTTCTACTGGAAGTTTAGATATTTCCTCCCAAGAAGTAGGCTCATAGATTTTTCTTATGCTTGTCTTGTATGAGAGACGTTTCGGTGGTTTTCCTTTGTTCTCTCTCATTGAACGTCTTGGTTCTGTGTCTGTTTGTAGTTGTGATTCTTCACTTTCAGTATTTTGTTCTTCATTAACTTCTGCTTCTTTCTCATCAGATATTTCTTCAGTTGTGTCATTATTGGTTTTCTCATTTTTTGTTTCAACTGAAATCATAATATCTTCATTCAAATCTTCAATGAATGTCACACTGTTACTCACTGTAACTCTGTCTGTTTTGGGATCTAGGATTCTGTATCCTTTGCAATTTTCACTATATCCAACAAATATTCCTTCCGTGGATCTGTTTTGAAGTTTGGAACGTTTTTCTGTTGGAATGAATATGAAAACTTTACATCCAAAAACTTTTAAATGATTGACACTTGGTTTCATACCTTGCCACAGTTCATATGGAGTTTTCATCAGTTTTCTGGAAAAAAGTCGGTTCTGTAGATAAGTAGCTGTCATTGCTGCCTCACCCCAATATTTCTCTGGTAGTTTGGAATCCGTCAGCATACATCTTATCATCTCTGTTAGAGTTCTGTTTTTCCTTTCTGCTACTCCATTTTCTTCAGGTGTGTATGGAACCGTTTTTTGGTGTTCTATTCCATTTTGTCTCAAGTAGTCTTCTATTCTGTGACCTGTAAATTCACCTCCATTATCACTTCTGATGACAATTGGCTTCCTTTGAAATTTGTTACTTGATCTTGTTACATAGTCTACAAGTTTATCAAAAACTTCACTTTTGTTTTTAATTAAGTATGTGACTGTGTATCCTGAGTAATTGTCTATAAAAGTCAACATGTATCTATTGCCTCCTGATGTAGTCACTTTCATGGGTCCACATACGTCAGTATGCACCAAATCAAGTGGTCTTTCGCTTTTCATCTCACTTTCTTTTGGAATAGATATCCTTGTGGCTTTGGATTTTATACAACAATCACATCTTATGGTAATTGAGCAATCTGATATCTTTAAATCTTTTGTCAATTCTTTTCTCTGTAGTTCCCTTATACTGTCAGGGTGTCTATGTCCTAGACGTCTATGCCACATGTGAATACAGTTTTTGTGATCATGTGTACATACCTTCATCTGTTCCTTTGGTGTGTCAAAATGATATAATTGTTCATCTGCCTTGACTTTGGTTATCACCTTGTTTCCTGCAATAATTGCACACTCATTGTCTTTGAATTTCACTGTAAGTCCTTTTGCTGTTAAACGTTTCACAGATAATAATCCGCCTTCCAATTTTGGAACATACAACACATCTTGTACAAGTATCTTTGAATCTTGCCCGAACTTGTTTGAACAATTTAGCATACCTTGTCCGATACCTTCTGCGGTTATTTTGCTTCCATCTGCGAGATAAATGGCTTCTTTCTTATCTAAATCAAGATCAGTAAAGAAGTTCTTGTCACTTGTCATATGACTCGTTGCTCCTGAATCAATAAACCAACCAAGTGATGATTTCTTGTCTGTTACTTTAAATGTGCCATTCCAATTATTCTCACATGAATCGGAAATTGTGTTTTTTACTTTCTCTGTATGCTTTTTATGTTGTAATTTTTGTTGTTCTGCTTTCCATATGGTACAGTCTTTCTTTAAATGACCTTTTTTCTTACATCTGAAGCATTCTCTTGTCTCTTTATTATAGGGTTTTTTGAATTCTGTAGCTTTAAGAGCGTTTTCACTGTCCTTTTCAGTAGAAGAATCATTTCTTTGTTCTTTTCTTCTCTGATATTCATCTATTAGTCTTGTTTTCACAAAATCTAATGTAATGTCAGTTTCTGGTCTCGTCTTAAGGGCATTTATCAAGGCTGTATATGAATCTGGTAAACTGCACAACAATATAGCTGCTACATGACTTTCTTTAATATCTTCACCAATAGATCTTAGCTGTGATATCACTTCCATCATTGAGAATATGTGCTTCTGCATATCGTCATTTGCACTCAATCTCATACTGTACAGCTTTCTTAATAAAAATAACTTGTGATTCAAGCTAGGTCTTTCATACAGTTTTCTTAATGCTTCCCACATTCCCTTAGCTGTTTCTTCATTTCTTATACAGTGGGGCAAAAAAGTATTTAGTCAGTCAGCAATAGTGCAAGTTCCACCACTTAAAAAGATGAGAGGCGTCTGTAATTTACATCATAGGTAGACCTCAACTATGGGAGACAAACTGAGAAATAAAAATCCAGAAAATCTCATTGTCTGTTTTTTTATCATTTTATTTGCATATTATGGTGGAAAATAAGTATTTGGTCAGAAACAAAATTTAATCTCAATACTTTGTAATATATCCTTTGTTGGCAATGACAGAGGTCAAACGTTTTCTGTAAGTCTTCACAAGGTTGCCACACACTGTTGTTGGTATGTTGGCCCATTCCTCCATGCAGATCTCCTCTAGAGCAGTAATGTTTTAGCCTTTTCGCTTGGCAACACGGACTTTCAACTCCCTCCAAAGGTTTTCTATAGGGTTGAGATCTGGAGACTGGCTAGGCCACTCCAGAACCTTGAAATGCTTCTTACGAAGCCACTCCTTCGTTGCCCTGGCTGTGTGCTTTGGATCATTGTCATGTTGAAAGACCCAGCCACGTTTCATCTTCAATGCCCTTGCTGATGGAAGGAGGTTTGCACTCAAAATCTCACGATACATGGCCCCATTCATTCTTTCATGTACCCAGATCAATCGTCCTGGCCCCTTTGCAGAGAAACAGCCCCAAAGCATGATGTTTCCACCACCATGCTTTACAGTAGGTATGGTGTTTGATGGATGCAACTCAGTATTCTTTTTCCTCCAAACACGACAAGTTGTGTTTCTACCAAACAGTTCCAGTTTGGTTTCATCAGACCATAGGACATTCTCCCAAAACTCCTCTGGATCATCCAAATGCTCTCTAGCAAACTTCAGACGGGCCCGGACATGTACTGGCTTAAGCAGTGGGACACGTCTGGCACTGCAGTATCTGAGTCCATGGTGGCGTAGTGTGTTACTTATGGTAGGCCTTGTTACATTGGTCCCAGCTCTCTGCAGTTCATTCACTAGGTCCCCCCGCGTGGTTCTGGGATTTTTGCTCACCGTTCTTGTGATCATTCTGACCCCACGGGGTGGGATTTTGCGTGGAGCCCCAGATCGAGGGAGATTATCAGTGGTCTTGTATGTCTTCCATTTTCTAATTATTGCTCCCACTGTTGATTTCTTCACTCCAAGCTGGTTGGCTATTACAGATTCAGTCTTCCCAGCCTGGTGCAAGGCTACAATTTTGTTTCTGGTGTCCTTTGACAGCTCTTTGGTCTTCACCATAGTGGAGTTTGGAGTCAGACTGTTTGAGGGTGTGCACAGGTGTCTTTTTATACTGATAACAAGTTTAAACAGGTGCCATTACTACAGGTAATTAGTGGAGGAAAGAGGAGACTCTTAAAGAAGAAGTTACAGGTCTGTGAGAGCCAGAAATCTTGATTGTTTGTTTCTGACCAAATACTTATTTTCCACCATAATATGCAAATAAAATGATAAAAAAACAGACAATGTGATTTTCTGGATTTTTTTTTCTCAGTTTGTCTCCCATAGTTGAGGTCTACCTATGATGTAAATTACAGACGCCTCTCATCTTTTTAAGTGGTGGAACTTGAACTATTGCTGACTGACTAAATACTTTTTTGCCCCACTGTATGTATTAATTGAGCATCATCCACTAATAAGCTAATGGTGGCTCTCGCTTGTATATCCTTCTTATCCCATGTCTGATTATCTTGATCTGGTCTTGCTGTAAAAATTACTTCCATAGATCATCCTTAGATAACAACATCTCTACTTTGAATTTCCATAACTGATAATTTTCACTATTCAGCTTAGCTACTGTAAATTTCAGTTCTGTGGTACTCATCTTTATATAGTCTTACTTGTTTAGAGAGTTGTACTGAAGATATTCTCCTGTATGTCCTGTGAATTCTCTGCAATTATATTCAGCTCCTGGGATGCTGAATTCCTCTGTCACTCTGTATCTGGATTTAGTTCCTTCTGTTTACAGAGCTTCTGTGTGCTCCGTTATCTGGGCTATAAACCAGGATCCTTCTGCCTGAGCTTGTGGTGCAGACCTGTAGTGTCTGGGGTGCCTGGGTTGCCTGGAGTTATCTGGGGTGCCTGGGGTTATCTGGGGTGCCTGGGCCCATAACCTGTTGCAGAGTGCGTCTTCTTGCAGTCACCACTGTACTTAGGAGAGCTTCAATCAGCAAGATATATTGAGTAAACAGTATTTACTTCATACTGGATAAACATGAGATACAATTCAGTGTCACACAGTCCGTGCACTGAAGACAACACATTCATGAAGAAAAGCAAAACCGAAAGGTAAGAAAACAACCAACCACTGAGAACTTCCCTCCCCACATTACAGCAAGTATATTACTTTACGCACTATCGCCATCTGCTGTCTGGTTAGTATAAAGTCCTCCTTTCACTTATAATAAGTCCCAATCTGTTGCATATGCCAACATTACCAACACAAAAAGAAAGGTACAAATCAAGCTACGCGATATGCAGGATATCTGGTTTAGCAAGAAGGCCGACGAAATTCAGGGCTATGCAGATACCCATGACCAGAAACGCTTCTACGATGCGCTCAAAGCTGTATAGGGAACCCAGTCATCAAGCTCTTCATCTCTGCTTAACGCAGATGAAACTAAGCTACTGACAGAAAAGAAACAAATTCTGCAATGGTGGGCTGAGCACTTTAATAATATTCTTAATCGCCCTGCCAATATCAATGATGAGGCTGTTGCTCGCCTGCCCCAGGTAGAAATCAACAAGGAGCTTGATGTTCTTCCAAGTGGAGATGAAGTCAGGAAAGCAGTAAAACAACTTTCTTGTGGAAAAGCACCTAGAAATGATGCTATACTTGCTGAGGTATACAATATAAAGCTGGCGGCCCTGTTCTGATGCAAACAGTGACCAAACTATTCCAATATATGTGTAAAAAGGAACAGGTTCTGCAACAGATGAAAGATGCCAGCATAATTCACATATACAAGAGGAAAGGTAATCACCAATCTTGTGACAACCATGGAGGCATCTCCCTTCTGTCCAGTGCAGGCAAGATATTGGCTCATCTCTTGCTCAACCGCCTTTTACATCACCTTGAGCAAGGCCTATTACCCGGAAGCCAGTGTGGTTTCCGTGCTAAACGTGGAACAGTAGATATGGTCTTTTCAGCACATTAACTTCAGGAAAAGTGCCAGGAGCAACACCTTGACCTTTATGTAACTTGTGCTGATTTGACCAAGGCTTTCGACACAGTCAGTAGAGACGGCCTGTGGAAGATCATGGCAAAATTCGGCTGCCTGAGCAAGTTCATCTCGGTCATCCAGCAGTTCCATGATGGCATGATAGTGAAGGTTCTGAACGATGGAGACGAATCTGAGGCTTTCCCAGTAACAAACGGCAAAAAACAAGGCTGTGTACTTGCTCCAACCCTGTTCAGTATGCCGTTCTCTGCAATGTTAAGTGATGCCTTTAACAACTGTGAAGATGGATTCCAGGTTAGGTACAGGACTGATGGCAAGCTCTTCAACCCAAAATGCCTGAAAGTGGTTACGAAAGTGCATGAGACTGTTATCCGTGAATTATTATTTGCTGATGACTGTGCACTTAACGCTAGCATGGAACAGCAGATGCAGCATGAAATAGACTGTCTTTCGCAAGCTTGCGACAGTTTTGGTCTCGAGATCAACATTAGAAAAACTGAATTCATGTGTCAACTGATTCCAGGAAAACTATACAAGGAGCCACGTATCACGGTGAAGGAGCAAAACCTCAAAGCAGTTGATAACTTCACCTACTTGGGCAGCACACTTTCCCGTGAAGTAACCAGTGCTGCCTTCGGGAGACTGCGTAAGAACGTCTGGGAATGAAGAGGACTCAGCCTTACTACAAAGCTGAAGGTCTACTGCGCGGTGGTTCTCACCGCACTTCTCTATGCTAGCGAGACCTGGACAGTCTACATCCAGCATCCAGCCTCCGCAGACTCCTCCACATCAGGTGGCAAGACAATGTCTCATACACGGCAATTCTGGGACAAACTGGGCTCTGCAGCATTTACACTCTCCTGCTGAAAGTCCAAGCCAGGTGGGCTGGACACGTGGTTAGAATGCCTGACAGCCGACTACCAAAACAACTGCTGTATGGAGAACTGTGCCAAGAAAAGCGAGCAGTTGGGGGGCAGAAGAAGCACAATAAACACTGCCTTAAGGTGTCTCTCAAAAGCCTGGAAGTCAACACCAATGAATGGGAAGAGCTTGCCCTGGATTGTCCAGGTTGGCGGGGCAGGATTTCCTCAGGAGCACATGCAGTTGAAGATAGGAAAATCTTTGATGCAAAAAGAAAGCGGGCTGTATGCAAGGCACAAGTAGAATCTGGTGTACTGACCACATCTGCTTCCTTATGTCAAGTATGTTGGAGAACCTTGAGGGCACGGATTGGACTCATCAGCCACCTACGGACCCATAACTACTAATTCTCTTCTAACCCTGAAGTCATGGTCATCTTTGACTACAAAGGACGAACATCACAACATGAAAATCCAGCTATTTTAAACGGGTTTGCCCGTCCCAGTGGTCAAATCTGAGTGCACATAAAATTCGGCCATTTTTTTGGTATTGTAAAATTGTTTGGGAGAGTCTTATACAATTTCTTGACACCATTTTGCTACCAAAAAACAATTAGCTGCCAAAAAAATATTTAGCTACAGTGCAGATATTTTACACTGGGTTTTGTCCGCCACACAGATCACATATCATTGCAGTTAAAATTGTGCCATTTCAGGCCTCCATAGAATTGTTTTTGCTGTGTCTTAGCCTACTTATTGACACCATTTTGCTAGCCCCCAAAAAATAAAAATATAGGCCAGATATTTGAAAGTGGGCTATCTCAGTCACACGCCTCATCTCTCTGTGGGCTACAAATTGTGGCATTTGAGGCCTAAATGAAACCGTTTTTGCTGTGTGCTACCCTAGCTAGTGACACTATTTTGCTGTAAAAAAAAATACAGGCCACATATTTCACAGTGTGGTATCTCAGTCACACGCCTCTTCTACTGTATCTGTTGGTGACAAATTGCGACATTTGAGGCCTCCATTCAACTGTTTTTCCGGTGTCTTAGCCTAGTTATTGACACCAGTTTGCTGAAAAAAAAAATTATTAGCTACAGGCCAGATATTTTAAAGTGTGGTTTTTCTGCACACGGATCACATATAAGTTCACTCCAAATTCAGCCAACTGTACAGTAGTGAACGTGCAACATATTGTAGTACATTTAGAATGGGCACGGTGCAGGGCAGAGGACAGGGAAGTGGATGTGATGGTGATGGTGTATGTAGAGGCCAAGGCCAAGCTGAAATTGTGCCACGACAAACACCCACATCTTCTCGCCTGACATTCCTGTCCGAAATACTAGGGGACCACAGAACACTACTATTGAACCCAGAGCAGAGTCAAAAGGTTGCTGGTTGGATAGCAGGTAATGCAGCAAGTCACGCTGCCACCACCACCACCGTGACTTCCACATGGTCAAGTCTGAGTAGACGTGAGTGTGGACCGCATATTCCTCACCCTTATCGTCCTTCCTCCCACCATGCCGAGTGCCTGTAGACAACTGATTCTTTACTTGGACACTTCAAAGAGCTGTACACTTTTCCATTTATAGATTCAGGACTCTCGCCCGGTCCACTTGAAGCGGGGCAAGATGAGATCACATGTAGCGATGCCCAAATATTTGAGCAGCCACGGTCACATAAAGGTGATGGTGGGAACATGTCACAAGAGGTGGACGATGATGAGACACAATTGCCATAAAGTCAGAAGGAGGACCAGGGTGTGGAAGTGGAAGATGAGGTGGTGGATGATAAGGTAACTGACCCAACCTGGCAGGAGGACATGCAGGGTGAGGACAGCATCACATAGGGGGAGGGAGGAGTAGCACCACAACAGGCAGGAAGTAGCATTGTGGTGGCCGCTGATAGAAGGTGGGCAACTGTTCCTCGTAACTTCAACACAGAAGTTGCCAGTATTAGGTATTCCCGAATCTGGTTATTGTTTTTAAAGACTCTGCCAATAACCCCAAACAGGCCATTTGCACCACCTGCCATGCCTGCATTAGCAGGGGTAGTAAAACTACCAGCCTGACCACCACCAGCATGATCAAGCACATGGCAGCACAGCACATGACTGTGTTGAACCCCAGGGTCCAGGAACACTGTCTGCTGGAGACACCACTGCTTCTTCCGCAGTTGTGCATGGAAGCCAATTCCCTGTCCATGGTGCCTGCGAAGATGCTTTCTGCCCTGCACCTGTCATTACAAACACTCAACTAGTACCATCATCAAGCACATTCATGTCCTTTTCCCTGCACAGCGTTTAGTTAAACATACTCCAGTCATTAGAACACAAGCGTAAATACGCAGCCAACGCCCCACAGGCGACAGTACTAAATTTACACATTTCTCGGCTGCTTGTACTTGAAATGTTGCCTTTTAGGCTCATGGAGATGGAAGCTTTCTGCAGCCTGATGGCGAGGGCCATCCCAAGGTACTCAGTCCCCAGCCGCCACTATTTCTCCCGGTGTGCCATCCCCGCATTACACAAGCACGTGTCCAACAACATTAGCCGTGCCCTCAACAATGCTATTAATGGGAAAGACCACCTAACCATGGACAGATGGACAAGTACTTGTGGGCAGGGATGGTACATCTTGCTGATGGCACACTGGGTTAACACAGTGGAAGCCGAGACCCAGTCAGACTTGGAATGGAACACGTCCTCCTGACGCCGAGGATTGAAGGCCCTAGGTCAATCAGGGTTGCCCCCACAGTCTACAGCTCCTGCACCTCCTCCTCAGCCTCCATTTCTGAAATGACCACATCAGTCACAAGCTGGAAGCACTGCAGCACTGCCTCAGCAAAGCGGCAACAGGCTGTGCTGAAACTAATATGCTTAGGTGACAAACCGCACAATGCTGAAGAGTTGTGGACAGCTCTAAAAGAGCAGGCAGATCTGTGGCTGACACCACTGAATCTAGAGCCAGGCATGGTTCGTGTGTGACAATGGCCTGAACCTGGTGGCAGCTCTGAGGCGAGCTCACACACGTTCCATTGCTGGCCCATGTGCTTAACCTCATTGTTCAATTGTTTCTCCAAAGCTACCCAGAGCTGCCGTATCTGCTTGTGAAAGTATGCCACCTGCATGCCAATTTTAGAAAGTCAGCTACAGCTTCTACCACCCTTGCCATGCTTCAGCAGCGTTTGCAGCTTCCGACTCACTGACTGGTGTATGATGTTCCCACGAATTTGCACTCTACACTGCATATGTTGTAAAGGATTTGTGAGCAGAAGAGGGCAGTTGTTGACTACCATCATCAACAAGGCAGTCGGTATTCAGTTCAGACTCCACACATAAGACCTCAGGAGTGGACATGGATGTCAGACATATGTACCATCCTACAAAATTTTGAGGAGTCCACCAAGATGGTGAGCAGTGATGATGACATAATTGGTGACACCATCCCGTTTCTCTGTATTCTGAAAAGCTCTCTGCTCAGAATGAAAGAGGAGCATGATGAGATGAAGCAAGGAACCATACAGGGTGATTACACACAGCCTAGCCTCATGTCATCCCAATGTGGATTGGTTGACAATGAGGAAGAAGAGGAGGAGGAAGAACAGGAGCTACTTTCATGAGCTATAGACAGTACTACAAGCACAACTGTCATACCATCTGTTCAGCATGGATGGCCTGAGGACAGGGAGGAGGAGGAGGAGAGCATGGTCAGTCATCCTCTTGATAAGGACACAGAAGTTTTGTCTGTTAGCAGTCTGGCACACATGGCTAACTTTATGTTTAGCTGCCATTCCTGTCACCCTTGTACTCTCAAAATTTTGGGTGACAGTCATTACTGGTCACTGACACTTCTAGACCTACGCTACAAGGAGAACTTTCAATCTCTTCTTTCAGAGGCAGACAGGTGTACTAAAATGATGCAGTACCAAAATACCATTGTTGCGTAATTATTAAAAAAATTCCCATCTGAAAACGCTGGCAGCAGAGGTCACAGTTCCTTGGACAACCAAGGAGTACAGGCGAGAGAGACAACTTCAATCCAGCAGAGGCATGGGAACACTGGCAAAGTTTTGGGGGAGTTTTCTCGGGGCTTCTTCTTTCTTCACCGTGCCCATCTTGGGCGGGCACCAGTCACTAGTTGAGGCTGAGTTCATATTCCCTAGCCACAAACAGGTCTGAATACTGACACACCTGCTCTCAATCAAGAAATCACTTTGATAGGACTTGCCTGACAAAGTCAAGTAGACAAAAAGATCCTTCACAGGAGTTGCAGGCTGGGCAAAATTACCCCAAGAGTGCAGCAATGATTCATCCAGAAGGTCACAAACGAACTCACAACATCCAAAGAATTGCAGATCTCAGTAAGTCAGTTAAGGTCATTGTTTATGGCTTCACCATAAGAAAGAGACTGGACAAAAATAGTCTGCATAGCAGAGTTCCAAGGCGAAAACCACTGCTGAGCAATAAGAACATAAAAACTCATATCAGTTTTCCCAGAAAAAAATCTGATGATCCCCAAGACTTTTGGAAGAATACTCTGTGGACGAGACAAAAGTTGAAAGTTTTGGAAGGTGTATTTCCCATTACATCTGGCATAGAAGTAGCATTTCAAAAAAGGAACATCATGCCAACAATTAAATATGGTGGTGATAGTGTGATGAAATGGGGTTGTTTTGCTGATTCAGGGCCTGAAGTATTAAGGGCCTGAAGTATTGTGGCCATAATATAACCAATACCTTGCATATTTTGATATGTTTTTTGTGCACTTTATCTATTTTTCAGGGTGCAGTTGGGCCCATATGGCTCTGTACTTGTAGCCTCTGTTCACACAGGATACATTTGGGAGGCACAGGGCAGCCCGCCTGATTTTTTGTGCACTGGTATTGCACTTGTGTTTCTGCCTTAATTAGTTGGGTCTGCTGCACCCTGATAGTGCATTTGCTTTCAGGCCTGGGCAGGTAAGCATCGCTGCCTTCTTTTCAGTGATTTTTGTATAAATTTTGAGGATTTTTAGTCCTTTTTGTGTCAGTAAGCCAACATTCACTTAGAATACTGTGCACAGTTCTGGTCTCCGGTGTATAAGAAAGACATAGCTGAACTAGAGCGGGTGCAGAGAAGAGCGACCAAGGTTATTAGAGGACTGGGGGGTCTGCAATACCAAGATAGGTTATTACACTTGGGGCTATTTAGTTTGGAAAAACGAAGACTAAGGGGTGATCTTATGTTAATGTATAAATATATGAGGGGACAGTACAAGGACCTTTCTGATGATCTTTTTAATCATAGACCTGAAACCGGGACTAGGGGGCATCCTCTGCGTTTGGAGGAAAAAAGGTTTAAGCATAATAACAGACGTGGATTCTTTACTGTAAGAGCAGTGAGACTATGGAACTCTCTGCCATATGATGTTGTAATGAGTGATTTATTACTTAAATTTAAGAGGGGACTGGATACCTTTCTGGAAAAGTATAATGTTACAGGTTATATACACTAGATTCCTTGATAGGGCGTTGATCCATGGAACTAGTCTGATTGCCGTATGTGGAGTCGGGAAGGAATTTTTTTCCCCAGTGTGGAGCTTACTCTTTGCCACATGGGTTTTTTTTGCCTTCCTCTGGATCAACATGTTAGGGCATGTTAGGTTAGGCTATGGGTTGAACTAGATGGACTTATAGTCTTCCTTCAACCTTAATAACTATGTAACTATGTAACTATGTAACTATTCCTTCAGCGCTTTGTAAAAGACTCATTGCGATTTTTTACATAGTAGAATTATCTTTCACTGTGTGAAATGTGGACTGTAGATCGCAGCCATATGTCAGAGCTGGTTGTGGCTTTCAAGGTAAGAAAGGTTAGGGGAACACTGCTCTTGTGGATGTATCCAGATACGTTTACTAGTGATAAAATACTAAGCAGTATGGTAACATGAAGTTGCAGTGTAGTGTGTGTCATATTCCACCACGCAGCATATGTCTACTGAAGAACATTGACCAATAACTAAACACTGACAAAAGAAATTTCATCTTTTCAGACACATTCTTCAGAAATGTTGAAAATTTATCAAAAACTGTTGCAGTATTTGTATGGTAGTAAAGGCACTGTGCAGAGAATATAGATCATTGCTGAAATACCTTTTGAATACCTAAATAATATGTTACAAAATAAAAGAATCAATACTCATCCTCAACAATGCCTGCACTCACATGTTCCCTACTTGTCGGCACCTACTTCTCCTGCTCTCAACATGCCGGATTTGGGAAGCAATCACTGACAGGTGGGCAATTTCTGGTGTCTCAAAGATGGGACCAAAAAGTACAGAAAAGTACAGACCACTAGTGAGCAGCAGGTAAGATGTGGAATGAGATGTGAGGGGAAACAGAGGATGAGTAGTAATTATTTGATTTTATTTTTAGGTATTCTGAGAAACCTGTGCGAGGCATGACATGGCACCCTTGCCTAGAGGTTTCTCTTTTTCCATTTGCAGCTTTGTGAGTGATTATGTAAATAATGAGAAGAATATGTATTATTTATAATTAAATGTTCAGATCAGTTTTCATTACTAAGGTTCTTCTACTACAGCCTTTCCACATCGCCCGGAGAGGCAGGTGTCAACATTCTTTGTAGGAAAATCTGATAAATGTTTAAGTTGCAACACATACCCTGTGATCCAACACCCTATGACCCTGTGAACATTCATGGTCATTACAATGCCATTACAATTAAAACAATTGTATGATATGTGACCCAAAGTTTTCTACTCCATCGAAGAGAGTTAACTTTGGAAATGCTGAAATCACCAACCCAAAAACTGATTATTGCCACAGAAGATCTAAACTATGTTTAATGCCATAAGGCAAATACCAAGTAATGCCATTCTGAAGCATGAATGTGCATTTCATATAAAGCAGGATGTAGGTAAGAATTGTGGATGTTAGCGCGTATTAATGACTGCAGTGAAAACTGCCATTTTATCCATATATTTTTGCTTTGAAGCTTTTTACGACACCTATACAGAGCGAGGGGCCCACACCTGCCCTACCTCATAATCCACACCAGGCTTCCAGCTTATTTGGCACAGTGTTGCTGGTAGCGTTACCGTGAATAAGGCTCAAAACATTAAGAGCAAATTACTATGAATGTATGAAACAATTTGCACTTAATGTTTCAGTCATATCTATGAAAAATATGACTTAAATATAGTTTTATTAATAATACATATTTTAATTAAACGGGTAGAGGTGCATCTAGCAGGAAAAAATTGAATCTTCACTCGATTTCACATACTGGTATGATTCATGGGCAGTAAATATGCAAAGCTTTATGCCCATAAGGCAATCAAACTGCAAAGCTGATATGCATGTTTTTATCTAAAAGAAGGAAGTCTAGAAAGGCACAAAGACATAATAAAAAGCTGCCGGGATAAAAAAAAAAGCAAACTAATGAATCTCTTTTAGCTAATACAGATCTGTGTCACAGGAAATCATTAGTACAATAAACATAGTAGCCTCATAATTATTCATTGTTATCTCATAAATGTAATTGCATAAGCTACATAGTAATACAGTGGCTAATCAGTTATTACTTAGATGAAGAATTAGACAAATGTAGAGCAAGAAATGATAGATAGATAGATAGATAGAATATTTCCAGTGGTCATCAATAAATCTTAGAGATTGCACACTATAATATTGTATAATATTGGTTTATTTGTGTTTAAGGAAAAAAACATGTAAACTTAGCAACTTTTGCTTCTTTTGTGAAAAATCCAAGAACAAAGAAAATGTAATTTTATAGTAATGTGTCAAATTCCTGGTTAGTGGTTACACTATATGTTGTCGCATTCTGTAGCCAAGTGAATGTCATAGCCGCCTTACTTAAATACATAGATTAGGTATATACAAAAAAATATATCAAAATACGAAAATGGTTGCACTCAATTGTGTTAAAGCATTTCAATGTGAAATGCATGAAATGGGAATAGCCAAATCTTTTTTGTCCCTGACCTACCTGCCCAGTGTGAACACTTACCTACGGCTAATATCTGAATGCATGGGTGAAAATAAACACCTCTCTTCTTAAAGCCTAGACTAGTTTTCGATGTTTCAGTCAGTTTTCTGTTATTTATATGCTAAGTAGTGATGAGCGAATATACTCGTTGCTCGGATTTTCCCGAGCACGCTCGGGTGACCTCCGAGTATTTTTTATTGCTCCGAGATATGGTTTTCATCACCTCAGTTGCATGATTTACGGCTTCCAGATAAACTGAATACATGTGGGAATTCCCTAACAAACAGGCATTCCTCACATGTATTCAGTGTATCTGAAAGCTGTAAATCATGCAACTGAGGCGATGAAAACTATATCTCTGAGCAATAACAAATATTCGGAGGTCACCCGAGCGTGCTCGGGAAAATCCGAGCAACGAGTACACTCGCTCCTCACTAATTCTAAGCTTTCTGACTGAGCACTCCTCCCTTCACCATGTGTTGATATTAATTACATCTAATCACATCAGCTTCCGACCAACCCATAAATGTAGAGAGAGAGGTGTTTATTTTCACCCATGCATTCAGATATTAGCCATAGGTAAGTGTTCACACTGGGCAATTAGGTCAGGGACCCATCAGATTCACGAGATTACCTTGACGATGGTGGATGAGCTCACACTACTTGTCCAAATTTTGTGCTAAACGTCTCATGTCATGTGTAATGTTCCTACATTTCAAAAGCCATTCTGCTATTCCCACTTCAGGTATTTCAAATTGACATGCTTTAACACAAATGAGTGCAACCATTTTCGTATTTTGATATACGAGATTTTTTTGGGTATGCACCTGTTCAGGCTAGTTCTTGCTGTTTCAGTCAGTTTTTCTGTTATTTATATACAAAAAAAATCACATACATATGAAATAATAAATATATATAAAAAACAAAAGTATAATAACATTTACCTTCCAATACTCTAAAATTTACAAAGATAAGAGGGCAAAAACAAAGTCAACAAATTGAGCAACCAACATACTAATAGCAATAAGTACGGTATGTGTCATGCTTGATAATATCAAAAAACATAGCATACAGTCATGAGAAAAAAAGTATACCCTTTTTGAATTTCTGTTTTTGAATTTTACTCTTTGGTTTTACTTATCAGGATATAATGAAAAAACATCTGGTCTCTAAAAAGTCTTAAAATTAAATACAATATCAGATGAATAATAGAGAACGGGTGGTGCCACTTGACAATTGTATTTCATTAAAATAATTTTTACTTTATACAGAATTTATATTTGGAAAACACCCGGTTTCCAGTTTCTTACTTGATCCTTTCTGGACCCGGGCCCTGCAGCAGCTGATCTATGTGCATTACATGTTGCGTAGGTACAATCCCACCAGGTGAGTGGATTCACTTCTTATAAACCACTTATCAGTTAAGACCCTATTTGAACTCTATTGTTTTTCCCAATCTCAGCACCCTCATCAGATGAATAGTAGCATATGACAATTTACACCGAGTCATTATTTATTCAACGAAAACTAAATTCAGAAGCGGTGTGTGAAAAATGCAGTGCACCCCATGAATCAGTAGCTTGTAGAACCATTTTTAGCAGCAATTATTGTTGTTGTTATTATTAAGAACATTTTTTGAAGCAAATGTATTTTGCCCGCCTATATCAGTATCTGACATTGTTATGCAGCAATTTTGGCCCACTGTTCTTTACGACAATACTTAAGTTCATTAAGGTTCATAGACATTAGTCATTAGTTTTTGTACAGTCCCACCACAGCATTTCAAGTAGGTTCTGGTCTGAACTTTGACTGGGCCTTTCCAATATCTTAGTTCTTTTCTTTTTCAGTCATTCTGATGATTTGCTGGTGTGCTTGGGATGATTGTCTTTTTGCATGTCCCATTTTCAGCTTAGCTATAGCGTGCATTATAACCAAACATTTCCATTCTGGTCTCATCAGTAGAAAAGGACACTGTCTCAGTGGCTAGCATTGCAGTGCTGGAGTCCTGGGTAAAAATCTCACCAAGGACAACATCTGCAAGGAGTTTGTATGCTCTCCCTGTGTTTGCATGGGTTTCCTCCAGAATTTAGATTGTGAGCCCCAATGGGGACAGTGATGATAATGTCTCTAAAGCGCTGTGGAATTAATAGTGTGATATTAGTGAGTAAAATAAATAAATACATAAATAGAAGTCTTATTGTTTGTTCATATGCAACTCGGCAACCTTGCCATGCTGTCAAGTTCTTTTAAGAAAAAGCCTAAAAAACAAGACTTCAGTAGTTGTATAATTGCACTGTGCTGAACAGCAAAGCCACAAAAAGACGACTAAAAATCCTCCAAACATTGAGTTTTTGGAGAATTTTTAGTCCTTTTTTTGTGGCTTTGTTGTTCAGTTAAGTGTTAGGACTCGCAAGCACGAGGACCCTTAGCGCAGGTTGCGAGCTTGCATATCTTGGCCAAAATATCGACCAGTACCTCATATATTTTTTAATGCATTTTCTGCACTTTAATTCAGGGTGCAGCCAGGCCCATAATTTTTGGTCTTGTAAACTGGGGTGTCTGTTCACACAGCCCGCCTGATCTAATAGCATGGGTGTCACTAATAGGCTGTAAACCAGATACTGTGCTTTACCTGTATGTGAACAGTGTCTTATACAAGACTCTTTTGTGCAATCATATATTAAGCAATCTCCCCCTCCATGTATTGGTAGGCTGTGAGTGGTTTTCTCATCAGTATTTTGCTCCTGTGCTGCCACCATCTTTACTACATGGGTTTGCTGAACCCTGATAGTGCATTTGTTTGGAGACCTGGGCAGGTAAACATTGCTGTCCTTTGTCTGCTGTATAGTTGTACTGTCATGATGAATGTGTGAACATTTTACATATTACCTGAGGCCTTTAGAGACTGAGCTGCAACTCTTGGTTTTTTTTTTTAAATTTCGCTGAGCATTAGATGGTCTGTCCTTAATAGGGTTGAGCGAAACGGATCGGTCATTTTCAAAACTCGCTGACTTTTGGCACAGTCGGGTTTCATGAAACCCGACCCGATCCCTGTGTGGGCTCGGCCATGCGGTACGCGACTTTCGCGCCAAAGTCGCGTTTCAATGACGCGAAAAGCGCCATTTCTCAGCCAATGAAGGTGGACGCAGAGTGTGGGCAGCATGATGACATAGGTCCTGGTCCCCACCATCTTACAGAAGGGCATTGCAGTGATTGGCTTGCTGTCTGCGGCGTCACAGGGGCTATAAAGAGGCGTTCCCGCCGACCGCCATCTTACTGCTGCTGATCTGAGCATATGGAGAGGTTGCTGCCGCTTCGTCAGAAGCAGGGATAGCGTTAGGCAGGGTACATTAACCCCCAAACCGCCTGTGCTGTAGCGATTTACACTGTCCAACACCACCTTTTGTTTGCAGGGACAGTGGAAGCTACATTTTTTTTTCCTCAGCGCTGTAGCTCATTGGGCTGCCCTAGAAGGCTCCCTGATAGCTGCATTGCTGTGTGTACGCCGCTGTGCAAACCAACTGCTTTTTTCAAAGCACAAATCCTGTTGTTCCTTCCTTTCTGCACAGCTATCTTTTTTGTTTGTCCACACTTTTGATTTAATTTGTGCAGCAGTCCACTCCTTGTTATTGCTGCCGGCCATACCTGGCTGAGATTACTGCAGGGAGATAGTAATTGTAGGACAGTCCCTGTTTTTTTTGTTTTTTTTTTATTCTCCCTGAAAAAAAATCAATAGTGGGAGATTAATCTTGGCATTTGTGCTAGAGTGCCAGTCCTGTGTGCCATCTCTCTCAAATAGTGGGCCACAGAAAGCCTAGTGTCTGTTTTTGGTTTTTAAATTCTCCCTAAAAAAAAAATAAACAGTTAGAGATTAATATTGGCCTTTGTGCTTGTGTGCCAGTCCTGTGTGCCATCTCTCTCAAATAGTGGGCCACAGAAAGCCTAGTGTCTGTTTTTTTTTGTTTGTTTTTTTTGTTTTTAAATTCTCCCTGAAAAAAAAAATAAACAGTGGGAGATTAATATTGGCATTTGTGCTTGAGTGACAGTCCTGCGTGTGTGGCATCTCTCTCATTTGGTGCCACAGAAAACCGAGTGTAACATTGTGCCTGATTTTCCTTGCAGTCTCACCCACCTATAAAGGGATATCTAAATCCTACAGAAGTATGAGTTCACCTTGTAAGTTGTTTTACAGTAACAAATACTGTTACTTTGGTTATGTTTTTAAAACAATGAGGAAGTCTGGTGGAAGAGGTCGTGGCCGTGGACGTTCATTGCCAGCTGGTAATGATGGTAGTGGTGGTGGAGCATCAGGTGGTCGTGGGAAAAACAATATAGCACCTAAGTCTTGAGCTGTGGAGCCAGGTTCGTCGTCTGGCTACACAAGGCCTTGAACGCTCCCTTTTCTGGGAGTAGGAAAACCGCTTTTAAAGTTGGAGCAGCAAGAGCAAGTTTTGGCTTACCTTGCTGACTCAGCCTCTAGCTCTTTTGCTTCCTCTTCTGAAACTGGTAAATGTAAAAGCAGCACGTCATTAGTGGATGTTCACGGTCAGGGACAAGTCGCTTCCTTGTCCTCTTCAGCAAAAACAACAGAGAAGGATGGGTCAGGCGACACAACGGGTTACTCCATGGAGCTCTTTACACATACCATCCCTGGGTTAGAAAGTGAAACAGTTAACAGGCCATGCCCATTACAAGTTGAATCTGACATGGAGTGCACTGATGCACAGCCACAGCCAGATTACTATGCTGTTCCTTTGACTCAGACCACAACATTGCCCTCGCAGTGTACTGATCCAGAATCAGACCCTGATGAGACTATGGTGCCCCGTCACGAACGCTATACCACCGACTTACACGGTGACACAGACGAAGTTGCACACGAGATAGAAGAGGAGGTCATAGATGACCCAGTTGTTGACCCCGATTGGCACCCATTGGGGGAACAGGGTGCAGGCGGCAGTAGTTCTGAAGCGGAGGAGGAGGGGCCGCAGCAGGCATCAACATCGCAACAGGTTCCATCTGCCGGGCCCGTATCTGGCCCAAAACGCGTGGCAAAGCCAAAACCTGTTGGAGGACAGCGTGGCCATCCGGTTAAAGCTCAGTCTGCAATGCCTGAAAAGGTATCCGATGCTAGAGAGAGTGCAGTCTGGCATTTTTTTAAACAACATCCAATTGATCAGCGCAAAGTCATCTGTCAAAAATGTTCAACTACCTTAAGCAGAGGTCAGAATCTGAAAAGTCTAAATACAAGTTGCATGCATATACATTTAACCACCATGCATTTGCAAGCCTGGACTAACTACCAAACGTCCTTTAAGGTTGTAGCACCCTCGGCCAATGAAGCTAGTCAGCAACGCAACATCCCTTCCATCACTGTAAGGCCACCATTTTCCGCACCACCTGCAGTATCTGTGCAGGTTTTATTGCCAGGCCAAAGCAGTCAGGGTCAGGGAATCACCAGTTTCGTAGTAGGAAACACTGCATCTAGGGCACCGGCGGCAACAATACCGTCTCCAACCGTCTCTGTCTGCCATGTCAACCGGCACCCCCGCTAGTTCCGCGATCTCCAGCTCTCCAGTCCAGCTCACCCTACATGAGACTCTCGTTAGAAAAAGGAAGTACTTAGCCTCGCATCCGCGTACACAGGGTTTGAACGACCACATAGCTAGACTAATCTCGTTAGAGATGATGCCCTACAGGTTAGTTGAAAGCGAAGCTTTCAAAGCCCTGATGGACTACGCTGTACCACGCTACGAGCTACCCAGTCGACACTTCTTTTCGAGAAAAGCCATCCCAGCCCTCCACCTTCATGTTAAAGAGCGCATCGTCCATGCACTCAGGCAGTCTGTGAGTACAAAGGTGCACCTGACAACAGATGCATGGACCAGTAGGCATGGCCAGGGACGTTACGTGTCCATCACGGCACACTGGGTGAATGTGGTGGATGCAGGGTCCACAGGGGACAGCAATTTTGGGACAGTTCTGCCTAGCCCACGGTCTAGGAAACAGTTGGCTGTAGCCGTTCGCACCCCCTCCTCCTCCTCGTCCTCCTGCAGAAGCGAGAGCTCGTCCACAGACCGCAGTCGCACAACCACTCCATCCGCAGCTGCCACTGTTGCACACCAGGTGTCCCATTATGGGGCAGCTACTGCCAAGCGTCAGCAGGCTGAATTGGCTATGAAGTGTTTGGGCGACAACAGACACACCGCGGAAGTTCTGTCCGAGTTCTTGCATAAAGAAACGCAGTCGTGGCTGGGCACTGTAGATCTTGAGGCAGGCAAGGTAGTGAGTGATAACGGAAGGAATTTCATGGCTGCCATCTCCCTTTCCCAACTGAAACACATTCCTTGCCTGGCTCACACCTTAAACCTGGTGGTGCAGTGCTTCCTGAAAAGTTATCCGGGGTTATCCGACCTGCTCCTCAAAGTGCGCAAACTTTGCTGGCATATCCGCAGTTCGCCCGTACACTCCAGCCATATGCAGACCTATTAGCGTTCTTTGAACCTTCCCCAGCATCGCCTAATCATCGACGTTGCAACAAGGTGGAACTCAGCACTGCACATGCTTCAGAGACTGTGCGAACAGAGGCGTGCTGTTATGTATTTGTGGGAGGATACATTTCAAAAACCTGACCTGCACATCCAAACATAGACTGAGTGTGAACAGGTGCTGAACCCAGAGTCGCCAACTCGTATATAGTTAAGTAAAAAGGGCAGCACACTGCAGCGCCAAAACATGCAAACTTGAAAACACGAAATTTGAACTGCATTACTGCACTAGAAATATGAAAAATGAGAGCTTTTAGCGCATAAAAATGGCCATATTTAGGTGTACCTCGTAGCCACTTTACGGCATCTCTTTTATACGAGGTCCTACGCTTGACATACCTCGCTGAGAATAAACGTCTCCATCTGAATGGGTACATGTGAAACCTCTTCTTGGACTCAAATTCTCTCTCTCTGTGGAGGGGTATTAGACCTACTATAATTAAAACACCTGTGGCTAGGAGGCGGGAGTGCACGATCAGAAGGCTAGAGAATACATTTCAAAAACCTGACCTGCACATCCAAACATAGACTGAGTGTGAACAGGTGCTGAACCCAGAGTCGCCAACTCGTATATAGTTAAGTAAAAAGGGCAGCACACTGCAGCGCCAAAACATGCAAACTTGAAAACACGAAATTTGAACTGCATTACTGCACTAGAAATATGAAAAATGAGAGCTTTTAGCGCATAAAAATGGCCATATTTATGTGTACCTCGTAGCCACGAGGATACACATACACGGGCAGGCAGTAGGATGGCAGACATGGAGTTGTCAGGTGTGCAGTGGTCGAAGATACAAGACATGTGTCAAGTTCTTCAGTGTTTTGAGGAATGCACACGGCTGGTTAGTGCAGACAATGCCATAATAAGCATGAGCATCCCCCTAATGCGTCTGCTGATGCAAAGTTTGACGCACATAAAGGAGCAGGCGTCTGCAGCGAAGGAAAAGGAAAGCCTTAATGACAGTCAGCCATTGTCTGGTCAGGGCAGTGTACAGGACGAGGTAGCAGGCGAACAGGAGGACGAGGAGGACGAGGAGGATGATGGGGATGATTATTTTTGTAATGAGGAAGCTTCTCCGGGGCCAATAGCAACTGGTGGCGTTGCAAGGCCGGGTTCAGGTTTTTTTAGGGAGACAAGTGACTTAGATGTGCCTGAAACTGCCCCTCAACCCAGCACAACCGCAGATTTGACAACTGGAACTTTGGCCCACATGGCGGATTATGCCTTACGTATCCTCAAAAGGGACACACGTATTTGTAAAATGATGGCCGATGACGATTACTGGTTGGCCTGCCTCCTTGATCCTCGCTATAAAGGCAAATTGCAAAATATTATGCCACATGAAAACCTGGAACAAATATTAGCAACCAAACAATCAACTCTTGTTGACCGTTTGATTCAGGCATTCCCAGCACACAGCACCAGTGATCGTTATCACACGAGCTGCAGGGGGCAGCAGGCCAGAGGTGTTAGAGGTGCACAAATCAGAAGTGGCGTTGGACAGAGAGGTTTTCTGACCAGGTTGTGGAGTGATTTTGCTATGACCGCAGACAGGACAGGTACTGCAGCATCAATTCAAAGTGACAGGAGACAACATTTGTCCAGTATGGTTACTAACTATTTTTCATCCCTTATCGACGTTCTCCCTCAACCGTCATTCCCATTTGATTCCTGGGCATCCAAATTAGACACCTGGCCAGAATTGGCAGAATATGCATTGCAGGAGCTTGCTTGCCCAGCAGCTAGTGTCCTATCAGAAAGAGTATTCAGTGCTGCAGGTTCAATATTAACCGAAAAAAGGACTCGTCTGGCTACCCAAAATGTTGATGATCTAACCTTCATTAAAATGAACCACAACTGGATTTCGAATTCTTTTGCCCCACCTTGCCCGGCTGACACCTAGCTTTCCTATGAAAAGGTCTTGCTTCTGGACTGCTCTGACTGAGTTTTCCAATCTCGTAATTTGCAGCAGCTGTTTGTCCAGCATACATGTTTACACCTCTTGGCGGAAGCACCCGTGAGAGTGCCGTTTGTCTGAAGAGGTGGGTGTGCACGCTTTTGGTCGACGGCACTGCCACTGGGTCCCTCATAGTACAATAAAGTGTCTCTAGCGGTGGTGGTGCGCACCCAATGTCAGACACACCGTTGTAACATGAGGGGCCCTGGGCCTGTACCGCCGGCCACAAGAGAGTTCCCCCCCAGCTCAAACAGTGCTCTACCACTTGCAAAATTATCTCTCACAGTTCCACCAATATTTAGTCTATGCGCTGACATCTTTCAATGCCTGGCACTGACAATACCAATGTGTTGACATGTATGATGGTAATTAAAATAGTCAGGGGCAGTGTCCTATATTTACACCAGTAAATACTTAGCGCCAAATTACTAGGTATGAAACTCAGCAGAGGAGCCCACCACTGTACCTTATTATTCCACCCTTTTGTGTTTTGGTTTTGTTGTATTGCGAGACATTAACATCTATTTATTTTTTGTGAGTACTAACTGTCAGACACTCATTACAGTCGGCCTCCGTTGACAACACCAATGCTGCCTGTGTACCCCTGCAAGAGAATTCCAAGTGTGTACAGCCCACTTTTGTTATGTTAGGCCTACTAAGCCTGTCTGCGGTCCCTCCTTCCACTTGTCCTCCACTGACCAGACCACTGCTGCCCGTGTACCCCTGGAACCTATTTGAAAGTGCCTACAGCCTAATTTTGTTATGTTAGGCCTACTATGCCTGTCTGCGGTCCCTCCTTCCAATAGTCCTCCACTGACGAGACCACTGCTGCCCGTGTACCCCTGGAACCTATTTTAAAGTGCCTACAGCCTAATTTTGTTATGTTAGGCCTACTATGCCTGTCTGCGGTCCCTCCTTCCACTAGTCCTTCACTGACCAGACCACTGCTGCCCGTGTACCCCTGGAACCTATTTGAAAGTGCCTACAGCCTAATTTTGTTATGTTAGGCCTACTATGCCTGTCTGCGGTCCCTCCTTCCACTAGTCCTCCACTGACCAGACCACTGCTGCCCGTGTATCCCTGGAACCTATTTTAAATTGCATAGAGCATCCTTTTTTTAATAGTAGGCGTACAAACTCTGTCTGCGGTCCATAATTGAAATTGTCCTCCACTGAAGAGACCAATGCTGCCTGTGTACCCCTGTAACCTTTTTTAAACTGCATTGAGCCAAATTTTGTGTTTAAGGCCTACTACCTGTGTCTGTCTGCGCCACTCAATACAGCCGTCCTCCTTTTAAAAAAACTGAGCGTCAATAGTCTGGTTTTCAGCCTATAGGAATTTGAAAACTGCATTGGGGCTACTACTACTACTTCGGTAGGACCTAATAACGGTGTCTGCCGCTCCAAGGTGTTCCCCAGGTTTCCTCTCCATAGCTTCGAGCTTCTAGCTCTCGTTTAGTAGTTGTTGAAAACAACACTGCATTAGGCCTACAAGTTGGGTCTGGGTTGTAGAGACGGTGTCTTCCACTCCAAGGTGTTCCCCAGGTTTCCTCTCCATAGCTTCAATCTTAAAGCTCTCGTTTAGTAGTTGTAGAAAACAACACTGCATTAAGCCTACAAGTTGGGTCTGGGTTGTAGAGACGGTGTCTTCCACTCCAAGGTGTTCCCCAGGTTTCCTCTCCATAGCTTCGAGCTTCTAGCTCTCGTTTAGTAGTTGTTGAAAACAACACTGCATTAGGCCTACAAGTTGGGTCTGGGTCGTAGAGACAGTGTCTGCCGCTCCAAGGTGTTCTCCAGGTTTGCCATATAATCGAAGCTGCATAGAGCTTATTTTGTAATTTTACACCTACAAAGTCTTTCTGCGGTCCCTCCTTCCAATTGTCCTCCACTGAGCACACCAATGCAAACCGTGTACCCATGTAACTTTTTTTAAACCTGCGTCGAGCCAACTTTGTGGTTTAAGGCCTACTTGTAGTGTCTGGCTGCGCCACTCAATACAGCTGTCCTCTTTACAAAAAATGACCTACAATTATCTGGTTTTCAGACTATCGGAATTTTAAAAAATGCAGTGGGCCTACTAGTTGGGTTGGGGCCTTCTATCGGTGTCTGCCGCTCCTTGCTGTTCTCCTCCAGTGAACAAAGCTGTGCCGCCTGTTTACTACTGTTGCCAATTTTGAACTGCATTTAGACTACTTACTGATTTGGGCCTACTCTGTGTCAGCCTCTCATTCCAGTTGTCCTCCACTGAACAAACCAATGCCCCCTGGTTAGTCCTGTTACCAATTTTGAACTGCATTTAGCCCACTTTATTCTTTGGGCCCATATCTGTTTCTCCCTCATCCTGCCCATTGACCAGCCAGTGATAGATGAGTCTGCTGGTACATTGACCCATAACGCAACATTCCCCGTGCACGCTACACTGCAAGATTGTGACCCTGCTGAAAGTCAGGTTCCCCTCCCCGCATACCATACCACCTTACACGGGGACAAAGAGGAAGGTGCAGATGAAGGTGCAGGTTCCTTCATCAGGTGGGGGGAGGAATACTCGTTGGCGACGTCACTGGCACAGGGCCCCTCATAGTACGCAAAAGTGTTGCTGCCGGTGGGAGGCACCCCCGCCATGCAAACACACCGCTGTATTTTGAGGGGCCCTGTGCCAGTGCCGAGTGGCCCCCCCTGCTTACTCAGGATCACAGCACTTGCAAAGTTGAAATACTTACCTCTCCCTGCTCCACTGCCGTGACGTGGTCCAGATTTCCTGGGCCCACTAAATACTTGAACCAGCCCTACCACAACTTTAGCCACATGACCCCCAATTTCCAATGCCTTACTATTATTATAAGGTAAATTTAGATTGACAAGCTTCAGTAACAAGAATGTATGTTTTTGCCATTAAAATGGGCACTGTAGGTGTTTTCCTGGCCTCCACTCACTGCCGACTATGCTCCCCCATTGACTTGCATTGGGTTTCGTGTTTCGGTCGATCCCCGACTTTTCGCAATAATCGGCCGATTCCACTCGACTCAACTTTTGAGATAGTCGGGTTTCACGAAACCCGACTCGACTCTAAAAAAGTCAATGTCGCTCAACCCTAGTCCTTAAGGTACTGTCACATTTAGCGACGCTGCAGCGATCCAGACAACGATCCCGATCGCTGCAGCGTCGCTGTTTGGTCGCTGGAGAGCTTTCACACAGACAGCTCTCCAGCGACCAACGATGCCGGTCCCCTGGTAACCAGGGTAAACATCGGGTTACTAAGAGCAGGGCCGCGCTTAGTAACCCGATGTTTACCCTGGTTACCAGCGTAAACGTAAAAAAAAAAAAACATTACATACTTAGAGCGCCGAAGGACAGACACCGGAATGTAAGTATGTAGTGTTTGTTTTTTTTTCCGTTTACGCTGGTAACCAGAGTAAACATCGGGTTACTAACCGCGGCCCTGTGCTTAGTAACCCGATGTTTACCCTGGTTACCAGTGAAGACATCGCAGAATCGGCGTCACACACGCCGATTCAGCGATGTCTGCGGGAGATCCAGCGACGAAATAAAGTGCTGGACTTTCTGCTCCGACCAACGATGGCACAGCAGGATCCTGATCGCTGCTGCCTGTCAAACTCAACGATATCGCTATCCAGGACGCTGCAACGTCACGGATCGCTAGTGATATCGTTCAGTGTGAAGGTACCTTTAGAGTGAATTTGTAGGCACATGTACTCCTGGGAAGATTGTCAAACATGTTGAATGATTTCCACTTGTGAATATTCTTTTTGACAGTAGAATGATGGACTCCAAATTGTTTAGAAATTGTCTTAGTTATAACAAGATTGATAGGCTACAACAATTACCTCTCTAAGATGATTGGTGATGACTTTCTTTCTTGCCATTGTGTTAACACATGCAAACATGTTTCAGGCCAGCAAACTGCCCACACTTCTGCCTATATAGATGTGATCACATTTACTGATGAATAATTAATCAAGGGCATTTTATTAGCAGCTTGTGGCTGCTATTTAATCTTTTAATTCATATAGACTAAAAAATGGTGTAAATAATTCTTAAGGCTTAGGGTACCGTCACACAGTGGCATTTTGATCGCTACGACGGCACGATTCGTGACGTTCCAGCGATATAGTTACGATCTCGCAGTGTCTGACACGCTCCTGCGATCAGGGACCCCGCTGAGTATCGTACGTCGTAGCAGATCGTTTGAAACTTTCTTTCGTCGTCTAATGTCCCGCTGTGGCGGCATGATCGCATGGTGTAACAAAGGTGTGCACGATATTGTATACGATGTGCGCATAGTAACCAACGGCTTCTACATCGCACATACGTCATGAAATTATCGCTCCAGCGTCGTACATTGCAAAGTGTGACAGCGGTCTACGACGCTGGAGCGATATTGTTATGATGCTGGTGCGTCACGGATCGTGCCGTCGTAGCGATCAAAATGCCACTGTGTGACGGTACCCTTACAAAGCACCAGATTGTTTTTTATTATGACCTGACACAGAAAATCATAGAATTATTAGTTTTTCTCATGACGTTAGGCAACTATAAACTATGTAACTAATTGTAAAATGTAAGTGATTGGTTTCTAAAAACAGTTTTAAAATGAAAGTTGCAGTTTCTATGTGGAAATCCTGCATACAGAACTACCATATGATAACAAGAGCTGCAAAGCCTCTGTTACTCTGTTACTGTAAAGTGCTGAAGAATGTTTGTGTTATATAAAGATTACTAGCTGAAGAGCCCGGCGTTGTCTGGGCATAGTAAATATCTGTGGTTAGTTATAGCACCTCACGTTTCTTATTTTCCCATCACGCCTCTCATTTTCTCCCTTACACCTCTCATTTTCACCCTCACTCCTCTCATTCCCCTCTAACACTTGTCATTTTCCGATCACTCCACTATTTTCCCTCACTCCTCTCATTTTGCACTCACACCTTTTCATTTTCACCTCAGTATATACATGTTTGTCATCTCCCTTATATATAGTATACACCTGTATGTCTTCTCTTGTATATAGTATATACCTGTATGTCATCTCCCCTGTAAATAGTATATACCTGCTGTATGTCATCTCCTCCTGTATATTGTATATAGCCATGTGTCATCTCCTCTATTATATACCTGTATGTCATCTCTTATGTATATACTATATACCTGTATGTCATCTCGTCCTATATATAGTATTTACCTGTATGTCATCTCCTGTATATAGTATATACCTGTATGTCATCTCCCCTGTATAAAGTATATACCTGCTGTATGTCATCTCCTCTATATACCTATGTCATCTCCTCTTTTATATAGTATATACCTGTATGCCATCTCCTCCTGTATATAGTATGTACCTTTAAGTCATCTGCTCCTGTATATAGTATATACCTGTGTGTCATCTCCTCCAGTATATAGTATAAACCTGTATGTCATCTCCTCCTGTATATAGTATATACCTGTGTGTCATCTCCACTGTATATAGTATATACCTGTATGTCATCTCCCTGTATATAGTATATACCAGGTTGTCATCTCCTCCTGTATATAGTATATACCTGTGTGTCATGTCCTCCTGTATATAGTATATACCTGTATGTCATCTCCTCCTGTATCTATATATATATATATATATATATATAATTGTCTAAGGGTTTTTCTGTCTGTCTGTCTGTCCTGGAAATCCCGCGTCCCGCCAGGCCTCGACCAATCAGCGACGGGCACAGCATGGCGACGATGTCATAAAGGTTGCCTCGACCAATCAGCGACGGGCACAGTCTGCCGCGAATTCTGGAATCATCATTGTCCTCCACTGCTGTTGAGTGCCGCCATTGTGTTGTCTAAGGGTCTAATTGTCTGTCTGTCTCGGATATCAGCCAATCAACGATATTAGTGTGGGATTTAAACACCACTGACAGCGCAACATACATACACATACATACATACATACATACTGTACATATTCTAGAATACCCAATGTGTTTGAATCGGCTCAACATCTAGTATGGTATATACCTGTGCGTCATGTCTCCTGTATATAGTATATATGTGTGTGTCATCTCCTCCTGTATGTAGTATATACCTGTGTGTCATCTCCTCCTGTATATAGTATATACCTGTATGTCATCTCCTCCTGTATTAGACCGCATTCACACATTATTTGGTCAGTATTTTTACCTCAGTATTTGTAAGCTAAATTGGCAGTCTGATAAATCCCCAGCCAACAGGAAGCCCTCCCCCTGGCAGTATATATTAGCTCACACATACACATAATAGACAGGTCATGTGACTGACAGCTGCCGTATTTCCTATATGGTACATTTGTTGCTCTTGTAGTTTGTCTGCTTATTAATCAGATTTTTATTTTTGAAGGATAATACCAGACTTGTGTGTGTTTTAGGGCGAGTTTCATGTGTCAAGTTGTGTGTGTTGAGTTGCATGTGGCGACATGCATGTAGCGACTTTTGTGAGATGAGTTTTGTGTGGTGACATGCGTGTAGCAACTTTTTGTGTGTCAAGTTGCATGTGACAGGTTAGTGTAGCAAGTTGTGTGCAGCAAGTTTTGCGGATAGCGAGTTTTGCACGTGGCGAGTTTTATGTGTGGTGCGTTTTGAGCATGTGCAAGTTTTGTGTGAGGCAAATTTTGCATGTGTTGCAACTTTTGTGCATGTGGCAATTTTTCCGCGTGTGCAAGTTTTGCATGTGGCGAGTTTTGGGCGTGGCGAGTTTTGAGCGGCGACTTTTGTGTTTCGATTTTTATGTGGCGAGGTTGGTGTATGTGTGGTGAAATGTGTGCTGAGAGTGGTATATGTGTTCAAGCACGTGGTAGTTTGTGGCACCTTTTGTGTGTGTGTTCATATCCCCGTGTGTGGTGAGTATCCCATGTCGGGGCCCCACCTTAGCAACTGTACGGTATATACTCTTTGGCGCCATTGCTCTCACTCTTTAAGGGTACTTTCACACTGGCGTATTTTGCCAGACGTCGCAATGCGTCGTTTATGGCAAAAAACGCATCCTGCAAAGTTTTTTGCAGGATGCGTTTTTGCCCCATAGATTAACATTAGTGACGCATTGCGACGCTTTGCCACACGTCGCAACCGTCGTGCGACGGTTGCGCCGTGTTGTGGTGGACCGCCGGGAGCAAAAAACGTTACATGTAATGTTTTTTGCTCCTGACGGACCACTTTTTCCGACCGCGCATGCGCGGCCGGAACTCCGCCCCCACCTCCCCGCACCTCACAATGGGGCAGCGGATGCGCTGGAGAAATGCATCCGCTGCACCCGTTGTGCAGTGCATCAAATGCTAGCGTCGGAATCTCTGCCCGACGCATTGCGATGGGGAGATTCCGACGCTAGTGTGAAAGTAGCCTAAGTCTCCCTTGTTCACATCTGGCAGCTGTCAATTTGCCTCCAACACTTTTCCTTTCACTTTTTCCCCATTACGTAGATAGGGGCAAAATTGTTTGGTGAATAGGAAAGCGCGGGGTTAAAATTTCACCTCACAACATAGCCTATGACTCTCTCAGGGTCCAGACGTGTGACTGTGCAAAATTTTGTTGCTGTAGCTGCGACGCCTCCAACACTTTTCCTTTCACTTTTTCCCCATTATGTAGATATGGGCAAAATTGTTTAGTGAATTGGAACGTGCGGGGTTAAAATTTCGCCTCACAACATAGCCTATGACGCTCTCGGGGTCCAGACGTGTGACTGTGCAAAATTTTGTGGCTGTAGCTGCGACGGTGCAGATGCCAATCCCGGAAATACATACATACATACATACATACATACATACACACACAATCAGCTTTATATATTAGATTATTATTATCTGGCACAACTGTGTATTCCATTGACAATGCATTGATACAATGAGAGCTATGGAATGACTCTTTTAACTGTGATGGCACTGCTGGGTAATCCAACTTTTGCTGTCATGTTCACCCACAGGATAAAATTAAAAGCTGTGAATTCCAACAGTTATGTCCATGGATCAACTTAAAGGGGTTGTCCACTACTTTGAGTTAACCCCGCAATGAATCCCCCCAGGCCCCTAATAAATTGTGTAAATATCTTCCGTTGCCGTTTTCACCTGTGAGCGGCGCTATGCTGGCGGCTGAGTCTGGGTCACGTGACCCCCAGGCTGCAGCTGCCACTAATTTCCGCCGACGTCATGTCAATTTCCCAACTCTGGAAATTGATGTGATGTCAGCAGCAGGCGTGACCCAGCCTCCACACACTGCGGTCACTCATCAAGAGTGACTGGGCTGTGGGCGGCGCTGGGGGCGGGCAGGACTGTGCTGGGGCAGTCGGGACTAGGCAGGGATATGCGGGCGCCGGGGGTCTGCATGCCGGTGCCAGGGGTCTGCGTGCCAGCGCCGGGGGTCTGCGTGGTGGTATATGCAGGTGTTGGGGGTCTGCGTGCTGGTGCCGGGGGTCTGCGTGCCAGCGCCGGGATGTGCAGGCGGTGCTGGGGTCTGCGGGTGTGTGCGGTGGGTCCGCTGGCCGTGCTGGGGTCTGCTGCGGGGGAGGGGGTGGTCATTGGTGTGTGTGTGTGTGTGTGTGTGTGTCTCTGTGCAGGCATCGTCCGGTGGGACTACAAGTCCCATTGGGCTGTGCCTGCTACAGTGACAGTGAGTGACACATTAGCCAATGATGGGACAGTAGTAGTCCCATCATCCGGCTAATATGTTGAATGTAAAAAAAAAAACACATACACACATATACAGTACATACAGACATTCAACATGTGACATTTAACATGTGACATCATGCGACATGCAGCATGCGACATGTGACGACACGCGACGACATGCACCATGCGACATGCACCATGCGACAACATGCAACATGCACCATGCGACGACATACAACATGCGACATGCCACAATGTACGACATCATGCAACGACATGCAACATGTGACATGCGACATGTTACAACATGCGACATGCAACATGTGACAACATGCGACATGCAGCATGTAACATGCTACATCATGCGACATGCAACATATGACATGCAACATGTGACAACATGCAATGCCATGCGGCATGCAGCATGAAACATCATGCAATGACATGCGACATGCACCATGCAACGACATGCGACAACATGTGACATGCGACATGCAGCATGCAACATATGACATGCAACATGCCACGTACAGTACATACATACAACATACATATAGACATACAGTACATTAAACATAGAGTACATACTCGATCACTTGTCACTTTGATCCCCGAAGCCAGTGTCATCTGTAAAAAAGATTAAAATAATAAACAAACACTATACTCCCTGATCCGCAGATATCCAATTAAAACGAGTGTCCCACGACGATCTCCCTGGAGAGCAGCAGCATCTGCTGATGTGACCGCTCTCCAGGGGCTCCAGGAATACAATGATGGCAGGTATCCTACCTCAATGTATTCCTTACAATGTATTCCTACGCCCCTGTGAGAAAATAGTCCCTAGTCTCACTTTTGGCATTATTGTGTGAGAAAGTTCCCATGCAGCTTTTGCCATAAAGTGAGACTTTGAATTATAGTACCCTCTCAGTGATGCACTGCAGGAGCCATTGTCTCCTGTCAGTGTGTCACTGAAGGTCCTATAGAGCAGTGACATCATCCAATGTCACTGTTCTATAGGGGAGATCGTCGTGTGACACTCATTATTAATTGGACTACGGCGGACAGGTAGTATACGGTTTATTATTTTACGTTTTTTGCAGGCGCTGAAGTATGGTAAGTATGGTTAAATTAAGAATATTAAAATACTTTTTCTGGCTGTGTCTTTTATTTTTTTTAACTCTTTCACTACTATAGGATTAATAATGGATTGTCGCCTCTCCATTATTAACCCGGCTTAATGTCACCTTACAATAGCAAGGTGACATTAACCCCTTATTACCCCATATTCCACCGCTACTCGGGAGTGGGAAGAGAGGGGCTAAGTGCCGGAATTGGCGCATCTTACAGATGCACCATTTCTGGGGCGGCTGCGGACTAGTATTTGTAGCCAGGGGGGCCAATATCCATGGCCCCTCTCTAGGCTATGAATATCAGCCCACAGCTGTCTGCGTAGCCTTTCTGGCTATAAAATATAGGGGACCCCACGTCATTTATTTGGGGGGTCCCCCTATTTTAATAGCCAGTAAAGGCTACGCAGACAACTGCGGGCTGATATTCATAGCCTGGGAGGGGCCATGGGTATTACCCCTTTTCCCAGAATACAAATATTGGCCCCCGGCCGTCGGCTTTCCCCCTCTGGCACAGAAAATTCATTTTTTTCGTTTTTTTTTTTACTGAAACATATTGTTCATTAACCCCTTTCTGCCAGCTGACGGAATACTACATCAGCTGGCAGTATCCCCCGCTTTGAGGTGGGCTTCGGTGGTGAGCCCACTTCAAAGCCGCAACATGTCAGCTGTTTTCAATACAACAAAAAAATTTGCATGATCGCTAAATGGCGTAGCAAGAAAAAAAAAATCACAAGCCAAAATTATGTTTTTTTGGTCACCGCGACATTGCATTAAAATGCAATAACGGGCGATCAAAAGAACGTATCTGCACATAAGTGGTATCATTAAAAACGTCAGCTCGGCACGCAAAAAATTAGCCCTCACCCAACCCGATATCTCAGAAAATATAGACGCTATGGGTATCGGAATATGGCACAATTATTTTATTTTTTTTTTTAGCAAAGTTTGGAATTTTTTTTCACTACGTAGATAAAAAAACTAACCTAGACATGTTTGTGTGTCTATGAACTCGTAATCACCAGGAGAATCATAATGGCAGGTCAGTTTTATGCTGTGTGCACACATTGCAGATTTGGGTGCAGAATTTTCTGCACAAAATCTGCATCTCCTTGCAGAAAACGCAGCTGCATTTTTGATGCATTTTTTCACGGTTTTTGCGCGGTTTTGATGCGGGTTTTGTGTGCGGTTTTGATGCAGTTTTTGGTGCGGTTTTTGGTGCGTTTTTTGCGCAGTTTTGATTCAGTTTTTGCTGCAGTATTTGGTGCGGTTTTTGCGTGGTTTGATTCAGGTTTTTGATGCTTTTTTAATGCAGTTTTTGGTAACGTTTTGATTCAGTTTTTGGTGCAGTTTTAATGCAGTTTTTGGTGCGGTTTTGATGCAGTTTTTGGTGCAGTTTTGATGCAGTTTTTGCTGCTGCTTTGATGCAGTTTTTGGTCTATTTTTTGCGCGGTTTTGATGCATTTTTTATTTTTTTGTGTGCGGTTTTTGCGCAGTTTTTGTGCGTTTTTGTATGCATTTTTGAAAGCTAAATAAAGATGTATTATTGAACAAAAGAAAAGATTTGTGATGTCATTATTGTCCAACCTCCTCTTTTACATTTGTCCAACCCACACTCAATTACACACAGATAGACAGATAGATGAAATGGATAGACAGATCTACATATAGATAGATCTATGGATGCATACATCTATCTATTCATATATATCTATCTATAGATATATCTGGATAGATATATCTATTGACAGATGTATGGCTTGTGTAGGGTGCGTGTCCACTGTCCGGATTACATCCGAATTAGCTGCAGATTGGATGCTGCATACTTGTAGTCCCATTGGATGATGCCTGCACACATACCCCAAAAGACCCCCCAGCACAGCCCCGCACACAGCCAAACAGCCCCGCACACACCCGAACACATCCGAACAGTCCCGCACACACCCGAACAGCCAGGCACACACCCGCACAGCCCCGTACACACCCGAGCAGTCCCGCACACACCTGAACAGTCCCGCTCAGCGCCGCACATATCCAAACAGTGTCGCACACACCTGCACGCATCCGAACAGCCTGAAGACCCCGCACACACCTGAACAGTCCCACACACACCCGCACACATCTGAACAGCCTGCAGACCCCACCCGCACACACATACATGCACACAGTCACCGCCCACACACTTCCCTCCTCCCGAACTGCAGCGTTTCTCGGACCCACATTCGCAGCAAAACTGCAGTTCTTTTTTACATCTGCGGTTTTGCTGCGGATGTGCCCGACTCAATGAAAGTCTAAGGGTGCAGAAACGCACAAAAGAAGTGACATGCTGCGGAAAAAAAAGCTGCGGTTCGGTGCGGCTTTTTCCGCAGCATGTGCACAACAAGTCTGCGGCTCCCATAGACTTACATTGGCTGTTGTGCACTACACTGCAGATTTGATGCAATTCTGTGCAGCAAAAAACCCTGCGGATCTGAAATCAAATCCGCAACGTGTGCACACAGCCTTAGCATTTAGTGAACCTAGCAAAAAAGCCAAGCAAAAAACAAGTGTGGGATTTGCACTTTTTTTGCAATTTCATCGCACTTTGATTTTTTTTCACATTTTCTAGTACACGACATGGTAAAACCAATGGTGTCATTCAAAAGTAGAACTTGTCCCGCAAAAGATAAGCCCTCACATGGCCATATTGACGGAAAAATTATGGCTCTGAAAAGAAGGGGGCGATAAACGAAAAAAGCTCCAGGGGTGAAGGGGTTTAGAAACATGGATATGGACATATCTATGTAAATAGACATAGATATATAGATACAGATCTATCTATTATCTATCTATCTGTGTGTAATAGAGTGTGGGTTGGACAAATGTAAAAGAGTAGGTTAAAGAGAAATCACATCACAAATTTTTTTGAAAATAGAGGAGGGAGAAGAGGGAGGGGTTTGGGTGTGTTTTGGAGTGGGTGTGCTAGGTTCGATCTTAGTGGCCAGTGCAATGCATCATGGAACTTGTAGTATTAGAGCACAATAACTCAGGAGAAAGGAAGTTGTTATTAACCCCATGAGAGCTTTATCCAGCACTGAAGATGTGCTGCTACAGCATGATAAAAGGTAATATTGCTAAAATAAACACAGTGAATGTTTTCAGTGGCACATAATAGCAAGATTTATGAAAAAAAAAATTATTGTAGTGGACAACTTCTTTAATGTCAGGGACATTTAAGTTTAGTCAATTCTGGATATAAAAAAAGCTAATAATACCGTATATCGCTTTTGATATGTATTTTGTTATGCTATTAAGGAATGCAAAAAGAACTGGTCTATAGATGTGATAGTCAAGACGCTAATTAATTGCCTATTAATTTGCATTGATTTCTCCTGTAATCTAAAGCTAAATAATATTAATTGCCTCATTTTACGATTGTCACCTATTAATTTTTGGAAAAGTGTAAGCATTCCAATTTAAACTAATTCAATGCAAGTACAGATCTTGCTGTCATTGGAATCCTCTACTGTCCTCGGGCAGTTTGTATGTTGCTAATCAGATGATTACCTTCATTAGAGTTTTCATTCTTTAATTCTTGAAAATTCTTACTGTCACAATGACTATAGATACAGTGATTTCCTATTAGAACATAGTATTATAACATCTGTCAAGGTTATTTTTTATTATATTATAATATTATATATTATATAATTATATATTATACATATTATTAACCCCTTCATGACCTTGGGATTTTTGTTTTTCCATGGTCGTTTTTTACTCCCCTCCTTCCCAGAGCCATAACTTTTTTATTTTTCTGTCAATTTGGCCATGTGAGGGCCTATTTTTTGCAGGACGAGTTGTACTTTTGAACGACATCATTGGTTTTAGCATGTCATGTACTAGAAAACGGGAAAAAAATTCCAAGTGCAGTGAAATTGCAAAAAAAGTGCAGTCCCACACTTGTTTTTTGCTTGGCTTTTTTGCTAGGTTCACTAAATGCTAAAACTGACCTGACATTATGATTTTCCAGGTCATTACGAGTTCATAGACACCTAACATGACTAGGTTATTTTTTACCTAAGTGGTGAAACAAAAAATTCCAAACTTTGCTAAAAAAAAAAATTGCGCCATTTTTCATGATCTGGGGTCGGTTGAGGGCTTATTTTTTGCGTGCCGAGCTGGTGTTTTTAAGGATAGCATTTTGGTGCAGATACGTTCTTTTGATCGCCGGTTATTGCATTTTAATGCAATGTCGCGGCGACCAAAAAAACTTAATTCTGGCGTTTCTAATTATTTTCTCGCTACACTGTTTAGCGATCAGGTTAATGCTTTTTTTTATTGATATATCGGGCGACTCTGAACGCGGCGATACCAAATATGTGTAGGTTTGATTTTTTTTTTATTGATTTATTTAGACTGGGGTGAAAGGGGGGTGATTTAAACTTTTATATTTTTTTTATTTTTTTCACATTTTTTTTAACTTTTTTTTTTTTTACTTTTGCCATGCTTCAATAGCCTCCATGGGAGGCTAGAAGCAGGCACAGCACGATCGGCTCTGCTACATAGCAGCAATCTGCTGTTCGCTGCTATGTAGCAGAAAATCAGGTGTGCTGTGAGCGCCGACCACAGGGTGGCGCTCACAGCTGCCGGTGATCAGTAACCATAGAGGTCTCAAGGATCTCTATGGTTACAATACTGAAGCATCGCCGACCTCCGATCATGTGACGGGGGTCGGCGATGCCGTCATTTCCGGCCGCCCGGCCGGATGCGGTAGTTAAATGCCGCTGTCTGCGTTTCACAGCGGCATTTAACTAGTTAATAGGTGCGGGCAGATCGCGATTCTGCCTGCGCCTATTACGGGCACATGTCAGCTGTTCAAAACAGCTGACATGTCCTGGCTTTGATGCGGGCTCACCGCCGGGCTTCTGACCTCGGACGTACTATCCCGTCCGAGGTCAGAAAGGGGTTAACTGAACTTCTTGTGTTTCTCCCCTCTACTAATCTCACTCTACCTAACATTGAAATTACCCTGGAGGGTTCAACCATAACTCCCAAGCAGCATGCCTGCTGTCTTGGGGTCATATTCGACACCGAACTTTCCTTTACTCCCTATATCCGATCACTCACTCGCTCTTGTCACCTGCATCTTAAAAACATCTCCAGAATCCGACCTTTTCTCACCTTTGAAACTGCTTATTTGAGACTGTTACTGTCGCTCTTATTCATTCCCGTCTGGACTACTGCAACTCTCTCCTGATCGGTCTCCCTCTTTCCAAACTTTCTCCTCTCCAATCCATCTTATGTGCGTCAGCCAGGGTCATATTTCTGTCCAGCCGCTTCACCGATGCCTCCATCTTGTGCCAGTCATTACACTGGCTACCCATTCGCTACAGGGTCCAGTATAAACTCATCTCTCTCACCCACAAAGCTCTCCACAGTTCTGCACCGCCTTATATCTCCTCTCTCATCTCCGTCTATCACCCTACACGTGCCCTCCGTTCTACAAATGACCTAAGAGTAACATCCCCCATAATCCGAACCTCGCACCTCCGTCTCCAAGACTTCTCTCATACTGCGCCAGCTCTCTGGAATGCACTTCCCCAGACGATCAGACTGATACCTAGCCCCGACCTATTCAAGCGCGCTTTAAAAACCCATCTCTTCAAACAAGCCTACCACATCAACTACTCAGTAAACTAACTTTGTCCTGTTCCCTCCTTCCAAATATTATCTGCATGTGAATCTGCACCCTACTATTCATTTGTCTCCACACCCTCCATACACACGATAACTGCACTTGATACTTGACTATTGCACTTAAACACACAGGCTGATGACCGGATCATGCAGCTTTATATGAAAATCCCTATTTACAGTATTATAATTGCCAGACCTGAAATAACAAGCACTTTTCAACTATTGTGTCCCCCCATTTCCTTGTAGATTGTAAGCTTGCGAGCAGGGACCTCACCCCTAATATCACTGTTTAACTGTCCTACCTTGTATTGAATTTATTGTCTGTACATGTCCCCGCTTAATTGTAAAGTGCTGCGGAATATGTTGGCGCTATATAAATAAAAAATTATTATTATTATTATATATCTAATATCAACAGTGGCATAATTCGAGTATGATGGGCCCCAGTGCAAGATTTCGATCGGGGCCCCTCATTCTGAATAAAGTGTGTGTCTGTGTATATACATACACATACAGTCAGTGGCGCAACTAGAGTATGATGAGCCCGGTGCAAGATTTGGACTGCACCCTCTGCCATCCTGAATAAATTATATATATGCACCCTCCATCCTGGTATATGTGCTTTATCCTGACCCTATTCTGGTATATACTGTATATTGCCCATTCTGCTATTTGTCCCTAATCTGGTGCCCCATCCTGGTATATATTTGTCCCCCGTTTTGCCGTTGTTCTGTAATGTATAAAAGAAAATAAACTATTATACTCATGAGGTGCTTACACAGAAGTCATGGGGATCCATATCAGAAGTATAATGCACCCAATAGTCCTCCATATAATATAATGCACCCCCATAGTCCACTATATAATACACTGCACAGTTCATAGTCATCCATGTAGTATAATCAAATGCACATTCATAGACATCCATAAAGTATAATGCACAGACCATAGCCCTCGATAAAGTATAATGCACCCCATAGTACTTCATAGTAGTAAAATACACCTCATGGTCCTCCTATAAAGTATTATGCACCCACTTATTAAGTACATATAATGCACCCTGATAGTCATTTATAGTAGTATAATGCACCCCATTGCCATATATAGTGTAATGCAGTAGCCCCATAGGAGTATAAAATGCAGCAGCCCAATAGCAGTATAAAAGGCAGCAGCCCCATAGAAGTATAATGCATACCCATCCTACCCCCATAGTAGTATAATGCACCCCATAGTCATATATAGTACAATGCAGTAGACCCATAGGAGTATAAAATGCAGCAGCCCAATAGCAGTATAAAATGTGGTAGCCCATTAGCAGTCTAAAATGCAGCAGCCCCATAGAACTATAATGCATACCCTTCCTCCCCCCCCCCATAGTAGTATAATGCACCCCCATACCTGTATAATATGCCCCATACCGTGGCTTTACGTGGCTTTATGCCCCTTACCTGGCCGAGCTCTAGCGATGTCCTCACCCATGATTCGGCTGAGGCGCACAGTGTCATTCTGGTATATGACAGAGATGTCATACGTCGGCGACGTGCGTGCTAATGTCAGCTGCCGGCCTTTGATTGGCCAGCGGCTCTTAACTGTTGCCATGTGGGAGGAATCTCCTGCACGGCAACAGATTTTGACTGATCGTGTGTCGGAGGACACGTGATCAGCTACCGAAGCGACAGAATCCTGCTGCTGCAGGACCAGTGAGCAGAACGCTCATTGGGCCCCATACGCCAGTAAGGACAGTAATGCCCTGATGGCGGACAGTAGTGCCCTGATGGCGGAAAGTAGTGCCCTGATGGTGGACAGTAGTGCCCTGATGGCGGACAGTAGTGCCCTGATGGCGGACAGTAGTGCCCTGATGGCAGACAGTAGTGCCCTGATGGTGGACAGTAATGCCCTGATGGTGGACAGTAATGCCCTGATGGTGGACAGTAATGCCCTGATGGTGGACAGTAATGCCCTGATGGTGGACAGTAATGCCCTGATGGCGGATAGTAATGCCCTGATGGCGGCCTAGCCCGGCAGCATGTATTGTGGGTTGAAGCTTTTGCTGGTGTCGGCGTGCCTCTAACCTGCCGGGCTCCTGACCCACCGGGCCCGGGACACAGTGGCGACTGTGGTAGTTACGCCCCTGATGTCTGGTATGCATACCATCTGGTGTCTGATAAAGGGTTATTCCCCAAATAAATGAAGTTTTCCCCAATCCTGATGATAACGGATAACTTACTGACTTTTGGGGGACTGACCACTGGGTCCCCCAGCAATCCTGAGAACAGGACTGCAGCTCAGCCATGAATAGATTGGAGGGGCGCATGCTTCACTTCTGCTCTATTCATTGTCTATGGAACTGATGGAAACAGCCGAGCGCAGTGCTCAGCAGCTTTATACATAATGAAGAGAGCAGAGGCTAAGCATGCACAACTTTGCTCCATTCAGGATGAGTCCGCAAACCCCTGTTCTCAGAATCTCTGAGGGAAGGACAGTGGTTGGATCCTATGGATCAGAGAATCTTTACAATTACAGTATCACACAAGAACCGAAAACAAATGTTCACATATACACAAACACACACACACGTGTATATATACATACACATACATACATGCACACACTCATATACATACACATATATACATACATACACATATGCATACACGTACATTCATAAACACAGATGCACACACACATACACACACACACATGCATACACATGTATATACACATGTATAGACAGTCACACAGGGCCGGATCCAGGTTTTCGTGGTCTGCGGCTGAAAGAGTCTCAGTGGGCCCCTTTAACACATACCACGATTCATGATGCACAGATACGGCAGAGAAATATAGGTATAGTACAATGCCAAAAATTTCACTTACTACTTACATTACATGAATGACATCTATTGTAAGTTCTACAATAGCTCAGAAACCGAATAGTATGGTCCTCCATACAGTATTTCTGGGCACCACATAGTCCTCCACACAGTATTATGGGCACCACATAGCCCTCCATACATCATTATGGGCACCACATGTCCTCCATTCAGTATTTTGGGCACCACATAGTCCTCCATACATTATTATGGGCAACACATAGTCCTCCATACAGTATTATGGGCAACACATAGTCCACCATACAGTATTATGGGCACCACATAGTCCTCCATACATTATTATGGGCAACACATAGTCCTCCATACAGTATTATGGGCACCACATAGTCCTCCATACATTATTATGGGCACCACATAGTCCTCCATACATTATTATGGGCACCACATAGTCCTCCATACATTATTATGGGCACAACATAGTCCTCCACACAGTATTATGGGCACCACATAGTGCTCCATACAGAATAATGAGCCCCGTATATTACACCATACAGAATAATGGACCCCATATATTACGACATACAGAATAATGGACCCCATATAATGCCCCATATATTACGCCATACAGAATAATGGACCCCATATAAAGCACCATACAGAATGGGCCCCATATATTGTTAAATACAGTATAATGGGCCACATATATTGCTCCATACAGAATAATGAGCCCCATAAATTGATCCATACTATGTTATGGGCCCCATATATATTGCTCCATAGAGAATAATGGACCCCATATAATGTTCCATACAGAATAATAGACACCATATATTGCTCAATACAGAATAATGGACCCAATATCATACGCAATACAGTATAATGGGCCTCATATATTGCTCCATACAGTATAATGGACCTATATGGGGAATCCTGATAAAGAATAAGAGGGGGTGAGGTAAAGGCCTCACGGGTATTATGCTCACATGGCTCCATCTTACAGCCTTTCTCCTCAGTTGGTAATGTGGTTTTACCCACTCACATCCCATAGGCTATTGTAGCCTTCTGTTGATCTTTATTCCTCCAGGAGTGGTGACCATCCATCAGGTTGTATATTTACATTTTCCCAGTGTTGCTGCACATTCCATTATTGTCCTTTCCTTGTCCTTTCCTCTTTCCAACTATGGTGTTTCATATTGTGGGAATTTATTCCCATACCTTTTAGGATAACACCCCAGTGATCTGGGGGTTGGGACGCATTATTATGTTTTCCCAATGTGGCACACTTGTGACAGCAATCGTGTGCATATATGCTATGTAAGGTGTATTGTATTCACTTTACATACTGTTGTGGTCACATTATTTTTGGGAGGTTGCATGGCTTGCCACTAATATTTGCTTGTGCTTACTGACTAGACCCATATTATGGTGTACAAGGGCCATTATCGAACTTTTTATAATTATAACATTGATTTTTTCATTAATTTCACTCTATGCCTAATTGGCCTAGTTCTTTGGGGGTGATAGTTTATTGGTCATGTTATATGTATTTTACATGTTTTTAAATGTTTTGTCTTGAGGTGCAATAAAGGTTTTTTCTTATATTTTACTATGTGGATGTGCACACCATTATTAGTCTAGTCTTTTTTTCTCTTCTCTCGTACAATAAACCACCCTGAGACTTTAACCCCACATGTGCAGGTGTCTACCTCAAGGAACAGCTAAGTGAGCTGACCTTCCACACTATAATGATATTTTTTTCTTTTCTAACACTAGTTATAAACCAAATTTAAAAATATGTCCCTAAAGTTGTACAGAACTACCGAACAGGAAGTGGTAGAAGCATTTCATTTCAGCTTTGTTATGGCAATTGTTCTCTACAGCTTTCTAATATGATTTCACATGTGGATTCTGCCATTTTAATTTCTGCTTCAGCATTCACAATAAGGAATACATGTTTTAATATTTTATAAGTCCAGGCAATTATGCATGTGGAGGTACCAAATATGGTAATTTTTCTATTTTTATATTTACTTTTTGGGAAAAAGGAAAATATAAATTTTATAAATGCCTTTTCTATTTTTTTAATGCTTCTAATTATTCCCCTTAGGTGACTTACGGTAAATCTGTAATTTCTTTATTGTCTCTGTAGTACTACATATCCCAGGTACAGCTACATGACAGACATGGAGCCTTCATCAGGCTGGATGAACTGCCAACACATCTCATCTGCACCACGCAGTCACAACCTAGAGGAACTCATCGCCATCAGAATGTTCTTCTCACACCGTTTCTAACCTTTTAATCATCCAGTCATGACTGATATTGGCATCAAAAGGATAAAACTGTTGGAGCACTGATCACAGAACTTACTCTTGGGTACTGTCTGAATAGCACAGCCAAGACCAGGGCCGGACTGAGAGAAAAAAGCAGCCCTGCCACACAAATCCCACCAGCCCACATTCCATAACACGTCCCACCCCAATTCAGTGAATTTTTATTTACTTACTCCAGAGATTTGTTTTTTTTCAGGGCTGGAGTGTAAGCCACCAAGCCCCAGTGATATACCCACCTCCGGTGTCTTCCCCTCTTTTCAGCACTACTCCGGTCCCAGGGAACCATTTTGTAAGCGCAGCTTCTGACAGCCGGAAGTCAGAAGTTACATCACAAGCTCTCAATACAAGTCTATGAGAGCCAGAACGAGGCCAGGATGAGGCTCTCATAGACTTGCACTGGAAAGTGACCTCTAGTGAAACACTAGAGCTGCAAGCAGATCATTGTTCACAGGAAACAAACAGAAGCAATGCTGGAAAATAATGAAGGCAGCGGAAGGTGAGTATGAGACAGGGGGCAGCAGACTTACATTGTTGTAGTGGTGCTTTACAGGAGTAATTTGTAGAGCCACAACATGTGAATGGCGCCGCAGTGCGCAGGATCGACTACAGCTCTATTTACATGGTGCTCTTCAGAGCTCCTGTTCTCGTGATTATGGGGGTCCTGGCAATTGTCAACTTATCCTATATCCCGAGGAGAGGGGATTACTTGGGGTATCCCTTTTAACCCCTTAATGACCGCCGATACGCCTTTTAACGGTGGTTGTTAAGGGTACTTAAACCACAGCTCCGTAACGGCGCTGTGGAAAAAGTGTATAGTGCCCCCCAGAGTCAGATTTTCTCTGGGGTCTCGGCTGCCTGGGGTAACCGACACCCCAGAGAACATGATTTGATGTGATCGCCGGTAATTAACCATATATCGTCGATCGCAAAAAATAAAAACGAAACTTGCCATTTAATTTCCTTGCCCTCCGATGTGATCGCACATCAGAGGACAGAGAAATGGGGTCCACGATGCCAGCCCGGTATCTCCCGGTGCTCCTCGACCCTCGTGCTTCCCCGCATGGGCACCGCCATCTTCTCCTGGGAAGAAAATGGTGGGCGAATGCGCAATGCACCCGCCGGATCTGCCAGGCAGCACCCAGCAGATTTTGGGGTCTTGGCTGCAAGGGGTAGCCTAGACCCCAAAGAACATGATGCCGATCGGTTTTTGCTGACCGCTGTTTTGTGATCGCCGTTACTAACCGTGTAACGGCGGCCGCCAAAAAAAAAGTCCAATGTGCCATTTAATTTTTTCTCCTCTGATGTGATCGCAAATCAGAGGAGAGAGAAATAGAGTCCCCGATTCCCCCCGGTACCTCCGCTGTCCCTCCATGGCCCGCTGAAGTCCCCTGTGCCTCTGGCTTCTTCTTCCAGTAGAAAATGGCGGGTGCACAGTGCGCCCCCAAAGATCTGCCGGCACCCAGCAACAATAGGAAGATTTTTCCTATTGGTTCATTTTGGTCACCGTGATAGACCCTATCACAGTGATCAAAATTTAAAAAAATAGTAAATAAACCCCCCCTTTATCACCCCATACACCGTGTTCCAAATTATTATGCAAATGACATTTTTCTCAGATTTTGCTAAATGGTTGGTACAAATGAGAGTCAGTCTAATAAAAGTCATCACCCGTCAGAGTATACATTGAATTTTATTGAAGAAACCTCCCAATGATAACAGTATAATCTCTATAATGAATAAAAACTCAAAATGCACTGTTCCAAATTATTAGGCACAGTAGAATTTCTAAACATTTGATATGTTTTAAAGAACTGAAAATGCTCATTTGTGGAATTTGTTGCATTAGGAGGTCACATTCACTGAACAAAAAAGCTATTTAACTCCAAAACATCCTAACAGGTCAAGTTACATGTTAACATAGGAATCCTTCTTTGATATCACCTCCACAATTCTTGCATCCATTGAACTTGTGAGTTTTTGGAGAGTTTCTGCTTGTATTTCTTTGCATGAAGTCAGAATAACCTCCCAGAGCTGCTGTTTTGATGTGAACTGCCTCCCACCCTCATAGATCTTTTGCTTGATGATACTCCAAAGGTTCTCTGTAGGGTTGAGGTAAGGGGAAGATGGTGGCCATACCATGAGTTTATCTCCTTTTATGCCCAAAGCAGCCAATAACTCAGACGTATTCTTTGCAGCATGAGATGGTGCATTGTCATGCATAAAGATGATTTTGCTCCTGAAGGCACATTTCTGCTTTTTATACCATGGAAGAAAGTTGTCAGTCAGAAACTCTAAATACTTTGCAGAGGTCATTTTCACACCTTCGGGAACCTTAAAGGGCCTTACCAGCTGTTTCCCCATGATTCCTGCCCAAAACATGACTCCTCCACCTCCTTACTGAAGTCACAGCTTTGTTGGGACATGGTGGCCATTCACCAACCATCCACTACTCCATCCATGTGGACCATCCAGGGTGGCTCGACACTCATCAGTAAAAAAGACTGTTTGGAAATTAGACTTCATGTATGTCTGGGCCCACTGCAACCATTTCTGCTTGTGAACACTGTTTAGGGGTGGCCGAATAGTAGATTTATGCACCACAACAAGCCTTTGGAGAATCCTACACCTTGAGGTTCGGGGGACTCCAGAGGTACCAGCAGCTTCAAATAACTGTTTGCTTCTTTGTAATGCTCTCTTAATTCAATGAATTTGCCTAGCAGAAACCTTCCTTATTATGCCTTTATCTGCATGAACTGTCTGTGCTCTGTTTCAGTCACAAATCTCTTCACAGTATGATGATCACTCTTAACTTTTCGTGAAATATTAAATTTTTCATACCTTGTCCAAGGCATTGCACTATTTAACGCTTTTCAGCAGCAGTGAGATCCTTTTTATTCCCCATATTGCTTGAAACCTGTTGCCTGCTTAATAATGTGGAATATAGCACGAACTGTAGCTCGTAGGTGGCAGGGAAGAGAGTGGACCCTCTGGACTGCGGAAAAGACTTACCCCTGGGCGAGCTGACCTAATGGGACTGACCCCTATACAGGGATCATCAGGGGCAAGCCCAGAGGAGCCAAAACCACAGTGGCCATACCAAGAGGTGCGGCTCTAGAGAGAAGGAAACAAGGACTCAGGGGAAAAGGCCGAAGGAGGGTGGAGAACAAAAAGGAAAACAAGGAAGGCAGGACCGAGGAAAGGCAAAGAAGTCTGCTCAAAACACATTTCTCATATTTGGCGTAAAGGTGATTCTCTCTTAAACGTTGTAGGACCATGCGGACACTTTTTCGATGGGACGGTAGATCAGTCGAAAATACAAGGATGTCATCCAGGTATACAACTACGCAGGAGTAGAGAAGATCTCGAAAGACATCGTTAACAAATTCTTGGACTACTGTGGGGGCATTGCAGAGGCTGAAAGGCATGACCAAATATTCATAGTGGCCGTCCCGGGTGTTAAAGTCGGTCTTCCAATCGTCACCCGAGCGAATACGAACCAAGTTGTAAGCACCCCGCAGGTCAAGTTTGGTGAAGATACGAGCTCCTCGAAGTCGGTTAAAGAGCTCCAGGATGAGAGGGAGAGGATACCTGTTCTTGACTGTAATGTTATTTAACCCACGGTAGACTATACAAGGGCGAAGGGTACCGTCTTTCTTCTTATCGAAGAAAAATCCTGCTCCTGCAGGAGAGGAAGATTTCCGGATGAATCCTTTGGCTAGATAATCCTGGATGTACTCGGACATAGCCTGGGTCTCTGCAGGCAAAAGTGGGTAGAGTCTACCTCTAGATGGTGTACTACCAGAGAGAAGCTCAATCGGGCAATCGTAAGGACGATGAGGAGGAATATTCCTCATCGTCCTTACGATTGCCCGATTGAGCTTCTCCCTGGTAGTACACCACAGCCTCCTGTTTGTCGAAGACGTCTGCGAAGGACCAATAAGGAGAAGGTAATCCTACGGGAACAGCAGTAGACTGAGGAGGAGCGACTGGACAAATGGACTGTAAGCACTGTTCTTGGCAAGTAGATCCCCAGTGAAGCACGTCTCCCAAACGCCAATCAAGGGTAGGCTCATGAGTACAGAGCCACGGCAACCTGAGTAATAGAGCATGGGAAAGGTTAGGTAGTACATAAAAAGCAATCTTCTCATGATGAAGAGCTCCAATTTGTAACTCAACCTCTTCAGTAATCATGGTGATGGCCTCTTGCAAAGGTCTGCCATCCACTGATGCAATTAGACGGGGAGTGTCCAAAGTGAGAACTGGAATGTGAAGTCTACGAACCGCTTCAAGACTAACAAAATTACCTGCCGCGCCCGAATCCACATACGCGACCTTGGAAAAACGTTTCTGATTGAGGACCAATAAAACAGAATTGGTCAAAGGTAGAGAGGAAACAGGGACACCTAGGGAGGCCTCTCTTACCTGTCCTAGGCAGAGGAGTTTTCCGGCCTTTCAGGGCAACCACGCAGCAAGAGGGAAGCACTACCGCAGTAGAAACAGAGACCCTGGGTATGTCTCTCCTTACGACGCTGCTCCGCCATCTTAACGCGATCCACTTGCATAGGTTCAGGTGCAGAAGGAGTAGAGGAAGAAGAGAGTCGAGGACTTCCGGACTGACGAAAAGGAAGTATAGAAAGATTAGGTTTCTTCTCCCTAGCGGCTCATGAGATCGCTCTTGAAAGTGAAGGTCGATGCGTGTAGCCAGGGAAATAAGATCCTCTAAAGTCGAAGGGGTGTCTCGACCTGCAAGCTGATCCTTAATCCGGCTCGACAGGCCCCGCCAGAAAGCGCCAACTAGAGCCTCATTGTTCCACCCTAGTTTGGAGGCTAAAGTACGGAAACGAATGGCATACTGGCCTACTGACAGAGAACCCTGATGAAGGTTAAAGAGGGACTCCGTTGTAGAGGCCAAACGTCCAGGTTCATCAAAGACCTTACAAAAGGTCCCGAGAAAATCCTCTAAGTGGGAGAGTAAAGGATCGTTGCGCTCCCACAAGGGATTAATCCAGGCCAAAGCCTCCCCCTCGAGATGAGAAACAAGAAAATCCACCTTAGCCCGATCTGTGGGGTACTGTTGGGGAAGAAGCTCAAAGTGGAGACAGCATTGATTTAAGAACCCTCTACAGAGTTTGGGGTCCACTCCCCACTATACCTGGGAGGCTTTCCAAGACGAGGTGGTGGATGAGGAATGGAAGGTTGACTGGAATCGTGAGAAGGAGCCTGGGCAAAGGCTGAGGAGATGGACAGCAAACTAAACAAACGATCATCAATGGAGGCCATATAACTCAGCATGCGAGCCTGAGTATCTCGCTGCTGAGTAAGCTCCTGCTGAAAGCTCGCTAATTGAGCGGCGTTAACCGGATCAGCTGCCTGTAATGACGACAAGCGTGACTCCATAGTCTTCATGAAAGACATAATACGCTGCTGATTTTCACGCAAGAGAGCCAACTCCTTCTGGGCCGAGAATGGGGTACCGGCGGGGTCCATGGCCTGATTGTACTGTAGCGCAAACTGTAGTGCATAGGTGGCAGGGAAAAGAGTGGACCCTCTGGACCACGGAAAAGACCTACCCCTGGGTGAGCTGACCTAATGGGACCGACCACTGTACAGGGATCATCAGGGGCAAGCCCAGAGGAGCCAAAACCACAGTGGCCATACCAAGAGGGGCGGCTCTAGAGAGAAGGAAACAAGGACTAAGGGGAAAAGGCCGAAAGAGGGTGGAGAACAAAAAGGAAAACAAGGAAGACAGGACAGATCCTCTGAACCAGGAAGACGGACGTCTTCTGCTGGGAAGCAGAGAAAGGAGAAGGCTGTAGGGAAAAAGAAATAGAGAGGGGCTAAATAAGTGCGGCTGGGTAGCTGGGAAAAAACAAACAACACAGGGATGAAGCAGGCAAGACAAAGGCAAAGGGCTTGGACTACGCAGTACACAAGAGAAAGACTGAGAACACAGGTAGAGCGAACGAGCCAGATGCACAAGCAGAGGCTATATGACAATCAGGCATCGCAAAGCAGGAAGGACAGCCTCTTATAGGAGAAGTCTTACCCAGATTGGCTGTCACTGGAGAGTTCCGGGAAAGGAGAAATAGCAGAGGAACGCATGCATCCCTTGAAGATCCCTGTGCAAACACCGGACGCCCCTAACAGAGCGGGAAACCGGAAGTAAAGAGACGATCTGAGGACAAGCGCACTATGACCTGGAAGAGGAGCGGCGGGGACGCGCAGTGGCAGAAGGACGGGACACTGTACCGGAAGAGGTGCTGGCGCGCTGGGACCTGGAGGTGGAGCGGCGACCGCACGCAGTGAAAGGAGCAGTAACATGGAACATCATTTTTAAGTAGTTTTCCTTTAATTAGAATCACCTGGAAAACTAATTATCACATGTGTTTAAGATTGATTTCGGTGATCTATTGAGCCCTGAGACACAATACCATCCTCGAGTTTATTTGAAAAACAAAACAATTAAACCTTTATGACACTTAAATCCAATTTGCATAATAATTTGGAACACAGTGTAGTTGGGAACAAATAATACAATAAAGAAAATGTATTTTCCAATAAGGGTTAGAGTTGGGAATAGGGTTTGGAATAGGGTTAAGTTTGAGATTAGGGTTGGGGTTAGGGTTTGGATTAGGGTTAGGTTTAGGATTATGGTTATGGTTAGGGTTGGGATTAGGGTTAGGGGTATATTGGGATTAGGGTTGGGATTAGGGTTAGGTTTGTGGTGAGGGTTAAGGTTGGAGGTGTGTTGGGGTTAGGGTTTTGATTAGGATTAAGGTTAGGGGTGTGTTGGGGTTAGGGTTGTGATTAGGGTTGGGATTAGGGTTAGGGGTGTGTTGGGGTTAGGGTTGTGATTAGGATTATGGATAGGGTTGGGATTAGGGTTAGGGCTGTGTTGAGGTGAGGGTTAGAGTTAGAATTGGGGGGTTTCCACTGTTTAGGTACATCAAGGGGTCTCCAAACGCGACATGACTCCACCATTGATTCCAGACAATTTTGCGTTCAAAAAGTCAAATGGTGCTCTATCCCTTCTGAGTAGGGTTGAGCGAAACGGATCGGTCATTTTCATAAGTCGCCAACTTTTGGCAAAGTTGGTTTTCATGAAACCCGACCCAATCCCAGTGTGGGATCGGCCACGCTGTACACGATCTTTGCGCCAAAGTCGCGTTTCATATGACACGTTCAGCGCCATTTCTCAGCCAATGAAGGTGGACACAGAGTGTAGGGAGCGTGATGACATAGGTCTCCGTCCCCACCATCTTAGAGAAGGGCATTACAGTGATTGGCTTGCTTTCTGCGGCGTCACAGGGGCTATAAAGGGGCGTTCCCGCCGACCGCCATCTTACTGCTGCTGATCTGAGCATAGGGAGAGGTTGCTGCCGCTTCGTCAGAAGCAGGGATAGCATTAAGTAGAGTACATTAACCCCCAAACCGCTTGTGCTGTAGCGATTTCGACTGTCCAACACCACCTTTTCTTAGCAGGGACAGTGGAAGCTAGATTTTTCTTCATCAGCTATGTAGCTTATTGTGCTGCCCTAGAAGGCTCCCGGATAGCTGCATTGCTGTTTGTACGCCGCTGTGCAAACCAACTGCTTTTTTCAAAGCACAATTCCTGTTGCTCCTTCCTTTCTGCACAGATATCTTGTTTGTTTGTCCACACTTGTGTGCAGCAGTCCTTTTTATTGCTGCCTGCCATACTTTTCTGAGATTACTGTAGGGAGATAGTAATTGTAGTACAGTGTTGTGAATTCTGTGGCAGAGCTCCCTCCTGTGGTCACAAGTGGTACTTCGGCTGATTCTCTCTGTGAGCTTCCGTTGGTGGAGGAGAGTGGTACTGCGGCTTCTGAGTTTCCTTCCTCAGGTGATGTGGTGAAGTCGTTAGGTGCTGCTCTATTTAACTCCACCTAGTGCTTTGATCCTGGCCTCCAGTCAATGTTCTAGTATTGAACCTGTTTCCTCCTGGATCGTTCCTTTGGCCTGCTGCTCTGCATAGCTAAGTTCCGTTTTTGCTATTTGTTTGCTGTTTTTTCCTGTCCAGCTTGCTTATTTGTTTTTTCTTGCTTGCTGGAAGCTCTGGGACGCAGAGGGTGTACCTCCGTGCCGTTAGTTCGGTACGGAGGGTCTTTTTGCCCCCTTTGCGTGGTTGTTTGTAGGGTTTTGTGTTGACCGCAAAGTTACCTTTCCTATCCTCGCTCTGTTCAGAAAGTCGGGCCTCACTTTGCTAAATCTATTTCATCTCTACGTTTGTCTTTTCATCTTAACTCACAGTCATTATATGTGGGGGATGCCTTTTCCTTTGGGGTATTTCTCTGAGGCAAGGTAGGCTTATTTTCTATCTTCAGGTTAGCTAGTTTCTCAGGCTGTGCCGAGTTGCATAGGGAGCGTTAGGCGCAATCCACGGCTGCCTCTAGTGTGGTTGGAGAGGATTAGGGATTGCGGTCAGCAGAGTTCCCACGTCTCAGAGCTCGTTCTATGTTTTTGGGTTATTGTCAGGTCACTGTATGTGCTCTGACTTCTATGTCCATTGTGGTACTGAATTACCAGATCATAACAGTACAGCCCCTTTTTTTTTTTTGTTATATATCTTCAAGCCACTTTCTGCCACAGGAAATATACTCTAATACAGTGGCCCTGATTTCTTCACTATTCTCCCATACCAAATAAAAAAGTGGGAGATTAAGATTGGCAAATCTGCATCTGTGCCAGTCCTGTCTGTGGCATCTGTCTATCATTTTCTGCCACAGAAAATATACTGTATTACAGTGGGCCAGATTTATTCACTATTCTCCCTGAAATAATAAAAAAGTGGGAGATTAAGATTGGCAAATCTGCATCTGTGCCAGTCCTGTCTGTGGCATCTGTCTGTCATTTTCTGCCACAGAAAATTTACTGTATTATAGTGGGCCTGATTTCTTCACTATTCTCCCATACCAAATAAAAAAGTGGAAGATTAAGATTGGCAAATCTGCATCTATGCCAGTCCTGTCTGTGGTATCTGTCTGTCATTTTCTGCCACAGAAAATATACTGTGTTAGGGTACCGTCACACTATAACATTTCGATCGCTACGATGGTACGATTCGTGACGTTCCAGCGATATCGTTACGATATCGCTGTGTCTGACACGCAGCAGCGATCAGGGATCCTGCTGAGAATCGTACGTCGTAGCAGATCGTTTAGAACTTTCTTTCATCGCTGGATCTCCCGCTGTCATCGCTAGATCGGTGTGTGTGACACCGATCTAGCGATGCGATCCAGCGATGCGTTCGCTTGTAACCAGGGTAAACATCGGGTAACTAAGCGCAGGACCGCGCTTAGTTACCCGATGTTTACCCTGGTTACAAGCGTTAAGCTAAAAAAAAACAAACAGCACATACTTACATCTGGTGTCCGTCAGGTCCCTTGCCGTCTCTGCTTCCCGCACTGTGACTGCCGGCCGTAAAGTGAAAGCAGAGCACAGCGGCTGTGCTTTCACTTTCACTTTACGGCCGGCAGTCACAGTGCGGGAAGCAGAGACGGCAAGGGACGTGACGGACACCAGATGTAAGTATGTGCTGTTTTTTTTTTTTTAGTTTAACGCTTGTAACCAGGGTAAACATCGGGTAACTAAGCGCGGTCCTGCGCTTAGTTACCCGATGATTACCCTGGTTACCCAGGGACCTCGGCATCGTTGGTTGCTGGAGAGCTGTCTGTGTGACAGCTCCCCAGCGACCACACTACGATTTACCTACGATCACGGCCAGGTCATATCGCTGGTCGTGATCGTAGGTAAATCGTATAGTGTGACGGTACCCTTACAGTGGGCCAGATTTATTCACTATTCTCCCTGAACAAATAAAAAAGTGGGAGATTAAGATTGGCAAATCTGCATCTGTGCCAGTCCTGTCTGTGGCATCTGTCTGTCATTTTCTGCCACAGAAAATATACTGTATTATAGTGGGCCTGGTTTCTTCACTATTCTCCCAGAAAAAATAAAAAGGGGTAGATTTTTATTGGCAGTGTGTGCATCTGCGTCAGTCCTGTTAGTGGCATATCTGTCTGCCACTTAAGCTGTGTACTGTTATACAGTGGGCCTGATTTTCTCTGCAGTCTCACGCACCTATAAAGGGAGATTTAAATACACCACAAGTTTGAGTACACCTTGTAACTGGTTTTACAGTACCAAATACCGTTTGCTTGTTTGGTTACATTTTTCAAACAATGAAGAAGTCTGGTGGAAGAGGTCGTGGCCGTGGACAGTCATTGCCAGCTAGTAATGATGGTAGTGGTGGTGGAGCATCAGGTGGTCGTGGGAAAAGCAATATAGCACCTAAGTCTCGAGTTGTTGAGCCAGCATCATCGTCTGGCTACACAAGGCCTCGACCGTTCCCTTTTCTGGGAGTAGGAAAACCGCTTTTAAAGCCGGAGCAGCAGGAACAAGTTTTGGCTTTCCTTGCTGACTCTGCCTCTAGCTCTTTCGCCTCCTCTTCGGAAAGTTCAAAATGTAAATGTAAATGTAAGCAGCGCGCCGTCAGTGGATGTTCCCGGTCAGGGACAAGTCGCTTCCTTGTCTTCTTCACCCAGAACAACAGAGAAGGATGCGTCAGGCGACACAACGGGTTACTCCATGGAGCTCTTTACACATACTGTTCCTGGGTTAGAAAGGGAAATTGTTAACAGGCCATGCCCATTACAAGATGAATCAGACATGGCGTGCACAGATGCACAGCCACAGCCAGATTACTATGCTGTTCCTTTGACTCAGATCAGAACATTGCCCTCGCAGTGTACTGATCCAGAATCTGACCCTGATGAGACTATGGAGCCCCGTCATGAACGCTATAGCACCGGCTTACACGGTGACACAGAGGAAGGTGCACAGGACATAGAAGAGGAGGTCATAGATGACCCAGTTCTTGACCCCGATTGGCAGCCATTGGGGGAACAGGGTGCAGGCGGCAGTAGCTCTGAAGCAGAGGAGGAGGAGGAGCCTCAGCAGGCATCAACATCACAACAGGTTCCATCTGGCAGGCCCGTATCTGGCCAAAAACGTGTGGCAAAACCAAAACCAGTTGTAGGACAGCGTGGCCATCAGGTTAAAGAAGCTCAGTCTGCAATGCTTGAAAAGGTATCCGATAGTAGGAATAGTGCAGTCTGGCATTTTTTTAACCAAGATCCAAATGATCAGCGCAAAGTCATCTGTAAAAAATGCTCAAGGACCTTCAGCAGAGGTCAGAATGTAAAAAATCTAAATAAAAGTTGCATGCGTAGACATTTAACCATCATGCACTTGCAAGCCTGGACTAACTACCAAACGTCCCTTAACGTTGTAGCACCCGCTCACAATGAAGCTAGTCAGCAACGTTACATTCCTTCCCTCACTGTAAAGCCCACTGTTTACCACACCACCTGCAGTAAATGTGGAGGTTTTGTCGCAAGGCCAAAGCAGTCAGGGAATCACCAGTTTCATGGTAGGAAAGACTGTATGTAGGGCACCAGCAAGAATACCATCACCAACCCTCTCTCAGTCTGCCATGTTCCCCGGCACCCCCGCTAGTTCCACCATATGCAGCTCTCCAGTCCAGCTCACCCTACATGAGACTCTCATTAGGAAAAGGAAGTACTCATCCTCGCATCTGCATACACAGGGTTTGAACACCCACATTGCTAGACTAATCTCGTTAGAGATGATGCCCTACCGGTTAGTTGAAATTGAAGCTTTCAAAGCCCTGATGGACTACGCTGTACCACGCTACGAGCTACCCAGTCGACACTTTTTCCAGAAAAGCCATCCCTGCCCTCCACCAGCATGTAAAAGACCTCATTATCCATGCACTCAGGCAATCTGTGATTACAAAGGTGCACCTGACAACAGATGCATGGACCAGTAAGCATGGCCAGGGGCGTTACGTCTCCATCACGGTACACTGGGTTAATGTGGTGGATGCAGGGTCCACAGGGGACAGCAATATTGGGACAGTTCTGCCTAGCCCACGGTCTAGGAAACAGTTGGCTGTAGGCGTTCGCCCCCCCTCCTCCTCGTCCTCCAGCAGAAGCAAGAGCTCGTCCACAGACCGCAGTCGCACGACCACTCCATCCGCAGCTGCCACTGTTCCACACGAGGTGTCCCATTATGGAACAGCTAGTGGCAAGCGTCAGCAGGCTGTATTGGCAATGAACTGTTTGGGCGACAACAGACACACCGCGGAAGTTCTGTCTGAGTTCTTGCAGCAAGAAACTCAGTCATGGCTGGGCACTGTACATCTTGAGGCAGGCAAGGTAGTGAGTGATAACGGAAGGAATTTTATGGCTGCCATAGCCCTTTCCCAACTGAAACACATTCCTTGCCTGGCTCACACCTTAAACCTGGTGGTGCAGTGCTTCCTGAAAAGTTATCCGGGGTTACCCGACCTGCTCCTCAAAGTGCGCAGACTTTGCTCGCACATCCGCCGTTCGCCCGTACACTCCAGCCGTATGCAGAACCATCAGCGGTCTTTGAACCTTCCCCAGCATCGCCTAATCATCGACGTTGCAACAAGGTGGAACTCCACACTGCACATGCTTCAGAGACTGTGTGAACAGAGGCGTGCTGTTATTTATTTGTGGGAGGATACACATACACGGGCAGGCAGTTGGATGGCAGACATGTATCAAGTCCTTCAGTGTTTTGAGGAATGCACACGGCTGGTTAGTGCAGACAATGCCATAATAAGCATGAGCATCCCCCTAATGCATCTGCTGATGCAAAGTTTGATGAACATAAAGGAGCAGGCGTCTGCAGCCGAGGACGAGGGAAGCCTTGATGACAGTCAGCCATTGTCTGGTCAGGGAAGTCTACAGGACGAGGTGGCGGGCGAAGAGGAGGAGGATGAGGAGGATGATGGGGATGAGTATTTTTGGATGAGGAAGCTTCTCGGGGGGCAATAGAAACTGGTGGCGTTGCAAGGCTGGGTTCAGGGTTTTTGAGGGAGACAAGTGACGTTGATTTGCCAGAAAGTGCTCCTCAACCCAGGACAAGCACAGATTTGACAACTGGAACATTGGCCCACATGGCGGATTATGCCTTGCATATCCTCAAAAGGGACCCACGCATTATAAAAATGATGACCGATGACGATTACTGGTTGGCCTGCCTCCTTGAACCTCGCTATAAAGGCAAATTGCATAATATCATGCCACATGAGAACCTTGAACAAATATTGGCAACCAAACAAGCAACTCTTGTAGACCGTTTGATTCAGGCATTCTCAGCACACAGCGCTGTTGATGGTTCTCACACGAGCTGCAGGGGGCAACAGGGCAGAGGTGTTGGAAGTGCACAAATCAGAAGTGACGTTGAACAGAGGGGTTTTCTGACCAGGTTGTGGAGTGATTTCGCAATGACCGCAGACAGGACAGGTATTGCAGCATCAATTCAAAGTGACAGGAGACAACATTTGTCCAGTATGGTTACTAACTATTTTTCAACCCTTATCGATGTTCTCCCTCAACCGTCATTCCCATTTGATTACTGGGCATCCAAAATAGACACCTGGCCTGAATTGGCAGAATATGCATTGCAGGAGCTTGCTTGCCCAGCAGCTAGTGTGCTATCAGAAAGAGTATTCAGTGCTGCTGGTTCAATATTGACCGAAAAAAGGACTCATCTGGCTACCCAAAATGTTGATGATCTAACCTTCATTAAAATGAACCACTCATGGATTTCTAACTATTTTGCCCCACCTTTCCCGGCTGACACCTAGCTTTCCTGTTAAAAGGTCTTGCTTTTGGACTGGTCTTACTGACTATTCCAATCTCTTAATTTGCAGCTGCTGTGTGTCCAGCATACGACATGTTTACACCTCCCTAAATTGGCTAACTCCCCCCATGGGGCCGTGGTCTTGCCACTTGGTGCAAGCACCCGTGAGAGTGCAGTTTGTCCGAAGAGGTGGGTGTGCCCACTTTTTGTCGACGGCACTGCCACTGGGCCCCTCATAGTTCAATGAAGTGTCTCTGGCAGTGGAGGCGCGCACCCAATGTCAGACACACTGTTGTAACATGAGGGGCCCTGGGCCTGTACCACCGGCCACGAGAGAGTGTCCCCCCCAGCTCAAACAGTGCTCTACCACTTGCAAAATTATCTCTCACAGTTCCACCACTGTTAAGTCTATGCGATGAAATCCTTCAATGCCTGGCACTGACAACACCAATTTGTTGACATGTATGATAATAGTTAAAATATTCAGGAGCCCTGTCCTACATTTACACCACTAAATACTTTGTGCCAAATTACTATGTCTGAAAGGCAGCAGAGGAGCCCACCCCTGTACCTAAGTATGCCACCCTTTTTTTTTGTTTTGCGAGACATTAACATCTATTTATTTTTTGGGAGCATTAACTGTGTCAGACACTCCTTCCAATTGTCCTCCGCTGACCACACCAATGCTGCCTGTGTACCCCTACCACATAATCAAAGCTGCATTGAGCCTATTTTTTTATTTTAGGCCTACTAATTCTGTCTGCGGTCCCTCCTTCCAATAGTCCTCCACTTACCACACCAATGCTTCCTGTGTACCCCTGGAACCTAATTAAAAGTGCATAGAGACTACTTTTTATTTTAGGCCTACTAAGTCTGTCTGCGGTCCCTCCTTCCAATTGTCCTCCACTGACCACACCAATGCTGCCTGTGTACCCATGTAACCTTTTTTAAACCTGCATTGAGCCAACTTTGTGGTGTAAGGCCTACTAGCAGTGTCTGTCTGTGCCACTCAATACAGCTGTCCTCTTAAAAAAAATGACCTGCAATTGTCAGGTTTTCAGCCTATCGGAATTTTAATACTGCAGTGGGGCTACTAGTTTGGTTGGGGCCTACTAACAGTGTCTGCCGCTCCAAGGTGTTCTCCTGGTTTCCTGTCCTGAACTTCCATTTTCAGGCTCTCGTTAAGTAGTTGTTAATATTACACTGCATTTGGCCTACTAGTTTGGTTGGGGCCTACTAACGGTGTCTGCCGCTCCTTGCTGTTCTCCTCCACTGAACAAAGCAGTGCCGCCTTTTTACTACTGTTACCAATTTTGAGCTGCATTTAGACTACTTACTGATTTGGGCCTACTCACTGTGTCAGCCTCTCATTACAGTTGTCCTCCACTGAACAAAGCAATGCAGCCTGGTTAGTCCTGTTACCAATTTTGAAATGCATTTAGCCCACTTTATTATTTGGGCCTATATCTGTGTTTCCTCCTCATCCTGCCCATTGCCCAGCCAGTGCTAGATGACTCTGCTGGTACATTGACCCAGACCGCTACATTCCCCTTGCACGCTACACAGCCAGATTCTGACCCTGCTGAAAGTGAGGTTCCCCTTCCCGCCATACTATACCACCTTACACGGGGACAAAGAGGAAGGTGCAGATGAAAGTGCAGGTTCCTTCATCAGGTGGGGGGGAATACTCGTTGGCGACGTCACTGGCACAGGGCCCCTCATAGTACGCAAAAGTGTCCCTGCCGGTGGGAGGCGCCCCCGCCGTGCAAACACACCGCCGTACTTTGAGGGGCCCTGTGCCAGTGCCAATGCGAACGAGTGGGCCCCCCCTGCTTGCTCAGGATCACAGTACTTGCAAAGTTGAAATACTTACCTCTCCCTGCTCCACTGCCGTGACGTGGTCCACGTTTCCTGGGCCCACTAAATAGTTGACCCAGCCCTACTCCCCACAACTTTAGCCAAATGACCCCCAATGTCCAATGCCTAACTATTATTATAAGGTAAATTAAGATTGACAACCTTCAGTACCAAGAATGGATGTTTTTGCCATTAAAATGGGCACTGTAGGTGTTTTCCTGGCCTCCACTCACTGCCGACTATGCTTCCCCATTGACTTGCATTGGGTTTCGTGTTTCGGTCGATCCCCGACTTTTCAGGATAATCGGCCGATTTCACTCGACTCGACTTTTGAGATAGTCGGGTTTCGCGAAACCCGACTCGACCCTAAAAAAGTAAAAGTCACTCAACCCTACTTCTGCGCTCTGCTGTGCGTCCAAACAGTGGTTTACCCCACATATGGTGCATCAACATACTCAGAACAAATTGGACAACAACCTTTTGGGGTCCAGTTTCTCCTACTACCCTTGGTAAAATAAAAAATATTGGGGCTAAAAAATCATTTTTCTGCAAAAAAATGATTTTTTTTTATTTTCACGGCTCTGCATCATAAACTTCTGTGAAGCACTTAGGCTTTCAAAGTGCTCACCACACATCTAGATAAGCTCCATTGGGTTCTAGTTTCCAAAATGGGGTCACTTGTGGGGTGTTTCTACTGTTTAATCAAATCAGGGGCCCTGCAAATACAACATGATGCCTGCAGACCATTCCATCAAAGTCTGCATTCCAAAATATCACTACTTTCCTTCCGAGCCCAGACGTGTGCACAAACAGTAGTTTGCTCCCACATATGGGGCATCAGCGTACTCAGGACAAATTCTATAACAACTTTTGGGGGCCAATTTCTCCTGTGACCCATTTTTTTTATTTTCAAGGCTCTGCATTATAAACCTCTGTGAAGCACTTGGGCGTTCAAAGTGCTCACAACACATCTAGATAAGTTCCTTGGGGTTTTTAAATACATCAGATAGGGATTATATACATTAGATAGGACTGCTCTATTATGGGTATACCTTGGCGATTGGTGGAGCAGCTTAATATACATTTTTTTTGCAAAAAAAACGTATTAACTAAATACCCTGTATTTTTTTCATTTTTTGTCTAGCACTTGCTCATTTACTGTGACTTCTTTACAACAGAATTTTTGACCTCACTGTGCTCTTTTTGTGTCTTCAAGTTTCTTGGTGGTGTGAACAGGTTTCTACAGACTTGTTCACTGTGCAAGTAGCCCATGTGTTTTTGGTTCTATAATTGTTCTCTTGTTTCTACAAGACTGGGGAATCCACCACTCCTCTGTGGGCCATTTGCACTAAAGCTGTTCCATCCTGCATGTCCACATGGATATTTTCTCTCTGAACCCTGCTTATACAGATACTATACAGATGATCAGGTTTTTAAATACATCAGATAGGGATTATATACATTAGAGAGAACTGCTTTATTATGGGTATACCTTGGCGATTGGTGGAGCAGCTTAATATACTTTTTTTGCAAAAAAACGTATTAACTAAATACCCTGTATTTTTTTCATTTTTTGACTAGCACTTGCTCATTTACTGTGACTTCTTTACAACAGAGTATTTTTGACCTCGCTGTGCTCTTTTTGTGTCTTTAAGTTCCTTGGGGGTCTAGTTTCCTAAATGGGGTCACTTGTGGGGGCTTGCTACTGTTTAGGCACATCAGGGGCTCGGCAAAGGCAACATGATGCCTGCAGACCATTCTATCTAAGTCTGCATTCCAAAACGGCGCTCCTTCACTTCCGAGCTCTGCCATGCGCCCAAACAGTGATCCCCCTCACATATCACATATCAGTGTACTCAGGACAAATTGCACAACAACTTTTGAGGTCCAATGTCTCCTGTTACCCTTGTGAAAGTAAAAATTTGGGGGTGAAAAAATTTTGTGGAAAAAATATGATTTTTTATTTTCATGGCTCTACGTTATAAACTTCTGTGAAGCACTTGGAGTTTTATAGTGCTCACCAAAAATTTATATAAGCTCCTTGGAGGTTCTAGTTACCACATTGGGGTCACTTTTGGGGGTTTCTACTGTTTAGGTACATCAGGGGCTCTGCAAATGCAACATGATGCCCGCAGACCATTCCATCAAAGTCTGCATTTTAAAACGTCACTACTTCCCTTCTGAGCCCCAATGTGTGCCCAAACAGTGGTCCCCCCCAACATATTGGTATTGGCGTACCCAGGACAAACTGGACAACAACTTTTGTGGTCCAATTTCTCCTGTTACCCTTGTGAAAATTAAAAATTGCGGGCTAAAAATCATTGAGGGAAAAAAAATAATTTTTATTTTCACGGCCCTGCGTTATAAACTTCTGGGAAGCACTTGAGGGATCAAAGTGCTCACCACACATCTAGATAAGCTCCTTGGGGGTATAGTTTCCAAAATGGTGTCACTTGTGCGGGTTTTCCACTGTTTAGGCACATTAGGGGCTCTCCAAACACGACATGGCATCCAATCTCAATTCCAGGCAATTCTTCATTGAAAAAGTCAAATGGCGCTGCTTCCCTTCCGAGCTCTGTCGTGCGCCCAAACAGTGGTTTACCCCCACATATGGGGTATCGGCGTATTCAGGAGAAATTGCACAACAAATTTTATAGTTCATTTTCTCTTTTTACACTTGTGAAAATAAAAAACAATGCTTCTGAAGTAAAATGTTTGTTAAAAAAGTTTAATGTTATTTTTTTTCCTTTCACATTGCTTCAGTTCCTGTGAACTAAAGGGTTAATAAACTTCTTGAATGTGGTTTTGAGCACCTTGAGGGGTGTAGTTTTTAGAATGGCGTCACTTTTAAGTATTTTCAGTCATGTGCACCCCTCGAAGTGACTTTAAATATGAGATGGTCCCTAAAAAAGTGGTTTGGTAACTATTGTTGTAAAAATGAGAAATCACTGGTCAACTTTAAACCCTTATAGCTTCCTAACACAAAAAAAATGTTGTTTCCAAAATTGTAAAGATGTAAAGTAGACTTTGGCAAATGTTATTTATTAACTATTTTGTGTGACATATCTCTCTGATTTAAGGGCATAAAAATTCAAAAATTGAAAATTGCAAAATTTGAAAAATGTTCGCCATATTTCCATTTTTTTCATAAATAAACGCAAGTAATATTGAAGAAATGATGCCACTATCATGAAGTACAATATGTCATAAAAAAATCTCAGCATCAGCGGGATCCGTTAAAGCGTTCCAGAGTTATAACCTCAGAGTGACAGTGGTTAGAATTGTAAAAATTGGCCTGGTCATTAAGCAGCAAATTGGCTCCGTCACTAAGGGGTTAAACAGGTTTTCCAAGATTTATTTTGTTTTGCCATATAAATATAAAAAAAAACAATAATGACCTTCCCAAAGTGCAATGCAGCCTCTCCGAAAACAAGATAGGTGAAGTGTGTATATATACAGTGTACATATACGGTCACGTTCAGAGTTCAGTATTTGGTCAGTATTTTACAATACGTTCCGGTTGTCCGCATGATAAAATACAAAAGTTTGACCTGGAGCTTGACAAATCCATGGATATGGTGATCAAGAAAATTCAGGACACCCAGATGATTAAATTCAATAGGGACACTAGAGACTATCAGTCTAAAAAGGTATACCTATGGAGAAAACAGAATAGTGGAAGCCTACATAGAAGCACTTCAAATGTATCTGTGTCATCCATTAGTGGTCGTTCTGACATATCTGGTGCCTCTATGTCTACTGTTGGATCTGGCGAGAGTACAAGACTTCAGGATCACTCATATCACCCATAAAGGAGGAACGAAGTCCCCTCTACATCCTATAGAGACAAAAAAGTGATCGGACAGCAGGTGGAGGCGTTGGTCTGCTCCTTTCACCCAAATGTACTTTCCAAGTTATCCCCCAAGTACCCTCACTTGTCTTCCCTTCCTTTGAGGTCCATGTGGTCAGACTCTAAGTCCCCTTCTCCATGCGAGTGGCGGTGGTGTATCGTCCTCCCGGCCCCACTCATCAGTTCCTGGATCACTTTGCCACCTGGCTTCCACACTTTCTCTCCTGTGACACCCCCACCCTTATCATGGGTGATTTCAACATCCCCATTGCCTCTCCCCCCTCCCCATCTGCTTCTCACCTTTTATCTCTAACCTCCTCTTTCGGCCTCTCACAGCATACTAACTCTCCAACACATGAAGATGGAAACTCCCTTGACTTGGTCTTTTCCCGGCTTTGCTCAGTGGATGATTTCACAAACTCCCCTCTCCCGCTCTCTGACCACAACCTTCTTTCATTCTCTATCAAGAACTGCCATCCCGCTCAGGTCACCCCCACTTTCCACACTTATAGAAACATACAGGCCATTAACACCCAGAAACTTATGAAGAACTTGCAGTCCTCATTGGCCCCAATCATAGTAACATAGTAACATAGTTAGTAAGGCCGAAAAAAGACATTTGTCCATCCAGTTCAGCCTATATTCCATCATAATAAATCCCCAGATCTACGTCCTTCTACAGAACCTAATAATTGTATGATACAATATTGTTCTGCTCCAGGAAGACATCCAGGCCTCTCTTGAACCCCTCGACTGAGTTCGCCATCACCACCTCCTCAGGCAAGCAATTCCAGATTCTCACTGCCCTAACAGTAAAGAATCCTCTTCTATGTTGGTGGAAAAACCTTCTCTCCTCCAGACGCAAAGAATGCCCCCTTGTGCCCGTCACCTTCCTTGGTATAAACAGATCCTCAGCGAGATATTTGTATTGTCCCCTTATATACTTATACATGGTTATTAGATCGCCCCTCAGTCGTCTTTTTTCTAGACTAAATAATCCTAATTTCGCTAATCTATCTGGGTATTGTAGTTCTCCCATCCCCTTTATTAATTTTGTTGCCCTCCTTTGTACTCTCTCTAGTTCCATTATATCCTTCCTGAGCACCGGTGCCCAAAACTGGACACAGTACTCCATGTGCGGTCTAACTAGGGATTTGTACAGAGGCAGTATAATGCTCTCATCATGTGTATCCAGACCTCTTTTAATGCACCCCATGATCCTGTTTGCCTTGGCAGCTGCTGCCTGGCACTGGCTGCTCCAGGTAAGTTTATCATTAACTAGGATCCCCAAGTCCTTCTCCCTGTCAGATTTACCCAGTGGTTTCCCATTCAGTGTGTAATGGTGATATTGATTCCCTCTTCCCATGTGTATAACCTTACATTTATCATTGTTAAACCTCATCTGCCACCTTTCAGCCCAAGTTTCCAACTTATCCAGATCCATCTGTAGCAGAATACTATCTTCTCTTGTATTAACTGCTTTACATAGTTTTGTATCATCTGCAAATATCGATATTTTACTGTGTAAACCTTCTACCAGATCATTAATGAATATGTTGAAGAGAACAGGTCCCAATACTGACCCCTGCGGTACCCCACTGGTCACAGCGACCCAGTTAGAGACTATACCATTTATAACCACCCTCTGCTTTCTATCACTAAGCCAGTTACTAACCCATTTACACACATTTTCCCCCAGACCAAGCATTCTCATTTTGTGTACCAACCTCTTGTGCGGCACGGTATCAAACGCTTTGGAAAAAATCGAGATATACCACGTCCAATGACTCACCGTGGTCCAGTCTATAGCTTACCTCTTCATAAAAACTGATTAGATTGGTTTGACAGGAGCGATTTCTCATAAACCCATGCTGATATGGAGTTAAACAGTTATTCTCATTGAGATAATCCAGAATAACATCCCTCAGAAACCCTTCAAATATTTTACCAACAATAGAGGTTAGACTTACTGGCCTATAATTTCCAGGTTCACTTTTAGAGCCCTCTTTGAATATTGGCACCACATTTGCTATGCGCCAGTCCTGCGGAACAGACCCTGTCGCTATAGAGTCACTAAAAATAAGAAATAATGGTTTATCTATTACATTACTTAGTTCTCTTAGTACTCGTGGGTGTATGCCATCCGGACCCGGAGATTTATCTATTTTAATCTTATTTAGCCGGTTTCGCACCTCTTCTTGGGTTAGATTGGTGACCCTTAATATAGGTCACCAATCTTCTCCATCTCATGTCCTGATTCTGCTCTGAAGCATTACAATGAAACCCTGCAAAGTGCTCTGGATGAAGCTGCTCCTCCTATACATAAAACAACTCGGCACAGACGGCAACAACCGTGGCACACGCTGCAAACACGTTTCCTGCAGCGGTGCTCCAGGTGCGCAGAACGTCTATGGAGAAAATCTAATCTACCCGAAGATTTCATCCATTATAAGTTCATGCTAAAGACGTACAATTCTGCCCTTCACCTCTCCAAACAAACCTACTTCAACACCCACATCACCTCCCTGTCCAATAACCCTAAACGTTTTTTTGACACGTTCCAGTCCCTACTCAACCCAAGAGAGCAGGCCCCAACCACGGATCTCCGTGCTGACGATCTGGCCAATTACTTCAAAGAAAAAATTGACCACATTCGACAGGAAATCATCTCCCAATCTCTTCATACCATGCACTGTCCTCCCTCCCCCACTGCATCTAGTTCACTCTCTGACTTTGAAGCAGTTACAGAAGAAGAAGTAAGCAGGCTCCTTGCATCTTCTCGCCCGACCACTTGCACCAGTGACCCCATTCCGTCACATCTCCTCCAGTCCCTTTCCCCGGCTGTCACCTCTCACCTAACAAAAATATTCAACCTTTCCCTCAATTCCGGTATTTTTCCCTCCTCATTTAAGCATGCCATCATACATCCATTACTTAAAAAACCATCCCTCGATCAAAACTGTGCCGCTAATTATAGACCTGTCTCTAATCTTCCCTTCATCTCTAGACTCCTTGAACGCCTGGTCCACTCCCGTCTTACCCGCTATCTCTCAGATAACTCTCTTCTCGACCCTCTTCAATCTGGCTTCCGCTCCTTACACTCTACTGAAACCGCCCTCACTAAAATCTCTAATGACCTACTAACAGCTAAATCTAATGGTCACTACTCCATGCTAATTCTCTTGGATCTCTCTGCAGCATTCGATACTGTGGATCATCAGCTCCTCCTCACTATGCTCCGCTCCATCGGCCTCAAGGACACCGTTCTCTCCTGGTTCTCCTCCTATCTCTCTGACCGACCCTTCACTGTATGTTTTGCTGGTTCCTCCTCCTCTCACCTTCCCCTTACTGTTGGGGTTCCTCAAGGATCAGTCCTAGGCCCCCTCCTCTTCTCGTTGTATACTGCCCCTATTGGACAAACAATCAGTAGATTTGGTTTCCAGTACCATCTCTATGCTGACGACACCCAATTATACACCTCTTCTCCTGTTGTCACGCCGACCTTTTTAGAAAACACCAGGGATTGTCTTACCGCTGTCTCTAACATCATGTCCTCCCTCTATCTGAAACTAAACCTGTCAAAAACTGAACTCCTCATGTTCTCTCCCTCTACTAACCTACCTTTGCCTGACATTGCCATCTCCGTGTGCGGTTCCACCATTACTCCAAAGCAACATGCCCGCTGCCTTGGGGTCATCCTTGATTCTGACCTTTCATTCACCCCCCACATCCGATCACTGGCCCGCTCTTCTTACCTGCATCTCAAAAACATTTCTAGAATTCGCCCTTTTCTTACTTTCGACTCTGCAAAAACCTCTTACTGTTTCACTTATTCATTCTCGTCTGGACTATTGTAACTCTCTACTAATCGGCCTCCCTCTTACCAAACTTTCCCCGCTCCAATCTGTCCTGAATGCTGCTGCCAGGATCATATTCCTCACCAACCGTTACACCGATGCCTCTACCCTGTGCCAGTCATTACACTGGCTACCCATCCACTCCAGAATCCAGTACAAAACTACTACCCTCATCCACAAAGCACTCCATGGCTCGGCACCACCCTATATCTCCTCTCTGGTCTCAGTCTACCACCCTACCCGTGCCCTCCGCTCCGCTAATGACCTCAGGTTAGCATCCTCAATAATCAGAACCTCCCACTCCCGTCTCCAAGACTTTACACGTGCTGCGCCGATTCTTTGGAATGCACTACCTAGGTTAATACGATTAATCCCCAATCCCCACAGTTTTAAGCGTACCCTAAAAACTCATTTGTTCAGACTGGCCTACCGCCTCAATGTATTAACCTAACGATCCCTGTGTGGCCTATTTAAAAAAAAAAAAATAAAAAAAAACCTATTATTTTTATTTATTTATTTTTTTTAAATAGGCAATCAGGTTCCTCGCATCATGTTCTCATTCACTTTATGCAGTTAATAGCCCTCTGTGTCTGTACTGCTACATACTTAGGCAGTTAACTGGTTCATGCAGCTTTACATGAACACCCGAACCTTACACTATGGCCGGTCCGAATAACTAAAGCAATTGTTACCATCCACCTCTCATGTCTCCCCTTTTCCTCATAGTTTGTAAGCTTGCAAGCAGGGCCCTCATTCCTCCTGGTATCTGTTTTGAACTGTATTTCTGTTATGCTGTAATGTCTATTGTCTGTACAAGTCCCCTCTATAATTTGTAAAGCGCTGCGGAATATGTTGGCGCTATATAAATAAAAATTATTATTATATTATTATAAAAGTTGATAAATGTGGTACTTTCTGAGGCTTATTTGCAGTTACTGGGGAGGGGTCTCTCTTTTGCACCCACATCCAGCTTTGATCTCTTTTCTACTATTGCTGATTTGCATATTTTTGCAAGGTCATTGTTGTTCAAAAGATATCTCCATAATAATGCTTTGAATTCCCTTTTTCCTACAGAGGAAGAACAGGAGGCCCTCAGAATCCTAGAGGAGTTAGCTATGGAGCACAATGGTGAAGGAGGTAAGGTTCCTCCCTCGATCCGCCCACGTTCCAAGAGATTCCCCCATTATCATCATGTGCCAATATTGAGTTATTTGTCCAGGTGGTGATGGCGGAACTATATAAAATTCCGAAATTTGTGATGAATGACAACTTGTCCAAAGAGGAGAGGAGTAGGTTAAAGTATTTACAGGAGCTACCAGATATAATTTTGAAGCCGGCCGATAAAGGGGGTAACGTCGTTCTCTGGCCCACAAGTATGTATGAGAGGGAGACGTTTCGTCAACTTAATAACACCATATGCTATAGGAAATTATCCTATAATCCCCTCTCTGCATATTCATCTCAATTAGATACCATCATCAAACGGGCCTTGGAGGATGGTGCTATCTCTAAAGAGTTAGCATCGGCTCTGGTGGTTCCTGAGCCAACCATCTCGACCTTCTAATTGCTCCCTAATATTCATAAGGCTAGGTTCAGATTGCGTTAGAGCAATCCGTTTAGCACCTAGCGCTAGCGGATTGCGCTAACGCAATGTTTTAAAAGGGGTCGCGTTAAACGTCCCCGCTCTCGCAGAGCGGGGAACGGACCTCGGGCGCGCCTCGGACGCTGCAAGCAGCGTCCGTGGCGTGCCACAAAACACCGGCACATCGCTAGCGCATGCCGAAAATGGCACGCGCTAGTGATGCGCGTCCCCATTGCTGTTAATGGGCGCGCTAACGGACGCGTTGCACGGCGTTAATTTCGCCGTGCAACGCTGTCCGTTAGCGCGGTCCCATTAACGCAATAGGAACCTAGCCTAAGAGTTCCTCCTCGCCGCCTGGCAGACCAATAATTTCTGGCAAAGGGGAATTTCTTGGAACATGTTAACAAATGGATCAATTATTATCTTCAACCTTTAGTCTCGGGCCTCCCCTCCTTACTCAGACACAGGGGATTTGCTGCGCAGGGTCGACGGACTGTATTTAGAGGGTGATTCTCTAATGGTTTCAGCAGATGTTGAGTCCCTTTACAGAAATATCAGACACAAGGATGGACTAGCGGCTGTAAGGTTTTACCTGGGCACTTTGTCTTTGTCTATTGGGATTCGGTCTCTTCGGCTGGAGCTATTGGAGTTCACCCTCACTCACAATTTTTTTGTCTTTAAGGGGTGTTTCTACCTACAGCTCCAGGGGACCGCTATGGGGGCGGCCTTCATGCGGTCCTATGCAGGTCTCTTCCTGGGGCTGTGGGAGAGGGACCTCTTCCTGTCTGATGGATTGGGGTCTATGGAGCGTGTCCCTTTATGGACACGCTACATTGACGACATCTTCTTCATCTGGCAGGGCACTCCTATCGACCTTGCGCAGCTGATTGAGATTTTGAACTACAATGACTGTAATATTCATCTCACATTTTGTCATAGTGGGTTGTCATTAGATTTCCTGGATGTAACCATAAGAAGGGTCCCTTCAGGTTTACTGCAAACTGATATTTTCAGAAAAGATACAGCCACAAACACATTACTTCACGCCACGTCTGGTCATCCACGGCACATGATTAGATCAGTCCCCATTGGACAGTTCCTCCGTATCCATAGAATATGTTCTTCGGATACTGATTTTGAACACAGAGCGGAGGAAATGAAGGAACGTTTTCTATCCAGGGGCTATAGTCGGTGGATGATCAAGCGTGCATATCACAGGGCTAAGTATGCGTCCCGTCAGGATCTATTATATAATCACTCTCGGCCAGTATCTTCCGATAGACAGGTGATTAGATTCATGACTACCTATAGCTCTCAGTCTGACAGGGTTCGTTCCGCTCTGCAAAACGCTTGGCCAATATTGAGGGTGGACCCGTTTATATCTAAATTCATTCCTGATAGGCCCTCTATGGCATATAGGAGTGCCAAAAATTTAAGGGACCATCTCGTCTCCAGCCACTATACCAATTATCAGAAATCTACATTCCTGGACGTTTTACCTAGGAGAGTGGGCTGAGTTCCTTGTGGCAGGTGCATCGCCAGCCCCAATATTGTTCGCAGCGACATGTTTTCCAACTCTGATGGGACCAAGTCTTTTAAGATCAAACATCATATCACATGCACAACCAGATATGTGGTGTACCATGCCACATGTCCATGTGGTTTGATATATGTCGGACTTACCACACGGCAATTGAAGGTCCGTATCAGAGAACATGTCTTGGGGATTCAGGCAGCGGCCAGTCAGGAGGACGCGGCCACTCTAAAAACGATCCCCCATCACTTTAAAAGGTTCCACAATTGTGATGGTGCACTTTTGAGATTACGGGGGGATAGACATCATTAAGATAAAAGTCCGAGGTGGAGAACTAACCAAAAGATTGGGTAGGCTGGAGGCGAGGTGGATTTGGCAGTTGAATACGGTCCATCCTCATGGCCTGAATGAATGCCTCTCTTTTGCTGCCTTCCTATAGTCCGTCGGCTGCTGGGTATTAATTTTGTGCCTTCACCTTCTGGATTATGTTTTATTATCTGTTTGTATTTTAATCAGTATTCTCTTTAATTTTTTCTTTAGCATTTCATTGCCGTTAGCCATGATATCTATACACAGGCTACATTTGTATTCTTTGGCCACCAGAGGGAGTCAAGATGATTCTTACCACTATTTATTTTGTTCATGTATTTTTTTTTATTTCATTTTTCATTGATTTATTTATTATTCTTTATTATTTTTTTGTATTATGTGTGTCATTTTTTGTATTTTTGTGCTATAATTTGTAATTTTTGTATTTTGTTTATATTTTGATGTACATACATACCTTGGGTTAGTATTGTATACTATCGTTTTGTAATATTTTTGATTTTCTCTCTGGTTGTTTGTTGTGCATATTATGTTTTTTTCAGCTTGTACATTTTGTATTCCTGTGGATTTTGTACATGTATACGGTTGCCGTTTATGCTGCATTGTTATATTTAAGCTTTTCTATATATATGTGTGTCTGTTGCTTTTTTAGCATTTTTAGGTCTGTTATGTGAACGTATTTTCATAGTGGCCTTGTATTATGTGGGTCTACGTTATATCGCATATTGATTAGGGTTGAGCGACTTTTCTTTTTATAGTATTGGGTCGGGTTTCATGAAACCCAACTTTTTAAAAAGTCGGGTCGAGTGAAATCGGCCGATCCTATAGAAAAGTCGGGGTCGGCCGAAACACGAAACCCAATGCAGTGCATTGGGTTTCTAATGGTTCCCAGGGTCTGAAGGAGAGGAAACTCTCCTTCAGGCCCTGGGATCTATATTTAAGTGTAAAATAAAGAATCAAAATAAAAAATATTGATATACTCACCCTCGGACGCGCCCTGGTTCTCACCAGCAGCCTTCCTTCCTAACAATGAGCGCCTGAAGGACCTTCGATGACGTCACGGCTTGTGATTGGTCGCGTGAGTGGTCACATGGGCGTCACGTGACCCAATCACAAGCCGCGACGTCATCTAAGGTCCTTCAGGCGCTGATTCTTAGGAAGGAAGGCTGCAGGTTAGAACCAGGGTGCCTCCGAGGGTGAGTATATACCTATTAGGAATATACTCACCCTCGAACGCTTCCTTCCTAAGAATTAGCGCCTGAAGGACCTTAGATGACGTCGCGGCTTGTGATTGGTCGCGTGATGCCCATGTGACCGCTCACGCGACCAATCACAAGCCGCGACGTCATCGAAGGCCCTTCAGGCGCTCATTCTTAGGAAGGAAGGCTGCCGGTGAGAACCAGGGCGCGTCCGAGGGTGAGTATATCAATATTTTTTTTTTTTTATTCTTTATTTTACACTTAAATATGAATTCCGATACCGATTCCCGATATCTTAAACATATCGGAACTCGGTATCGGAATTCCGATTCCAGATCAGAAGATCGCCGACCTCATGGCCGACCCCACACAGGGGTCGGGTTTCATGAAACCCGACTTTGCCAAAAGTCGGCGACTTCTGAATCTGGCCGACCCGTTTCGCTCAACCCTAATATTGATGCTTTGGTATAGGGTGGGCTAATTGTGCTACGCATATATTAAGCCCATACGTTCATGTGTGATATTTGTAATGCTCAAAATGTGCCGTTCGGTGAGCATCTTACTCACCTTGCCCCATTCTAAAATGGCCGCATCTGTACTTCCGCTTCTGCGCAAGTTTGACCTGCCTCACTTCCGGCCCACTGTCTCTCGCCGGATCGTATGGGCCCGTGCTTCCGGCTCTGAGCGGTGTGTGTCGTTAGTGCAGCAAGTCACGGATTGGCTTGATTCTGGGCGTGGCAACTATATAACACATGGTAGTTTGAGTTACGGCACGCCCCCTGAAGAAGGATACTCCGAAACGTGCGTCGGGGTGGGCTGGAGCCGACTCTTCCCCTCTGCTATATTACCGGTATGTTCCCGATATGGGTTACGTTTAATTCATGTTTAGTGCATGCATATATATATAGAGGCACTGCTGAACCTGTGTGTTTTATTGATACTAACAGCATACATATGCTAAACATGCAGGGTGAATATACTGCTGGTTTACATACCTTGTTTATTGTTATAGCGATATGCATGAGGAGGTTTGTCAGGTCTCCATGCGCTCCATGTAGGTTGTAGGTTGTTTTACCCACTATTGTCCATTTCCTTGTCATTCATGTTCTATATCTAATAAAATTTATGTTTTGCATTATTTGGATTTTGTGCACCATTTTTCTGTGTTTTTTTGCTTATCAGTATTAATAGGCCAAAACCAGAAGTGGATGATAAATACAGAAGTGGTGCCATGTTTCTATTGTACTTTTCCTCTGATTTTTTCTCTCCTGTATTTGACTTAGAAATACTGATGTAAAATACTGAACGTGTGAACGTGGCCTTAATAGAAATACTTAGAATTACAAGAGTATACAAGACAGGATAAGTGGTACTGTGCAGAGTGTGTATGTGTAGGTGTGTTTAGTGGCTCCACACTGCTTACTATTAGTGATGAGCGATTATACTCATTGCTCTGGTGGTCTCCAAGTATTTGTGAGTGCTCAGAGATTTAGTTTTTGTTCACACAGCTGTGTGATTTATGGCTACTAGCCAGCCTGAGTACATGTGGGGGTTGCCTGGTTGCTAGGGAATCCCCACATGTATTCATCTTGTCTAGCAGCCGCAAATCATGCAGCTGTCTCAACAAAAACTAAATCTCTGAGCAGTCACAAATACTCGGAGACCACCCAAGCGTGCTTGGGAAAACCCAAGCAACGGGTATACTCACTCATCACTACTTACTATATGTGTGTACTACACCAATACGTGGACTATATTGTAGTATGTCCGGTGGATCTGTGATATAGTTATTAAGTGGGCACTGTGCCCACTGTGCCTTTGTGTATATAATTTGTACTAGGGAGTTCACACCATATACAGAGCTCCACAATATATACTGTGTTGTAAAGCATGGTATGTAGCGGTTCGTATATTATATAGTGTAGAGATGTGGCTGTGTATATAGTATGGAGTACACACCATCTAATATACACACAGCAACATATTACATACACATATCTACACACAGCACCTTACTGTACGCTATATACACAAGTCCACACTATGTACTTAATTATGCCATTTACATAGCATGGGACATGCCGGAGACGACATTTATTCATCACACGGGACACGCCGCGGCCGACGTGTATCCACCACACGGGACACGCCGGAGCCATCGTGTATCCACCACACGGGACACACCAGAGACGACGAGTATCCACCACATGGGACACGCCACAAAGGGTACTCTATGACTTGTATATATACAGTTGTGGCCAAAAGTATTGACACCCCTGTAATACTCAGTCTCTTCCTGAATATGATTGCAAACACAAATTCTTTGTTATTATCATCTTCATTTATTTGTCTTAAATGAAAAAACACAAAAAGACTTGTCCTAAAGCCAAATTGGATATAATTTCACACCAAACATAAAAAAGGGGGTGGACAAAATTATTGGCACAGTTTGAAAAATCATGTGATGCTTCTCTAATTTGTGTAATTAACAGCACCTGTAACTTACCTGTGGCACCTAACAGGTGTTGGCAATAACTACTGTAAATCACACTTGCAGCCAGTTAACATGGATTAAGGTTGACTCATCCTCTGTCCTGTGTCCTTGTGTGTACCACATTGAGCATGGAGAAAAGAAAGAAGACCAAAGAACTGTCTGAGGACTTGAGAAACCAAATTGTGAGGAGGCATGAGCAATCTCAAGGCTACAAGTCCATTTCCAAAGACCTGGATGTTCCTGTGTCTACCGTGCGCAGTGTCATCAAGAAGTTTAAAGCCCATGGCACTGTGGCTAACCTCCCTAGATGTGGACGGAAAAGAAAAATTGACAAGAGATTTCAACGCAAGATTGTGCGGATGTTGGATAAAGAACCTCGACTAACATCCAAACAAGTTCAAGCTGCCCTGCAGTCCGAGGGTACAACAGTGTCAACCCGTACTATCCGTCGGCGTCTGAATGAAAAGGGACTGTATGGTAGGAGACCCAGGAAGACCCCACTTCTTACCCCGAGACATAAAAAAGCCAGGCTGGAGTTTACCAAAACTTACCTGAAAAAGCCTAAAACGTTTTGGAAGAATGTTCTCTGGTCAGATGAGACAAAAGTAGAGCTTTTTGGGCAAAGGCATCAACATACAGTATACAGGAGAAAAAAGAGGCATTCAAAGAAAAGAACACGGTCCCTACAGTCAAACATGGCGGAGGTTCCCTGATGTTTTGGGGTTGCTTTGCTGCCTCTGGTACTGGACTGCTTGACTGTGTGTATGGCATTATGAAATCTGAAGACTACCAACAAATTTTGCAGCATAATGTAGGGCCCAGTGTGAGAAAGCTGAGTCTCCCTCAGAGGTCATGGGTCTTCCAGAAGGACAATGACCCAAAACACACTTCAGAAAGCACTAGAAAATGGTTTGAGAGAAAGCACTAGAGACTTCTAAGGTGGCCAGCAATGAGTCCAGACGTGAATCCCATAGAACACCTGTGATGAGATCTAAAAATGGCAGTTTGGAGAAGGCACCCTTCAAATATCAGGGACCTGGAGCAGTTTGCCAAAGAAGAATGGTCTAAAATTCCAGCAGAGCATTGTAAGAATCTCATGGATGGTTACTGGAAGCGGTTGGTCGCAGTTATTTTGGCTAAAGGTTGTGCAGCCAAGTATTAGGCTGAGGGTGCCAATACTTTTGTCTGGCCCATTTTTGGAGTTTTGTGTGAAATGATCAATGTTTTGCTTTTTGCTTCATTCTCTTTTGTGTTTTTTCATTTAAGACAAATTAAATGAAGATAATACCAAATAATTTGTGTTTGCAATCATTTTCAGGAAGAAAAGTAGTATCTGACAGAATTGCAGGGGTGTCAATACTTTTGGCCATGACTGTATATACTTTACATATGTGATATTTTAAAGTGAAATTATGGGATGCCCACTCGCACATATCAGAAAACAAATGAAAGCTCACACACATTGCAAATCACACACACATGCACGTTCACACAAATATGCACACTAACACACATATGCACACTGACATGCTTAGGAAAAACGCACACACATGCAACCTCACAAGTATAGAAAAACACATGCATGCTCACACGCTTAGGAAGACACACACATGCACGCTCATACGCATAGTAAAACACACATGCACGCACATATGAAAACACACATGAAAGCTCACTCACATTGCAAAAGACACACACATGCACATTCACTCACATATGCACACGCACACATATGCACATTGACACGCTTAGGAAAACACACACACATGCAACCTCACACATAATGATGAGCGAGTGTACTCATTGCTCGGGTTTTCCCGAACACACTCGGGTGATCTCCGAGTATTTCTTAGTGTTCGGAGATTAAGTTTTCATCACTGCAGCTGAATGATTTACAGCTACTAGACAGCTTGATTACATGTGAGGATTCCCTAGCAACCAGGCAACCCCCACATGTACTCAGGTTGGGTGGTAGCTGTAAATCATTCAGCTGAGGTGATGAAAACTTAATATCCGAACACTAACAAATACTCGATCACCCGAGCGTGGTCGGGAAAACCCGAGCAACGAGTACACTCACTCATCACTTCTCACACGTATAGAAAAACACACATGCATGCTCACACGCTTAAGAAAACCCACACATGCACACTCACATGCTTAGGAAGACACACACATGTACGCTCACACGCATAGGAAAACACATGCACATTCACACGCATAGGAAACTCCACATGCACGCTCACATGCATAGGAAAACACACATGCATGCTCACACTGAGATAGTATTTACTGAGTATGTTGGGGACACTTGCTTGGTAACGGTATAAACGTAGACAGGCACGGTTTTTCTCATCAAAACAGTCTATTTGGTTTATTTACACTTCATAAACCATTTGAGGCCATGTTATATATCACAGGCTAACACATACTCCACAGCACTTCATAGTGAACGGCTTTAACTCGCAGACACTAAACATGCTCGATCTTACTTCGTCCAGTTGCCATGGGTGACCGCATGCCGCACAGTTCATTAGCTCATGGAACACAATAAGCACCAATAGTCTGTGGAGGTATCTTATGGGAGCTCCTGCTCCACCCACTGACTCCTTGTCAGTTCTCTCTTTCCCAGGGAAGCTGCCGAACTGGGATCATGGTCCAGGACAATGCCTTGCTCACAGGCCACCTGACAGTCCAGATCCTCAGACGGGCTGTAGCTCCCCCAATGCAGTGCTGTTGCAGAATTTGCATACATGGCCTTTCCGTGCACTCTTCTGGTCGTCCGTCCCCACCTGGGGCCGTCCAACACACAGGCCACTGCGTGTGCTGTTCAGGACGTCCGTCCCCACTTGAGACCGTCCAACACACAGGCCTCTCAGTGTGCTATTCAGGGATCCGATCCTACTCCCAGGATCTTCCAACACACAAGTCTCTCAGTGCCAAAGCTCCACCACGTGCTATTCAGGGAGATATGACTCAATACATAGGCTTACAGGACCTTGCACATGGACCATACAGATCCAAACATTCTCCACTACGGAGACCATGTGACCACACCATGGTCACATTATGTAGTTGTAACCACTCCCATAGATGGGTGGTGTGTGTGGTTAGCCAGAGCCGCCCAACTCTCCAGCTAACCCTGCAAGCCTCCCTTTACAAACTAAACAAATACTTTTGGGAGTACAGGTCCCAGAAAAACAACATTACTTCAGGCTTAAAGCGCAGGCTCCCTCTGCGACACATACCGGTCATTTACAATCCTGCCGGTCACTATCTCATTATCACCATTACAGTTACGCCTCCATGCGTATCCTGAGGAGCACACACAGCGCCCTCTAGCTGCAGCAGGGGTCACTGCATCACAACACATGCACACTCACACGCATAGGAAAACACACATGCACACTCACACGCAGAGGAAAAGACTCATGCATGCTCACACGCATAGGAAAACACACATGCTGGCTCACACGCATAGGTAAACACACAAGCACACATAAGAAAACGCACATAGATGCTCACACGGATCGGAAAACACACATGCACTCATATGCAAAGGAAAACACACATGCACGCTCACATATATAGGGAAACACACATGCACACTCACACGCATAGGAAAACACATGCATGCTCACATGCATAGGAAAACACACATGCACGCTCACACGTATAGGAAAACACACATGCATGTATAGGAAAACACACATACTCTAAAGGTACCTTCACACATAATGATATTGTTAACGATATCGTTGCTATTTGTGACGTAGCAACGATATCGTTAATGAAATCGTTATGTGTGACAGCGACCAACGATCAGGCCCCTGCTGGGAGATCGTTGGTCGCTGAACAAAGTCCAGAACTTTATTTCGTCGCTGGACTCCTGCTGACATCGCTGGATCGGCGTGTGTGACACCGATCCAGCGATGTCTTCACTGGTAACCAGGGTAAACATCGGGTAACTAAGCGCAGGGCCGCGCTTAGTAACCCGATGTTTACCCTGGTTACCATGCTAAAAAAAACAAACAAACAAACACTAGATACTTACCTACAGCCGTCTGTCCTCCAGCGCTGTGCTCTGCACTCCTCCTGCACTGGCTGTGAGCCGGAAAGCAGAGCGGTGACGTCACCGCTCTGCTTTCCGGCTCACAGCCAGTACAGGAGGAGAGCAGAGAAGCAGAGCGCAGCGCTGGAGGACAGACAGCTGTAGGTAAGTATCTAGTGTTTGTTTTTTTTTACTTTTAGCATGGTATCCAGGGTAAACATCGGGTTACTAAGCGCGGGCCTGCGCTTAGTTACCCGATGTTTACCCTGGTTACTGGCATCGTTGGTCGCTGGAGAGCTGTCTGTGTGACAGCTCTCCAGCGACCAAACAGCGACGCTGCAGCGATCCGAATCGTTGTCGGTATCGCTGCAGCGTCGCTTAATGTGAAGGGGCCTTAAGCTGCCATGTTTATTTTGTCAAAGGCCCCCCAGCTACTTATCTCAGCACAGGAAAAGCTGAGATGGGCAGCTGGAAAGGTAACCTGGAGTGTGCTGGGCAGTGGGCAGACAGGGCAGTTATGTCACCTTGTACTGCTGTTCTGTGCTGCTACTCCCCATGCTGACTCCCTTCCCCTCTTGGTCCTGGCTGATCAGACATCAAAGGCAGATCTGCACACAGAAGAGGAGGATGCTTCATGCGATCATGTGTACATAACGCACCCTCCTCTTCTTCTTTTTTTTAAATTTTTTTTTAGTTGTGGGCCAGGTAGTAGAGCTGCCATGGACAGCCACATGTGCATGCAGCACAACCCGCCCCCATGATGCTGCATTAAAGGGTCCAGCTGCCTGAAAATGGGCTGGCGGCCCCCCAAGAGTTGGCACACCACGGCCCACTGGGCAAATGCCCAAAATGGTAGATTAGCAGTCTGGGCCTGGCCAGGACCCATGATGTATGGAGCAGACTCAGAATCTGTAAATGGAGAATCTTTGATAAATGTAGAGACGATTTTGCCAAGCAGAAAAATTACTCTTTCACTACTTATTACACTCAAAAGAATTCACTGTCTTTAGTGAAGGCACATTCAACTCTGTCTCTAGTGAAGGCAGAATTTTTAGCACACTGAGGAATCAGAATACAATTGCTGCTCATAAAAGTCTACCGTCACACTTAGCGACGCTGCAGCGATACCGACAACGATCCGGATCGCTGCAGCGTCGCTGTTTGGTCGCTGGAGAGCTGTCACACAGACAGCTCTCCAGCGACCAACGATCCCGAGGTCCCCGGTAACCAGGGTAAACATCGGGTAACTAAGCGCAGGGCCGCGCTTAGTAACCCGATGTTTACCCTGGTTACCATCCTAAAAGTAAAAAAACAAACGCTACATACTTACCTACCGCTGTCTGTCCTCGGCGCTGTGCTTCTCTGGTCTGGCTGTGAGCGCCGGGCAGCCGGAAAGCAGAGCGGTTGACTTGGCCATTCAAGAATATTCCACTTCTTTGCTGTAACAAATTCCTGGGTTGCTTTGGCTTTATGTTTTGGGTCATTGTCCATCTGTAGTATGAAATGACGACCAATCAGTTTGGCTGCATTTGGCTGGATCTGAGCACACAGTATGTCTCTGAATACCTCAGAATTCATTCGGCTGCTTCTGTCCTGTGTCACATCATCAATAAACACTAGTGACCCAGTGCCACTGGCAGCCATGCATGTCCAAGCCATCACACTGCCTCCACCGTGTTTTACAGATGATGTGGTATGCTTTGGATCATGAGCTGTACCATGCCTTCGCCATACTTTTCTCTTTCCACATTCTGGTAGAGGTTGATCTTGGTTTCATCTGTCCAAAGAATGTTCTTCCAGAACTGTGCTGGCTTTTTTAGATGTTTTTTAGCAAAGTCCAGTCTAGCCTTTTTATTCTTGATGCTTATGAGTGGCTTGCACCATGCAGTGAACCCTCTGTATTTACTTTCATGCAGTCTTCTCTTTATGATAGATTTGGATTTTGATACGCTTATCTCCTGGAGAGTGTTGCTCACTTGGTTGGCTGTTGTGACGGGGTTTCTCTTCACCATGGAGATTATTCTGCAATCATCCACCACTGTTGTCTTCCGTGAGCGCCCAGGTCTTTTTGCATTGATGAGTTCACCAGTGCTTTCTTTCTTTCTCAGGATGTACCAAACTGTAGATTTTGCCACTCCTAATATTGTAGCAATTTCTCGGATGGTTTTTTTCTGCTTTCGCAGCTTAAGTATGGCTTGTTTCACCTGCATGCAGAGCTCCTTTGACCACATGTTTACTTCACAGCAAAACCTTCCAAATGCAAGCACCACACCTCAAATCAACTCCAGGCCTTTTATCTGCTTAATTGAGAATGACATAACGAAGGGATTGCCCACACCTGTCCATGAAATAGCCTTGGAATCAATTGTCCAATTACTTTTGGTCCCTTTAAAAACAGGGTGGCACATGTTAAGGAGCTGAAACTCCTAAACCCTTCAACCAATTTTAATGTGGATACCCTCAAATGAAAGCTAAAAGTCTGAACTTCAACTGCATCTGAATCATTTTGTTTAAAATTCATTGTGGTAATGTCTATAACCAAAATTAGAAAAATGTTGTCTCTGTCCAAATATATATGGACCTAACTGTAGAAGAGAAATGGCTTAGCTCATAAACTGGGTAACATAGTAACATAGTTTTTAAGGTTGAAGGAAGACTTTAAGTCCATCTAGTTCAACCCATAGCCTAACCTAACATGCCCTAACATGGGTAGAATAGCTAGCATCCTTCTTTTCCACCAATACAGCCTGTGTCTAAGCGGAACTGTCAGGACAAAGAAAGACAGTCTGGCTGTCATGGAGTTACCGCAGCAGAGAAGAGCCAGAAGATCACAGCATCTGATTTCTACTACTCCTGCACTTATTAGAAGCATTTCACCTTCATATTAAATGCTGCATGTTTCTTTTAGCAGTGCAGGGGTTAATCTGCTCAGTTGAGAGCTCTTGGAAACTTTCCTGCATTAAGGCACCCAGCTGTTCACTGTTAGTTACTCCCATCTCCTATATATTCTTTGCCCTGGGAAGCACTCACTGCCAGAGATAACTTCATGCTGCATGGTTTAGGAGATAGCGGTTTGTTGTTTGAGAAGGTGTTTGGTGGATTTGACTAAGACTGTTGTGAGGTTTTGGTTGTGTGCTAATCCCCTTCTTCTCCTACTTTGGTTTTTCTCCATCCTCCACTCCCCACTCTACTAGGGTTGAGCGAGTTTTACTTTTTCAGGATCGAGTCGGGTTTCGCGAAACCCGACTTTGTCAAAAGTTGGGTCGGGTGAAAATCGGCTGATCATTGCGAAAAGTCGGGGGGCCGACTGAAACACGAAACCCAATGCAAGTCAATGGGGAATAAAAGTCGGCAGTGAGTGGAGGACAGAAAAACACCTACAGAGCCCATTTTAAGCTTGTCAATCTTAATTAACCTTATAATAATAGTTAGGTATTGAAAATTGGGGGTCATTTGGTTAAAGTTGTGGGGGGGAGGGCTGGCTCAATTTTTTCTTGGGCCCAGGAAATGTGGAATACGTCATGGCGATGGAGCAGGGAGAGGTAAGTATTTCAACACACGACACAGGGCCCCTCAAAGTACGGCGGGGGCGCCTCCCACCAGCAGTGACACTTTCGCGTACTATGACGGGCCTTGTGACAGTGACGTCGCCAACGAGTATGCCCCCCCACCTGATGAAGGAACCTGCACTTTCATATGCACCTTCCTCTTTGTCCCCGTGTAAGGTGGTATAGTATGCGGGAAGGGGGACCTGACTTTCAGCAGGGTCAGATTCTGGCTATGTAGAGTGCAAGGGGAATGTAGTGGTCTGGGTCAATGTACCAGCAGACCCATCAAGCAGTGGCTGGGTAATAGGCAGGATGAGGCGGAAACACAGATATAGGCCCAAAATAAAAAAGGAGGCTAAAAGCAGAAAAAAAATTGGTAACAGGAGTAAACAGGCAGCATTGCTTTGTTCAGTGGAGGACAACAACAAGCAGCAGCAGACACTGTTATTAGGGCCCAACCAAACTAGTAGGGCAAATACAGTTTCAAATTCTAAATACAGGCCGAAAGCCTGTAGATTGAAACTCAGCTTTGTTTCTTTGCTGCTGCCTCTTGGTTTCCTCAGATGTCACTAGGCCCAAACCAAGAACCAGGCCAAATGCAGTTTCATATTTTTGATAGAGACCGAAAGCTGTTATGATAAGGTAATTCAGTACCACAATGGACATAGAAGTCAGAGCACATACAGTGACCTGACAATAACCCAAAAACATAGAATGAGCTCTGAGACGTGGGAACTCTGCTGACCGCAATCCCTAATCCTCTCCAACCACACTAGAGGCAGCCGTGGATTGCGCCTAACGCTCCCTATGCAACTCGGCACAGCCTGAGAAACTAGCTAGCCTGAAGATAGAAAATAAGCCTACCTTGCCTCAGAGAAATACCCCAAAGGAAAAGGCAGCCCCCACATATAATGACTGTGAGTAAAGATGAAAAGACAAACGTAGAGATGAAATAGATTTAGCAAAGTGAGGCCCGACTTTCTGAACAGAGCGAGGATAGGAAAGGTAACTTTGCGGTCAACACAAAACCCTACAAAAAAAACACGCAAAGGGGGCAAAAAGACCCTCCGTACCGAACTAACGGCACGGAGGTACACCCTCTGCGTCCCAGAGCTTCCAGCAAGCAAGAAAAAACAAATAAGCAAGCTGGACAAAAAAAACAGCAAACAAAATAGCAAAAGCGGAACTTAGCTATGCAGAGCAGCAGGCCACAGGAACGATCCAGGAGGAAACAGGTCCAATACTAGAACATTGACTGGAGGCCAGGATCAAAGCACTAGGTGGAGTTAAATAGAGCAGCACCTAACGACTTCACCACACACCTGAGGAAGGAAACTCAGAAGCCGCAGTACCACTCTCCTCCACCAACGGAAGCTCACAGAGAGAATCAGCCGAAGTACCACTTGTGACCACAGGAGGGAGCTCTGCCACAGAATTCACAACAGAAAGCCTGTAGATTGAAACTCAGCTTTGTTTCTTTAAGGAAACCAAGAGGCAGCAGCAGACGTCACTAGGCCCAAACCAAGAACCAGGCCAAATGCAGTTTCATATTGTTGATAGAGGCCGAAAGCCTGTAAATTCAAACTCAGCTTTGTTTCTTTGAGGAATCCAAGAGGCAGCAGCAGACGTCACTAGGCCCAAACCAAGAACCAGGCCAAATGCAGTTTCATATTGTTGATAGAGGCCGAAAGCCTGTAGATTCAAACTCAGCTTTGTTTCTTTGAGGAAACCAAGAGGCAGCAGCAGACGTCACTAGGCCCAAACCAAGAACCAGGCTAAATGCAGTTTCATATTGTTGATAGAGGCCGAAAGCCTGTAGATTGAAACTCAGCTTTGTTTAGTAGAGGTAGAGTGGGCGCACCCACCTGTCCAGGCAAACGGCACTTGCACGGGTGCTTGCGCCAAGTGGTGACTACGGTCCTGTGGGGGGAGTCAGCCCATTTAGGGAGGTATAAAAATGGCCTATGGTGGACATTCAGCAGCTGCAAATGGAGGAATTGGCAAAGTCAGTAAGAGGAGGGCAAAAGCGAGTCATTTATCACCCAAGCTATGTATCAGCAGGGGATGGTGGGGCAAAAGAATTGGCAATCCATGATTGGTTCATTTTAATGAAGGTTAGATCATCTACATTTTGGGTAGCCAGACGTGTCCTTTTTTTTCGGTCAGTATTGAACCAGCAGCACTGAAGACTCTTTCTGAAAGCACACTGGCAGCAGGGCAAGCGAGCTCCTGTAATGCATATTCTGCCAATTCGGGCCAGGTGTCTAGTTTAGATGCCCAGTAATCAAAGGGGAATGACCAGTGAGGGAGAACATCGATAAGGGATGAAAAATAGTTTGTAACCATAGTGGACAAATGCTGTCTCCTGTCACTTTGAATAGATGCAGCAGTCCCTGTTGTGTCAGGGTCATTGAAAAATCACTCCACAACCTTGTCAGAAAACCCCTCTGTCCAACGCCACTTCGGATTTCTGCACCTCTAGCACCTCTGCCATGTTGCCCCCTACGGCAAGTGTGAGGACCATCACAACCTCTGTGTGCTGGGAATGCCTGAACCAAACGGTCTACAAGAGTTGCTTGTTTGGTAGCCAATATTTGCTCAAGGTTCTCATGTGGCATGATGTTTTGCATTTTCCCTTTATAGCGTGGATCCAGGAGGCAGGCCAACCAGTAATCATCATCGGTCATAATTTTGACAATGCGGGGGTCCCTTTTTAGAATACGCAAGGCATACTCAGCCATGTGGGCCAATGTTCCTGGTGTCAATTCACTGGTCCTGCTGGGTTGAGGAGCACTTTCTTGGAAATCCACATCACAAGTGTCCCGCAAGAAACCTGTACCTGACCTTGCAATGCCACCAGTTTCAAGTGGCCCCTGAGAAGCATCCTCCTCCCATACATAGTCATCCCCATCATCCTCCTCCTCTTCGACCGCCACCTCGTCCTGGACAGTTCCCTGACCAGACAATGGCTGACTGTCATCAAGGATTCCCTCCTCCTCGGCTGCAGACGCCAGCTTCTTGATGTGCGTCAAACTTTGCATCAGCAGACGCATAAGTGGGATGCTCATGCTTATGATGGCAACGTCTGCACTTGCCAGCCGTGTGCATTCCTCAAAACACTGAAGGACTTGACAGAGGTCTTGTAGCTTGGACCACTGCACACCAGACAACTCCATGTCTGCCATCCAACTGCCTGCCCGTGTATGCGTATCCTCCCACAAATACATGACAGCACGCCTCTGTTCACACAGCCTCTGAACCATGTGCAATGTGGAGTTCCACCTTGTTGCAACGTCGATAATTAGGCGGTGCTGTGGAAGATTGAGCGATCGCTGATGGTTCAGCATACGGCTGGAGTGTACGGGCGACCGGCGGATGTGCGAGCAAAGTCTTCGCACCTTTAGGAGCAGGGCTGGTAACTCTGGATAATTTTTAAGAAAGCACTGCACCACCAGGTTCAAAGTGTGAGCCAGGCAAGGTATGTGTTTGAGTTGTGAAAGGGCTATGGCAGCCATAAAATTCCTTCCATTATCACTGACTACCTTGCCTGCCTCAAGATGTACACTGCCCAGCCATGACTGAGTTTCTTGCTGCAAGAACTCGGCCAGAATTTCCGCGGTGTGTCTGTTGTCGCCCAAACACTTCATTTCAAACACGGCCTGCTGACGCTTCCCACTAGCTGTTGCGTAATGGGACACCTGGTGTGCAACACTGGCAGCTGCGGATGGAGTGGTCGTGCGATAGCGCTCTGTGGATGAGCTTTCGCTTCTGGAGGAGGAGGAGGAGGAGGAGGAGGTGGGGTGGCGAACGTCTACTGTTTCCTAGATCGTGGGCTAGGCAGAACTGTCCCACTATTGCTGTCCCCTGTGGACCCTGTATCCACGACATTAACCCAGTGCGCCATGATGGACACGTAACGTCCCTGGCCATGCCTACTGGTCCATGCATCTGTTGTGAGGTGCACCTTCCCACTGACAGACTGCCTCAGTGCATGGACAATGCGGTCTTTGACATGCTGGTGGAGGGCTGGGATGGCTTTTCTCGCAAAGAAGTGGCGACTGGGTAGGTCATAGCGTGGTACTGCGTAGGCCATCAGGGCTTTGAAAGCTTTGCTTTCAACCAACCGCTAGGGCATCATCTCTAACGAGATAAGTCTGGCAATGTGGGCGTTCAAACCCTTTGTACGCGGATGACAGGATGAGTACTTTCGTTTCCTAACAAGAGTTTCTTCTAGGGTGAGCTGGACTGGAGAGCTGCCTATGGTGGAACTAGCGGTGGTAGTGGTTGTGGACATGGCAGATTGAGAGTGAGTTGGTGATGTTGGCCTACATACAGTGCTTCCTACCAATAACCTTCTGACTCCCTGACTGCTTTGGCCTAGCGACGATCCCTCCACATTTGCTGCTGGTGTCCTAACCGGTGGGCTTACAGTGAGGGGAGCAATGTTGCAGTGCTGACTACCTTCATTCAGACCTGGTGCACCAACGGTACGGGACGTTAGGTAGTTAGTCCAGGCTTGCAAGTGCATGCTGTTTAAATGTCTACGCATGCATGTTGTATTTAAATTGTTAAGAATCTTCCCTCTGCTAAAGGTCTTTGAGCATTTTTTACATATCACTTTTGACTGATCATTGGGATCTTGGTCAAAAAAATGCCACACTGCACTCTTCCTACTATGGAATTCCTTTTCAGGCATTGCACGCTGTGCAACTTTCACAGGATGGCCACGCTGTCCTAAAACTGGTTTTGTCAAATGTTTTTTGCCTGATACGCGCCTGCCAGATGACAGGTGTTGCGATGTAGATTGGTGCTGCTGTGGATAACCCTCCTCCGCTTCTGAGCTAGAGGCAGCGCCACCCTCTTCCCCCAATGGCTGCCAATCTGGGTCAACAACTGGGTTATCTATCACCTCCTCCTCCTCATTGTCATGTGCACCTTCCTCAGTGTCACCGTGTAAGGTGCTATAGCGTTCGGGACAGGGCACCATAGTCTCATCAGGGTCAGATTCTGGCTCAGCAAACTGCGAGGGCAATGTAGTGACCTGACTCAATGGAACAGCATCATAATCTAGCTGTGGCTGTGCATCAGTGCACTCCATGTCCGATTCTTCTTGTAATGGGCAGGGTACAATTTCCCTTTCTAACCCAGGCACGGTATGTGTAAAGAGCTCCATGGAGTAACCAGTTGTGTCGCCTGATGCATCCTTCACTTTTGGTTTGGGAGAAGGACACAAGGAAACGTCTTGTTCCTGACCGGGAGCATCCACTGACGACTGGCTGCTGTGACATTTTGAACTTTGGGAATAGGAGGCCAAAGAGCTAGAGGCTGAGTCAGCAAGGAAAGCCAAAACTTTTTCCTGCTGCTCCGGCTTTAAAAGCTGTTTTCCTACTCCCAGGTAAGGGAGCCTTCGAGGCCTTATGTAGCCAGACGATGACGCAGGCTCAACACCTCCAAACTTAGGTGCTACTGTGCTTTTGCCACTACCACCAGATGCAGCACCACCATCAGTACCAGCTGACAACCCCCGCCCAAGGCCTCTTCCACCAGACTTCCTCATTTTTGGGGGGGGAGACAACCACAACTCTGGCCCTGTGGTATAACAGTAAACTGTGAACGTGCCAGAAAGTGGCTGCCTGATATATATGACACACTAGCAGTACAGCAGAATATACACTGTGTGCGAATTTTAATCTCCCTTTTTTTTTGGGGGGGAGACACAGAAGCACAACTCTGGCCCAGTGGTATAACAGTAAACTATGAACGTGGCAGAAAGTGGCTGCCTGATATACGAGGGGCGATCCAAAAGTAATGATAATCGGTTATTTCTATAGCACACAGAAATTAAAATAAAATGTTTTCTTCTCTCTTTGGTACCCACTAGTCCAAAAAAAAAAAAAATCACTTAAATAGACCACGATTCCCGGGAGCTACATTCATTTGAATATGAACTGCCGAGGAGTGAACATCAAAATGGAAAAAAACGAGCTCAGAGCGGTCATCAAATACCTCTGCTTGAAAAAAATGACTACCAAAGACATACACAGCGACTTGGTGGAAACATTGGGGGACTCTTCTCCTCCATATTCCACAGTTGCATGCTGGGCCAAGGAATTTAAGCTGGGAAGAACATCGACGGAAGATGAACATCGTCAAGGACGCCCATCCACGTCCCTCAATGAAGAAAACGTGAAAAAAGTTGAAGAAGTTGTATTGGCAGATCGAAGAGTGACTATCAGGCATGTAGCTGAGGTCACAGGGATCTCATATGGCAGTATTCAAAGAATCCTTGCAAAAGAATTGCATATGAGAAAGGTCTCCGCGCGTTGGGTGCCAAAAATGTTAACCGACGAGCAAAAGATGAAATGAGTTAACATTTCAATATCAAATCTCGAAAAGTTCCAAGCAGACAAGGAAAAATTTTTGTCACGTTTTTTGACCATGGACAAGACCTGGTTCCACCACTTTGATCCCGAAACTAAACAACAATCGATGACATGGAAACGAGCCGACGAACCAACGCCGAAGAAATTCAAAGTGTCAAGCTCAGCAGGGAAGGTTATGGCGTCCGTTTTTTGGGACGATGAAGGAATTATTATGGTGGACTATTTGGAGAAGGGAGCCACTATTACTGGCTCCTACTACGCAGAACAAATAAGAAGATTGTGGGAGGCTATCAAGGAGAAAAGGCGCGGCAAACTGCGGGCTGGAGTGCTGTTTCACCAAGATAACGCGCCGGCTCACAAAGCTGCAGTTGCCATGGCTACCATTCAAGAAGCGGGCTTTGAACTGGTGGAACACCCCCCCCTATTGGCCAGATCTAGCCCCCAGTGACTTCTTTCTCTTTCCTCGACTCAAGGAACACCTCCGGGGCAAGAAATTTGATGACAATAGCGACAATATTTTTTTGAGGGTCAAGATCAAGAATTTTTTTCTAAGGGAATTCTAAGTTTAGAAAAGAGATGGACTAAATGTATAGACTTGATAGGAGACTATGTAGAAAAATAAAAAAATTTTTTGACTATATTCATTGTGTTTAGTATTGATTATCATTACTTTTGGATCGCCCCTCGTATATGACACACTAGCAGTACAGCAGAATATAAACTGTGTGTGAATTTTAATCTCCCTTTTTTTTGGGGGGAGACACAGAACCACAACTCTGGCCCAGTGGTATAACAGTAAACTATGAACGTGGCAGAAAGTGGCTGCCTGATATATACGACACACTAGCAGTACAGCAGAATATACACTGTGTGCGAATTTTAATCTCCCTTTTTTTTGGGGGGGGGAGACACAGAAGCACAACTCTGGCCCAGTGGTATAACAGTAAACTATGAACGTGGCAGAAAGAAGTGGCTGCCTGATATATATGACACACTAGCAGTACAGCAGAATATAAACTGTGTGTGAATTTTAATCTCCCTTTTTTTTGGGGGGGAGACACAGAACCACAACTCTGGCCCAGTGGTATAACAGTAAACTATGAACGTTGCAGAAAGTGGCTGCCTGATATATACGACACACTAGCAGTACAGCAGAATATACACTGTGTGCGAATTTTAATCTCCCTTTTTTTTGGGGGGGGGAGACACAGAAGCACAACTCTGGCCCAGTGGTATAACAGTAAACTATGAACGTGGCAGAAAGTGGCTGCCTGATATTTACGACACACTAGCAGTACAGCAGAATATACACTGTGTGCGAATTTTAATCTCCTTTTTTTTTGGGGGGGAGACACAGAAGCACAACGCTGGCCCAGTGGTATAACAGTAAACTATGAACGTGGCAGAAAGTGGCTGCCTGATATATACGACACACTAGCAGTACAGCAGAATATACACTGTGTGCGAATTTTAATCTCCCTTTTTTGGGGGGGGAGACACAGAAGCACAACTCTGGCCCAGTGGTATAACATGAAAAACACCAAAAAAGGACACATTCAAGAAAAAACACCAAAAAACAGGCAAAGATGCTTACCTGTCTAAATAGGCCTCAATACAAATGCACAAGCAGGGTGCAGCGGACCCAAACAAAATAGCAAGTGCACAGGTGCAATACCTAATGAAACAGCCAGCCTTCAATAAGGGTTTGGCCGTGTGGTACACCAATGCACTAAGATAAAATACTCCGTATGTGGCGTGTTCACACAAGGAATACAAAGCGTCTGGCTACAGCCTATTAATGACGCCATATGGCGGGCTGCCCAGTGCTAAAATGCATCCCGTGCAAACAGAGGCCACAGTGTACAGAACAACTTGGGCCCAGCTGCACCCTGCAAAAAATATACGTGCAAAAAAAACATATAAATATATGTAAGGTATTAGTTGATATTAGGGCCATAATATAGAAGCTGGCAACCCACGCCAAGGGTCCTTACGTATTGCCAGTCCTACTCTAACATGAAAAACACCAAAAAAGGACACATTCAAGAAAAAACACCAAAAAACAGGCAAAGATGCTTACCTGTCTAAATAGGCCTCAATACAAATGTACAAGCAGGGTGCATATATTTATATGTTTTTTTTACACGTATATTTTTTGCAGGGTGCAGCTGGGCCCAAATTGTTCTGTACACTGTGGCCTCTGTTCGCACGGGATGCATTTTAGCACTGGGCAGCCCGCCATATGGCGTCATTAATAGGCTGTAGCCAGATGCTTTGTATTCCTTGTGTGAACACGCCACATACAGAGTATTTTATCTTAGTGCATTGGTGTACCACACGGCCAAACCCTAAGGCTATGTTCACACCTTGCGTCGGGTCCCTGCGTGTTCTCCCGCAGCGGATTTGATAAATCTGCAGGGCAAAACAACTGCGGTTCTCCCTGCAGATTTATCGCGGTTTGTTCCACGTTTTCCGCTGCGGGTTTCCGCCTATACTATTGATGCTGCATATGCAGCAATATGCAGCATCAATAGTAATGTTAAAAATAATAAAAATTGGTTATACTCACCCTCTGATGTCCGGATCTCCTGGGCGCTGCACCCGGCGGTCCGGTTCCAAAGATGCTGTGGGAGAAGGACCCTTCGTGACGTCACGGTCATGTGACCGCGACGTCACCGCAGGTCCTGGTCGCACAGCAACTCTGACCGGACGGCCGCGTGCAGCGCCCAGGAGCTCCGGACATCAGAGGGTGAGTATAACCAGATTTTTTATTTTTTAACCCCAAATATGGTTCCCAGGGCCTGGAGGAGAGTCTCCTCTCCTCCACCCCGGGTACCACCCGCACATTATCCGCTTACTTCCCGCAACGTGGGCACAGCCCCATGCGGGAAGTAAGCGGTTCAATGTATTCCTATGGGTGCAGAATCGCAGCGATTCTGCACAAAGAAGTGACATGCTGCGGGTTGTAAACCGCTGCGTTCCCGCGCGGTTTTTCCCGCAGCATGTGCACAGCGGTTTGCGGTTTCCATAGGGTTTACATGTTACTGTAAACGCTATGGAAACTGCTGCGGACCCGCAGCATCAAAATCGCGGCGGTTCCGTGGTAAAAACCGCTAAGTGTGAATATAGCCTTATTGAAGGCTGGCTGTTTCATTAGGTATTGCACCTGTGCACTTGCTATTTTGTTTGGGTCCGCTGCACCCTGCTTGTGCATTTGTATTGAGGCCTATTTAGACAGGTAAGCATCTTTGCCTGTTTTTTGGTGTTTTTTCCAGTGGTATAACAGTAAACTATGAACGTGGCAGAAAGTGGCTGCCTGATACATACGACACACTAGCAGTACAGCAGAATATACACTGTGTGCCAATTTTAATCTCCCTTTTTTTGGGGGGGAAGACACAGAACCACAACTCTGGCCCAGTGGTATAACACAACACTATGAACGTGCCAGAAAGTGGCTGGAATTATTATTTAAAAAAATAAAAAAAATAAAAAAAACAACAAGCTCCCTACAATGAGCTCAGGACAAGTATGGCAGCAATAAAAGGACTGCTTAACACAAAAATGTGGACAAATAAACAAGATAGGTAACTGTGCAGAAAGGAGCAACAGGAATTGCTTTAAAAAAATCAATTGGTTTGCACAGCACAGCACCACTGTCCCTGCACAAAAAGGTGGTGTGAAAATCGCTCCAGCACAAGCGGTTTGGGGGTTTATATTTCCTCGCTAACTCTGTCCCTGCTTCTGACTAACTGCAGCAACACCTCTCCCTATGCTCAGATCGGCAGAAGTAAGATGGCGGTCGGCGTGCACGCCCTTTTATACCCCCTGTGACGCCACAGACAGCAAGCCAATCACTGCCATGCCCTTCTCAAAGATGGTGGGGACCGAGACCTATGTCATCACGCTGCCCACACTCTGCGTCCTCCTTCATTGGATGAAAAACGGCGGTGACAGCGTCATATGAAACGTGACTTTGGCGCTCTGATTGTGTACCGCATGGCCGATCCCACTGTAGGATCGGTTCAGGTTTCATGAAATTCGACTTTGCCTAAAAGTCGCCGATTTATGAAAATGACCGATCCGTTTCGCTCAACCCGACACTCTACCTCTGTTGTTTGCGTGAGTATATTTGTATGATTGGTTTTTACTTTATCCCTGTTTGTATTACCTTGTTAGTCTGGTTGGTGTATTACGATACACTACTACTCCCCTCTTCACTGGGTTGGGGAAGGGTACAGGAAATGCCTGTTTAAGACAAAGTGGGGCCCTGGGCAAAAGTTTAAAGTGGGGCCCCAGATGCTCATAGATTGCACCATCATAAGAAACATTTCGGATGTTTTTACCTGCGCTGAGTTCAGACCGTTAAACAAGCCCGATCGACAATATTGAAGCCTTTCGATGCTTGTTTCCGAGTTTCTTTACACTGGCTGATAAAGAATGATGGGGATAGATAGTCTTCGATACAGTATAATCCACTCCCCATGGTCCTTGATAGAGTATATTGCAGCCCCCCTCACAGTACAGTCATGGCCAGAAGTTTTGAGAATGACACCAAAATTATATTTTCACATGATCTGCTGCCCTCTAGTTTTTATTAGTGTTTGTCTGATGTTTATATCACATACAGAAATATAATTGCAATCATATTATGAGTACCAATAGGTTATATTGGCAGTTAGAATGAGTTAATGCAGTAAGTCAATATTTGCAGTGTTGACCCTTCTTCTTCCAGACCTCTGCAATTCTCCCTGGCATGCTCTCAATCAACTTCCGGACCAAACCCTGACTGATAGCAGTCCATTCTTGCACAATCAATGCTTGCATTTTGCCAGATTTTGTTGGTTTTTGTTTGTCCACCCGTCTCTTGATGATTGACCACAAGTTCTCAATGGGATTAAGATCTGGGGAGTTTCCAGGCCATGGACCCAAAATCTCTATGTTTTGTTCCATGAGCCATTTAGTTATCACCTTTGCTTTATGGCAAGGTGCTCCATCATGCTGGAAAAGGCATTGTTGGGCACCAAACTGCTCTTGGACGGTTGGGAGAAGTTGCTCTTGGAGGACATTCTGGTACCATTCTTTATTCATGGCTGTGTTTTTAGGCAAGACTGTGAGTGAGCCGATTCCCTTGGCTGAGAAGCAACCCCACACATGAATGGTTTCAGGATGCTTTACAGTTGGCATGAGACAAGACTGGTGGGAGCGCTCACCTCTTCTTCTCCGAATAAGCTGTTTTGCAGATGTCCTAAACAATCGAAAAGGGGATTTATCAGAGAAAATGACTTTGCCCCAGTCCTCAGCAGTCCACTCCCTGTACCTTTTTGCAGAATATCAGTCGGTCCCTGATGTTTTTTCTGGAGAGAAGTGGCTTCCTTGCTGCCCTCCTTGAAACCAGGCATTGCTCAAAGAGTCTCCGCCTCACAGTGCGTGCAGAAGCACTCACACCAGCCTGCTGCCATTCCTGAGCAAGCTCGGCACTGCTGGTAGTCCGATCCCGCAGCTGAAACAGTTTTAAGATACGGTCCTGGCGCTTGCTGGTCTTTCTTGGGCGCCCTGGAGCCTTTTTGACAACAATGGAAGCTCTCTCCTTGAAGTTCTTGATGATGCCATAGATTGTTGACTGAGGTGCAATCTTTGTAACTGCGATACTCTTCCCTGTTAGGCCATTTTTGTGCAGTGCAATGATGGCTGCACGTGTTTCTTTAGAGATAACCATGGTTAAGTGAAGAGAAACAATGATACCAAGCACCAGCCTCCTTTTAAAGTGTCCAGTGATGTCATTCTTACTTAATCATGACTGATTGATTGCCAGCCCTGTCCTCATCAACACCCACACCTGTGTTAATGGATCAATCACTAAAACGATGTTAGCTGCTCCTTTTAAGGCAGGACTGCAATTATGTTGAAATGTGTTTTGGGGGTTAAAGTTCATTCTCTGGGCAAATATTGACTTTTCAAGTACAGTAATTGCTGTTAAGGTGATCACTCTGACATGCAGGAGTATATGCAAATTGCCATTAGAAAAAATGAAGCAGTAGACTTTGGAAAAATTAATATTTGTCTCATTCTCAAAACTTCTGGCCATGACTGTATACTGCAGACAGAACACATTCTATAACAGGTGGGCCGAGGCCTATGTAACCAGACCACCAAAGGCACTAGCCATGGAAATTACTCCCACCAATTTGTATACATACAAGAGTGGAGTAAAAACAGTCCACCAAGATAAGTAAAATAAAAATATTTTTATTATCATTAAACTAAATATATGAAAGGCACATGCAACCCACTGACTAAGCCCACGTGAAATGTGCGTTGGGGCCACAGGTGCGATCTGCAGGGCAGCTATGGGTACGAGCGTTAACTGCATGTGATTCCTCTGTTGCCGTGGTCAGCACCAGCATGTATTATGACTATGAAGGCATATGGGATATCCTACCTATTGTACTTATGCTGACACAGCCACTTATGTATCACTGACTAATTTTTCTGGATAGACTTGAAGCACTGTCACTTTAGTTAATCTACATGCCTTACTACTAGGCTTTAACTATGCTGTACCTGTGTACTTGCACATGATTTTTGCTGCACCTGATTCCTTGTCTTCTATAGCTCTGTCATTGATATGGTTTGTTTATGTCTTTTTGGCCTTTCATATATTTAGTTTAATAATAATAAAAATATTTATCTTTTACTTATCTTGGTGGATTGTTTTTACTCCATTCTTGTATGTATACAAAAGCCCCCCTCATAGGGTATACTGCAGCCCCCCCCACACACAGTATAATGCAGCCTCACACACACAGTGTAATGCAGCCCCCTAAGAGTATACTGCAGTCCCCCTCAGATTATAATGCAGCCCCGTTACACACAAATGCACTATAATTCAGACACACACATATTAAAGTGCAGACACACACACAAACAGTATAATGCATCCCCCACACACAGTATAATTGCAGCCCCCACACACAGTATAGTGCAGCCCCCACACAATATAATGTAGCCCCCACACAGTATAGTGCATCCTCCCACACACAGCAAAATACATCCCCCCACACAGTATAATGCAGCCCCACACACACAGTATAGTACAGCCCCCACACACAATATAATGTAGCCCCCACACAGTATAGTGTATCCTCCCACACACAGCAAAATGTATCCCCCCACACAATATAATGCAGCATCACACACACAGTATAGTGCAGCCCCCACACACAATATAATGCAACTCCCCACAGTATAATGCAGACCCTCCACACACAAACAGTATAGTGCAGCCCCCCACACACAATATAGTGAAGCCCCTCCCACACAGTATGATTCAGACCTCCATTCACAGTGTAATGTAGACCCCCACTCACAGTATAATTCAGCCCCCACAAAGTATAATGCAGCCCCTACACACAGTATAATGCAACCTCTACACACATAGAATAAAGCCCCACACACACAATATAGTGCAGCCACCACACACAATATAATGCAACCCCCACAGTATAATGTAGATCCTCCACACACAAACAATATATTGCAGCCCCCCACTCACAATATAGTGAAGCCCCTCCAACACAGTATAATTCAGACCCCATACACAGTATAATGCAGCCCCCCATGCACAGTATAATTCACCCCCCCCCACAAAGTATAATGCAGCCCCTACACACTAGAATGAAGCCCCACACACACAGTACAATGCAACCCCCACACACATAGCATAATGCAGTCCCCCCACTCACAGTATAATGCAGCCCCCCACTCACAGTATAATGCAGCCCCCCCAACACACACATAGTATAATGCAGCCCACAGAGTACATACATACAGTACAGACCAAAAGTTTGGACACACCTTCTCATTTAAAGATTTTTCTGTATTTCAATGACTATGAAAATTGTGCATTCACACTGAAGGCATCAAAACTATGAATTAACACATGTGGAATTATATACTTAACAAAAAAGTGTGAAACAACTGAAATTATGTCTTATATTTACATCACCATAATAGCATAATGGTCTATATCTGAACAGTACCAAACATTTGCTCGGAATATAAAAACGTAAAATGTTAGATCAAACTAATTTAAATCAATACAATTTATTTCAAGACAGATCTACAAAGAAGGATGAAATACAAAGATACCTAATCAACAAATAACGGCTACATAAAAACACAAACTGTCAAGAAATTCTCAATTCTTCATTGGCTTCAACATTTCATAGCATCAACAATCATTATGGCATTTTTTCTGTATATTATATTGCTTTAGAAAGCCAGTGTTTGCACTTTTTATTTAATATATTGCTGCCACTGTATTGCTCCCAAGATATTTAAAAAATATTCATAAAGAGAAAAACTAAATCGAACATTAAATTTAGTATCATCTATCAAGGTCTAAAATCTCATAACTCAGCAAGAAGAGAATCTGGGAGAATCCAGCTGAAAGTTTAATAACTGTTTTGCTGGGTAATATTCAGTGTTTATTTCAGTTAGTGCCTTGGCATCATGATCTCTTGATATGTGCAGCAAGACTTCTTGATATAAATGGGTTTTCAATGGACTACAATACAACCTCCTAATAGCTTCGTCTCCAAGCTATTTCTTACATTTGGAAATAAATTTCATTTTGCAACACTTCAAAAATAAACCTAAGCTTGTTAGTATTATATTATTACAGAAAGATAAGCAGAAATTTGGAAACAGTATTTTGCCAGAAATACAAAATTTACCTTCATCAAAATATCAATTGAAGAGAAAGGAACTAACAGTTTTGACATTATAGATTGCTAGTAAAAACACATATTCATTATACAGATACATTATAATCTTACTCCAGGAAAAAAAAAGAAAACTAAGATTTCATTTGGACTTGCAAAGCTCTACTTGACCCTAAAGTTTATTTTCCCTAAAATAAACTTAATCTCATTATGAATCTCGTAATTACAATTGCTCTTTAAAGGGATAGTCCAGGTTTATCATATTGATGACCTATCCTTTAGTCAGTAATACCAAACCAATGGGACTCTGACACCCAACATCTCCACTAGTCAGCTGTTAGTAGGTCTTAGAGTTCCCGGAAGTACACAGTGTACTGAGCTGGAACACCAAAGCTCTATACGCTATGCAGTGGCTGTTCTGAGGTACTGCAGCATAGCTCCTATTTACTTCAAAGAAACTGAACTGCAGTATTCAATAATATCCGCTTTACAGAGTACAGATTTGTGGAGCTCTGTCTCCATATAGTGTGCACATCTGGTGGCTGGGGGAGCTGCTAACAGGTGAGAGCGTCGGCTGTCAGACACCTACGGATCTGATATCTGAAATTATTGCTAGCGTAAGGACAATATTATATCCCTGGACAATCCCTTTAATTGAAAGCAAAAGGAGTGAAGAAATGGAGAATTCCCACCTTAGATATTTATGGCATATACTGTATGGTGCAAATCGCATACAGTGGGCACAGAAAGTATTCAAAGCCCTTTAAGTTTTTCACTATTTGTTTCATTGATCCATTTGGTAAATTCAAAAAAAGTTCATTTTTTTCACATTAATGTACACTCTGCACCCCATGTTCACTGAAAAAAACTAATGTAGAATTTTTTGTAAATTTGTTAAAAAATAAAACCTGAAATATCATAAGGTCATAAGTATTCAGACCCTTTGCTCAGACACTCATATTTAAGTCACATGCTGTCCATTTCCTTGTGATCCTCCTTGAAATGGTTCTACTCCTTCATTGGAGTCCAGCTATGTTTAATTGAACTGATAGGACTTGATTTGGAAAGGCACACACCTGTCTATATAAGACCTCACAGCTCACAGTGCATGTCAGACCAAATGAGAATCATGAGGTCAAAAGAACTGGCCAAGGAGCTCAGAGACAGAATTGTGTTAAGGCACAGATCTGGTCAAGGTTACAAAAGAATTTCTGCAATACTCATGGTTCCTAAGAACACAGTGGCCTCCATAATCCTTAAATGGAAGAAGTTTGTCACCACCATAAGTATCCCTAGACCTGCCAACCAGAGCAATCATGGAAGAAAAGCCTTGGTGACAGAGGTAAAGAAAAACCCCAAGATCATTGTGGCTGAGCTCCAGAGATGCAGTAGGGAGATGGGAGAAAGGTCCATAAAGTCAACTATCACTGCAGCCCTCCACCAGTCGGGCCTTTATGGCAGAGTGGCCCGACAGAAGAGTCTCCTCAGTGAAAGACATATGAAAGCCTGCATAGAGTTTGCTGGAAAACACATGAAGGACTCCCAGACTATGAGAAATAGGATTCTCTGGTCTGATGAGACAAAGTTAGACATTTTTGGTTATAATTCTAAGCGGCATGTGTGGAGAAAACCAGGCACTGCTCATCACTTGCCCAATACAAACTTAACAGTGAAACATGGTGGTGGCAGCATCATGCTATGGGAGTGTTTTTCAGCTGCAGGGACAGGATGACTGGTTGTCAATGAAGGAAACATGAATGTGGCCAAGTACAGAGATATCCTGGATGAAAACCTCTTCCAGAGTGCTCTGGACCTCAGACTTGGCTGAAGATTCACCTTCCAACAAGATAATGACCCTAAGCACACAGCTAAAATAACAAATGAACGGCTTCAGAACAACTCTCTGAGACACCGTGCTGCCCCACTGAGCCACCGTGGGGCAGCACGGTGGCTCAGTGGATAGCACTGCCGCCTTGCAGCGTTGGGGTCCTGGGTTCTAATCCCACCTTGGACAACATCTGCATCTGAACATTTGTGTGTTCTCCCCGTGTTTGCGTGGGCTTCCTCCGGGTACTCCGGTTTCCTCCCACACTCCAAAGACATACTGATAGGGAATTTAGATTGTGAGCCCCATCAGGGACAGTGATTATAAAAGTGTGCAAACTGTAAAGCATTGTGGAATATGTTAGCGCTATATAAAAATAAAGATTATTATTATTATTATTATTATTATTATTAATTCTGCGACTATTCTGGACTGACCCAGCCAGAACCTTGACCTAAAACCAATTGAGTATCTCTAAAGAGACCTGAAAATCGCTGTCCACCAACATTCACCATCCAACCTGACGAAACTGGAGAGGATCTGCAAGGAAGAATGGCAGAGGATCCCCAAATCCAGGTGTGAAACACTTGTTGAATCATTCCCAAGAAGACTCATGGCTGTACTAGCTCAAATGGGTGCTTCCACTCTATAGTGAGCAAAGAGTCTGAATACTTATGACCATGTGATATTTCAGTTTTTATCTAATATATAAAGCTGAATGTGTGTGTGTATGTATGTGTGTGTGTGTGTGTGTATATCCGGGATTGGCATCTGCACCGTCGCAGCTACAGCCACAAAATTTTGCACAGTCACAGGTCTGGACCCCGAGAGCGTCATAGGCTATGTTGTGAGGTGAAATTTAACCCCGCGCATTCCAATTCACCAAACAATTTTTTCCCTATCTACATAACGGGGAAAAAGTGAAAGGAAAAGTATTGGAGGCAAATTGACAGCTGCCAGATGTGAGCAAGGGAGACTTAAAGAGTGAGAGCGATGGCGCCAAAGAGTATATACCGTACAGTTGCTAAGGTGGGGTCCCGACATGGGATACTCACCACACACGGGGATATGAACACACACACAAAATGCGCCACACACTACCATGTGCTTGAACACATTCCACCCTCAGCACACATTTCACCACACATACACCAACCTCGCCACATAAAAGTCAAAACACAAAAGTCGCCGCTCAAAACTCGCCATGCGCAAAACTCGCCACATGCAAAACTAGGCTCACGCAAAACTCGCCATACGTGCAAAACTCACCTCATGGAAAACTCGCCACACGCAAAACTTGCACACGCAATAAATTCTGGTCATTATAGAAGATATGAAAAGACATACATTTTTTCATTTGCTGGATTAGTGCTTCACCAAATGGTTTGGGGTCTGGATTCAAATCCCACCAAGGACATCTGCAAGGAGTTTGTATGTTCTCCCCGTGTTTGTGTGGGTTTCCTCCAGGTACTCCAGTTTCCTCCCACACTCCAAAGACATACTGATAAGGAATTTAGATTGTGAGCCCCATTGGGGACAGTGATGATAATGTATGCAAAGCGCTACAGAATAAGATAGCACTATATAAATAAAGCATAATAAACAAATAATACATTCTGTCAGGAGCTGTATTACACTCTATGAGGGGGGCTGCATTACACCCTATGAGGGAGTTGCATTACATCCTATGAGGGGGGCTGCTTTATGCTCTGAGGGGGCTTTATTATACCCTATGAGAGGGGTACTCTGAGATGGCTGCATTATACCCTATGAGGGGGGCTGCATTATACCATATGAGGGGGCTGCATTATACTGTGAGGGAGCTACATTATATTCTACTGGGGGGCTGCATTCTATATTATGAGAGGGTTGCATTATACTCTGAGGGGGCTATATTATATTCTGTGGGGGAGATGCATTATATTATATGAGAGGGCTGCATTGTACCCTATGAGGGGGTTGCATTATTTTCTGAGGGGCTATATTATACCCTATGAGAGGGCTACATTATATTCTATGGGGCTGCATTATCTTCAATGAGGGGGGCAGCATTATATTCTGTGGGGGGAGGCTGCATTGTACCCTATGAGAGGGCTGCATTATACCCTATGAAGGGGGCTGCATTATACACTATGAGGGAGGCTGCATTGTACCCTATGAGGGGGGATGCTTTATGCTCTGAGGGGGCTTTATTATACCCTATGAGAGGGGTACTCTGAGATGGCTGCATTATACCCTATGAGGGGGGCTGCATTATACCATATGAGGGGGCTGCATTATACTGTGAGGGAGCTACATTATATTCTACTGGGGGGCTGCATTCTATATTATGAGAGGGTTGCATTATACTCTGAGGGGGCTATATTATATTCTGTGGGGGAGATGCATTATATTATATGAGAGGGCTGCATTGTACCCTATGAGGGGGTTGCATTATTTTCTGAGGGGCTATATTATACCCTATGAGGGGGCTACATTATATTCTATGGGGCTGCATTATCTTCAATGAGGGGGGCAGCATTATATTCTGTGGGGGGAGGCTGCATTGTACCCTATGAGAGGGCTGCATTATACCCTATGAAGGGGGCTGCATTATACACTATGAGGGAGGCTGCATTGTACCCTATGAGGGGGGATGCTTTATATTCTGGGGTAGCTGCATTATACCCTATGAGAGGAACTGCATTATATCCTATGGCGGCTGTATTATACCCTATGAGGGGGCTACATTCTATTCTATGGGGGCTGCATTATATTCAGGATCGGACTAGCCCATCGGAGAACCGGAGGATTCTCTGGTGGGCCCAGGCACTGACACCTGCTGGTATACTGGCCAATAGCTGCCTAGAGCCCCCACTGCTAAAGGGGCCCTCAGCCAGTGGTGTGTCTCTAATAGTGGCACTCCCAGCAGCTATGGGGACCCTTTGTCAGGGGGGCCTGCCTGATGTCAGCTGAGCAGCAGCTGGAGACAGGAACCTGTCCCCGCTGCTAAAGAGAAATGAATATTCATGCTTCCCCACACCCCCATGGGTGTAGAGAGGAGCGAGCATGCATTTCACATAGTGGGCAGTGTTAGCCGCAGGTAAATCCAGAGCAGCTGCATTGGGGCCCTGGATGTGGGCCCCTGCAGGGCAGCTAATCCCTGCTGCTTGGCAGCAAAGCGGAGCTGCAGGGATCCGATGCCATTCGGCTTCCTGTTCGTTGCCTGGCGCTTCCTGTCTGACACAGCACAGCTGGATGACATCATCATCCAGCGCGCAGCTGATTCAGAGAGAAAGCTGCCGGCGCCGAAGATGCTGCTTCCTGGATGTGTTGCGACTGTGGGGAACGTGTGGATAGGTGAGTGTTGCTGTGTCTCTGTTTGTCTTCCTGCGTGAGTGTATGTGGTGCTCTGTGTGTGTGTGTATTGGAGATTGGCAATGATGTGGGTGATGGAGAGAGCAGTCATGGGAATGGTGGGGAGAAGGCAATGTTGGTGGTGGAAAGGATGATGGGGTGGTGGGGAGGAGGCAATGATTTAGGTGGTGGAATGGGCAATGATGGGGTGTTGGGGGAGAAGGTAATGATGGAGGTGGTGATGAGGACAATGATGGAGGTGGTGGGGGGCTGCATTATACCCTATGAGGAGAGCTGTGTTATTCTTTGAGGGGGCTACATTATATTCTGTGGGGGGTTGCAATATATTTTGTGTGGGGGCTGCATTATTCTCTCAGAGGGCTACATTATATTCTGGGAGCTACATAATACTATATGAGGGGGCTGCATTATGCCCTACGAGGGGGCTGCAGTATATTCTATGGGGTGCTGCATTATACCTTATGAGTGTGTTGCATTATATTCTAAGGTGGCTACATTATATTTGGTGTGGAGTGGCTGCTTTATACTGTATGAGGGGGCTGCATTATACCATATGAGGGTGCTACATTATATTCTTTTGGGGGTTGCATTATACCTGATGAGGGGGTTGCATTATATTTTGTAGGGTGCTGCACTATACCCTAAGAGGGGGGCTGCACTATATTCTATGAGGGGTTACGTTATATTCCATGAAGAGCGCTGCATTGTATTCCATGAAGGGGGCTCCATTATTTTCCATGAGGGGGGCTGCATTATATTCCATGAGGGGGTTACCCCAACCCCTGCTACACAATTAATATACTACGTTATATTATACCCTGATATTGGCGTGTTTTACCACACAACTGGTGGTCTTGTATTTATTTCTATGTAACTACATAGTGGGATTTTCTCTGGTGTGCCCAAGGTGCTCCAGTCCGACGCTGACTATATTCTATGGGGGGCTGCATTATATTCTATGAGGGGGGGCTACATTATATTCTATGAGGGGGCTACCCCATCCCCTGCTACATAACTAAGACGTGTACTACCTTATACTATACTGTGATATTAGTGTGTTTTACCGCACAATTGGTAGTCTTGTATTTATTTCTATGTAGCTAGTGGGCCCCAAGAATGATTTACTCTGGTGGGCCCAAGATGCTCCAGTCCAGCACTGGCTGTGGGACCATCATACATTGCATATGTAGTTGGGACCATCAAACAGTGGGTAGAGTACTGTGTGGGCCATCGTACAGTGTGTAGGCAGCTTTGGTGACCATCTTCCAAGGGGACTCTCAAGGGTATTTGTTGCACAGAGCGGACACTTCGGATATTATAACTTTCAAAAGAGCATAGCTAGTATTATTACTTGCTAGATAGCACAGGCTTTACTACTTTTCTTGGGATGCTATTATTTTTATTGGCCCCCTTTATTGTCACATTGTCTTTGCAGCATAAATAAGTGGAGGGGTAATCATAGTATTGTAATCATTTTTGAAGTATTGGGTCACTGATACACACTGGAAGAGCAAGCAGGATGGGGAGGTTGTGCACGTTGGGGTTAGATGGAGACAGTGCTACAAATGTGGCGGTGCTACAAATGTCAAATATTTCTTTGTTGTAATCTCTGCAGCCGAAATCTGTCTGGAAGAAATTGTTAGGGTGGTCTGGAGAAACTGAAAAAGACTAGAAAAGTACATGACTCCGTCAGAAAGAAAGTTAGCTGTAAGTCCCTATTCTGTAGAGTAAATATCTGTACTGTAATATCTGTGCTATGGTTGGCAGGACAGTTGGCAGGACTGGTATCTACTAGTGATGAGCGAGTGTACTCAATACTTGAGTTTTTCGAGCATGCTTGGGTGTTCTCTGAGTATTTTGGGCGTGCTCGTAGATTATGTTTGAGTCCCCGCAGCTGCATGATTTGCGGCTGCTAGACAACCTGAATACATGTTGGGACTCCCGAACAAACAGGCAATCTCTGCATTTGTACAGGTTGTCTAGCAACTGTGGGGACTAAAAACATAATATATGAGTACGCCCAAGATACTTGGAGATCACCCGAGCATGTTCGGAAAACTCGAGTAACGAGTACACTCGCTCATCACTAGTATCTATCACTAGGGTTGAGCGACCTTCACTTTTATAGGATCGGGTCGGGTTTCACGAAACCCGACTTTTGGAAAAGTCGGGTCGAGTGAAATCGGCCGATCCTATAAAAAAGTCGGGGTCGGGGTCGGCCGAAACTCGAAACCCAATGCAGTGCATTGGGTTTCCATGGTTCCCAGGGTCTGAAGGAGCGGAAACTCTCCTTCAGGCCCTGGGATCCATATTTAAGTGTAAAATATAGAATTAAAATAAAAAATATCCTTATACTTACCCTCTGACGCGCCCTGGTACTAACCGGGAACCTTCCTTCCTTAGAATCAGCCTTCCAGGACCTTCGGTGACGTCGCGGGTGACGTGGCTGCTTGTGATTGGCCGCGCGGCCGCCCATGTGACCGCTCGCGCGGCCAATCACAAGCCGCGACGTCACCCGCGACGTCACCGAAGGTCCTGGAAGGGCTGATTCTTAGGAAGGAAGGCTGTCGGAAGGAAGCAGGGCGCTTCCGAGGGTGAGTATATTCCTATTAGGTATATACTCACCCTCGGAAGCGCCCTGCTTCCTTCCGACAGCCTTCCTTCCTAAGAATCAGCCCTTCCAGGACCTTCGGTGACGTCGCGGGTGACATCGCGGCTTGTGATTGGCCGCGCGAGCGGTCACATGGGCGGCCGCGCGGCCAATCACAAGCCGCGACGTCACCGCGACGTCACGGCAAGGTCCTAGAAGCGCGGATTCGAAGGAGGAAGGCTGCCGGTTAGTACCAGGGCGCGTCAGAGGGTAAGTATTGCAATATTTTTTATTTTAATTCTATATTTTACACTTTAATCTGAATTCCGATACCAATTCCCGATATCTTAAACATATCGGGAATCGGGATCGGAATTCCGATTCCAGATTCAAAAGATCGCCGACTTCATGGCCGACCCCCCACTGGGGTCGGGTCGGGTTTCATGAAACCCGACCTTGCCAAAAGTCGGCGACTTTTGAACAATTTCGACCCGTTTCGCTCAACCCTATCTATCACTACATGGTCGGTAATAGAATATGTTTTATTTAGTAACATTGCAGTATTATTGGTCTTTCTACAGTGTGTGTTATGTAGATGCAATGGTTACATTATAATATTATGTACTCACTGTTTAGTGGTGATGGTAGTGGACATTGTATAGCGGTATTATTTTGGCCTTGTATAGCAGTAATTTTGGTTTTATTGTTTTTTGCATAGTGTATTTAGGTTAACAACTGTGGTATACTGTAATTATAATTAAGTGGTGGGACTGTTGTTTGAGGAAACATGTACTTTAGGGCTTGGACCCCTGATCTTTTATGACCCTAGCAGCACCCCTGGTACACATAATACCTGTAGTATTTGGAATAAAGCGCATTGATTTTCTGGACGAGTGCCGCAAGTCTTCTATTTCCCTTTCAAATAATTTTTATTAAGCATTTTGAAATTTATTATTGTGTTTTGTAGATAATCATATATTCAACTTTCAAGGAAATAAGGGTGGGGAGAGGGCTGGAGGTGAGGGAAGTGGGAATGGGACAAGTCTTCTATTTCTATGTAATAGTTGATGGTCTGTAATATTGCTGATCACCATCATCATCTGCGCTAGTGACCCTTTTGAATGAGTGTGATCCTCAGTAATATACTAAAGGAACCCATGATTCAATTGGCTCTTGATACTTGAAGATTTGAAGGGCTGAACATGTAATATATACAGTATATGGGGATTGAGTGTACGAATTCCTGGCTGATAGATCTTTCTGCTTGCATTTATCCGTATGGTACTGTTGTGCCTCAGAACTGTGTTTGTACCTTTAAGAACCTTTCTCTGATGGTTCGGTGTATGACACTTAGCACTAGATACATATTCCCATCTTTGTTGTACATATCGAACAATATTCTCACAAATTGCTTTGGAACTGACTCAAAGACAAGTTTATTTTGTACATATTCTTATGAAGAACTGCCATCAGCTCGCTTTCAGGGAATCTTTAATTTACTCCTTTTTTCCCTTTCCAATGAATCTTTTAATGTGAGAAACTTGTCAGCTCAGGCTTCACATTGCAAAATATGCGAGCTCCGCCATGCATACAAATATGTCACTATACACAAAATGATGACATTGTTCTCGCTATACTTTTGTCTGTATAACCCGGCAGACATTGCGGAGGTATCATAAGATCAGCATTGCTTTACCTCTCCTAGTTGTTTGACTTCCATGATTTAGAGATGCCTTTTATCAATTAAATGTATTTAAAATTATCTCTAGAGAATGAAAGGACTCACCTGACATCATTTCTGGTAATTACTTAATTGTGGCTAATATTTTACCAGTCTGGCAATGACGGCTCACATGTTCATTAGAAGATGTCCTCCTGGGATAGCTTCTGTCACCAGATTAAGGGTCCCCGAGGCAGGACTCTAAAGTCTTTAGCTCACATAAAGACATTGCTCATAACATTTTACTGAATATCCACTATTAGCAAACACAAAGCCATCCCCGAGAAGTGTTAGGTATTGAGTTGTCATATGACCTCTGGCCTTATCAATAATGGAACTATCATCTGTAATGAAAATGTATGGAAGTATATATCATCCTCAGGTCATCAGAAACAGCGACCAAAAAGGCAGAAAATATTAAATATTGTATATGTCACGAGCAATATAGTAAATATATCAGCAAACAAAAACATTTAATAACAATTAACTTTCTAACCATATAATTAGCACACCTCCATGTTGTATATTATAATAACACATTTCTATGATTATATATTGAAATTAATGAGCTGTCTATTTTATAGACATAAAGCAGAAAATGAATTAAAATGTCATGTAATAGCATCATACACACAGTTGAAGGAGATTCAGCTTCTTCGACCTGTACAAGCTCTATGGCTGCTTAGCGTCGGTGCAGAATTAGGGACAACGCAGAAGGCTGTCATCTGGAAAGACCAGGTTACCAATTCCATATTCACTAAGCCAGATGAGTACATTAGCATGGCGGCGGGATGGGATGAAGTGAAAGTTGTAATGTAGGTCATGGGACAGATATTGACTACTGAAAAAATGTAATAATAATTATATAACTCCTCAGCAATTTTTTATACTAAGCCAGTACTCTAACCTCACCTGGTTATGTATATGTACCCAGAGACCACCCCAATATGATTCGCCCTAAGAAACTCTCACACACAGAATGATGTCCTCTATCCACACACACATACACATAAAGCTCTGCTACGTCAACACACACACTGCTACATCAACACACAGCTAAGCTACATCAATCGCACAAATACACACACTTTTAACCCCTTCATGACCTTTCAATCTTTGACAGCGGCATTTAACATGCGCTGGCAGGGGGCGCATCATTCCATGCTCCCATCGACGCACCTATGGCATTAACTTGACAGCCAGGGGCCTGCTAATGCCCATGTGCATGTCATTGTGATCCTCTTGTGAAAGCCAACCCGTGCCCAGCATTCACGGGACATAATGATTTTCAGTATACAAGACAGTGCTGAATCACTGTTATGTATAGCCCAAGTGATCAGTGCTTCAAGTTCCCGGAGGGGAATATTAAACACAAATAAAAGTAAACAAAAAGTTCAAATCACCCCCCTTTGCCCCATGAAAATTAAAACAATAAAAAAACACGTACCGTATATACTCGAGTATAAGCCGAGATTTTCAGCCCATTTTTGGGGGCTGAAAGTCCACCTCTCGGCTTATACTCGAGTCATACCCGGGGGTCAGCAGGTGAGGGGGAGCGGGGGCTGTCTAGTTATACTTACCTGCTCCGGCGCGGTCACCTGCAGTCCCTGCTTCTTCCACCGCTGCATCTTCTTCCTGTATTGAGTGGTCACATGGTACTGCTCATTACAGTCATGAATATGCGGCTCCACCTCCCATAGAGGTGGAGCCGCATATTCATGACTGAAAATGAGCGGTAACTGTGACCGCTCAATACAGCTCAATACAGGAAGAAGATGCAGCGCCGGGGAAGCAGGGACTGCAGGGACCGCGCCAGGAGCAGTTAAGTATACAGGGAGGGGAGCGCTGCGCCATATTTACCTGCTCCTCGCTCCGATGCGGCTCCGTCTCCAGCGTCCTCTGGCTATGACACTCAGGTTAGAGGGCGCGGTCACGTAGTCAGTGCGCGCCCTCTGCTGAGCGTCAGTGCTGGAGACGGAGACGCACGAGGAGCAGGTAGATATTGAATTGGACAGCTTTATATGGAGCATCTATGGGGCAATAATCAACGGTGCAGAGCATTATATATGGCACAGCTTTATGTGGAGCATCTATGGGGCCATAATGAACGGTGCAGAGCATTCCATATGGCACAGCTTTATATGGAGCATCTATGGGGCAATAATGAACGGTGCAGTGCATTCTATATGGCGTACATAGTAACAAAAAGAAAAATCCAGCTCACCATAGTGACGATCCCAGGAGGCTCGGAGCACGGAAACGCTGTGTCAAGGCGTGAAGAAACCAGAAAAAGAGAAAAGAATTCCAGCTCAACGAGGCAGTGAAAAGTAAAAACTTGGTACTTTATTCACTTCATGTAAGAAGCAGAGGATAAAACATCAGCACAATATACATTAAAAACACTATCTACGCGTTTCAGGTGACAAAGCACCCTTAGTCATGATATCTAGTATAAAGTCTGTTCAGTGCTTTTTATGTTACCATCCGGTAAGCACACCGGTGCAATAATTAATCTGGTGAAAGTAGAAACACCTGATAGTGTGCGTAGACCACAATTTAGCAGCACAAGACAAAAAAGGTTCAAAGAACAAGCAGAAAAAAGAAACACACATATACTTTGGCTATATATGAGAAAAAAATGTAAAGGAAAGGGTGAATTAAACACCCGAAAACCCCGCCCCTATGGCTGAAGATTGTTCCCTCCAAATTCAGGTGACAGAGTCCCTTTAACCCCTTAGTGACAGAGCCAATTTGGTACTTAATGACCGAGCCAATTTTTACAATTCTGACCATTGTCAATTTATGAGGTTATAACTCTGGAACGCTTCAACGGATCCCGCTGATTCTGAGACTGTTTTTTCGTGACATATTGTACTTCATGTTAGTGGTAACATTTCTTCGATATTTCTTGCGATTATTTATGAAAAAATGGAAATATGGCAAAAAATTTTAAAATTTTGCAATTTTCAAACTTTGTATTTTTATGCCCTTAAATCAGAGAGATATGTCACGAAAAAATAGTTAATAAATAACATTTCCCACATGTCTACTTTACATCAGCACAATTTTGGAAACAAATTTTTTTTTTGTTAGGGAGTTATAAGGGTTAAAAGTGGACCAGCAATTTCTCATTTTTACAACACCATTTTTTTTTAGGGACCACATCACATTTGAAGTCATTTTGAGGGGTCTATATGATAGAAAATCACGAAGTGTGACACCATTCTAAAAACTGCACCCCTCAAGGTGCTCAAAACCACATTCAAGAAGTTTATTAACCCTTTACATGCTTCACAGGAACTGAAACAATATGGAAGGAAAAAATGAACATTTAACTTTTTTTGCAAACATTTTAATTCAGAACCATTTTTTTTTATTTTCACATGTGTAAAAGCAGAAATGTAAGCATAAATTTTGTTATGCAATTTCTCCTGAACACGCCAATACCCCAAATGTGGGGGTAAACCACTTTTTGGGCGCACAGCAGAACTTGGAAGTGAAGGAGCGCCGTTTGACTTTTTCAATGCAGAATTGGCTGGAATTGAGATCGGACGCCATGTCACGTTTAGAGAGCCCCTGATGTGCCTAAACAATGGAAACTCCCCAGAAGTGACCCCATGTTGGAAACTAGACCCCTTAAGGAACTTATCTAGATGTGTTTAGCACTTTAAACCTCCAAATGCTTCACAGAAGTTTATAACGTAGAGCAGTGAAAATAAAAAAATCGCATTTGTTTACACAAAAATGATTTTTTCGCCCACAAATTCTGATTTTCACAAGGGTAACAGGAGAAATTAGATGACAAAAGTTGTTGTGCAATTTCTCCTGAATACGTCGATACCCCATATGTGAGGGTAAAGCACTGTTTGGGCGCACCGCAGAGCTTGGAAGAGAAGGAGTGCCGTTTTACTTTTTCAATGTAGAATGGGCTGGAATTGAGATCGGACGCCATGTCGCGTTTGGAGAGCCCCTGATGTACCTAAACAGTAGAAACCCCCCACAAGTGACACCATTTTAGAAAAAAGACCCCCCATGGAACTTATCTAGATGTGTGGTGAGAACTTTGAATGCCCAAGTGCTTCACAGAAGTTTAGAATGCAGAGTCGTGAAAATAAAAAATATTTTTTTTTCCACAAAAAGATATTGTAGCCCCCAAGTTTTCATTTTCACAAGGGTAACAGGAGAAATTGGACTGCAATAGTTGTTGTCCAATTTATCCCGAGTATGCTGATGTGCCATATGTGGGGGTAAACCACTGTTTGGGCGCACGGCAGAGCTCGGAAGGGAAGGAGCGCCGTTTTGGAATGCAGACTTAGATAGAATGGTCTGTGGGCGTTATGTTGCGTTTGCAGAGCCCCTGATGTACCTAAACAGTAGTAACCCCCACAAGTGACCCCATTTTGAAAACTAGACCCCCCAAGCAACTTATATATATGTGCGGTGAGAACTTTGAATGCCCAAGTGCTTCACAGAAGTTTATAATGCAGTCATGAAAATAAATTTTTTTTTTTTTTCCACAAAAAAGATTTTGTAGCCCCCAAGTTTTTATTTTCACAAGGGTAACAAGGAGAAAATGTACGCTGATGCCCCATATGTGGGGGTAACCCACTGTTTGGGCGCACGGCAGAGCTCAGAAGGGAGGGAGCACCATTTGACTTTTTGAGCGCAAAATTGGCTGTCGTGTTTGGAGACCCCCTGCTGTACCTAAACAGTGGAAACCCCCCAATTCTAGGTCCAACCCTAACCACAACACACCCCTAACCCTAATCACAACCCGATCCATAATCCTAATCACAACCCTAACGATAATCACAATCCTTTCCCCAAAACAACCCTAAGGTCAACCCTAACCATAACCCTAAATCCAACACACCCCTAATCCTAATCTCAACCCTAACCTCAAACCTAACCCTAATCCCAATACACCCCTAATCCCAACGTGTTGTGAATTCTGTGGCTGAATTCACTCCTGTGGTCACAAGTGGTATTGCAGCCTCTGGGCTTCCTTCCTCAGGTGTTTTGGTGAGCTCGTTGGCTGCCTTGCTATTTAACTCCACCTGAGTCTGTCTTCCTTGCTCCTTGTCAATGTTCCAGTGTTGGATCTGAGCTCTGCATCTTCCCTGCGGCCTGCTGCTCTGCTAGATAAGTGCTACTTTGTTTTTGTTTCTGTTTTTTCTGTCCAGCTGTGCTATTCTTTTTTGCTGGAAGCTCTGAGACGCAAAGGGTGCACCGCCGTGCCGTTAGTTCGGCACGGTGGGTCTTTTTGTCCCCTTTTGCGTGGTTTTTGCTTTAGGGTTTTTTGTAGACTGCATAGTTCTCTTTGCTATCCTCGCTCTGTCTAGAATATCGGGCCTCACTTTGCTGAATCTATTTCATTCCTACGTTTTGTCTTTTCATCTTGCTAACAGTCATTATATGTGGGGGGCTGCCTATTCCTTTGGGGTATTTCTCTGAGGCAAGTCAGGCTTGTATTTCTATCTTCAGGCTAGTCAGCTCCTCAGGCAGTGCCGAGTTGCATAGGTAGTGATAGGCGCAATCCACTGCTGCTTTTAGTTGTGTGAGGATAGATCAGGTATTGCAGTCTACAGAGATTCCACGTCTCAGAGCTCGTCCTATGATTTTGGGTTATTGTCAGATCACTGTATGTGCTCTGACCGCTATGTCCATTGTGGAACTGAATTGCCTTTCATAACACCAACCCTAACCTTAACCCTAATCCCAAACCTAACCCTAATCCCAAGCGTAACCCTAATGCCAACCTTAACCCTAATACCAACCCTAATCCAAACCCTAACCCTAATCCCAACTCTAACCTAACTTTAGCCGCAACCCTAGCCCTAACTTTAGCCCCAACCCTAGCCCTAACCCTAAATTTAGCCCCAACCCTAACCCTAGCCCTAACTTTAGCTCCAACCCTAACCCTAGACCTAAGGCTACTTTCACACTTGCGTCGTTTGGCATCCGTCGCAATCCGTTGTTTTGGACAAAAAACGGATCCTGCAAATGTGCCCGCAGGATGCGTTTTTTGCCCATAGACTTGTATTGCCGTCTTGCACTGGATCAGTTGTGTTTTGGCGGACCGTCAGCACAAAAAAAACATTCAATGTAACGTTTTTTTGTACGTCACGTCCGCCATTTCCGACTGCACATGCGTGGCCGTAACTCCGCCTCCTCCTCCCCAGGACATAGATTGGGCAACGGATGCGTTGAAAAACTACATCCGCTGCCCACATTGTGCACAATTTTCACAACGTGCATCGGTATGTCGGGTGTTGTGAATTCTGTTGTCAAACTCCCTCCTGTGGTCGTGAATGGTACTTCGGCGAGTTCTGTCTATGGGCTCCCTCTGGTGGCTGTGAGTGAAGCTGCTGCTTCTGAGGTTCCTTTCACAGGTGACGTGGTTTATCCTTTGGTTGGCTGCTCTATTTAATTCCTCTCAGATCGTTACTCCATGCCAGCTGTCAATGTTTTTGCATTGGTTCAGTTCGCTCCTGGATCTCTCTGGTGACCTGCTTTCTCCTGCAGAAGCTAAGTTCCTGATAGTCATTATTTGTTCACTGTTTTCTTGTCCAGCTGGTTTTCATGATTTTGTCTTGCTAGCTGGAAGCTCTGGGATGCAGAGTGGCCCCTCCGCACCGTGAGTAGGTGCGGAGGTCTTTTTTGCACACTCTGCGTGGTCTTTTGTAGGTTTTTGTGCTGATCGCAAAGTTACCTTTCCTATCCTCTGTCTATTTAGTAAGTCTGGCCTCCCTTTGCTGAAACCTGTTTCATTTCTGCGTTTGTGACTTTCATCTTTACTCATAGTCAATATATGTGGGGGGCTTCCTTTACCTTTGGGGAATTTCTCTGAGGCAAGGTAGGCTTTATTTTCTATCTCTAGGGCTAGATAGTTCTTAGGCTGTGACGAGGCGCATAGGTCTGGTCAGGAGCGCTCCACGGCTATTTCTAGTGTGTGTGATAGGATTAGGGCTTGCGGTCAGCAGAGCTCCCACATCCCAGAGCTCGTCCTGTATGAGGTTTAACTATCAGGTCATTCCGGGTGCTCCTAACCACCAGGTCATAACAGTCGGGCAGACGCATTGCGACGGCCCCGTACCAACGTAAGTGAGAAAGAAGCCTAACCCTAAATTTAGCCCCAACCCTAACCCTATATTTAGCCCCAACCCTAACCCTAAATTTGGCCCCAACCCTAACCCTAAATTTAGCCCCAACCCTAACCCTAAATTTAGCCCCAACCCTAACCCTAACCCTAAATTTAGCCCCAACCCTAACACTAACCTTAAATTTGGCCCCAACCCTAACCCTAAATTTAGCCCCAACCCTAACCCTAACCCTAATTTTAGCCCCAACTGCTTTCTCCTGCCGGCCGGCAGATGGCGACAGATGGCGGGCGCACTGCGCATGCGCCCACCATTTTCTTTCCCCATGAAGACGCCGGCAGCCAGGAGAAGAAGCAGGAGGACCCAGGGACACCAGTGAGTATAATAGGGTCCCCGAATCCCCCTATTTCTCTGTCCTCTGATGTGCGATCACATCAAAGGACAGAGAAATACACATCGCTTTTTTTTTTTTGCGGTCGCCGGTAAACAGTTAATTACCGGCGATCGCAAAGCAGGGGTCTGTAAAACCGACCGCAATCATGTTCTTTGGGGTCTCGGCTACCCCCAGCAGCCGAGACCCCAAAGATCCTCCCGGTGCCGGCTGGCGGGCGCACTGCGTATGCGCCCGCCGTTTTTTTGCTGTAAAAAGATGGCGGCGCCCATCGGGAGCCACGAGGAGCACTGGGGGAGACAGGTAAGTATCGGGGGGCTATCTGGGACCCATTTTCTCCGTCCTCTGATGTGTGATCACATCGGAGGACAGAGAAATTAAAAGGGAAATCGCGTTTTTTTTTGCGATCGCCGGTAAACGGTTAATTGCCGGCGATCGCAAAAGCGGGGTCGGTAAAAATCTTGCTAACAGTCATTATATGTGGGGGGCTGCCTATTCCTTTGGGGTATTTCTCTGAGGCAAGTCAGGCTTGTATTTCTATCTTCAGGCTAGTCAGCTCCTCAGGCAGTGCCGAGTTGCATAGGTAGTGATAGGCGCAATCCACTGCTGCTTTTAGTTGTGTGAGGATAGATCAGGTATTGCAGTCTACAGAGATTCCACGTCTCAGAGCTCGTCCTATGATTTTGGGTTATTGTCAGATCACTGTATGTGCTCTGACCGCTATGTCCATTGTGGAACTGAATTGCCTTTCATAACAGTACAAGGAGACAAACCAATGATTCTCATTAGAGGGAAAAAAGAAATCCTGACATCATTTTTTTTCCTCAGCTCTGTCTTCAGTTTTTTTTTTCCCCTAGACATTAGAGTGCTTCAGGACACAGCTGTGGACATGGATATTCAGGCTCTGTGCTCCTCAATGGATAATCTCATTGTAAATGTACAAAAGATTCAAGATACTATTGATCAGAAATCTATGCTAGAACCAAGAATTCCTATTCCTGATTTGTTTTTTGGTGACAGAACTAAGTTCCTGAGCTTCAAAAATAATTGTAAGCTATTTTTGGCCTTGAAACCTCATTCTTCTGGTAATCCTATTCAACAGGTTTTGATTATTATTTCTTTTTTGCGCGGCGACCCACAGGACTGGGCGTTTTCTCTTGCGCCAGGAGACCCTGCATTGAGTAATGTTGATGCGTTTTTCCAGGCGCTTGGATTGCTTTACGATGAGCCTAATTCAGTGGATCAGGCTGAGAAAAATTTGCTGGCTTTATGCCAGGGTCAGGATGATGTAGAAGTATATTGTTAGAAATTTAGGAAGTGGTCAGTGCTCACTCTGTGGAATTAATCTGCACTAGCTGCTTTGTTCAGAAAGGGTCTCTCTGAAGCTCTTAAGGATGTCATGGTGGGATTTCCTATGCCTGCTGGTTTGAATGAGTCTGTGTCCTTGGCCATTCAGATCGGTCGTCGCTTGCGCGAGCGTAAATCTGTGCACCATCTGGTGGTATTGTCTGAGAGTAAACCTGAGCCTATGCAGTGCGACAGGACTATGACTAAAGTTGAACGGCAAGAACACAGACGTCTGAACAGGCTGTGTTTCTACTGTGGTGATTCCACTCATGCTATTTCTAATTGTCCTAAGCGCATTAGGCGGTTCGATAGCTCTGCTAACAGTCATTATATGTGGGGGGCTGCCTATTCCTTTGGGGTATTTCTCTGAGGCAAGTCAGGCTTGTATTTCTATCTTCAGGCTAGTCAGCTCCTCAGGCAGTGCCGAGTTGCATAGGTAGTGATAGGCGCAATCCACTGCTGCTTTTAGTTGTGTGAGGATAGATCAGGTATTGCAGTCTACAGAGATTCCACGTCTCAGAGCTCGTCCTATGATTTTGGGTTATTGTCAGATCACTGTATGTGCTCTGACCGCTATGTCCATTGTGGAACTGAATTGCCTTTCATAACAGTACAAGGAGACAAACCAATGATTCTCATTAGAGGGAAAAAAGAAATCCTGACATCATTTTTTTTCCTCAGCTCTGTCTTCAGTTTTTTTTTTCCCCTAGACATTAGAGTGCTTCAGGACACAGCTGTGGACATGGATATTCAGGCTCTGTGCTCCTCAATGGATAATCTCATTGTAAATGTACAAAAGATTCAAGATACTATTGATCAGAAATCTATGCTAGAACCAAGAATTCCTATTCCTGATTTGTTTTTTGGTGACAGAACTAAGTTCCTGAGCTTCAAAAATAATTGTAAGCTATTTTTGGCCTTGAAACCTCATTCTTCTGGTAATCCTATTCAACAGGTTTTGATTATTATTTCTTTTTTGCGCGGCGACCCACAGGACTGGGCGTTTTCTCTTGCGCCAGGAGACCCTGCATTGAGTAATGTTGATGCGTTTTTCCAGGCGCTTGGATTGCTTTACGATGAGCCTAATTCAGTGGATCAGGCTGAGAAAAATTTGCTGGCTTTATGCCAGGGTCAGGATGATGTAGAAGTATATTGTCAGAAATTTAGGAAGTGGTCAGTGCTCACTCTGTGGAATTAATCTGCACTAGCTGCTTTGTTCAGAAAGGGTCTCTCTGAAGCTCTTAAGGATGTCATGGTGGGATTTCCTATGCCTGCTGGTTTGAATGAGTCTGTGTCCTTGGCCATTCAGATCGGTCGTCGCTTGCGCGAGCGTAAATCTGTGCACCATCTGGCGGTATTGTCTGAGAGTAAACCTGAGCCTATGCAGTGCGACAGGACTATGACTAAAGTTGAACGGCAAGAACACAGACGTCTGAACAGGCTGTGTTTCTACTGTGGTGATTCCACTCATGCTATTTCTAATTGTCCTAAGCGCATTAGGCGGTTCGATAGCTCTGCCGTTATTGGTACTGTACAGTCCAAATTCCTTCTGTCCATTACCTTGATATGCTCTTTGTCATCGTATTCTGTCATGGCGTTTGTGGATTCAGGCGCTGCCCTGAATCTGATGGATTTGGATTATGCTAAACGTTGTGGATTTTTCTTGGAGCCTTTGCGGTGTCCTATTCCGTTGAGAGGAATTGATGCTACACCTTTGGCCAAGAATAAGCCTCAGTACTGGGCCCAGCTGACCATGTGCATGGCTCCTGCACATCAGGAAGTTATTCGCTTTCTGGTACTGCATAATTTGCATGATGTGGTCGTGTTGGGGTTGCCATGGCTACAAACCCATAATCCAGTATTGGATTGGAACTCTATGTCGGTAACCAGCTGGGGTTGTCAGGGAGTACATGGTGATGTTCCATTTTTGTCTATTTCGTCATCCATTCCTTCTGACATCCCAGAGTTCTTGTCGGACTTTCAGGATGTATTTGAAGAGCCCAAGTCTGATGCCCTACCTCCGCATAGGAATTGTGATTGTGCTATCAATTTGATTCCTGGTAGTAAATTCCCTAAGGGTCGTTTATTTAATTTGTCCGTGCCTGAACACACCGCTATGCGAAGTTATGTGAAAGAATCCCTGGAGAAGGGACATATTCGCCCATCGTCATCACCATTGGGAGCAGGGTTCTTTTTTGTAGCCAAAAAGGATGGTTCGCTAAGACCGTGTATTGATTACCGCCTTCTTAATAAGATCACTGTTAAGTTTCAGTATCCCTTGCCATTGATATCTGACTTGTTTGCTCGGATTAAGGGGGCTAGTTGGTTTACTAAGATTGCTCTTCGTGGTGCGTATAATCTGGTGAGAATCAGGCAGGGAGATGAATGGAAAACGGCATTTAATACGCCCGAGGGTCATTTTGAGTATCTAGTGATGCCGTTCGGACTTGCCAATGCTCCATCTGTTTTTCAGTCTTTTATGCATGACATTTTCCGTGAGTATCTGGATAAATTCTTGATTGTTTACTTGGATGACATTTTGATCTTCTCAGATGATTGGGAGTCTCATGTGAAGCAAGTCAGAATGGTTTTCCAGGTACTGCGTGCTAATTCCTTGTTCGTGAAGGGATCAAAGTGTCTCTTCGGTGTGCAGAAAGTTTCATTTTTGGGGTTCATCTTTTCCCCTTCTACTATCGAGATGGATCCGGTTAAGGTCCAGGCCATCCAGGATTGGACTCAGCCGACATCTCTAAAAAGTCTGCAGAAATTCCTGGGCTTTGCTAATTTTTATCGTCGCTTCATCTGTAATTTTTCTAGCATTGCCAGACCATTGACCGATTTGACCAAGAAGGGTGCTGATTTGGTTAATTGGTCTTCTGCTGCCGTGGAAGCTTTTCAGGAGTTGAAGCGTCGTTTTTGCTGTGCCCCTGTGTTGTGTCAACCAGATGTTTCTCTTCCGTTCCAGGTCGAGGTTGATGCTTCTGAGATTGGTGCAGGGGCGGTTTTGTCACAGAGAGGTTCTGGTTGCTCAGTGTTGAAACCATGTGCTTTCTTTTCCAGGAAATTTTCTGCTGCTGAGCGTAATTATGATGTGGGCAACCGAGAGTTGCTGGCCATGAAGTGGGCATTCGAGGAGTGGCATCATTGGCTTGAGGGAGCTAAGCATCGCGTGGTGGTATTGACTGATCATAAGAACCTTACTTATCTCGAGTCTGCCAAGCGCTTGAATCCTAGACAGGCCCGTTGGTCGTTATTTTTTGCTCGTTTTGATTTTGTGATTTCGTACCTTCCGGGCTCTAAAAATGTGAAGGCGGATGCTCTGTCTAGGAGTTTTGTGCCCGACTCTCCGGGGTTATCTGAGCCGGCGAGTATCCTCAAGGAAGGAGTCATTGTGTCTGCCATCTACCCTGATTTGCGGAGAGTGTTGCAGAAATTTCAGGCTAATAAACCTGATCGTTGTCCGGCCGAGAAACTGTTCGTCCCTGATAGGTGGACTAGTAAAGTTATCTCTGAACTTCATTGTTCGGTGCTGGCTGGTCATCCAGGAATCTTTGGTACCAGAGAGTTAGTTGCTAGATCCTTCTGGTGGCCATCTCTGTCACGGGATGTGCGTGCTTTTGTGCAGTCCTGTGGGATTTGTGCTAGGGCTAAGCCCTGCTGTTCACGTGCCAGTGGGTTGCTTTTGCCCTTGCCGGTCCCGAAGAGGCCTTGGACACATATTTCGATGGATTTCATTTCTGACCTTCCCGTTTCTCAAAAGATGTCGGTCATTTGGGTGGTCTGTGATCGCTTTTCTAAAATGGTCCATCTGGTGCCCTTGGTTAAATTGCCTTCCTCCTCTGATTTGGTGCCTTTGTTCTTCCAGCATGTGGTTCGTTTGCATGGCATTCCTGAGAATATTGTTTCTGACAGAGGTTCCCAGTTTGTCTCGAGGTTCTGGCGAGCCTTTTGTGGTAGGATGGGCATTGACCTATCTTTTTCCTCGGCCTTCCATCCTCAGACTAATGGCCAGACCGAACGAACCAATCAGACCTTGGAAACATATCTGAGATGTTTTGTTTCCGCTGACCAGGATGATTGGGTGTCATTTTTGCCGTTGGCTGAGTTCGCCCTTAATAATCGGGCCAGCTCGGCTACCTTGGTCTCTCCATTTTTCTGCAATTCTGGGTTCCATCCTCGTTTCTCTTCAGGACAGGTTGAGTCTTCGGACTGTCCTGGTGTGGATTCTGTGGTGGACAGGTTGCAGCAGATCTGGACTCAGGTAGTGGACAATTTGACCTTGTCCCAGGAGAAGGCTCAGCTTTTCGCTAATCGCAGACGCCGTGTGGGACCCCGACTTCGTGTTGGGGATCTGGTTTGGTTATCTTCTCGTCATATTCCTATGAAGGTTTCCTCTCCTAAATTTAAACCTCGTTTTATTGGTCCGTATAGGATTTCTGAGATTCTCAATCCGGTGTCTTTTCGTCTGACCCTCCCAGACTCCTTTTCCATACATAATGTATTCCATAGGTCGTTGTTGAGGAGATACGTGGCACCTATGGTTCCATCTGTGGAGCCTCCTGCCCCTGTTTTGGTGGAGGGGGAATTGGAGTATATTGTGGAGAAAATTTTGGATTCTCGTGTCTCTAGACGGAAACTCCAGTATCTGGTCAAATGGAAGGGTTATGCTCAGGAAGATAATTCCTGGGTTTTTGCCTCTGATGTCCATGCCCCAGATCTTGTTCGTGCCTTTCATGTGGCTCATCCTGGTCGGCCTGGGGGTTCTGGTGAGGGTTCGGTGACCCCTCCTCAAGGGGGGGGTACTGTTGTGAATTCTGTGGCTGAATTCACTCCTGTGGTCACAAGTGGTATTGCAGCCTCTGGGCTTCCTTCCTCAGGTGTTTTGGTGAGCTCGTTGGCTGCCTTGCTATTTAACTCCACCTGAGTCTGTCTTCCTTGCTCCTTGTCAATGTTCCAGTGTTGGATCTGAGCTCTGCATCTTCCCTGCGGCCTGCTGCTCTGCTAGATAAGTGCTACTTTGTTTTTGTTTCTGTTTTTTCTGTCCAGCTGTGCTATTCTTTTTTGCTGGAAGCTCTGAGACGCAAAGGGTGCACCGCCGTGCCGTTAGTTCGGCACGGTGGGTCTTTTTGTCCCCTTTTGCGTGGTTTTTCCTTTAGGGTTTTTTGTAGACTGCATAGTTCTCTTTGCTATCCTCGCTCTGTCTAGAATATCGGGCCTCACTTTGCTGAATCTATTTCATTCCTACGTTTTGTCTTTTCATCTTGCTAACAGTCATTATATGTGGGGGGCTGCCTATTCCTTTGGGGTATTTCTCTGAGGCAAGTCAGGCTTGTATTTCTATCTTCAGGCTAGTCAGCTCCTCAGGCAGTGCCGAGTTGCATAGGTAGTGATAGGCGCAATCCACTGCTGCTTTTAGTTGTGTGAGGATAGATCAGGTATTGCAGTCTACAGAGATTCCACGTCTCAGAGCTCGTCCTATGATTTTGGGTTATTGTCAGATCACTGTATGTGCTCTGACCGCTATGTCCATTGTGGAACTGAATTGCCTTTCATAACACCAACCCTAACCTTAACCCTAATCCCAAACCTAACCCTAATCCCAAGCGTAACCCTAATGCCAACCTTAACCCTAATACCAACCCTAATCCAAACCCTAACCCTAATCCCAACTCTAACCTAACTTTAGCCGCAACCCTAGCCCTAACTTTAGCCCCAACCCTAGCCCTAACCCTAAATTTAGCCCCAACCCTAACCCTAGCCCTAACTTTAGCTCCAACCCTAACCCTAGACCTAAGGCTACTTTCACACTTGCGTCGTTTGGCATCCGTCGCAATCCGTTGTTTTGGACAAAAAACGGATCCTGCAAATGTGCCCGCAGGATGCGTTTTTTGCCCATAGACTTGTATTGCCGTCTTGCACTGGATCAGTTGTGTTTTGGCGGACCGTCAGCACAAAAAAAACATTCAATGTAACGTTTTTTTGTACGTCACGTCCGCCATTTCCGACTGCACATGCGTGGCCGTAACTCCGCCTCCTCCTCCCCAGGACATAGATTGGGCAACGGATGCGTTGAAAAACTACATCCGCTGCCCACATTGTGCACAATTTTCACAACGTGCATCGGTATGTCGGGTGTTGTGAATTCTGTTGTCAAACTCCCTCCTGTGGTCGTGAATGGTACTTCGGCGAGTTCTGTCTATGGGCTCCCTCTGGTGGCTGTGAGTGAAGCTGCTGCTTCTGAGGTTCCTTTCACAGGTGACGTGGTTTATCCTTTGGTTGGCTGCTCTATTTAATTCCTCTCAGATCGTTACTCCATGCCAGCTGTCAATGTTTTTGCATTGGTTCAGTTCGCTCCTGGATCTCTCTGGTGACCTGCCTTCTCCTGCAGAAGCTAAGTTCCTGATAGTCATTATTTGTTCACTGTTTTCTTGTCCAGCTGGTTTTCATGATTTTGTCTTGCTAGCTGGAAGCTCTGGGATGCAGAGTGGCCCCTCCGCACCGTGAGTAGGTGCGGAGGTCTTTTTTGCACACTCTGCGTGGTCTTTTGTAGGTTTTTGTGCTGATCGCAAAGTTACCTTTCCTATCCTCTGTCTATTTAGTAAGTCTGGCCTCCCTTTGCTGAAACCTGTTTCATTTCTGCGTTTGTGACTTTCATCTTTACTCACAGTCAATATATGTGGGGGGCTTCCTTTACCTTTGGGGAATTTCTCTGAGGCAAGGTAGGCTTTATTTTCTATCTCTAGGGCTAGATAGTTCTTAGGCTGTGACGAGGCGCATAGGTCTGGTCAGGAGCGCTCCACGGCTATTTCTAGTGTGTGTGATAGGATTAGGGCTTGCGGTCAGCAGAGCTCCCACATCCCAGAGCTCGTCCTGTATGAGGTTTAACTATCAGGTCATTCCGGGTGCTCCTAACCACCAGGTCATAACAGTCGGGCAGACGCATTGCGACGGCCCCGTACCAACGTAAGTGAGAAAGAAGCCTAACCCTAAATTTAGCCCCAACCCTAACCCTATATTTAGCCCCAACCCTAACCCTAAATTTGGCCCCAACCCTAACCCTAAATTTAGCCCCAACCCTAACCCTAAATTTAGCCCCAACCCTAACCCTAACCCTAAATTTAGCCCCAACCCTAACACTAACCTTAAATTTGGCCCCAACCCTAACCCTAAATTTAGCCCCAACCCTAACCCTAACCCTAATTTTAGCCCCAACTGCTTTCTCCTGCCGGCCGGCAGATGGCGACAGATGGCGGGCGCACTGCGCATGCGCCCGCCATTTTCTTTCCCCATGAAGACGCCGGCAGCCAGGAGAAGAAGCAGGAGGACCCAGGGACACCAGTGAGTATAATAGGGTCCCCGAATCCCCCTATTTCTCTGTCCTCTGATGTGCGATCACATCAAAGGACAGAGAAATACACATCGCTTTTTTTTTTTTTGCGGTCGCCGGTAAACAGTTAATTACCGGCGATCGCAAAGCAGGGGTCTGTAAAACCGACCGCAATCATGTTCTTTGGGGTCTCGGCTACCTCCAGCAGCCGAGACCCCAAAGATCCTCCCGGTGCCGGCTGGCGGGCGCACTGCGTATGCGCCCGCCGTTTTTTTGCTGTAAAAAGATGGCGGCGCCCATCGGGAGCCACGAGGAGCACTGGGGGAGACAGGTAAGTATCGGGGGGCTATCTGGGACCCATTTTCTCCGTCCTCTGATGTGTGATCACATCGGAGGACAGAGAAATTAAAAGGGAAATCGCGTTTTTTTTTGCGATCGCCGGTAAACGGTTAATTGCCGGCGATCGCAAAAGCGGGGTCGGTAAAAACCGACCCGAATCATGTTCTCTGGGGTCTCGGCTACCCCCGGCAACCGAGACCCCGGAGAAAATCGGACCCTGGGGGGCGCTATTTACTTTTTCCACAGGGCCGGTAATTAACGGCGCTGTGGTTTAAGTACCCTAAACTGCCGCCGTTAAAAGGCGTATCGGCGGTCGTTAAGGGGTTAAAAAGATGAGAGAGGCCTGTAATTGACATCATAGGTAGACCACAACTATGAAAGTTAAAATGAGAAAACAAATACAGAAAATCACCTTGTCTGATTTGGCAAGATTTATTTTCCAAATTTTGGTGGAAAATAAGTATTTGTTCACCTAAAGACATGCAATATTTCTGGCTCTCACAGACCTGTAACTTCTTCATTAAGAGGCTCCTATGTCCTCCACTCATTACCTGTAGTAATGGCACCTGTTTGAACTTATCAGTATAAAAGACACCTGTCCACAACCTCAAACAGTCACACTCCAAACTCCACTATGGTGAAGACCACAGAGCTGTTGAAGGACACCAGAAACAAAATTGTAGCCCTGCATAAGGCTGGCAAGACTGAATCTGCAATAGGCAAGCAGCTTTGTGTGATGAAATCAACTGTGGGAGCAATAATAAGAAAATGGAAGACATACACTACCATTCAAAAGTTTCAGGTCACTTAGAAATTTCCTTATTTTTTAAAGAAATGCACATTTTTTTAAGCTAACATTAAATGATTCAGAAATACACTCTATACATTGTTAATGTGGTAAATGACTAGTCTATCTGCAAATGTCTGGTTTGTAAAGTAATATCTTCATAGGTGTATAGAGGCCCATTTCCAACAACCATCACTCCAGTGTTCTTATGGTACATTGTGTTTGCTAACTGTGTAAGAAGGCTAATGCATGGTTAGAATACCCTTGAAAACTCTTGTGCAAGTATGATAGCACAGCTGAAAACAGTTTGGCTCATTAGAGAACCTATAAACCTGACCTTCCTTTGAGCTAGTTGAGAATCAGGAGCATTATATTTGTTGGTTCCATTAAACCATCAAAATGGCCAGAAAAAAATAAGTTTCATGTGAAACTTGACAGTCTATTCATGTTCTTAGAAATGAAGGCTATTCCATGCAAGAAATTGCCAAGAAACTGAAGATTTCATAAAATGGTGTGTACTACTCCCTTCAGAGGAGAGCACAAACAGGCTCGAACCAGAGTAGAAAGAGAAGTGGGAGGCCCCTCTGTACAACTGAGCAACAAGACCAGTACATTAGAGTCTGTAGTTTGAGAAATCGATGCCTCAAAGGTCCTCAACTGGCAGCTTGATTAAATAGTACATGCAAAACACCAGTGTCAATATCTACAGTGAAGAGACGACTCCGGGATGCTGCCTTCAGGGCAGAGTGGCAAAGAAAAAACCATATCTGAGACTGGCTATTAAAAGGAAAAGATTAACATGGGCAAAAGAACACAAACATTGGACAGAAGAAGATTGGAAAAAAGTGTTATGGACCGACGAATCCAAGTTTGAGGTGTTTGTATCACACAGAAGAACATTTGTGAGATACAGAACTGAAAAGATGCTGGAAGAGTGCCTGACGCCATCTGTCAAGCATGGTGGAGGTAATGTGATGATCTGGGGTTGCTTTGGTCCTTGTCCCTGTGGACAGCGCTTCATTGGAGCCAATTTCATCCTACAGCAGGAAAATGACCCAAAGAACACCTCCAAATTATGCAAGAACTATTTAGGGAAGAAGCAGGCAGCTGGTATTCTATCTGTATTGGAGTGGCCAGTGGAGTCACCAGATCTCAGCCCCATTAAGCTGTAGTGGGAGCAGCTTGACCGTATGGTACGCAAAAAGAGCCCATCAAGTTAAACCGACTTGTGAGAGGGGTTTCTGGAAGCATGGGGTGAAATTTCTCCAGATTACCTCTTCAAATTAACTGCTAGAATTGCCAAAGATCTGCAATGCTGTAATTGCTGCAAAGGGAGCATTCTTTGACGAAAGCAAAGTTTGAAGGAGAAAATTATTTAAAATAAAAAAAAATTTGAACCTTGTCAATGTCTGGACTAGATTTTAAATTCATTTGGCAACTCATTTGATTAATAAAAGTATTAGCTTTCATGGAAAACATAAAACAGTCTGGGTGACCCTAAACTTTTGAACGGTAGTGTAAAAAGCCATTGAAAATCTCCCTCAATTTGGGGCTCCACGCAAGATCTCACCCCGTGAGGTCAAAATGATCACAAGAAGGCAGGGATCACACTTGCGAGAAACTTGCACGAGTCTTACATCTCAACACGTGGCACTGCCGTTGGCATACGGACCGGAGCATTCAGCTGCATAGAAATACATGCAGCCACTTGCTCCTGTCCCAAGTGCCGGTGCGGCAGTGCCGCATATTGAGATGCAACACTCGTGCGAGGTTCTCGCAAGTGTGATCCCAGCTGAACGGTGAGCAAAAATCCCAGAACCACACGGGGGGACCTAGTGAATGACCTGCATAGAGCTGGGACCACCGTAACAAAGGTTACCATCAGTAACACACTATGCCTCCAGGAACTCAGATCCTGCAGTGCCAGACATGTCCTACTGCTTAAGCCAGTTCCTGTCTGGGACAGTCAGAAGTTTGCTAGAGAGCATTTGGATTATGCAGAAGAGTATTAGGAGAATGTCATATGGTCTGATAAAACCAAAGTAGAACTGTTTTGAAGAAACAAAACTCATTGTGTTTGGAGAAGAGAGAATCCTGAGTTGCATCCAAAGAACACCATACCTACTGTGAAGCATGGGGGTGGCAACATCATGCTTTGGGGCTGTTTCTCTGCAAAGGGCCAGGACGACTAATCCATGTACATGATAGAATGAATGGGGCCATGTATCGTGAGATTTTGAGTGCAAACCTCCTTCCATTAGCAAGGGCATTGAAGATGAAATGTGGATTGGTCTTTCAGCATGATAATGATCCCAAGCACACTGCCAGGGCAATGAAGGAGTGGTTTCGTAAGAAGCATATGAAGGTCCTAGAGTGGTCTAGCCACTCTCCAGATCTCAACCCCATAGAAAACCCTTGGAGGGAGTTGAAAGTCTATGTTGCCCAGCGACAGGCCCAAAACATCGCTGCTCTAGAGGAGATCTGCATGGATGAATGGGCGAAGATACCCCCAACAGTGTGTGCCAACCTTGTGAAGATTTACAGAAAACATTTGACATCTGCCATTGCCAACAAGGGATATATAACAAAATATTGAGATGAACTATTGTTAATGACCAAATGCTTATTTTCCACCATAATTTGCAAAATAAATCTTGTCAAATCATACAAGGTGATTTTCTAGATTTGTTTTCTCATTTTGACTCTCATAGTTGTGGTTTACCTTTGATGTCAATTACAAGCCTCCCTCATCTTTTTAAGTGGGAGAACTTGCACAATTGGTGGTTGACTAAATACTTTTTCCCCACTGTATAGTCGTTTGATCGCCTATATTATATTCTGCAATACCCAAGTATTGTAGGATATAATGAAAATCATTGTCTTTTATGGAGCTCAACCTGTGGCCATGTGCACACCTTTAGTATTCTGTCAGTATTTTACATCACTATTTGTAAACTAAAATCAAGAGTGCATCGAAAATGCAGAAGTGGTGCAAAAGCTTCTATGAGGGCTCGCTCACACGAGCGAATAAATCGGACCAGTGCTATCTGATAAATTGCATTCTGTTCGGACCAATGTTATTCAATAATTCAGTGCTCATCTGCGATTTTTTTTTCTCAGATCGGATCGAGAGCAGACTGAAAAAAATCACAGCATGCTGCGAGTGGACACGAAAATCGTATCACAATCGCCAATGCAAGTCAATGGATGCAATTTTCAATCCGGATAGCACATGGATAGTGTTGAGCATTCCGATACCGCAAGTATCGGGTATCGGCCAATATTTGCAGTATCGGAATTCTGATACCGAGTTATGATACTTTCAGTATATCAGATACGGAATCGGAAGTTCCCATAATTCAAAGAGCCCGAATTCAGCCAATGAGGAATGATTAGAAGTGTGGGCACATCCTGTTCTGCATGGTAGGCATGTAACTACTGGCATGGCTGTGATTGGCTGCTGAAATGATGTCATGATGCACTATAAAAGTCGCCGCCGCCATTTTGGGCTCACTCTGCTGTGAATTCAGTTAGGGACAGGATGCTGTGTTCTGACTGAGGGCCAGTTTAGAGATAGCGATTTGCTTCATTGTGCTTTACCCAGGGTAATTTAGCAACCACTGTGTGAGAACCTTGCATTTGCCTTGCAGCACTGTTCACAGCTGTCTGCAAGGTCTCTGTGTGTGTGAGTGCAGCTCACTCTGTAGTCTGTCCGCAGCCATTGCTGGTTGTAGTCAGCTCAGGGTGCGTCACTACCTCATACTGTTCAATCCATTGTCCTTTTCTGCAATTAGTGCAGCCTGCTGCACATTTTTTGAAATTTGTCCTATTAGTGGCTTTCCATCCGTATCCTGCTAGATTGTGGAAAAACACTATATAGGATTACATAGAGGAGCTTGTTTTGGCCTTGCAGCGCCGTTCATGGCTGTCTGCATGGTCTGTGTGTGAGTGCAGCTCGCTCTGTAGTCTGTTCTACCGCCACAGCTGGTTGTAGTCAGCTCAGGGTGCGTCACTGCCTCATACCGTTCCATTGTCCGTTTCTCAATTAGGGCAGCCTGCTGCACATTTTTTCAAATTGATCCTATTAGTGGCTTTCCCTCCGTATCCTGCTAGATTGTGGAAAAACACTATATAGGATTACATAGAGGAGCTTGTTTTGGCCTTGCAGTGCCGTTCACGGCTGTCTGCACGGTCGGTGTGTGAGTGCAGCTCACTCTGTAGTCTGTTCTGCAAAAAAAAATAATAATAATAAAGTTCACCAAACACACCCCTTTACAGTTGTGTAGGCCACATTAGCTCATATAAAAGTCTAGTCCACACTTTAGAAAATTAGTGTTTCTTAGACCTGTTAGGAGCTGTTCAGGAATAAGCACACTAAACCCTTAGTACCTTTCTGCCTATCTTTATCAGTCTACCAAGATGAAGAAGGCAGGGAGTAAGTCACGGAGCAGGGAGAGGACGTGGGGATTCTGCGCCTGCTGCAGGCACCGGTGACTCATCATCACCTAGTTTCAGCAGGGAACAGTCCTTCATGCGCAGCTTTGTAGGAGATCGCTGTACCCCTCTGCTGCGGGAAGAACAAATTGAAGCCATTGTCGGATGGGTGGCAGCTAATGCATCAACTTCAATTAGTGCCACATCCTCTCAGGCACAGAGCACTGGGGAGCACCCATCTGTCTCTTCACCGCCTGCCAAATTGCCCAGGCAGTCAGAGAGCCCAGGACAGGAGCCATCTCTACTTCTGTTCTCTGAATCTCTTGGCTTGGAAAGAGGGGGCCAGCCAAGCAGCATTGGACAAATGGAAGAAGAGGCAGTATGCAGTGATGCCCAACAGCTTTGTCTCTCTGATTCTGAAGAGGCGAGTGGGCCAGTGCCTCCAGTCAGCACACCTCTGATGATGAGACTCAGGTGCCACTTTCTGGTGCGTGAGGTACAGGAAGGTGGTGGGAGCAGCCCTGAGGAAGAGATTCCCCGAACGACCCAAAGAGGGAGAGGGAGGGGAAGACTGCGGTGCCTGTAGCCTCCACTTCGGCACCCATTCAGAGCATGGCTCTTCCAAAAGCCAAAACGGGCGCTCCCAAGACTTGCAGTGCCTGGTCCTTTTTTGACACAGTTGCAGATGACATTTGCTTAGTCAAATGCAAGGTGTGTCATTAGAAAGTCAAAAGAGGGGAAAGTGTCAGCAACGTCAATACCACAAATATGTGGAAACATGTGCGGACCAAGCATGCGGTGGAGTTACAAAAACACACTGAAGACCTAGGCCAACCTACAGCCGCACCTACCACCTCTTCAGCTCGTGTTGTTGCCTCTTCCTCTAGCTCACACAGAGCTGGTTTGGCTTCCTCACAGGATCGCCATGGAAGAACCTCTGGCACTGTTGTCCAGAGACCCAGTGTAATTCCATCCACAGCACCACGTTCCCAGTCATCCTCACACTCCCAGCCCAGTCTACAGCCATCGGTAGCACAGGCATGGGAGAAAAGGCGGCCATTCTCGGCAAACCACCCCCGAGCACAGGCTCTGAACTACTGTCCCTTGAAATGCTGTCATTCAGGCTGGTGGAGACTGACACCTTCCGTAACTTGATGGCATTAGCAGTACCACAATACAATGTGCCCAGCCGCTTTTATTTCAGCAGGCAAGCCGTCTCTGTCCTGCAAAAGCAGGTGGATTGACACATAAAACACGCGCTACTGAACGCCGTCAGTAGCCAGGTCCACCTCACCACCGATGCGTGGACCAGTCACCATGGACAGGGGTGATACCTTTCCCTCACTGCCCATTGGGTTAATGTTGTGGAGCCGGGTACAGATCATGCGAGTGGCGCAGGACATGTTCTGCCAACTCCAAGGATTGCAGGAATCCAGTCTGTACACATTGCCACCTCCTCATACTCCAGTTCCTCAGAATCATCGCTGCAGGAGCCGTCGCGGTCTACCTCCATCTTGACCCGTGAACGCTTACCTGTTACGACCGATATGAGCACAGCCATGGCCAAACGTCAGCAGGCTGTATTGAAATTAATTTCTTTGGGGAATTGAAGTCACACAGCGCAGGAGATCTGGAATGCCATCAAGCAGGAGAGCGACATGTGGTTTGTGCCAGCGAATCTCCAGCCAGGCATGGTAGTGTGTGACAATGGCCGAAATCTGGTGGCTGCTCTGGCCCTAGGCAACCTCCATCACATCCCATGTCTGGCACATGTGCTCAACTTGGTCGTGCAGAGTTTTTTGAGGGACTATCTGGATCTTGATGCACTGCTGCACAAGGTTTGCCTAGAGTGTGCTCACTTGCGGTGTTCCAGCATGGCAAGATCGCACATTGCAGCTCTGCAGCACCGATTCCACCTTCCGGAACATCACATCATATGTTACCTACCCACCAGGTGGAGTTCCACGTTACATATGTTGGAGCGGTTGTGTGAGCAGCAGCAAGCAGTAATGGAGTACCAGCTGCATCAGGCGCAAAGAAGTCGCACTGCGCCGTTCAAACTTCACAACCACTGAGTGGGCCACTATGAAGGATGTCTGCCAGGTTTTGTGTGCCTTCGATGATTCCACGCAGATGGTGAGTGCAGATGATGCACTAGTCAGCATGACTGTCCCCCTTATCTACCTGCTTGAAAGAACACTGCAAGCGCTAAGGGATGATGTTGTTAAAGAGGTGGAGGATGAGGAGTCACCAATTCCATCTGCTTCTGGACAGTCAACGCAATGTGGTTCCTCACAAAGGCCTATGCAGGGGACACTTTGTGAGGAGGATGAGGAGGAGTCAATGGAGGAGGAAGACATTGGTCCAGAGGAGGGAGTTACACAATTCTCAAGTAGTCAGTGTGTAGAGCGAGGGTGGGGTGATGCAGAGCAGGCAGAGATCACACCTCAAGCAGGGGACAGCGTTTCTTGGCTAGTTGGCAGTCTGCAGCACATGGTTGATTTCATGCTGCAATGCCTGAGAAACGACCACCGTATCGCCCACATTCTCAACACGGCTGATTATTGGGAGTACACCCTCCTAGATCCGCGCTACCGGGACAACTTACAAAGCCTCATAACACCATTGAACCGGGAGCATAAAATGCGGGAGTACCAAGACACACTTCTTCATCTTCTTCTGTCCAACTGAGAGCACTGCTGCTAGTGCTTTACAAAGCAGCTCAGTGCATCGAGGCAGTGGAAGAAGGTCAGAAGAAACAGGGAGCAGAAGCAGTGCCTCAGCACAAGGCAAGACCAGTATGGCCCAACTGTGGCAAACTTTTGTGTGCCCGCCACAAATGTCTACACCATCACAGATGGCTCCAGTCAGCAGGAGGAAACGTTTCTGTCAGATGGTGACAGACTACATGGCTTGCCCTCTCAGTGTACTCCCAGACGGCTCTTCCCCTTCAAGTTTTGGGTCTCTAAGCTGGATACATGGCCAGAGCTTAGCCAGTATGCATTGGAGGTGCTGGCTTGCCCTGCTGCTAGTGTATTATCGGAATCCGTCTTTAGTGCCGCAGGTGGTGTACTAACAGACCGTCGCATGCGACTATCCTCCAATAACGTTGACCGGCTTACTTTTCTGAAAATGAACAAGGCCTGGATCTCGCAGGAATTTGCAACTCCTCTTCCAAATTAAAAAATTGGTTGGCTACAGTATCCAGGTCTCCTGTTGCGTTCATGTTTCTACCTCCTAAACTGTATTCCCTGGGCTCCAACACCGCCAGTTGCTGCTCAGAAGTGCCGTCTGCACAGTCAAAACACATGACCCAGTGTTATTGGGTTTCAGTAACGTCAGCTGATCCCCAGCTGTGTATATGGCAATGTGTCCTGCTACCTCCACGCTGACACTACATCTGAAATTTAAGACAACCTGTCCCCCCCAGGCATTTGTTACTGAAAGAGCCACCTTGTGCAACAGTAGTGCTGCACAAGGAAAAGGTGGCTCTTTTAGTTATGCTCCTTGCACACGCTGAACTTAACACTTATAAAATGTGTCCCCTCATACTCTGAAACCGTCCCAAAGACTGGACTTTCCTTCTTAATGAGACGCAGCACAGCTGTCAATCACACCCCCTTGGCACCATTCGCCACCTCCTCAACATTGTTTGAATCTGTCCCGGAGCCTGCGCTGTTATCTTGTCCCTTGGCCCTGCACAGTTAGCGCTGCCCATCTTCAGACATCATTTGTTGTCAGACTGGCTGCGCCAGGGCAGCCACCCTACCCGAGATCACGCCCCGCAGTGTCTTCAGATTTATTGACATTGCGGGGCTGTGATTCATGGGCATGTGCAGTGCATATCTTCGCCTCTCACTAATCTCCTTCCGCCTTCTTCTGACTGTGCCGCGTCACGGCCGTGGCATGCAATTTGGGATCAGCTGGTGCGGCACAGTCTGAAGGGAACCTGACTTTCAGCAGGGTCAGATTCAGGCTGTGTAGAGTGCAAGGGGAATGTAGTGGTCTGGGTCAATGTACCTGCAGACTCATCTAGCAGTGGCTGGGCAATGGGCAGGATGAGGAGGAAACACAGAAATAGGCCCAAATAATAAAGTAGGCTAAATGCAGTTCAAAATTGGTAACAGGACTAAACAGGCGGCATAGCTTTGTTCAGTGGAGGACAACTGTAATGAGTGGCGCAGACACAGTTAGTAGGCCCAAAATAAAAAAGTAGGCTAAAAGCAGTTCAAAATTGGTAACAGGACTAAACAGGCGGCATTGCTTTGTTCAGTGGAGGACAACTGTAATGAGTGGCGCAGACACAGTTAGTAGGCCCAAAATAAAAAAGTAGACTAAATGCAGTTTAAAATTGGTAACAGGACTAAACAGGCGGCCTAGCTTTGTTCAGTGGAGGACAACTGTAATGAGTGTCGCAGACATGGTTAGTAGGCCCAAATACAAAAGTAGGCTAAATGCAGTTCAAAATTGGTAACAGGACTAAACAGGTGGCATTGCTTTGTTCAGTGGAGGACAACTGTAATGAGTGGCGCAGACACAGTTAGTAGGCCCAAAATAAAAAAGTTGGCTAAATGCAGTTCAAAATTGGTAACAGGACTAAACAGGCGGCCTAGCTTTGTTCAGTGGAGGACAACTGTAATGAGTGGCGCAGACACGGTTAGTAGGCCCAAATACAAAAGTAGGCTAAAAGCAGTTCAAAATTGGTAACAGGACTAAACAGGTGGCATAGCTAGGTACTGGGGTGGACTCCTCTGCTGAGTAGCAGACAGTGGTAGTAGGTGCAAAGTATTAACTGGTCTAAATGGAGGCCAGGGCCCCTGTATATTTTAACTATCATCTATCATTTCAACAAATTAGTATTGGCAGTGCCATTGAAGGATTTAACAGCACAGACTACACAGTGGTGGAGCAGGGAGTGGTAAGTATTACAAGTGGTAGAGCACTGTTTGAGCTGGGGGGAACACTCTCTTGTGGGCGGCGGTACTGGCATAGGGCCCCTCATATTACGACGGTGTGTCTGACATTGGTTGTGCACCACCACCGTCAGAGACACTTCATTGTACTATGAGAGACCCTGTGCCAGTGCCGTCGCCCAAGAGTGGGCCCACCCACCTGTCCAGGCAAACGGCACTCGCACAGGAGCTTGCGCCAGGTGGTGACCACGGCCCTGTGGGGGGAGTCAGCCCATTTAGGGAGGTATAAAAATGGCCTATGGTGGACATTCAGCAGCTGCAAATGGAGGAATTTGAGAAGTCAGTAAGAGGAGGCCCAAAGCAACACATTTTTCAGGCAAGCTACGTGTCAGCAGGGGAAGGTGGGGCAAAATAATTTGAAATCCATGATTGGTTCATTTTAATGAAGGTTAGATCATCAACATTCTGGGTAGCCAGACGTGTCCTTTTTTCGGTCAGTATTGAACCAGCAGCACTGAAGACTCTTCTGATAGCACACCAGCAGCAGGGCAAGCGAGCTCCTGTAATGCATATTCTGCCAATTCAGGCCAGGTGTCTATTGTTGATGCCCAGTAATCAAAGGGGAATGACTTGTGAGGGAGAACATCGATAAGGGAGGAAAAGTAGTTTGTAACCATACTGGACAAATGCTGACTCCTGTCACTTTGAATCGATGCAGTAGTACCTGTCGTGTCAGCGGTCATTGCGAAATCACTCCACAACCTGGTCATAAAACCCCTCTGTCCAACGCCACTTTGGATTTGTGCACCGCTAACACCTCTGCCATGTTTCCCCCTACGGCTCGTATAAGAACCATCACCGCCGCTGTGTGCTGGGAATGCCTGTACCAAACCATCTACAAGAGTTGCTTGTTTGGTAGCCAATATTTGCTCAAGGTTCTCATGTGGCATGATATTTTGTAATTTTCCTTTATATCGTGGATCCAGGAGGCAGGCCAACCAGTAATCGTCATCGGTCATCATTTCAATAATGCGGGGGTCCCTTTTTAGGATACGCAAGGCATACTCAGCCATGTGGGCCAATGTTTCAGGTGTCAATTCACTGCTTGTGCTGGGTTGAGGAGCACTTTCTTGCAAATCAACATCAGTTGTGTCCCGCAAAAATCCTGTACCTGACCTTGCAACGCCACCAGTTTGTATTGCCCCCTGAGAAGCATCCTCCTCCCATAAATATTCATCCCCATCATCCTCCTCCTCCTCCTCCTCTTCGTCCACCACCTCGTCCAGGAGAGTTCCCTGAGCAGACAATGGCTGATTGTCATCAAGGCTTCCCTTCTCCTCAGCTGCAGACGCCTGCTCCTTAATGTACATCAAACTTTGTATCAGCAGACGCATTATTGGGATACTCATGCTTATGATGGCGTCATCTGCACTTACCAGCCGTGTGCATTCCTTAAAACACTGAAGGACTTGACAGAGGTCTTGCAGCTTCGACCACTGCACACCAGACAACTCCATGTCTGCCATCCAAATGCCTGCCCGTGTATGTGTATCCTCCCACAAATTAATTACAGCATGCCTCTGTTCGCACAGCCTCTGAATCATGCGCAGTGTTGAGTTCCACCTTGTTGCAACATCGATTATTAGGCGGTGCTGGGGGAGATTCAGCGATCACTGATGGTTCAGCATACGGCTAGAGTGTACGGGCAAACGGTGGATGTGTGAGCAAAGTCTTCACACCTTCAGGAGCAGGGCTGGTAACTCTGGATAATTTTTCAGGAAGCACTGCACCACCAGGTTCAAGGATGTGAGCCAGGCAAGGAATGTGTTTCAGTTCTGAAATGGCTATGGCAGCCATAAAATTCCTTCCGTTATCACTGACTACCTTGCCTGCCTCAAGATGTACACTGAACAGCCATGACTGAGTTTGTTGCTGCAAGTACTCTACCAGTACTTCCGCGGTGTGTCTGTTTTCGCCCAAACACTTCATTTGTAACACAGCCTGCTGACACTTACCACTAGCTGTTCGATAATGGGACACCTCGTGTGCAACACTGGCAGCTGCCGATGGAGTGGTCGTGCGGCTGTGCTCTGTAGACGAGCTTTCGCTTCTGGAGGAGGAGGAGGGGTGGCGAACGTCTACAGCCAATGTTATCCTAGACCATGGGCTAGGCAGAACTGTCCCACTATGGCTGTCCCCTGTGGACCCTGCATCCACCACATTAACCCAGTGTGCCGTGATGGACACGTAACGTCCCTGGCCATGCCTACTGGTCCATGAATCTGTTGTGAGGTGCACCTTTCCACTGACTGATTGCCTCAGTGCATGGACAATGCGGTCTTTGACATGCTGGTGAAGGGATGGGTTGGCTTTTCTCGCAAAGAAGTGTGGACTGGGTAGGTCATAGCGTGGTACTGCGTAGGCCATCAGGTCTTTGAAAGCTTCTCTTTCAACCAACCGGTAGGGCATCATCTCTAACGAGATTAGTATAGCAATGTGGGCGTTCAAACCCTGTGTATGCAGATGAGAGGATGAGTACTTTCTTTTCCTAACGAGAGTCTCTTGTAGGGTGAGCTGGACTGGAGAGCTGCATATGGTGGAACTAGCAGGGGTAGTGGTGGACATGGCAGATTGAGAGAGGGTTGGTGATGGTATTCTGGATGTTGGCCTACATACATTGTTTCCTACCAAAAACCTTGTGATTCCCTGACGGCTTTGGCCTTGCGACGATACCTCCACATTTGCTGCTGGTGGTGTCCTAACCGGTGGGCTTACAGTGAGTGAAGCAATGTAGCGTTGCTGACTACCTTCATTCTGAGCAGGTGCACCAACGGTACGGGACGTTTGGTAGTTAGTCCAGGCTTGCAAGTGCATGCTGGTTAAATGTCTAAGCATGCACGTTGTATTTAAATTTTGAAGATTCTTCCCTCTGCTAAAGGTCTTTGAGCATTTCTTACAGATAACTTTTGACTGATCATTCGGATCTTGGTTAAAAAATTGCCACACTACACTCTTCCTACTATGGAATACCTTTTCAGGCATTGCACGCTGTACTACTTTTACCGGATGGCCACACTATCCTAAAACTGTTTTTGTTTTTGACAAACGTTTTTGGCCTGATACGGGCCTGCCAGATGACAGCTGTTGCGATGTAGATGGCTGATGCGGATCATCCTCCTCCGCTTCTGAGCTACTGGCAGCGGCACCCTCTTCCCCCAATGGCTGCCAATCTGGGTCAACAACTGGGTCATCTATCACCTCCTCTTCAATGTCATGTGCACCTTCCTCTGTGTCACCGTGTAAGGTGCTATAGCGTCCGGGTCGAGGCACCATAGTCTCATCAGGGTCAGATTCTGGCTCAGTACACTGCGAGGGCAATGTAGTGATCTGAGTCAATGGAACAGCATAATAATCTAGCTGTGGCTGTGCATCAGTGCACTCCATGTCTGATTCATCTTGTAATGGGCAGTTAACAATTTCCCTTTCTAACCCAGGCACGGTATGTGTAAAGAGCTCCATGGAGTAACCTGTAGTGTCGCCTGACGCATCCTTCACTTTTGGTTTGGGTGAAGGACACAAGGAAACGTCTTGTTCCTGACCGGGAGCATCCACTGATGACTTGCTGCTTTTATAATTGGAACTTTCTGAAGAGGAGGCGAAAGAGCTAGAGGCTGAGTAAGCAAGGAAAGCCAAAATTTTTTCCTGCTGCTCCGGCTTTAAATGCTGTTTTCCTACTCCCAGATAAGGGAGCCTTCGAGGCCTTGTGTAGCCAGATGATGATGCTGGCTCAACACCTCCAGCCTTAGGTGCTATTGTGCTTTTGCCACTACCACCAGATGCACCACCACTACCCTCAGTACCAGCTGGCAACCACCGCCCACGGGCTCTTCCACCAGACTTCCTCATTTTTTGGAAAATCTAACCAAAATAACAAACGTTATATGGTAATTTAAAAAAAGGTAGAAGGTGTATATAAACTTGTTGAGAATTCAAATCTCCCATTTTTTGGGGAGACTGAATCAAAACTCAGGCCCAGTGTATATAACAATGCAATCTAAGTGGCAGAAAGTGGCTGGCTGACATAAGACAAACTAACAGGACTGAAATATATCCACTTTGTGAGAATTTGAATCTCACTTTTTTTGGGGAGACTGAACGAAAACTCAGGCCCTGTGCATAAAACAACACAATGTAAGTGGCAGAAAGTGGCTGGCTGATATACTACAAACTAACAGGACTGAAATATATCCACTTTGTGATAATTTGAATCTCAGTTTTTTGGTGGGAGAGTAAACCAAAACTCAGGCCATGTGCATAAAAGAACACAATGTAAGTGGAAGAAAGTGGCTGGCTGATATACCACAAACTGAATTCCGCTCTTGGGCTCCCTCCCGTGGTTGTAAGTGGCACTTTTGTGAGTTCTGCTCTTGGGCTCCCTCCGGTGGTTTTAAGTGGAATGGCTGCTCCTTGGATTTAGCTGTCAGCAGCTGTTTCCACTGATTGTCTATTCTGCTCGGCTATTTAGCCTGGCTCTTTCCTTCAGCTTGTGCCACTTGTCTATGGTTCCTGGTTGGATTCACATCTCTTTGGATTTCCCTGTTATCCTGACCAGTTCAGCAAAGCTAAGTCCTTGCTTGCTCTTTTCTGTCCACAGGTTGTGGACTTATCCGTTCTGTGCTTTCTATGTTTGTCCAGCTTGTCAGTATGAATTAATTCAGTGATGCTGGAAGCTCTGGGAAGCAGATTTACCCTCCACACCTTTAGTCAGGTGTGGAGATTTTTGTAAACTCTGTGTGGATTTTTTGTAGTTTTTTATACTGACTGCACAGTATATCAGCATGGGTTTATGAGAAATCGCTCCTGTCAAACCAATCCAATCAGTTTTTATGAAGAGGTAAGCTATAGGCTGGACCACGGTGAGTCATTGGACGTGGTATATCTCGATTTTTCCAAAGCGTTTGATACCGTGCCGCACAAGAGGTTGGTACACAAAATGAGAATGCTTGGTCTGGGGGAAATTGTGTGTAAATGGGTTAGTAACTGGCTTAGTGATAGAAAGCAGAGGGTGGTTATAAATGGTATAGTCTCTAACTGGGTCGCTGTGACCAGTGGGGTACCGCAGGGGTCAGTATTGGGACCTGTTCTCTTCAACATATTCATTAATGATCTGGTAGAAGGTTTACACAGTAAAATATCGATATTTGCAGATGATACAAAACTATGTAAAGCAGTTAATACAAGAGAAGATAGTATTCTGCTACAGATGGATCTGGATAAGTTGGAAACTTGGGCTGAAAGGTGGCAGATGAGGTTTAACAATGATAAATGTAAGGTTATACACATGGGAAGAAGGAATCAATGTCACCATTACACACTGAATGGGAAACCACTGGGTAAATCTGACAGGGAGAAGGACTTGGGGATCCTAGTTAATGATAAACTTACCTGGAGCAGCCAGTGCCAGGCAGCAGCTGCCAAGGCAAACAGGATCATGGGGTGCATTAAAAGAGGTCTGGATACACATGATGAGAGCATTATACTGCCTCTGTACAAATCCCTAGTTAGACCGCACATGGAGTACTGTGTCCAGTTTTGGGCACCGGTGCTCAGGAAGGATATAATGGAACTAGAGAGAGTACAAAGGAGGGCAACAAAATTAATAAAGGGGATGGGAGAACTACAATACCCAGATAGATTAGCGAAATTAGGATTATTTAGTCTAGAAAAAAGACGACTGAGGGGCGATCTAATAACCATGTATAAGTATATAAGGGGACAATACAAATATCTCGCTGAGGATCTGTTTATACCAAGGAAGGTGACGGGCACAAGGGGGCATTCTTTGCGTCTGGAGGAGAGAAGGTTTTTCCACCAACATAGAAGAGGATTCTTTACTGTTAGGGCAGTGAGAATCTGGAATTGCTTGCCTGAGGAGGTGGTGATGGCGAACTCAGTCGAGGGGTTCAAGAGAGGCCTGGATGTCTTCCTGGAGCAGAACAATATTGTATCATACAATTAGGTTCTGTAGAAGGACGTAGATCTGGGGATTTATTATGATGGAATATAGGCTGAACTGGATGGACAAATGTCTTTTTTCGGCCTTACTAACTATGTTACTATGTTACTATGTATTCCATCCTGTCCTATCTATGTAGCTAGACTGGCCTCCTGTGCTTATCCTGGTTTCATTCTGTGCATGTCTTTTCCCTCTCCACTCACAGTCATTATTTGTGGGGGGCTAATCTATCCTTTGGGAATTTTCTCTGAGGCAAGATAGTTTTCCTGTTTCTATCTTTAGGGGTAGTTAGTTCTCAGGCTGTGACGAGGTGCCTAGGGAGTGTTATGAGCATCCCACGGCTACTTCTAGTGTTGTGTTGAGCTTAGGGACTGCGGTCAGTACAGGTACCAGTTACTTCAGAGTTCATCCCATGTTGCTCCTAAACCACCAGATCATAACAGTGCAAGTGGCCAAAAATGAATTAAATGCATCTCAAAAAAAGGAAAAAATTCTGAGCCATTTTTTTTTCTGTGCTCTCTTTTGTCTTTTTTTTTCCTCTTGATCTCTGGGTGGTTCAGGATTTATGCTCTGGCATGGATGTTCAGGGTTTGTTTTCTCGTGTGGATCAACTTGCTGCAAGAGTACAGAGTATCCAAGATTATGTTGTCCAGACTCCGGCTTTGGAGCCTAGAATTCCTACTCCTGATTTGTTTTTTGGAGACAGATCCAAGTTTTTGAACTTTAAAAATAACTGCAAGTTGTTTTTTTGCTTTGAAACCCCGTTCTTCTGGTGATCCCATTCAGCAAGTTAAAATCATCATATCCTTGCTGCGTGGTGACCCTCAGGACTGGGCATTCTCCCTTGAATCAGGGGATCCGGCATTGCTGAAAAAACCCTGTTGGCCTTGTGTCAAGGTCAGGAAGCGGCAGAATTATACTGCCAGAAATTTAGGAAATGGTCTGTGCTCACTAAATGGAATGAGGATGCTCTGGCTGCTATTTTCAGAAAAGGTCTTTCTGAAGCCCTTAAAGATGTTATGGTGGGCTTCCCTACGCCTACTGGTTTGAGCAAATCTATGTCTCTAGCCATTCAGATTGATCGGCGTTTGCGCGAGCGCAAAGCTATGCACCATATGGCAGTGTCCTCTGAGCAGAGTCCTGAACCTATGCAATGTGATAGGATTTTGACTAGAACAGAACGGCAGGAATTCAGACGTCAGAATAGGCTGTGTTTTTACTGTGGTGATTCTGCTCATGTCATTTCTGATTGCCCTAAACGTACTAGGAGGGTCGCTAGGTCTGTTACCATTAGTACTGTACAGCCTAAATTTCTTTTATCTGTTACCCTGATTTTCTCATTGTCGTCCTTTTCTGTCATGGCATTTGTGGATTCAGGCACGGCCCTGAACTTAATGGACTTAGAATTCGCCAGGCGCTGTGGTTTTTCCTTGCAGCCTTTGCAGAGCCCTATTCCTTTGAGGGGCATTGATGCTACTCCATTGGCCAAGGATAAACCTCAGTACTGGACGCAGATGACCATGTACATGGCTCCTGCACATCAGGAAAACTGCCGTTTTCTGGTGTTGCATAACCTGCATGATGTTGTTGTACTGGGTTTTCCATAGTTACAGGAACATAATTCGGTGCTGGATTGGAAAACTATGTCTGTGACTAGTTGGGGTTGTCAAGGGGTACATAGTGACGTTCCTTTGATGTCAATTTCCTCTTCCCCCTCTTCTGAGGTCCCTGTGTTTTTGTCGGATTTCCAGGATGTATTAGATGAGCCCAAGTCCAGTTCCCTTCCTCCACATAGGGAATGTGATTGTGCTATTAACTTGATTCCTGGTTGTAAGTTCCCTAAGGGCCGACTTTTCAATCTGTCTGTGCCAGAGCATGCCGCCATGCGGAGCTATGTTAAGGAATCTTTGGAGAAAGGGCATATTCGGCCGTCTCTGTCACCATTGGGAGCGGGTTTCTTTTTTGTTGCTAAGAAGGATGGCTCCTTGAGACCCTGTATAGATTATCGTCTTCTTAATAAGATCACGGTCAAATTCCAATACCCCTTGCCTTTGCTTTCTGATTTGTTTGCTCAGATTAAGGGGGCTAGTTGGTTTACTAAGATTGACCTCCGAGGGGCATATAATCTTGTTCGTATTAAACAGGGTGACGAATGGAAAACTGCATTTAATACGCCCGAAGGCCATTTTGAATACCTTGTGATGCCATTCGGGCTCTCTAATGCTCCATCTGTGTTCCAATCCTTCATGCATGATATTTTCCGCAATTATCTTGATAAATTCATGGTTGTATATTTGGATGATATTTTGATTTTTTCCGATGATTGGGAGTCTCATGTGAAGCAGGTCAGGATGGTGTTCCAGATCCTTCGTGATAATCCTTTATTTGTGAAGGGGTCTAAGTGCCTATTCGGAGTTCAGAAAGTCTTTTTTTTTGGGTTTTATTTTTTCTCCCTCGTCTATGGAAATGGATCCTGTTAAGGTCCAAGCTATTCATGACTGGATTCAACCCACATCTGTGAAGAGCCTTCAAAAATTTTTGGGCTTTGCTAACTTCTATCTCCGTTTCATTGCCAACTTTTCCAGTGTGGTTAAGCCCCTTACTGATTTGACGAAGAAAGGCGCTGATGTGACGAATTGGTCCTCTGCAGCTATTGAGGCCTTTCGGGAGCTTAAACGCCGATTTACTTCTGCCCCTATGTTGCGTCAGCCGGATGTTTCTCTTCCTTTTCAGGTTGAGGTTGACGCTTCTGAGATTGGGGCAGGGGCCGTTTTGTCTCAGAGGGATTCTGATGGTTCTATAATGAAACCGTGTGCTTTTTTTTCCAGAAAGTTTTCACCTGCGGAACGCAATTATGATGTCGGCAATCGGGAGCTAAGCACCGCGTTGTGGTCTTGACTGATCATAAGAATCTGATTTACCTCGAGTCGGCCAAGCGGCTGAATCCTAGACAGGCTCGATGGTCCCTGTTTTTCTCCCGTTTTGATTTTGTGGTCTCGTATCTTCCGGGATCTAAGAATGTTAAGGCTGATGCCCTCTCTAGGAGTTTTTCGCCTGATTCTCCTGGAGTCCTTGAGCCGGTTGGCATTCTTAAGGAAGGGGTGATTCTTTCTGCCATCTCCCCTGATTTGCGGCGGGTGCTTCGGGAATTTCAGGCTGATAGGCCTGACCGCTGTCCAGTGGGGAAGCTGTTTGTTCCTGATGGATGGACAAGTAAGGTGATTTCTGAGGTTCATTGTTCAGTGTTGGCTGGTCATCCTGGGATTTTTGGTACCAGAGATTTGGTTGCTAGGTCCTTTTGGTGGCCTTCCTTGTCACGCAATGTGCGTGCTTTTGTGCAGTCCTGTGGGACTTGCACCCGAGCCAAACCTTGCTGTTCCCGTGCTAGTGGGTTGCTTTTGCCTTTGCCGGTCCCTGAGAGGCCCTGGACACATATTTCCATGGATTTTATTTTGGATCTTCCTGTTTCCCAGAAGATGTCTGTTATCTGGGTTGTTTGTGACCGGTTCTCTAAAATGGTCCATCTGGTACCTTTGCCTAAGTTGCCTTCCTCCTCAGATTTGGTTCCATTGTTTTTTCAGCATTTGGTTCGTTTGCATGGCATTCCAGAGAATATTGTGTCTGACAGAGGTTCTCAGTTTGTCTCTAGGTTTTGGCGGGCCTTTTGTGCTAGGATGGGCATTGATTTGTCTTTTTCTTTGGCGTTTCATCCTCAGACTAATGGCCAAACTGAGCGAACTAATCAGACCTTGGAGACCTATTTGAGATGCTTTGTGTCTGCTGATCAGGATGATTGGGTGGCTTTCTTGCCGTTGGCCGAGTTTGCCCTTAATAATCGGGCTAGTTCGGCTACTTTGGTTTCACCTTTCTTTTGTAATTTTGGTTTTCATCCTCGTTTTTCTTCTGGGCAGGTTGAGTCTTCTGATTGTCCTGGTGTGGATTCTGTGGTGGACAGGCTGCAGCAGATTTGGACTCATGTGGTGGACAATTTGACGTTGTCTCAGGAAAGGGCTCAACGTTTTGCTAACCGCCGTCGGTTTGTTGGTCCCCGGCTTCGTGTGGGGGATTTGGTTTGGTTGTCTTCTCGTCATGTTCCTATGAAGGTTTCTTCCCCTAAGTTTAAGCCTCGGTTTATTGGTCCTTATAAAATTTCTGAAATTATTAACCCGGTGTCTTTTCGTTTGACTCTTCCAGCCTCTTTTGCCATTCATAATGTTTTCCATAGATCTTTGTTGCTGAGATATGTGGTGCCCCATTGTTCCCTCAGTTGATCCTCCTGCCTCGGTGTTGGTTGAGAGAGAGTTGGAATATGAGGTTGAGAAAATTTTGGATTCTCGTTTTTCGAGGTGGAGGCTTCAGTATCTTGTCAAGTGGAAGGGTTATGGCCAGGAGGATAATTCTTGGGTTGTTGCCTCCGATGTCCATGCCACCGATTTGGTTCGTGCTTTTCACTTGGCTCGTCCTGATCGGCCTGGGGGCTCTGGTGAGGGTTTGGTGACCCCTCCTCAAGGGGGGGTACTGTTGTGAATTCCGCTCTTGGGCTCCCTCCGGTGGTTGTAAGTGGCACTTTTGTGAGTTCTGCTCTTGGGCTCCCTCCGGTGGTTTTAAGTGGAATGGCTGCTCCTTGGATTTAGCTGTCAGCAGCTGCTTCCACTGATTGTCTATTCTGCTCGGCTATTTAGCCTGGCTCTTTCATTCAGCTTGTGCCACTTGTCTATGGTTCCTGGTTGGATTCACATCTCTTTGGATTTCCCTGTTATCCTGACCAGTTCAGCAAAGCTAAGTCCTTGCTTGCTCTTTTCTGTCCACAGGTTGTGGACTTATCCGTTCTGTGCTTTCTATGTTTGTCCAGCTTGTCAGTATGAATTAATTCAGTGATGCTGGAAGCTCTGGGAAGCAGATTTACCCTCCACACCTTTAGTCAGGTGTGGAGATTTTTGTAAACTCTGTGTGGATTTTTTGTAGTGTTTTATACTGACCGCACAGTGTTCCATCCTGTCCTATCTATCTAGCTAGACTGGCCTCCTGTGCTTATCCTGGTTTCATTCTGTGTATGTCTTTTCCCTCTCCACTCACAGTCATTACTTGTGGGGGGCTATCTATCCTTTGGGAATTTTTTCTGAGGCAAGATAGTTTTCCTGTTTCTATCTTTAGGGGTAGTTAGTTCTCAGGCTGTGACGAGGTGCCTAGGGAGTGTTATGAGCATCCCACGGCTACTTCTAGTGTTGTGTTGAGCTTAGGGACTGCGGTCAGTACAGGTACCACTTCCTTCAGAGCTCGTCCCATGTTGCTCCTAAACCACCAGATCATAACAGGGGAGACTAAACCAAACCTCAGGCCTTGTGCATAAAACAACACAATGTAAGTGGCAGAAAGTGGCTGGCTGATATACCGCAAACTAACAGGACTGAAATATATCCACTTTGTGATAATTTGAATCTCACTTTTTTTAGGGGAGACTAAACCAAACCTCAGGCCCTGTGCATAAAACAACACAATGTAAGTGGCAGAATGTGGCTGGCTGATATACCACAAACTAACAGGACTGAAATATATCCACTTTGTGATAATTTGAATCTCACTTTTTTGGGGGGAGACTAAACCAAACCTCAGGCCCTGTGCATAAAACAACACAATGTAAGTGGCAGAAAGTGGCTGGCTGATATACCACAAACTAACAGGACTGAAATATACCCACTTTGTGATCATTTGAATTTCACTTTTTTTGGAGGGAGACTAAACCAAACCTCAGGCCCTGTGCATAAAACAACACAATGTCAGTGGCAGAAAGTGGCTGACTGATATACCACAAACTAACAGGACTGAAATATATCCACTATGTGATAATTTGAATCTCACTTCTTTTGGGGGGAGACTAAACCAAACCTCAGGCCCTGCGCATAAAATAACACAATGTAAGTGGCAGAATGTGGCTGGCTGATATACCACAAACTAACAGGCCTGAAATATATCCATTTTGTGATAATTTGAATCTCACTTTTTTTGGGGGGAGACTTAACCAAACCTCAGGCCCTGTGCATAAAACAACACAATGTAAGTGGCAGAAAGTGGCTGGCTGATATACCACAAACTAACAGGACTGAAATATATCCACTTTATGATCATTTGAATTTCACTTTTTTTTTAGGGAGACTAAACCAAACCTCAGGCCCTGTGCATAAAACAACACAATGTCAGTGGCAGAAAGTGGCTGGAAGATATATGAAAAAATACAAGAACTGTAGTACAATTTCAATCTCCCTACAATGATCTCAGGAAAAGTATGGCAGCAATAAAAAGTACTGCTGCACACAAAAGTGTGGACAAATAAACAAGATAACTGTGCAGAAAGGAGCAACAGGATTTTTGCTTTTAAAAAAGCAGTTGGTTTGCACAGCGGCGTGCAAACAGCAATGCAACTATCAGGGAGCCTTATAAGGCAGCCTAATAAGCTACAGAGCTGATGCACAAAAATATAGCCACCACTGTCCCTGCAAACAAATGGTGGTGTTGGACAGTGGAAATCGCTACAGCACAAGCAGTTTCGGGGCTTAGTCTTCTCTCCCTAACTATATCCCTTCTTCTGATGAAGCTGCGGCAACCTCTCCCTATGCTACGATCGGCAGAAGTAAGATGGCGGTCGGCGTGCACGCCCATTTATAGCCCCTGTGACGCCGCAGAAAGCAAGCCAATCACTGTCATGCCCTTCTCTAAGATGGTGGGGACCGAGACATGTCATCACGCTGCCCACACTCTGCGTCCTCCTTCATTGGCTGAAAAATGGCGCTGAAAGCGTCATACGAAACGCGACTTTGGCGCGAAGATCACCGACCTCATGGCCGATCCCACACTAGGATCGGGTCGGGTTTCATGAAACCTGACTTTGCCGAAAGTCGGCGATTTTTGAATTTGTCCGATCCGTTTCGCTCAACCCTAATCTGGAGGTCTACACATGGATAACGAAAAATGTTCTGCTATTTTAGATTTGCCACAACCTGTTGGTATGAAAGATCTCCAAAGATTAATCAGCTTTGCAAATTACTCCCATAAATTAAGTAAAAACTACTTTCAAGCGGTTGCTCCTCTAACAGTGGTAACTTGGAAGGGTTAATGTCTTTTTTTATTAACGTAATTTATTATCCCCATAACTTGCCTCCTGTTACACATATTTGTACCGTGGTGCCACCTACTGGCTTCCCACTTTTTAACATGTTTTAAAGACAAAGTGAGATAGCAAGAACAGCAATGGTAACAGTTTCGGTATATGAACCCGAAAGACGCGTGCCAGCACATGCGCACTGATGTTTTTGGCTCTGCCTGCAATAAACAAAAGCATAGTGTGCAGGTGCCAGTCAGCGATTTCTCTGCGCAGGCAAGGGATTTTGCCCAGCTATGTGGATGACACAGGAGGCATCATCCTTGTCATTCAAAGCAGGAGGATGGCGAGCAGATATAGAGAGCACAGCATGAACACCTCTTGGACAAGATTGGCAGGATTAACATACAGTGCAGAAGAATTTTAAAATATTTTTGGGGGCTACAGTGGGAGTCAGGGGGTTACATAACCATTTATGGAATGCAGCAAAGGTGCTGAATAAGATGATAGTTTTAGGTGACACATGACAAAACTGGTGACAGTTTCCTTTTAAACAAATTTTCCCGCTTGCATAGTCTTTGACCATGGTGTGCAATTTGTTTCCAGGTTCTAGAGGGGGCTCTGCAAGAACTTAAAGTCCTCCTTGAACTTCTCTTACTCTGTTACTGTGTATAGCCAAGAATGTCATCTTCTCCTGCCTATTGCTCCTAATCGCCCATTTCTTGCTGTGAATAGTATGTCTTAAGACATTGATAACATCTGGACTGAGCTTCATAGTGTTGATAAACATTTTCGACCTGCTCTCAACTTTGCTATGAGAGGCACGTCTTCCTCCAAAAACATCCATTTAAAGACACGTTGCAATAAGTTAGCTCCTAAGTGCATTGGGCCATTCCTAATTGCTCAGCCAATTAGTTTCACCTTAATTCTAAAACTACCTCCTCATATAAAAATTCCAAATGCTTTTTATGCCTCTCTAATATCTCCTCTGGTCTCCTCATCAAATACTCTCCTACAGCCAAAGCAGTTCTAGTTTCCACCTCTGACCAGAAACATAATATGAGAGCAAACAGATCCTGGCCTCTAAGAAGGTTTGTGGCAATCTCTTATACTTAATAGACTGGAAAGAATACAGTTCCTAGAAGAGATGCTCCGACATTAATGCTCTAATCTTTCTTCTAAAGTGGGGTTAATGTCAGGCACTTGCCTTGGCTCGGTCGGACTCCACCCTCTTCCTTTATGGCTGCTTCTCTTAGCTGTGTTCCACACTGAGTTTTACATGTGGCCCGAAATGTCTCTATATCATCTCACTAGACCTTTAAACCCATTTTGACACACTCCTATGTGTGAGCTTTGATCCAAAACTGTGTCCAGCAGACGTATGGTTGCACTCTAACTGAATCAAAGTCCACTGCTACTGTAATCTCCTCAGATTTCAATGAACGGTGCACTATATCAGACATTTGACTCATCTGTTCCAGTTAGGTTCTTTAACTAATATTGGACTGTGTTTTTACTACCTATAAATGTGTTGCTGAATCAGACGTGGATTTTCCTACAGCTGCCTTCCTAGTTCTTTGGCTTCCTGTGTGTCCTGCCTTGCCTTTTTGTCTGCTGTCTAGCGTAGCCAGTTATCCATGTCCTTGCTGTTCCAGGAGCCTTCAAGCCTGCTATGCCCTATGCTCTGGGTCTAAGTGTTCTCTTCCTGCACTTGTAAGTTTGGCCTTCCTCACAGATTTTCCTGCTCTTAAAATGACTGTTGATGGAGAGTCAGATTTCCCATCAAGTGGAGAAGGCTAAGTGACGGGTCTGGTCACATGCCCCACCAGCAACTGCTACTTTGAGAACAGGAGAGATATGCATTCTGTGATGAAAGTCAACCCTAATAAACTGGTGGACCTGTAATACACATAAATGTATTAGTAAATGCTACAAAATCAGTGCCTCCAACACATTTGTTAAAGTAATGTAGCCAACCATTTCAAAGTGAACAAGTCATATTGAGGCACATTTTTTAAAAGTACAATTATACTATTATACGATTATAAATTATTTTACCTTGGCAAACTTTGGTAAAAAAAAAGATTGTACAGGTGTGAAACCTGGTCAGATGCTTCATCTACATGGCTCACGTGTTTTAACCAGTTACTATCTTTATGTATGTTAAAAAGCAATGCTTTTTATAGATGTGTCTTACTGTGTTTATCACAATGCTGATTGGATTCAGGCTCATAGCATAGGTGAAATATGTTGTGTATGCATTTTGAATAGTATATGCTATACTCTGAATAGTGTAGTGTTCATAGTAACATAGTAACATAGTTAGTAAGGCCGAAAAAAGACATTTGTCCATCCAGTTCAGCCTATATTCCATCATAATAAATCCCCAGATCTACGTCCTTCTACAGAACCTAATTGTATGATACAATATTGTTCTGCTCCAGAAAACAGTCTGGTTTTACTGTGTTCAATAATGTATATATATTTAACCCCTTAATGACCGCCAATATGCCTTTTAAAGGCGGCAGTTACGGGGCCTTATTCCTCAGCATCGCTTTTTAATGGTGCTGAGGAATAAGGGTATAGTGCCCCCCAACGTCGGAGAACATTATTCAGGTTGGTTTCTACCATCCACAGTCTCGTGATCAAAAAATAAAAGAAAAGTATGATTTCCCATTCATTTCTCTCTTCTCTAATATGATCTAGCATATCAGAGGAGAGAGAAATGGGGTCCCACGAACCCCCCCCCCCCGTACTTCCGCCATCCCCAGAACCTCCACGTCTTCTTCCTGGAAGAAAATGGGGGGTGCATGAGCAGTGCGCCCACCGAGATCTGCCAGCTGGTACCCAGCAACAATAGATTTTTTCTATTGGATCATTTTGATCATTGTGATAGACCCTATCACAGTGATCAAAATAAAAAAAGTACTAAATCAAACCCTCCTTTGTCACCCCCAAAGTTAAGTAAAAATAATAAAATTTAAAAAATTATTTCTTTCCATTCTTTGCATTTAGGGTTAGGGTTGGAGCTAGGGTTAGGGTTGGGGTTAGATCAAGGGTTAGGGTTGGGCAAGGGTTAGGGCTAGGATTAGGATTGGGGTTAGAGCTAGGGTTAAGGTTGGGGTAGGGTTAGGATTGGGGCTAGGGTAAGAGTTGGGGCTAAGGTTAGGATTTTGGTTAGGGTTGTGTTGGTGTTGGGGTTGTGTTGGGGCTACAGTTCGGGTTACAGTTGTGGTGTTGGGGTTAGGGTGGTTTTGGGGTTAGTGTGGAGTTGGGGTTAGGGTTGTGGTTGGGGTTGGGGTTAGGGTTGGTATTAGGGTTAGGGGTGTGCTGGGGTTAGGGTTAGGTTAGGGCTGTGTTAGGGTTGGAGTTAGAATTGGGGTTTCCACTGTTTAGGCACATCAGGGGGTCTCCAAACGCGACATGGTGCCCGCCATTGATTCCAGCCAATTTTGCATTCAAAAAATCAAATGGTGGATGCCTCCCTTCTGAGCCCTGCCATGCTCCCAGACAGTGGCTTTCCCCCACATACGGGGTATTGGCATACTCAGGAGAAATTGCACAACAAGTTTTGTTCACCCTTGTGAAAATAAAAAAGTTTTGATCTAAAGTAAATTTTTTGCGAAAAAAGTTAAATGTTCATTTTTTCCTTCTACATTGCTTTAGTTCTCGTGAAGCACCTGAAGGGTTAATATATTTCTTGAATGTAGTTTTGAGCACCTTGAGGGGTGCAGTTTTTAGAATAGTGTAACTTTGGGTATTTTCTCTCATATAGACCCCCCCAAAGTCAATTCAAATGTGATGTGGTTCCTAAAAAAAATGGTTTTGTAAATTTTATTGGAAAAATTAGAAATTGCTGGTCAACCTTTAACCCTTATAATGTTCAAACGAAAAAAATTGTGCTGATGCAAAGTTGACATGTGGGAAATGCTATGTATTAACTATTTTATGACATGATTCTGATATAAGGCCACAATAATTAAAAAGTTTGAAAAGTACAAAATTTTCGAAATGTTTTGCCAAATTTCTGTGTTTTCGTAAATAAACGCAATTCATATCGAAGACATTTTACCACTAACATTAAGTACAATATGTCACGAAAAACAGTCTAAGAATCAGTGGAATCTGTTGAAGTGTTCCAGAGCTATAACCTCATAAAGTGACAGTGGTCAGTATTGTAAAAATTGGCTTGTTCATTGGGAAAAAATTGGCTCGGTCACTAAGGGGCTAAATATTGTTACTATCTTTAGATATAACAGGAATCAAAGCTATACGTATATCCCCTAAATTGCAGTGGTATGCTATATCTTCATATGACATAAGAACATACACTATACTGAATATCCCAAAAGTAGGTTAGTTAGTGAGTTGGGACTTTAGTTATCACTGCACAAACTGCTCCTGTGCCTAATTTGTATTAGCATCATTATTTTTTACTATTTTTTAATACTATTTATTGTCCAGTCACATTTCATCTTAATGTCTTACTGTGCCTGGGCATGCAATTCCTGCAAAGCACTGTTTGACTTGACGTATGATTTCACCCCAAGCCTTCTGGACACAAAGTACAATCAATAATATTCCATACATTATCAGAATTCCCAAAAACTGATTAATGATGACCTGTATTTGTAATAACCAAAAGGAAATTCATCTATGCTCATTAATGCCAATTTTCCTTCTGTATACTCAGTAACCTATAACACCGTAATGATTTCCCATGTTTCGCTGTCCCCGCTTCTTGGCTCCTTACAACAGGACATATAGAGTTGCGTTTCAATGTTTTAATATTGTTAGAGCAAGAAGATAAACACTTTAGTACATATTGGAGAGTAATAAATTGTGTTGAACATTGATAAACTAATGCAATTACCAGCAAGGTCACAGAGTCAGCTAATTTAGAAATATCAGTAGTAGGATTTTGAGTTGTCCCCAGGAGAACTGTAGCCACTTTATTACAGCAGCAGGGTGAGGAGGAAATGGTACATTACGATTGATCTTTTGATCTAATTGTAGAACTCTGCCATCCCCTGTTTGTCCAGAACTGCTTAGCTAGCAAGAAGAATCACTGCACAGCTAATTGAGGAAAATACCCTAAAACTTGATGAAATGTGAGAAATAAAGATTACCTTGAGCTTTGAATTAGTTCTCCATTACATGGTATGAAACAGAACGGACAGTTAACAACACAATTCACATTATCGGTCCATATTCTGTCTCCAATTACATTGCATCAGTTTATTGGCCTAGAAATTAATATACAGATTAATACATTATGTTTCTGTAAATGTGCCTTTTCAGTGTAATGTGAGGTGAGTATATTGTAATTAACACATAGCAATTTAGAGACTTTCCGGGGATAGATCATCAGAATGGAAGATGTGAACTTTGGTGAGATATTGGGATATAGGACACAAGACTACTATATGATAACATTTGGACTAGGAAGATGCAGAATTAAAAAAAAAACAAAAAAAAACATTTTTTGTTAAAATATCCATTTTACAATTCTATGTCCAAGATACCTAAACCACTAGCTAAGCAGACCGGTACTGACTATATTTGAAACCTTAGGCTAAACATTCATACATGTTAGGGCTCATTCACACATCGGTGATTTTCTCTTATACACAAAAAAGTTCCTGGGTGAACTGATGAACATTGTTTTTGGTCAGAGTGTCATTTTCTCAATCTTCTCTTACCAAAGAGCCCATGGAAAATGGACAGCACATGGATGGTATCCGAGTACAGTTCATCTTTTTCATGGACACATAGACTTGCACTGGTGAGATTGATTAGAGACTCGGATCAAATTTAGACATGTCTCCGCAATTTTATGTTGAGACATGAAAATACACAGACATGTGAACAGCCCCATAGACTATAATAGGTACAAGTTCTATCTATGAAAACCACAGAAAAACTCTTCTGCAAAAAAACTGATGTCTTAATGAGTCATTATATATAAATTATAGGAACTCATCCAATTCAATTCTCTAATATATATGAGATTTTCAGGACTATCTTCTGATAACAGATGAAGGAAGCAAGAAGAATCTGGCAAGCTAAATTTCAACATCTGATCTTAAGTTAGTTCCTTGGGAGATAAGCAACTGCTGGAAACATCTGACAGAGGCTTATGTCCAACTTCCATTGAAAAGAAAAACTATGCAAGTTTTGCAAGTGTGTATGATTTTGGTGGTACATTGCTCCATCTATAGTTCCATGTAGATGACAGGATCCAGGTATGCAGTAGACCTTTCCGGACATTATCAGTGAAAATTAAATATGTACCTTAGCATCAGTCAGTGTAGCTGCTCTGTTGCCATTTTAGAAAAGAAAAATAGCTTGAGTTGGCTACAATCTTTACATAAATGGGTGTGAGAACTTGTGCATGGACCTCCTTTACCAGAGACGTACGATCTTTAGAACACTGTACAAAGTAATACAAATGAGGAAATCTATGTGGCGGCAACAAGAAAAAGACCAATACATTTGTGGCTCATGGTACCTTATCTGTACTTATGCTGCAACATTTTGTCTTTGGCTACCAAAGCTATAAATATACAAAAAATCAATGCCAGCTAAATTGCCTGATTCCATCGAGACGAGTCAACCATTTATTAATACTGTATACCCAATCCTTTTGTTCTCAGGAGAGCTAAGCCAAAATCAGAAAAATTTGCCTAGTTCCAGCTTAACACACTTTCCTCATACAGAACACAAGAACCTTTGACTGACAGCCAACAGGTATGTAAAGTGCATGGCCAGCCAAAGGAGAGAAATAAACATAATACAAACATATATTAGTATGTTTGTCGAAGCTTGATAAGCATCCAAGCAAACATCATGGATGAAACAAGGAGTATCCAGTAATACATCAGAAAAATGGCACCAAAAGATGAGATGCTGAGAGAAAGATCTGGACGGAAGACAGGAACATGAAAAGCTATGGCAAGACAAGCCACTGCATGGGATGTACCATCAACAGATAATGGAAGTGGCTGACATGGAGAAATCCTACAAATGGCTTGAGAAAGCTGGACTCCAAGACAGCTCAGAGGCCCTAATCTTGGTGGCAGAAAAGCAAGCACTAAGTACCAGATCCATAGAAGCAGGAATCTACCACACAAGACAAAAGCCAAGGCGCAGACTATGCAAAGAAACCTCAGAAACAGTCCAACACATAGTGGCAGGATGCAAAATGCAAGCAGAAACAGTGTATACTGAATGCCACAACCAAGTTGCGGGAATTTCATACAGGATCATCTGCATAGCATATGGGATAAGTCCCCCTAAGTCCAGGTGGGAGACCCCAGAAAAAGTGATGGAGAATAAAAGGTCTAAAATCTTTTAATATCCAGATAGATAAGCAGGTGTTGGCTAACCAACCAGACATTGAGATAGTAGACAAGGATCAGAAGACAGCAATGATAATAGATATGGCAGTTCCAAGTGACAGCAACATCAGAAAAAAGGAATATGAGAAACTGGAGAAATACCAGGGCCTCAAAGGATAACTGGAGAAGATGTGGAAAGTGAAGGCAACAGTGATTCCAGTGGTGATTGGAGCACTTGGAGCAGTGACCCCTAAGTTGAGAAAATGGATACAACAGATCCCAGGAGCAACATCTGAACTCTCTTCCCAGAAAAGCGCAATGCTGGAAACAACTAAGATCCTGCGCAGAACCCTCAAATTCACAGGCCTCTTGTAGACAACCCATCGGGGGGTGAGAAGGAAGTTTTTCTTATTAATAACAAGAGAAGCTGAACATATTAGGTAGTTTTGTTGGAAAGATGTTGGATTACTACATTCTAGCTCATTCTACTCTTAAGGTACCGTTACACTAAATGACTTACCAACGATCACGACCAGCGATACGACCTGGCCGTGATCATTAGTAAGTCGTTGTGTGGTCGCTGGGGAGCTGTCACACAGACAGCTCTCTCCAGCGACCAACGATCAGGGGAAAGACTTCGGCATCGTTGAAACTGTCTTCAACGATGCCGAAGTCCCCGGGTAACCAGGGTAAATATCGGGTTACTAGGCGCAGGGCCGTGCTTAGTAACCCGATATTTACCCTGGTTACCATTGTAAAAGTTAAAAAAAAAAACAGTACATACTCACATTCCGATGTCTGTCACGTACCCCGGTGTCATCTTCCCGCACTGACTGTGTCAGCGCCGGCCGTAAAGCAGAGCACAGCGGTGACGTCACCGCGGTGCTCTGCTTTATGGCCGGCGCTGACAGTCAGTGCAGGGAAGCTGACGGCGGGGGACGTGACAGACATCGGAATGTGAGTATGTACTGTTTTTTTTTTTACTTTTACAATGGTAACCAGGGTAAATATCGAGTTACTAAGTGCGGCCCTGTGCTTAGTAATCCGATATTTACCCTGGTTACCAGTGAACACATCGCTGGATCGGCGTCACACATCAGCGATCAAAAATAGGTCCTGATCATTCCCCAGCGACCAACAATCTCCCAGCAGGGGCTTGATCGTTGGTCGCTGTCACACATAACGAGATCGTTAGCGGGATCGTTGCTACGTCACAAAAAGCGTGACTTTGCAACGATATCGTTAACGAAATCGTTATGTGTGAAGGTACCTTAAGGTGACCAGTGGGCAGATCTAATCAGTAATTAAATGTTAGGCCAGGGACATACGGCCATTGATTCTCTCATACAAAAGAATCGGACGATTATGCTAATGACACTCGGCTCAAGATCTCAAACTCTGTCAGAGTGTGAGCCAAGTATCATCTTGCAGTGCTGCATTTGTCTTGGATGAGAGAATCGCAGCACAGGTGCGGAGAAGACAGAGTATTTAATTTTCCCATTTTTACCATTGACTCTGTTGACATGTTTCACATGTACCCATAGATTTGCTAGGCTGCTCGTGATCATTGGAGGTGCTCGAGCATGTTTAGAATGTTTTCTCTTGCCAAATCGGCATGAGTGAAAAAATGGAGATCTGGACTGCTCCATATAACATTAGGGCGAGTGCTATCCGATAAAACATGAGATTGCACTTGGCCGTGTTATATGCACATGTGAGCGTACCTTTTTTTTCTGTATCCACATTCATTCAAGGAAGCCAATCAATCACAAAATTTGACCATTCACTGCACTAGTAAGTGTAATGCCACAGGGTCCTGGCCGTCACAGTGGCATTGCTTTCCCCACGGGGAGAGGGGTGTCACGCTTGGAAGCGATGAAGGATATCTTTCACCAGGTAAAAACTACATACAACATGTTCACACTCCAGACCAGAATGGGGAGCTCTGAACCCGGATTGAGGGAGAACTCCCCTATTAATACATTCTGGTCTGGAGGGAAAGGAGTTAGTTTGTCCCAGACAGCAGACAGTGTAGACTGTCAGGGGATCTGAAGAGAGCAGACGGCAGTGAGTGCCAGAAAGTCTGAAGGGGCCGGGCCGTGTAGCCCTAGGTACTACAGCTCCTGGAGGAAGGAAGAAACAGAAAGAAATAACAGCTTGTAGAAAGAGTGCAGGAGGGAGAAAGCGCAGGAGAATAACACCAGTGGAGCAGAGCTGAAAAGTGGCTACCTCCATGGCTAGTGTAGATTCCGGTAGCTGGAAGACCATGGCCATGCTGAACTCTATAGTGGCATAGCTGCAACCAGCAGGACAGCTGGATAGTACATCATCTGTCCGCATTGATACCCAGGAGACACAGTGATATCTATAGGGCCCGGGTCATGATAGAGACCCTGTAAAAAGGCCCAGTTCACCTATCATACGGGTTGTGTCCTAACCTTTATAGGGGACAGAGAGGAACTGTGAGGACCTTATTGGAAGCCTTAGGCAGTAAGGGACTACAACACCACCGCACTTGGAGGATGGCTTTGATCTCCATCTGGTGAGGGAGACTCTGGATTCGCTTCCAAGCCGGCCAGACCCTGCCTGTACCTGTTGTCTGGTGCCCTGGACTGCGGTTGCCTGAAGCCTACAGTAAAACAAGTAAAGACATTGCAAACCTGTGTCCTCGTTCTTCATCGCACCACCCACCATCTTCACCATACACTGGGAGCCCTGGGGGCCTACTTCACCTGTGGGAAGTTATACCATCTAGCTGCCATACCATCACCCCAAAGGACCCCTTTAAGCAGCATCAGTCCCTACTGACCGAACACCAAAGGTGTCATCACAAACTTTATTCATAAAACCCCTAAAAGACTTTTCCTTTAATTGGACGCCCAGGGCCATGGACTGGGTCGCAGCCACCGTGACATCCCCTTTAAGACCGGACCTGATACCGAGTACCCCACTGTTGTGAATTCTGTGGCTGAATTCACTCCTGTGGTCACAAGTGGTACTGCAGCTTCTGAGCTTCCTCCCTCAGGTGTTCTGGTGAGCTCGTTGGCTGCTTTGTTATTTAACTCCACCTGATTCTGTCTTCCTTGCTCCTTGTCAATGTTCCAGTGTTGGACCTGAGCTTCTGGATCTTTCCTGTGGCCTGCTGCTCTGCTTAGATAAGTGCTTCTTTGCTTTTGTTGCTACTTTTTCTGTCCAGCTTGTCTATTCGTTTTTGCTGGAAGCTCTGAGACGCAAAGGGTGTACCGCCGTGCCGTTAGTTCGGAATGGTGGGTCTTTTTGCCCCCTTTGCGTGGTTTTTTGCTTTAGGGTTTTTTGTAGACTGCAAGTTCTCTTTGCTATCCTCGCTCTATCTAGAATATCGGGCCTCACTTTGCTGAATCTATTTCATCCCTACGTTTGTCTTTTCATCTTGCTAACAGTCATTATATGTGTGGGGCTGCCTTTTCCTTTGGGGTATTTCTCTGTGGCAAGTCAGGCTTGTTTTTCTATCTTCAGGCTAGTCAGCTCCTCAGGCTGTGCCGAGTTGCATAGGTAGTGACAGGCGCAATCCACAGCTGCCTTTAGTTGTGTTAGGATAGGTTCAGGTATTGCGGTCTACAGAGATTCCACATCTCAGAGCTCGTTCTATTGTTTTTGGGTTATTGTCAGATCACTGTATGTGCTCTGATTGCTGGCACACTGTGTCACTGGATTGCCTTTCATAACAGTACAAGGAGCCTACCTAATGATTCTCAATAGAGGGAAAAAAGAAGTTCTGACATCATTTTTTTTTCTCAGCTCTGTGTTCAGTTTTTTTTTTTTTTCCCCTAGACATTTGGGTGTTTCAGGACACAGGTGTGGACATGGATATTCAGGGTCTGTGCTCTTCAATGGATAATCTCGTTACAAATGTACAAAGGATTCAAGATACTATTGATCAGAAATCTATGTTAGAACCAAGAATTCCTATTCCTGATTTGTTTTTTGGTGATAGAACTAAGTTTCTTAATTTCAAAAATAATTGTAAGCTATTTCTGGCCTTGAAACTTCATTCTTCTGGTAATCCTATTCAACAGGTTTTGATTATTATTTCTTTTTTGCGCGGCGACCCTCAGGACTGGGCATTTTCTCTTGCGCCAGGAGACCCTGCATTGAGTAATGTCGATGCGTTTTTCCTGGCGCTCAGATTGCTTTACGATGAGCCTAATTCAGTGGATCAGGCTGAGAAAAATTTGCTGGCTTTGTGCCAGGGTCAGGATGATATAGAAGTATATTGTCAGAAATTTAGGAAGTGGTCAGTACTCACTCTGTGGAATGAATCTGCACTAGCAGCTTTGTTCAGAAAGGGTCTCTCTGAGGCTCTTAAGGATGTCATGGTGGGTTTTCCTATGCCTGCTGGTTTGAATGAGTCTATGTCTTTGGCCATTCAGATCGGTCGACGCTTGCGCGAGCGTAAATCTGTGCACCATTTGGCGGTAGTGTCTAAGATTAAACCTGAGCCTATGCAGTGCGATAGGACTATGACCAGAGTTGAACGGCAAGAACACAGACGTCTGAATGGTCTGTGTTTCTACTGTGGTGATTCCACTCATGCTATTTCTGACTGTCCTAAGCGCACTAAGCGGTTCGATAGGTCTGCCGTCATTGGTACTGTACAATCCAAATTCCTTCTGTCCATTACCTTGATATGCTCTTTGTCTTCGTATTCTGTCATGGCGTTTGTGGATTCAGGCGCTGCCCTGAATCTGATGGATTTGGATTATGCTAAACGTTGTGGGTTTTTCTTGGAGCCTTTGCGGTGTCCTATTCCGTTGAGAGGAATTGATGCTACACCTTTGGCCAAGAATAAACCTCAGTACTGGACCCAGTTGACCATGTGCATGGCTCCTGCACATCAGGAAGTTATTCGCTTTCTGGTGCTACATAATCTGCATGATGTGGTCGTGTTGGGGTTGCCATGGCTGCAAACCCATAATCCAGTATTGGATTGGAACTCTATGTCGGTATCCAGCTGGGGTTGTCAGGGGGTACATGGTGATGTTCCATTTTTGTCTATTTCGTCATCCACTCCTTCTGAGGTCCCAGAGTTCTTGTCTGATTATCAGGATGTATTTGAAGAGCCCAAGTCCGATGCTCTACCTCCGCATAGGGATTGTGATTGTGCTATCAATTTGATTCCTGGTAGTAAATTCCCTAAAGGTCGATTATTTAATTTATCCGTGCCTGAACACGCCGCTATGCGCAGTTATGTGAAGGAATCCCTGGAGAAGGGACATAGTTGCCCATCGTCATCACCACTGGGAGCAGAGTTCTTTTTTGTAGCCAAGAAGGATGGTTCGCTGAGACCATGTATTGATTACCGCCTTCTTAATAAGATCACTGTTAAATTTCAGTATCCCTTGCCATTGTTATCTGACTTGTTTGCTCGGATTAAGGGGGCTAGTTGGTTCACTAAGATAGATCTTCGTGGTGCGTATAATCTGGTGAGAATCAGGCAAGGAGATGAATGGAAAACTGCATTTAATACGCCCGAGGGTCATTTTGAGTATCTAGTGATGCCGTTCGGACTTGCCAATGCTCCATCTGTGTTTCAGTCTTTTATGCATGACATCTTCCGTGAGTATCTGGATAAATTCCTGATTGTTTACTTGGATGACATTTTGATCTTCTCAGATGATTGGGACTCTCATGTGAAGCAGGTCAGAATGGTTTTCCAGGTCCTGCGTGCTAATTCTTTGTTTGTGAAGGGATCAAAGTGTCTCTTCGGTGTGCAGAAAGTTTCATTTTTGGGGTTCATCTTTTCCCCTTCTACTATCGAGATGGATCCGGTTAAGGTCCAAGTCATCCAGGATTGGACTCAGCCGACATCTCTGAAAAGTCTGCAAAAATTCCTGGGCTTTGCTAATTTTTATCGTCGCTTCATCTGTAATTTTTCTAGCATTGCCAAACCATTGACCGATTTGACCAAGAAGGGTGCTGATTTGGTTAATTGGTCTTCTGCTGCTGTGGAAGCTTTTCAGGAGTTGAAGCATCGTTTTTGTTCTGCCCCTGTGTTGTGTCAACCAGATGTTTCTCTTCCGTTCCAGGTCGAGGTTGATGCTTCTGAGATTGGAGCAGGGGCGGTTTTGTTACAGAGAGGTTCTGGTTGCTCAGTGTTGAAACCAGGTGCTTTCTTTTCCAGGAAGTTTTCGGCTGCTGAGCGTAATTATGATGTGGGCAACCGAGAGTTGCTGGCCATGAAGTGGGCATTCGAGGAATGGCGTCCTTGGCTTGAAGGAGCTAGGCATCGCGTGGTGGTATTGACTGATCATAAGAACCTTACTTATCTCGAGTCTGCCAAGCGCTTGAATCCTAGACAGGCCCGTTGGTCGTTATTTTTTGCCCGCTTCGATTTTGTGATTTCGTACCTTCCGGGCTCTAAAAATGTGAAGGCGGATGCTCTGTCTAGGAGTTTTGTGCCCGACTCTCCGGGTTCATCTGAGCCGGCGAGAATCCTCAAGGAAGGAGTAATTGTGTCTGCCATCTCCCCTGATTTGCGGCGAGTGTTGCAAAAATTTCAGGCGAATAAACCTGATCGTTGTCCGGCAGAGAAACTGTTCGTCCCTGATAGGTGGACTACTAAAGTTATCTCTGAACTTCATTGTTCGGTGTTGGCTGGTCATCCTGGAATATTTGGTACCAGGGAGTTAGTGGCTAGATCCTTCTGGTGGCCATCTCTGTCACGGGATGTACGTACTTTTGTGCAGTCCTGTGAGATTTGTGCTAGGGCTAAGCCCTGCTGTTCACGTGCCAGTGGGTTGCTTTTGCCCTTGCCGGTCCCAAAGAGGCCTTGGACACATATTTCGATGGATTTCATTTCTGACCTTCCCGTTTCTCAAAAGATGTCAGTCATTTGGGTGGTCTGTGATCGCTTTTCTAAAATGGTCCATCTGGTGCCCTTGGTTAAATTGCCTTCCTCCTCTGATTTGGTGCCTTTGTTCTTCCAGCATGTGGTTCGTTTGCATGGCATTCCTGAGAATATTGTTTCTGACAGAGGTTCCCAGTTTGTTTCGAGGTTTTGGCGAGCCTTTTGTGGTAGGATGGGCATTGACCTGTCTTTTTCCTCGGCTTTCCATCCTCAGACTAATGGCCAGACCGAACGAACCAATCAGACCTTGGAGACATATCTGAGATGTTTTGTTTCTGCAGACCAGGATGATTGGGTGTCCTTTTTGCCGTTGGCTGAGTTCGCCCTTAATAATCGGGCCAGCTCGGCCACCTTGGTCTCTCCATTTTTCTGCAATTCTGGGTTCCATCCTCGTTTCTCTTCAGGACAGGTTGAGTCTTCGGACTGTCCTGGTGTGGATTCTGTGGTGGACAGGTTGCAGCAGATCTGGACTCAGGTAGTGGACAATTTGACCTTGTCCCAGGAGAAGGCTCAACTTTTCGCTAATCGCAGACGCCGTGTGGGTCCCCGACTTCGTGTTGGGATCTGGTTTGGTTATCTTCTCGTCATATTCCTATGAAGGTTTCCTCTCCTAAATTTAAATCTCGTTTTATTGGTCCGTATAGGATTTCTGAGATTCTCAATCCTGTGTCTTTTCGTCTGACCCTCCCAGACTCCTTTTCCATACATAATGTATTCCATAGGTCGTTGTTGCGGAGATACGTGGCACCTATGGTTCCATCTGTTGAGCCTCCTGCCCCGGTTTTGGTGGAGGGGGAATTGGAGTATATTGTGGAGAAAATTTTGGATTCTCGTGTTTCTAGACGGAAACTCCAGTATCTGGTTAAATGGAAGGGTTATGCTCAGGAAGATAATTCCTGGGTTTTTGCCTCTGATGTCCATGCCCCAGATCTTGTTCGTGCCTTTCATGTGGCTCATCCTGGTCGGCCTGGGGGCTCTGGTGAGAGTTCGGTGACCCCTCCTCAAGGGGGGGGTACTGTTGTGAATTCTGTGGCTGAATTCACTCCTGTGGTCACAAGTGGTACTGCAGCTTCTGATTTTCCTCCCTCAGGTGTTCTGGTGAGCTCGTTGGCTGCTTTGTTATTTAACTCCACCTGATTCTGTCTTCCTTGCTCCTTGTCAATGTTCCAGTGTTGGACCTGAGCTTCTGGATCTTTCCTGTGGCCTGCTGCTCTGCTTAGATAAGTGCTTCTTTGCTTTTGTTGCTACTTTTTGTGTCCAGCTTGTCTATTCGTTTTTGCTGGAAGCTCTGAGACGCAAAGGGTGTACCGCCGTGCCGTTAGTTCGGCACGGTGGGTCTTTTTGCCCCCTTTGCGTGGTTTTTTGCTTTAGGGTTTTTTGTAGACTGCAAAGTTCTCTTTGCTATCCTCGCTCTATCTAGAATATCGGGCCTCACTTTGCTGAATCTATTTCATCCCTACGTTTGTCTTTTCATCTTGCTAACAGTCATTATATGTGTGGGGCTGCCTTTTCCTTTGGGGTATTTCTCTGAGGCAAGTCAGGCTTGTTTTTCTATCTTCAGGCTAGTCAGCTCCTCAGGCTGTGCCGAGTTGCATAGGTAGTGACAGGCGCAATCCACAGCTGCCTTTAGTTGTGTTAGGATAGGTTCAGGTATTGCGGTCTACAGAGATTCCACGTCTCAGAGCTCGTTCTATTGTTTTTGGGTTATTGTCAGATCACTGTATGTGCTCTGATTGCTGGCACACTGTGCCACTGGATTGCCTTTCATAACACCCCACTGCCCAGGTGGTCGACTCATAAGCACAAAGTGAATAGCAATTTAATTAATTTACAGACTATACTGTATCTTTTCCCTAAATACTATAATAATCTGCTGAATTCTACATCACTCTGATAAGGCGCATGGGAGAGCTTGGAAGGGAAGGAGCGCCGTTTGACTTTTCAATGCAAAATTGACAGGAATTGAGATGGGACACCATGTTGCATTTGGAGAGCCACTGGTGTGCCTAAACATTGAACCCCCCACAAGTGACACCATTTTGGAAAGTAGACCCCCTAAGGAACTTATCTGGATGTGTGATGAGCACTTTGACCCACCAAGGGCTTCACAGAAGTTTATAATGCAGAGCCGTAAAAATAAAACAAAAATTTTTTTCCACAAAAATTATTTTTTAGCCCCCATTTTTGTATTTTCCCGAGGGTAACAGGAGAAATTGGACCCCAAAAGTTGTTTTCCAATTTGTCCTGAGTACGCTGATACCCCATATGTGGGGGGGGAACCACCATTTGGGCGCATGGGAGAGCTCGGAAGGGAAGGAGCGCCATTTCAAATGCAGACTTAGAAGGAATGGTCTGCAGGCATCACATTGCGTTTGCAGAGCCCCTAATGTACCTAAACAGTAGAAACCCCCCACAAGTGACACCATTTTGGAAAGTAGACCCCCTAAGGAACTCATCTAAATGTGTTGTGAGAGCTTTGAACCCCCAATTGTTTCACTACAGTTTATAACGCAGAGCCGTGAAAATAAAAAAAAAAATTTCCACGAAAATTATTTTTTAGCCATCAGTTTTGTATTTTTCCAAGGGTAACAGGAGAAATTGGACCCTAAATGTTGTTGTCCAATTTGTCCTGAGTATGCTGATACCCGATATGTGGGGGGGAAGCACCGTTTGAGCGCATGGCAGAGCTCGGAAGGGAAGGAGCATCATTTGGAATGCAGACTTAGATGGATTGGTCTGCAGGCGTCACATTGAATTTGCAGAGCCCCTAATGTACCTAAACAGTAGAAACCCCCCACAAGTGACCCCATATTGGAAACTAGACCCCCCAAGGAACTTATCTAGATGTGTTGTGAGAACTTTGAACCCCCAAGTGTTTCACTACAGTTTATATCACAGAGCCGTGAAAATAAAAAATCTTTTTTTTCCCTCAAAAATTATTTTTCAGCCTCCAGTTTTGTATTTTCCCAAGGGTAACATGAGAAATTGGACCCCAAAAGTTGTTGTCCAATTTGTCCTGAGTACGCTGATTCCCCATATGTTGGGGTAAACCCCTTGTTTGGGCACACGGGAGAGCTTGGAAGGGAAGGAGCACTATTTTACTTTTTCAACGCAGAATTGGCTGGAATTGAGATCGGACGCCATGTCGCGTTTGGAGAGCCCCTGATGTGCCTAAACAGTGGAAACCCCCCAATTATAACTGAAACCCTAATGCAAACACACCCCTAACCCTAATCCCAACAGTAACCCTAACCACACCTCTAACCCAGACACACCCCTAACCCTAATCCCAACCCTATTCCCAACCATAAGTGTAATCGAAACCCTAACCCTAATTTAAGCCCCAACCCTAACCCTAATTTTATCCCCAAACCTAACTGTAGCCCTAACCCTAGCCCTAACCCTAGCCCTAACCCTATCCCTAACCCTAGCCCTAACACTAGCCCTAACCCTAAACCTAGCCCTAACCCTAGCCCTAACCCTAACCCTAGCCCTAACCCTAACCCTAACCCTAACCCTAGCCCTAACCATAGCCCTAACCCTAGTGGGAAAATGGAAATAAATACATTTTTTTATTTTTCTTATTTTTCCCTAACTAAGGAGGTGATGAAGGGGGGGTTGATTTACTTTTATAGCGGGTTATTTAGCGGATTTTTATGATTGGCAGCCGTCACACACTGAAAGATGCTTTTTATTGCAAAAAATATTTTTTGCGTTACCACATTTTGAGAGCTATAATTTTTCCATATTTGAGTCCACAGAGTCATGTGAGGTCTTGCTTTTTGCGGGACGAGTTGATGTTTTTATTGGTAACATTTTCGGGCACGTGACATTTTTTGATCGCTTTTTGTTCCGATTTTTGTGAGGCAGAATGACCAAAAACCAGCTATTCATGAACTTCTTTTGGGGGAGGTGTTTATACCATTCCGCGTTTGGTCAAATTGATAAAGCATTTTAATTCTTCGGGTCAGTTTGATTACAGCGATGCCTCATTTATATAATTTTTTAATGTTTTGGCACTTTTATACGATAAAAACTATTTTATAGAAAAAATAATTATTTTTGCATCACTTTATTTTGAGGACTATAACTTTTTTATTTTTTTGCTGATGATGCTGTTTGGTGGCTTGTTTTTTGTGGGACAAGATGAAGTTTTCAGTGGTACCATGGTTATTTATATCCGTCTTTTTGATCGCGTGTTATTCCACTTTTTGTTTGGCGGTATGAGAATAAAGCGTTGTTTTTTGCCTCGTTTTTTTGTTTTTTTGTTACGGTGTTCACTGAAGGGGTTAACTAATGATATAGTTTTATAGGTGGGGTCGTTACGGACGCGGCGATACTAAATATGTGTACTTTTATTGTTTTTTTTTATTTGAAGAAATGTATTTATAGGAACAATATTTTTTTGGTGGGGGGGAATTTTTTGGGAATTTCTTTTTTATTTTTTTTTACACATTGGAATATTTTTTTTTTTTACATTATAACATTTCCCCAGGGGGGCATCAAGTTATAGTATAAGATCGCTGATCTGACACTTTGCTGTGCACGGTGTCAGATCAGCGATCTGACATGCACAGCTCCAGGCTTCACAGTGCCTGCTCTGAGCAGGCGCTGTGAAGCCACCTCCCTCCCTGCAGGACCCAGATGCCATGGCAATCTTGGATCCGGGCCTGAAAGGAGGAGGTAAGAGACTCTCGCAGCAACGCGATCACATCGCGTTGCTGCGGGGGTCTCAAGGAAGCCTGCAGGGAGCCCCCTCCCTGCGCAATGCTTCCCTATACCGCCGGCACACTGCGATCATGTTTGATCGCGGTGTGCCAGGGGTTAATGTGCCGGGGACGGTCCGTGACTGCTCCTGGCACATAGCGCCGGACGTCACCTGTGATAGGCAGCTGACACCCGGCCGCGATCGGCCACGCTCCCCCCGTGAGCGTGGCCGATCGCAATGACGTACTATCCCGTCAAGGGTCAGATAGGCCCAGGTCACCTCGACGGGATAGTACGTCCAAGGTCAGAAAGTGGTTAAACCACTGTTTCTTATGATTGCTTTACCTTAGTCTCAAACTGGCAATGCACAAAAGAATAATGTTGGCCAAACACAAAAGATAATTTTGGAGGAAAAAAAAAAATCAGATGTTGAATTTCAGCACCCAATTCTCTTGTTCCTATAGAACAGTGCTCTCCAACTCTGGTTCTCAAGAGCCACCAACAGGTCATGTTTTCAGGATCTCCTTAGTATTGCACAGGTGATGGAATTCTTGCCTTTCCAGGTAATGCAATTATCCTCTGAGCAATACTAAGGAAATCCTGAAAACATGACCTGTTGGTGGCTCTTGAGGACCGGAGTTGGGGAACACTGCTATAGAAGATAAGCTTTCAGATGTCTGACAGAGGTTTAATCCCCTCTCACACATGCAAAAACTCATGATTAACTGAGCCTAGAATGCATGTGTGATGGGATAGGGGCCAGAGGAGAAGGCTATATGGCCAGATGACTATCTGATTACTCAGAGATATAAACAGATGTAATCTGCAGAAGAGTGGGCAGCTTTACCATCTGAAAAAATAAAGAACCTCATCCACAACTACCACAAAAGACTACAAGCATTTGTATTGCATGCTTTGGGTTGTCACTATGATTTAAAAAGAGACAACACAGTAGTTTGAAGCCATTCATTATCATCCAACCACTAACCTTGAGTGGAGAAAAAGTTTTGGGGTTATCATTCATATTCTCGGAAAAAAGGCCAAGAAAGCAAAAATTCTGCCGGTATATGTAAACTTTTGAGCACAACTGTATATAACAACCATAGTGTCTCAGAGGACTGTGATCTGAATTTATTTAGGGTTTCATCTGGGGTATCGTTTTGCTGTTGGGGTTGGACATGGCTGGAGGGCAAAGGTAGTAAACTATGCAATGGTCTGAAGAATATATATATAGGGTTCAGTTCAATGTGGTATAATCAGAAAAAAATGCACACAGGAACCAATCATAATAAAAAATAAAACATTTTATTGGCAAAAAAAGAAACAAAAATATTGTTTTTTTTATTATGATTGGTTCCTGTGTATATTTTTTCTTTTTCTGATCTTATCACTTATCCTGTAGAGAGGTGACTACTTTTTTTCAGAGGAGAACCCTTGTAATTGCATCTCTGCTGCTGTGTTCCAAGTATCTAATCTCTAATGGAAATAAAGAATCTTCTCCTAATATCAGAGAGAACAAATGACAGCAATGCACAACACAATCCACTATACAAAGACCAATAATACCACATACAGGGAAGAAATACCACCACACCATGACCAGACCACATATTACCACCACATAGTGACTGAATAATACTACATACATTGAGCAAATACAGACACACCATGACCAGATCACATGTTACGACCACAGTGACCTTATAATACCACATACAAGGAACAAATACCAAACACACCAAGACAGACCACATATTACCACCACATAGTGACCGAGTAATATGACATATTACCAGCATAGGGGGACCAAATAATGCCACATACAAGGAGAAATACTGCACTCTGTGACCAGAACCACAAATTACCACCACATAGTGACCGAATACTACAATGCAGATCATGAATACAAACCACAATACTAACAACACTTATTACCACCAGTGACATTATACAGATGTGCTCTGTATACAGTGTCAGTGTACAGGTAATACAGTGATCACCGGTGACATTATACACAGGAGCTCTGTATATAGTGTCAGTGTACAGGTAATACAGTGATCACCGGGGACATTATACACAGGAGCTCTGGATATATTGTCAGTGTACAGAATATACAGTGATCACCAGTGACATTATACGCAGGAGATCTGTATACTGTGTCAGGGTACAGGTAATACAGTGATCACCAGTGACATAATAATAATAATAATAATTTTTATTTATATAGCGCCAACATATTCCGCAGCACTTTACAATTAAGCGGGGACATGTACAGACAATAAATTTAATACAAGTTAACACAATTTAAACAGTGACATTAGGAGTGAGGTCCCTGCTCGCAAGCTTACAATCTACAAAGAAATGGGGGGAAACAATAGGTGAAAAGTGCCTGTTATTTCAGGTCTGGCAATTCTAATAAATAGGGATTTTCATATAAAGCTGCATGATCCGGTCATCAGACCGTGCGTTTAAATGCAATAGTCAAGTATCAAGTGCAGTTATCGTGTGCATGGAGGCTGTGGAGACAGATGAATAGTAGAGTGCAGATTCTGAATAATATTTGTAAGGAGGGAACAGGGCAAAGTTAGTTTACTGAGTAGTTGATGTGGTCGGCTTGTTTGAAGAGATGGGTTTTTAAAGCGCGGTTGAATAGGTCGGGGCTAGGTATCAGCCTGATCGTCTGGGGAAGTGCATTCCAGAGAGCTGGTGCAGCACGAGAGAAGTCTTGGAGACGGAGGTGCGAGGCTCGGATTACGGGGGATGTTAGTCTTTGGTCATTTGTAGAACGGAGGGCACATGTAGGGCGATAGACAGAGATGAGAGATAAGATATAAGACGGTGCAGAACTGTGGAGATCTTAGTGGGTGAGAGAGATGAGTTTATACTGGACCCTGTAGCGAATGGGTAGCCAGTGTAATGACTGGCACAAGATGGAAGCATCGGTGAAGCGGCAAAGAGGAGCCGGCAAAAGATACAGTGAAGGAGTGGTCTGAGAGGTAGGAGGAGAACCAGGAGAGGGCTGTGTCCTTGAGGCTTATAGAGCGGAGCATAGAGAGGAGGAGCTGATGATCTACAGAGTCTAATGCTGCAGAGAGATCAAGGAGAATCAGCAGGGAACAATGACCTTCGGATTTAGCTGTTATTAGATCATTAGAGACTTTAGTGAGGGCAGTTTCAGTGGAGTGTAAAGAGTGGAAACCAGATTGTAAGGGGTCGAGAAGAGAGTTATCCGAGAGATAGCGGATTAGACGGGAGTGGACCAAGCGTTCCAGGAGTTTAGAGATGAAGGAAAGGTTTAAGACAGGTCTGTAGTTAGCAGTGCAGTTCTGGTCCAGGGATGGCTTTTTAAGTAAAGGGGTTTTGATGGCATGTTTAAATGAGGAGGGAAAGATACCTGAAGAAAGAGAGAGGTTAAATATTTTAGTCAGGTGAGTGGTGACCACTGGTGAGAGAGACTGCAGGAGATATGAAGGAATGGGGTCACTGTTTCAGGTGGTAGGCCGAGCAGAAGCGAGGAGCTTGTAAATTTCTTCTTCTGAAGCAGGCTCAAAGATGTCTTGTGAGCTTGGGGTGCGGCAGGGCAGGGGCTCCAGGCATTGAGGAGATTGGGCTGAGATATCCTGATGGATGTGGTTGATTTTTTTCTAGGAAATAAGTGGCCAGATCCTCACCGCTGAGGTTGGTGATGGGGGCCTGTACTTTAGGTTTCAGGAGGGAGTTTAAGGTTTCAAAAAGTTGTATTCGGTTGTTGGATAGTGAGGTGATGAGTGTGGTGAAGTAGGATTATTTGGCCAGATGAAGGGCAGAGTTATAGGTTTTGAGCATGAACTTATAGTGGATGAAGTCTTCTGCTAAGAGAGATTTTCTCCACTGCCGCTCTGCACACCTTGAGCAACGCTGAAGAAAGCGTGTTTGCACAGTGTGCCAGGGATGCCGTTGTCTGTGGATGCCGTTGTCTGTGGGTCGGGTCTTTCTGCGTGTAGAAGGTGCTACTTCATTATACATAGGAGCTCTGTATATAGTGTCAGTGTACAGGTAATACAGTGATCACCATTGACATTATACACAGGGAGCTCTGTACACAGTATATAGGTATAGTGTGCGTGTACATGTAATATACTGACTCACCAGTGACGTCTTTAGTTGAAGTCCATTATCTTCGCTTTTATTCTTCAACAAGCACAGACTGCTATCACTTCTTCCAGCCAGGACTCGTCTCTGCAAAAAATAACACACAGTCATCAATAGCTGATCTCTTCCAGAGCACTTTTCCCACTTTTTCCCCAACTTCTACACTATGTCAGATGAAGAAAAATGTGACATAGTGAGGCATTGCACATTAACGGGACCTCCCTTTTGCTCCCTCCATGGAAAACAGTTTCTAAAAAAAGTTAATTTTGCAGTAGTAATAATGCCCCTAATTGGATCCTAAAGAAATTATCTTCCCCACTTGTCACCAAAAACTAATACAGCATGTTCCTCATCTCGCCCCCAAATAGTAATTAAGTTCCTCCCCCTGGCCCTCTTTATTTAATAATCTTGCCCAGCCTGGCACCCTTTATTTTATAATATGCCCCAGCCTGGCCCCCCATGTCCTTTGTCTAGCCTGGCCTCAATATCTGCAGCCTGGGCCACAGCTATCCATCCTGCCCCATCTATCCATACGGGGTCCTCCCCATATGTCTCTTGCCCTGCTCCCCCATATATCTATCCTGGCCCTCAAATATCCAACATGGCCCCGTGTCGTGGCTTATGTATATCAATTATGGCCCCATGTGCTGCTCTCCCCCATATACTGTATACATCCTGGCCCCTTGTGCTGCTCCCCCCCACATATCCAACCTGGTCCCTTGTGCTTCTCTCCCCATATATCAATCATGGCTCCATGTGCTGCTCCCCATATATCCATCCTGGTCCCATGTGCTGCTACCCTTATGCGATGCCCACCAGGGCCATGGGGTACTCGGAACAAGGTAGAACAGATCTTTGGGGAAGTCAAGGGGCCGCGACCCGACTCCGTGGCCCTGAGCATGCAATAAAAATGATGCAAGGGAAAAAGTTATATGGGATTGATTCATGATGCCAATCATGATGTTTGGCAAGGGATGTCCGACACTGCAGTTCAGGTACACTGGGGCAAATGGTGATGCAGCAAAGATGGTACACCTCCCCACGGGTGGAGTGGGGCCCCAGGTCAGATATAATAGTCAGTTTAGGTATATTCGATGATGGTAACTGTTGTAATACAGGGCAGGTGGTGCAGTAAAAAATTCTGAGGACACGACAGGGTGCAGTCTCCACACTTTACTCACAGTCTTTAGGTACAATCACCAGCAAGGTGCCGTGTCCTCTGGGTCAGTGGTCCAGCCAGCTCTCAGGTAATTTGGATGCACTTTTCCGGGACCCCTTCTTGTGTACCTGCTCAGGTCATCTCTCTGCACTGGCTCACACCCTTCTGCCTTGCACCTCACACACATTGTCCCAAGCCATCAGCCTCCGGTCCTGTCAGGCAACAACCTCCTGGTCCCCTTGACCCGTTATTGCTACCTTTTCAGCAATTGTGTGTAGATTTGGCTGTCGCACATACAGATACTCCTGCCTCCGGTTCGCTAGCTGAGTTCTACAGTCTCTCAACTAGTCTGGGGCTGGTCCCCGCTGCAACCTGGTCCCTCCACCTGACTACGGTCAGCATGGATTCGGGTGCCGCAAGTGGATTCTTCACTTCCCTGGTCCCTAGAACGCCTTTCTCTTTTACAAGCTCCTCTCAGTCATTGCTTTCTTCTCCAACTCACACACTACTTCCCCGGTCTCCTACCCTTATCTCCTTCCTCCACCCACACCCTCTACCTAGTTCCCCCTCCAGTCCCTAAATTGGGTTCGCCAAGATCCCCTGGCCTGGAGTGGTGTGGTGTTGGATGCTAGTGTGCAGGTACCGGGTGGTGCCCCCTCCTTACCCAAGAGTGAGGTTCAAAACCTCTGGCTGATGTGCAGTACCTCTGTGGTGACTGGACCCTCAGGGGTGCCACACTTACAGTGGCGTATCTAGGGGGCAGCCGGGGCATGTGCCCCGGGCGCAGCTGGCAGGGGGGCGCAGTCAGGCCGCTTAATGTGGCGGTCCGCAGTGTCTCACCTGGCAGCTGCATTCTGCCTCCCCTGGATTGGGAGTCAGCTGTTCTCTGTGCTGGCTGTCAAGCTGACAGCCGGCACAGAGAAGCTGCAGCGCGCCGGTTCCCAGTATTCAATTGTACTCGTATCTTACAGACACAAGTACAATTGAAGATCTGACTGCAGGGTAGCGTCTAGATTGGAGTTAATTTCTTGAGGGAGGAGTGATTCCTTGGAATCATGATGTCACCGGAAGGGGCGGGGCCTCCTTCATGGCAACGGAGAGCCAATAGCAGGAAGCTGCTGGTGGAGAAGAGAAGCAGGAAATGAGGAGCTGCAGCATGGAGCCGTGTGAGGGGAGGAGCTGCACCATAGACCCTTGTACAAGGGAATGAGGACGCAGGACTTAGTGTGAGGCTCTCATGATGTAATTTGTAAAAGGGGTGATGTTACTTGAGTGGAGCTGCAAAAGGAATAGGGGAATGATGAGACGCTGTGTGGGGAATGGGGGGATGATGAGACGCTGTGTGGGAAATGGGGCATGATGAGATGCTGTGTGGGCAATGGGGGGATGAAGAGACGCTGTGTGGGGAATGGGGGATGATGAGGGGCTGTGTGGGGAATGGGGGATGATGAGATGCTGTGTGGGGAATGGGGGATGATGAGATGCTGTGTGGGGAATAGGGGATGATGAGACACTGTGTGGGGAATGGGTGGATGATGAGGGGCTGTGTGGGGAATGGTGGGATGAAGAGACACTGTGTGGGGAATGGGGGGATGATGAGACGCTGTGTGGGGAATGGGGGGATGATGAGGGGCTGTGTGGGGAATGGTGGGATGATGAGACATTGTGTGGGGAATGGGCGGAGGATGAGACGCTGTGTGGGGAATGGGGGAATGATGAGCGGCTGTGTGGGGAATGCTGGGATGATGAGACACTGTGTGGGGAATGGGGGGGATGATGAGACGCTGCGTGGGGAATGGGAAGATGATGAGACGCTGTGTGGGGAATGGGGAGATGATGAGGGGCTGTGTGGGGAATGGTGGGATGATGAGACTCTGTGTGGAGAATAGTGGGAGGATAAGGGAATGTGTGGGGAAAGGTGGGATGATGAGACACTGTGTGGAATAGGGGGATGATGAGATGCTGTGTGGGGAATGGGGGAATGATGAGCCGCTGTGTGGGGAATGCTGGGATGATGAGACACTGTGTGGGGAATGGGGGGATGATGAGACGCTGTGTGGGGAATGGGGGGATGATGAGGGGCTGTGTGGGGAATGGGGGATGATGAGATGCTGTGTCGGGAATGGGGGGATGATGAGACGCTGTGTGGGGAATGGGGGGATGATGAGACGCTGTGTGGGGAATGGGGGGATGATGAGACACTGTGTGGGGAATAGGGATGATGAGATGCTGTGTGGGGAATGGGGGGATGATGAGGGGCTGTGTGAGGAATGGTGGGATGATGAGATGCTGTGTGGGGAATGGGGGGATGATGAGGGGCTGTGTGGGGAAAGGTGGGATGATTAGACACTGTGTGGGGAATGGGGGGATGATGAGACACTGTGTGGGGAATGGGGGATGATGAGACGCTATGTGGGGAATGGGGGGATGATGAGATGCTGCATGGGGAATGGGGGAATGATGAGACACTGTGTTATGGAATGAGGGGATGATGAGATGCTGTGCGAGGAATAGGGGGATGGTGAGATGCTCTGTGGGGAATGGGGGGATGATGAGGTGCCTTGTGGGGAATGGTGGGATGATGAGACGCTGTGTGGGGAATGGGGGGATGATGAGATGCTGTGTGGGGAATAAGGGGATGATGAGACGCTGTGTGGGGAATGGGGGGATGATGAGGGGCTGTGTGAGGAATGGTGGGATGATGAGACGCTGTGTGGGGAATGGGATGATGATGAGGGGCTGTGTGGGGAATGGTGGGATGATGAGACGCTGTGTGGGGAATGGGGGGATGATGAGACACTGTGTGGGGAATGGGGGATGATGAGACGCTGTGTGGGGAATGGGGGGATGATGAGACGCTGTATGGGGAATGAGGGAATGATGAGATGCTGTGCGGGGAATAGGGGGATGGTGAGACGCTGCGTGGGGAATGGGGGGATGATGAGGGGCTGTGTGGGGAATGGTGGGATGATGAGGGGCTGTGTGGGGAATAGGGGGATGATGAGGAGCTGTGTGGGGAATGGGGGGATTTATTGTGTGCTGAGAATTGGAGTGGGGATGGGGGTATTTAATGTGTGTGGGGATATTTGGAGCAGAGATGGGGGGATTTAATGTGTGGGGGAGATTTGAGGACACAAAATGAAGAGCAAAGGGGGAGATAGGGCATATATGAGGAAACAGTACAGGAGAATGAGGGCATGTATGAGGGTGATTGTCCAGGTGATGTGATGAGTCTGCAGTCATTCTTCGTGACTGCAGACTTATGAGTTCTCACAGTGCGCATGGCACGCTGTCAGGATTCTCTCGTGCTGGCGATTTTACATATGTGCAGTCACGTGCTGACTAGACATGTGTGGCATCACTCAATGAAAATGAACTGAGCGAGGCTGGGCATGTCTAGTTGGAATGTGGTCAGAAGTATACAATCACATGCTTGTGCTGACATGACTGTCCACTGGCAAGGGAGAATCCTAAAAGTGTGCAGTGCATTAGTTGTGAGAATTCAGAAGCCTGCAATGTCAGGATTCAGCTCTGCAGGTTCCAGTAGTCGTCACATGGACATTTCACTCATATGTGACTTTAATACTTGTGGTCCTGTGACAACGAGCTTCTCTGCTGCTTCTCTGTTTTTCACTGAACATTGAGAGCATTAGAAAGAGGAGCTCGTGGGTACATGACTAAATGTGCAAATCGCATTTGTCCTTGGGGGGTGCCAAACTGAACTCTTGCCCCGGGAGTCAGAAACCCTAGATACACCTCTGCAAACTTATATATCCATCCTGGTCCTTTGTGGTGCTCCCCCCATGTAACAATTATGGGCCCATATGATGCTCCCCCATATATCCATTATGGTCCCTTGTGTTGCTCCCCCATATATCAATCCAGGCCTTTTGTGCTCCCCCCATATATCCATCCTGGTCCTTTGTTGTGCTCCCTGTTATGACACGGTGGTTTAGGAGCAACATGGAACGAGCTCTGAAGGAAGTGGTAACTGTACTGACCGCAGTCCCTAAGCTCAACACAACACTAGAAGTAGCCGTGGGATGCTCCTAACTCTCCCTAGGCACCTCGTCACCGCCTAAGAGCTAACTACCCCTAAAGATAGAAGCAGGAAAACTATCTTGCCTCAGAGAAAATCCCCAAAGGATAGATTAGCCCCCCACAAATAATGACTGTGAATGGAGAGGGAAATGTTATGACCTGGTGGTCAGGACAATAATGGACCTGGTGGTTAAGAGCACACGGAATGACCTGATAGTTACTGATAATAAAGGACGAGCTCTGGGACGTGGGAATTCTGATGACCGCAATCCCTAATCCTATCAAACACACTAGAAATAGCCGTGGATTGCGCCTAACGCTCCCTATGCAACTCGGCACAGGCTAAGGAACTAGCTAGCCCTGAAGATAGAAAAATAAAGCCTACCTTGCCTCAGAGAAATTTCCCAAAGGAAAAGGCAGCCCCCCACATATAATGACTGTGAGTAAAGATGAAAATACAAACACAGAGATGAAATAGATTTAGCAAAGTGAGGACCGACTAAATGAACAGACCGAGGATAGGAAAGGTTACTTTGCTGTCAGCACAAAAACCTACAAAAAGACCACGCAGAGGGCGCAAAAAAGACCCTCCACACCGACTCACAGTGCGGAGGCGCTCCCTCTGCGTCCCAGAGCTTCCAGCAAGCAAGACAACAATAAAATAGCAAGCTGGACAGAAAAATAGTAAACCAAAGAAATACAAGCTGGAACTTAGCTTCTGCTGGGAAGACAGGTCACAAGAACGATCCAGGAGTGAACTAGACCAATACTGGAACATTGACAGGTGGCCTGGAGCAAAGATCTAAGTGGAGTTAAATAGAGCAGCCAGCTAACGAATTAACCTCGTCACCTGAGGAAGGAAACTCAGAAACACCCACCAGAGGAAGTCCATGGACAGAACCAGCCGAAGTACCATTCATGACCACAGGAGGGAGCCCGACAACAGAATTCACAACAGTACCCCCCCCCCCTTCAGGAGGGGTCACCGAACCCTCACCAGAGCCCCCAGGCCGACCAGGATGAGCCAAATGAAAGGCACGAACCAGATCGGCAGCATGAACATCAGAGGCAAAAACCCAGGAATTATCTTCCTGACCATAACCCTTCCACTTGACCAGGTACTGGAGTTTCCGTCTCGAAACACGAGAATCCAAAATCTTCTCCACCACATACTCCAACTCCCCCTCAACCAACACCGGGGCAGGAGGATCAACGGATGGAACCACAGGCACCACGTATCTCCGCAATAACGACCTATGGAACACATTATGGATGGCAAAAGAAGCAGGAAGGGCCAAACGAAATGACACCGGATTGATAACCTCAGATATCTTATACGGACCAATGAAACGAGGCTTAAACTTAGGAGAGGAAACCTTCATAGGAACCTTCATAGGAACATAACGAGACGACAACCAAACCAAATCCCCAACACGAAGTCGGGGACCCACACAGCGCCGGCGGTTAGCGAAACGTTGAGCCTTCTCCTGGGACAATGTCAAATTGTCCACCGGAAAAAACAAAATCCAGCTCACCATACCGACATTCCCAAGAGCTTGGAGCACGGAACCGCTGTGTCAGGGCGTAGACGAACAGAAAAGAGAAGGAGATCCAGCTCAACGAAATAGTGAAAAATCCATAGTTTATTTCACTTAAAATATAGTGAAAGGACAAAACATCAGCATACAAAAAAATATTTTAAAACCAAGGTCAACGCATGATTAAGGGTGCTTAGTCACCGGAAACGCGTTGACCTTGGATCTCCTTCTCTTTTCAAATTGTCCACCACATGAGTCCAAATCTGCTGCAACCTATCCACCACAGTATCTACACCAGGACAGTCCGAAGACTCAACCTGCCCTGAAGAGAAACGAGGATGGAAACCAGAATTGCAGAAAAACGGCGAAACCAAAGTAGCCGAGCTGGCCCGATTATTAAGGGCGAACTCAGCCAACGGCAAAAAGGACACCCAATCATCCTGATCAGCAGAAACAAAGCATCTCAGATATGTTTCCAAAGTTTGATTAGTTCGTTCGGTTTGGCCATTTGTCTGAGGATGGAAAGCCGAGGAAAAAGACAAATCAATGCCCATCCTAGCACAAAAGGATCGCCAAAACCTCGAAACAAACTGGGAACCTCTGTCAGAAACAATGTTCTCCAGGATACCATGTAAACGAACCACATGCTGGAAAAATAATGGCACCAAATCAGAGGAGGAAGGCAATTTAGACAAAGGTACCAAATGGACCATCTTAGAAAAGCGATCACAAACCACCCAAATGACCGACATCTTTTGAGAGACGGGGGGGATTCGAAATAAAATCCATAGAAATATAGGGCCTCTTCGGAACCGGCAAGGGCAAAAGCAACCCACTGGCATGACAACAGCAGGGCTTAGCCCGAGCACAAGTCCCACAGGACTGCACAAAAGAACGCACATCCCATGACAAAGACAGCCACCAGAAGGATCTAGCCACCAAATCTCTGGTACCAAAGATTCCAGGATGCCCAGCCAACACTGAACAATGAATCTCAGAGATTACTCTACTAGTCCATCTATCAGGGACAAACAGTTTCTCCGCTGGGCAACGGTCAGGTCTATCAGCCTGAAATTTTTGCAGCACCTGCCGCAAATCAGGGGAGATGGCAGACAAAATTACCCCCTCTTTGAGAATACCCGCCGGCTCAGGAACACCCGGAGAGTCAGGCACAAAACTCCTTGACAGGGCATCAGCCTTCACATTCTTAGAGCCCGGAAGATACGAAACCACAAAATCAAAACGGGAGAAAAATAACGACCATCGAGCCTGTCTCGGATTCAACCGTTTGGCAGACTCAAGATAAGTAAAATTCTTGTGATCTGTCAAGACCACCACGTGATGCTTGGCTCCTTCCAGCCAATGACGCCACTTCTCGAATGCCCACTTCATGGCCAACAACTCACGATTACCAACATCATAGTTACGCTCAGCAGGCGAAAACTTTCTAGAAAAGAAAGCACATGGCTTCATCACCGAGCCATCAGAACTTCTTTGCGACAAAACAGCCCCTGCTCCAATCTCAGAAGCATCAACCTCAACCTGAAACGAGAGCGAAACATCTGGCTGGCACAACACAGGGGCAGAAGAAAAACGACGCTTCAACTCCTGAAAAGCCTCTACAGCTGCAGAAGACCAATTGACCACATCAGCACCCTTCCTGGTCAAATCAGTCAACGGTTTAGCAACAGTAGAAAAATTAGCGATGAAGCGACGGTAAAAATTAGCAAAGCCCAGGAACTTTTGCAGGCTCTTCACAGATGTCGGCTGAGTCCAATCGTAAATGGCCTGGACTTTAACAGGGTCCATCTCGATAGTAGAAGGGGAAAAAATGAACCCCAAAAATGAAATCTTATGAACTCCAAAGAGACACTTTGACCCCTTCACAAACAAGGAATTCGCACGAAGGACCTGGAACACCATTCTGACCTGCTTCACATGAGACTCCCAATCATCCGAAAAGACCAAAATATCATCCAAATACACAATCAGGAATTTATCCAGGTACTCTCGGAAGATGTCATGCATAAAGGACTGAAACACAGATGGAGCATTAGAAAGCCCGAATGGCATAACCAGGTACTCAAAATGGCCCTCGGGCGTATTAAATGCTGTTTTCCATTCATCGCCTTGTTTAATACGCACAAGATTATACGCCCCTCGAAGATCTATCTTGGTGAACCAACTACCCCCTTTAATACGAGCAAACAAATCAGACAGCAACGGCAAAGGATACTGAAATTTGACTGTAATTTTATTAAGAAGGCGGTAATCAATACAAGGTCTCAAAGAACCATCCTTCTTGGCCACAAAAAAGAACCCTGCTCCTAACGGTGATGACGAAGGGCGAATATGGCCTTTCTCCAAGGACTCCTTTATATAACTCCACAGAGCGGTGTGCTCTGGCACAGATAAATTGAACAATCGACCCTTAGGAAACTTACTACCAGGAATCAAATTAATTGCACAATCGCAATCCCTATGAGAAGGTAGGGCACTGGCTTTGGGCTCATCAAATACATCCCGATAATCCGACAAAAACTCTGGAACTTCAGAAGGAGTGGAAGACGAAATAGACAAAAATGGAACATCACCATGTACCCCCTGGCAACCCCAGCTGGACACAGACATAGATTTCCAGTGCAATACTGGATTATGAACCTGTAGCCATGGCAACCCCAAAACGACCACATCATGCAGATTATGCAACACCAGAAAGCGGATATCCTCCTGATGTGCAGGAGCCATGCACATGGTCAATTGGGTCCAGTACTGTGGCTTATTCTTGGCCAAAGGCGTAGCATCAATTCCTCTCAATGGAATAGGATACTGCAAGGGCTCCAAGAAAAAACCACAGCGCCTAGCATACTCCAAGTCCATCAAATTCAGGGCAGCGCCTGAATCCACAAATGCCATAACAGAATAGGATGACAAAGAGCAAATCAGAGTAACAGACAATAGAAATTTAGACTGTACCGTACCAATGGTGGCAGACCTAGCGAACCACTTAGTGCGCTTAGGACAATCGGAGATAGCATGAGTGGAATCACCACAGTAAAAACATAGCCCATTCCGACGTCTGTGTTCTTGCCGTTCAGCTCTGGTCAAAGTCCTATCACATTGCATAGGCTCAGGCCCATGCTCAGATAGTACCGCCAAATGGTGCACAGCTTTACGCTCACGCAAGCGTCGATCGATCTGAATGGCCAAGGACATAGACTCATTCAGACCAGCAGGCATGGGAAACCCCACCATGACATCCTTAAGGGCTTCAGAGAGACCCTTTCTGAAGATTGCTGCCAGGGCACATTCATTCCACTGAGTGAGCACAGACCACTTTCTAAACTTCTGACAATATATCTCCGCTTCATCCTGACCCTGACATAGAGCCAGCAAGATTTTCTCTGCCTGATCCACTGAATTAGGTTCGTCATAAAGCAATCCAAGCGCCAGGAAAAACGCATCAACATCACGCAATGCCGGATCCCCTGGCGCAAGGGAAAATGCCCAGTCTTGAGGGTCACCACGTAACAAAGAAATAATGATCCTTACGAGGTTTCAAGGCAAGAAACAATTTACAATTATTTTTGAAATTCAAGAACTTAGATCTATCACCAAAAAACAAATCAGGAATTGGAATCCTAGGCTCTGACATCGGATTCTGAACCACAAAATCTTGAATGTTTTGTACCCTTGTAGTGAGATTATCCATCCAAGAGGACAGACCTTGAATGTCCATGTTGACACCAGTGTCCTGAACCACCCAGAGGTAAAGGGGAAAAGAGAGACAAAACACACTGCAAAGAAAAAAAATGGTCTCAGAACTTCTCTTATCCCTCTATTGAGATGCATTAGTACTTTGGGCCACCTGTACTGTTATGACCTGGTAGTCAGGACAATAATGGACCTGGTGGTTAAGAGCACACGGAATGACCTGATAGTTACTGATAATAAAGGACGAGCTCTGGGACGTGGGAATTCTGCTGACCGCAATCCCTAATCCTATCAAACACACTAGAAATAGCCGTGGATTGCACCTAACGCTCCCTATGCAACTCGGCACAGCCTAAGGAACTAGCTAGCCCTGAAGATAGAAAAATAAAGCCTACCTTGCCCCAGAGACATTCCCCAAAGGAAAAGGTAGCCCCCCACATATAATGACTGTGAGTAAAGATGAAAATACAAACACAGAGATGAAATAGATTTAGCAAAGTGAGGCCCGACTAACTGAAAAGACCGAGGATAGGAAAGGTTACTTTGCTGTCAGCACAAAAACCTACAAAAAGACCATGCAGAGGGAGCAAAAAAGACCCTCCGCACCGACTCACGGTGCGGAGGCGCTCCCTCTGCGTCCCAGAGCTTCCAGCAAGCAAGACAATAAAATAGCAAGCTGGACAGAAAAATAGTAAACCAAAGAAATACAAGCTGGAACTTAGCTTCTGCTGGGAAGACAGGTCACAAGAACGATCCAGGAGTGAACTAGACCAACACTGGAACATTGACAGGTGGCCTGGAGCAAAGATCTAAGTGGAGTTAAATAGAGCAGCCAGCTAACGAATTAACTTCGTCACCTGAGGAAGGAAACTCAGAAACACCCACCAGAGGAAGTCCATGGACAGAACCAGCCGAAGTACCATTTATGACCACAGGAGGGAGCCCGACAACAGAATTCACAACAGGGAAAAGACTTACACAGAATGAAACCAGGATGAGCACAGGAGGCCAGTCTAGCTTGATAGATAGGACAGGATGGAATACTGTGCGGTCAGTATAAAACACTACAAAAATCCACGCAGAGTTTACTAAAAATCTCCACACCTGACTAAAGGTGTGGAGGGTAAATCTGCTTCCCAGAGCTTCCAGCAAGACAGAATTAATTCATACTGATAACCAAGGATAAACAAAGAAAGCACAGAACGGATAAGTCCACAATCTGTGAACAGAAAAGAGCAAGCAAAAAACTTAGCTTTGCTGAACTGGTCAGGATAACAGGGAAATCCAAAAGAGATGTGAATCCAACCAGGAACCATTTACAAGTGGCACTAGCTGAAGGACAGAGCAGACATAAATAGCCAAGCAGAAAAGACGATCAGTGAAAGCAGCTGCTGACAGCTAACTCCAAGTAGCAGCCATACCACTTGAAACCACAAGAGCAGAACTCACAAAAGTGTCACTTACAACCACCGGAGGGAGCCCAAGAGCGGAATTCACAACAGCTCCCCCACATAACAATTATGGGCCCATGTGCTGCTCCCCCACCATATATCCACCCAGGCCCTTTGTGCTGCTCCCCCCCATATAGCCATCCTAGGCCCTTGTGTTGATCTCTCCCCCCATATATCCATCCTGGACCTTTGTGTTGCTCTCTCCCTCCCATATATCCACCCCAGTCCTTTGTGTTGCTCTCTATCCCCCATATATCCACCCTAGTCCCTTGTGTTGCTCTCGCTCACCGAATATAGCCATCCTGGTCCCTTGTGTTGCTCTCTCCCCCCCCACACACATATAACCATACTGGTCCCTTGCATTGCTCTCTCCCCCTATATATCCATACTGGTCCCTTGTGTTGCTCTCTCCCCCCATTTATCCATACTGGTCCCTTGTGTTGCTCTCTCCCCCACACACATATATCCATACTGGTCCCTTGCGTTGCTCTCTTTCTCCCCTTCCCATATATCCATACTGGTCCCTTGAATTGCTCTCTACCTCCCCATATATCCATACTGGTCCCTTGTGTTGCTCTCTCCCCCATATATCCATACTGGTCCCTTGTGTTGCTCTCTCCCCCCCCAATGTATCCACACTGGTCCCTTGTGTTGTTCTCTTCACCCCCATATATCCATACTGGTACCTTGTGTTGCTCTCTTCCCCCCATGTATCCATGCTTGTCCCTTATGTTGCTCTCTTCCACGCCCCTATATATCCATACTGGTCCCTTGTGTTGCTCTCTCTTCCATATATCCATACTGGTCCCTTGTGTTGCTCTCTCCCCCCTTATATCCATACTGGTCCCTTCTTGTTTTGCTTTCTTCCCCTCATACATCCATACTTGTCCTTGTTTTGCTTTCTTCCCCCATATATCCATACTGGTCCCTTGTGTTGCTCTCTCCCCCCATATATCCATACTGGTACCTTGTGTTGCTCTCTCCCCAATAGATCCATACTGGTCCCTTGTGTTGCTCTCTCCCCCCATATATCCATACTGGTCCCTTGTTTTGCTTTCTTCCCCCTTATATCCATGCTGGTTCCTTGTATTGCTCTCTTCTCCGCCCCATATATCCACACTGGTCCCTTGTGTTGCTCTCTTCCCCCTGATATAGAAGGGTTAATTTTTTGCCTTTAATTGCCTTTAATTGCTATAATGTGTTTAGAATTTGTTCTTATGATGCAATAGTCTTGTAGTCTAGGATTCAAGGGTTATATACTTCTTATCTTACATGTTTTCAATGGTCAGCAAACAGCATGTTCTGGGTACCTGAGAAATAAAGGTCAGCATGACCTGGGGTAACAGGGAGAGGGCTACATGACTTACATGGAGAGTTACATTTGTTGTAAATAGTATAAAATACTGCCTCTTGCTGCAATGCATCAGATAAAATTGACTTTGCTTACAATCTGTGTGCATCTTCCTTTTTCTCCAAGCGCGCTTGTCAATGGAGGGCGTAATTCCACAATTTGGCCTGACTGGTAATCTGGCATGTCCAACATTGGGTCAGAAAGCAAATAGCTACAACAGTTTTGGCGCCCAATGTGGGGCTGTGGTAACAAGCCTATTTGGAATCCGTATGTGGGAGCTTTCCTGGGAGACTGGACATGTAAAACACAGCTGCAGCAAGGTGATAAATTTTATTCTTACGCTCTGTTTTGCACTTGCAATCTCTTTTAGATCTCTCCATATCTCTAAAGGCTGTGAATACGGTTCAAAGAACCTACATCACCAGTGAGTTTTGTGTTTTGTCTGTTTATGTCCGTATGAGAGTTGAATAATAGAGTAATAAGATAATAATTGTTATCCATATTGTTATCTATTGTTATCTGTATTTTCTGTCAATATACTAACTGGTTGTGTAGTGTGTAGTACTTAGCCGGGATAGACTCTGTGCAGTGTTGTTATTTTGGCAATTTTGGATTGGCAGTACATCATGTATTTTGAATAGGGCTGTAGTTTCTGTTGTTTTGGCCTTTTGGCTCTCAGAGTGTCAGTGGAACCTGCTGCAGTTTTACATAAGTTGTGTTAATTCCAAACTGCAAAATAGGCAGGCTGTGTGAATCTTGTATGTATGTCTATGAGAACCTCTGAATGACATGAGATGAGAGGTGAGTAATTGAGATAAGGATTAAATAAATAAATCCCTGATTGATGAAGGGTTCCGTTAGGTGTGGTCCTCTGTATGCGACAGAAGACATTATTCAACTCACTTTGAGCAGAATAAGGCAGAGTGATTGAGATAAGGGATTTGATTCTGTTTTGTAAAAATCAACTGAAAAGTGAAAGGAAAAAAATCCCTGAATGAGCACTGTAGGGATTGTACTCGCTCAGGTGCAGCGGATGACACTTTGGAGGCACGTTTCATTAAAAGTTCACATGTTTATTGCTCCATAAACCACATAGCAACAGGAACAACAGGTAAACAGTCTTTACTTCAGACAGTGGAATCCTCAATGTCCATATTAGAGCTCCGCTCTCTCTCAGACCTGTAGGCATACAGGCTGTGCCATGTACAGCACGTAGGCTCTCCAGCCTAAATATGGTCTCTGTGTGCTTTTCAGGGTGTCTGTCCCCACTTGGAACCGTCCAACACACAGGCCACTCTGCAGTGTCCAGCCAGGACACATGGAAGTCTGTCCACTCTTGCAGACTCCCAAACACACTCTCACTCCATGTGCTACACACACCTCTTTACATAGGTGTAACCACACCCAGATACCTGTCACATGGCCAGTCAGGTGAGTGTGACATCACCACAGGTCCTTCAACACAAAACCATCTTAGGTATTCAAACACGCCTCTTAGGGTGGGTTTGTAGGTGACTGAACCCACCCATCTCTCCAATCACCTGGAAGCCTTCCCAATGTAAACAAATCCCTCAGCAGTAGATCTGCTTGAGCAAAACATACCCAGGCTTCCATCACAGGGCCACCTGTTGTGAATTCCGCTCTTGGGCTCCCTCCGGTGGTTGTAAGTGGCACTTTTGTGAGTTCTGCTCTTGGGCTCCCTCCGGTGGTTTTAGGTGGTATGGCTGCTCCTTGGATTTAGCAGTCAGCAGCTGCTTCCACTGATTGTCTATTCTGCTCGGCTATTTAGCCTGGCTCTTTCCTTCAGCTTGTGCCACTTGTCAATGGTTCCTGGTTGGATTCACATCTCTTTGGATATCCCTGTTATCCTGACCAGTTCAGCAAAGCTAAGTCCTTGCTTGCTCTTTTCTGTCCACAGATTGTGGACTTATCCGTTCTATGCTTTCTTTGTTTGTCCAGCTTGTCAGTGTGAATTAATTCAGTTAAGCTGGAAGCTCTGGGAAGCAGATTTACCCTCCACACCTTTAGTCAGGTGTGGAGATTTTTGTAAACTTTGTGTGGATATTTTGTAGTGTTTTATACTGACCGCACAGTATTCCATCCTGTCCTATCTATCTAGCTAGACTGGCCTCCTGTGCTCAGCCTGGTTTCATTCTGTGTATGTCTTTTCCCTCTCCACTCACAGTCATTACTTAGTTCTCAGGCTGTGACGAGGTGCCTAGGGAGTGTCAGGAGCATCCCACGGCTACTTCTAGTGTTGTTTTGAGCTTAGGGACTGCGGTCAGTACAGGTACCACTTCCTTCAGAGCTCGTCCCATGTTGCTCCTAAACCACCAGATCATAACAGTACAAGTGTCCAAAAATGAATTAAATGCATCTCAAAAGAAGGAAAAAATTCTGAGCCATTTTTTTTTCTATGCTTTGTTTTGTCTTTTTTTTCCTCTTGATCTCTGGGTGGTTCAGGATTTATGCTCTGGCATGGATGTTCAGGGTTTGTTTTCTCGTGTGGATCAACTTGCTGCAAGAGTACAGAGTATCCAAGATTATGTTGTCCAGACTCCGGCTTTGGAGCCTAGAATTCCCACTCCTGATTTGTTTTTTGGGGACAGATCCAAGTTCTTGAACTTTAAAAATAACTGCAAATTGTTTTTTGCTTTGAAACCCCGTTCTTCTGGTGATCCCATTCAGCAAGTTAAAATCATCATATCCTTGCTGCGTGGTGACCCTCAGGACTGGGCATTCTCCCTTGAATCAGGGGATCCGGCATTGCTGAATGTAGATGCATTTTTTCAAGCACTCGGATTATTGTATGACGAACCTAATTCTGTGGATCATGCAGAAAAAACCCTGTTGGCCCTGTGTCAATGTCAGGAAGCGGCAGAATTATACTGCCAGAAATTTAGGAAATGGTCTGTGCTCACTAAATGGAATGAGGATGCTCTGGCTGCTATTTTCAGAAAAGGTCTTTCTGAAGCCCTTAAAGATTTTATGGTGGGCTTCCCTACGCCTACTGGTTTGAGCGAATCTATTTCTCTAGCCATTCAGATTGATCGGCGTCTGCGCGAGCGCAAAGCTATGCACCATATGGCAGTGTCCTCTGAGCAGAGTCCTGAACCTATGCAATGTGATAGGATTTTGACCAGAACAGAACGGCAGGAATTCAGACGTCAGAATAGGCTGTGTTTTTACTGTGGTGATTCTGCTCATGTTATTTCTGATTGCCCTAAACGTACTAGGAGGGTCGCTAGGTCTGTTACCATTAGTATTGTACAGCCTAAATTTCTTTTATCTGTGACCCTGATTTGCTCATTGTCATCCATTCTGTCATGGCATTTGTGGATTCAGGCGCTGCCCTGAACTTAATGGACTTAGAATTCGCCAGGCGCTGTGGTTTTTCCTTGCAGCCTTTGCAGAGCCCTATTCCTTTGAGGGGCATTGATGCTACACCATTGGCCAAGGATAAACCTCAGTACTGGACGCAGATGACCATGTACATGGCTCCTGCACATCAGGAAAATTGCCGTTTTCTGGTGTTGCATAACCTGCATGATGTTGTTGTACTGGGTTTTCCATGGTTACAGGAACATAATCCGGTGCTGGATTGGAAAACTATGTCTGTGACTAGTTGGGGTTGTCAAGGGGTACATAGTGACGTTCCTTTGATGTCAATTTCCTCTTCCCCCTCTTCTGAGGTCCCTGAGTTTTTGTCGGATTTCCAGGATGTATTTGATGAGCCCAAGTCCAGTTCCCTTCCTCCACATAGGGACTGTGATTGTGCTATTAACTTGATTCCTGGTTGTAAGTTCCCTAAGGGCCGACTTTTCAATCTGTCTGTGCCAGAGCATGCCGCCATGCGGAGCCATGTTAAGGAATCTTTGGAGAAGGTGCATATTCGGCCGTCTTCGTCACCATTGGGAGCGGGTTTCTTTTTTGTTGCTAAGAAGGATGGCTCATTGAGACCCTGTATAGATTATCGTCTTCTTAATAAGATCACGGTCAAATTCCAATACCCCTTGCCTTTGCTTTCTGATTTGTTTGCTCAGATTAAGGGGGCTAGTTGGTTTACTAAGATTGACCTCCGAGGGGCATATAATCTTGTTCGTATTAAACAGGGTGACGAATGGAAAACTGCATTTAATACGCCTGAAGGCCATTTTAAATACCTTGTGATGCCATTCGGGCTCTCTAATGCTCCATCTGTGTTCCAATCCTTCATGCATGATATTTTCCGCAATTATCTTGATAAATTCATGGTTGTATATTTGGATGATATTTTGATTTTTTCCGATGATTGGGAGTCTCATGTGAAGCAGGTCAGGATGGTGTTCCAGATCCTTCGTGATAATGCTTTGTTTGTGAAGGGGTCTAAGTGCCCATTCGGAGTTCAGAAGGTCTCTTTTTTGGGTTTTATTTTTTCACCCTCGTCTATGGAAATGGATCCTGTTAAGGTCCAAGCTATTCATGACTGGATTCAACCCACATCTGTGAAGAGCCTTCAAAAATTTTTGGGCTTTGCTAATTTCTATCGCCGTTTCATTGCCAACTTTTCCAGTGTGGTTAAGCCCCTTACTGATTTGACGAAGAAAGGCGCTGATGTGACGAATTGGTCCTCTGCGGCTGTTGAGGCCTTTCGGGAGCTTAAGCGCCAATTTACTTCTACCCCTGTGTTGCGTCAGCCGGATGTTTCTCTTCCTTTTCAGGTTGAGGTTGACGCTTCTGAGATTGGAGCAGGGGCCGTTTTGTCTCAGAGGGATTCTGATGGTTCTTTGATGAAACTGTGTGCTTTTTTTTTCCAGAAAGTTTTTGCCTGCGGAACGCAATTATGATGTCGGCAATCGGGAGTTGTCGGCTATGAAGTGGGCATTTGAGGAGTGGCGACATTGGCTTGAGGGAGCTAAGCACCGCGTTGTGGTCTTGACCGATCATAAGAATCTGATTTACCTCGAGTCGGCCAAGCGGCTGAATCCTAAACAGGCTCGATGGTCCCTGTTTTTCTCCCGTTTTGATTTTGTGGTCTCGTATCTTCCGGGATCTAAGAATGTTAAGGCTGATGCCCTCTCTAGGAGTTTTTTGCCTGATTCTCCTGGAGTCCTTGAGCCGGTTGGCATTCTTAAGGAAGGGGTGATTCTTTCTGCCATCTCCCCTGATTTGCGGCGGGTGCTTCGGGAATTTCAGGCTGATAGGCCTGACCGCTGTCCAGTGGGGAAGCTGTTTGTTCCTGATGGATGGACAAGTAAGGTGATTTCTGAGGTTCATTGTTCAGTGTTGGCTGGTCATCCTGGGATTTTTGGTACCAGAGATTTGGTTGCTAGGTCCTTTTGGTGGCCTTCCTTGTCGCGCGATGTGCGTGCTTTTGTGCAGTCCTGTGTGACTTGCGCCCGGGCCAAGCCTTGCTGTTCCCGGGCTAGTTTGTTGCTTTTGCCTTTGCCAGTCCCTGAGAGGCCCTGGACGCATATTTCCATGGATTTTATTTCGGATCTTCCTGTTTCCCAGAAAATGTCTGTTATCTGGGTTGTTTGTGACCGGTTCTCTAAAATGGTCCATCTGGTACCTTTGCCTAAGTTGCCTTCCTCCTGAGATTTGGTTCCATTGTTTTTTCAGCATGTGGTTCGTTTGCATGGCATTCCGGAGAATATTGTGTCTGACAGAGGTTCTCAGTTTGTCTCTAGGTTTTGGTGGGCCTTTTGTGCTAGGATGGGCATTGATTTGTCTTTTTCTTCGGCGTTTCATCCTCAGACTAATGGCCAAACTGAGCGAACTAATCAGACCTTGGAGACCTATTTGAGATGCTTTGTGTCTGCTGATCAGGATGATTGGGTGGCTTTCTTGCCGAGTTGGCCGAGTTTGCCCTTAATATTCGGGCTAGTTCGGCTACTTTGGTTTCACCTTTCTTTTGTAATTTTGGTTTTCATCCTCATTTTTCTTCTGGGCAGGTTGAGCCTTCTGATTGTCCTGGTGTGGATTCTGTGGTGGACAGGCTGCAGCAGATTTGGACTCATGTGGTGGACAATTTGACGTTGTCTCAGGAAAGGGCTCAACGTTTTGCTAACCGCCGTCGGTGTGTTGGTCCCCGGCTTCGTGTGGGGGATTTGGTTTGGTTGTCTTCTTGTCATGTTCCTATGAAGGTTTCTTCCCCTAAGTTTAAGCCTCGGTTTATTGGTCCTTATAAGATTTCTGAAATTATCAATCCGGTGTCTTTTCGTTTGGCCCTTCCAGCCTCTTTTGCCATTCATAATGTTTTCCATAGATCTTTGTTGCTGAGATATGTGGTGCCCGTTGTTCCCTTGGTTGATCCTCCTGCCCCGGTGTTGGTTGAGGGAGAGTTGGAATATGAGGTTGAGAAAATTTTGGATTCTCGTTTTTCGAGGCGGAGGCTTCAGTATCTTGTCAAGTGGAAGGGTTATGGCCAGGAGGATAATTCTTGGGTTGTTGCCTCCGATGTCCATGCCACCGATTTGGTTCGTGCTTTTCACTTGGCTCGTCCTGATCGGCCTGGGGGCTCTGGTGAGGGTTCGGTGACCCCTCCTCAAGGGGGGGGTACTGTTGTGAATTCCGCTCTTGGGCTCCCTCCGGTGGTTATAAGTGGCACTTTTGTGAGTTCTGCTCTTGGGCTCCCTCCGGTGGTTTTAAGTGGTATGGCAGCTCCTTGGATTTAGCAGTCAGCAGCTGCTTCCACTGATTGTCTATTCTGCTCGGCTATTTAGCCTGGCTCTTTCCTTCAGCTTGTGCCACTTGTCAATGGTTCCTGGTTGGATTCACATCTCTTTGGATTTCCCGGTTATCCTCACCAGTTCAGCAAAGCTAAGTCCTTGCTTGCTCTTTTCTGTCCACAGGTTGTGGACTTATCCATTCTGTGCTTTCTTTGTTTGTCCAGCTTGTCAGTGTGAATTAATTCAGTTAAGCTGGAAGCTCTGGGAAGCAGATTTACCCTCCACACCTTTAGTCAGGTGTGGAGATTTTTGCAAACTCTGTGTGGATATTTTGTAGTGTTTTATACTGACCGCACAGTATTCCATCCTGTCCTATCTATCTAGCTAGACTGGCCTCCTGTGCTCATCCTGGTTTCATTCTGTGTATGTCTTTTCCCTCTCCACTCACAGTCATTACTTGTGGGGGACTATCTATCCTTTGGGGATTTTCTCTGAGGCAAGATAGTTTTCCTGTTTCTATCTTTAGGGGTAGTTAGTTCTCAGGCTGTGACGAGGTGCCTAGGGAGTGTCAGGAGCATCCCACGGCTACTTCTAGTGTTGTGTTGAGCTTAGGGACTGCGGTCAATACAGGTACCACTTCCTTCAGAGCTCATCCCACGTTGCTCCTAAACCACCAGATCATAACAGCCACCCACCTCTGCGATACATACCGTCCATTAATCACATGACCTTTAGCCACGCTACATACCTCCCCCCTCTGCCTAAAGCCGTGGGGCTTGGCACTTGTCCTAAACCGACTAGAGACCCCTCTCAGTCGTCCCTGACAGTCAAACCATCTGTCTAAGTCAGGGCCTGTTATTGAACCCTTTCGTCGGCATTCGTCATCCCTTTCCATCACATCCTTTGACAATGATGACCCCTTGTCATCTCGTCTGCTATAGGCTCTCCCGCTTAGGTCACTGAGCCCTGAGCTAACTGAGGAGTCACTACTTCTAACTCTTCCATCTGACCACCTTCGGTTCTCTCTCGGTTCTTGATCTCTCCTATTGTCTTTCTTCGGATAGCACCTCTTCACTTTACCTCTATATCCTCTGTTAACTTCTGCTTGAGGACTTCCAGTCTTTAGAGAACCTCTTTGCCTCTCTAGACCACGAGTTGAAGGTGGTGGCAACCTGTTTGCCAATCCTTGCAGCTCTATATTGATCTGCTCCGTCTCACGTCTTAGCTGCTCAATCTGTTTCAGGTATGCCACACGATACCCCAGGAGCATTTGGATATTCCCAAGGCTCTCCATGGATCCGATGACAAGGAATGGAACCATCTCATCTTCACCCACGACCTGGGCTTCATCATCAGCCGGGATGCTCACTCTCATAACACCGGACCTATTCACCATCTCTTGCATCACCTTGCCAAATCTTCTGATGACTTTCCACACTAGACCTCTGGGCACTTGCATGACATCTTCTACAATACCCAACCGACTTTGAGCTTCTCTTTCTAGCTCCAGACGTCGAGCGGCTTCCTTATTCTTCAACATGATCATTTGTTTTGTGCGGAGGCATTGTAGATGCATCTCTCTCAGGACAGCCACCCGCTTCACTGTGACTTCCTTAGTGGACAGTATGACCAGTTGATGGGTCTCAGGTGCCCAGTGCACCCTACATGCGTCGACCGCCTTTTTAAAAACTTCATGCACCTCCTCACTGGCACACGCTGCTTGCATGTCTTTGGGTACGTCTATTACGCACTTGAAAATCGAAGTCTCACCTTCTTGGTCATATCGTTGGACCTCCTCGTCCTTAGCGTCAGCGCAGTTTTCCAAGACCTCGATGTCCTTTGTTCGGCCATCTGCGTGGCACTTCCCTTGCTGGATTTCTTCCTCCTTGGAGGCCTGTTCTTTGGTCAGCCTTTCCAGCTTACTCTCATTCACCGCGATCAGATCGGGAGAGTGCAACAGTTCGATTTCCTGGTCATCTGTGGATTTCTGGAGCTGTTGATTAGTCTCCTTTGTCTTGAGCTCTTGGAGAACTTTATCTTGCTCTTCTACCAAGCAGCGATGCTCATCCTCTCTCTCGAGAAGCTCCTGCTGATTCTTCTCTTGGGCCTCTCTGAGCACCTCCATATCTTTTAATACGGCCTTATTTATGGTTTGACATGCTGACAGGTGACCTCTGAGTTCAGCGACTTCCTTTTCCAGCTCACCCACTCTGTGCTCAACTATTTCTTTAAGCAGCTCTATCTCATGGTCCTGCTCTCTTTTGGCCAGCACATGTCGCACCATCACCTCTTTAATTAGATTTTCAGATGGGGTCTCTTGCCCACCCACACTCTGCCTCTTCAGAGTTCCACCTGTTTCTTCAGCATCAGGTACTGCATCATACTGAGCCACTTCACAAATTGCGGGCATTGCAGATGTGGGTCTACTACAGGTCTGTTCTAACCCCAGCCCGTCACTAACCACCTCAGTGCTAGGGTTTGTCAGAGATAAAGTGACCCCCTCATCAAGGACAATAACGTTATATGCACCTGACCCTGTCTCTTCCTCATCATCTTTCTTCTCAGAGGGTATAACTTGTCCCGCCTTTCTGCGGCCCCCGCGACATGATGAAGATCTGTGATTTTTACTTGGCTCCTCCTTACTGCACTCCTTTCCCTTTGTGCTCGAGTCACAGTCTGAATAGGAGTCATCCCCTCTCACGCTGTCATCCTGGAACAGCAATTCCCCATTTAAACACATGTCAGACCCACACTTTCTTCCAGTCACCCGGAACTCTGGACTATCGACCTTAGGTGTTGCTATCTCCTTTTCACACATCACACAATCCGGAATCACTACAGCCGCCTGATGTGGTGGGGCTCCCTTAGAGTCATTCCGACTCCGTTCTGAGCAATCAGACACTCCCCTTTCCTCCCACAAGTCCAAAAACCTTTCAAAGTCCTGGCCTATTACAACAGGGAATGGTAAGTCTGGGACTACAGGTACATCATGGCTGGCAATAAACGTGGGCATCTCAATGATTACCCTGGACACCGGATAATCCCTAGCGACCCCATGAATGCAGTGAACTTCCATCTTCCTTCCGGGAATCAGATAGACAGGGAGTGTGGCGCTCACCAGCGTCACCAGACTCCCTGAGTCCATAAATCCAGTCACGCACACTCCATTGACTTCTACAGAACAGCTCTGTGTCATCTTGCCAGATGAAAAGTCAGTACAATATTCTGAACATGTGCTGTTCGAACACTGAATCCGGCAACAGTCCATCAGCACATTCGCCGCCGCTCCTTTTTTAGACTCCACCCCCTTTTGGGTAACCGCCCCCTTGTGGACCATTTTCTCCTTTAGGGCCACCGCCCCTTTTAGGGAATCCACCCCCTTTTGGGCAACTACCCCCTTTTGAGACGTAGCCCCTTTTTGGCCAACCATAATTATTTGGGGTTACCGCTCCGTTTTGGGACTCCACCCCACTTTTAGGGACACCACCCCACTCTGGGGTACACCCTGTGGACTTCCCACAGAACTCTCAGGCCCCAGTTTGCACAGCACACCAATGTGACTCTGGCCCTTTAAGAGTCTGCACACTCTAAACCAGCAACGTCTCTTTTTTTTTTTTTTCGCTGCAACTGCACTTCACAAGGCTCTGCACCGTGGACTTCGTGGACCCGCCGATCCACAGCAAAACTTCGTAACCCCGCCGAGTTACCACCAGATGCCTTCAGTCTTCGTGGCCCCACCGAGCCACAGCAAGTCGATCACAGAAGAAAAAAAAAGAAATACATGGATTCGCCGGTCCACAGCAAGCACTTGCACATGTGCTTATAGAAAAAAAAAACAGTCTCTCAGTGACCTCTGATCAGCATAGCACAGACTCCTGTCTGTTACAAAAAAAATCACTGATCCCAATCAGCACAATACACGGTTTTCAGACCGTTACCCGATGGCAACCTGCACGGTTCCTGGACACTTCTTGGCCTCAGAGGTGCCCCAAACACAATGTCTCTTTCTTTGTTTCACACTGACCCCGGTCAGCACAACACGGATCTCCATCCGTTCTCAGCTTTACAGCCCAAACACATTTTCTCACTGATCCCAATCAGCATAACACGGATCTCCATCCGTTACCTGTTGGTGGCAGCCACTCAGGTTCCCGGATCCCTCTTCTCCACAGAGGTATCCCATATACAGCAGTTCTCACTGATCCCGATCAGCATTAATCACGGTTGTCAAGACCGTCCACTCTTCTGGCTCAGACCAGCCATCGCTGCAACATGTGCTCCATAGATCGTTGTCCGCATTCTCCACCAATTGTAGGGATTGTACTCGCTCAGGTGCGGCGGATGACACTCTGGAGGCACATTTCATTAAAAGTTCACAGGTTTATTGCTCCATAAACCACATAGCAACAGGAACAACAGGTAAACAGTCTTTACTTCAGCCAGTTGAATGCTCAATGTCCATATTAGAGCTCCGCTCTCTCTCAGACCTGTAGGCATACAGGCTGTGCCATGTCCAGCACGTAGGCTCTCCAGCCTAAATATGGTCTCTGTGTGCTGTTCAGGACATCTGTCCCCACTTGGAACCGTCCAACACACAGGCCACTCTGCAGTGTCCAGCCAGGACACATGGAAGTCTGTCCACTCTTGCAGACTCCCAAACACACTCTCACTCCATGTGCTACACACACCTCTTTACATAGGTGTAACCACACCCAGATACCTGTCACATGGCCAGTCAGGTGAGTGTGACATCACCACAGGTCCTTCAACACAAAACCATCTTAGGTATTCAAACACGCCTCTTAGGGTGGGTTTGTAGGTGACTGAACCCACCCATCTCTCCAATCACCTGGAAGCCTTCCCAATGTAAACAAATCCCTCAGCAGTAGATCTGCTTGAGCAAAACATACCCATTCTTCCATCACAGGGCCACCCACCTCTGCGATACATACCGTCCATTAATCACATGGCCTTTAGCCACGCTACAGCACCTATGAATGAATGATCACATAAGTATCATTACTTATCCAATTGTTGCTGAGGGTCCAGGATGGATGAGTTTTGAATATTTTTAATTTACATTTAATTTACATCAGAGATTCAGTGAAACCCGTGTTATATATAGTTTGACATTGACAGGTTTTTATATTTGTTTTGACTGGATGCAGTCAGAATCATTATTCAAATTGTGCAGTGATCTGCCTGTATAGCGAAACTGTTTTTGATTCCCAGAGGATGAAGGGTTTGTAAAAATGAATTAAGTCTGAGAACTGCTGCAATCTGTTTCTGTGTGAAAGACACTAAATTTGTAAAATTCTGATGGGAGGTGTAGATTTAGCCCCTGCGCGATTGCTTGTGAATTTCTCCTTGGAGGGATGCTGTGAGTTCTTATCTCTGCTGAGTGCCTGATGGGAGGGGTAAATGTGTTCTCTGTATATTCTGTCCTTGGTGTAGTACGCACTGGATGATTTGTGTTTAAAACAATAGTACTGTATTGAAGTAGAAAGAAACATTGTAAGTTGAAGTTGGAAGTTGAAAGTAAAATATGGTGCCTGTAATGTGCTGCTACAGTGCAGTATAGAGCAACCTCCACCAGGGGGTGCTGGTTAAAGAAAAGAGGTTGTACACACAGTGCAGCAACACTGAACAACAACACAGGTGTCACAGGTAATGAAAGAGACGTCAGACAAGCCAAGGTCATACACGTAGATAGCAGCGCAGTACAGAAGGGGCGAGCAGAGAATAGTCGGGACAAGCAAGAAGTCAGAGCCTACCGGGAGCGTGGTAACCAAAACGTGAGACGAAAGACGGAGTCGGGGTACAAGCCAGAGGTCAGAACAAGTCATAAACGGGTGCAGGCAGACAGAGGCAAAGGAACACTAGTATAAGTATCCAGGTCAGGTGCTCAAACCGTGCAACATGAACTATAGCTGACACTGGCCCACAGGCGGCAGAGGACTTAAATAGCTCAGCCAGCTTCAAAGTGAGACAGAGGGGATTAACTCCCACATGACCAGTCCAGAGATAAGACAGCTGAACAAAAACTCAGAACTGGATCATGACAGTGCCTATTTTAGAGGAAATTTGTGAAAGATTGTTTGGTTATCAGTGTGATTGAAAGATTGGTAAAAGATTCACCTGCTTCAAGTTGAGTGATTGAAATATAGAAAATTGAGGATCAACAAAGGTGGAAAGCTGTCCTGCTCCATGGAGCTGAGCTTGTGGGCTAGAGGCCTAACACATCTGGGCCTTCCTTTTCTAGTCAGCTGATCTAATGGGTGAGAGGTGGAAAGCCTTCCATTACATCCTGTAGGTCTACCGGGTGACACTCGCTCTGACTTGCTACGTGTGGCCGCCCGTAAATAAGGCACAGGCACACTAAAAAGGGCATTTGCAGAATAAAGGTGAGTTGTCTGAAGAATAAGTTGAAGCCATGGGCAACTTGTTCTGTGAGCAGTCAGGGCCCCCAATGGGATCCAGAGCCGCTATGCAGATTTTAAAAGACAGAGAAGGAAAGGAAGCAGTGAAAGATGTGGGACCAATATTGAAAAAGGCTAACATGCCAGAGTGTGGATGTTTAAATGTACAAAAAAGGCACAGACAAGGGAGGAAAATTGCAAGTGAATAAATGGTATCTGAGAAAGTGCAGCAGTACAGAAGTAAAGTGTATTATGAATGTTTTGATGCTCAAAGCTCAAAAGTCTGACTATGACCAACACACTACTGCTAGCGCCCCGCCTCTGTATAACTAGAGACCGAGACAAGACAGATGAACTTGAAAACACTGGTCAGCCAAACCCAGACTGGAGAAACACTTGTGTGACCTGTTCTGCAACCCGACCTAAGTGAATTGCACTGAATCTTGTCCAGACAAGATCACATGTAGCTGCATAAGAAGTTGACACAGGAGTGTGGTTAGTGGGTAGTGGGGACATTGACTTTTTGGGAGTAAGCTGACAGTAATCCTTTTGGGAAGGAAGCTGTAGAACAGCATGTCACCCCCACTAGTCATCCAGTCACCTCCACCACCACATCAGGACCAAGAAGGGTGAGTAGGGTAAGACAGATACAGGAGTATTATCACTGGAGCCCCTCTGACTACCTAGCTAAGCTAAAACAGTCATCCATGTAGTACAATTCACTTCCCATAGTATAATGCACCCCATAGTTCTTCATATAGTATAACGTATTCCCCATAGTCCTCGATACAGTATAATCCTGCCCACATACAGTATAATGCAGCCACCACCCTACAGAGTATAATGCAGCCACCCCAGAGTATAATGCAGCCACCTCAGAGTATAATGCAGCCACCCCAGAGTATAATGTAACCCCCCATAGAATATGATGCAGCCCCCTCATAGTTTAATGCAGCCCCCTCATAGAGTATGATGCAATCACCCTTCATAGAATATAAATATAGTACAGCCCCCCATAAAATATAATGTAGCCCCAAATAGAATAGAATACAGCCCACCTCCCCACAGAGTATAATGCAGCCCTATCAAAGAGTATGATGCAATCATCCCTCATAAAATCTAATACACCTCCCCATAATATATAATGTAGCCCCATAGAATATAATGCAGCCCCCCATAGTATGTAACACAGCCACCCCCATAGTGTATATCAAAGCCCGCATACTATATAGCACAACCCACATAGTATATAGCACAACCTGCATAATAGTATACAGCACAGCCCGTGTAGTAGTATACAGCACAGCCCGTGTAGTAGTATACAGCACAGCCTGCGTAGTAGTATGCAGCACAGCCCACATAATAGTATACAGCACAGCCCGCGTAGTAGTATGCAGCACAGCCCACGTAGTAGTATGCAGCACAGCCCACACAGTAGTATACAGCACAGCCCACACAGTATTATATATAGCACAGCCCACACAGTAGTATATACAGCACAGCCCACACAGTAGTATATACAGCACAGCCCACACAGTAGTATATACAGCCCAGCCCACACAGTAGTATATACAGCACAGCGCACACAACTGCAACTGAGGCAATGACAGACTAGCACAGCCCACATCTCATCTCTCCCCCCCCCCAATAATGGCCCCACAGTCCAGTAAAAAACAAAAACAAAAAAAACCCACTCTCCTCGCCTCTCCTCTTGCCCGCGCTGCTCCCTGCTCCTGTATCGGCGGCTGCAGGCTGCCCGGGACACAGCAGATGCGTGATGATATGGCATCATCGCGCACCCGCAGTGTCAGAGGCAGAGCGCGGAATGATGGGAGAGGGAGCGTCAGCAGACGCTCTCTCCTCCATCATTGCATTGAACTGTACCGGCGTCTATGACGCCGGTATAGTTGAATGCGGCGGCACTGGCGATGGAGGGGGGGGGAGAGAGCATTTGCCAGAAGTGCCCGATGGCCAGTCCGGCCCTGATTACTGCTAGGGATGTGAGATCACACTGACTTTTTCCTTTGACAATTTGTTCCCCATATGACATTAATGCCATACTCACACAAGTTCAACCAAAACACCTGTCTATGGCCAGACAGCGCAGACTTGAATGTGCTCTAATACTAATTCCTGAATATGTCACCCTCAAAAGATATAATGTTCTGAATCCAGCCACTCATCTGCCTGTGGATTCAGAAAAAGCGGAATTGGTGGCGGTGTTGGCAGGTGAAGAAGAGTACTTTGGTACTTTGACATGACGCACGAACATGACTGCATAGGAACTGATGAGTCAGGAGACAGTGGGCTTTACACATGTTCACGGAAAAGAAAAAAAACCTGTTCCTAATGCATATTCTGAGGTTTTTATTTTTGCAGATGGCTCCAGATACTACGAGGATGGGCGATTCTACACTAGATATGCAGTAGTATCCTCACATGAAGTAAATCGAGCTGAACCATTCCCTCCTCACATGTCAGTGCAGGAGGCAGAGTTGACGGCACTCACTGAGGTGTGTAGAGCTGCTGCAGGTAAAGTCGCTAATATTTACACAGATTCGAATTATGCATGGGGAATAGCCCATGATTATGACCCTATCTGGAGAAGCAGAACGTTTCTTACATCAGCCGGTAAGCCCATTAAAAATGTAGAGCTGGTGAAACAATTAATGGAGGAATTGATGTTACCAGTCCAGGTTGGCATAATCAAGGTGAAAGCACACACAAACGGTGATTCCATGGAGGTAGAGGGCAACAGAAGGGTGGACGAGGCTGCTAAAGTAGCAGCAAGGCGGCTTAGGGAGCAGTGGACGGTGGCGAGGAGTCAGCGTATTCCAGCCACACTGAGCCTAGATGTCCTGAAATCCCTCCAGCTGCCCAAACAGAGAAGGAACAATGGGGGAGAATGGGAGATGAGTTGAACTCAAAAGGAGTATGGGAGAATAAGGATAAATTGTGTATACCAAGGTCCCTGTTCCCAATCATGGTGCAAGTAACACATGGCCCCACTCACACCTCAAAATGTCACATGTGTACCATGGTAAATACCTTCCGGATCGCTCCTGGTTTCAGTTATGAAGCCGAGAAAATCGTACAGTCATGCCTCACCTGTGCACAGCACAACCCAGGTAAAACAGTAAAAGTCCCTAAGAAAGCGACACCTAGGCCTCTCTACCCATTTCAGAGACTGCAGATTAACTACATACAGCTACCCAATGTAGGAGTGTATGAAAATGTCCTAGTATGTGTAGATCTCTTCTCTGGTTGGCTGGAAACCTATCTGGTAAAATGTGCAAATGCTAAAATGACTGCAGACAAACTGATGAAAGAATTGATCTGCAGGTATGGTGTCCCAGAAACCATAGAAAGCGATAAGGGTACAAACTTCACAGGAGAAATAATGAGAGAAGTTATGCAGGCCCTGGGAGTACAGCAAGCATATCATACACTATATAGACCACAAAGTAGTGGGAAAGTGGAGAGACTAAAAGAGACACTTACACTGAAAATTTAAAGGCCATGGCAGACACAGGAAAGAGCGGGGTAGAGTGCCTGCCTCGTGCACTCTTTTCAGTCAGACACACTCCAAATAGAAAGACAGGCTTATCTCCTTTTGAAGTCCTGTTTGGTAGTGCCCCAAAGACTGGTCTGTACTTCCCACAGGTGCTACAAATGCAACACGCTGCTATGACAGCCTATATCCAGGCCTTGCAGAAAAGACTTAATGTGGTGCATAAACATGTGTTTTCATCCATTCCAGATCCTAATGCCAGTGCAGATGTACATCAGCTGAATCCAGGCGATTGGATGGTCATACACAGGCACGTGAGAAGGAGCCTAGATCCACGGTTTGACGGCCCGTTTTAAAGTCCAGCTGACCACATTCACCTCAGTGAAACTTGAGGGAAAGCCCACCTGGATCCATGCCAGTCACTGCAAAAATATATTTTCACTAGCAGAATGATTGTTCTCCTAATCACCGTGCTGGCAGTGGTAGGATTTTGCACCCTACAGAGACACTGGATAAACTTTTAAAAGTTGACAAAGACAACAAACTTATTCAACATCATGCTTTTCTTATAAAAGATGTGGAAGAACAAAAACTGCTGGACTTTTGGATCTGTACACACAGCCCAGTATCTGTAAGGACTATGCTGTACTTAGCCTTACCCCAGGAGCCAAGGAAGGAATTAACATCACACTGCATACACAATGAGACTTTTACTGAGGTTTTCTCGGTTCCTTAAGGTTCTTAATGAGACTAATACAATATAGAGACTCCTTTTTAAATCTAGCCAATTGGCTTAGCAGCCTAGCAGGATGGATTATTTTTGGTATTTTCCAGACTTGCATGCAATATTTATTGTTTTGTTTATCGCTTTATGTAGCTGTAAAAGCACTAATATAAGCATTACATAAGTTATTGAAGAGTGTATGTTTAAGGACGAAATCTAGGGCTGTGTCATCCATAGTGTATAATAGACCCCGGATAATCACTGCTGACTGGGGAAGTGAGTGTCCACACTGAGGGTGGATGGGCGAAGCAGGTAGAAAGCCCCCTTATGGGTACTAGACCCATGAGACAGTAGCTCCTTTGTGGACATCAACTGACCCTGTGGCAGAGGTTATACCATTTACAAAAGGGGGGAAATTGATATAGAAGGGTTAATGTTTTGCCTTTAATTGCTATAATGTGTTTATAATTTGTTCTTATGATGCAGTAGTCTTGTAGTCTACGATTCAAGGATTTTATACTTTTTATCTTACATGTTTTCAATAGTCAGCAAACAGCATGTTCTAGGTACCTGAGAAATAAAGGTCAGCATGACCCAGGGTCAATCTGTGTGCATCTTCCTTTTTCTCCAAGCGCGCTTGTCAATGGAGTGCGTAATTCCACAATTTGGCCTCACTGGTGATCTGGCATGTCTGACATTGGGTCAGAACGCAAACAGCTACAACACCCCCATATATCTATACTGGTCCCTTGTGTTGCTCTCTCTCCCCCCCACACATATATCCATACTGGTCCCTTGTGTTGCTCTCTCCCCCCCCGTATATCCATACTGGTCCCTTGTGTTGCTCTCTCTCCCCCCATATATCCATACTGGTCCCTTGTGTTGTTCTCTTTACCCCCCATATATCCATACTGGTTCCTTGTGTTACTCTCTCCTCCCCCATATATCCACCCTGATCCCTTGTCCCGGTCGCATGGACAGAAGAAAAAAAAAAGATTCCTCTTACCTGCCTGCGCGCCCAGCGCCGACCTCTTCTTCTGCAGGTCCGGCGTGCTCCTATTAATATGGCCACAAACCTTGCAGAGGCCGACGGCTGACTTGTGTGCGACATTCGCTTGCGACACATGAAAATGACATGATGTGCCGGTGACGACAGGCACACACTAATCAGTGTTGATCAGGACGTGCACCACAGTGGTTCAGGTAATGAATGCTGGGTGCGCGCGTGCTCGCCCCTGCACAGACTATGCCTGTGCTTTTAAAGGGCCCGCACCCCTAAAAACCGCAGACTTTTTTCCCTCTCTTTCCCACCGCCATCTCCCTGGTACACTACAAGGGCCCATCGGGGATTCCCCGGTTCCCCGCCAGGCCAGACTGACCCTGCCTGCACTGGTTAGAAGCACTTCACCTTCATATTAAATGGTGCAGATTTCTTTTATCAGTGCAGGTGTTAATCTGCCCAGTTGAGAGCTCCTAGAAACTTACCTGCATTAAGGCTTTCGGCTGTTCACTGTTAGTCACTCCTATCTCTTATATAATATAGGCCTTGGCTAGTACTCATTCCCAGGGCTAGCTTATGCTGCAAGGTTAGAAGATGGTGGTTTGTGGTTGGTGTTTAAGAAGTGGTGGATTTATTTGAGACTGTTGCTAGGGTTTGAGTGTTTGCTACTTCCTCTCCTTCTCCTATTTTGATTTTACCCTACCCTGCACTCCCCAGTGTTTACCTCTGTTGTTTGTTGGAGTATATTTGTATGATTGGTGTTTTCCTGTACCCCTGTTTGTATTACCTTTTTTGTCTTGTTGGTGTATTATGGTACACTACTACTCACTGAATGGGTGAAGGATACAGACTGAGGGCAGATTTAGGAGCTAACGCAAGGTACGTGACCCCAACATCTTCTTCACCATCAGAAGTAATCTGGGGAACAGGGTGAGCTAGGTCACCACTAGCATTAGGGACTGGGAAGAAGCCCCTCGTCCTGGAACAGCATTTTTAGCTTCTACAGTATCAAGGCAAAATAATGCACCATGGACATAACACGTGAACTATCTCAGTCTAATCCAAGCTTCTGAAAATGAGATGTCCCTACTAATCCTGACAATGATTAGCATGTGTCAGACTGTGTGGAGACAAGTCTTTGCCAATGAGAATGTGAGAATAATACCATAGAGTATTGGGGTTTGTGTGCCTGGGAGTTTTTTCAGACACAGTCCAACTTGACATACAGTGCCTTTAAAAAGTATTCATACCCCATGAACTTTTCAACATTTTTTTCATGTTACACCCACAAAACGTGAATGTATTTTGGGGGAACTTAAAGTGATAAACCAACACAAAGTGGAAAGTATTTGTAAAGTGTAAAGGAAATGATACAGGGTTTTCTAAATATTTTAAAAATATGAATCTGAAAATTGTAATGTGTATTTGTGTTCAATCCTGTGTAGTCTCATACCCTTAAATAAAATTCTGAGAGACCTCCAGAAATCACATAATTAGTAAATTGAGTTCACCAGGATGTGATTTATTATCAGTATAACTACAGCTGTTATGTGGAGTCCTCAGAGGTTTGTTTGAGAACATTAGGAAACAAACAACATCATGAAAACCAAGGAAATCACCAGACAGGCCATGTATAAAGTTGTTGAGAATAGTAAAGTAGGGATATAGGTTATAAAAAAAATTAGCCCAGCTCAGAACATCTCATGGAGCAATGTTCAATCATCCAAAAATGGAAGGATTATGGCACAACTACAAGCCTTCCTAGACATGGCTATCAACATAAACAGATATCCCAAGGTCACCAATGACCTATTAACTGCCAACAGCAAGCGACACTACTCTATCCTCCTCCTCCTGGACCTGACCTCTGCCTTTGACACAGTGGACAATTCCCTGTTGCTGCGGACCCTCTCATCCCTTGGCATCACAGACTTAGCCCTATCCTGGATCTCGTCATACCTTACTGACTGGACATTCAGCGTCTCCCACTCACACACCATCTCCTCACCTTGCTCCCTATCTGTCGGAATCCCGCAAGGTTCAGTTCAAGGGCCCCTGCTCTACTCCATTTACACTTTTGGCCTGGGACAGCTCATAGAATCTCACGGTTTTCACTATGATCTCTATGCTGACGACATGCAGATCTACATCTCTGGACCAGATATCACGACCCTACTAATCAGAATCCCTCAATGTCTATCCGCTATTTCATCCTTCTTCTCCGCTAGATTTCTAAAACTTAACATGGACTAAACAGAATTCATCATCGTTCCCCCATCTCACGCGACCCCCCAATGAACCTAACCATTACAGTAAATGGCTGCCCACTCTCTCCAGCCCCACAAGCTTGCTGTCTCGGGGTAATCCTTGACACTGATCTCTCCTTCAAACCATATACCCAAGCCCTTTCCACTTTCTGCCACCTTCAACTCAAAATATTTCACGGATACATACATTCCTAAACCAAGAATCTGCAAAAACCCTAGTCCATGCCTTCATCATCTCCCGCCTCGACTACTGTAACCTCCTGCTCTGTGGCCTCCCCTCTAACACTCTCGCACCCCTCCAATCTATTCTAAACTCAGCTGCCCGACTAATCCACCTGTCCCCCCGCTATTCCCCAGCCTCCCCCTCTGTCAATCCCTTCACTGGCTCCCCATTACCCTGAAACTCCAGAGCAAAACCCTAACCATTAAATATAACGGGATCGCCGCTATACAATGAGACAACACCAGACACTAATATAATCTCTGGGGATCACCCATTCATAACACATGAGCAGTGTGCCACTTCAGGGCACAGCAGGAAAATCCTTCCTTTTTTTACTCTGCAGTTTACTACTCTGAAAAAAGCGATTAAGTGATTAAGGCTCTGGTAGAGCCGAAATGTCTTTGTTTATATTGCTTCTACTTTGTATTCTTGTTTTGCTACCAATTTATTCCATGTAGTAAATACTTGAAATTAATCAGCATAATATCACCATGAGTGTGCGGTGAAGTTATATTTATTAGTATTGGGATCATTAGATCCATTACACCAGCACCCCAATATCCTGACCGAGTGCACGCTAACCTTATCTCCAAAACCCTAACCATGACATACAAAGCCATACACAACCTGTCTCCTCCATACATCTGTGACCTTGTCTCCCAGTACTTTCCTGCACGCAACCTGCAATCCTCAAAAGATCTCCTTCTCTACTCTCCTCTTATCTCCTCTTCCCACAATCGCATACAAGATTTCTCTCGCGCATCACCCCTACTCTGGAACTCTCTACCACAACATATCAGACTCTCACCTACCATCGAAACCTTCAAAAAGAACCTGAAGACCCACCTCTTCCGACAAGCCTACAACCTGCAGTAACCACCGATCAACCAAACCACTGCACGACCAGCTCTATCCTCACTTACTGTATCCTCACCCATCCCTTGTAGATTGTGAGCCCTCGTGGACAGGGTCCTCTCTCCTCCTGTACCAGTTGTGACTTGTACTGTTCAAGATTATTGTACTTCTTTTTATTATGTATACCCCTCCTCACATGTAAAGCGCCATGGAATAAATGGTGCTATAATAATAAATAATAATAATCCCAAGCACAGAGAGCCCTACATAGAGAAACACCCAAGAGGCCCATGGTCACACTGTAGGAGCTGCAGATATCCACAGCTCAGATGAGAAAATCTGTCCACTGGACAACTGTTCCAAATCTGGCCTACAAAGAGTGACAAAGTTAGTGGTAAAAAGAAAACCATTTTGAAAGCAAGCCATAAAAAGTCCCATTTGCTTTTTGTAAAAGGCCATGTAGAGGACACAACAAGCATGAGGAAGAAAGTGCTCTGGTCAGTTTAAACCAAAGAAAAACTTTTTGGGCTCAATGCAAAATTATATGTGTAGTGGAAAAATAGCATTGCATATCATCTTGAAAATACCATCCCCACTGTTAAACATGGTGGTTCCAGCATCATGCTGTGGGGTTGCTTTTTTTTCGGCAGGAACAAGGAAACTGGCCAGAGTTGATGGCAAGATGGATCGAGCTAAAAACAGGGCAGTCCTGGAGCAAAACCTGTTAGAGACTGCAAAAGACTTGAGACTAGGGAATAGGTTCAATTTTCAGCAGAACACAGACCCTAAACATATTGCTAGAGCTACAATGGAATGGTTTGGATCAAAGCATATTCATGAGTTTGAATGACCCAGTCAAAGTCCAGACCTAAATTCTATTGAGAATCCATAACAAAACTTGACAATTGCTGTTCATAGACGCTCTCCATCCAATCTCACTGAGTTAAAGCTAGTTTGCAAAGAAGACACAAAAGAGAATGGTAAAACCAAAAACACTCAGTTTGAAAAAATGTTTGCAGTAATCCGCAAGTGCTAGTAAAAGATGTAAATAACAGGGTATTTGCTTGATACGTTTTTTGCAAAAAATGTATACTAAGCTGCTCTACCAATCTTCACGGTATACCCTTATCAGAGCAGTCCTAACTAATGTATGCAATCCCTATCTGATGTATTTAAAAACCTGATCATCTGTATATTACCTGTGTGAACAGGGTTCAGAGAGGAAAAATCCATGTGTGCATACAGGGCAGAACAGCTTTTGTGCAGCTAGCCCAAGAGGAGTGGTGGAACTCCCCAGTCTTGTAGACACAAGAGAACAATCATGGAAACAGGAACACATGGGCTACTTGCACAGTGAACAAGTCTGTAAGAACATGTTCACACACCACCAAGAAACCTGAAGACACAAAAGAGAATGGTAAAACCAAAAACACTCAGTTTGAAAAAATGTTTGCAGTAATCCGCAAGTGCTAGTAAAAGATGTAAATAACAGGGTATTTGGTTGATACGTTTTTTGCAAAAAATGTATACTAAGCTGCTCTACCAATCTTCACGGTATACCCATATCAGAGCAGTCCTAACTAATGTATGCAATCCCTATCTGATGTATTTAAAAACCTGATCATCTGTATATTACCTGTGTGAACAGGGTTCAGAGAGGAAAAATCCATGTGTGCATACAGGGCAGAACAGCTTTTGTGCAGCTAGCCCAAGAGGAGTGGTGGAACTCCCCAGTCTTGTAGACACAAGAGAACAATCATGGAAACAGGAACACATGGGCTACTTGCACAGTGAACAAGTCTGTAAGAACATGTTCACACACCACCAAGAAACCTGAAGACACAAAAGAGAATGGTAAAACCAAAAACACTCAGTTTGAAAAAATGTTTGCAGTAATCCGCAAGTGCTAGTAAAAGATGTAAATAACAGGGTATTTGGTTGATACGTTTTTTGCAAAAAATGTATACTAAGCTGCTCTACCAATCTTCACGGTATACCCATATCAGAGCAGTCCTAACTAATGTATGCAATCCCTATCTGATGTATTTAAAAACCTGATCATCTGTATATTACCTGTGTGAACAGGGTTCAGAGAGGAAAAATCCATGTGTGCATACAGGGCAGAACAGCTTTTGTGCAGCTAGCCCAAGAGGAGTGGTGGAACTCCCCAGTCTTGTAGACACAAGAGAACAATCATGGAAACAGGAACACATGGGCTACTTGCACAGTGAACAAGTCTGTAAGAACATGTTCACACACCACCAAGAAACCTGAAGACACAAAAGAGAATGGTAAAACCAAAAACACTCAGTTTGAAAAAATGTTTGCAGTAATCCGCAAGTGCTAGTAAAAGATGTAAATAACAGGGTATTTGGTTGATACGTTTTTTGCAAAAAATGTATACTAAGCTGCTCTACCAATCTTCACGGTATACTCATATCAGAGCAGTCCTAACTAATGTATGCAATCCCTATCTGATGTATTTAAAAACCTGATCATCTGTATATTACCTGTGTGAACAGGGTTCAGAGAGGAAAAATCCATGTGTGCATACAGGGCAGAACAGCTTTAGTGCAGCTAGCCCAAGAGGAGTGGTGGAACTCCCCAGTCTTGTAGACACAAGAGAACAATCATGGAAACAGGAACACATGGGCTACTTGCACAGTGAACAAGTCTGTAAGAACATGTTCACACACCACCAAGAAACCTGAAGACACAAAAGAGAATGGTAAAACCAAAAACACTCAGTTTGAAAAAATGTTTGCAGTAATCCGCAAGTGCTAGTAAAAGATGTAAATAACAGGGTATTTGGTTGATACGTTTTTTGCAAAAAATGTATACTAAGCTGCTCTACCAATCTTCACGGTATACCCATATCAGAGCAGTCCTAACTAATGTATGCAATCCCTATCTGATGTATTTAAAAACCTGATCATCTGTATATTACCTGTGTGAACAGGGTTCAGAGAGGAAAAATCCATGTGTGCATACAGGGCAGAACAGCTTTTGTGCAGCTAGCCCAAGAGGAGTGGTGGAACTCCCCAGTCTTGTAGACACAAGAGAACAATCATGGAAACAGGAACACATGGGCTACTTGCACAGTGAACAAGTCTGTAAGAACATGTTCACACACCACCAAGAAACCTGAAGACACAAAAGAGAATGGTAAAACCAAAAACACTCAGTTTGAAAAAATGTTTGCAGTAATCCGCAAGTGCTAGTAAAAGATGTAAAAAACAGGGTATTTGGTTGATACGTTTTTTGCAAAAAATGTATACTAAGCTGCTCTACCAATCTTCACGGTATACCCTTATCAGAGCAGTCCTAACTAATGTATGCAATCCCTATCTGATGTATTTAAAAACCTGATCATCTGTATATTACCTGTGTGAACAGGGTTCAGAGAGGAAAAATCCATGTGTGCATACAGGGCAGAACAGCTTTTGTGCAGCTAGCCCAAGAGGAGTGGTGGAACTCCCCAGTCTTGTAGACACAAGAGAACAATCATGGAAACAGGAACACATGGGCTACTTGCACAGTGAACAAGTCTGTAAGAACATGTTCACACACCACCAAGAAACCTGAAGACACAAAAGAGAATGGTAAAACCAAAAACACTCAGTTTGAAAAAATGTTTGCAGTAATCCGCAAGTGCTAGTAAAAGATGTAAATAACAGGGTATTTGGTTGATACGTTTTTTGCAAAAAATGTATACTAAGCTGCTCTACCAATCTTCACGGTATACCCATATCAGAGCAGTCCTAACTAATGTATGCAATCCCTATCTGATGTATTTAAAAACCTGATCATCTGTATATTACCTGTGTGAACAGGGTTCAGAGAGGAAAAATCCATGTGTGCATACAGGGCAGAACAGCTTTTGTGCAGCTAGCCCAAGAGGAGTGGTGGAACTCCCCAGTCTTGTAGACACAAGAGAACAATCATGGAAACAGGAACACATGGGCTACTTGCACAGTGAACAAGTCTGTAAGAACATGTTCACACACCACCAAGAAACCTGAAGACACAAAAGAGAATGGTAAAACCAAAAACACTCAGTTTGAAAAAATGTTTGCAGTAATCCGCAAGTGCTAGTAAAAGATGTAAATAACAGGGTATTTGGTTGATACGTTTTTTGCAAAAAATGTATACTAAGCTGCTCTACCAATCTTCACGGTATACTCATATCAGAGCAGTCCTAACTAATGTATGCAATCCCTATCTGATGTATTTAAAAACCTGATCATCTGTATATTACCTGTGTGAACAGGGTTCAGAGAGGAAAAATCCATGTGTGCATACAGGGCAGAACAGCTTTTGTGCAGCTAGCCCAAGAGGAGTGGTGGAACTCCCCAGTCTTGTAGACACAAGAGAACAATCATGGAAACAGGAACACATGGGCTACTTGCACAGTGAACAAGTCTGTAAGAACATGTTCACACACCACCAAGAAACCTGAAGACACAAAAGAGAATGGTAAAACCAAAAACACTCAGTTTGAAAAAATGTTTGCAGTAATCCGCAAGTGCTAGTAAAAGATGTAAATAACAGGGTATTTGGTTGATACGTTTTTTGCAAAAAATGTATACTAAGCTGCTCTACCAATCTTCACGGTATACCCATATCAGAGCAGTCCTAACTAATGTATGCAATCCCTATCTGATGTATTTAAAAACCTGATCATCTGTATATTACCTGTGTGAACAGGGTTCAGAGAGGAAAAATCCATGTGTGCATACAGGGCAGAACAGCTTTAGTGCAGCTAGCCCAAGAGGAGTGGTGGAACTCCCCAGTCTTGTAGACACAAGAGAACAATCATGGAAACAGGAACACATGGGCTACTTGCACAGTGAACAAGTCTGTAAGAACATGTTCACACACCACCAAGAAACCTGAAGACACAAAAGAGAATGGTAAAACCAAAAACACTCAGTTTGAAAAAATGTTTGCAGTAATCTGCAAGTGCTAGTAAAAGATGTAAATAACAGGGTATTTGGTTGATACGTTTTTTGCAAAAAATGTATACTAAGCTGCTCTACCAATCTTCACGGTATACCCATATCAGAGCAGTCCTAACTAATGTATGCAATCCCTATCTGATGTATTTAAAAACCTGATCATCTGTATATTACCTGTGTGAACAGGGTTCAGAGAGGAAAAATCCATGTGTGCATACAGGGCAGAACAGCTTTTGTGCAGCTAGCCCAAGAGGAGTGGTGGAACTCCCCAGTCTTGTAGACACAAGAGAACAATCATGGAAACAGGAACACATGGGCTACTTGCACAGTGAACAAGTCTGTAAGAACATGTTCACACACCACCAAGAAACCTGAAGACACAAAAGAGAATGGTAAAACCAAAAACACTCAGTTTGAAAAAATGTTTGCAGTAATCCGCAAGTGCTAGTAAAAGATGTAAATAACAGGGTATTTGGTTGATACGTTTTTTGCAAAAAATGTATACTAAGCTGCTCTACCAATCTTCACGGTATACCCTTATCAGAGCAGTCCTAACTAATGTATGCAATCCCTATCTGATGTATTTAAAAACCTGATCATCTGTATATTACCTGTGTGAACAGGGTTCAGAGAGGAAAAATCCATGTGTGCATACAGGGCAGAACAGCTTTTGTGCAGCTAGCCCAAGAGGAGTGGTGGAACTCCCCAGTCTTGTAGACACAAGAGAACAATCATGGAAACAGGAACACATGGGCTACTTGCACAGTGAACAAGTCTGTAAGAACATGTTCACACACCACCAAGAAACCTGAAGACACAAAAGAGAATGGTAAAACCAAAAACACTCAGTTTGAAAAAATGTTTGCAGTAATCCGCAAGTGCTAGTAAAAGATGTAAATAACAGGGTATTTGGTTGATACGTTTTTTGCAAAAAATGTATACTAAGCTGCTCTACCAATCTTCACGGTATACCCATATCAGAGCAGTCCTAACTAATGTATGCAATCCCTATCTGATGTATTTAAAAACCTGATCATCTGTATATTACCTGTGTGAACAGGGTTCAGAGAGGAAAAATCCATGTGTGCATACAGGGCAGAACAGCTTTTGTGCAGCTAGCCCAAGAGGAGTGGTGGAACTCCCCAGTCTTGTAGACACAAGAGAACAATCATGGAAACAGGAACACATGGGCTACTTGCACAGTGAACAAGTCTGTAAGAACATGTTCACACACCACCAAGAAACCTGAAGACACAAAAGAGAATGGTAAAACCAAAAACACTCAGTTTGAAAAAATGTTTGCAGTAATCCGCAAGTGCTAGTAAAAGATGTAAATAACAGGGTATTTGGTTGATACGTTTTTTGCAAAAAATGTATACTAAGCTGCTCTACCAATCTTCACGGTATACCCATATCAGAGCAGTCCTAACTAATGTATGCAATCCCTATCTGATGTATTTAAAAACCTGATCATCTGTATATTACCTGTGTGAACAGGGTTCAGAGAGGAAAAATCCATGTGTGCATACAGGGTAGAACAGCTTTTGTGCAGATAGCCCAAGAGGAGTGGTGGAACTCCCCAGTCTTGTAGACACAAGAGAACAATCATGGAAACAGGAACACATGGGCTACTTGCACAGTGAACAAGTCTGTAAGAACATGTTCACACACCACCAAGAAACCTGAAGACACAAAAGAGAATGGTAAAACCAAAAACACTCAGTTTGAAAAAATGTTTGCAGTAATCCGCAAGTGCTAGTAAAAGATGTAAATAACAGGGTATTTGGTTGATACGTTTTTTGCAAAAAATGTATACTAAGCTGCTCTACCAATCTTCACGGTATACCCTTATCAGAGCAGTCCTAACTAATGTATGCAATCCCTATCTGATGTATTTAAAAACCTGATCATCTGTATATTACCTGTGTGAACAGGGTTCAGAGAGGAAAAATCCATGTGTGCATACAGGGCAGAACAGCTTTTGCAAAAAACGTATCAACCAAATACCCTGTTATTTACATCTTTTACTAGCACTTGCGGATTACTGCAAACATTTTTTCAAACTGAGTGTTTTTGGTTTTACCATTCTCTTTTGTGTCTTCAGGTTTCTTGGTGGTGTGTGAACATGTTCTTACAGACTTGTTCACTGTGCAAGTAGCCCATGTGTTCCTGTTTCCATAGTTTGCAAAGAAGTATGGGCAAAACGTTCAGTCTCTGGATGTGCAAAGCTGATAGCGAAATACCCCAAAAAGTGGTCCTACAATGAACTGGCTCAGTGATGCTGAACACACATGCACATCACAATTTTATATTTTTTTTAAAAAAATTCACAAATACTTGCTGCTTTCTGTTTGCATTTCAAATAAAATCACAGCAGAATACATTTAAGTTTTGGGTGTAGCATGAAAAGATATGGAAAATTCTGTACATGCTTCTAATATATTATACTTGATTGAAATTTTGCACTCTGGTAGAAAACACTGATGCTCAGATCAGGGAAATAAGAAACTAACAACTGCTTGAAATTAATCAGCTTGTGTAGGATTTCCTCTCTGGGTTTAGAGCTGTTTTACGACTTTTATAATGAGATACTTTCTTTACTCAAAAGAGCTATCACTTAGCAGAATGCAGGTCTCAGATTTTATGAATTATTACCTTTTTCATCCTTACATATTCATACTATGATAACTATATTAAGTTGATTAAATCAGTGTGTTTGTTTTTTAATCTTGTCAATCAATAAAACAGCAAATGTAAGTCTAAGTATATTATTGTTTTCCAAATCCCGACTGTTCACCAGAGAATTCATAAGTCATTTCTTGACTTTTCTCTGCACAATTGATTTTTATTTATGTGTAAAATTGCATGTCAAAGAAATGTTGAGATTCATATGACACTGACAGCCTATAAATGACGTTCCCTAGATGCAACCAGTTACAGTTTTAGCAATGATTAAACCATATTAATACAGCTAAATCCCTGCAATTCATTTTATTCACTTTCCTTTAGAGTGTGCTTCACTTTAGGTAATTATTCATCATGACCAATTATCTTGCCATAAGTACTTGTCCTATATAATTATTTATACATATACCTGCCATTTTCAAGTGAATTAAAGGGACATCTATACAGTATATGATCACTCATACAAATACAATTGTTCCATCCTGTTGATATTAAAGGGAACCTGTCACCCCGTTTTTTGAGATTGAGACATAAATACTGTTAAATAGGGCCTGCGCTGTGTGTTACTATAGTGTATGTAGTGTACCCCGATTCCCCACCTATGCTGAGAAATAACTTACCAAAGTCGCCATTTTCGCCTGTCAATCAGGCTGGTCAGGTCGGGTGGGCGTGGTGACATCGCTGGTTCTTCCTCAGCTTTACGTTGGTGGCGTAGTGGTGTCTGCATGTTGAGGTGACTAATCCACTGTGGGCACGTGAACAAGCAGCGCGCGATCTGCGCTGTCATCCCTTTCGTCGGTGGGGGCGGCCATCTTCCTGGGGCCGCGCGTGCGCAGATCGAGTGCTCTACTGCACGAGGCTTCAGGAAAATGGCCGCGGGATGCCGCGCGTGCGCATTAGAGATCGCGGCGGCCATTTTCCCAAAGCCGAGATGCAAACTCGGCTTTGGGAAAATGGCCGCCGCGATCTCTAATGCGCAAAAAATGGTTTTGTAAATCTTGTTATAAAAATGAGAAATCATTGGTCATCTTTTAACCTTTATAACTTCCTAACAAAAAAAGATTTGTTTCCAAAATTGTGCTGATGTAAAGTAAACATGTGGAAATGTTATTTATTAACTATTTCGTGTCACATAACTCTCTGGTTTAACAGAATAAAAATTCAAAATTTGAAAATTGCAAAATTTTCTAAATTTTCAATTTTTTCACAAATAAACGCAAAAATTATCAATCTAAATTTACCACTAACACAAAGCCCAATATGTAAAAAAAAAAAACAATCTCAGAATCGCTAGGATCCGTTGAAGCATTCCTGAGTTATTACCTCATAAAGGGACACTGGTCAGAATTGCAAAAAATGGCCAGGTCATTAAGGTCAAAATAAGCTGAGTCACGAAGGGGTTAAAAGGGGCCAAAAAGTTTCCTAGCAGCTTAATTAGGGGCAGACACCAGGAAAAGTGGCATCAATTGACCAACAAGTAGAAATTAGATAATTGCACAGCAGCAGTCAGCAATGAGCCATGCATATGGTATCAGGGTCTGGGCCAGCATTTACAGCTTTGAATTTAAGTTTAAATTAAGACAAGGTGGTTGAGGGACTGGTGTTAGCCTGCTGTGCTGGGAGCCCTGATACCTCATGCAACAGCTCAAACTGCTTTCCTGCTCAGCAACATTCAGGTGGCACAAATATCACTGCTATTGTTAGAAACATTTAAGGATAGTAACACAGGTAGTTGACCGAAAGTAAGTGCAGGCCTGCTGGGAGCCCTACTGCCAGGATCGGTTTTAGACAAAATGGGACCCTGAGCAAAATTCAAAGTGGGGCCCCTAATCCAGAAATATTCCTCCAACAACACTGTTAGGCCCCCTTCACATGTCCATATAAAACATGTACATGTTACACCGATATCCGTGTCACCAGTGTTTTTTTCAATCAGTGTGTCATCCATGTGCCATCCGTGTTTTTCTGGTATGGATACTGGAAATTAAATTACAAAGCTTCTCACATACATTCCATGTTAAAAACGGCACACATATGGCACACGTACATCACATGTACGGCTCACGGACGGCATGTTTACACTGACCCATAGACTTTTATTGGTCCTTGTCATCTGTGCTGCTGGGAAAACATGGACATGAGTGCAGCACCGTAGGTTAAATAGGGTACACGTGGCATCCGTGAAAAACACGGTTGTGTGAAGGGGCCGTACAGTCAAATAATAGAAAACATTAGCAGAATTGCCATCTTTTTCTACATCCTACCTCACAAGCAGCAGAATAAAAAGCTATAAAAAATTGTCACCCCAAACTACTCTGCTTAGTCCCCTCTGGCTCCGAGGCCGATGGTTTGGGGTCCCTGATGGTTATTATTCACTTTGCCGCTATAATATAAGGTGAAGCCACAAGATCCCTGCAGCCCAGTGCTAAGACTGGCAGAGACCCCTGGAGACACAAGACCACTGCAGCCCAGTGCTGAGACTGGCAGAGACCCCCGGAGCCACAAGACCACTACAGCCCAGTACTACGACTGGCAGAGACCCCCGGAGAATCTGTGCTGGAGCCGCGGGGATTTATCATTTCATGCTAATTATTTTTACATTCTCATTAAACCTCTGTAGACACTGTTCACACCCATCATTTTTGCTGCGGATTGATCTACAGTGTTGGCAGGAAATATTCTGCTTTTTCGCAGCCTTTTCACTTGCGTTTTTGTTCCCATTCATTTGAATAGGGAAAAAATGCTGCAGAAATTCTGAAAAACGACATGCAACAGATTTATTAAAAAAGTGTCTTGTGGCCAGTGTCCGTGTCTGTCTGCTGTCTGTGACCTCACTGTGCTCTTTTGTATTTTTGACCTCACTGTGCTCTTTTGTGTACTGGGACAGTGCAGAATGGTATAGTAGACTGCAGTATGCCATACAATAGTATATTGTGCCCAGTTCACACTGCACTTCTGCAGTGCGTTAGGGGGCTCTACCTGAATCCCCTAAAATAGGATTCACATAAATCCCTGATGGGGCCACAGACTGAACTGACAAAAGCAGAAAAATTAACAACCATATAGACTCGAGTATAAGCCGACCTGAGTATAAGCCGAGACCCCTAATTTTGCCACAAAAAAACTGGGAAAACTTAATGACTCGAGTATAAACCTAGGGTGGAAAATGCAGCAGCTACTGGTAAATGTCAAAAATAAAAATAGATACCAATAAAAGTAAAATTAATTGAGACATCAGTAGGTTAAGTGTTTTTGAATATCCATATTGAATCAGGAACCCCATATAATGCTCCATACAGTTCATGATGGGCCCCATAAGATGCTCCATGCAAAATACGCCCCATATAATGCTCTACAGTTTATGATGGGCCCCATAAGATGCTCCATATTAAAATATGCCCCATATAATGCTGCACAAATGTTGATTGTGACCCCATAAGATACTCCATAGAGACATTTGCCCCATACAATGCTGCACAAATGCTGATTATGGCCCCATAAGATGCTCCATAGAAATATTTGCCCAGTATAATGCTGCACAAATGCTGATTATGGCCCCATAAGATGCTCCATAGACTATTATGCCCCATATGGTGTTGCTGCAATTAAAAAAAAATTACATACTCACCTCTCTTCGCTCAGGTCCCCGGCACTTGCTATAGTCACCTGCCGCGTTCCACCGCTGGGCGCCGCTGTGTCTTCCCCGTCCTCTGCACTGACTGTTCAGGCAGAGGGCGGTGCGCACTAATCCCATCATCGCGGCCTCTGACCTGAGCGTCACTGCAGAGGACGCGGAAGACGGAGAGGCGCCCGACGGTGGAACAGGGGACAGGTGAATATCACGCACTGCCCCGTCATACTCATCTGCTCCTGGCGTGGTCCCTGCACATCCCTGGTTCTCCGGGCACAGACAGCTTCTTCCTGTGTTGAGCGGTCACATGGTACTGCTCATTACAGTAATGAATATGCGGCTCCACCCCTAAGGGAGTGGAGTCGGGTCTATATTCATTACTGTAATGAGTGGTACCACGTGACCGCTCAATACAGGAAGAAGCTTCCGGCACCCAGAGAACCAGGGACGTGTAGGGACCGTGCCAGGAGCAGATGAGTATGATTAGACAGCTCGCGCTCCCCCTCCCCTGCCAACCCTGGGAATGACTCGAGTCTAAGCCGAGAGGGGCAATTTCAGCCTAAAAAAATGGGCTGAAATTCTTGGCTTATACTCGAGTATATACGGTAATTTATTTTCTTCGGGTATTTGCAAACGGTCAGAAATTGGCAGCACTTTGGATGTAGCACATGTCTGCTGCCGGCTGTTGAACGCAGGTGACTTTTCTGTGATCACTGAACCATGTGGATTCACTGCATCCAATGCAGTTTACGGGTGAGATTTATCTTGTGTCTCCACAAGATGAATAGACATGCTGCGATCTGGAAAGATGCACCACATGTCTGTCTCCGTGGGTGAGCTGCAGGCGTCCGTGCATGCATAGTGGTCTTGAAATCCCATCCACTATGCTGTAACATCTGACCACGGCACAAGTACGGAGTGTCCAACCCGTATCGCTTACTGATCGTGTGCACATACCCTCAGAGTCTGTTTCTGTTTTTTCGTCTAAAAGTGTCCACTTTGCTGTGGCTGTTGGAACACACGGACACATTCAGAAAAAAAACATCACCTGTGGAATTCATGTGAACTCCATTCCTGTCATTACAATTTATGGTTCTATAGGGAAATCAGGCAGAACCCACGGGGTGCCTAAAGAAAGACAGTCCCCTAATGTAAAACACAGGCATTAATAATAATAATAATAATAATAATAATAATTTTATTTATATAGCGCCAACATATTCCGCAGTGCTTTACAAATTATAGAGGGGACTTGTACAGACAATAGACATTACAGCATAACAGAAATCACAGTTCAAAATAGATACCAAGAGGAATTAGGGCCCTGCTCGCAAGCTTACAAACTATGAGGAAAAGAGGAGACACGAGAGGTGGATGGTAACAATTGCTTTAGTTATTCGGACCAGCTATAGTGTAAGGCTCAGGTGTTCATGTAAGGCTGCATGAACCAGTTAACTGCCTAAGTATGTAACAGTACAGACACAGAGGGCTATTAACTGCATAAAGTGTATGAGAACATGATACGAGGAACTTTTTTTTTTTTTTTTTTTAATGATAGGCCCCACCGGGATCATTAGGTTAATGTGTTGAGGCGGTAGGCCAATCTGAACAAATGAGTTTTTAGGGTACGCTTAAAACTGTGTGGATTGGGGATTAATCTTATTAACCTGGGTAGTGCATTCCAAAGAATCGGCGCAGCACGTGTAAAGTCTTGGAGACGGGAATGGGAGGTTCTGATTATTGAGGATGCTAACCTGAGGTCATCAGCGGAGCAGAGGGCATGGGTAGGGTGGTAGACTGAGACCAGAGTGGAGATGTAGGGTGGTGCTGAGCCATGGAGTGCTTTGTGGATGAGGGTAGTAGTTTTGTACTGGATTCTGGAGTGGATGGGTAGCCAGTGTAATGACTGGCACAAGGTAGAGGCATCGGTGTAACGGTTGGTGAGGAATATGATCCTGGCTGCAGCATTCAGGACAGATTGGAGTGGGGAGAGTTTGGTAAGAGGGAGGCCGATTAGTAGAGAGTTACAATAGTCCAGACGAGAATGAATAAGTGAAACAGTAAGAGTTTTTGCAGAGTCGCAAGTAAGAAAAGGGCGAATTCTAGAAATGTTTTTCAGGTGCAGATAAGAAGAGCGAGCCAGTGATCGGATGTGGGGGGTGAATGAAAGCTCAGAATCAAGGATGACCCCAAGGCAGCGGGCATGTTGCTTTGGAGTAATGGTGGAACCGCACACGGAGATGGCAATGTCAGGCAAAGGTAGGTTAGTAGAGGGAGAGAACACGAGGAGTTCAGTTTTTAAAAGGCTCAGTTTCAGATAGAGGGAAGACATGATGTTAGAGACAGCGGTAAGACAATCACTGGTGTTTTCTAAAAAGGTCGGCGTGATAACAGGAGGTGCATAATTGGGTGTCGTCAGCATAGAGATGGTACTGGAAACCAAATCTACAGATTGTTTGTCCAATAGGGGCAGTATACAAAAAGAAGAGGAGGGGGCCTAGGACTGATCCTTGAGGAACCCCAACAGAAAGGGGAAGGCATTAGACATAAACTGCTAATCATAATGATACTATTTTTCAACACTCTATATATTACTGTATTAAACAATTTATTGCTGTTCAGTGTTTTATGTTTCTACTTTACATTTGGATTACATTCCAGGGTACTGTGTAACATCTTAATTATTTGGGGACTTTGTAGTAAGGAAAATGGAACCCTTAAAGCAGGGTCTCTCCAGAGACAACAACTGATGTATGATCAAAGATATTGTCTAAAACAGACAGTCCTTTTAAACGGAATCTGTTAGTAGGAATAATCCTCTTATATGCTGTATGGGCATGCAGGTCATAGAAAGCAGAATACAATGATACCTTGATATCTGGGAACCAATGGTCCAGAGAAATCCATATTTTTCTTTTATGTAAATGAGCTGTTCCAGGCTATGGGCTGGCCAGAGATCTGCTTGAGAATCTGCCTCCAGAGATTATTGTAAATGAAAAGGGACGTTACCAATATGAGACATGTAATGGTTAGGTTACCAGTTTTTACCAGTGTGATGTGTAATGGCCGCTCTCTGCTCTCCTGATCTCACTGCAGAGCTGTGTGTGATGATTAGAACTGACACATCTACAGGTTCCTCTCAGCCTCCATCAGGCAGATAGGGTTGTAATATTGGTGCAATACAGCAGAGTTTAGAGAGCTGCAAATGTGTTTGTAATGAGACAAAGTTAATTTCTCCTGTTCTGTGTTAGTTACTTGTCTCACACTGGTAATTCCCTCTTTAATTCATAATAATCTCTGGAGGCAGATTCTCATGCAGATCAGTTTCCAGCCTATATTTTTGAACAGCTCATTAACATATAAGAAAGACATGGATTTTTCTGGAATAAGACATTGGATCCCAGACATCAAGGTATAATTTTATTCAGCTTCTCATTACTTCTGTGCCCATATTGGTGGTGAATTAGGAGGGTTGATGCTACTGACATGTTCTCTTTAAAGAAAATCTGTTAACTCTCCAGACATGTCAGTTTTAGAAGATACCAGTATTCCCTATGCAACAGCAATTCTGGGGCATCTTTTCCCAGATCTGTGTATTGTGCTGCTTTTCCTATCATTCCCCTGAGAAGGTTATGAATAATTTCACAGTTTGTGGGTGTGTCCCTGCACAATCTTGTCCAATCAGTGCTGACAGCATCAGACTATGTATAGACACACCCCCTTTTGGCAAGGAAAATGGTACCAGCCAGTTGCCAATTTATTCATCTACTTCTAGGAGGAATAACAGAGGAACAGTACAACATTAAGCTCTAATAAAACATTGTCCAGAATAAATAAATTATGGAGAACACAAGTACTTACTACAACAGAGGTGTCAGGAGTGATGGTGAACTATCCTTTAATTCTACCACATCTTCTGCAGATGTCAAAGTATAGCACATTTCAAGTATGAAAATAAAAAATATTAGATTCACTTATTCCATAACATAAAACAAGAAAAAGGAAGGACTAAATAGAATAAATCACCGGGATAATACATCTGAATAATTTGTAGACATTTACGACGATAACTTCTGTGTAGAGTATATTTTATGTTGAATGTACATTGTAAATTACCAGTCTGCCGTCCTACAAGAGTTTCCCAAAATAACAATGAGAATTAGCTTCATCGCTTAATTCCTATTAATTGAAAGCTATAAAGTAACTTTTCGGATTGCACATGTGAGTGAGCTGTCATCTATGGAATAACGGGCTCACGCTCTGGCATTAATTCTGCTCTAGAATGAATGTACATTGACTTTGCAGTTTGTTATCTTCACATGATATTAAATGAATAACAGACTTCTGTCCCCGAATATGAAAATAATATTTTTCTCCAGTAATTATGTTCTTTGGCTTTTGTGACATCTCTTAAAGGGACAGTGCGCACTTGTGAAAGCTATACAGCACTGCGTTCTATCTATAATAACCCCACGACTTGCACCAGACTCCTCTCCGCACATACATAAAGGCTCCAAACCCTCCTGTGTCTTATGTAACGACACATTTTTCATTTTCCTCTCATTGATTCACTTTGCATACATCAAATCACATTTTACAGTGTACCGTTGTGCTGATGCAGACATAACAATTGCACAAAGAATAATGCGTGGGTCACATCAAGTGATTTATTGAACTGGTTGGTTTGTTGGGAGAAAAAAAGCAAAAGGCTAATCTGATTTATGGGTCTAATTTTGTTTGGTCACATTGCAACTTGCCATTTGTAGTGGTATAGAATTACCATGTACAATAAATGTCAAAGATTCATTACCTATTGTATTAGTGCTTTTAAACTGCATACTTAACAATTTTGCTCAGGTTTTTGATTTCTGCATAAACCCACAAGGAGGAAATTACTGAATAAACCTGCACGGTATTTGCATATGGCCAATAAATAAATTGTGAGTTACATGTTCACATTATACAATACAGGTCTGTGCATCTACATTTTACGGCCGCAATGAATGTAAGATTAAATAAGCTTGGAGGCTTTGATAAAAATTAAAAAAAAATTAAAAATGATCAGTCGTAAAGGGGAATCTATTAACCCCATTCATGATGCAGGAAATGTTCATTTTTTTCCCTATGAGGGCTTGCTATTATGAGAGATGAGCTGTAGTTTTGAATGACAGCATTCATTTTACCACTTAATGTACCGAAGTGCGGTGAAATGATAAAAAAAACAATGCAATTTCGACATTGCTTTTTGGGAGAATATTATTTACAGCATTTATTTCACACTAAAAATTATTTGGTGACAATTCTTCAGGTCATATAGTTTTAGATTTATTTTAGAAATTTTTAAAGAAATTCAGAACTTTAAAAAAAAAATAGTTTTGCATCGCTATTTTTGGAGACACGTAATAATATTTTTCTGATGATGTAGCGGAGTGAGACTTGATTTTTACATGGTGGCTTGTAGATTTTGTTGGTAGATATGCCTATGAGGTTTTGATCTATTTTTAATCCATTTTTGGGGGGAGTGAATGTCCTATAGAGAAAACTGAGGGAAAATGTAAAAAAACAACATCTTGAAAGTTTACTGAATTTTGAAAAAACATGCCACAAATCCCCCCGAATACCACAGAAATTTGCAAAACAAAAATGCTATGTATATAGATAATCACATAGGCTGCTATATACTTCAAAGGCTGCTATATACTTCAAAGTGTTATCATGCCAAAAAAATAATGCTAATGAAAAAACACTTAAAAAAATGTAAATCCAACTTGTGATAAATCTGCTAGCGAGGTGCAGTTCTTATAGCCAGAGAAGAATCTCCCAAATTCGTCTAAGACAACGAGCTGCTAAACACTATATTCCAATCATCTACAATGTGATATCATATACTAGGAGTTGTAGCTTTTCCACTAATTGGAGAAGAGCAGAATCACAATTAAACTTACACAATTACTAAAGATTGTGCTTCTATATCACAAAGCCATGTTCATCTGCAATGTGACACACACTTATGAGTCAGTAACATAGCTCCTTATGTGATTAGAGGCACAGAGAGGCTAGATTATCCTTCTAGATTGATATGGAAAAGAATGTGATATGTTCCATTATATGCATTTCCATAAAAAAAAAGTCTCCTCTAGAAGTCTTATTTCTTATGGGAAATATTATTGGTGCAACCTCTGCAGCACAGGAGCTCTAAAGGTAACATGGTCTATTTCCACCTACAAAGCAGGTGGAATGTTGCATTGCTGTTCTTCCACAGCAGCCCTCTTTGTTCTTTGTCCAGCAGTGGGCAAAGCAATATCATGTTAAAAGCATTTGGCAGCAGATGAAATTGGAACGCCCTACAAGGGCAGCAGGGTACTCGGTACCGTGTCCGGTCTTAGAGGAGATGTCATGGTGGCTGCGACCCGGGCAGTGGCCCTGGGCGCCCAATTAAAGGGGAATGGTCCTTAACCCCTTTACCCCCAAGGGTGGTTTGCACGTTAATGACCGGGACAATTTTTACAATTCTGACCACTGTCCCTTTATGAGGTTATAACTCTGGAACGCTTCAACGGATCCCAGTGATTCTGACATTGTTTTCTCGTGACATATTGTACTTCATGACAATGGTAAAAATTCTTTGATAGTACCTGTGTTTATTTGTGAAAAAAACGGAAATTTGGCGAAAATTATGAAAATTTCGCAATTTTCCAACTTTGAATTTTTATGCAATTAAATCAGAGAGATATGTCACACAAAATACTTAATAAGTAACATTACCCACATGTCTACTTTACAGCAGCACAATTTTGGAACCAAAATTTTTTTTTGTTAGGGAGTTATAAGGGTTAAAAGTTGACCAGCAATTTCTCATTTTTACAACACCATTTTTTTTTAGGGACCACATCTCATTTGAAGTCATTTTGAGGGGTCTATATGATAGAAAATACCCAAGTGTGACACTATTCTAAAAACTACACCCCTCAAGGTGCTCAAAACCATATTCAAGAAGTTTATTAACCCTTCTGGTGCTTCACAGGAATATTTTGAATGTTTAAATAAAAATGAACATTTAACTTTTTTTCACAAAAAATTTACTTCAGCTCCAATTTGTTTTATTTTACCAAGGGTAACAGGAGAAAAGGGACACCAAACATTGTTGTACAATTTGTAATGAGTACGTCGATACCCCACATGTGGGGGTAAACCACTGATTGGGCGCATGGCAGACCTCGGAAGCGAAGGAGCGCTATTTGACTTTTCAATGCAAAATTGACTGGAATTGAGATGGGACGCCATGTTGCGTTTGGAGAGCCCCTGATGTGCCTAAACATTAAAACCCCCACAAGTGACATCATTTTGGAAAGTAGACCCCCTAAGGAACTTATCTAGAGGTGTGGTGAGCACTTTGACCCACCAAGTGCTTCACAGAAGTTTATAATGTAGAACCGTAAAAATAAAAAATCATATTTTTTCACAAAAATTATCTTTTCGCCCCCAATTTTTTATTTTCCCAAGGGTAAGAGAAGAAATTGGACCCTAAAATTTGTTGTACAATTTGTCCTGAGTATGCTGATACCCCATATGTGGGGGTAAACCACTGTTTGGGCGGATGGGAGAGCTCGGAAGGGAAGGAGTGCCGTTTGACTTTTCAATGCAAAATTGACAGGAATTGAGATGGGACGCCATGTTGTGTTTGGAGAGCCACTGATGTGCCTAAACATTGAAACCCCCCACAAGTGACACCATTTTGGAAAGTAGACCCCCTAAGGAACTTATCTAGAGGTGTGGTGAGAACTTTGACCCACCAAGTGCTTCACAGAAATTTATAATGCAGAGCCGTAAAAATAAAACAAAAATTTTTTCCCACAAAAATTATTTTTTTAGCCCCCAGTTTTGTATTTTCCCGAGGGTAACAGGAGAAATTGCACCCCAAAATTTGTTGCCCAATTTGTCCTGAATGCAATAATACACCATATGTGGGGGGAACCACTGTTTGGGCGCATGGGAGGGCTCGGAAGGAAAGGAGTGCCATTTGAATGCAGACTTAGATGGAATGGTCTGCAGGTGTCACATTGCGTTTGCAGAGCCCCTAATGTACCTAAACAGTAGAAACCCTCCACAAGTGACACCATTTTGGAAAGTAGACCCACTAAGGAACTTATATAGATGTGTGGTGAGTGCTTTGACCCACCAAGGGCTTCACAGAAGTTTATAATGGAGAGCCGTAAAAATAAAACAAAATTTTTTTCCCACAAAAATTATTTTTTAGCCCCCAGTTTTGTATTTTCCCGAGGGTAACAGGAGAAATTGGACCCCAAAATTTATTGTCCAATTTGTCCTGAGTGCGCTGATATCCCATATGTGGGGGGGGAACCACTGTTTGGGCGCATGGGAGGGCTCGGAAGGGAAGGAGCTCCATTTGGAATGCAGACTTAGATGGAATGGTCTGCAGGTGTCACATTGCATTTGCAGAGCCCCTAATGTACCTAAACAGTAGAAACCCCCCACAAGTGACACCATTTTGGAAACTAGACCCCCTAAGGAACTCATCTAGATGTGTTGTGAGAGCTTTGAACCCCCAAGTGTTTCAATACAGTTTGTAACGCAGAGCCGTGAAAATTAAAAAAAAAAAACTTTCCCCAAAAAATTAATTTTAGCCCCCAGTTTTGTATTTTCCCGAGGGTAAGAGGAGAAATTCGACCCCAAAAGTTGTTGTCCAATTTGTCCTGAGTACGCTGATACCCCATATGTGGGGGGAAACCACCGTTTGGGCGCATGGGAGGGCTCGGAAGGAAAGGAGTGCCATTTGGAATGAAGACTTAGATGGAATGGTCTGCAGGTGTCACATTGCATTTGCAGAGCCCCTAATATACCTAAACAGTAGAAACCCCCCACAAGTGACCCCATATTGGAAACTAGACCCCCCAGGGAACTTATCTAGATGTGTTTGGGAGAACTTTGAACCCCCAAGTGTTTCACTACAGTTTATAACGCAGAGCCGTGAAAATAAAAAATCTTTTTTTTCCCCCACAAAAATAAGTTTTTAGCCCCCAGTTTTGTATTTTCCCAAGGGTAACAGGAGAAATTGGACCCCAAAAGTTGTTGTCCTATTTGTCCTGAGTACGCTGATACCCCATATGTTGAGGTAAACCCCTGTTTGGGCACACGGGAGAGCTCGGAAGGGAAGAAGCACTGTTTTACTTTTTCAACGCAGAATTGGCTGGAATTGAGATCGGACGCCATGTCGCGTTTGGAGAGCCCCTGATGTGCCTAAACAGTGGAAACCCCCCAATTATAACTGAAACCCTAATCCAAACACACCTTTTATACGATAAAAACTATTTTATAGAAAAAATAATTATTTTTGCATCGCTATATTCTCAGGACTATAACTTTTTTATTTTTTTGCTGATGATGCTGTATGGTGGTTCGTTTTTTGTGGGAAAAGATGAAACTTTCAGCGGTACCATGGTTATTTATATCTGTCTTTTTGATCGCGTGTTATTCCACTTTTTGTTCGGCGGTATGATAATAATGCGTTGTTTTTTACCTCGTTTTTTTTTTTTTCTTACGGTGTTTACTGAAAGGGTTAACTAGTGGGCCAGTTTTATAGGTCGGGCTGTTACGGACACGGCGATACTAAATATGTGTACTTTTATTGTTTTTTTTTATTATTTAGATAAAGAAATGTAATTATGGGAATAATATTTTTTTTTTCATTATTTAGGAATATTTTTTTTTATTTTATTTTACACATTTGGAATTTATTTTTTTACTTTTTTACTTTGCCCCGGGGGGGAGATCACAGATCGATGATCTGACAGTTTGCACAGCACTCTGTCAGATCACCGATCTGACTTACAGTACTGCAGGCTTCAAAGTGCCTGCTCTGAGCAGGCTCTGTGAAGCCACCTCCCTCCCTGCAGGACCCGGATGCCGCAGCCATCTTGGATCCGGGCCTGGAGCAGGGAGGGAGGCATGCAGACCCTCGCAGCAACGCGATCACATCACGTTGCTGCGGGGGGCTCAGGGAAGCCCGCAGGGAGCCCCCTCCCTGCGCGATGCTTCCCTGCACCACCGGCACATCGCGATCATGTTTAATGTGCCGGGAGCGGTCCGTGACTGCTCCTGGCACATAGTGCCGGATGTCAGCTGCGATAGGCAGCTGACACCCGGCCGCGATCGGCCGCGCTCCCACCGTGAGTGCCGCCGATCGCGCTGGACGTACTATCCCGTCGGTGGTCATAGGGGCCCACCCCACCTCGACGGGATAGTACGTCCGATGTCAGAAAGGGGTTAAAGGGGTTTTTGTATAAGTTTGGCATGACGCCACCTGTGGTGTTCGGTCAGTGGGGACTGACGCTGCTTTAAAGGGGTCCTCTGAGGGATGTTGTTGCAGCAATGATGGTGACGCTTCCCACAGGTGAAGCAGGGTCTCCAAGGCTCCCAAGGTGTCTGGCAAAGATTGTGTATGCCGACGAATAAGTGAGGATTTGCAAAGTCTTTACCTGGTTTACTGTCGTTAGCAGGCCACAGTCCAGGGTACCGGGCACCAAAGGTGATGTGGTCCAGCCTGCCTGGAGGCAAAGGTGATCCCTCTCCCAGGTGAGGTCCGTAAAACTTTCCTACTTGCGCTAAGATGGTTAGGTCCCTGCTGCTTGTAGCTTGCTGACAAGGTATCCTCTCTTCCCTGTCCTGGGACAGTTGCCTGCATGGTAGGCAGTTTGTGCTTTTTATAGGGTCTCTGCCACGACCCGGGCTCTTAGAGTACTGCTGTACCTCAGGCTTGGTGCGGACGGTTAACATGTAATCCAGTGCCCTCCAGTTCTGCTTAGTGTCTTAGAGTCCCACAAAAGCCTCAGGCTCCCAGTACCCGGTTTCTGCACTGCCCGGTCACAGTTCCCTTCTGAGCCCTGTTCCACTCCTGCGCTCCTTTCCTCACTGCTCCACTGCATGCAACAACCTTTCAGGTTATCTCTCTTCCCAGAGGCTGCAGCTCCAACATGGCTTCTAGGCCTCCCCGTCTGTTCCAGATGTCCTTCCTCTATCTCTCCCTCCTGGAGACTCACTGTCTTTGTCCACTGTCTGTGAACGACTCCCTAACTCCTCTTCCAGACCAGGACACTCAAAGCTGAGGGAAGCTCCCCTGAATCTGGGTCCTAAGCTCCTCTTCCTGGCCTGGATTCAGAATATGTTGCATGTGTGTGCTTACCTGGTAAAGAGAATCCTTCCTGCCTCCACGCATGATATTGCCCTCCCCGAAAGGAAGGCAACATCACTGTAACAACCAGTTACCTGGGGTGTTACAAAATTCCTACAGATCTATTTTTGCCATGGATACGAGACCCAACACTGCTACTTCTTCCAAAAGTAAATTTCTCCCATAATTGTGTAGGCTTACCAAAGTTAGTAATTTTCATAAATAACTGAGTCCTGATACCGCAGTCTCCCACTCATCAACACTGACCACAACACTCGCTGGTTTCCAAGTGGTTTATGTATTATGTTGTCCTTTGTCGCTAAGCTTTTAATGCAACGATCACTGTACCAAGATGCTCTGTAGTAGATTACTTGGGTAAAATGATCTAAGTAATATATGTGTAGACCTCAGGCTATTACTAGCACCAGGAATAAAGGGAATGTGCTCTAGGTATTTGCCCCTTGCCTTGAGCCTCTTGCCACCAGCAACCACCATATTAAATTGTATTCACATCGCTCCTCCATCAATGGTACATGGTGCCCCAGTATCATCAGAGTTTCTAAAGACAAACTAACATATGGGTTGCAATTTATTTAACATAGGGGTTGTCCACTACTAGGACAATCCTGATCAATTGCAATACTTCCCCTTATGAAAAAAAACAGTTGGACTCACCTCCAGTGTTGGCGCCGTTCCAGAGATAATATCACATGAGCCCTGGGAGCGCCAGTCCTGCCATCGCTAGAACGGCACCAGAGGCAATGGAGAAGGAGTTGTCCGAGCAATGGACAACCTCCTGAACTATGGACATCAGAACAAAGCATCTTGTAACTGTTATTGTTTTGTATTCTGTGAGTTTTGTTTTACAGTTGTTTTATTATGTTCGCACAAGAGAAAATAAAAATGCATTAGTTTATTAAATCAAATACCACAAATTGGTGACGATCTTATTAATGCTTGTGTGAATACTTCCCTCATTAGACTTTTACTCATCAAGTACCCACTACTCCATAATCATTACAAAAAAGTAATATACCTTTTAATTTTGGGAATTGATTCCATTCTTCGGTCTATAGAATAGTGTCATTTGCAGACCTTCATTAATGGACACGGCATCTGTTAAGGTAAATCTGACTGATTACAGAATAAATTGAGGTTGTGCTCATTAGGCAGAAGCTAATTAACATACTGTAGACATTTGTTGCCATTTGAAGTCACCACTAATTTTAGCTGGTAATTTGTGATTGTTGGAAGTCTGCTTTTAATTATAGGTCATTTACAATTTATTAAAATGTTAGTAATGTCAATCAGTTTGGAGTTTAAACATGTATTATACCTGTTCCCCTCAAATATATACCACATTATATCTGTGGAATACATTGCACATTGAGACTATTTAATTTCTGCAATGGTATATAGTTGGAGATGTTGCAGAATTGTCCATGCATTTGTCATGCAATAGATCAATATTTTTAAATTTGCTTCATTAAAATGATCATGACATAAAAATGTATTTTAAAAAAGCAGCGGTATACATCAGTCTATGCTTGTCAGCGACTTATAGTGCTTCATAGCACATGTGTGATATACCAGAATGTATTATAACAAAATAGTGTCAACTGACTTCACTTGTCTTGTCTTTTACTTCTAAAAAAAACTCCTTTACATTTGAGATATGGTTTCGGATATTTTTTTGGTTTCACTTGTTACTGCGTAAAATGCCCAAAGAAGGTAGGTGAGCTTCAGTTCCCACTCGCTTTGACATCCTACAGACAACACGTGTCCCAGTCCTGATGTGCTGCTGTGTGTGAGGTGCATCTTACTCACTTTAGAGCACAGGCCTCTTCTGACTCCAGGAATCCCGTTCGACTTTTGATCACCTGAAATTACTCCTCAAGGTATTTCTTGATAAAGGCTTGCAAATTAGCCGAAACGTTGAATTGTGATACCTGAATCATGTATTTCACCTGTCCTTTATGTGCGGAATTGGCTTTAATATGAAGATGCAATAACTCTAATTTTTGATTGGAAAATGCAATAAATTCCATTTTGGCTTGGAACTTCTCAGTGTGCCGGATTTTTCATGAGACTGCTCCCAATGAGGCAGAGGATGGTCTCCTGAGTGATCTCTGTAAAGCGCTGCGGAATATGTTAGCGCTATATAAAAATAAAGATTATTATTTATTATTATTATCTCCTCCCAGACCTGGACTAAAGATTCCGCCAACTCCTGGACAGTCTGTGGTGCAACGTGACGTTGGTGGATGGTGCGAGACATGATGTCCCAGATGTGTTCAATCGGATTCAGGTCTGGGGAACGGACGAGCCAGTCCATAGCTTCAATGCCTTCATCTTGCAGGAACTGCTGGCACACTCCAGCCACATGAGGTCTGGCACTGTCCTGCATTAGGAGGAACCCAGGGCCAACCGCACCAACATATGGTCTCACAAGGAGTCTGAGGATCTCATCTCGGTACCGAATGGCAGTCGGGCTACCTCTGGCGAGCACATGGAGGGCTGTATAGCCCTCCAAAGAAATGCCACCCCACACCATTACTGACCCACTGCCAAACCAGTCATGCTGAAGGATGCTGCAGGCAGCAGATCGCTCTCCACGGTGTCTCCAGACTCTGTCATGTCTGTCACATGTGCTCAGTGTGAATTTGCTTTCATCTGTCAAGAGCACAGGGCGTCAGTGGCAAATTTGCCAATCCTGGTGTTCTGTGGCAAATGCCAAGAGTCCTGCACGGTGTTGGGCTGTGAGCACAACCCCCATTTATGGACGTCGGGCACTCAGACCATTCTCATGAAGTTGGTTTCTAACCATTTGTGCAGACACATGCACATTTGTGGCCTGCTGGAGGTCATTTTGCAGGGCTCTGGCAGGGCTCCTCCTGTTCCTCCTTGCACAAAGGATGAGGTAGCGGTCCTGCTGTAGGGTTGTTGCCCTCCTACGACCCTCTCCACGTCTCCTGGTGCACTGGCCTGTCTCCTGGTAGCGCCTCCAGCCTCTGGACACTACGCTGACAGACACAGCAAACCTTCTTGCCACAGCTCGCATTGATGTGCCATCCTGGATGAGCTGCACTACCTGAGCCACTTATGTGGGTTGTAGAGTCCGTCTCATGCTACCACGAGTGTGAAAGCACAACCAACATTCAAAAGTTACCAAAACATCAGCACCAGAAAGTATTGGTACTGATATGTGGTCTGTGGTCCCCACTCCTTTGTTGAGTGTGTTTTGATAATTGCCAATAATTTCCATTTGTTGGGGTATTTACAATCTCTTGCCTAGTAATTACTGCACTGGTACTTTTATGCATCCATGGGATATGTTTAATGTGTTTGCAGCAGGAATTTTGACCCTGATATCAATGTCCGGATTCCCAAAACTCACATGTTCAAGAATATAGTAGCAAGGTGAGAATAGTAAAACTTAACTTTTAATCTATGAGTATATAATCACGTACAAGGTAGTATAAAAAGGAAAACATCTTTGTTACACATAGGTAATATAAATTAATTAGCCGCAGTGGGGGACAAGTCACTAAAAAGAGCATAGACACCTCTGTTCAATAGACAACCACAGTGGTGGATAAGTCATTAATAGAGAAGATAGACCTGTGGATTGAAACTTCACTACTCTTCCTCAAAATGAAAGTGGTCAAGGAGCATTTAGCATATGGAGACAAATATCCTTATAGTGCAGCGTCAAATGGAATACAAAGGAAATCTCTCATCCAATATGTGTCATCCCTAGGGTGAAGTAGAAGATACCTCATTCATAATATCCAAAGACACCATCCTCATCAGGTCTGCAAATGGGTAAAGTCAGGAACATTGACCCTATTAAGTCCTGTGGGTCAATAAAATAGCCCTGGAAGCCCTGTAGCCCTGTAGCTCCTGCCCTTACAAAGGCAGTCCACAGCTTCTCTTAGCTTTACCTGCCCTATATAACCCAGCATGCCTCCCGACGCATTTCTCCTTGTAGGCCTTCAGGGGAGGACATGTGAACACGTAAGATGAAATAAAGGCTAAGTGTACACTGCCCCCTGCTAGTTGTCAGAATAGTGTGGCCACATGTCTATCACTATGAGTTAGGGGGAGTCATCATTGAACGGGGGCACCACTTTGCGTCCAAGCTAGGGTGCCAACCTCTGCAGCAAGGCAGGGACACCTAATGGGGACCTAATATGGCAAGATGGGCCAATAAACTCTTTGTCTGCCAATATTTATTTACTGTTGTGGCATTACATGTAGAGGCTATCATTTACTTGATTGAGGCTGAAACGAATTATGCTATTTTCTATGCCCAGTTTTGAACATGTGTGAGATTTAATGCATGGTATGTGAAATTTTTATTTGAATTTGTGACACTACTTACTCATGTGAGATTTAACGCCTGATATGTGGAATTGGAAGTGAAATTATTTTTTACCCTATTACCTGTGGTACACCTCATTGAGTGTATTATGGTTAACCCAATCAATTGGCTTTCTTTGTTACCCTTGACCTTATCAGTAAAGTATTGTCTCTTGTTTGGCCATTGATGGAATTGGCGTCAAATAGAAGCGGTCTTAGTTCACAGGAACTACCAGGGTCAGCCTTCGGTGAGTCGGGGCACCACATTGCATCCAAGCTAGGGTGGCAACCTCCGCAGGTAGGAAGGGACACTTTTCAGGGTGTCACTAGGGTGATACAGAAATGTATGATTCCATACCTAGCTTTGGACATATAGCTCTATATTATCTAGAATTGTAAATTGCTTGTCGTTGTCTTTTCTGGTTTGTTGACTATTTTAATGTCATGATTTAACAAATGTTTTATTTTAGCGGGCATTCTTCTTTATGAACAGTATTTGCTAACCCATCACTTGGTAAGCATAATTTGGTAAATGCTATTGCCTTTTTGCTATGTTTATAATTTAATTTTTTGGGAATTATTTTGAAATGTCCTTTTATTTATTTGGCTATGCTTTTAATTTTACATTTCTATGCACTAGTGAGTTAACCTGAATTTTACATTTTACAATTCCTAAAATTTGTGTTGTTCAACATTATAATATTCCTTTTATTTTGGCTAAACTGAAGGATTTATGTCAAAATTCAGAAATAGCTTGTGAGATTTACAGATTAACTAAGTACTTTATAGCTTTGTCATATATTGTATCATTGCATTTGATACATTTGTTCATGTGTTTGTTTAGATTTTTCTAAAAGCATAAAATAAATGAAAAGATGTCTGAGGGGTGATTTATGGACAGTCATTGAACAATGATGTAGTGCAGGGCTTGACTTTTGTGCATGTTCTAGTCCCTGGGGCGGGGAAGAACAAGCAGACAGCCATGATTCCTCAAAGAAGACTAATGATTGTAATGGAGCACAATAAAAAAACTGTATAAAGATGAATGTTTGATCTCATCTTTGCAATAATAATTCATTTAGCACTCATTCCGCATTATCTCTACATCGTCACATACACCGATACATTCTTCATCCTGCTTGACAGAGGAGACCGGTATTTTTACTATGCTCATTGTGCAAATGAATGTTCCACGTTGTCTTTTCAACTCTTCGATATGACTTTTATACGGATCTTCAGATTGCAGCATAAAAAAGGCCGGGGAGGGATGGACAGCTATGCTACATAGGGTAAAAAATGTCAGATTTAAATTAATAATGAGCTCCGTGGAATTTGCAGTTCTTCTGAAAACTCAGAGTTCTGAATAAAATATTTAAAGGTAACACTGGAGAAGGTAGGAGGTTGCAAAGTAGAAAGCATCACAAGGCACTTTCAATGTGAAAAAATCATCACAGTTTTGCACACAGGAAAAAGAAAACATGCTTCATCTATAAAGTATAAATCATAGGAAGTGTACTTCGGCAGGTTTAGCTGTGAGGGGATCTCTCTCACAGGGTGAAACAGAAGAATGACTGACAAACTCTTAGCTTTCCTATGATGAGGCTAAGTATGGAAATAAACAATGTCACCCTGGTCCTACTGAGGAGCTGGGATACTCTGTATATAATACAAATCTTGCCATCTATTACAGTAAACCAGACTGGCCAGAAAATTGTGAGGTTACAGGTCCCTCTAACACATAAAGCAGCTATTTCTTTGAACTGCATACTACCATGAACATGCAAGCTCAGCTCATCCATGCATGCTTATTTTAAGGGAAGAGGGGGAAAGTGACTGCCAAACTCTTCATATGTGTTCCTATCCCAGCTGAAAGAAACATTCACACTAAACAAATATCGTAATTCATCCTTACATTCCAAATCAGCTGTAAGGCTTTACTCATAATAACTTGTTTCCATTCCCTGGACTGATGAAGTCTCCTTTCGCTATTATTTACTGTCCATGGCACCATGTAAGAGCAAAGGAAAAAACTGGAAAGACAAATAGCAAAATAGGGTCTTATGGAGAAAAAATGCAATTTTATACTCCCCTGGTGGAGTCTTGAGAGTCACAACCTCTATGTCTATGATGTGGAGAGACTTAGGAAGCTGGAAAATAAGTGGGCACAAATCCACACTGCCAGTAGTCCAGAGATGAGCAGGAGATATGAATAGTTGAAATGCGGTTTATTAATCAACGCATTTAGTAGTGAACACATTTCTTCATCGGGACAAACCACAAAGATCATTGTGGTGGTTTGTCCTTATCAAAAAGTGTGTTCACTTCAAAACACGTTGACTATTAAACCACATTTCAACTATTCCTGTCTCCTACTCATCTCTGGACCACTGGTAGCACTGATTTTACCCTCTTATTTTCCAGTTTCCGAAGTATGGCACCATGTACACTACCCCAATTTTGGGAACATTGCTCTGAAGGAGAGTTAAAAGGTAAGAATAAATGAGAATAAAAGAGTGTGGGCTGTGTCAGAATGGCAGCTTCGAGGTATCAGTGGGATCTTTTGTTTTACCATATTCTGAGTATTTGTAGAGAATCACCTAAACTGTTATTTTATTGACTTCTATAGTAAATATAATGGAATGATATTTTTTATTTGTTTTTACACTTCTTCAAAAAAAAAAATTAAGTTAATAGATAAAAAACAAGGAAGAGATGAATGGAATGTGAAAGCCTCAGACTTTGCTCAGAACTAATGTTTTGTGTAACCGTAACCCTTTCCTGACTTCTGCTGAACTAGTACTGCTCTGCGGGAACTACATTTCTGCCTGAAGCAGTACTAGTACGGTGGCACGATCACCGCGGCCTCATGCTGAGTGCCGCGGTGATTGTGTGCGGGTGTCAGCTGTATGTGACAGCTGGCACCCCGCAGCAATGCCGATGATTGGTGCTAGCAAAGATCTTGGGCATTTAACCCCTCTGATGCCGCTGTCAGTATTGACAGCAGCATAGAGAACAATCGCGCAGGGACAGGGGCTCCCTGCGCTATCCCACCGGAACAGCGCGATGCAATCGCTTTGTTCCTGTGGTCGCCATGGAAATCCCCAGCTCCAAGATGGCTGCGGGGTCCTTCTGGGTCCTTCAGTGAGGTGGCTTGTCAGCGCCTGTTAAGAGCAGGCACCAGCAAGTCTCCTACACTGCCTGTCAGATCGCTGATCTGACACTGTGCTATGCAAAGTGTCAGAACAGTGATCTGACTTTATATAGTGATGTCCAACCATGGGACAATGTAATAAAGTAAAAAAATATATATATATATATCTATATATATAATTGTCTAAGGGTTTTTCCGTCTGTCTGTCTGTCTGTCTGTCTGTCCTGGAAATCCCGGCTCTCTGATTGGTCGAGGCCGTCAGGCCTCGACCAATCAGAGACCGGCACAGCATCGACGTAGAAATCCCGCGTCTCTGATTGGTCGAGGCCGCCAGGCCTCGACCAATCAGCAACGGGCAGAGCGATGATGATGTCATAATGGTTGCCATGGCGACGATGATGTCATAAAGGTTGCCTCGACCAATCAGCGACGGGCACAGTCTGCCGCGAATTCTGGAATCATCATTGTCCATATACTACGGGGACATGCATATTCTAGAATACCCGATGCGTTAGAATCGGGCCACAATCTAGTATATATATAATTGCCTAAGGGTTTTTCCGTCTGTCTGTCTGTCTGTCCTGGAAATCCCGGCTCTCTGATTGGTCGAGGCCGCCAGGCCTCGACCAATCAGAGACCGGCACAGCATCGACGTAGAAATCCCGCGTCTCTGATTGGTCGAGGCCGCCAGGCCTCGACCAATCAGCGATGGGCACAGCGACAATGATGTCATAAAGGACGTAGACATCCCGCGTCTCTGATTGGTCGAGGCCGCCAGGCCTCGACCAATCAGCAACGGGCACAGCGACGATGATGTCATAATGGTTGCCATGGTGATGATGATGTCATAAAGGTTGCCTCGATCAATCAGCGACGGACACAGTCTGCCGCGAATTCTGGAATCATCATTGTCCATATACTGCGGGGACATGCATATTCTAGAATACCCGATGCGTTAGAATCGGGCCACAATCTAGTCTATATATATAATTGCCTAAGGGTTTTTCCGTCTGTCTGTCTGTCTGTCTGTCTGTCTGTCCTGGAAATCCCGGCTCTCTGATTGGTCGAGGCCGCCAGGCCTCGACCAATCAGAGAGCGGCACAGCATCGACGCAGAAATCCCGCGTCTCTGATTGGTCGAGGCCGCCAGGCCTCGGCCAATCAGCAACGGGCAAAGCGACGATGATGTCATAAAGGACGTAGACATCCTGCGTCTCCAATTGGTCGAGGCCGCCAGGCCTCGACCAATCAGCAACAGGCACAGCGACGATGATGTCATAATGGTTGCCATGGCGACGATGATCTCATAAAGGTTGCCTCGACCAATCAGCGACGGGCACAGTCTGCCGCAAATTCTGGAATCATCATTGTCCAAATATAACAGGGACATGCATATTCTAGAATACCCGATGCGTTAGAATCGGGCCACAATCTAGTCTATATATATAATTGTCTAAGGGTTTTTCCGTCTGTCTGTCTGTCTGTCTGTCCTGGAAATCCCTGCTCTCTGATTGGTCGAGGCCGCAAGGCCTCGACCAATCAGAGACCGGCACAGCATCGACGTAGAAATCCCGCGTCTCTGATTGGTCGAGGCCGCCAGGCCTCGACCAATCAGCAATGGGCACAGCGACGATGATGTCATAATGGTTGCCATGGCGATGATGATGTCATAAAGGTTGCCTCGACCAATCAGCGACGGGCACAGTCTGCCGCGAATTCTGGAATCATCATTGTCCATATATTACAGGGACATGCATATTCTAGAATACCCGATGCGTTAGAATCGGGCCACAATCTAGTATATATATATTGTCTAAGTCTATATATATAATTGTCTAAGGGTTTTTCCGTCTGTCTGTCTGTCTGTCTTTCTGTCTGTCTGGCCAGGCCTCGACCAATCAGCAACGGGCACAGCGACGATGATGTCATAAAGGACGTAGACATCTCACGTTTCTGATTCAGCGACGGGCACAGTATCGACGTAGATGTCATAATGGTTGCCATGGCGACGATGATGTCATAAAGGTTGCCTCGACCAATCAGCGACGGGCACAGTGTGCCGCGAATTCTGGAATCATCATTGTCCATATACTACGGGGACATGCATATTCTAGAATATATTCTAGAATACCCGATGCGTTAGAATCGGGCCATAATCTAGTATATATATAATTGCCTAAGGGTTTTTCCGTCTGTCTGTCTTTCTGTCTGTCTGTCCTGGAAATCCCGCGTATCTGATTGGTCGAGGCCGCCAGGCCTCGACCAATCAGCGACGGGCACAGCGACGATGATGTCATAAAGGACGTAGACATCCCGCGTCTCTGATTGGTCGAGGTCGCCTGGCCTCGACCAATCAGCAACGGGCACAGCGACGATGATGTCATAAAGGACGTAGAAATCCCACGTTTCTGATTCAGCGACGGGCACAGTATCGACGTAGATGTCATAATGGTTGCCATGGCGACGATGATGTCATAAAGGTTGCCTCGACCAATCAGCGACGGGCACAGTCTGCCGCGAATTCTGGAATCATCATTGTCCATATTTTACGGGGACATGCATATTCTAGAATACCCGATGCGTTCGAATCGGGCCACAATCTGATATATATATATATATATATATATATATATAATGTGTAAAAATATATTTTTTTTAAATCCCCAAATAAAAAAAAATAAAATATTTTACCAATGAATCCATTTATTTATGTAAATAATTATAAAAAAATAATAGTACACATATTTGGTATCGCCGCGTCCGTAACAACCCAACCTATAAAACTGTCCCACTAGTTAACCCCTTTAGTGAACACCATTAAAAAAACAAGGCAAAATGCTTTATTATGATATAGCCAAACAAAAAGTGGAATAACACGCGATCAAAAAGACAGATATAAATAATCATGGTACCGCTGAAAATGTCATCTTGTCTTGCAAAAATAAGCCACCATATAGCTCCATCACCGGAAAAATAACAAAGTTATAGCTCTCAGAACAAAGTGATGCAAAATTATTTTTCCTATAAAATAGTTTTTATTGTATAAAAGCGCCAAAACATAAAAAAGATATAAATGAGGTATCGCTTTAATCGTACTAACCCGAAGAATAAAACTGCTTTATCAATTTTACCACACACGGAACAGTATAAAGGCCCCTACCCCAAAATTAATTCATGAATTGCTGTTTTTTGATCATTCTGCCTCACAAAAATCGGAATAAAACGCAATCAAAAAATGTCATGTGCCAATAAAAACGTCAACTCGTCCTGCAAGAAACAAGACCTCACATGACTCTGTGGGCCAAAATATAGAAAATTATAGCTCTCAAAATGTGGTGATGCAAAAATTATTTTTTGCAAGAGAAAGCATCTTTTAGTGTGTGACAGCTGCCAAACATAAGAACCCACTATAAAAACCCGCTATAAATAGTAAATCAAAACTCCCCTTTATCACCCCCTTAGTTAAAAAAATGTATTTATTTCAATTTTCCCATTAGGGTTAGGGCTAACGTTATGGTTAGGCTTGGGGCTAAAGTTAGGGTTAGGGTTGGGGCGTGTGATGGGATTAGGGTTGTGGTAAAGGTTGGGATTAGGGTTAGGGGTGTGTTTGGGTTAGGGATGTGGTTAGGGATGTGGTTAGGGTTATGGTTAGGGGTGTGTTGGGGTTAGGGTTGGAGTTAGAATTGGGGGGTTTCCACTGTTTAGGCACAATAGGGGGTCTCCAAATGCAACATGATGTCCGATCTCAATTCCAGCCAATTCTACATTGAAAAAGTTAAACAGTGCTCCTTCCCTTCTGAGCTCTGCCTTATGCCCAAACAGTGGTTTACCCCCACCTATGGGGTACCATCGTACTCATGACAAATTGGACAACAACTCTTGCAGTCCAATTTCTCCTATTACCCTTGTGGAAATAAAAATTTGGGGGCTAAAATATAATTTCTGCGGAAAAAAATTATTTTGGGGGTTCAAAGTTCTCATAACATATCTAGATAAGTTCCTTGGGGTCTATTTTTCAATATGGGGTCACTTGTGGGAGGTTTCTACTGTTTAGGTACATCAGGGGCTCTGCAAACGCAATGTGACACCCACAGACCATTCCATCAAAGTCTGCATTCCAAAACGGCGCTACTTCCCTTCTGAGCTCTGCCATGAGCCCAGAGTTTGGTTCCCCCCACATATGGGGTATCAGGGTACTCAGGACAAATTGTACAACAGCTTTTGTGGTCCAATTTCTCCTGCTACCCTTGGAAAAATAAAAAATCGGGACAAAAAATCAATTTTGTGAAAAAAATATGATTTTTTTATTTTTATGGCTCTACATTATAAACTTCTGTGAAGCACTTGGTAGTTCAAAGTGCTCACCACACATCTAGGTAAATTCCTTAGGGGGTCTACTTTCCAAAATTGTGTCACTTGTGCGGGGTTTCCACTGTTTAGGCACATCGGGGCTCTCCAAACGCGACATGGCGTCCGATCTCAATTCCAGCCAATTCTTTGTTGAAAAAGTCAAACGGTGCTCCTTCCCTTCCAAGCTCTGACATGCGCCCAAACAGTCGTTTATCTCTACATATGGGGTATCAGCATACTCAGGACAAATTGTTCCACAACTATTGGGGTCCAATTTCTCCTGTTTACCCTTGGAAAAATTAAAAAAATTGGAACTGAAGTAAATTTTTGTGAAAAAAAGTTAAATGTTAATTTTTTTAAAACATTCCAAAAATTGCTGTGAAGCACCTGAAGGGTTAATAAGCATCTTGAATGTGGTTTTGAGTACCGTGAGGGGTGCAATTTTTAAAATGGTGTTAATTTGGGGTATTTTCTATCATATAGACCCCTCAAAGTGACTTCAAATGTGATGTGGTCCCTAAAAAAATGGTTTTGTAAAATTTGTTGAAAAAATGAGAAATTGCTGGTCAAATTTTAACCCTTATAACTTCCTAACAAAAAAAAATTTTTGTTTCCAAAATTGTGCTGATGTAAAGTAGACATGTGGGAAATGTTATTTATTAACTATTTTGTGCTATATAACTCTCTGATTTAAGGGCATAAAAATTAAAAAGCAAGTCATATCAAGGAAATTTTAGTGCTATCATAAAGTATAATATGTCACGAGAATTAGTGGGATCCGTTGAAGCTTTCCAGAGTTATTACCTCATAAAGGGACAGAGGTCAGAATTCTAAAAATTGACCGGGCCAGAAAGGTGAAAACTGGCTGAGTCTTGAAGGGGTTAAAATACACAGAAAATACTTTAATCACATACTATAGGGCTGATTAACTAATGCAAAATGAGCCACAAGCCATGGGCCTATTTAAAGGGAACTTTCTATCACAAAACAAACACATCTATGATAGGTTGCTGTTATCCAAAACCAATTAACTCCTTCATTTTTTAAATCATTCTTTGTGTTCTAAAATAATCCTTTATTCAATTTTGTGTGCTAATGTGCTTCAAGTGCAGAAGGCTTGGCCCTGCATTTACAGCTCTCCATCCTCTTTCTCATTTTTCCCGCCGTTGTCTTTTGCTCCCTGATTGCTTAACCCTTGTCAGGCTGCATAATTTTACAACCTTAACAGGCTGCATAGGTACAATTGTACCTTCACATATACCTCCACTGTGGGAAGACTTTACTTGGTTTCAGAAACTAAAGTTCATTCAGCTACAAATGTTATGCTGATATCTATTGTTCAGTGTTGTTACTGGTCACTTATGTTGCTGTCAATTAAGTTAATTCAAACTGGGAGTGGCTTCTACTTGTCTTCCTGCCTCCCTCCTCTCATTAGCCATTTTGCTGTTCATCTCATTGCTGTGAGCACACATTTCTAGGCTTGTGAAGTCTTCAATTTCTTGGAAACGAAGGTAGGAAAGTCTCACAGCATCTAACAGCCAGTTATACCTTTATTCTCATTATGTGGGGACAGAACAGTCAAATTGTCTTTCAGCCTGGACTTGGCTTACATATATTTTGTATGAAACTTATCACTATAGGTATAATTTTTATACGAAAAATGGATAATAATTAGTATCTACATATTGTTTTACGATGTTTTATTTATATTCAGCACAAAATACGAAGCCAAAATTCATCTAGCAAGTCATCATGAGTGATAGTAATGCTGGATCTAGTTTCCGCCATAATCCAAGAAAACGTGTTTGCAGGTTAGTATAATTTTGTGAAAAGCCAATAATGTAGTATTTCGGAAAATTATTTATTTTACATTTTTTCATATTTACAGATTTACGTCTGACGAAATAATGCGAATGCTAGAAGAATCTGATTCTGAGCATGAGGATGAACCATATGTTCCATCTGATGATGAAAACTATGTACCACAAGTGGATGTTACTGAAGAAGATTCAGACATTGAACAAGAAATGGTCATAGAGCATGAAAATGAATACGAATCAGACGAAAGTGTTGAGGATGATTCTGTGCCTCAAAGTGCAGGCGACATTTGGACTGCTAAGGATGAAACTCAATGGTGCAGTAATCCACTGCCAAATGCACAAACAAAATCTCGTAATGTCCTACGACAAAGAGGTGGCCCTGCAGCAATCAGCAACCTATATACAGCAAAAGAGCTATTCAAGTCCATCATGACTCCCGAGATGTGTGACATCATATTACGGGAAACGAATCGAAAGGCCAAGAGAGTTTGTGATGCTTACAACAACGAACTGGTACAACGTTTTCCTGATTCTTCCAAACGGCCACCACAAAAAACATTCAAGCAATTTACTGAAACTGAACTTCATGCATTTTTGGGCATACTGATTGCTGCTGGTGTGCACAGAGCCAACAAAGAGAATCTGGAGGAAATGTGGAATGTTGCTGCTCTGCCTCTTATACGTGCAGCAATGTCTCGTGACCGCTTCAAGATGATACTCAGATTTATCAGGTTTGACAACGAAAATACACGTGCAGAACGTGTGCAAACAGATAAAGCTGCACCAATACGGGACATCTGGACAATGCTGAACAGTAATCTGGAGAGAGCCTACAAGCCATATCATTGTATCACCGTCGACGAGCAATTATTTCCATTTAGAGGTCATACTAAATTTACCCAGTATATACCTTCAAAACCAGCTAAATATGGCATAAAGATTTTCTGGGCTTGTGACTCATCAAATGCCTACCCTTTACAAGGTCAGCTCTACACTGGGAAACCAACTGATGGTCCTCGACAAGTAAACATTGGAGAACGAACAGTATTGGACCTAGTGAGCTCGTATAAAGGCTCTGGAAGAAATGTCACCACCGATAACTTCTTTACAACCATGGAACTAGCTAAGGTATTGAACTCCTGGAACATGACACTAGTTGGTACAGTGAGAAAAAACAAAAGGTTCCTACCTAACAACATGCAGCCTGCCAAAGAAAGGCCTGTATACTCGACAAATTTTGCCTACAATCATGATGCAACAGTCTGTTCATATGTACCAAAGAAGAACAAATCAGTCGTGCTTCTATCATCTATGCACATGACGGGAGAAGTTGAAGAGACACTAGCAGCCAAGCCAGAGATAATAAAATACTACAACATAACAAAAGGTGGCGTTGATGTTATGGATAAAATGTTGGGAGAGTACACTGTGAAACGACGAACATCACGTTGGACTTTGGCATTTTTCTACAATATGATTGATGTCAGTGGGTTAGCATCCTACATCATCTACAGAGAACACAATCCAAGCTTCAGGGCAAAGGATCAACGAAGAAAGTTCCTGAAAGATCTCGCAAATCAGCTGTGTATGATTGCAATTGAAGATCGTAGTACAAACAAAATGATAATGAGAAACCATTTTCTTCGAGGTGCAGTAGAAATGGTGCTTGGACGATGCATTGTGGTAGCATCGCAGCCAGCAGCTGGCCCCAAAAATACCTCATGGTAGTCGTGGACCCTCCCCTGTTGTTGGTAGTTGCTATGTCTGCAGAGACCTGAGGCGAAAACAACGCAAGACTAGAAAGTCTTGTGTGGTTTGTGTGAAACCCATTTGCGATGAACACTCTGTAGCAAAGCCAACATGCATTACTTGCAAAGAAAATCAATAAAAAAAAGTTTCTTACATTTTCTTTTATAATGTAAATGAACAGTTTTTTACTTGTTTATAATAGTTAAATAGCATTATCATTAAAAAAAAATTTATGCTTTTTCCCTTGCATTATCTTCATTCAAAATATATGAGGTACATTTGTACCTATGCAGCTTGTTATGGATGCAAAAAGATCTCGACCCCTTATCTCGGAAGCGGGTGGAGATATTTTATTGAAATTTGGCCAATATATTCTGGACCAAAAATGTAGAGATGTCACGAAATTTCAGCCCTCTACGTCTTTTCAAAAAAAAGTTATTGCAATTTTAAAACGGAATAGTTACAATTGTACCTATTCAGCCGGATAAGGGTTAAACAATAGTAACCAATCTGCAAATCTTCAGTAGGTGCCATTAAATCCCCACAGTAGTCCTGATCTCACTGAGTCCTCAGGACTCTATTATGCGTGCACCACTGCCAGGAGTGACAGTGTCTGTTTTCTGGCAGCAGGCAGGTAACTCAGCCAAGCGCGACCTGGGAACGCAGTGGAAAGAAAAAATTGGAAAGCGGACAGAGAGCTGTAATGCAGGTCTAAGCCCCCTGCACTTGAAGCTCATTAACACAATAAATTAATAGATGATTACTTTGGGGAGAAAGAAGGATTACAAAAATGGAGGTATGGATAGATTCTGATTACAGAAGCCTAACATAGATGTGTTTGTTTTGTGGTAATAAAACCTGCCGACAGGTTTCCTTTAAGAGTTTAAGACACTTTTTGCACCTCACTAAATAAATTGAGAATGTGCTTCAGTAAAAGAGTGTGGCTAAGGCAGTTGTTAAACAAACAGAAATTACTAAAAATTACCACCAGGTTCTAGATTAAAAACGGTCTACAACTTAGTCAACTAAGAGATGGAGTAAACTTAAACTAGACAGTCTAAGAAATGCACCAGATTCATCAGTCGGCCTGAGCCATGATGAATTTGGTGCATTTTCAGACTGTCCAGTCTAGCTTACATTTCCAAAGGGGTTGTTTCAAGTTCTTAAATGGGTAAAACTGCAGTGTCTTTGAAAAAAACAAGCAACTGTGCAATTTCCATAATTTACCTCATATTAACCATACACTTTAGGCCACATGCACATGTTGAGTATTTGGTGAGTTTTTTACATCAGTAATTATAAGCCAAAACCAGGAGTGGAAGAACCACAGGAAAAGTATAGTAGAAACACTACACTACATGTTCTTACGTTTTATGACTCTTATCAGTTTTCTCAGTCTCTTTTTAAAGGGCATGTAGCCTTTTACTTGTAACCCTTGTGAATAAGCCAAAGCTTTTGAAATAGCAAAGAGTTACCTACCGGTACGGTTATTCAGCTGGAAACCAAATTAGACCACTCACTGGGATCAAACCTTCCAACAGAAGTACTTACGTAATTTTTATCCATTTACCACTACTTGGACCTGTGGCCACACCAGGACCAGCACAGCTCCATGCATTACAGATAGGTAGCATACCGCATTGGAGGATCCCATTCACAAGCTAAAAGCATTTGTGCCCACCGCACAACGCTCCCAGGTGAGCACCTATATATATATATCATTTTTACCTCCCCAACAGTTTCTTGCAAGGAAAAATCCACACTATTGGATACACTAAGTATGCTGTATACATTACATAGGATATACAGACTGCTGTATATACATCATATAAGACACATGGAGACTGTTTATAGATTATACATGATACACTGAGTATGCTGTACACATCACATAGGATACACAGAAAGCTGTATATGCATCACATAAAATACACTGAGACAGCTTTATACATATCACATAGGATACACTGACATTGGTATATATACATCACATAGAAGACACTGAGGAAGATTAACATACATCCCATGGGAGACACGGATACTGCCGTATACATCACATTGAATACATAAAGACTGTGGTATATATATTACATAGGAGTCAATGAAGCTGCTGTATCTACATCACATAAGATACAATGAGACTGCTGTATACATCTACTAGAATGCTGCTGTACACGTTACATAGAATACACTGAGACTGCTGTATATACAGGACATGTGCCTCAAATCTTACTCCGGATGGGCTGCCACTGTTCATGATGAATTTAAAAACCCGGGGGTGGTTGCCATGCCTGTCATGTCCTCATCAGGCTCCAGCTCTGTCCAGTTTTGCCCAGCATTGTTGGGGCTGGGCAAAAATGATGTGAAAATGCCAAAAGTCTAAACATTTTTGTGTAGCACTTCATTGCACAAAAATGTTTAAACTTTTCTAAGCTTGTCCTGATACGAAGTGCTGGTGATTCCACTAATGCTCTATGGTACTGGATATATTGAGATGTCCGCTACAGACCAGAATGTTGCCACACAAAATAAAAGTAAAAATAAAAAGTGTCAGGTACAAGTGATATACATAGGCACATGCCAATATTGGGAAAGAAAATAGAATGAACAGCGCTATATTAAACTATTATCTGTGGAGATACTACCAGCAAGATTATCGCTATAAATTTAGATTCCAGAGAATAGATGTGCATCTTTATTAGCATCCTATTACACTTTCCGGGGGTTTATTGCTAAAAAGCATTAAACAATAATTAGATGGTCCAGATTTACATCTACCATGTATGGTTTAAAAGAGCAATATAGCTGGTAATTGGCCTTGACCAAAGTAAATAATGTCCTCCGTTTTACTTACATTTGGTTTTCACATAAAATACCTACTGAGTTGTACTGAAGAAGGAGGCAAGCAAAAACCAGTATCTCCATCCATCAGTATTAATCTCGCACTATACCGAGGCTCCCTCCATTCATCTTTCCGACACAAATTAGAAATTCAAGAGTTTTAACAAATGAGCCTGCAAATGTAAACTTATTAGGCCATATATTTTTACTACACACTGTGCTGTGTCCTCCGCAAAGCTGTCCCTTCAGAGAGTGTTTTCTTATTTTGTGTTATTGATGGCAGCTAACTAATCACATTTTTAATGTTGTCTTTGGGGAGGCCCATTTGAGTGAACGTGCGATCCAAAGTGCCTGGAATAAATCTACCTTATTAAATGCCTAAAATTATGTGTCTTACACGATAAAGAAACTGGAAAGCATTATTACACTTGCTAACCTCCGTCTGCTGGAATCAAAATAGAGGGATAAATTAAAATAATATGTCAACAGCAGCGCGCTGTAGAGAAAGTGTCTCTAGCATAGGAACGGCCAAGAAAAATTGGCTAATTGGTACCTTCACGTGTATCCACTTGAGTGAATAGATCTATATTCAGTTATTACTTTATATTAGTCACTGGGAATCAGGAAATTCAAGTTAATTAAAACAATAAAAGATTTCCCAAATGGATAGACAATGAATGTATCATTGCCATCCAGTGGTCCTTTATAATTAGGAGCAGATAGAGAAGTAAAGGCTACAAAATTCAGACTGATGTATAGGGTTCTTCTAAAGAAGCAGGTAGAAGACCTAGTTGTTCTATTTAGTAAGGTGTCCTTCAATTAATTCTTTTAAATGGTCCCATTATGGTCCAAAAAACAAAGTATCAAATACATACTGTATACCAACTCAGCTGCTGGACCCCATTGTTCCTTAGTAATGCACCTATGTCCTCCTCTGGTTCCTTGCTTATTCTGGTGGGAGACATCACGTGACTATTTCAGCCAATCAGTGACCACTGATTGATTGCAGTAGTCAGGTGCCCTCTTAGTTTGAACAGCACTTCATTGACTGTAATGGTCAAATGACATACCCCACGATAAGGGACAGTAAGAATACAATCAGGAACATGGGTAGCAGTACCAGAGTGTCCAGGGTCCTGTAGGTGGGTATATATAAATTTTATTTTCACATATTGGTACATTTTTTAGCTAAAATAAAAAAATTGCTGAGAACCGAGTTATCAAAAACAAATAAAAACAAAATATTTTTGATGGATTTATTTACTTCAATAAAATATGCATGAGAAATGTAAAACATCTCTGAGTGAACCCATATTGCACTGTGTTACGATGCATCTATAATTTGGGCATGCGTACAGTTCTCCTAGGAATGAAGCATTACTTGGTGCCCTTTAAAATCAATCAATGGATTAACTATACACGTGGAGCATAGGAATGTGGTCACCTCTATTAGTTCAGAATGCTGAAATAGTATATTTAAATATTAGTATCTTAGCCTCTTCATGCCGCAGCCCATTTTTGCTTTTGTGTTTGTTTTTTGCTCCCCTGCTTCTCAGAGCCATAACGTTTTTATTTTCAAGTCAATGTGGTCATGTGAGGGCTTGTTTTTTGCGGGATGAGTTGTATTTTTGAACGATGCCATTGGTTTTACCATATCATGTACTGGAAAAGGGGGAAAAAATCCAAGTTCGGTGAATTTGCAAAAAAAGTACAATTTCACAACTGATTTTTTTTGGGTGGGAGGTTTACCATCTTCTCCAAATGATAAAGCTGACATGCTATTATGATTCTCCAGGTCATTATCTACTATATAAGGGTCACTTCCATCTGCCTGTCTGCCTGTCTTTCTGTCTGTCTTTATGTCACGGATATTCATTGGTCGCAGCCTCTTCCTGTCATGGAAATCCAAGTCGCTGATTGGTCATGGCAAAACACCCACGACCATTGCCATGACCAATCAGCGACGGGCGCAGTCCGGTGGCAACATGGCAGCTCCTTCCTCCCCGCAGTCAGTGCCCGCTCCATACTCCCCTCCAGTCAGCGCTCACACAGGGTTAATGGCAGCGCTAATGGACCACGTTATGCCGCGGTGTAATGCACTCCATTAATGCTGCCATTAACCCTGTGTGACCAACTGTTTTACTATTGATGCTGTCTATGCAGCATCAATAGTAAAAAGATCTAATGTTAAAAATAATAAAAAAAATAAAAAATCATCATATACTCACCTTCCGGCGCCGTTCCCGCTCCTCGCGACGCTCCGGTGACCAGCCCATGCATTGCGATCAAACGAGATGATGACATATCGGTCTTGCGAGACCGCTACGTCATCATCTCGCGAGACCACAATGCACTCTTGAGACCGGAGCGTGCGAGGAGCGTCTGTAAATGCTTCCTGGATCCAGGGGCCAACGGAGGGTGAGTATATAGCTATTTTTTATTTTAATTCTTTTTTTTTAACAGGGATATGATGCCCACATTGCTATATAATACGTGGGCTGTGCAATATACTACGCGGTCTGGGTAATATACTACGCGGGCTGGGCAATATACTACGTGGCTGGGCAATATACTATGTGGCTGGGCAATATACTACGTGGCTGGGCAATATACTACGTGACTGGGCAATATAGTACATGACTGGGCAATATACTACGTGGTTGGGCAATATACTACGTGGCTGTGCAATATACTACGTGGGCTGTGCAATATACTACGTGGGCTGTGCAATATACTACGTGGACATGCATATTCTAGAATTCCTGATGTGTTAGAATCGGGCCACCATCTAGTGAGTTTATAAATACCAAACAGCACGGGCTGTGCAATATAGTACGCGGGCTGTGCAATATAGTACGCGGGCTGTGCAATATAATATGCGGGCTGTGCAATTTACTACGCGCGCTGGGCAATATACTACGCAAGCTGTGCAATATACTACGTGACTGGGCAATATACTATGTGACTGGGCAATATACTACGTGGCTGGGCAATATACTACGTGGCTGGGCAATATACTACGTGGCTGGGCAATATGCTACATGGTTGGGCAATATACTATGTGGCTGGGCAATATACTACGTGGGCTGTGCAATATACTACGTGACTGGACAATATACTACGTGACTGGGCAATATACTATGTGGCTGGGCAATATACTATGTGACTGGGCAATATAGTACGTGACTGGGCAATATACTACGTGGCTGGGTAATATACTATGTGGCTGGGCAATATACTATGTGACTGGGCAATATACTACGTAGCTGGGCAATATACTATGTGGTTGGGAAATATACTACGTGGACATGCATATTCTAGAATACCCGATGCGTTAGAATCGGGCCACCATCTAGTGAGTTTATAAATACCAAACATTTATAGGTTTGTTTTTATTTAAGTGGTGAAAAAAATCCAAAGTTTATTAAAAAATAAAAAATAAAATTGCCCCATTTTCCAAGACCCGTAGCATATCCATTTTTTGGGGATTTGGAGCTGGGTGAGGGCTCATTTTTTGTATGCCGAGGTGACATTTTTATTGATACCATTTTGGTGTAGACACAATCTTTTGATTGTCCCTTATTGTATTTTAATGCAATGTTGTGCTGACCAAAAAAATGTAATTATGGCAGTTTTCCTTTTTTTCGCTACGCCGTTTACCGATCGGATTAATTATTTTTATATCTTGATAGATCAGGCAATTCTGAACACAGCAATACCAAATATGTGTATTTTTAATTTTTCTTTAATTGTGTTGTTTTGAATGGGGTGTTGATTTGAACTTTTATATTTTTTATTGTTTTCATATTTTTAAAAAAACATTTTTGTTCACTTTACACTGGCTTCAATAGTCTCCATGGGAGACTAGAAGCTGTGATCGCTTTTGCTACATTCAGCCGTGCTCTATGTAGCAGAAATGCTCACTTGTTATGAGCGCCGACCGCTGGGCGGTGCACATAGCAATCCTGTAATGACAACCACAGGGGTTTGCTGCAGACCCCAGGTTGTCATGCTAACCCATGGCGACCCACAGTCAGGTGACACGGGTCACGATGGGTGGGATTAGTGACAAGCTTCCAGCGCAGAATAAATGAGGCTGTCAGAGATTGACAGTGGCATTTAACAGGTTAAAGGGACACTGTCACCTGAATTTGGAGGGAACAATCTTCAGCCATTGAGGCGGGGTTTTGGGGTTTTTGATTCACCCTTTCCTTACCCGCTGGCTGCATGCTAGCTGCAATATTGGATTGAAGTTCATTTTCTGTCCTCCGTAGTACATGCCTGCACAAGGCAATCTCAGTATGAACAGGTGCTGAACCTAGAGTCGCCAACTCGTATATAGTTAAGTAAATAAGGCAGCACACTGCAGCACTAGAACATACAAACTTGAAAAACGAAATTTGAACTGCATTACTGCACTAGAAATATGAAAAATGAGAGCATTTAGCACATAAAAATGGCCAATTTTATGTGTACCTGGTAGCCCCTTTACGGCATCTCTCTTATATACGATCCTTCTGATCGTGCACTCCGCCTCCTAGCCACAGGTGTTTTAATTACAGCAGGTCTGATACCCCTCCACAGAGAGAGAGAATTTTGGTCTAGGAAGAGGTTTCACATGTACCCATTCAGATGGAGACGTTTATTCTCAGCGAGGTAAGGCAAGTGTAGGACCTGGTATAAGAGAGATGCCGTAAAGGGGCTACCAGGTACACATAAAATTGGCCATTTTTATGCGCTAAAAGCTCTCATTTTTCATATTTCTAGTGCAGTAATGCAGTTCAAATTTCGTTTTTCAAGTTTGTATGTTCTAGCGCTGCAGTGTGCTGCCTTATTTACTTACATATGTAGATGCAACTGCTGTTTGTTCTGGGGCACTGGGGTTCTGACAGGTTACCTTTAAAAGGGAAGTGCAGTTTAAATTATCTGTCTGTTTAAAGCTATTATTAGGTGTCAGTTAAAAATTGGTGGACAACAAGGGAAGGAGGTATCAGGAATGTTGGATTTCAACATGCCAGAGTCTTTGTTCCTAAAGAAGGTAGTTGTGACAGTGGCCCACTCTGCTCTCACTATCAAGAAAATGTGTATTGCATTGGATGAGCATTCACTGGACAGCCTTTTAAATAAATGGCCGGAAATAGAAGGCTTCCCGACGATAAGCTGATCACTGACTATACTACTATGATCAACTGTAAACAGTGGAGAATTTTGTCAGTGAGTGTTTAATCCCCATCTAGCATCAACCACCGGGGAATTCAAGCACCACATGGCATCAACCAAATCAATGTGCTGGTTGCCCAACATTTGGGTGTGCCGATTCTCCCACTATTTGTAGCTACTCTTTGTTGCTAATCGCTGCTCACTATAATGAAAATACAGGTCCTGAACAGCAGATCCCTCCCTCTATGAACTCCCTAGTAATGTGTGATGAAATAGATTTCAGTTCTGTTTGTGCATTACTCTAGAATCCCTAAAACAACACATTCTGCCCTGCCCCTTCATCATTGCTGATAAAAGTTCTATATACACACTTAACACAAATCAAGAGTAAGACCAGTTAAAACATGTAAATTATAAATTGTCTAACGAATATATATATATATTGTGTATTTTAAAAACTTTAAAAATGTCTTTAACAGCTCAAAAATGTTTAAAAAATGGGTTGATGTAATGTATGGCTGCCATGCGGTGGCATTAGACAATGAACGGTGTTTAAGGCTAGGTTCCCATTGCGTTAATGGGAACGCGCTAACGGACAGCGTTGCATGGCGAAATTAACGCCGTGCAACGCGTCCGTTAGTGCGCCCATTCACGGCAATGGGAACGCGCAGCACTAGCGCGTGCCATGTTCGGCACGTGCTAGCGACGCGCCGGTGTTTTGTGGCGCGCCGCAGATGCTGCTTGCAGCGTCCGAGGCGCGCCCGCGGTCCGTTCCCTGCTCTCGCAGATCGGGGATCTGCGAGAGCGGGGACGTTACCGCGACCCCGGAACGCGGCCCCGGTAAAAACATTGCATTAGCGCAATCTGCTAGCGCTAAACGGATTGCACTAACGCAATGTGACCCTAGCCTAACACGCAATGCCAGGGCTCGCTGGTTAGAGCTGTTGCAACACTGGGATCATAGGTCTGCAAAATCTGTGTGAAGTTTGCATGTTCTTCCTGTGTTTTCACACACATTCTAAAAATAAACTGAGGTCCGGATTCATCAATTGTTTTTATATGTAACTTACTGTATTTTTCTTACCTGTCTGTTTTTGCTGGTGAAATTGGTGATGAATTTGTCTCTTGTTAAAATATACCTTTTTTCCCCCTTTATCATCTTTTGTAATGTAATATATTGCGCAATCTCTTGAATAAACTTTGATATGTAGAACATTGGTCTTTAACTGTCCAAAAAAATAAAAAACAAACATACAGATTTTGTACTTCCCAAGAGTAATAATAGCAATGGGGAACCAGTGTGCAAATTACTTTGCAATGTTTTGGAAAGAAGCAAATTATTAATCCCAATGGCATCTGTATAATGAAAATCATGTCCGTGTTGTTAAACAAACCCCCAAAATTCAGAAGACTAAAAAAGCTAGAGAAAATGAACGAAATTTTGGCACAAAAATAAAAATGGCTAAAATCCAAACTCTTACTAAAAAAAAAAAGCCCATAATTTATAAAAAAAAATGTAGTCCTATATGATTCACCTGAACTCACTGCAGATCTGCGGCAATTCGCTGTAAACGGCAGTTTTGAACAATAGTCATGTCTAACGATTGCGTGCTCTGGCATTGACAAAGGTCAATTCTGGTACTGATAGCATTGTAAATAGTAAAAGCTTGAAATGATCCATCTCAACAGTATTTAGATCAATCAGTGTAATACTCTCTTCATTGTAAGGCATCACGTCACTGCAGAAAGAACTGTCTTACAATCAGTGGTAGATGTGCACACCTCTATGAATGTAGAACATTTGTACTGGATGTAGCTTTCAACACCAGGGAGAAAAAAGATGAGAAAATAATAGTAGAAATAAGACCCACATTTAAAATGCAGTCCCAGAAGAAGACACATTATGGTGCCTCCACTTGTTAGTAAATGCGGCCAGCGTACCCAGCCACACTTCTACTTAGTGTGAATAATTGAAGACAACTCTTACATGAAACATCAAACAATTATATAGATCCCTTGTGTCAGACTTTTAAAAACAGTAATGTAATGGGCTTGATATTTTTTTCTCACACAAACCCTAAGGAAACTTTTAAGTGTGCATGTATTGTAGTAATATATTGTGCCCACTGCATTGACCTGTTCATTGTTCTGCCATGCTTAATATTGTTTCATATCGAGAAAGTAGTTGAGTTCTCATTAGAAAACTATATGTCTGTTCCTCCTACAAATATACGGTGTGGTGTAGCCACATAAAGGTGTTCCCCTAAATTAGAACAAAGAAGCCAAAAAATGTCATCCATTTTGAAATAAATGAGGCAGAGCTTCAATACCACAAACAATCGTTGGACAAGTGTAAAACTGTTTTTGAAAGAAATCAACCATTTTATTCTAAGGGCTTGTTCCCATGCAGCAATTTTTTTATGCATTTTTCCTCATTTTTTTTATTGCGTAAAAAAGCCACATTTTACAGTAACGACAAAATGAATGAGATTTCTAAAATCTTATTTTGTTTTTTTTGCTAGCTTTTTTTTTTACCTCTTGTGTGCGTTGGAAAAAAATGCAGCATGTGAATTTATTTAGTGTTTTGGCTGCAGTTATTTCCCATTGAGATTAAAATGGTTTAGCACAAAGAGATAGATAGGTGAGAACTTGGCACTCAAAAGGATGAAATGCAGCAAAGAAATATTTGTTCAGGAAATCCAATATACAGTATCCCGTAAAAAAAATTCAAAATATTAACGTTTCGGCTCTGAATCCGGACCTTCATCAGAATAGTGCGAATTACGAAGGTTGTGGTGAGAGAATCATGTGTAGCGCTGCACGTTCCTATCTGCATGGCGCTGTGTCATATACACGAAGTATATAATTATATTATAACTTTTTAGTATACTTTTTAGTAAACACATCAAAAACTACATGAAAAATGCTTAGCAAAAACAAAAAATGTCCCCAAACCAGGTGTAACTTCTGATGTATTAACTTGGTCATAAGCTACATTTTTCATCCAGAAAAAAAAATGTATAATAAAAAGCTGAATGTGAACATACACTAAACCTATGCAACCCCTTTCAGTTTATTGTCTGTTTTTAGTCATCCCAAATTAAGCAAAGCTGTTTCTAGCCTCTATTCATGCAGGTCATTTCTGTCAGAACATAAAAATATATAGGAAATCTTCAGACTGCTGCTCTTTCCCGGGTCCTGGTTTTTTTTTTTATTAAAAATGCATGCGAAAAATGAGCTGTATGTGCAAAGTCTTAAATAAGTATTGTTAACCCTATGTAGCCAGGTGAACCTCTTCATGTGGTTACAGCTCTAAAAAGATCATTAACCTTGCAAGCAATTGTTAGAATATTTAATTACTTATAAGGGTTTTCTGACATTATATGAAACTGTTCCTAAGGTAGAGAATACTGTGGAATAAAAAATAATTACTTAGTCTGCCTTATGGAGCCACCACTCATGTGGGCTCTGTTGGTACCAGAAGTAATGATGTCTCGTCCATAAGTCATTTGACCACTGCAGTTAATCACATGGTCTAACAATAACTACACTTATTTAGTGATTTATCATTCATTTACAATATATTGCATGTAGACACTAGCAAAATAAAAATAACATTGTACCCCCTTCATTTTTTTACAATTGAATAGGAATGACATTAAAAATGCAGTCCAATCTACAAGCAGCAAGTTACAGAGCAGGAGAAGCTGATTACATTAATATACAAAATAAAGGTGAGTTGGAAAAGATTCGGTATAACTTGTGTTTTATTCATTTATATCCTTACTGATTCTGGGCTTATGAGTCAAATGCGTGGTCCATATGTGAATCAATTAACATAAAAACCAGAGTATATATCAAATATCTCATCCGAAGACAAAAAAATACCCCTAAAAAGTAACTTTTATTTATTAAGGTAAAATTAGCAATAAGTCAGGGTCAAGAGAATAGGAACAACACAGTCTTATCAATAACAGAAAAGATAAACTGGGGGGTAAACTCTCCCTTCCTTACCCTACCTTACCGCGGAGATTGGCACCCTAAAGTTCGACATGGTGCCCCCACTCAATGTCGGCTCTCCCTTGTGACCCTAAAAGGAGGAACTAACAGAAACAACCATCACCAACACCAATAATAAAGTTCTATAGTGCAGTAAAGTTCAGTGTATTAGTCTTTATCAGTATCTGTGTTTTTTTCAGAGATGATATAACAACGATTCTCAAAATTAACATCCTATTTATGCCAACAAGATACTGATTTGACTTATGGCAGATAATATTCTAAAGTGAGGTGCATTGGTGGTTTGGGTAGACAATGTCACATATGGACCATAATGAAAGAACCTACCGACATGTCTTTAGATTCACCACTTTTAAACAAAAGGTTCCTAAAGGAGATATCAAATAAAGGTAAACTCCTTTATATGTAGTGGCGAACACTAACAATATTTAGTCAATAAGTTTCATGGCAATGGTAACAACCCACACACTTTCAGATCCATCATTTCTCCCTAATCGATTCCCAATATGAAGGTGCACCCATTAGAACATGTATCATGATGATACAGACAATAATAATATGTTAGCCCCATAAATTAGCAGTGGTCGGACTGACTAAAATTCAGAACCTCAGATATGGTGATGAGGCTAAATTAGAAAGTGGGTCTGGGGTTTTTCTGTTTCCAGAAACAGAACTACTCTTCTCTGGTATTGTCTTGAGTTGGTGTTACAGTCACTATTTTTTAATAATCAATGGGTGATACTCAAATTCAATTAAGAAAAAAGGGAAATAATTCTAATATTTCTAGAGAGCAAAGTACACTGCAGTCATGAAATACACCAGAGTCAAACTGACCATTAAGGCACTTGGTCATCCGCTTGGACTAGTCTAACCAAGTTGTCACCTGGACAGGTGCTAATTATTAGATTGACTTGGTTTCCACCAATTGTCAGAAATAGGGACCTTGTGCCTCCTGTTCTTCCCTTGCTGCAACACTGTGGCTAGTTGCAATTGAATTGAGAGGTGGGTCACTCATGCAACCTTCAAACTCCATTCAAGTGTATGGTACTGATGATACTGATTAAAAAAAGCCAATTTCAAGGATATTCAACTGTCAAAATGTGGTGAAAGCTACTAAAGTATATCTTCAAAAAGGAATGGAAAGAAGCATGGGAGGAACAAGGTGTTTGTGTGTCCTCATACACATGTAATGTGGTGTGAGGTGCTAGCCCTGGCAACATACTTGTCTTCCATGCCCTGGCACGCTACATAAACACGGGGTCCGGATTGGGTGTATTTGGATGCTTGCTATGTTATTCTGCACAATACAGAGTCACATTCCTAAAAGTTCTGGATGGCAGCACAATACTTGTGGTAAACATTAAAGATGAGCAGCAGGACAAATTGGTTAACTCCATTTTCCTGTTATAGGGCCACATGGGTGAGATCCAGAGGCGTAGCTAGGGTTTTGGACCGGGGGAGGCGAAGCTTCTGAGTGGGCCCCTAACCAGGTAACCTTGATTACAACTCGACGACGCCCCCTAATAGTGGAGGAGAACCTCAGCAGATGACCGCGCTGTTACTGAAGATAATCTCTATATAACGACCAACATGGATATTACCGCCATATGGTCAGTTGTAGATACTAGCCCTACAGAGCATATAAGAGATCACAGCACAGTTACAGATAATGACTTACCGCTGACGTTCTTTATGATGGAATCGCCTATTACTGCCCCTGATACACCAATACTGAGCCGCTGCTGCCGTATGTGTCCCTATTACTGCACCTGATACCGCAATACTCTGCTGCTGCTGCCGTATGTGTCCTTATTACTGCACCTGATATCCCAATACTGAGCTGCTGCTGCCGTATGTGTCCCTATTACTGCCCCTGATACCCCAATACTGAGCCGCTGCTGCTGTATGTGTCCCTATTACTGCACCTGATACCCCAATACTGAGCCGCTGCTGCCGTATGCGTCCCTATTACTGCACCTGATACCCCAATACTGAGCCGCTGATGCCGTACGTGTCCCTATTACTGCACCTGATACCCCAATACTGAGCCACTGCTGCCGTATGTGACCCCATTACTGCACCTGATACCCCGATACTGAGCCACTGCTGCCATATGTGACCCTATTACTGCACCTACTCTGTGGTTCTCTGTACAAATTCTAAAGCACCTCTCTATAATATAGTAATGCCTGGGTGCAAGTGCTCTAGAAAACAGAGCCCACATTTTGCCCCCTAGAAAGTAATAATGCCCTCTGTGTGCCCCTTTGATAGTCACAGTAACCTGAGTTCCCCTATTACAATAAGTGCCCACTTTACATTTAATAATGTCCCGAGTCTCCCCCCCGTACAGCTCTCCTATACACAGTATAATGCCCCCTAACTGTATAGTACCACCCACACAGTATACTGACCCCTTAGTAGCCTTCAAACTGTTTGATGGCTCCAACACTGTAATCCCCACACTTTATGATGGCCCCATAGATAACCGCCATATAGTATAATGTGCCAGATAGTCCTCAATATAGCACAAGGCAGCACCCCTATAGGCAGACCCTGTAGTTTAAAACACCCCCCTAGGCAGACCCTGTAGGATAAGGCAGCACCCCCCCATAGGCAGATCCTGTAGAATAAGGTAGCACCCCCCCATAGGCAGATCGTGCAGAATAAGGCAGCACTTCCCCCCATAGGCAGATCCTGTAGAATAAGGCAGCACTCCCCCCTATAGGCAGATCCTGTATATAAGGCAGCACCCCCCATAGGCAGATCCTGTAGAATAAGGCAGCAAGCCCCCTATAGGCAGATCTTGTATATAAGACAGCACTCCCCCCTATAGGCAGATACTGTAGAATAAGGCAGCACCCCCCATAGGCAGATCCTGCAGAATAAGGCAGCACTCCCCCCATAGGCAGATCCTGTAGAATAAGGCAGCACTCCCCCACTATAGGCAGATCCTGTATATAAGGCAGCACTCCCCCATAGGCAGATCCTGTAGGATAAGGCAGCACTCCCCCCTATAGGCAGATCCAGTATATAAGGCAGCACTAACCCATAGGCAGATCCTGTAGAATAAGGCAGCACTCCCCCCTATAGGCAGATCCTGTATATAAGGCAGCACTAACCCATAGGCAGATCCTGTAGAATAAGGCAGCACCCCCCATAGGCAGATCGAGCAGAATAAGGCAGCACTCCCCCATAAGCAGATCCTGCAGAATAAGGCAGCACTCCCCCTATAGGCAGATCCTGTATATAAGGCAGCACCCCCCATAGGCATATCCTGTAGAATAAGGCAGCACTCGCCCGATAGGCAGATCCTGTATATAAGATAGCACTCCCCCCTATAGGCAGATCCTATTTATAAGGCAGCACTCCCTCCCCTATAGGCAGATCCTGTATATAAAGCAGCACTCCCTCCCCTATAGGCTGATCCTCTATATAAGGCAGCACTCCCTCCCCTATAGGCTGATCCTGTATATAAGGCAGCCCCCATAAAAACACAGTAAATAAATACTCTCCTCTCTAACTCCTTGTTCCAGCAGTGCTTCCTGCTCCTGCTCATCCAACAGCGGGCGCAGGGCAGTGACGTCACCGCGCCTGCTGTCAGACGGTGTGTGGGATGATGGGGGAAGGAGCGCAGCGCTCCTTCCCTCATCACTGCGGTGAGCTGTATTGGCTAGATGCCGATACAGCTCACCATGCGATGACAGGCAGGGGGCCCACTGCTGGCACCGGGCCCCCCCGCCTGCTCAAGGGCCCCATAGCAGCAGAGCAGTAAGATCGATTCTCCCTGCTCTTCCACAGAATGTAACTGCATCGGCGCGCCGATGCATTTACAGTAGCATAGCTCCCATTGGCCCCCCTCAGAGCGCGGGGCCTGGGGCGACTGCCCCCTCTGCCCCCCAGTAGCTATGCTACTGGTCAATTCGTTTTGCTGTGACCACTTTACCCTAGTTGAGCTCTGATTAATCAGTGTAAGGGAACTATCACTAGTTACCACTTTACTGATGTGCCACCGCCTGGCTAATCCTGCCTTCCTTCACAGATGATCACCAGGGCTGGATAACACCTCTGCTTCCTTTAGCTTTTCCATTACTTGAGTGCCCCTGACTTGCCTGCTATGAGGAACTGCCGCCACTGATTTCTTGCTGAGACTTGCTCCCTTTCCTTGTCTTGGCTGACACACACACACACACACACACAAGAGAACCTTCCTTTGAGAGTGCCCCTCCTTGACTTTCGCTCACTAATGAACCACTAACTCCCAGGAACAGGTCCCTATTACTCCTCCCCAACTATGGGCCTGCCCTACAATTAGCCATGTCACCCTTGACTAACAGGAACAGCAGCCTCCAGGAGGATAACACATACAATACAGAACATTTCATACATTTAACACAACAGGGGTATTCAAAGAGGTGTTACACCATCTTCTCCACCTTCACACTCACTGAAAATCTGTATTTATTACATAGTAACATAGTAACATAGTTAGTAAGGCCGAAAAAAGACATTTGTCCATCCAGTTCAGCCTATATTCCATCATAATAAATACCCAGATCTACGTCCTTCTACAGAACCTAATAATTGTATGATACAATATTGTTCTGCTCCAGGAAGACATCCAGGCCTCTCTTGAACCCCTCGACTGAGTTCGCCATCACCACCTCCTCAGGCAAGCAATTCCAGATTCTCACTGCCCTAACAGTAAAGAATCCTCTTCTATGTTGGTGGAAAAACCTTCTCTCCTCCAGATGCAAAGAATGCCCCCTTGTGCCCGTCACCTTCCTTGGTATAAACAGATCCTCAGCGAGATATTTGTATTGTCCCCTTATATACTTATACATGGTTATTAGATCGCCCCTCAGTCGTCTTTTTTCTAGACTAAATAATCCTAATTTCGCTAATCTATCTGGGTATTGTAGTTCTCCCATCCCCTTTATTAATTTTGTTGCCCTCCTTTGTACTCTCTCTAGTTCCATTATATCCTTCCTGAGCACCGGTGCCCAAAACTGGACACAGTACTCCATGTGCGGTCTAACTAGGGATTTGTACAGAGGCAGTATAATGCTCTCATCATGTGTATCCAGACCTCTTTTAATGCACCCCATGATCCTGTTTGCCTTGGCAGCTGCTGCCTGGCACTGGCTGCTCCAGGTAAGTTTATCATTAACTAGGATCCCCAAGTCCTTCTCCCTGTCAGATTTACCCAGTGGTTTCCCGTTCAGTGTGTAATGGTGATATTGATTCCCTCTTCCCATGTGTATAACCTTACATTTATCATTGTTAAACCTCATCTGCCACCTTTCAGCCCAAGTTTCCAACTTATCCAGATCCATCTGTAGCAGAATACTATCTTCTCTTGTATTAACTGCTTTACATAGTTTTGTATCATCTGCAAATATCGATATTTTACTGTGTAAACCTTCTACCAGATCATTAATGAATATGTTGAAGAGAACAGGTCCCAATACTGACCCCTGCGGTACCCCACTGGTCACAGCGACCCAGTTAGAGACTATACCATTTATAACCACCCTCTGCTTTCTATCACTAAGCCAGTTACTAACCCATTTACACACATTTTCCCCCAGACCAAGCATTCTCATTTTGTGTACCAACCTCTTGTGCGGCACGGTATCAAACGCTTTGGAAAAATCGAGATATACCACGTCCAATGACTCACCGTGGTCCAGTCTATAGCTTACCTCTTCATAAAAACTGATTAGATTGGTTTGACAGGAGCGATTTCTCATAAACCCATGCTGATATGGAGTTAAACAGTTATTCTCATTGAGATAATCCAGAATAACATCCCTCAGAAACCCTTCAAATATTTTACCAACAATAGAGGTTAGACTTACTGGCCTATAATTTCCAGGTTCACTTTTAGAGCCCTTTTTGAATATTGGCACCACATTTGCTATGCGCCAGTCCTGCGGAACAGACCCTGTCGCTATAGAGTCACTAAAAATAAGAAATAATGGTTTATCTATTACATTACTTAGTTCTCTTAGTACTCGTGGGTGTATGCCATCCGGACCCGGAGATTTATCTATTTTAATCTTATTTAGCCGGTTTCGCACCTCTTCTTGGGTTAGATTGGTGACCCTTAATATAGGGTTTTCATTGTTTCTTGGGATTTCACCTAGCATTTCATTTTCCACCGTGAATACCGTGGAGAAGAAGGTGTTTAATATGTTAGCTTTTTCCTCGTCATCTACAACCATTCTTTCCTCACTATTTTTTAAGGCGCCTACATTTTCAGTTTTTATTCTTTTACTATTGATATAGTTGAAGAACAGTTTGGGATTAGTTTTACTCTCCTTAGCAATGTGCTTCTCTGTTTCCTTTTTGGCAGCTTTAATTAGTTTTTTAGATAAAGTATTTTTCTCCCTATAGTTTTTTAGAGCTTCAATGGTGCCATCCTGCTTTAGTAGTGCAAATGCTTTCTTTTTACTGTTAATTGCCTGTCTTACTTCTTTGTTTAGCCACATTGGGTTTTTCCTATTTCTAGTCCTTTTATTCCCACAAGGTATAAACCGCTTACACTGCCTATTTAGGATGTTCTTAAACATTTCCCATTTATTATCTGTATTCTCATTTCTGAGGATATTGTCCCAGTCTACCAGATTAAGGGCATCTCTAAGCTGTTCAAACTTTGCCTTCCTAAAGTTCAATGTTTTTGTGACTCCCTGACAAGTCCCCCTAGTGAAAGACAGGTGAAACTGCACAATATTGTGGTCGCTATTTCCTAAATGCCCAACCACCTGCAGATTTGTTATTCTGTCAGGTCTATTAGATAGTATTAGGTCTAAAAGTGCTGCTCCTCTGGTTGGATTCTGCACCAATTGTGAAAGATAATTTTTCTTGGTTATTAGCAGAAACCTGTTGCCTTTATGGGTTTCACAGGTTTCTGTTTCCCAGTTAATATCCGGGTAGTTAAAGTCCCCCATAACCAGGACCTCATTATGGGTTGCAGCTTCATCTATCTGCTTTAGAAGTAGACTTTCCATGCTTTCTGTTATATTTGGGGGTTTGTAACAGACCCCAATGAGAATTTTGTTACCATTTTTCCCTCCATGAATTTCAACCCATATGGACTCGACATCCTCATTCCCTTCGCTAATATCCTCCCTTAAAGTGGACTTTAGACAAGACTTTACATAGAGACAAACCCCTCCTCCTCTCCGATTTTTACGATCCTTTCTAAACAGACTGTAACCCTGTAAGTTAACTGCCCAGTCATAGCTTTCATCTAACCATGTCTCGGTTATTCCCACTATGTCAAAGTTACCTGTAGATATTTCTGCTTCTAGTTCTTCCATCTTGTTTGTCAGGCTTCTGGCGTTTGCGAGCATGCAGTTTAGAGGATTTTGTTTTGTTCCAATCTCCTCACTGTGGATTGTTTTAGAAATGTTCTTACCTCCCTTCTGAGTATGTTTTCCTGGGTCGTCTTTGTTCGAGTCTAATGTTTTTCTTCCCGTCCCCTCTTCTTCTAGTTTATTGGGCATCAAAAGAAATAAATATGATTTGTGCAATACATTATCATCGTAGATAATTCAAGATGGTAACAATTCAAGTTAAAGAAAATGAAGATGGTGAATAATATAAATAATGTTCAATAATGATAATCATCATTCTAAAATGATCTGTTTGAAACCAGTAATTTAGCAACGGATGCTGTTTAAACAGGACCTATCACCATGTGAAAAGTCCCCAATTTTTGCCCTTGTTTTATTCCTCCTGCACACGGGTATTCAGTTGTTGTTTTTCTTTCAAAATCCACCATAGAGTTCCAGAGATAGGGGCTTTTTTTGTTTAGTGCTAATTTTTCTGTTCTTTAAAAAATGGGTGCTGTTGTGAATTCTGTGGCTGAATTCACTCCTGTGGTCACAAGTGGTACTGCAGCTTCTGAGCTTCCTCCCTCAGGTGTTCTGGTGAGCTCGTTAACTGCTTCATTACTTAACTCCGCCTGATGCTGCTATCCTTGCTCCTTGTCAATGTTTCAGTGTTGGATCTGAGCTTCTCCTGATTGTTCCTGTGACCTGCTGCTCTGTATAGCTAAGTGCTTTTTGTTTTTTTGTTGCTTTTTTTCTGTCCAGCTTGTCTTTTGTTTTGCTGGAAGCTCTGAGACGCAAAGGGTGTACCGCCGTGCCGTTAGTTCGGCACGGTGGGTTTTTTTTTGCCCCCTTTGCGTGGTTTTGCTTTAGGGTTTTTTGTAGACTGCAAAGTTCGCTTTACTGTCCTCGCTCTGTCCTAGAATATCGGGCCCCACTTTGCTGAATCTATTTCATCCCTACGTTTTGTCTTTTCATCTTACTCACAGTCATTATATGTGGGGGGCTGCCTTTTCCTTTGGGGAATTTCTCTGGGGCAAGTCAGGCCTATTTTTCTATCTTCAGGCTAGCTAGTTTCTTAGGCTGTGCCGAGTTGCCTAGGTAGTTGTTAGGCGCAATCCACAGCCGCTTTTAGTTGTGTTTAGGATAGGATCAGGTGTGCAGTCTACAGAGTTTCCACGTCTCAGAGCTCGTTCTTGTATTTTTGGGTATTTGTCAGATCACTGTGTGCGCTCTGATCGCTAAGCACACTGTGTTTCTGGATTGCCTTCATAACACCTGTCATTAGCAAACATAACAGTACAAGGAGCCACAACTAATGATTCTCAATAGAGGGAAAGAAAAAGTTCTGACATCATTTTTTTTTTTCTGCTCTGTGTTCACTTTTTTTTTTCCCCTAGACATTTGGGTGATTCTGGACACAGGTGTGGACATGGATATTCAGGGTCTGTGCTCTTCAATGGATAATCTCGTTATAAATGTACAAAAAATTCAAGATACTATTGATCAGAAATCTATGTTAGAACCAAGAATTCCTATTCCTGATTTGTTTTTTGGAGATAGAACTAAGTTTCTAAGTTTCAAAAATAATTGTAAGCTATTTCTGGCCTTGAAACCTCATTCTTCTGGTAATCCTATTCAACAGGTTTTGATTATTATTTCTTTTTTGCGCGGCGACCCTCAAGACTGGGCATTTTCTCTTGCGCCAGGAGACCCTACATTGAGTAGTGTCGATGCGTTTTTCCTGGCGCTCGGATTGCTGTACGATGAGCCTAATTCAGTGGATCAGGCTGAGAAAAATTTGCTGGCTTTGTGCCAGGGTCAGGATGATATAGAAGTATATTGTCAGAAATTTAGGAAATGGTCAGTACTCACTCAGTGGAATGAATCTGCGCTGGCAGCTTTGTTCAGAAAGGGTCTCTCTGAGGCTCTTAAGGATGTCATGGTGGGATTTCCTATGCCTGCTGGTTTGAATGAGTCTTTGTCTTTGGCCATTCAGATCGGTCGACGCTTGCGCGAGCGTAAATCTGTGCACCATTTGGCGGTACTGCCTGAGGTTAAACCTGAGCCTATGCAGTGCAATAGGACTATGACTAGAGTTGAACGGCAGGAATACAGACGTCTGAATGGTCTGTGTTTCTACTGTGGTGATTCCACTCATGCTATTTCTGATTGTCCTAAGCGCACTAAGCGGTCCGCTAGGTCTGCCGTCATTGGTACTGTACAGTCCAAATTCCTTCTGTCCATTACCTTGATATGCTCTTTGTCGTCGTTTTCTGTCATGGCGTTTGTGGATTCGGGCGCTGCCCTGAATCTGATGGATTTGGATTATGCTAAACGTTGTGGGTTTTTCTTGGAGCCTTTGCGGTGTCCTATTCCATTGAGAGGAATTGATGCTACACCTTTGGCCAAGAATAAACCTCAATACTGGGCCCAGCTGACCATGTGCATGGCTCCTGCACATCAGGAAGTTATTCGCTTTCTGGTGTTGCATAATCTGCATGATGTGGTCGTGTTGGGGTTGCCATGGCTACAAACCCATAATCCAGTATTGGATTGGAATTCCATGTCGGTATCCAGCTGGGGTTGTCAGGGGGTACATGGTGATGTTCCATTTTTGTCGATTTCGTCATCCCCCCCCATCTGAGGTCCCAGAGTTCTTGTCTGATTATCAGGATGTATTTGAAGAGCCCAAGTCCGATGCTCTACCTCCGCATAGGGATTGTGATTGTGCTATCAATTTGATTCCTGGTAGTAAATTCCCTAAAGGTCGATTATTTAATTTATCCGTGCCCGAACACGCCGCTATGCGCAGTTATGTGAAGGAATCCCTGGAGAAGGGACATATTCGCCCATCGTCATCACCACTGGGAGCAGGGTTCTTCTTTGTAGCCAAGAAGGATGGTTCGCTGAGACCATGTATTGATTACCGCCTTCTTAATAAGATCACTGTTAAATTTCAGTATCCCTTGCCATTGTTATCTGACTTGTTTGCTCGGATTAAGGGGGCTAGTTGGTTCACTAAGATAGATCTTCGTGGTGCGTATAATCTGGTGAGAATCAGGCAAGGAGATGAATGGAAAACTGCATTCAATACGCCCGAGGGTCATTTTGAGTATCTAGTGATGCCGTTCGGACTTGCCAATGCTCCATCTGTGTTTCAGTCTTTTATGCATGACATCTTCCGTGAGTATCTGGATAAATTCCTGATTGTTTACTTGGATGACATTTTGATCTTCTCAGATGATTGGGAGTCTCATGTGAAGCAGGTCAGAATGGTTTTTCAGGTCCTGCGTGCTAACTCTTTGTTTGTGAAGGGATCAAAGTGTCTCTTCGGTGTGCAGAAAGTTTCATTTTTGGGGTTCATCTTTACCCCTTCTACTATCGAGATGGATCCAGTTAAGGTCCAAGCCATCCAGGATTGGATTCAGCCGACATCTCTGAAAAGTCTGCAAAAGTTCCTGGGCTTTGCTAATTTTTATCGTCGCTTCATCTGTAATTTTTCTAGCATTGCCAAACCATTGACCGATTTGACCAAGAAGGGTGCTGATTTGGTTAATTGGTCTTCTGCTGCTGTGGAAGCTTTTCAGGAGTTGAAGCGTCGTTTTTGTTCTGCCCCTGTGTTGTGTCAGCCAGATGTTTCTCTTCCGTTCCAGGTCGAGGTTGATGCTTCTGAGATTGGAGCAGGGGCGGTTTTGTCACAGAGAGGTTCTGATTGCTCAGTGATGAAACCATGTGCTTTCTTTTCCAGGAAGTTTTCGGCCGCTGAGCGTAATTATGATGTGGGCAATCGAGAGTTGCTGGCCATGAAGTGGGCATTCGAGGAGTGGCGTCATTGGCTTGAAGGAGCTAAGCATCGCGTGGTGGTATTGACTGATCATAAGAACTTGACTTATCTCGAGTCTGCCAAGCGCTTGAATCCTAGACAGGCCCGTTGGTCGTTATTTTTTGCCCGCTTCGACTTTGTGATTTCGTACCTTCCGGGCTCTAAAAATGTGAAGGCGGATGCTCTGTCTAGGAGTTTTGTGCCCGACTCTCCGGGTTTATCTGAGCCAGCGGGTATCCTCAAGGAAGGAGTCATTGTGTCTGCCATCTCCCCTGATTTGCGGCGGGTGCTGCAAAAATTTCTTCCGAATAAACCTGATCGTTGTCCAGCAGAGAAACTGTTCGTCCCTGATAGGTGGACTAATAAACTTATCTCTGAACTTCATTGTTCGGTGTTGGCTGGTCATCCTGGAATCTTTGGTACCAGAGAGTTAGTGGCTAGATCCTTCTGGTGGACATCTCTGTCACGGGATGTACGTACTTTTGTGCAGTCCTGTGGGATTTGTGCTAGGGCTAAGCCCTGCTGTTCTCGTGCCAGTGGGTTGCTTTTGCCCTTGCCGGTCCCAAAGAGGCCTTGGACACATATTTCGATGGATTTCATTTCTGACCTTCCCGTTTCTCAAAAGATGTCAGTCATTTGGGTGGTCTGTGATCGCTTTTCTAAAATGGTCCATCTGGTGCCCTTGGCTAAATTGCCTTCCTCCTCTGATTTGGTACCTTTGTTCTTTCAGCATGTGGTTCGGTTGCATGGCATTCCTGAGAATATTGTTTCTGACAGAGGTTCCCAGTTTGTTTCAAGGTTCTGGCGAGCCTTTTGTGGTAGGATGGGCATTGACCTATCCTTTTCCTCGGCTTTCCATCCTCAGACTAATGGCCAGACCGAACGAACCAATCAGACCTTGGAAACATATCTGAGATGTTTTGTTTCTGCAGACCAGGATGATTGGGTGTCCTTTTTGCCGTTGGCTGAGTTCGCCCTTAATAATCGGGCCAGCTCGGCTACCTTGGTTTCTCCATTTTTTTGCAATTCTGGGTTCCATCCTCGTTTCTCTTCAGGACAGGTTGAGTCTTCGGACTGTCCTGGTGTGGATTCTGTGGTGGATAGGTTGCAGCAGATCTGGACTCAGGTAGTGGACAATTTGATCTTGTCCCAGGAGAAAGCTCAACTTTTCGCTAATCGCAGACGCCGTGTGGGTCCCCGACTTCGTGTTGGGGATCTGGTTTGGTTATCTTCTCGTCATATTCCTATGAAGGTTTCCTCTCCTAAATTTAAACCTCGTTTTATTGGTCCGTATAGGATTTCTGAGGTTCTCAATCCTGTGTCTTTTCGTTTGACCCTCCCAGACTCCTTTTCCATACATAATGTATTCCATAGGTCGTTGTTGCGGAGATACGTGGCACCTATGGTTCCATCTGTTGAGCCTCCTGCCCCGGTTTTGGTGGAGGGGGAATTGGAGTATATTGTGGAGAAGATTTTGGATTCTCGTGTTTCTAGACGGAAACTCCAGTATCTGGTTAAATGGAAGGGTTATGCTCAGGAAGATAATTCCTGGGTTTTTGCCTCTGATGTTCATGCTTCCGATCTTGTTCGTGCCTTTCATGCGGCTCATCCTGGTCGGCCTGGGGGCTCTGGTGAGGGTTCGGTGACCCCTCCTCAAGGGGGGGGTACTGTTGTGAATTCTGTGGCTGAATTCACTCCTGTGGTCACAAGTGGTACTGCAGCTTCTGAGCTTCCTCCCTCAGGTGTTCTGGTGAGCTCGTTAACTGCTTCATTACTTAACTCCGCCTGATGCTGCTATCCTTGCTCCTTGTCAATGTTTCAGTGTTGGATCTGAGCTTCTCCTGATTGTTCCTGTGACCTGCTGCTCTGTATAGCTAAGTGCTTTTTGTTTTTTTGTTGCTTTTTTTCTGTCCAGCTTGTCTTTTGTTTTGCTGGAAGCTCTGAGACGCAAAGGGTGTACCGCCGTGCCGTTAGTTCGGCACGGTGGGTTTTTTTTTGCCCCCTTTGCGTGGTTTTGCTTTAGGGTTTTTTGTAGACTGCAAAGTTCGCTTTACTGTCCTCGCTCTGTCCTAGAATATCGGGCCCCACTTTGCTGAATCTATTTCATCCCTACGTTTTGTCTTTTCATCTTACTCACAGTCATTATATGTGGGGGGCTGCCTTTTCCTTTGGGGAATTTCTCTGGGGCAAGTCAGGCCTATTTTTCTATCTTCAGGCTAGCTAGTTTCTTAGGCTGTGCCGAGTTGCCTAGGTAGTTGTTAGGCGCAATCCACAGCCGCTTTTAGTTGTGTTTAGGATAGGATCAGGTGTGCAGTCTACAGAGTTTCCACGTCTCAGAGCTCGTTCTTGTATTTTTGGGTATTTGTCAGATCACTGTGTGCGCTCTGATCGCTAAGCACACTGTGTTTCTGGATTGCCTTCATAACACCTGTCATTAGCAAAATAACAGGGTGCATGAGCCACACCCCTTTGAAAAGATCATAAAAATTTGCAGCAAATTAAAAGCCTCAAATCTCTGAAACAATATGGCAAATTTAAAAGTACTGAATACTCAGAGGAGCAACAGAAATAAAATAAGAGCAAAATCTGGCAACGTTTGACCTAGTGACAGGTCCATTTTAAAGGGGCTGTCTATTCCTTTAAAACTCACCACCTGAAAAAAATGCTCCTAAACTCACCTCCCATGCCTGTGCCATTCCAGCAGGGTCAGTACTTGCATTCCCGGGACACGTGTGAGGTTGTTGCGTCACGTGAGCCATGAGCCCAATCAGCGCCAGCTTCACTGTCCCAACCTTCAGGGAAATAAATAATTAAAAGGAAGTCAAGGCTGCAGCAGTTCTCTCACTACCTGATTACTAATACGTTTGAAGGCAGGGACAGTGAAGCCAGCGCTGATTGGGCACATGAGAAGCAACATCACGTGAGCACCGTGAATGCGAGTGCCAACACCGCCAAAAGGCGCTGGCACGGGTGGTGAGTATAGGTGTTTTTACTTTAAAGGGGGCAAACATTCAGATTGAGAAGTGGTTGTAGTGGTAGTGGACAACCCCTTTTAGATTACATCATTGTTCTGGGTGCAATGACTCACTAGAAGGGTTGCCAACTGTACAGAAATTCCAAGACAGTCTGTAAAAAAAAGGACACTTTTTTGAGCTGTCCGTAAAAAATTTAAGATATCCGCAATTTTTTTTAAGCTGAATAAACTTATGCAAGTTATTATAACTATAATTATCATAATTTTATAGTTTACAGGAATGCAGCTGATGTCTTCATATTAGAATAATGTGCCGTAGATAAGTATCATTTATAATCATCACACTGATTTATTGGTTTTCCAATGTGTCCGTAAAAAATATTGCATATCTGTGATTTTTAGATAAGCTGCCCAGAAAAAATATAAAGTCAAGTTGGTAACCCAAGGTCACTAATCCAAGCGGGAGGTCCAGTTCCCCATTAAAGGGAACCTGTCAACAGGTTTAGCTGATACAAGTTATGGCCACCGTCTTTCAGGGCTGATATGCAACATTCTATAATGCTGTATATAAGCCCCCAACCCGACCTGGAAGAACTGAAAAATAACTTTTATTATATTCACCTGGGAGGCGGTCCGGTCTGAAGGGTGTCGCTCTTCTTGGTCCAGCGCCTCCCATTTTCTTACGATTGCTTTCCTCCTTCTTGGTTTGTGTGGTTCCCTTTAAATACACTATAAACAGTATACTAAACATGATAAATCAGCATAAGTCCCCTTTTTTAGCATGTGAGCAGATATTCTACATTATTCAGTACTGCTTATAAACATCTCCTGAAAATTACAACTAAAGGTGAATGATATCCTATAAAATATTTTGTGCAGTCCTTAATTCCACAATTCATACCTACAGTAGACAGAGAGCATAATCAAGGATCAATTAACGATAATCATAAAAACAATGTAAACCTTTCAATCTCTCCTTTAGATTAGAAGCCATAAATATTTAACTAGCCGGCAATACGACGTGGTTTCTAAAGCCGTCACACAGAAGAAAAAAAAAAAAAAAAGAGAAGAAAAAAAAAAAACACAAAGTATATATAATCTATGTACCTCATTACAGCGGAAATTTAACACAGCAAAACACCATTGTGCTGTGCTGTGAACTTAGACTTTAGTGCACCTCTGAAAATACTAATTTGTGCAATAGAAAGGAATATGGAAATGACAATTTTATTGTGTGCTATGTAACCCACACAGATGTTTCATGCGAATGTTATATTATCAAATTGTAAAATATGACAGCGCATAGGAGTGAAAACAGGAAAATCAATTTACAATGTGTAAGTGTACTTGCCTTTTTTTCGAGTTTTAATTATGAGTTTGTTTGCCATGGTGGCCTAATTTAGTCAAGTAGACGAGCCAACATTAAAAGCTGGTAGGTGAGGTAAGTAATCCCCAGGGTGGGATGCTACTGCACAGAGTTTAAAAGCTGCATGTTCGGAAGCACAAACCAAGGCAAATTTGAAAAGGGGTCTACATGATAAACAGTGAAAAGCCGGCAAATCAAATTTTTCACAATTAGTTGAACAACAACTCTGACAGGCTCAGCGCTTAGCATTTTCATTTGTGTGCTCAAATTTGGTTATCCGTCCTCTTTTATGCAAATGTGATGTGACAGGAGAAGCTGGGAGCAGTGAAGCAGGCCGATCACTCACAACAGGGGCTGTGGTCTGTACAGCTGAGAGGCCCGGATTAAATGGACTGAGTGCTGATGGATAAATGACAAGAACAGCACTCAAAGCCTCATAAACTGATTTCTAACTTCACAGGGAGGGCGGAAGAATGCAATTATGCTTTTAACCAAATCCGTAAGTTTCTGAACAAAGGAAAGTGTTAACTGTTAGGCAAATACACGAAGGGGACCATGTGCTTAAATTCTGCATTTTATATCCCCAATACCGTAGAAATGACGTTAGGAAGCCATTGTAGTCTTCTTTATGCAAGGATATTGCACACTGTAGATTTTATACGCATAACAAAGGAAATTAAAACATAAAATGATAGAGAAGAAAATGGAACTTCCATGAATAATTTCATCCGATATTGTGGATGCTAAAAATATTTATATACATATATAGTTTTATATGTCTACATATATCCCATGCTGATGAAATGTCTCGGCGCAGAATTGCTGCAGAGCTCCGGAGACTACGTTTTCCTTGTCTGATTGATAATGCTAAAGTAGAAGACATTCTTCATAAGGCAAATGGGATTTCTCTGAAGCACTTTAGTTTACAAGAGAATAGAAAAACATTTTACGGCTTCTGTACAGGAGCTTTGGCTTGTATTATAGCATCACATCTGAAGCGAGCCACAAACATGAAAGCAAGCCGAGGCAGCCATCGGTCCACGATAAATCTCTACATGGTCGTTTGGCCTACACTACTGTATGTTGACTCATCCACAGCAAATACCTACTTTTTGTCTTGGCTCATTAGTGTTAAAGGAATTTTTTACAAATTGATTATTAAAAAAAAAAGTTTTCTCGTTAAATTCTAAATTCCCTCCCAAAAATTCTCTAAATATTTTTTCTGCAATTTTACACCTTCTTCCACATGTTGGTCCAATAAAAGCACTCTTTTATTTCTTTCCATCACTACCTCGTCTTTCAATCCAGATACCACCAATACATGTTTCCTGCTCTGTCTACAAGGATCATTATGGCATCCTTGGCCAGCACTCAGTCCTCCCACTCATCCCCACTGTAGAACCACTCTACTATACATGTGCACAGAAGCGCATCTTCTCCTCAGCCACACTATATGTGAACCTATGTGATGTCCTGTACAATGGTGAGGCCATAAGAGAAGGCCCAGACGTCTTGTACAAAAATTCACAAGTCTCCACATTGAGGACCAAGGAACAGAATAGAGAACGGTAAGTACATATATGCTAAATATTTTTTTGCAGGGGCAAGACAGAAGGTACTTTACAAACAGTAGTGGAATAGCGATAGTATAAGAACTATTTCACATTTACATAACTGATAAATCTATCGCTTTTCATCTTGGGTGGATAATTCCAAATTATTTGAACTGATTGTCTTTCAGAGCTTTTAATGAGACATACCGCTCATATTGCCATGTTTTTAGTCCCTGTTTAATTGGAAATAAAATGATCATTGAAAAGTACACAGAAACTGCACTGTTATGTCTAATGCTAGATTTTTAGGGACACAAAAGAGAGAAATAACAGATGGCCCTTCAATTGGGTTGGACATGAAAGCACAAGACCTACAATTGTGCTGTTAAGTTTACATACCACAGGCATTATTAAGGTACCTTCACACTGAACAATTTAACAACGATATCGCTAGCGATCCGTGACGTTGCAGCGTCCTGGATAGCGATATCATTGTGTTTGACACGCAGCAGCGATCTGGATCCTGCTGTGACATCGTTGGTCGGAGCAGAAAGGCCAGAACTTTATTTCGTCGCTGGATCTCCCGCAGACATCGCTGAATCGGCGTGTGTGACGCCGATTCAGCGATGTCTTCACTGGTAACCAGGGTAAACATCGGGTTACTAAGCACAGGGCCGCGCTTAGTAACCCGATGTTTACCCTGGTTACCAGTGTAAATGTAAAAAAAACAAACACTACATACTTACATTCCGGTGTCTGTCCCCAGGCGCTCTGCTTCCTGCACTGTCAGCGCCAGCCGGCCATAAAGAACAGCGGTGACGTCACCGCTCTGCTTTACGGCCAGCCGGCGCTCACAGTCAGTGCAGGAAGCAGAGCAACGGGGGACAGACACCGGAATGTAAGTATGTAGTGTTTTTTTTTTTTTTACATTTACACTGGTAACCAGGGTAAACATCGGGTTACTAAGCGCGGCCCTGCGCTTAGTAACCCGATGTTTACCCTGGTTACCCGGGGACCTCGGCATCGTTGGTCGCTAGAGAGCTGTCTGTGTGACAGCTCTCCAGTGACCACACAGCGACGCTGCAGCGATCGGCATCGTTGCCTAGATCACTGCAGCGTCGCTAAATGTGACGGTACCTTTAGTCTGCCCCTATCTATTTTTACATCTGCTGACACACAGTGAGGACTACAAGAGCTAGGCACCGTCCTGATTGGGGTACACATTTTCACTGTGGGGTGGCTTTTACATTTTCAATTAAAACAGTGTTAACTAAATACCCTATGTTATTTACATGTACTATCACTTTATTTACTTCTTGCAGGGTATTTGCTAACTTTGTTGTTATCATAGATTTTATCTTTGGCATATGGCCATAGTGTGAATGCACAGATACGCATTGCACTTATACCTTAATGCTCTGGCTAATTTTTTTTTTTTTTTGAGGGGGGGGGGGGATTTGGTTTAGTTTTTGTACATTGTAACTTTTGGGGGGCTCTTCATTTTGTTTATACAGTATAGCTTTCCACGGGCAGGTGGCTGAAAAGTCAGTACCAGGTTCTACTCTGCCCTTATCTATTTTTATGTCTGTTGGCATATAGTAAGGTGAACGGCAAGAGTTAGGTACCCATCTCAATTAAGGTAATATCATGACTCTGTTGTTGGATATCCCGGGACTAGGGGCTCCTTCCCTGTCACTAACGCAAGGGGCGCCCTAATTTGCCCTGTTCCCTTGATTACTACTGATGGTGAAGATGCCGTGGCCACATACCGTGCCTTAGTTCCTGAATCTGCCCTCAGGCTGTACCACCCCCTCACCCAGGTAAGAGGGGAGTAGTAGTGTACCGCAATACACCAACCCACTTAACAAGGTAATACAAACAGGATAAAAGAAAACAACAATCATACAAATATACTCACATAAACAATAGAGGAATACACTGGGGAGTGGAGGATGGAGAAAAAAAACTAAGTAATAGAAGAGAAAGAAAAGAGGATTAGCAGACACTCGAAACCTCGCAACAGTCAAAGATAAATCCACCAAATGCTTTCTCAAACAACAAGCACAAACCACGATCTCCAACCATGCAGCATAAGCTCGCTCTGGCAATGAGTGCTTGCCAGATTATATAGCAGATGGGAGTGGCTAATAGTGAAGAGCTGAGAGCCTTAATGCAGTAAAGCTTCCAAGAGCTCTCAACTGAACACATTAACTCCCGCACTGCTAAAAGAAACCTGCACTATTTAATATGAAGGTAAAGTGCTTCTAATCAGTGCAGGACTAGGAGAAATCAGAATCTGCATTCTTCTGGCTCCTCGCTGTTGCGGTAAACCCATGACAGTGCTCTTTGTTGTAGTAGGATGGCTTTTATCCATTTTTTATCAAAACAATGTTAACTAAGTACTCTTTGTTATTTCCATGTACTGTTACTATATATTTACTTACTACAGAGTATTTGCAAATTTTCTTTTTATCTTAGGTTTCACAGGCAATACACTGTGTGCAGAATTATTAGGCAAGTTGTATTTTGATCACATGATACTTTTTATACATGTTGTCCTACTCCAAGCTGTTCAGGTGATGTGCAACTCTGTAATGAGGAGGGGTGCTGTCTAATCTAATGACATCAAAACCCTATATAAGGTGTGCTTAATTACTAGGCAACTTCCTTTCCTTTGGCAAAATGGGTCAGAAGAGAGATTTGACGGGCTCTGAAAAGTCCAAAATTGTGAGATGTCTTGCAGAGGGATGCAGCAGTCTTGAAATTGCCAAACTTTTCAAGCGTGATCACCGAACAATCAAGCGTTTCATGGCAAATAGCCAACAGGGTCGCAAGAAGCGTGTTGAGCAAAAAAGGCACAAAATAACTGCCCATAAATTGAGGAAAATCAAGCGTGAAGCTGCCAAGATGCTATTTGCCACCAGCTTTGCCATATTTCAGAGCTGCAACGTTACTGGAGTAACAAAAAGGACAAGGTGTGCAATACTCAGGGACATGGCCAAGGTAAGGAAGGTTGAAAATCTAACACCTATAAACAAGAAACATGAGATAAAACGTCAAGACTGGACCAAGAAATATCTTAGGACTGACTTTTTAAAGGTTTTATGGACCGATGAAATGAGAGTGACTCTTAATGGGCCAGATGGATGGGCCAGAGACTGGATCAGTAAAGGGTAGAGAGCTTCACTCTGACTCAGATGCCAGCAAGGTGGAGGTGGGGTACTGGTATGGGCTGGAATCATCTAAGATGAACATGTGGGACCTTTTCAACTCCCAGACCTACTGCCAGTTTCTGGAAGACAACTTCTTCAAGCAGTGGTACAGGAAGAAGTCGGTATCGTTCAAGAAAAACATGATTTTCATGCAGGACAATGCTCCATCACATGCCTCCAAGTACTCGAAAGCGTGGCTGGCCAGTAAAGGTCTCAAAAAAGAAAAATAATGACATGGCCCCCTTGTTCCCCTGATCTTAACCCCATAGAAAACCTGTTGTCCCTCATAAAATGTGAGATCTACAGGGAGGGAAAACAGTACACCTCTCAGAACAGTGTCTGGGAGGCTGTGGTGGCTGCTGCACGCTAACATGATTTTATTGATATATGACTTATTCTGATATCTTTACCCATTACTCTTATTGTGTAGTTCAGGACATTTACTTTATTTAAGGGCTCTTGTGTGAATTCTATTCACTCATCTTTACTATTACATTGGTTGGATAGTGCTGGAGATCTCCCTCCTGGGTATTTTGTGTATGACTGATCTGTGTCTTTTAATATTTTATATTTTTGTTTTATGGACTATTCAATAAAATATTACATTTTTTATATACGGATCTCTTCATTTGGCCAACTATTTACAATGGTTTGGCTATTTGTTGATTTTCTGCTGCTGCTGTTGTCTGAACTGGTCCTGTTGGTATTGCTGCTGTTGTTGCATCTGCTGGACAAGCAGCTTACACGTCTCCTGATGTGCCAACTGTTGCTGCTGCTGTGCGTTCACCAGATGCTTGAGCAGGTCCTCCATTTTACCTAACGCATTCTCCACCACCTGTGGTAGATCGGTTCACTCAATGGTACATGGAGGCAGAAAACAGGATCACAGCCCATTTATAACAAATTAGCTAAACCCCTCCAGCACTTAGTGTGCTAGAGGAAAAACTCTGGGTTTCATATTACTGATGCCATGAAGCATGGTGAAAAATCTTCCCCTCCATTACTTTACCAGTGACTTTGTCACACTTCATAGTGGTGACCTTTATGGAAAAGTGGGCAGTAAAAGCCTTTTCTAGCACACAAAAATTGTAAGACTCATTTGAGTATGCCAAAAGACGCGGGAGACCCATCAAGTATATGGAGTTAGGAGCTGTGGTCAGATGAGACCAAGATTGAACTTTTTGGCCACCAAGATAAATTCACATCCTCACAGAGAAACAAGGTGCTGGCAGCATCATGCTGCGGAGATGTTTTTCACAATGATCTTAGTTGAGGGGAAGATGGATGGTGCAAAATACAGGGAGAGAGAGAAGAGAGAAAAGAAGACACAAGAAGAGAGAAAAGAGACAAATTTCCATCTCCAAAATTCGGGTGCTCTTTGTTTTCAATGAGGTTCAGGTTTTGGTTTAAATTCAGGTACAATTCGGGCACCTGAACTGAACTATGAATTAAAGTTCAGGCCACGTATCAGAATCCAAACTTCCACAGGTCCACTCATCGCTACTTTTTACCTATTTTGTTACATTACAACCTGTGTTTAACTTCACCAACTAAGACTGTGATGCAACACACCCAAATTTAAATGAGAACAGTATAGGCATAAATTAAATTTATGGGATCAAATAGCTAAAACTTGGCAAATGCATATGTATTCACCCCTTTAGCTAAAAATTCAGTCAAATGATAGTGAAAGGAAGTCCACCTGTGTGCAATCTAAACAGCCAGATAGGCTGCAACACCATTAAGCAATAGGCACTACTAACCAAACAGCACCATGAGGACCAAGGAAATATCCAAACAAGTCAGGGACAAAGTTGTTGAGAAGTACAAATCAGTTTGGGTTATAAAAAAAATCTCATTCTTTGATAGTCCCCCGCAGCACTATAAAATCCATTATCATCAAATGGACATAACATGGTAACACAACAAACCTACCAAGAGAGGGCTGCCCACCAAAACGTTCAGCCATGAGAAAGGAGGACATTAATAAGAATGGCAGCACAGAGACCAAAGATAACCCTGAAGGAGCTGCAGTGTTCCCAAGCAAGAGACTGAAGTATCCTTCTATATTATTTCAAAACACTCTTTTTAGGTGATTACTTTGTATCTCCGTTCATACTGCACCCACACACACAAATGACACACCATTTGAAAGGTAAACTTGCCCCTTCAGCAAGAATATAGCCAAACAAACCACACATCCGCGATGTTATCACAAAATACATTTTAAACATTACTTTTCATAAAACTGCAGTAAGGAAAAACGACCTGCAGGTGGCACCACACTACACCATGCATTCTACCACAAAGCTGAATCAAATCCTAACATTTGCCTTGTGGGCTTTCCAGCTGAAGATATAAATGAATGCAGCCTAAAGGGACCGGACAGGTTCTGAACCATCAGATTTTCCGTACTATTGGACAGTCATTGAAAATTCGATCTTCCTTCTAAGGTTGCACCTTATTGGTGACCTGGAGTCACCTCTGGTTCCAAGTAAAAAACTGCAGCATTGACATGACTCAAGACTCTACATTGTTTCCTGATGGTAGAGATTGATGGAAACAACCTTGCAAAAACTGAAAAAAAATCCAACCATAGGGAAAAAAGGTAAAATAATCTGCAGATATTACTTTTTTTTTAAAACAGATATTCCCAATTATTATACAATGGTGTAAATACACTCAGTTAAGGGGTCAATTCTCCTTCATCATTTTTCCCATCAAAGTGGCACTGCTGTAAAGGGAGCTGCTCCGTTCATGTACATAGGGCTGTGTTGCACTTCCCTACACTACAGATAGATGGCGGTGCTGCTGTGGAGGGGAAATAATGCTGCTGCCTTGTTCTTTTATAAGGTCCTGACAATCAGACCCCTTTTGATCAGTAAGTAAAGTACCATTATGTTTAATGTTGGGGGATCTCCTTTAGGCTGGAGTCACACACAACATATAAAATAAATCGGTCCGTTTTACACGGACGACAATTGCAGAAATGTTCCCTGAACAGTGATCCATATGTCATCCGTGTGCAATTTTTCTCGTGTCTAAGCATTCGTGTGACATCCGCATGACATCCTGATGGCGAGATTTTCTTGCCAGCTTGCAAAATGGACATATAATGGATCCATGGCTCAAATATTTGTGAAAACATATATAGTATAGTAATATATATATATATATATATATACATATATATATATATATATATATATATGTACACACAGCACAGACCAAAAGTTTGGACTCACCTTCTCATTTAAAGATTTTTCTGTATTCTCATGACTGTGAAAATTGTACATGCATACTGAAGGCACCAAAACTATGAATTAACACATGTGGAATTATATACTTAACAAAAAAGTGTGAAACAACTGAAAATATGTCTTATATTCTAGGTTCTTCAAAGTAGCCACCTTTTGCTTTGATGACTGCTTTGCCCACTCTTGGCATTCTCTTGATGAGCTTCAAGAGGTAGTCACCGGGAATGGGTTTCAATTCACAGGTGTGCCCTGTCAGGTTTAATAAGTGGGATTTCTTGCCTTATAAATGGGGTTGGGACCATCAGTTATGTTGTGCAGAAGTCTGGTGGATACACAGCTGATAGTCCTACTGAATAGACTGATAGAATTTGTATTATAGCAAGAAAAAAGCAGCTAAGTAAAGAAAAACGAATCGCCATCATTACTTTAAGAAATGAAGGTCAGTCAGTCTGAAAAATTGGGTAAACTTTGAAAGTGTCCCCAAGTGCAGTGGCAAAAACCATCAAGAGCTGCAAAGAAACTGGCTCACATGAGGAACGCCCCAGGAAAGGAAGACCACCTGCTTCTGAGGATAAGTGTATCCGAGTTACCAGCCTCAGAAATCTCAGGTTAGCAGCAGCTCAGATTAGACACCAGGTCAATGCCACACAGAGTTCTAGCAGCAGACACATCTCTACAACAACTGTTAAAAGGAGACTTTGTGCAGTAGGCCTTCATAGTAAAATAGCTGCTAGGAAACCACTGCTAAGGACAGGAAACAAGCAGAATAGACTTGTTTGGGCTAAAGAACACAAGGAATGGACATTAGACCAGTGGAAATCTGTGCTTTGGTCTGATGAGTCCAAATTTGAGATCTTTGGTTCCAACCACCGTGTCTTTGTGCGACGCAGAAAAGGTGAACGGATGGACTCTACATGCCTGGTTCCCACCGTGAAGCATGGAGGAGGAGGTGTGATGGTGTGGGGGTGCTTTGCTGGTGACAGTGTTGGGGAGTTATTCAAAATTGAAGGCCTACTGAACCAGCATGGCTACCACAGCATCTTGCAGCGGCATGCTATTCCATTCGGTTTGCATTTAGTTGGACCATCATTTATTTTTCAACAGGACAATGACCCCAAACACACCTCCAGGCTGTGTAAGGGCTATTTGACCAAGAAGGAGAGTGATCGGGTGCTACGCCAGATGACCTAGCCTCCACAGTCACCAGACCTGAACCCAATCGAGATGGTTTGGAGTGAGCTGGACCGCAGAGTGAAGGCAAAAGGGCCAACAAGCGCTAAGCATCTCTGGGAACGCCTTCAAGATTGTTGGGAGACCATTCCCGGTGATTACCTCTTGAAGCTCATCAAGAGAATGCCAAGAGTGTGCAAAGCACTCATCAAAGCAAAAGGTGGCTACTTTGAAGAACCTAGAATATAAGACATGATTTCAGTTGTTTCACACTTTTTGTTAGGTATATAATTCTACATGTGTTAATTCATAGTTTTGATGTCTTCAGTGTGAATGTACAATTTTCATAGCCATGAAAATACAGAAAAATCTTTAAATGAGAAGGTGTGTCCAAACTTTTGGTCTGTACTGTATATGTATATATATGTTGTTTTGTTTTTTCGCACCGTTTTTGAAAAATCCGCAGGTAAAACGCACTGCGTTTTACCTGTGGATTTAACGCGGATTTCCTGCATTTTTTATGCGGATTTCACCTGCGGTTTTACACCTGCAGATTCCTATTGAGTAACAGGTGTAAAATGCTGCGGAATCCGCACAAAGAATTGACATGCTGCGGAAAATACAACGCAGCATTTCCAAGAGGTATTTTCCGCACCATGGGCACAGCGGATTTGGCTTTCAATAGGCTTCCGCACCGTGTGCACATAGCCTTATAAGCCCTACACTCTATAGAGATAACATTTATGAAAGAGTTGGCAAAAAAAGCCTTTACTTACAAAAATTGTAAGGCTCATTTTGAGTTTTCCAAAAGACATGTGGGAGGCTCCCCAAATGTACAGTATTGAGGAATGTGCTGTGGTCAGATGAGACCAAAATTTAACTTTTTGGCCACTAAGGTAAATGCTATGTCTGGCACCAATTAAACACAGCTAATCACCCCAAGAACACCATGCCCACATTGAAATCTGGTGGTGGTAGCAACAAGCAGTGACGATGTTTTTCAGCAGCAGGGACAGGGAAAATGGTTAGAGTCAAGGTGAGGATGGATGGTGTGAAATACAGGGATGTTCTTGAGCAAAATCTGTTTCAGTCTGTCAATGATTTGATATACAGAAAAAGGTTGCACTCTATCGTGCCAAAGCATGTTGAATATGAAATACATGAAATATGAATAGCAAAATGGCTTTTTGAACATTAGGAAAAATATTTATGAGAGGCTTTGCACAGAATTTGGCCAAATAGTGTGAGCCCATCAACCATTGTCAAGGTGGCCTCATTAATCTGATGGGTCCCTGACCTCCCTGTCCAAATGTGAACACTTACCTAAGGCTAATGTCTGTAAGCATGGGTGAATGTGGACACCTCTCTCAGTAAAGCCTACATATATGGGTTGGCCGGAACCAAGTGTGATTAGATGTAATTAAAAACCACATGGTGAAGGGAGGAGTGCTCAGTCAGTAAGCTAACATAGAAATGACAGAAAAAATGTATGTAGGCTTTACTGAGGTGTCCACATTCACCCATGCATATAGACATTAGCCTTAGGTAAGTGTTCACATTTGTACAGGGGGGTCAGGGACACATCAGATTAATGAGGCCACCTTGACAATGGTTGATGGGCTCACACTATTTGGCCAAATTCTGTGCAAAGCGTCTCATAAATATTTTTCCAAATGTTCAAAGAGCCATTTTGCTATTCATATTTCATGTATTTCATATTCGGCATGCTTTGGCACGATAGAGTGCAACCTTTTTCTGTATATTGTATATGGAGGTAGCTGCTCCTGGTATGCACCTATTCACACTAGTTTGGATGTGCCAGTCATTTTTCTGTCATGTCAATGATTTGAGACTGGGACAGAGGTTCATTCACAAAAAGAAAATGACCCAAATCATACTGCTAAAGCAATACTTGTGTGGTTTAAGGGGAAACATGTAAATGTTTTGAAATGGTCTAACCAAAGCCCAGACCTTAATCCAATTTAGAATCTGGGGTCAGATTTGAAGATTGCTGTTCACCAGAAGAAATCAAGTAACTTGAAGGATCTGGAGCAGCTTTGCCTTGAAGGAATGGTCAAAAATCCCAGCGGCAAGATGCGGAAAGCTCATAGAGACTTATTCAGGCAACTTGCAGCTGTAATTGCCATAAAAGGAGGCACTATAAAGTACTGACTTTAGGGGGTAAATAGTTATGCACACTGAAGTTTTCAGTTATTTTGACCTATTTGTTGTTTGCTTTACACAAAAAAAGAAAACCAAATGTTCACAATTGTAGGCATGTTCTTTACATGAATTGATGCAAACCCTCAAAAAATACATATGGAACTCCAGGTTGTGAGGGAGTAAAACATGAAAAATTCCAAATGATGTGATTACTTTTGCACTGTATTTTGGAAGGAAGAAAGGGAGCCATGTCTTTTTTTCCAGAGCATTTGTCTTACCACTACATGATATTCCTAAAGTCTAAAAACATAAAGCCACAAAGCATAAATATAATATACTAGCACCAATCAGAAATAATGCAAGCCAAAATGTAGAAATATATAACTTTATTTGTACATAAATACATATATATAAAGTAAATATAAAACTGACATAAAATGAGGCAATCAATAGGAATACATTAAGAAAATATGTGTATCCTACACAGTCACAAGGTACATCACATATCCGCAAAAATTATTACCTGTTGCCAACATAAAACATTTACCTCTATACAACTTATATCTGCAATAGATAAAATATTATAGGAACCCCACAAAACATCAGAGTAAGAAGTGAAGACAGGAGAAAAATCTCCATACAGTATCAATCATAAATTACTGAATGCACGTGGAGGTACAGTTGCCTAAACCCCTTAGTATAAAAGGGTTCATAATTTCATATGTATGAGCATAAAATAACAAGAATATTAAGGCAAGAATATGTCACCGGTGAGATTAAAAGCCAGGACCCACAGCTCCTGAAGCGTGTTTCGCAAGAAATGCTTCGTCCAGGGGTCAGACTTCATTTTCTGTGCTTTAGAACTCCTTTTGTTGTACTCAAGCCTATATTTCTTACTTTTGGGAACACATTTGACTCTAAAATGCTCTGATAGTCCTCTAATTTCATTATTCTTATAATGTTTTCAAGACCTCCAATTCCAGAGGCAGTAATCAACCGCACAAGATTATGGACCCTCCATGTTTCTCTGTAGCTCATTAACGCTATATGACAGATACACATGTGGTCAAAATTGTTGGTACCCCTTGTTTAATGACAGAAAAACCCACAATGGTCACAGAAATAACTTGAATCTGACAAAAGTAATAATAAATAAAAGATCTATGAAAATGAACAAATGAAAGTCAGACATTGCTTTTCAACCATGCTTCCACAGAATTTAGAAAAAAAAATAAAACTCATGAAATAGGCCTTGACTGAAATGATGGTACCCCTGAAAATAATGTGGCAAAAGGGACATGTTAAATTAAGTGTGTCCACTAACTAGCATCACAGGTGTCTAGAATCTTAGAATCAGTGAGTGGGCCTGTATATAGGGCTACAGATACTCAATGTGCTGTTTGGTGTATCACACTCAACATGGACCAGAGGAATCGAAGGAAAGAGTTGTCTCAGGAGATTAGAAAGAAAATTATAGACAAACATATTAACCCCTTCCCAACCTATGACGCAGCATATACGTCATGAAAGTCAGTGCCAATCCGACCTGTGACAGCGTATGTGTCATGGTGGGATCGTGTTCCTGCGGGTTGGGTGAAAGGATTAACTGAAATTTCACCCGACCCACAGGAACAAGGGTACTTGTACTTGAGCACATGGGGGGTGGCTTTGCTACCATCGCTCTGGTGACCACTTTGTCACCACCCCCCAGATTGTCCATGTGACGCTATCTCTCCATTCAGATGTGGAGGGATGGAGTAAACCATGGCTGCCTCGCTGTCCAGCTACATGCCGTCCAAGGAAGCTGAACAGCGAGGTGCCTGCTTCCTGCGCTGCCACCTACTCACCGCGATCATCGCCGCCGCCAGGTACTCACCTCTGCTCCCCTGCACTCCCCACGCCGTCTGCTCCCTTTCCTTTGCCCCAGTGATCACCCCCCTGCTGCTGCCGGCTCCATCTGCTGCATCTCCTCCGCCTCCTGCGCCTGACAGCCCCCTCCTGCCCCCAGTGATCACCCCCCGCCCCAGTGATCACCTCGATCACCCCTGCCCCCCTGATCTCCCCCCGCCCCGGTGATTGCCCCCTCCCTGGTGATCTCCCCCCACCTCGGTGATCTTCCCCCTGCAATGGTGATTGACCCCTGCCCCGGTGATCGCCCCCCACCCTGCTGATCGTTCCCCATCCCCGATGATCTCCCTGTGCCCCAGTGATCACCCCTTCCCACCCCAGTTTTGCCATTAGGGTTAGAGTTGGGCTAAAGTGAGTTGGGCTACAGTTAGGGTTGGGGATAAAATTAGGGTTAGGGTTGGGGCTAAAGTTTAGGTTGGAATTAGGGGTAGGGCTAGGGTTTGGATTAGGGGTGTGTTAGGGTTAGGTTTGTGGTTAGGGTTGGGATTAGGGCTAGAGTTGTGTTGGGGTTAGGGTTAGAGTTAGAATTGTGGGGTTTCCACTGTTTAGGCACATCAGGGGTTCTCCAAACGCGACATGACGCCTGCGGACCATTCCATCAAAGTCTGCATTCCAAAACGTCACTACTTCCCTTCCGAGCCCTGACGTGTGTTTAAACAGTGGTTCCCCCCACATATGGGGTACCAGCGTACTCAGGACAAACTAGACAACAATTTTTGAGGTCCAATTTCTTCTGTTACCATTGTGAAAAAAATTGCGGGCTAAAAAATCATTTTTGAGGAAAAAAAATGATTTTTTATTTTCACGACTCTGCGTTATAAACTTCTGTGAAGCACTTGGGGGTAAAAAGTGCTCACCACACATCTAGATAAGTTCCTTGTGTGGTCTAGTTTCCAAAATGGGGTCACGTGTGGGGGAGCGCCAATGTTTAGGCACACAGGGGCTCTCCAAACGTGACATGGTGTCCGCTAACGATTGGAGCTAATTTTCCATTCAAAAAGTCAAATGGTGCTCCTTCCCTTCCGAGCTCTGTTGTGTGCTCAAACAGTGGTTTACCCCCCACATATGAGCTATAGGTGTACTCTGGATAAATTGCCCAACAAATATTTGGATCCATTTTATCCACCTGCCCATGTGAAAATGAAAAAAATTGAGGCTAAAAGAAATTTTGTGAAAAAAAAGTACTGCTTTTTGGAAGTGCATTGAACAGCAAGAGAAAAAAAATATTCTTTAACCCCTTAATCCCATATGGCGTACTATCCCGTCGAGGTGGGGTGGGCCCCTATGTCCACAGACGGGATAGTACGTCATAGCGATCGGCCGCGCTCACGGGGGAAGCGCGGCCGATCGCGGCCGGGTTTCAGCTGCCTATCGCAGCTGACACCCGGCACTATGTGCCAGAAGCGGTCACGGACCGCTCCCGGCACATTAACCCCCGACACACCGCGATCAAACATGATCGCAGTGTGCCAGCGGTACAGGGAAGCATTGAGCAGGGAGGGGGCTCCCTGCGTGCTTCCCTGAGACGATCGGTACAAGGCGATGTGCTCACCTTGTACCGAGCTTCTTCTCCCTGCAGTCCCCAGATCCAAAATGGCCGTGGGGCTGCATCTGGGTCCTGCAGGGACTACTTCCAGGTCGACTGCAGGCGCTGGTAAGCCAGGCTAAGCCTGCAGCGATGTGAGTGAGATCGCCGATCTGACAGAGTGCTATGCAAACTGTCAGATCGCCGATCTGTGATGTTTCCCCCTGGGACAAAGTAAAAAAGTAAAAAGAATAATTTCCACACGTGTAAAAAAAAAAAAAAAATTTCTAAAAAAATAAATTAAAAAAAAATATTATTCCCATAAATACATTTCTTTATCTAAAAAAAAAAAAAAACAATAAAAGTACACATATTTAGTATCGCCGCGTCCGTAATGACCCAACCTATAAAACTGTCCCACTAGTTAACCCCTTCAGTGAACACCGTAAGAAAAAAAAAAACTAACCAAAAAACAACGCTTTATTATCATACCGCCGAACAAAAAGTGGAACAACACGCGATCAAAAAGACGGATATAAATAACCATGGTACCGCTAAAAACGTCATCTTGTCCCGCAAAAAACGAGCGCCATATAGCATCATAACCAAAAAAATAAAAAAGTTATAGTCCTCAGAATAAAGCAATGCCAAAATAATTATTTTTTCTATAAAAGCGCCAAAACATAAAAAAATGATATAAATGAGATATCGCTGTAATCGTACTGACCCGAAGAACAAAACTGCTTTATCAATTTTACCAAACACAGAACAGTGTAAACGCCTCCCCCAAAAGAAATTCATGAATAGCTGGTTTTTGGTCATTCTGCCTCACAAAAATCGGAATAAAAAGCGATAAAAAACTTTCACATGTCTGAAAATGTTACCAATAAAAACATCAACTCGTCCCGCAAAAAACAAGACCTCACATGACTCTGTGGACCAAAATATGGAAAAATTATAGGTCTCAAAATGTGGAGACGCAAAAACTTTTTTGCTTCATCACCCCCTTAGTTAGGGTAGGTTCACATTGCGTTAATGGGTTAACGCTAACGGACAGCGTTGCACGGCGAAAATGTCGCAATTAACGCCGTGCAACGGGTCCGTTAGCGCACCCATTGACAGCAATGTGATTTTCGGGTGTAGCGCATCGCTAGTACGTGCCATTTTCGGCTCGCGCTAGCAAGGTGCCGTTCTTTTCTGGCGTGCCTCAGACGCTGCTTGCAGCGTCCGCGGCACGCCCGAGGTCCGATCCCCGATCTGCCAGAGCGGGGACGTTAACGCGACCACTAAACGCGATACCTAAAAAGACATTGCGTTAGCGCAATCCGCTAGCGCTAAACGGATTGCCCTAACTCAATGTGAACCTAGCCTTAGGGAAAAATAATAAAATTAAAAAAAATGTATTTATTTCCATTTTCCCATTAGGGCTAGGGTTAGGATTAGGGTTAGGATTACATTTACGGTTGGGATTAGGGTTGGGATTAGAATTAGGGGTGTGTCAGGGTTAGGTGTGTGGTTAGGGTTACAGTTGGGATTAGGGTTAGGGGTGTGTTTGGATTAGGGATTCAGGTAGAATTGGGGAGTTTATACTGTTCAGGCACATCAGGGGCTCTCCAAACGCGACATGGCGTCCGATCTCAATTCCAGCCAATTCTGCATTGAAAGAGTAAAACAGTACTCCTTCCCTTCCGAGCTCTCCCGTGCGCCCAAACAGGGGTTTACCCCAACATATGGGGTATCAGCGTACTCGAGACAAATTGGACAACAACTTTTTGGGTCCAAGTTCTCTTGTTATCCTTGGGAAAATAAAAATTTGGGGGGCTAAAAATCATTTTTGTGGGGAAAAAAAAGGATTTTTTATTTTCACGGCTCTGCGTTATAAACTGTAGTGAAACACTTGGGGGTTTAAAGTTCTCACAACACACCTAGATAAGTTCCTTGGGAGGTGTAGTTTCCAATATGGGGTCACTTGTGGGGGGTTTGTACTGTTTGGGTACATCAGGGGCTCTGCAAATGCAACGTGACGCCTGCAGACCAATCCATCTAAGTCTGCCTTCCAAATGGCGCTCCTTCCCTTCCGAGCTCTGCCATGCGCCCAAACAGTGGTTCCCCCCCACATATGGGGTATCAGCGTACTCAGGACAAATTGGAAAACAACTTTTGGGGTCCAATTTATTCTGTTACCCCTGTAAAAATACAAAGCTGGGGGCTAAAAAATAATTTTTATAAAAAAAAATAATAATTTTTATTTTCATGGCTCTGCATTATAAACTGTAGTGAAACACTTAGGGGTCCAAAGTTCTCACAACCCATCTAGATAAGTTCCTTAGGAGGTGTAGTTTCTAATATGGGGTCACTTGTGGGGGGTTTGTACTGTTTGGGTACATCAGGGGCTCTGCAAATGCAACGTGACGCCTGCAGACCAATCCATTTAAGTCTGCATTCCAAATTGTGCTCCTTCCCTTCCGAGCTCTGCCATGCGCCCAAACAGTGGTTCGCCCCCACATATGGGGTATCAGCGTACTCAGGACAAATTGGACAACAACATTTGGGGTCCAATTTATCATGTTACCCTTGTGAAAATACAAAACTGGGGGCTAAAAAATAATTTTTGCGAAAAAAAATGTTTTTATTTTCATGGCTCTGCGTTATAAACTGTAGTGAAACACTTGGGGGTTCAAAGCTCTCAAATCACATCTAGATAAGTTCCTTAGGGGGTCTAGTTTCCAAAATTGTGTCACTTGTGGAGGGTTTTAATGTTTAGGCACATCAGGGGCTCTCCAAACCAACATGGCGTCCCATCTTAATTCCAGTCAATTTTGCACTGAAAAGTCAATTGGCGCTCCTTCCCTTCCGAGCTCTGCTATGCACCCAAAAAGTGGTTTACCCCCACATATGGGGTATCGTCGCACTCAGAACAAATTGCACAACAACTTTTGTGGTCTAATTTCTTCTTCTACCCTTGGGAAAATAAAAAATTGGGGGCAAAAAAATCATTTTTGTGAAAAAATATGATTTTTTATTTTTACGGCTCTGCATTATAAACTTCTGTGAAGCACTTGTTGGGTCAAAGAGCTCACCACACATCTAGATAAGTTCCTTAAGGGGTCTACTTTCCAAAATGGAGTCACTTGTGGGGGGTTTCAATGTTTAGGCACATCAGGGGCTCTCCAAACGCAACATGGTATCCCATCTCAAGTCCAGTCAATTTTGCATTGAAAAGTAAAATGGCGCTCCTTCCTGTTAGGAGTCGAGTTTCCTCTGCTGCACAGGGGGAATCTCGATCCGTGTCTGCTGCGGTCCCCCATTCGGTATTGGCCGCAGTGGGCTCTGCTCAGCGGAGACGTCGCTCCCAGCGTCTCGCTGGGGCTGATTCGGTGCATAGGGTCACTACTGCCTTTTCTGGCTTTCTTATGGTACCCTGCACTGATATGCGGCGAGCGAGCCTCTCTGGGACTAAGTCCTTGTTTACTCACACTGAGCATGCCCAGGGCAGGGTCTCCCATTGGAGGTCGAGGGCCACATGTTCGGTCACATGCTCAGGTGCTGCAGTACATTCCATTGGTCCTTCTGGAAGGTCCTGAAAGGGCAAAACATGCTCAGGTACTGCAGCACTTTCCATTGGTCCTTCTGGAAGGTCCTGAAAGGGCAAAAACTTCAGTAGCAGCTTCCTGTGCTGCAACTATATAAACTGCGCATGACCGCACGGCCATGCGCTAGTATCGTCTTATATATGCTTTGCGCCAATGTGGTCATGTGTTTGAATGTGTTCAGGGACCAGGCTGAAATAAGCCCCTAGAATGCTGGCACCTCCGGCGAGGAGATTGTGTTTAAGTGTGTTCAGGGACCCGGCTGAAATAAGCCCCTAGAATGCTGGCATCTCCGGCGAGGAGTTTTGTATGCATGCATGACCACTCACTGCTCACATCTAGGTAGTTGGCCTGTGCCTCTGTGAAAGTCTAACAGGGCACAGAGCTTTCCTCTCGCGGTTACTCTGTGAAGCTAACAGAGTTGGTATATACCGCCATATAGAGCCGCCATTATTTAGCAGCAGGTGCTTTCCTGCACGGTGGATCCCGGGTTGTGAACGCACCAATTCCATTTAATAAATTATATATTTGGTGCGTTCCGCCAACCCTAACAGTATACTAGCGCCAGGATCTGGCTAAGTAATGGCGGATGAACAGCGATTGCAGGGGTACGTCCAGCTGCTGGAGGGCCGGTTGGCGTCTCTTGAGCGTGCAACCTCGGCTGTGGATGTTACCGCAATAGCTGTTCAGGCTGCTAGCGTGGCTGCAGCAGCTTTACCCACTGCCACCTCTGTTCCGACCCTATCTCACCTTCCTTTGCCTGAGAGATACTCTGGGGACAGTAAGTCCTGTAGGGGTTTCGTGAGCCAATGTGGTATACACCTCGAGCTTCTGGCTGCACGTTTCCCTACTGAGCGGGCAAAGGTGTGATTCATAATCTCTCTCCTGTGGGACAGAGCGTTGGAGTGGGCTACGCCGCTGTGGGAGCACAACGATCATGTGGTGCGGAGTGTTCCTAGGTTTCTGGACACTCTGAAACAGGTCTTTTTAGGACCTCAAGTCGCCCATGATACAGCGCTCCAACTGCTGGCTTTGACTCAGGGTTCAACCATGGTCAGCCATTTTGCTGTTCACTTCCGGACATTAGCGTCTGAGTTGGAATGGCCAGATAATACCCTCATTCCCGTATTTTGGAGGGGGCTGGCTGACCATGTGAAGGACGCTTTGGCCACTAGGGAGATTCCCGCCACACTGGAGGAGCTCATAGCCGTATCTACTCATATTGACCTCCGTTTTAACGAGCGGAGGTTGGAGCGAGCCCAGTGTAGGCAGAGGTTTCGGCTGGCTCCCACCTTCGCCAAATCTTTGGAATCTCCAGTCCAGGCATCCGAGTCACATGAGGCCTTAGAGGTGACACGAGTGGGATCCAAGTCTCAGTCTGCCCGTGCACATAAGGTCCATCATGTTTGCCAGCAGTCAGGACACCTTGCCTCCAAGGGTCCTCAGCGGTCGGGGAAACGTCAGCGTCTAGTGGCAGTTGGAGGAGGTACACTAGACACGGCGACGTTTGCCTCAAAGTTGTCCTTCAAGGGGACAATTACCATAGGCCCATCCACTCTTATGGTCGAGCTATGCGTGGATTCTGGGGCAGAGGGTAACTTTATGTCTTCCGCTTTTGCCCAGCGTCACGCAATACCCTTGATGATGCTCGCCAAGCCGGTAACCGTTCGAGTGGTAAATGGGTCAACACTACCTTCACAGATTACCCACCAAACCATTCCTTTCACGCTATCCGTGTCTCCATCACATCAGGAGATAATGTCCCTATTAGTCATTCCTGAGGGAATTGATGAGGTCCTGTTGGGGATACCATGGCTTCGCTACCATTCTCCTCATATTGAGTGGTCCTCTGGGAGAATTTTGGGATGGAGTAAATCTTGCGAGGGTAGATGTCTGAGGGAGTGCGTTCAGATTGCTACTACACAGGTACCCGCAGATCTTTCCTCTCTCCCCAAGCACTATTGGCCCTATGCAGACGTGTTCTCCAAAAGAGCTGCGGAGACCCTTCCGCCTCACTGCCCCTATGACTGTCCTATTGACCTCTTGCCTGGTGCTGAGCCTCCCCGGGGTCGAGTCTATCCGTTATCTCTCCCGGAGACGGAGGCAATGTCCCAGTACATCCAGGAGAATCTGGCAAGAGGATTCATTAGGAAGTCAGTGTCACCGGCAGGGGCAGGGTTCTTCTTCGTACAGAAGAAGACTGGAGACTTCCGTCCATGCATAGACTACAGGGGTCTTAACGCCATCACAGTTAAGAACAAGTACCCACTACCCCTGATATCTGAGCTGTTTGATAGGCTACGGGGAGCGAGGGTATTTACAAAGTTAGATCTGCGGGGTGCTTTCAACCTGATTCGCATCCGTGAGGGGGATGAATGGAAGACGGCTTTTAACACCAGGGATGGGCACTATGAATATCTGGTGATGCCCTTCGGGCTCTGTAATGCCCCAGCAGTTTTCCAAGACTTTGTGAACGACATCTTCCGGGATATGCTCACCACCTCGGTCGTAGTCTATCTGGATGATATTCTCATCTTCTCTCCAGATATTGACTCCCATCGGAGAGATGTTCGCAAAGTCTTCGACCTCTTACGGGCAAACTCCCTCTACGCCAAGTTGGAGAAGTGTGTGTTTGAGCAGGAGTCCTTGCCTTTCCTTGGCTACATCATCTCTGCCCAGGGATTGGCTATGGATCCTGCCAAGCTACAGGCTGTAATGGACTGGCAGGAACCCCATTCTCTTAAAGCGGTGCAGCGCTTTATGGGGTTCATTAATTACTATCGCCAGTTCATTCCACACTTCTCAACTTTGGTAGCTCCCTTGGTTGCCCTCACCAAGAAGGGAGCAAATCCCAAGTTGTGGTCAGAGGAGGTCTCCAAAGCCTTTCTCTCGATCAAGTCACACTTCGCTAGCGCTCCCATCCTACATCGCCCCGATGTTGATAAGCCATTTATCTTGGAGGTGGATGCCTCATCCGTTGGTGCTGGAGCAGTCCTTTTCCAAAAGGATGCTCAAGGTCGGAAGCATCCTTGCTTCTTCTTCTCCAAGACCTTCACACCAGCGGAGAGGAATTATTCCATCGGGGACAGGGAGTTGCTGGCCATGAAGTTGGCTTTTTCGGAGTGGAGACATCTCTTGGAGGGAGCTCGCTTTCCCTTCCAAGTCTTCACTGACCACAAGAACTTGGTGTATCTGCAAACGGCCCAGCGGCTGAATTCTCGCCAGGCTAGATGGTCCCTGTTCTTCTCCCGGTTCCATTTTACTCTCCATTTCCTCTCCGGGGAGAAGAACGTTCGTGCTGACGCTCTCTCCCGCTCCGTGGTGTCATCGGAGGAGGAGGAGCCTCGGCTTATTGTCCCTTCTGAGAGCCTGAGAACTGTAGCTCCGGTTTCGCTAGAGTCTGTGCCCCCGGGCAAGACTTTCGTACCAGCTAACTTGCGACCGGAGGTTCTCTCTTGGGCTCACTCCTCCAGAGTGGGTGGGCATTTTGGGACCAAGAGGACATCTGAGCTTCTGGCGAGAACATACTGGTGGCCGCATATGGCCCGAGATGTCAAGGACTATATTCAGGCGTGCGTTTCTTGCGCCCAGAATCGGTCTCCTCGGCAACGGCCTGCTGGGTTGCTTTACCCTCTACCGGTGGCAGACAGGCCCTGGGAGATGGTCGGGATGGACTTTGTGGTGGGTCTACCCAAGTCGCGTGGCTGCTCCATTATTTGGGTTGTCACCGACCATTTCTCCAAGATGGTGCATTTGGTGCCGCTTCCTCGGTTACCCTCAGCACAGGCCTTGGCGGTGTTGTTCATTAAACACATTTTCCGTTTGCATGGTATGCCTGATAAGATTGTCAGCGATCGGGGTCCCCAGTTCGCATCTCGGTTTTGGAGAGAGCTCTGCCGTTTACTCAGCATAGAGTTAAACCTCTCCTCTGCATACCATCCCGAGACGAATGGGTTGGTGGAGAGAACCAACCAGACTCTGGTGACATATTTGCGACATTTCGTCTCTGCTAGGCAGGATGACTGGGCATCTTTGCTACCTTGGGCGGAATTTGCCCTGAACAACGCCGTAGCCGATTCCACTGGTCAAACTCCTTTTCTCCTTAATTACGGCCAGCATCCGCGTGTCCCTGTGCCCATGCCCGTGTCATCCACCGATTCTAGGGTGGCAGACTGGGCGGTGGAGGCACGTGACATCTGGGACCGCACACAGGATGCCATCCGGGCCTCCAAGGAGAGAATGAGGGTTTCGGCTGATACACACCGGCGCCCCGCTCCGGTCTTTGCTCCTGGCGACTTAGTGTGGCTCTCCACCCGTAACATCAGGCTGCGAGTTGAGTCCACTAAGTTTGCTCCTCGCTACATTGGCCCGTATAAGGTTCTGGAACAGGTCAACCCTGTGGTCTACCGTTTGGCTATTCCTCCACGCCTTGGTATCACCGATACTTTCCACGTTTCCCTCTTAAAGCCCGTTCATTTGTCCCGGTTTTCCGAGTCATCTGCTAGGACATCGGGTTCATCCACGGATGAGATTGAGGTGAATGCTATTGTGGGGTGCAAGGTGGTACGTGGCAAGAAATTTTATCTGGTGGACTGGAAGGGTCACGGCCCAGAGGATAGAACCTGGGAGCCTGTGGAGCACATTCGGGCTCCGCTGCTTATCGCAGCTTTTGAGCGTAGTGAGGGGGGGCCCTAGAGGGGGGGTAATGTTAGGAGTCGAGTTTCCTCTGCTGCACAGGGGGAATCTCGATCCGTGTCTGCTGCGGTCCCCCATTCGGTATTGGCTGCAGTGGGCTCTGCTCAGCGGAGACGTCGCTCCCAGCGTCTCGCTAGGGCTGATTCGGTGCATAGGGTCACTACTGCCTTTTCTGGCTTTCCTATGGTACCCTGCACTGATCTGCGGCGAGCGAGCCTCTCTGGGACTAAGTCCTTGTTTACTCACACTGAGCATGCCCAGGGCAGGGTCCCCCATTGGAGGTCGAGGGCCACATGTTCGGTCACATGCTCAGGTGCTGCAGTACATTCCATTGGTCCTTCTGGAAGGTCCTGAAAGGGCAAAACATGCTCAGGTACTGCAGCACTTTCCATTGGTCCTTCTGGAAGGTCCTGAAAGGATAAAAACTTCAGTAGCAGCTTCCTGTGCTGCAACTATATAAACTGCGCATGACCGCACGGCCATGCGCTAGTATCGTCTTATGCTATATGCTTTGCGCCAATGTGGTCATGTGTTTGAATGTGTTCAGGGACCCGGCTGAAATAAGCCCCTAGAATGCTGGCACCTCCGGCGAGGAGATTGTGTATAAGTGTGTTCAGGGACCCGGCTGAAATAAGCCCCTAGAATGCTGGCATCTCCGGCGAGGAGTTTTGTATGCATGCATGACCACTCACTGCTCACATCTAGGTAGTTGGCCTGTGCCTCTGTGAAAGTCTAACAGGGCACAGAGCTTTCCTCTCGCGGTTACTCTGTGAAGCTAACAGAGTTGGTATATACCGCCATATAGAGCCGCCATTATTTAGCAGCAGGTGCTTTCCTGCACGGTGGATCCCGGGTTGCGAACGCACCAATTCCATTTAATAAATTATATATTTGGTGCGTTCCGCCAACCCTAACACTTCCCTTCCGAGCTCTGCCATACGCCCAAACAATGGTTTACCCCCACATATGGGGTATCAGCATACTCAGGACAGATTGTACAACAACTTTTGGCATCCATTTTATCCTGTTACCCTTGGTAAAATAAAACAAATTGGAGCTGAAATAAATTTTTTGTGAAAAAAAGTTAAATATTCATTTTTATTTAAACATTCCAAAAATTCCTGTGAAACACCTGAAGGGTTAATAAACTTCTTGAATGTGGTTGTGAGCACCTTGAGTGGTGCAGATTTTAGGATGGTGTCACACTTGGGTATTTTCTATCATATAGACCCCTCAAAATGACTTCAAATGAGATGTGGTCCCTAAAAAAAAAATGGTGTTGTGAAAATGAGAAATTGCTGGTCAACTTTTAACCCTTATAACTCCCTAACAAAAAAAAATTTTGGTTCCAAAATTGTGCTGATGTAAAGTAGACATGTGGGAAATGTTACTTATTAAGTATTTTGTGTGACATATCTCTGTGATTTAAGGGCATAAAAATTCAAAGTTGGAAAATGTTCAAAATTTTCGCCAAATTTCCATTTTTTTCACAAATAAACGCAAGTTATATCGAATAAATTTTACCACTAACATGAAGTACAATATGTCACGAGAAAACAGTGTCAGAATCGCCAAGATCCGTTAAAGTGTTCCAGAGTTATAACCTCATAAAGGGACAGTGGTCAGAATTGTAAAAATTGGTCCGGTCATTAACGTGCAAACCACCCTCGGGGCTTAAGGGGTTAAATCTTCAGCTTAGCGAGTGTGAACGAGCTGAGTGTGACCTGAGCGTAAGTGTGAACGGCGGTAAGTGTGACTTGTGATTCAGTGACTTTGGATTCAGGGAGTTTCCAAGGGAGGAATTACTGAATTGCTGTCTGTGTTTTCTTGATACTTTGCATTTATTTTTTATTTAACGTTTCTGTCTGGTGCAATCCCCATTAGGAAATGTGCTCCACTCTTGTTAATGCCATCCAGTGCACATCTTGCCACATGTATGCAGTCCTTGAGCAGCCGGTTGAGGGTGCACACTGCTGTGCGAGATATGAACACGTTGTGCATTTGGAAACCCAGATTCTGAATCTAAATGTGCAGCTGGCAACACGGAGATCCATAGACAATATGAAGAGGAGTCTTCTGCTCACTGAGCAGACGCTTAATGGGATAGATGAGGGGGGATGGTAGGATGGAGCTGCAGGACAGTGGAGCAGCAAGCTGGGTGACAGTTCGATGGCCGGGTAGAGGGAAGAGTGCCAGAGAGGCTAGTCCTGATCTGGAACACCCCAATAAGTTTGCTAAGTTGGCAGATGAGGGAGGTGCCGGTACAGGGGTAGCACTGCTGCAGCCAGGCATGTCCTCTGAAAGCCGGAGGAGTGACTGCTCCAGTAAGGAGGGAAATAGGAGATCAGGGCAGGCCAGACAGGTGCTGGTAGTGGGGGACTCAATTATTAGGGGAACAGATAGGGCAAACTGTCACAAAGACAGGGATTGTCGAACAGTGTGCTGCCTACCTGGCGCTTGAGACATCGCTGATGGGGTTGACAGATTACTGGGAGGGGCTGGTGAGGACCCAGCGGTCATGGTGCACATTGGCACAAATGACAAAGTTAGAGGTAGGTGGAAGGTCCTTAAAAACGATTTCAGGGAATTAGGCTGCAAGCTGAAAGCAAGGACCTCCAACGTAGTATTTTCCGAAATACTGCCTGTACCACGGGCCACGCCAGAGAGGCAACGGTAGATTAGGGAGGTTAATAAGTGGCTCAACAATTGGTGTAGGAAGGAGGGGTTTGGGTTCCTGCAGAACTGGGCCGACTTCTCAGTTGGCTACAGGTTCTACGCTAGGGACGGGCTGCACCTCAATGGGGAGGGTGCAGCTGTGCTGGGGGAGAAAATGGCTAGAAGGTTGGAGGAGTGTTTAAACTAGGGAATGGGAGGAGGGTATTCATTTTATAGGAGGGGAAGATAGTGCAGATAGAGACCTGGGCACAAATAAAGAAGTTGGGGGTAGCGGTGGCATGGAGGGTGGGGTTAGATCAATTAATAATTTAAGAAAGAATAGAGGTGCAGAGAGATACATAAAATGTATATATACTAATGCCAGAAGCCTTGCCAACAAAATGGAGGAATTAGCATTAATGGTGTTGGAGCATAATTATGACATGGTGGGGATAACTGAAACGTAACTGGATGAGAGCCATGACTGGGCTGTTAACTTACAGGGTTATAATCTGTTCAAAAATGCCCGAACAGATAAGCGAGGGGGAGGGGTGTGTCTATATGTAAAATCGTCCTTAAAACCCATCCTGCATGATAATATAAGTGAATCTAATAAAAATGTAGAGTCCCTGTGGGTGGAGATAAGGGGAGGGGGAAAAAATAATAAATTACTGATAGGGGTTTGTTATAAGTCTCCTAAAATAATGGAAGCAACGGAGAATATCCTCATAAAGCAAATGGATGAAGCTGCGATTCAAGGAGAAGTCATTATTATGGGGGACTTCAACTACCCTGAAATAGATTGGGGAACGGAAATCTGCAGTTCCAGCAAAGGTGATCGGTTTTTGACAACTATGAGAGACAACTACCTTTCACAACTGGTTCAGGACCCAACAAGAAGGGGGGCACTCATTGCCAGAGAGAGTAAAAATAGTCCCAAAATATTCTTTAACTATGTAAATAGTAAGAAACTAAAAAATTATAGTGTTGGCCCCCTTAAAAAATAGTCTGGGTGAAATGGTGGATGAGGATGAGGAAAAAGCCAATATGCTAAATGACTTTTTTTCATCTGTATTTACACAAGAAAATTCCATGGCAGACAATATGATCAGTGATAACAAAAATTCCCCATTAAGTGTCACCTGCTTAACCCAGAAGGAAGTACATCGGCATCTAAAAATCACTGAAATTGACAAATCTCCGGGCCAGGATAGGATACACCCCCGAGTACTGCAGGAATTAAGTTCAGTCATTGATAGACCATTATTTTTAATCTTTAAAGACTCCATAATAACAGGGTCTGTACCACAGGACTGGCATATAGCAAATGTGGGGCCAATATTCAAAAAGGGGACAAAAACTGAATTCAGAAAATATAGGCCAGTAAACTTAACCTCTACTGTGGGTAAAATCCTGGAGGGCATTCTAAGGGATGCTATGCTGGAGTATCTGAAGAGGAATACCCTCATGACCCAATACCAACATGGGTTTACTAGGGACTGTTCCTGTCAGACTAATCTGATCAATTTCTATTGAGACGTAAGTTCCGGACTGGACCAAGGGAACCCAGTGGACGTATTGTATATGGACTTCTCAAAAGCTTTTGATACGGTGCCACACAAAAGGTTGATACATAAAATGAAAATAATGGGGATAGGGGAAAATATGTGAAAGTGGGTTAAGAGCTGGCTCAGGGATAGGAAACAAAGGATGGTTATTAATGGAGCACACTCGGACTGGGTCGCAAATAGCAGTGGGGTACCACAGGGGTCAGTATTGGGCCCTCTTCTTTTTACCATATTTATTAATGATCTTGTAGGGGGCATACAGAGTGGAATTTCAATATTTGCAGATGACACTAAACTCTGCAGGGTAATCAATACAGAGGAGGACAATTTTATATTACAGGAAGATTTATGTAAAAAAGAAGCTTGGGCTGATAAATGGCAAATGAGCTTTAAAGCGGATAAATGTAAGGTCATGCACTTGGGTAGAAGTAATAAGGTGTATAACTACCGTATATACTCGAGTATAAGCCGACCCGAGTATAAGCCGACCCCTAATTTTGCCACAAAAACTGGGAAAACTTATTGACTGGAGTATATGCCTAGGGTGGAAAATGCAGCAGCTACCAGTGAATTTCAAAAATAAAAATAGATGCTCCATACCATTCATTATGGCCCCATAGCTGTGCCATATAGTGCTCTGCACCGTTCATTATTGCCCCATAGATGTACCATAGAAAGCTGTGCCATATAGTGCTCTGCACCGTTCATTATTGCCCCATAGCTATGCCATATAGTGCTCTGCACCGTTCATTATTGCCCCATAGATGTACCATAGAAAGCTCTGCCATATAGTGCTCTGCACCGTTCATTATTGCCCCATAGCTGTGCCATATAGTGCTCTGCACCATTCATTATTGCCCCATAGCTGTCCAATATAGTGCTATGCACCGTTCATTATTGCCCCATAGCTGTGCCATATAGTGCTCTGCACCATTCATTATTGCCCCATAGCTGTGCCATATAGTGCTCTGCACCGTTCATTATTGCCCCATAGCTGTGCCATATAATGCTCTGCACCGTTCATTATTGCCCCACAGATGTACCATAGAAAGCTGTGCCATATAGTGCTCTGCACCATTCATTATTGCCCCATAGCTGTGCCATATAGTGCTCTGCACAATTCATTATTGCCCCATAGCTGTGCCATATAGTGCTCTGCACTGTTCATTATTGCCCCATAGCTGTGCCATATAGTGCTCTGCACCGTTCATTATTGCCCCATAGCTGTGCCATATAGTGCTCTGCACCGTTCATTATTGCCCCATAGATGTACCATAGAAAGCTGTGCCATTGCTGCTGCTGCTGCAATAAAAAAATAATGCCATACTCACCTCTCTTGCTTGCAGCTCCTCAGCGTCCCGTCCCGGCGTCTCTCCGCACTGACTGATCAGGCAGAGGGCAGCGCGCACACTATATGCGTCATCGCGCCCTCTGACCTGCACAGTCAGTGCGGAGAGACGCCGGGAAGATGGAGCGGCGCCCGGCGGGTGAAACGTGGACAGGTGAATATGTAATACTTACCTGCTCTCGGCGTCCTGCTCCTTCCCCCGGACAGCTGGTCTTCGGTGCCGCAGCCTCTTCCTCTATCAGCGGTCACCGTTACCGCTCATTAGAGAAATGAATATGCGGCTCCACCCCTATGGGAGTGGAGTCCATACTCATTTCTCTAATGAGCGGTCCCACGTGACCGCTGAACAGGGGAAGAGCTGCGGCACCAAAGACCATGGGACTGCAGGGACAGCGCCAGGAGCCCCGGTAGCAGGTAAGTATGCCTCAGCGCCCTCTCCCCCTCACCCGCCAACCCTGCCGCCCACCGTGACTCGAGTATTAGCCGAGAGGGGCACTTTCAGCCCAAAAATTGGGGCTGAAAATCTCGGCTTATACTCGAGTATATACGGTATGTGCTTAATTCTAAAACTCTGGGCAAAACCGTCAATGAAAAAGACCTGGGAGTATGGGTGGATGACAAACTCACATTTAGTGGCCAGTGTCAGGCAGCTGCTACAAAGGCAAATAAAATAAGGCAAATAAAATAATGGGATGCATTAAAAGAGGCATAGATGCTCATGAGGAGAATAATTTTACCTCTATAAAAGTCACTAGTTCGACCACACTTAGAATACTGTGCACAGTTCTAGTCTCTGGTGTATAAGAAAGACATAGCTGAACTGGAGCGGGTGCAGAGAAGAGCGACCAAGGTTATTAGAGGACTGGGGGGTGTGCAATACCAAGATAGATTATTACACTTGGGGCTATTTAGTTCGGAAAAACAAAGGCTAAGGGGTGATCTTATGTTAATGTATAAATATATGAGGGGACAGTACAAAGACCTTTCTGATGATCTTTTTAACCATAGACCTGAGACAGGCATCCTCTACGTCTGGAGGAATGAAGGTTTAAGCATAATAACAGATGCGGATTCTTTACTTTAAGAGCAGTGAGACTATTGAACTCTGCTGTATGATGTTGTAATGAGTGATTCATTACTAAAATTTAAGAGGGGACTGGGTGCCTTTCTTGAAAAGTATAATGTTACAGGGTATATACACTAGATTCCTTGTTAGGGTGTTGATCCAGGGAACTAGTCTGATTGCCGTATGTGGAGTCGGGAAGGAATTTTTTTCCGCAATGTGGAGCTTACTCTTTGCCACATGGTTTTTTTGCCTTCCTCTGGATCAACATATTAGGGCATGTTAGGTTAGGCTATGGGTTGAACTAGATGGACTTAAAGTCTTCCTTCAACCTTAATAACTATTTTACTATGTTACTAAATAACTATGTTACTATGATTTTTACGGATCAATTTGTGAAGCACCTGGGGGTTGAAAGTGCTCACAATGCATCTAGATAAGTTCATTGGGGGGGTCTAGTTTCCAAAGTGGGGGAGCTCCAATGTTTAGGCACACAGGGGCTCTCCAAACGCGACATGGTGTCCGCTAACAATTAGAGCTAATTTTTCATTCAAAAAGTCAAATGGCGCTCCTTCCTTTCCGAGCCCTGCCGTGTGCCCAAACAGTGGTTTATGACCACATATGAGGTATCAGTGTACTCAGGAGAAATTTTTGGTAAACAAAAGTACTTTTTCATTTTTGCGGATCAATTTGTGAAGCACCTGGGGGTTCAAAGTGCTCACTATGCATCTAGATAAGTTCTTTGGGGAGTCTAGTTTCCAAAATGGGGTCACTTGTGGAGGAGCGCTAATGTTTAGGCACACAAATGACGCTGCTTCCCTTCCGAGCCCTGCCGTCCGCCCAAACAGTGGTTCCCCCCCATGTATGGGGTTTCAGCATTCTCAGGACAAATTGGACAACAACTTTTGTGGTCCACTTTTTCCTTTTACCCTTGGAAAAATAAAAAAATTGTTGCTAAAAGATAATTTTTGTGACTTAAAAGTTAAATGTTCAGTTTTTCCTTCCGTGTTGCTTCAGCTGCTGTGAAACACCTGAAGGGTTAATGAACTTCTTGAATGTGGTTTTGAGTACCTTGAGGGGTGCCGTTTTTAGAATGGTGTCACTTTTAGGTATTTTCAGCCATACAGACCCCTCAAACGGACTTTAAATGTGAGGTGGTCCCTAAAAAAATGGTTTGGTAAATTTTGCTGAGAAATCGCTGGTCAACTTTTAACCCTTATAACTTCATGACAAAAAAAATGTGTTCCAAAATTGTGCTGATGTAAAGTAGACATGTGGGAAATGTTATTTATTAACTATTATGTGTCACATAACTCTCTGATTTAACAGAATAAAAATTCAAAATTTGAAAATTGCGAAATGTTCAAAATTTTTGCCAAATTTCCAATTTTTTCACAAATAAATGCAAAAATGATCGACCTAAATTTACCACTATCATGAAGCCCAATATGTCACGAAAAAACAGAATCCGTTGAAGCATTCCTGAGTTATTACCTCATAAAGGGACACTGGTCAGAATTGCGAAATATGGCCAGGTCATTCAGGTCAAAATAGGCTGGGTCATGAAGGGGTTAAGGTACCGTCACACTAGACAATATCGCTAGCAATCCGTGACGTTGCAGCGTCCTGGCTAGCGATATCGTCCAGTGTGACACGCAGCTGCGATCAGGCCCCTGCTGTGATGTCGCTGGTCGGGGAAGAAAGTCCAGAACTTTGTTTCGTCGCTGGATCTCCCGCTGACATCGCTGAATCGGCGTGTGTGACGCCGATTCAGCGATGTCTTCGCTGGTAACCAGGGTAAACATCGGGTTACTAAGCGCAGGGCCGCGCTTAGTAACCCGATGTTTACCCTGGTTACTATCGTTAAAGTAAAAAAAACAACCACTACATACTTACCTACCGCTCTCTGTCCCCGGCGCTCAGCTTCTCTGCACTCCTCCTGTACTGGCTGTGAGCACAGCGGCCGGAAAGCAGAGCGGTGACGTCACCGCTCTGCTTTCCGGCTGACCGGCGCTCACAGCCAGAGCAGAGAAGCTGAGCGCCGGGGACAGACAGCGGTAGGTAAGTATGTAGTGGTTGTTTTTTTTACTTTAACGATGGTAACCAGGGTAAACATCGGGTTACTAAGCGTGGCCCTGCGCTTAGTAACCCGATGTTTACCCTGGTTACCGGCATCGTTGGTCGCTGAAGAGCTGTCTGTGTGACAGCTCTCCAGCGACCAAACAGCGACGCTGCAGCGATCCGGATCGTTGTCGGTATCGCTGCAGCGTCGCTTAGTGTGACGGTACCTTTAAAGGTAAAAGTTATAAGACCATCTCCAAGCAGCTTGATATTCCTGTGACTACAGTTGCACATATTATTCAGAAATTTAAGATCCATGGGACTGTAGCCAATCTGCCTGGACGAGCCTGCAGGAGGAAAATTGATGACAAATCACAAGAGATAATAATAATAATTTTATTTATATAGTGCCAACATATTCCGCAGCGCTTTACAAATTATAGAGGGGACTTGTACAGACAATAGACATTACAGCATACCAGGAATCACAGTTCAAAATAGATACCACGAGGAATGAGGGCCCTGCTCACAAGCTTACAAACTAAGAGGAGAAGAGGAGACACGAGAGGTGGATGGTAACAATTGCTTTAGTTATTCGGACCAGCCATAGTGTAAGGCTCAGGTGTTCATGTAAAGCTGCATGAACCAGTTAACTGCCTAAATATGTAGCAGTATAGACACAGAGGGCTATTAACTGCATAAAGTGTATGAGAACATGATGCGAGGAACCTGATTTTTTTTTGTGTTTGTTTTTTTGAATGGGCCACACAGGGATAGTTAGGTTAATGTGTTGAGGCGGTATAGATAAGAGATGGATAATACGAATGGTGACAAAAGAGCCCAGAAAAACTTCTAAACAGATTAAAGGTGAACTTCAAGCTCAAGGAACATTAGTGTCAGATAGCACCATCCGTTATTGTATCAGCCAAAGTGGACTTCATGAGAAACGACCAAGGAGGACACAATTGTTGAAAAAAAATCATAAAAAGCCAGACTGGAATTTGTCAAACGACATGTTGACAAGCCACAAAGCTTCTGGGATAATGTTCTATGGACAGATGAGACAAAAATGGAACTTTTTGGCAAGGCACATCAGCTCTATGTTCACAGACAGATAATATGAAGCATGTTAAGAACAGAACACTGTCCCTACTGTGAAACATGGAGGAGGCTCTGTTATGTTCTGGGGCTGCTTTGCTGCATCTGGCACAGGGTGTCTAGAATCTGTGCAGGGTACATTGAAATCTCAAGACTATCAAGGGATGCTAGAGAGAAATGTGCTCACCAGTGTCAGAACAGGATAATGACCCAAAACACACAGCTAAAAACACCCAAGAATGGCTAAGAGGAAAACATTGGACTATTCTGAAGTAGCCTTCTGTGAGCCCTGACCTAAATCATATTGAGCATCTTTGGAAAAAGCTGAAGCATGCTGTCTGGAAAAGGCAACCTTCAAACACGAGACAACTCGAGCAGTTTGCTCTTGAGGAGTTAGCCAAAATACCTGTCGAGAGGTACAGAAGTCTCACTGACAGTTACAGGAATCGTTTGATTGCAGTAATTGCCTCAAAAGGTTGTGTAGCAAAATATTAAGTTAAGGGTACCATCATTTCTGTCCAGGCCTATTTCATGAGTTTAATTTTTTTTTTTAATTCTGTAGAAGCATGGTTGAAAAGCAATGTCTGACTTTCATTTGTTCATTTTCATAGATCTTTTATTTATTATTACTTTTGTCAGATTGAAGTTATTTCTGTGACCATGGTGGGTTTTTCTGTTATTAAACGAGGCGTACAAACAATTTTTACCTCGTGTGTATATAAGTCATCTTCTGTATCGATGTGATCAGCTGCAAGAGCTTGGTTGTATGCAGCTGCTTGGGGCACAATTTTTATTCTAGAAGTTCAACTCTTCATATGCTGGTGTCAAGAGTGACAGCAGCACTTAAGGAGTTAGAGAGAGGGAAAGAATTCCCTCGGTCACCCGCAGTACTATTGCCAATATGTTGCTACACTATATTGCAAAGCTTTACTAACTGTCAGTCCTGTACTGACACACAAGCTTGATACTCCATGCCCTGAGCATGGTGTAACAAAATTGCTCGCTCTGGTGACCCATATGTCGTCATGGTGACATCAGGTCACCATGGCAGAGATCAGGCCATTATGGGGAAACTAAATGGAGGGCATAGGGGGCTCTACCTGCCTTCTGTCAATGTCGATCACAGCATTTAGTGGGTTAAACTGCCGGGTGTCAGCTGTCAGAATCTGCTGATATGCGACTGCGATCCTGATGCACAACCTCCTGTGCAGAGGCATGACGTATTTATACTACATTGGTCGGGAACTCCTTCCCGATCATGACATATATATACTGCAAAAATCGTGAAGGGGTTAATCTGGAAAAAAAGATAAAGTAGCTAGAAAATGACACGTTCGGTATTTCTATATACACAATGACACATACTATAACAGTATATCATTATCCTGCACTGTGAATGGTGCAAAAAAAAAAACATTTGAAAAAATTAAACCAATAAATACTGCAGATTGTTATGCAAATTAAAAAAAAGTGGCACCAGCGAAATCACAATGTAAAAAGTAACCTCTCATAAAACAGAAAAGCAAATGTTTTTGTTCTTGGAAGAATGTGAACACCCTTAAAAAATTAAAACAGCAGAGTAGTAAAAAAAAATTTGGCAGATTTCTTTCCTGTTTCTCACAATAAAGCATTAATAAAACTTAAGTATTAAATTATATGTACCACATTTTCCGGCATATAAGACAACTTTTTAACCCCTGAAAATCTTCTCAAAAGTCAGGGGTCGTCTTATACGCCGGGTACGGCGTGTGCAGGGAGCGGTCCTGGATGGTTCCCAGGGTCTGGAGGAGATGACTCCTTCAGGCCCTGTGATCCATATTCATGTAAAAGAAAAGAATAAAAATAAAAAATATAGATATACTTACCTCCAACGGCCCCCGGATCTCAGCGGTGCACGCAGCGGCTTCCATTCCCAAGGATGCATTGCGCAAAGTACTGGAGATGATGTACCGCTGAGAGCCGGGAGAACTTCAGGGGCTGTCGGAAGGTAAGTATATCCCTATTTTTTTTTTTTACATGAATATGGATCCCAGGGCCTGAAGGAGAGTCTCCTCTCCTCCAGACCCTGGGAACCATCCGGACCGCACACGCGGTATAAGACGACACCCGGCATATAAGATGACCCCGTCTTATACGGCGAGTATATCCCAAACTCTATATTTTATATGGAAAAGTTGGAGTCATCTTATACGCCCAGTCGTCTTATACGCCGGAAAATACGGTACCCCAAAATTCTGCCACTGTCAAATAGAACTTATCCTACAAAAAGAAGCCCTCACACAGCTATGTCAAGGGAATAAAAAAAATAGTAAGGTTCCTGGAATGTATAAATTTAAAAAAAATTCTTATTATACAGCAATCATATTATATAGCACTGTGTACTTACAATTGCTCATTTTGACCTTCGGCCCAGTAAATTATTCTCTTTTCTCTCTCTTTGCTTTATGTACAAACAGGAAGTCTATTAAACCTGCATAACTCATTCCAATCATCCCTTAGCAGCTTTATGATGATATAGCCAGTTCCTCCAAAATAGTAGTGAAAGTTCCACTTTAAGATCAAGTCTTCAATATGAATGACAATGTTAAAGTGCTACATAAAATAGATATATATCGAATAGCCATCTTTTTGTCACAGTATCTGTTCTCAAACAGTATCTTTAATATATGGTTGCAGCACAGATAACAGGACAGTTACAATATATATATTGATCAGATCTAAATTTGTTCATTCCACAATGAACATTTATCAGCTATCCACATTAATGTTTATAAATAATTTTAACAGAAAACGTAATTTTTTACTGGAGCTTCCTCTTAAAATATTGGAATACCTATGAGTCTTCATTAAAAGCAATGAAGGCAAATGGCCTAAATTTTATACTAAAATATAGTAAAGACAGTATTAGTGTCTCTAAGATAAGTTTTACTCTTGGGCACCTTAAGAGAAAGAAACTTCACAAGTTTTATTGAGCAATAATGCCTGGTGTATCTGATATACAATCTTTCAGTTCTAGTCTCAATTGCAGTCCCAATCCATTAAATTTTTATGCAATAATTTAAACTATGTGGGGGAGAAACATTTTCCTTATTAATGGCAAAGGGGCTTGATTGGGTGTCATAATGTCCTAACTATTCAAATACATGTACAGCATAAAACAGCTATTCCGACACCCCACCTCATACAGTCTCAACTTGTTCAAGTGCACTTTACTAGAGATGAGCAAATTTGATCGGATCCCTGCTTATTCAGCAAGCTATAGCACTTACCGAATAAGCTGCAGAGGGAACCAGGATACATGGAGCACGCTGGCTGATCAGCTGTTCGGCTCTGCAGTTGCATGTGTCGTGGCTGTGTGACAGTCACAACACATGCCTGGAGAGCCCAACACACAGACTCTCCATGCATGTGTTGTGACTGTGACACAGCCACGACACATGCAGCTGCGGACCCGGACAGCTAATCAGCCGAGCACTCCAGGTATCCTGGTTCCCTCTACAGCTTATTCGGTAAGACCTATAGCTTGCCAAATAAGCAGGGACTCATCTCTACTCTAAACTCCTTTACCCCCGAAGGTCGTTTGCATGTTAATGACCAAGCCAATTTTTACAATTCTGACCACTGTCACTTTATGAGGCAATAACTCTGGAACGATTCAACGCCATGATCTTTGTGAATGTTCGGGGAGCAGAAGGTATGCTGAAGGGAAGGACCCTGACCTGGAAGTGACACACCTCCTGGCCTAGTGTGATCACAAACCTCAGATATCGAGTTAGATAGTTTGTGTACCGGAGAGCCGGAAATGCCAAGCACGTGTATCAAGGGCATTCAGTTCCGGGTAGAAGAGAACAGAAGAAACCACGCACGTGCCAGCAAATAGATGACGCGGCTGGTGATTCATTCGATTACATGCGCATGCGCCAATGAGCTAAGCTGCAAGACCAAGCAGACAAACTACCACTCATGCTTGTATAGCAAAGACTTAGATACTGGCAGTGTTAGTAGATGGATAACAGGGTTAATGTGCACTTGCTACTGCACAATAGAACACGGTGAATAAGCCAAAACAAGCTGCCTGCAAATAAGAAACATCCGGTCCAAGCGCATGCGCTAAAGGCCCAATTGAAAAAGGCTAGAAAGCCATTGAGCATGCTAATGTTTATATACTTTGTGTAAAAAACACACATGTAGAGTAAAACAAACAAAAAAATCTCCCTAATTGGCAGATGATAAATATGCCAAGGAATGACGTATGGCCCAAGAGATATAAAGAGCATAGTTAAACGCTAGCAGTAAAATGTCATAGAAAAATTGTTTATAGGAAAATTGCAATGCATGTTCATATGTTAAAGCATAGTTCCAAAAAAAACTTAAATCAAGAGATGTATATAATAAAATTCAGAGAGAACACCTATATAGAGCACAAAGGCATGACATTTGCCCTGTTACCAGTTGATAGGAATCATACCGATAAAGATAAGAGTGGAAGAAAACGAAGAATAATTCCAAGAATGGATTAACGCAATCAATATTGTTTAATGATCATAAATGTGTAAATTACTTAGAACACAGCATTTCTAATTTGTAACAGTCCAACATAAGTAAAAAAGCAAAGGTAAGTGAAACAATAAAAAGATATATATTTTTCTTTTCTTCTTTAATTGTTTTCTTCCTCTTCCCCAACCCAAATATATTTTTTTTCATTTTCATTTTTTTATTTTGTTTTTTTCTACTGTAATTTGTGATGGTACCCTCTTTTCTATTTTGTACAGAATATCAAAGTCCTTCTCCTGTTGGGTAGTCAAAAGCCTGGTCCCATTTAATGCATATGCAGCAATAGGATCACTCCATCCTAGGTGCATTACTCTACATTTATCTACATTTGCCCATTCGGTCATATTATCCAGATTGTTTGCAAAATTGTAATGTCAAGGTCAGATTTTAGCATCCTACGTAGTTTGGCGTCATCAGCAAAGACTGACACTTTACTCATCCAAAAGGTCATTAATAAAGGTTTAAAATAATCAGTCCTAGCACAGATCCCTGCGGTAAACCACTGCGGACTATATCCCATTTAGAGAACGTACCATTAATGTTGACTTTGTCCCCTGTCATTTAGCCAATTCCTTACCCATCTACATATAGTTTCCCCAAGTCCCTGCATATGGAGTCTCAGTATAAGGCTGTCGTGTGGTACAGTATCAAATGCCTTTGCAAAGTCCAAATAAATGACATAAGCCACATTACCAACATCCAGACTTGCACTTACTGTACCTCTTCATAGAAACCCAACATGTCAGATAGACAAGACTTAGTCTTCATGAATGCGAGGCTCCAACCTGCAAAGCTAATCTGGCAACAGCAATCAGAGAAAGTTGGAGCCAGATTGATGATGAGTACTGTTTGACACTCATTAACCCCTTTACCCCCAAGGGTGGTTTGCACGTTAATGACCGGGACAATTTTTACAATTCTGACCACTGTCCCTTTATGAGGTTATAACTCTGGAACGCTTCAACGGATCCCAGTGATTCTGACATTGTTTTCTTGTGACATATTGTACTTCATGATAGTGGTAAAAATTCTTTGATAGTACCTGCATTTATTTGTGAAAAAAACGGAAATTTTGGCGAAAATTATGAAACTTTCGCAATTTTCCAACTTTAAATTTTTATGCAATTAAATCAGAGAGATATGTCACACAAAATACTTAATAAGTAACATTTCCCACATGTCTACTTTACATCAGCACAATTTTGGAACCAAAATTTTTTTTTGTTAGGGAGTTATAAGGGTTAAAAGTTGACCAGCAATTTCTCATTTTTACAACACCATTTTTTTTTTAGGGACCACATCTGAATTTGAAGTCATTTTGAGGGGTCTATATGATAGAAAATACCCAAGTGTGACACCATTCTAAAAACTGCACCCCTCATGGAGCTCAAAACCATATTCAAGAAGTTTATTAACCCTTCTGGTGCTTCACAGGAATTTTTGGAATGTTTAAATAAAAATGAACATTTAACTTTTTTTCACCAAAAATTTATTTCAGCTCCAATTTGTTTTATTTTACCAAGAGTAACAGGAGAAAATAGACCCCCAAAGTTGTTGTACAATTTGTCCTGAGTACGCTGATACCCCATATGTGGGTGTAAACCATTGTTTGGGCGCATGGCAGAGCTCGGAAGGGAAGGAGCCCCCAGTTTTGTATTTTCCCGAGGGTAACAGGAGAAATTGGACCCCAAAATTTGTTGTCCAATTTGTCCTGAGTGCGATGATACCCCATAAGTGGGGGGGAACCACTGTTTGGGTGCATGGGAGGGCTCGGAAGGGAAGGAGCTCCATTTGGAATGCAGACTTAGATGGAATGGTCTGCAGGTGTCACATTGCCTTTGCAGAGCCCCTAATGTACCTAAACCGTAGAAACCCCCCACAAGTGACACCATTTTGGAAACTAGACACCCTAAGGAACTCATCTAGATGTGATGTTAGAGCTTTGAACCCCCAAGTGTTTCACTACAGTTTGTAACGCAGAGCCGTGAAAATAAAAAAAAAACTTTCCCCAAAATTTTATTTTTTAGCCCCCAGTTTTGTATTTTCCCAAAGGTAACAGGAGAAATTGGACCCCAAAAGTTGTTGTCCTATTTGTCCTGAGTACGCTGATACCCCATATGTTGGGGTAAACCCCTGTTTGGGCACACGGGAGAGCTCGGAAGGGAAGGAGCACTGTTTTACTTTTTCAACGCAGAATTGGCTGGAATTGAGATCGGATGCCATGTCGTGTTTGGAGAGCCCCTGATGTGCCTAAACAGTGGAAACCCCCCAATTATAACTGAAACCCTAATCCAAACACACCCCTAACCCTAATTCCAACAGTAACCCTAACCACACCTCTAACCCTGACACACCCCTAACCCTAATCCCAACTGTAAATGTAATCTAAACCCTAACCCTAGCCCTAACTCTATCCCTAACCCTAGCCCTAACCCTAGCCCTAATCCTAGCCCTAACCCTAGCCCTAACGGGAAAATGGAAATAAATACATTTTTTTTAATTTTTCCCTAACTAAGGGGGTGATGAAGGGGGGTTTGATTTACTTTTATAGCGGGTTTTTTAGCGGGTTTTTATGATTGGCAGCCGTCACACACTGAAAGACGCTTTTTATTGCAAAAAATATTTTTTGCATTACCACATTTTGAGAGCTATAATTTTTCCATATTTTGGTCCACAGAGTCATGTGAGGTCATGTTTTTTTGCGGGACGAGTTGATGTTTTTATTGGTAACATTTTCGGGCACATGACATTTTTTGTTCGCTTTTTATTCCGATTTTTGTGAGGAAGAATGACCAAAAACCAGCTATTCATGAATTTCTTTTGGGGGAGGCGTTTATACCGTTCCGTGTTTGGTAAAATTGAGAAAGCAGTTTTATTCTTCGGGTCAGTACGATTACAGCGACACCTCATTTGTATAATTTTTTTATGTTTTGGCGCTTTTATACGATAAAAACTATTTTACAGAAAAAATAATTATTTTTGCATCGTTTTATTCTCAGGACTATAACTTTTTATTTTTTTGCTGATGATGCTGTATGGCGGCTCGTTTTTTGCAGGACAAGATGACGTTTTCAGCGGTACCATGGTTATTTATATCTGTTTTTTGATCGCGTGTTATTCCACTTTTTGTTCGGCGGTATGATAATAAAGCATTGTTTTTTGCCTCATTTTTTTTTTTTTCCTCACGGTGTTTACTGAAGGGGTTAACTAGTGGGCCAGTTTTATAGGTTGGGTCGTTACGGACGCGGCGATACTAAATATGTGTACTTTTATTGTTTTGTTTTTTTATTTAGATGAAGAAATGTATTTATGGGAATAATATATATATTTTTTTCATTATTTAGGAATATATATATTTTTTTTTTTACACATTTGGAAAAAATTTTTTAACTTTTTTATTTTGTCCCGGGGGGGACATCACAGATCGATGATCTGACAGTTTGCAAAGCACTCTGTCAGATCACCGATCTGACATGCAGCACTGCAGGCTTCACAGTGCCTGCTCTGAGCAGGCTCTGTGAAGCCACCTCCCTCCCTGCAGGACCCGGATCCGTGGCCATCTTGGATCCGGGCCTGGAGCAAGCAGGGAGGGAGGTAAGACCCTCGCAGCAACGCGATCACATCTCAGGGATCACATCTCAGCCCCCTCCCTTCGGGAAGCTTCCCTATATCGCCGGCACATCGCGATCATCTTTGATCGTGGTGTGTCAGGGGTTAATGTGCCGGGGGCGGTCCGTGACTGCTCCTGGCACATAGTGCCGGATGTCAGCTGCGATAGGCAGCTGACACCCGGCCGCGATCGGCGGCGCTCCCCCCGTGAGCGCTGCCGATCGCATATGATGTACTATCCCGTCGGTGGTCATACGGGCCCACCCCACCTCGATGGGATAGTACGTCTAATGTCAGAAAGGGGTTAAGTCCATGCCTCTGAGTCTGCAAGCTGTTATAAAAGCCAGAGGTGGTGCAACAAAATACTAGTGATGTTTTGGAGTGTTTTTTTGTTTGTTTTTCATGATTCCATAATTTTTTTCCCTCATAATTGAGTGACTCCATAATTTTTACCCTATGCTTGTAACCATTACTGACTACCACATTTTTTGTTCTTGATTTCTTTTAGTGTTTCTTAAAGCAAGAACGTTGCTATTTGAAATGACTTTAGTTTTGTGCCATGTCTGTGATCTGCTTTTTTCTACAAAATTAAACAAATGAATGAACATCCTCCAATGCCATTGATTCCATAATTTTTGCCAGGGGTTGTAGATAAACCAAATATAAAAAAGAATTAACATATAACAAAACAATAAATTAAAAACAATTAAAACATACAGATGGGGCGACACCTTACAGCTACTTCATAAAAAGGGTGCAAAATTCAATGATTCATTTAAATCATCAGGTTTCATGGTTCCCATCCTAATGATCCATTGTAATTCCCGTCTTGCAAGGAGTTGCTTTATATTCCCACCGTGTATTCCCCCCGTGGACCATGTCTATCCCTGGAACCATAAATCCGTAGTGTAACCCTTTATGTTTGTCATCCAGTCATGGCTTTCGTCCAACCAGGTCTCTAGAATGCACACCACATCGTATTCTGTGACCGACATAAGAGTCTCCAGTTCATTCATTTTGTTTGCAAGACTTCTTGCATTTGCCAGTAGACATTTAAAACTATTAGCACACGTAATACTCCTCACCTTCCTATGTTCCTTGTATGTCCCAGCCCCCCTTATATCCTCAATCTCCTTAACTCTATCTACTCTCTCTATCCCCTTTTTAGCACTGTGCTCGCTGGCTCTTTTTCCCCTAACCCTTCTTGGAACATTTCCTCAGCTACGTACTTCTCTTTCCTGATCTCCCACCTCCACCCTCCTCCATATCACTGGCCCCAGCCAGCGCAAGCTCAGTGAGCTCTAAACTCCTCTCTAGGCTTGCAATCCTCCTGAGTGTTGCAAGCTGCACATTTAGATCCATTACCTGGGCTTCCAAATATGTAACTCGCTGACATTGTGTGACGACATATTCACCCTCAAACGGCTGTTCAAGGCATGCATACATCTCACAAGACGCACACCAGGTAGCATTTTCCATGGAGCACATATTCAATTGAGATAAACTGTACAGATAAAACACAAAAAATACCAAACTATGCTCTTGCGTGAACGGGAACCTGTCAGCAGGATTGTGCACAGTAACCTATACACAGTGTCAGGTCCGTGCCATTATACTGATTAAAATGATACCTTGGTTGATGAAATCCATCTTGTGATTGTTGTTTAATCTTTATTTAGAGTTTTGTGTTAATGAGATTCTTGTGCCCTAAAGCGGGGTTGGTGTATGTGGGGCTCTGATTATATATTCATAATGCAGACTGCTGACAGGTCACTGATCCCTCAGTCACCTGCCCCCTAGTTTGCATAATGAATACCTAACATACTGAAGAAAGAGACAAAAAACGCTTTGCAGGCAGGTGCTGGCCGTGGCACCGTCTCTGCAGCATAATTGCATGGTTAGCATGCCAATAATACATTTTGTTGATATTATCCAGCTAGGGAAAAACAACTATTTGCAAATGGCACCTGCTATGCCTGCGTGTAGTGCCATCATACTGGATCCTCCAAGATGGTGCCTGCCTGCGCAGTAGCAGCTCTCTGTGTCTATAGCTGTGATCCTAGAGCTTCTACTACCTAGGTGTTGGTGGCATCATCTTGGAGGAGGAATTTCTTTTTTCTCCTACAGTAAGATGGCACTGCTGGCGCATGCGCAGTAGCAGCTATCGGATCACAGCTACACACCTATAGCTGCTACTGCGCAGGTGCAGCAGGCACTATTTTCAAATTGTTTTTTATTTTACCCTGGCTGAATAACATCAAGAAAATGTATTATTGCCACAAAAAACATGTGATTATGCTGCAGTGCAGGTGCCATGGCTGCCACCTGCCTGCAAAGCGTTTTTTGTCTCCTTCTTCAGCATGTTAGGTAAGGTATTCATTATACAAACTAGGGGGCAGGTGACTGAGGGATCAGTGACCTGTCAGCAGTCTGCATTATGAATATATAATCAGAGCACCAAATACACCAACTCCGCCTTAGGGCACGAGAATTTCATCAACACAAAACTCAAACTAAAGATTAAACAACAATCACAAGATGGATTTCATCAAACCAATGTATCATTTTAACCCTTTAATCCCATATGACCTACTATCCCGTCGAGGTGGGGTGGGCCTTAATTCCCACCGATCCCCCCGTGAGCGCGGCCGATCGCTATGACACACTATCCCGGCCGGGTGTCAGCTGACTATCGCAGCTGACATCCGGCACTATGTGGCAGGAGCGGTCACAGACCGCCCCCGGCACATTAACCCCCGGCACACTGCGATCAAACATGATCGCAGTGTACCGGCGGTACAGGGAAGCATCGCGCAGGGAGGGGGCTCCCTGCGGGCTTCCCTGGGACGATCGGTACAAGGTGATGTACTCACCTTGTACCGAGCGTCTTCTCCCTGCAGTCCCCGGATCCAAAATGGCTGCGGGGCTGCATCTGGGTCCTGCAGGGAGTACTTCCGGGTCGACTGCAGGCGCTGGTAAGCCAGGCTAAGCCTGCAGCGATGTGAGTGAGACTGTCAGATCGCCGATCTGTGATGTTTCCCCCTGGGACAAAGTAAAAAAGTAAAAAAAATAATTTCCACATGTGTAAAAAAAAAAAAAAAAAATCCTAAAAAAAATAAATAAAAAAAAAATATTATTCCCATAAATACATTTCTTTATCTAAAAAAAACAAAAAAAAACAATAAAAGTACACATATTTAGTATCGCTGCGTCCGTAATGACCCAACCTATAAAACTGTCCTACTAGTTAACCCCTTCAGTAAACACCGTAAGAAAAAAAAAAAAAAAGAGCCAAAAAACAATGCTTTATTATCATACCGCCAAACAAAAAGTGGAACAACACACGATCAAAAAGACGGATATAAATAACCATGATACCGCTGAAAACGTCATCTTGTCCCGCAAAAAACGAGCCATGATACAGCATCATAAGCAAAAAAATAAAAAAGTTATAGTCCGCAGAATAAAGCGATACCAAAATAATTATTTTTTCTATAAAATAGCTTTTATCGTATAAAAGCGCAAAAACAAAAAAAAATGACATAAATGAGATATCGCTGTAATCGTACTGACCCGACGAATAAAACTGCTTTATCAATTTTACCAAACGCGGAACGGTATAAACGCCTCCCCCAAAAGAATTTCATGAATAGCTGGTTTTTGGTCATTCTGCCTCACAAAAATCGGAATAAAAAGTGATCAAAAACTGTCACTTGTCCGAAAATGTTACTAATAAAAACGTCAACTCGTCCCGCAAAAAACAAGACCTCAGATGACTCTGTGAACCAAAATATGGAAAAATTATAGGTCTCAAAATGTGGAGACACAAAAACTTTTTTGCTATAAAAAAGCGTATTTTAGTGTGTGACAGCTGCCAATCATAAAAACCCAATATAAAAAATGCTATAAAAGTAAATCAAACCCCCCTTCATCACCTCCTTAGTTAGGAAAAAATAATAAAATTAAAAAAATGTATTTATTTCCATTTTCCCATTAGGGCTAGTGTTAGGGTTAGGGCTAGGGTTAGGGCTAGGGTTTGGGCTAGGGTTAGGGCTAGGGTTGGGGCTAGGGCTAGGGTTAGGGCTAGGGTTGGGGCTAGGGTTAGGGCTAGGGTTAGGGTTGGGGCTAGGGTTGGAGCTAAAGTTAGGGTTAGGGTTGGGGCTAAAGTTAGGGTTAGGGTTGAGGCTAAAGTTAGGGTTAGGGTTGGGGCAAAAGTTACGGTTAGGGTTGGGATTACATTTACGGTTGTGATTAGGGTTGGGATTAGAATTAGGGGTGTGTCAGGGTTAGGGGTGTGGTTAGTGTTACCGTTGGGATTAGGGTTAGGGGTGTTGTTGGATTAGGGTTTCAGGTAGAATTGGGGAGTTTCCACTGTTCAGGCACATCAGGGGCTCTCGAAACGCGACATGGCGTCCGATCTCAATTCCAGCCAATTCTGCGTTGAAAAAGTAAAACAGTGCTCCTTCCCTTCCGAGCTCTCCGGTGCACCCAAACAGGGGTTTACCCCAACATATGGGGTATCAGCGTACTCAGGACAAATTGGACAACAAATTTTGGGGTCCAAGTTCTCTTGTTATCCTTGGGAAAATAAAAATTTGGGGGGCTAAGAATCATTTTTGTGGGAAAAATAAGATTTTTTTATTTTCACGGCTCTGCGTTGTAAACTGCAGTGAAACACTTGGGGGTTCAAAGTTCTCACAACACATCTAGATAAGTTCCTTGGGAGGTCTAGTTTCCAATATGGGGTCACTTGTGGGGGTTTGTACTGTTTGGGTACATAAGGGGCTCTGCAAATGCAACGTGACACCTGCAGACCAATCCATCTAAGTCTGTATTCCAAATGGCGCTCCTTCCCTTCCGAGCTCTGCCATGCGCCCAAACAGTGGTTCCCCCCACATATGGGGTATCAGCATACTCAGATCAAATTGGACAATAACTTTTGGGGTCCAATTTATCCTGTTACCCTTGTGAAAATACAAAACTGGGGGCTAAAAAATCATTTTTTTTTATTTTCACGGCTCTGCGTTATAAACTGTAGTGAAACACTTGGGTGTTCAAAGCCCTCAAAACACATCTAGATAAGTTCCTTCGGGGGCCTACATTCCAAAATGGTGTCACTTGTGGGGGGTTTTAATGTTTAGGCACATCAAGGGCTCTTCAAACACAATATGGCGTCCCATCTTAATTCCAGTCAATTTTGCATTGAAAAGTCAAATGGCGCTCCTTCCCTTCCGAGCTCTGCCATGCACCCAAACAATGGTTTACACCCACATATGGGGTATCAGCGTACTCAGGACAAATTGCACAACAACTTTTGTGGTCTAATTTCTTCTCTAACTCTTGGGAAAATAAAAAATTGGGGGCGAAAAGATCATTTTTGTGAAAAAATATGATTTTTTATTTTTACGGCTCTGCACTATAAACTTCTGTGAAGCACTTGCTGGGTCAAAGTGCTCACCACACATCTAGATAAATTCCTTAAGGGGTCTACTTTCCAAGATGGTGTTACTTGTGGGTGGTTTCAATGTTTAGGCACATCAGGGGCTCTCCAAACGCAACATGGCGTCCCATCTTAATTCCAGTCAATTTTGCATTGAAAAGTCAAATGGCGCTCCTTCCCTTCCGAGCTCTGCCATGCGCCCAAACAATGGTTTACACCCACATATGGGGTATCAGCGTACTCAGGACAAATTGTACAACAACTTTGGGGGTCTATTTTCTCCTGTTACTCTTGGTAAAATAAAACAAATTGGAGCTGAAATAAATTTTGTGTGAAAAAAAGTTAAATGTTCATTTTTATTTAAACATTCCAAAAATTCCAGTAAAACACCTGAAGGGTTAATAAACTTCTTGAATGTGGTTTTGAGCACCTTGAGGGGTGCAGTTTTTAGAATGGTGTCACACTTGGGTATTTTCTATATATAGACCCCTCAAAATGACTTCAAATGAGATGTGGTCCCTAAAAAAAAAATGGTGTTGTAAAAATGAGAAATTGCTGGTCAACTTTTAACCCTTATAACTCCCTAACAAAAAAAAATTTTGGTTCCAAAATTGTGCTGATGTAAAGTAGACATGTGGGAAATGTTACTTATTAAGTATTTTGCATGACATATCTCTGTGATTTAAGGGCATAAAAATTCAACGTTGGAAAATTGCGAAATTTTCAAAATTTTTGCCAAATTTCCATTTTTTTCTCAAATAAACGCAAGTTATATCGAATAAATTTTACAACTATCATAAAGTACAATATCTCATGAGAAAACAGTGTCAGAATCGCCAAGATTCCGTTGAAGCGTTTCAGAGTTATAACCTCATAAAAGGACAGTGGTCAGAATTGTAAAAATTGGCCCAGTCATTAACGTGCAAACCACCCTTGGGGCTTAAGGGGTTAATCAGTATAGCAGCACCGACCTGACACTGTGTGTAGGTTACTGTGCACAATCCTGCTGATAGGTTCCCTTTAAACTATCATATTGTGTTTAACTATGTACTTACAGTGCCTTGCGAAAGTATTTGGTCCCTGGAACTTTTCAACCTTTTCCTACATACATAGGATACCAAATGTAAATTTTTGGTAAAGAATCAACAAGTGGAACACAATTCTGAAGTTAAACGAAATTTATTGGTTATTTTACATTTTTGTGGAAAATCAAAAACTGAAAAGTGGGGCGTGCAAAATTATTCGGCCCTTTTAACTTAATACTTTTTTGTGCCGCCTTTTGCTACGATTACAGCTGTAAGTCGCTTGGGGTATGTCTCTATCAGTTTTGTACATTGAGAGAATGAAATTCTTGCCCATTCTTCCTTGGCAAATAGCTCGAGCTCAGTGAGGTTTGATGGAGATCGTTTGTGAACAGCAGTTTTCAGCTCTTTCCACAGATTCTCGATTGGATTGAGGTCTGGACTTTGACTTGGCCATTCTAACACCTTGATACATTTATTTGTGAACTATTCCATTGTAGATTTTGCTTTATGTTTGGGATCATTGTCTTGTTGGAAAACAAATCTCCGTCCCAGTCTCAGGTCTTTTGCAGACTCCAACAGGTTTTCTTCAAGAATGCTCCTGTATTTGGCTCCATCCATCTTCCCATCAATTTTAACCATCTTCCCTGTCCCTGCTGAAGAAAAGCAGGCCCAAACCATGATGCTGACACCACCATGTTTGACAGTGGGGATTGTGTGTTCAGGGTGAAGAGCTGTGTTGCCTTCACGCCAAACATATCGTTTGGCATTGTGGCCAAAAAGTTCGATTTTGGTTTCATCTGACCAGAGCACCTTCCACATGTTTGGTGTGTCTCCCAGAGACACACAGAGAGAGAATAGGATTCCGAAAACTGGAGGATGAGCCCACAGACCCAAAGACAAAGATCACCCCGGTATCACAAGAAACTCCAGGAGGTGGACATTGAAGCAGACAAGTAATGCACTCTGGAGGGAATAAATCAGGGAGAAGGACACTTTAATAAGACTGGTGGTCCAAGGGCTGTATTTACTTGAGGGGGTGATCACTTAACCCCTTCATGACCCAGCCTATTTTGACCTTAATGACCTGGCCGTTTTTTGCAATTCTGACCAGTGTCCCTTTATGAGGTAATAACTCAGGAACGCTTCAACGGATCCTAGCGGTTCTGAGATTGTTTTTTCGTGACATATTGGGCTTCATGTTAGTGGTAAATTTAGGTCAATAAATTCTGCGTTTATTTGTGATAAAAACGGAAATTTGGCGAAAATTTTGAAAATTTCGCAATTTTCACATTTTGAATTTTTATTCTGTTAAACCAGAGAGTTATGTGACACAAAATAGTTAATAAATAACATTTCCCACATGTCTACTTTACACCAGCACAATTTTGGAAACAAAATTTTTTTTTGCTAGGAAGTTATAAGAGTTAAAATTTGACCAGCGATTTCTCATTTTTACAACGAAATTTACAAAACCATTTTTTTTAGGGACCACCTCACATTTGAAGTCAGTTTGAGGGGTCTATATGGCTGAAAATACCCAAAAGTGACACCATTCTAAAAAATGCACCCCTCAAGGTGCTCAAAACCACATTCAAGAAGTTTTTTAACCCTTCAGGTGCTTCACAGCAGCAGAAGCAACATGGAAGGAAAAAATGAACATTTAACTTTTTAGTCACAAAAATTATCTATTAGCAACATTTTTTTTATTTTCCCAATGGTACAAGGAGAAACTGAACCACGAAAGTTGTTGTCCAATTTGTCCTGAGTACGCTGATACCTCATATGTGGGGGTAAACCACTGTTTGGGCGCACGGCAGGGCTTGGAAGGGAAGGAGCGCCATTTGACTTTTTGAATGAAAAATTGGCTCCACTCTTTAGCGGACACCATGTCACGTTTGGAGAGCCCCCGTGTGCCTAAAAATTGGAACTCCCCCACACGTGACCCCATTTTGGAAACTAGACGCCCCAAGGAACTTATCTAGATGCATAGTGAGAACTTTGAACCCCCGGGGGCTTCACAAATTGATCCGTAAAAATGAAAATGTACTTTTTTTTCACAAAAAAATTCTTTTAGCCTCAATTTTTTTCATTTTCACATGGGCAACAGGATAAAATGGATCCTAAAATTTGTTGGGCAATTTCTCATGAGTACACCAATACCTCACATGTGGGAGTAAACCATTGTTTGGGCACATGGTAAGGTTCGGAAGGGAAGGAGCGCCATTTGACTTTTTGAATGAAAAATTATCTCCATCGTTAGCGGACACCATGTCGTGTTTGGAGAGCCCCCGTGTGCCTAAACATTGGAGCTCCCCCACAAATGACCCCATTTTGGAAACTAGACCCCCCAAGGAACTTATCTAGATGCATATTGAGCACTTTAAACCCTCAGGTGCTTCACAAATTGATCTGTAAAAATGAAAAAGTACTTTTTTTTTCACAAAAAAATTCTTTTCGCCTCAGTTTTTCATTTTCACATGGGCAATAGGATAAAATGAATCCTAAAATTTGTTGGGCAATTTCTCCCGAGTACGCCGATACCTCATATGTGGGGGTAAACCACTGTTTGGGCACACGGCAGGGCTCGGAAGGGAAGGCGCGCCATTTGACTTTTTGAATGGAAAATTAGCTCCAATTGTTAGCGGACACCATGTCGCGTTTAGAGAGCCCCTGTGTGCCTATGCATTGGAGCTCCCCCACAAGTGACCCCATTTTGGAAACTAGACCCCCCAAGGAACTTATCTAGATGCATATTGAGCACTTTAAACCCCCAGGTGCTTCACAGAAGTTTATAATGCAGAGCCATGAAAATAAAAAATAATTTTTCTTTCCTCAAAAATGATTTTTAGCCTGGAATTTCCTATTTTGCCAAGGGTAATAGGAGAAATTGGACCGCAAATGTTGTTGTCCAGTTTGTCCTGAGTACGCTGATACCCCATATGTGGGGGTAAACCACTGTTTGGGCGCACGGCAGGGCTCGGAAGGGAAGGCACGCCAATTGGCTTTTTAAATGGAAAATTAGCTCCAATCATTAGCGGACACCATGTCACGTTTGGAGAGCCCCTGTGTGCCTAAACATTGGAGATCCCCCACATATGACCCCATTTTGGAAACTAGACCCCCAAAGGAACTAATCTAGATGTGTGGTGAGGACTTTGAACTTCCAAGTGCTTCACAGAAGTTTATAACGCAGAGCCATGAAAATAAAATAAAAATTTTATTTTCTCTAAAATGATTTTTTAGCCTGCAATTTATTATTTTCCCAAGGGTAAAAGGAGAAATTTGACCCCAAAAGTTGTTGTACAGTTTCTCCTGAGTACGCTGATACCCCATATGTGGGGGTAAACCACAGTTTGGGCATATGTCGGGGCTCGGAAGTCAAGTAGTGACATTTTGAAATGCAGACTTTGATGGAATGCTCTGCGGGCGTTACGTTGCGTTTGCAGAGCCCCTGATGTGGCTAAACAGTAGAAACCCCCCACAAGTGACCCCATTTTAGAAACTAGACCCCGAAAGGAACTTATCTAGATGTGAGGTGAGCACTTTGAACCCCCAAGTGCTTCACAGAAGTTTATAACACAGAGCAGTGAAAATAATAAATACGTTTTCTTTCCTCAAAAATAATTTTTTAGCCCAGAATTTTTTATTTTCCCAAGGGTTACAGGAGAAATTGGACCCCAAAAGTTGTTGTCCAGTTTCTCCTGAGTACGCTGATACCCCATATGTGGGGGTAAACCACTGTTTGGGCACACGTCGGGGCTCAGAAGGGAAGTAGTGACTTTTGAAATGCAGACTTTGATGGAATGGTCTGCGGGCGTCACGTTGCGTTTGCAGAGCCCCTGGTGTGCCTAAACAGTAGAAACCCCCCACAAGTGACCCCATTTTGGAAACTAGACCCCCCAAGGAACTTATCTAGATATGTGGTGAGCACTTTGAACCCCCAAGTGCTTCACAGACGTTTACAACGCAGAGCCGTGAAAATAAAAAATCATTTTTCTTTCCTCAAAAATGATGTTTTAGCAAGCAATTTTTTATTTTCTCAAGGGTAACAGGAGAAATTGGACCCCAGTAATTGTTGCCCAGTTTGTCCTGAGTACGCGGATACCCCATATGTGGGGGTAAACCACTGTTTGGGCACATGTCGGGGCTCGGAAGTCAAGTAGTGACGTTTTGAAATGCAGACTTTGATGGAATGGTCTGCGGGCGTCACGTTGCGTTTGCAGAGCCCCTGGTGTGCCTAAACAGTAGAAACCCCCCACAAGTGACCCCATTTTGGAAACTAGACCCCCCAAGGAACTTATCTAGATATGTGGTGAGCACTTTGAACCCCCAAGTGCTTCACAGACGTTTACAACGCAGAGCCGTGAAAATAAAAAATCATTTTTCTTTCCTCAAAAATGATGTTTTAGCAAGCAATTTTTTATTTTCTCAAGGGTAACAGGAGAAATTGGACCCCAGTAATTGTTGCCCAGTTTGTCCTGAGTACGCTGATACCCCATATGTGGGGGTAAACCACTGTTTGGGCACATGTCGGGGCTCGGAAGTCAAGTAGTGACGTTTTGAAATGCAGACTTTGATGGAATGGTCTGCGGGCGTCACGTTGCGTTTGCAGAGCCCCTGGTGTGCCTATACAGTAGAAACCCCCCACAAGTGACCCCATTTTGGAAACTAGACCCCCCAAGGAACTTATCTAGATATGTGGTGAGCACTTTGAACCCCCAAGTGCTTCACAGACGTTTACAACGCAGAGCCGTGAAAATAAAAAATCATTTTACTTTCCTCAAAAATGATGTTTTAGCAAGCAATTTTTTATTTTCTCAAGGGTAACAGGAGAAATTGGACCCCAGTAATTGTTGCCCAGTTTGTCCTGAGTACACTGATACCCCATATGTGGGGGTAAACCACTGTTTGGGCACACGTCGGGGCTCGGAAGGGAAGGAGCACCATTTGACTTTTTGAATAAAAGATTGGCTGGAATCAATGGTGGCGCCATGTTGCGTTTGGAGACCCCCTGATGTGCCTAAACAGTGGAAACCCCTCAATTCTAACGCCAACACACCCCTAACCCTTATCCCAACTGTAGCGGTAACACTAACCACAACCCTAACCGCAACACACCCCTAACCACAACCCTAACCCCAACACACCCCTAACCCTAACCACAACCCTAATTCCAACCCAACCCTAACCCTAAGGCTATGTACCCACGTTGCGGATTCGTGTGAGATTTTTCCGCACCATTTTTGAAAAATCCGCGGGTAAAAGGCTCTGCGTTTTACCTGCGGATTTACTGCGGATTTCACCTGCGGATTCCTATTGAGGAACAGGTGTAAAACGCTGCGGAATCCGCACAAAGAATTGACATGCTGCGGAAAATGCAACGCAGCGTTTCCGTGCGGTATTTTCCGCACCATGGGCACAGCGGATTTGGTTTTCCATAGGTTTACATGGTACTGTAAACCTGATGGAACACTGCTGCGGATCCGCAGCGGCCAATCCGCTGCGGATCCGCAGCCAAATCCGCACCGTGTGCACATAGCCTAATTCTAAAGGTATGTGCACACGCTTCGGAAAACGCTGCGGATCCGCAGCAGTTTCCCATGAGCTTACAGTTCAATGTAAACCTATGGGAAACAAAAATCGCTGTACACATGCTGCGGAAAAACTGCACGGAAACGCAGCGGTTTACATTCCGCAGCATGTCACTTCTTTCTGCGGATTCCACAGCGGTTTTACAACTGCTCCAATAGAAAATCGCAGTTGTAAAACCGCAGTGAAATGCGCAGAAAAACCGCGGTAAATCTGCCATAAATCCGCAGCGGTTTAGCACTGCAGATTTATCAAATCCGCTGCGGAAAAATCCGCAGAGGACCAGAATACGTGTGCACATACCGAAACCCTAACCCTACCCCTAACCCTACCCCTAACCCTACCCCTACCCCTACCCCTAACCCTACCCCTAACCCTAACCCTAGTTCTAACTCCAACCTTAGTGAAAAAAAAAAAAAATTCTTTATTTTATTATTGTCCCTATCTATGGGGGACAAATGGGGGGGTCATTTACTGTTTTTTTATTTTGACCACTGTGATATAACCTATCACAGTGATCAAAATTCACATTGGAACGAATCTGCCGGCCGGCAGATTCGGCGGGCGCACTGCGCATGCGCCCGCCATTTTGGAACATGGCGGCGCTCGGGGAAGAAGACGGACGGACCCCGCCAGGATCGGTAAGTATAAGGGGGGGAGATCAGGGCACAGGGGGGGGAGATCAGGGCACGGGGGGGCGTCGGAGCACGGGGGGGGAGGGATCGGAGCATGGGGGAGAGTGATCGGTGTGCGGGCGGGTGGATCGGTGTGCAGGGGGGGTGGATCGGTGTGCAGGGGGGGTGGTTCGGAGCACGGGGGGGGATCGGAGTGCGGGGGGGTTTGATTGGAGCACGGGGGGGTGTGATTGGAGCACGGGGGGAGCGGACAGGAGGACGGGGGAGCGGAGCACAGGACGGAGGGGAGCGGGCCACAGATCGGGGGGCTGGGGGGGCGATCGGTGGGGTGGGGTGGGGGCACATTAGTATTTCCAGCCATGGCCGATGATATTGCAGCATCGGCCATGGCTGGATTGTAATATTTCACCATTTTTTTAGGTGAAATATTACAAATCGCTCTGATTGGCAGTTTCACTTTCAACAGCCAATCAGAGCGATCGTAGCCACGAGGGGGTGAAGCCACCCCCCCTGGGCTAAACTACCACTCCCCCTGTCCCTGCAGATCGGGTGAAATGGGAGTTAACCCTTTCACCCGATCTGCAGGGACGCGATCTTTCTGTGACACAGCATATGCGTCACAGGTCGGATTGGCACCGACTTTCATGACGCATACGCTGTGTCACAGGTCGGGAAGGGGTTAAAGAACTTCGATGTTGTTTAATGAAACAAATATTGCTGGGGGAGGAGATTGTGGGGAGAATAAGCCAGAAAAAAGGAAGTCGCAGAAGAGAGGATGATATTGTTTGTTGCTGGTTGATAATTTGTTTTTTGTTCAAAGGGGAGACATGCAGGAACATAATGTAAGACAGAACGAAATTGTGAGCATTTGGTGTGAACGCCTAACATACAATCCAAAAATGAAAATATCATAATCTGCACATTATATCATGGAATGTAAAGGAGCTTGAAGCCCCGACTAAAAGAATGATGGTTCTGTGGCACTTAAAGAAACTAAAAGCAGATATTGTATTATTGCAGGAAACAAATGAAGATATGTTTAGGATGAAAAAATGTGGGTGGGAGAGGTGCATTGATAAGAGGGAGAGGGAAGAAAGGTGGTGTTCTAATATTGCTTCACAAATGGTACTAGGTCCGGTCGCACTTAAAGGGGATGTCACGGTGGCTGCGACCCGGTCTGTGGCCTGGGCACCAAACTAAAAAAGGGAAAGGTCTTTTAAAGGGATTTGTATTAAAGTTTGTGTAAGTGACGCCACCTGTGGTTCTCGGTCTTTAGGGACCAACGCTGCTTAAAGGAGCCCTCTGGGGTGATATTACTGCAGCATAGGTGGTGACGTTTCCCACAAGTGAAGCAGGGTCCCCAGGGCTCCCAGTGTGCTGGGCAGAGATGGTGTATGCCGGCAAATAAATGGAGGACAAAGAGTTGGAACGTCTTTACCTGGTTTACTGATGGTAGCAGTCCACAGTCCAGGCTACCAGGAACAGGTGGTGATATGGTCCACCTTGCCTGGAGGCAAAGGTGATCCCTCTCCCAGGTGAGGTTCGTAAGCCTTCCTACTCACGCTCGTATGCGAGGTCCTTGCTGCCTTGGCTTCCACACAAAGTCCTTTCTCCTGTCCTGAGACAGTTTCCTGTATGATGGGCAGTGTGAGCCTTTTTATAGGGTCTCTATCACGACCTGGGCTCTTAGTGTACTGCTGCACCTTCAGGTGTGGGTGTGGGCAAATTACATAAAGTCCTATGCCCTGCGGTTCTGCCATGTGTACAACAGAGCCTCGGGCTGCTGGTGCCCGGTTCCTGCACTTTGGCTGAGGGTGCCCAGTCACAGTTCCCCTCTGAGCCCCTTTCCTTCTCCTGTTGCTTCTTTCCTCAGATGCTTCACTTCATTCAACCCCTCGGGTTCACTTCCTTTCCTGGAGCTGCAGCTCAGTCCTGACTTCACGGCTCCGCTGTCTGCTATCAGTTCTCTCTCCTTCACTGTCTCTCCAGACTGCACTGTTTGGTCTCCCTGGACCAACTAACTAACTCCTCCTCCAGACCAGAACACTTAAAGCTATGAAAGCTCCTGTGAATCCAGGTTCTGAGCTCCCACTTCTGGCCTGGATTCAGAATGTGTTGTATGTAAGTGCATTACCTGATAAAGGGAATCCTCCTTGCCTCCAAGCATAATATCGCCCTCCCCGAAAGGAAGGCAACATCACTGTAACAACCGGTTATCTGGGGTGTTACATATACGTACATAATGCTAAAACTAGAAAGAAATGAAGAGGAAATCTGTATAATCAATATATATGCTCTCAACAAGGACCAAAAACTTTTTTTGAGCAATTAGGTTCTAACATACTGCAAAACACAACAAAGAAAATGATGTTAGGAGATTACAACACACATACCATAGAGGAAGATCGATTGAGCCAAAAGGGGACAAACTAGTAGGAAACCATCTCTATTGGAGGAGTTAATAGAGGACACAGATCTGTCAGATGTTTGGAGAATGGAATCACCCAATGAACAAGAATTTACGCACTTTACCCACCCATATCAAACTTGGTTGAGAATTGACTATATATTGGTGAGCAGAGGACTACTAGACAGATGCAAAAAGGCGAAAATTGAGGAAATGGTTATTTTGGATCATGCGCCAATATCTCTAAATTTCCAAAGGGAGTGGACTACACATGGAGGTTTAACGACCAGCAATTTAAAGTGATGTTGCAATAATAGTGGGAGAAGTATTCCTACCACAATTTGATGGTTGATCTGAAACCACAGACATACTGGGAAGCAGGAAAGGGAAAGGGACTTGAGAGGGAAACTAATAGCGCATTTGCATACATTAAAAAAACAAACACTAACTATGAGGAATTTAGTAGGAAATTAAGGTAGAAGTGCTTGCTCTTTCAACAACAAAAAACAACAGAAGCTAGAGAAGAACAGGAGGCCAAAAGAGATTTTGACATATGGGCGGAAAAAAAGAATTATTTAGAAAGACGCAAATAGAAATTGAGCTGAAAAGATATGGAGATAAGGCAGGAAAGATATTAGCAAACTTGGCAAAGGGTAGGAAGGGAAAGAGTAATATACTAAAGCTTAACCCCTTAGTGACAGAGCCAATTTGGTACTTAATGACCAGGCCAATTTTTGCAATTCTGACCATTGTCACTTTATGAGGTTATAACTCTGGAACGCTTCAACGGATCCTGCTGATTCTGAGATTGTTTTTTCGTGACATATTGTACTTCATGTTAGTGGTAACATTTCTTCGATATTACTTGCGATTATTTATGAAAAAAACGGAAATATGGCAAAAAATTTTAAAATGTTGCAATTTTCAAACTTTGTATTTTTATGCCCTTAAATCAGAGAGATATGTCATGAAAAATAGTTAATAAATAACATTTCCCACATGTCTACTTTAGATCAGCACAATTTTGGAAACAAAATTTTTTTTTTTTAGGGAGTTATAAGGGTTAAAAGTTGACCAGCAATTTCTCATTTTTACAACACCATTTTTTTTTTAGGGACCACATCTCATTTGAAGTCATTTTGAGGGGTCTATATATAGAAAATACCCAAGTGTGACACCATTCTAAAAACTACACCCCTCAAGGTTCTCAAAACCACATTCAAGAAGTTTATTAACCCTTTACGTGCTTCACAGGAACTGAAACAATGTGGAAGGAAAAAATGAACATTTAACTTTTTTTTGCAAACATCTTAATTCAGAACCATTTTTTTTTATTTTCACAAGTGTAAAAACAGAAATGTAACCATAAATTTTGTTATGCAATTTCTCCTGAATACGCCAATACCCCATATGTGGGGGTAAACCACTTTTTGGGCGAACCGCAGAACTTAGAAGTGAAGGAGCGCCGTTTGACTTTTTCAATGCAGAATTGGCTGGAATTGAGATCGGACGCCATGTCACGTTTAGAGAGCCCCTGATGTGCCTAAACAGTAGAAACTCCCCACAAGTGACACCATTTTGGAAACTAGACACCTTAAGGAACTTATCTAGATGTGTGGTGAGCACTTTGAACCCCCAAGTGCTTCACAGAAGTTTATAACGTAGAGCCGTGAAAATAAAAAATCGCTTTTGTTTACACAAAAATGATTTTTTCGCCCACAAATTCTTATTTTCACAAGGGTAACAGGAGAAATTAGACCACAAAAGTTGTTGTGCGATTTCTCCTGAATACGTCGATACCCCATATGTGAGGGTAAACCACTGTTTGGGCGCACCGCAGAGCTTGGAAGTGAAGGAGCGCCGTTTTACTTTTTCAATGTAGAATTGGCTGGAATTGAGATTGGACGCCATGTCGCGTTTGGAGAGCCTCTGATGTGCCTAAACAGTGGAAACCCACCACAAGTGACCCCATTTTGGAAACTAGACCCCTTAAGGAACATATCTAGATGTGTGGTGAGCACTTTGAACCCCCATGTGCTTCACAGAAGTTTATAATGTAGAGCCGTGAAAAAAAAAATCGCATTTTTTCTACAAAAATGATCTTTTTGCCCACAAATTTTTATTTTCACAAGGGTAACAGGAGAAATTAGACCACAAAAGTTGTTGTGCAATTTCTCCTGAGTACGCTGATACCCAATATGTGGGGGTAAACCACTGTTAGGGCGCACCGCAGAGCTTGGAAGAGGAGTGCCGTTTTACTTTTTCAATGTAGAATTGGCTGGAATTGAGATTGGACGCCATGTCGCGTTTGGAGAGCCCGTGATGTGCCTAAACAGTGGAAACCTTCCACAAGTGACACCATTTTGGAAACTAGACCCCTTAAGGAACTTATCTAGATGTGTGGCGAGCACTTTGAACCCCCATGTGCTTCACAGAAGTTTATAACGTAGAGCCGTGAAAAAAAAAAAAATGCATTTTTTCTACAAAAATGATCTTTTTGCCCACAAATTTTTATTTTCACAAGGGTAACAGGAGAAATTAGACCACTAAAGTTGTTGTGCAATTTCTCCTGAGTACGTCGATACCCAATATGTGAGGGTAAACCACTGTTTGGGCGCACCGCAGAGCTTGGAAGAGAAAGAGTGCCGTTTTACTTTTATAATGTAGAATTGGCTGGAATTGAGATCGGACGCCATGTCGCGTTTGGAGAGCCCCTGATGTGCCTAAACAGTAGAAATCCCCACAATTGACCCCATTTTGGAAACTAGACCCCCCATGGAACTTATCTAGATGTGTGGTGAGAACCTTGAATGCCCAAGTGCTTCACAGAAGTTTATAATGCAGAGCCGTGAAAATAAAAAATATTTTTTTTTTCCACAAAAAAGATTTTTTAGCCCCCAAGTTTTTATTTTCACAAGGGTAACAAGAGAAATTGGACCCCAAAAGTTGTTGTACAATTTGTCCTGAGTATGCTGGTACCCCATATGTGGGGGTAAACCACTGTTTGGGCGCACGGCAGAGCTCGGAAGGGAAGGAGCGCCTTTTTGGAATGCAGACTTTGATAGAATGGTCTGTGGGCATTATGTTGCGATTGCAGAGCCCCTGATGTACCTAAACTGTAGTAACCCCCCACAAGTGACCCCATTTTGGAAACTAGACCCCCCAAGGAACTTATCTAGATGTGTGGTGAGAACTTTGAATGCCCAAGTGCTTCACAGAAGTTTAGAATGCAGAGTCGTGAAAATAAAAAATATTTTTTTTTTCCACAAAAAAGATATTGTAGCCCCCAAGTTTTTATTTTCACAAGGGTAACAGGAGAAATTGGACTGCAATAGTTGTTGTCCAATTTATCCCGAGTACGCTGATGCGCCATATGTGGGGGTAAACCACTGTTTGGGCGCACGGCAGAGCTCAGAAGGGAAGGAGCGCCTTTTTGGAATGCAGACTTTGATAGAATGGTCTGTGGGCATTATGTTGCGATTGCAGAGCCCCTGATATACCTAAACTGTAGTAACCCCCCACAAGTGACCCCATTTTGGAAACTAGACCCCCCAAGGAACTTATCTAGATGTGTGGTGAGAACTTTGAATGCCCAAGTGCTTCACAGAAGTTTAGAATGCAGAGTTGTGAAAATAAAAAATATTTTTTTTTTCACAAAAAAGATATTGTAGCCCCCAAGTTTTTATTTTCACAAGGGTAACAAGAGAAATTGGACCCCAGAAGTTGTTGTCCAATTTATCCCGAGTACGCTGATGCCCCATATGTGGGGGTAACCCACTGTTTGGGCGCACGGCAGAGCTCAGAAGGGAGGGAGCACCATTTGACTTTTTGAGCGCAAAATTGGCTGTCGTGTTTGGAGACCCCCTGATGTACCTAAACAGTGGAAACCCCCCAATTCTAGCTCCAACCCTAACCCCAACACACCCCTAACCCTAATCCCAACCTGATCCATAATCCTAATCACTAACCCTAACCATAATCACAACCCTTACCCCAAAACAACCCTAATGTCAACCCTAACCATAACCCTAAATCCAACACACCCCTAATCCTAATCTCAACCCTAACCTCAAACCTAACCCTAATCCCAATACACCCCTAATCACAACCCTAACCTTAACCCTAATCCCAAACCTAACCCTAATCCCAAGCGTAACCCTAATGCCAACCCTAACCCTAATACCAACCCTAATCCAAACCCTAACCCTAATCCCAGCTCTAACCCTAACTTTAGCCCCAACCCTAGCCCTAACTTTAGCCCCAACCCTAACCCTAAGGCTACTTTCTCACTTGCGTCGTTTGGCATTCCGTCGCAATCCGTCGTTTTGGACAAGAAACGGATCCTGCAAATGTGCCCGCAGGATGCGTTTTTTGCCCATAGACTTGTATTGCCGATGGATCGTGACGGATGCCACACGTCGCGTCCGTCGTGCACTGGATCAGTTGTGTTTTGGTGGAGCGTTGGCACAAAAAAACGTTCAATGAAACGTTTTTTTGTACGTCGCATCCGCCATTTCTGACCGCACATGCGTGGCCGTAACTCCGCCCCCTCCTCCCCAGGACATAGATTGGGCAGCGGATGCGTTGAAAAACTACAGCTGCTGCCCACGTTGTGCACAATTTTCACAACGTGCGTCGGTATGTCGGGCCGACGCATTGCGACGGCCCCGTACCGACGTAAGTGTGAAAGAAGCCTAACCCTAAATTTAGCCCCAACCCTAACCCTAAATTTAGCCCCAACCCTAACCCTAAATTTAGCCCCAACCCTAGCCCTAACCCTAGCCCTAACCCTACCTCTACCCCTACCCTAACCCTACCCCTAACCCTACCCCTACCCCTAACCCTAATTTTAGCCCCAACTGCTGTTCTCCTGCCGGCCGGCAGATGGAGACAGATGGCGGGCGCACTGGGCATGCGCCCGCCATTTTCTTCTGCCGGCGGCCAGGAGGAGCAGCAAGAGGATCCAGGGACACAGGTGAGTATTGTAGGGTCCCCGAATCCCCCTATTTCTCTGTCCTCTGATGTGCGATCACATCAGAGGACAGAGAATTACACTTTACTTTTTTTTTTTTTTTGCGGTCGCCGGTAAACGGTTAATTACCGGCGATCGCAAAACAGGGGTCGGTAAAACCGACCCCGATCATGCTCTTTGGGGTCTCGGCTACCCCCGGCAGCCGAGACCCCAAAGATTCTCTCGGTGCCGGCTGGCGGGCGCACTGCGCATGTGCCCGCCATTTTGAAGATGGCTGCGCCCACCGGGAGACACGAGGAGCATCGGGGGAGCTAGGTGAGTATTGGGGGGCCACCTGGGACCCCTTTTCTCTGTCCTCCGATGTGCGATCACATCGGAAGACAGAGAAATTAAAAAGAGATCGCGTTTTGTTTTTTTTTGCGATCGCCGGTAAACGGTTAATTACCGGCGATCGCAAATGCGGGGTGGGTTAAAAAAAAACCCGAATCATGTTCTCTGGGGTCTCGGCTACCCCCGGCAGCTGAGACCCCGGAGAAAATCGGCCTCTGGGGGGCGCTATTTACTTTTTCCACAGCGCCGTTAATTAACGGCGCTGTGGTTTAAGTACCCTTAGCGGCCGCCGTTAAAAGGCGTATCGGCGGTCGCTAAGGGGTTAAAGGTACCGTCACACTCAGCAACTTTGCAAAGAGAACGACAACAATCCGTGACGTTGCAGCATCCTGGATAGTGATCTCGTTGTGTTTGACACGCAGCAGCGATCTGGATCCCGCTGTGCCATCGCTGCGTTTGTGCCCGCCCACAGCGTCGCACTGTCTCAGACTAGAGAGGGCATAATGGTAGATAATCCCAGAGAAATAAACTCAACCCTGTGGGAGTTTTATGCTAATTTATATTTGGAGGAGGCCAAGGGCACAAACAGGGGTGGAGACTATCTAAAAAAAAAATTAACATGCCTAATGTCACAGAGCCACAGTTAACTATGTTGAATGCTCCCATTACAGAGGAAGAAGTGAGGAGTACCATTGGGGGATTGCCAGCTGGAAAAGCACCTGGACCAGATGGGTTCATGGGGTTTTTTTTAATGACCATGATCCAACAAATAATCCCTACTTTGACTGCATGGTATAAAATTGTTACAAGGGGAGGGGATGTGTAGGTGGGCACTAATGTGGCTCATATTAGCCTAATACCAAAGGAAGGGGAAAATGTGAAGGACCCAGCATCCTATAGACATCTATCCTTGATAAACCAGGATATTAAAATAATATCCAAACTCATGGCAAACACACTAGCAGAGATCCCGCCCAACATTAGTAACACCCGCTCAGGTGGGATTTGTGAAAGGTAGGAGTGCGATAACAAATGTAAGACGTACACTGTTAGCCATAGATGTAATAAATAAAAGAACACAGACGAGGTAAGCCGGTTCTGGTTACACTAGATGCAGAGAAAGCTTTTGATAAGGAGAAGTAGAATTGGGTAGGAAAAGTTTTGGACAAAATTGGGCTGGTGGGGAATTTCAGAAATTTTATGAAAGCCCTGTATGCTAACCTGGCAGCAAGAATTCAAACCCTGGGTCATCTATCGGCAAATTTCCCACTTGAAAAGGGAACACGCCAGGGATGGTTTTTGTCCCCACTTACAGTACAGACCAAAAGTTTGGACACACCTTCTCATGTAAAGATTTTTCTGTATTTTCATGACTATTAAAATTGTACATTCACACTGAAAGCATCAAAACTAAGAACTAACATATGTGGAATTATATACTTAACAAAAAAGTGTGAAACAACTGAAAATATGTCTTATATTCTAGGTTCTTCAAAGTAACCACCTTTTGCTTTGGTGACTGCTTTGCACACTCTTGGCATGGGTCCCCCATGGATGTTATGCGGCTGCCACTAGGAGGCTGACACTAAGTAATCACAAAAAGATTATCTCCTCCTCTGCAGTATACACCCCACACACTGGCTCCAGCCGAACCAGTTCTGTGACAAAGCAGTAGGAAATCAAGAAACATTATATGAGAGTATACAATGTCAAACCAAAGAACATACTCAAGCCTTCAGGCAAACAGGGTGGGTGCTGTGTCCCCCAATGAGTGTCTTGGAGAAAAAATTTTTACGGTGAGTACACAAAAATCCCCGATTCTCCTTCACCTCATTGGGGGGCACAGAACCATGGTACGTCCTAAAGCAGTCCCAGGGTGGGGAACTGACATAACTGAAAAAACCCCACGTACCAACTGACTAGAGATGCGCTACCATCACCTGCAAGATCCGTCTGCAGAAGCCTGAGTGTGAATGTTGTAGTGCTTCAAGGTGTGCAGCGTGGACCAAGTCACAGCTTTGCAAACCTGATCTGCTGACACCTGGTGCCGAATAGCCCAAGAGGCACCCACCAACCGAGTGGAGTGTGCCTTAATCCCCACTGGGATAGACTTGCCTCTGACACTGCAAGACACTTGAATAGCCGAGCATATCCATCTGGCTATTGTGGACATTGAAGCGGCGAGTCCCTTCCTGTGACCCTCAGTAAGAACAAATAAGGCGTTCATCTTACGGAAGGATGCCGTCCGTGAAACATATCTTCTGAGAGTCCTCACCAGATCCAGAGTGAGAAGCCCTCTCTCAAAACGGTGTACTGGTGCCGGGCAAAATGAGACCACCATTGGCAAGAAGGACGGAGACAGCCCAAGAACTACCTTGTCCTGGTGAAAAATTAGGAAAGGAGCTGGACAGGACAGGGCAGCTAGCTCCGATACCCACCTGATTGACGTCACTGCAACCAGGAAGGTGACCTTCCATGAAAGGTGAGTCAGAGAGATGTCCTGCAGCAGTTCAAAGGGAATCTCCCGTAGAACACCCAGGACCATAGGTTAAAGTCCCAAGCATCCAACGGTGTTCTGTAGGGGAACACCACATGGGAGACTCTGCATGAAAGTCCTCACCTGCAGCTTGGAAGCTATCCTGCGCTGGAACAAAAATGATAAGGCTGAGATCTGACCTTTGAAGGAGCTAAGTGCTAGGCTTAAGTCCAGACCAGTCTGAAGAAACTCCAAAATGGTGGGGATGGAGAAGACTAGAGGAGAACGACCGCGTTCTCTGCACCATGCGAAAAAACCTTTCCAGGTGAGGCGATAGATGCGTACTGACACAGGCTTCCTAGCGCTAATCATAGTGTCAAACACAGGGCCCCTGAATTCTGGTGGCAAATCGGGCCCTGGGATAGTAAATCTGGTTGATCTGGAAGTTGCCAGAGAATGTCAATTACAAGCTGCACCAACTCCATGTACCACGCCCGATGCGGCCAGTCTGGAGCGACTAGGATCACTGGAATCCCGTCCGCCTTGATCTTCCTGATTTCACTCTGCAGTAACGGAAGTGGGGGAAACACATACGGAAGATAAAACTGATGCACCAGAAGGACCAGGGCATCCGCCCCAATGGCCTCTGGATCCTGGGACCAAGCTATGAATTCGGGCACCTTGGCGTTTAGTCTTGATGCCATCAGATCCATGTCCAGAGTCCCCCAGCGTTAACAGATCTGTTGGAAGACCTCCGGATGAAGTGACCACTCTCCTGAGGCGAGACCCTGATTGCTGAGGAAGTCTGCCGCCCAGTTTTCCACGCCTGGGATGTGAACTGCTGAGATGACTGAATGGTTCCTCTCAGCCCAGTGGAGAATGTGTTCCACCTCGCACATTGTCGCCCTGCTGCGGGTGCCCCCTAGAAAGGATATCTGCTGAGCTGGGAAGGGGGAAGACTTGTTTATCAACAAGCCCTGGAGAAAGTGTATCCAAAGTGATACAGACGCACTCCACGCAGGCTTAGAAAGACGGGCCGTTGATGAGGAGGTCTAAGTATGGCAAAACGACCATGCCCCGAGAGTGAAGAAAGGACACGGCGCGCTGCCAAGACCTTTGTGAACACTCGGAGCGGTGGCGAGGACGAAGGGCAAAGCTTTGAACTGGAAATGTTCCTTGTGGATGACGAATCGCAGGAAGTTCTGGTGAGGGGGGGGAATGGGATATGTAAGTAAGCATTCCAGATGTCGATGGATGCTAGAAACTCCCGTTTCTCCAGAAGTAATGACAGAATGGAGGGACTACATCCTGAAATGTCGGACCTTGACAAACTTGTTTAGGAGTTTCAGATCAAGAATGGGCCGAACCGTTCCGTCCTTCTTCTGAACCACGAATAAGTTCGAGTAGAACCCTTCGATCCTCTCATTTTCTGGGACCGGAATAATGACCCCGTCTTGGCATCTTGGCATATCAAATCAATGGCCCGGTAGAAAGGCAGTGCCTGCAGCTCTGTATTGGGGGGCTGAGAGGCGAAGAACCATGCCGAAGAACGGGAAGAAAATTCAATTTTATCCGGAGGACACAAGGTCCCTGACCCATTCTTTGTGAACGACGGAGAGCCAGGCATAACAAAACAGGAGTAGATGACCACGTACTCTGCTGGTGTCGACAAGATAGTGCTGCAAGTCATTGAGCCAAGAATCTATGGGACCTGGATCCATTAGAACAGGATTGCTTGGGTCGGCTCTTCCACGACTGGTCTTATACGAGACCTGGGGTCCCCTGCCCCCATGAGGGGAATGCCCCAACCCGGAAGAGGTAAGCCTTCTTAGATGTCTTACCCAGTATGTCCCTGATTCTGCTGGAGGATTGTGGCCTGTAAACCCCAGTGACTACTGCAGAGAAGGGCCAATGAGTATCTGTCGCAGCGCAGAGATCTTACCTAGGTCCTGTGGCCCTGTGAGAGCGGTCCTTCCGATGGACTACGCTCCTCTGAACAGGCTACACATGTAGAGAGCCGGCAGGTGAAGAGGTCCACCAGGAACTGCAGATGGAGCGAGAGATGCAGCCCAGGTGAGAAATGCTGAGAGGTGTCACCATGTGCAGTAGAAACCAGCTACACGTGCAGAGGCAGCCGGCAGATAAAGATGGCTGCCGGAATTGCCAGAGGGAAGTCTCGCCGTGAGCGAGAAGTGCTAAGACGTGGGCAAAGCCGCTGCCACGACATCGTAAGAGGTGCAGCTTCCAGGTTGCGACTAAGAATAGGCCGACGCCAGCTGGAATGCGCCTGGGAGAAATGGAGCACCATGGGAGATAGCGCTTGAAGTAGGAGCCCTCTGCTGGGATTATGAACCCATTCGTGTAGCGGGATTACCAACCCGTTCATGTACCGGGCCCACACTTACCCCCACGATGTGCGTCTCAGTTGGAAATGCATGAGAAAGATGAAGCGCCGGACCCGGGTTGCTCTGCCTACAGGTCAGCTGCTGCAGTATGGACGGTGCAGGAACCCTCCATCCACCATCCCATTGTCAGAGAGGTGGAGAGGGACCATCCGCTTTCCTTCCATTGCAGCTGTTTATCAGGGGCAATGCAGTTGGGGCCGCATGGACACAATCAGTGCCTCTGGACATCCTAGGGGTTAACTTCCCCGGGATGGATCAGGGCTGTTGGTCTGGCTGTAATAAGCCTGGATGCAGATGGGGGTACATGAAGGCGATACTCCATGTTCCCATCTGTTGTTGGTGTGGGGAGAATGGTGCCCTGGAGGGACCCGTCGCCCCTAAAAGGGATCTCAGGCATACTGGAGTAAATGATGCAAGAGGGGGTACGTGGAGGTGACACTCCATGTTCCCACCTGTTGTAGGTTTGGGGAGGAGCGTAGCCCTTTAGGGACCCATTGCCCACTATAATCCTTTGAAAAAATTGAGAAAAAAAGGTAAAAATTAAAAGCTATAGATGTGTTCTGAAGATCAGAACCTATGTGCCCCCTACCGACACTAAGCTTGAACTGGTTCAGCTGGGTTGTATACTGCAGAGGAGCTAATCTTTTTGTTTCTACTTAATGTCAGCCTCCTAGTGGTAGCATAACACCCATGGTCCTGTGTCCCCCAATGAGGTGAAGGAGAAATAAAAAATTAGGGGATAAAGTAAAATTTTGGGGAAAAAAAATAAATGTTAATTTTTTCCTACAACATTCCATTAATTCCTGTGACGCACCTGAAGGGTTAACAAACTTCTTGAATATGGTTTTGAGGACTATGAGTGGTGGGTTTTTGAATGGTGTCACTTTTGGGTATTTTCTGTACTATAGTCCCCCAAAAGTTGCTTCGATTGTGATGTGGTTCCTTTAAAAAAAAAAAAAAAAGTTTTGTAAATTTAACTTCCTAAGGCTGGTTTCACACTGGCGTTTCAAAACGCATGCGTTTTAAAAAAAAAACGCATGGTGAAAAAACGCATGTAAACGTGTGCAAACACTGCGTTTTTTTGACGCATGCGTTTTTGCATATGGTGAAAAAAACGCTGCGTTTTGACGCGTTTACATGCGTTTTTTCATGCGTTTGCGTTTTTTAAACGCATGCAGATAAATGTGTGACAGCTGCCAATCATCAAAATAAAGTAAAAAACCCACTATAAACAGAAAGAGCTAGGGTTAGGGTTAGGGGAAGGGTTAGGGTTAGGGGTAGGGTTAGGGTTAGGGGTAGGATCCCTTTATCAATTTTATGGTGTGGGGTAGTTTATCAGTGTGTTTTTATGTTTTTTAAAAAAAAAAACGCATGCGTTTTTAACGCATGCAAACGCATGCACAAAAAACGCATGCGTTTCTATTGACTCCAATGTGTTTTTGACCCAAAAAACCCGCATGAAAACGCATGCGTTTTTTTGTGTCCAAAAAACGCCTCTCAAAAATACTACAAGTTGCATTTTTGAAAATGAACGCATGCAGTAAAAAAACGCATGCGATTGAAAACGCGACCAAACGCGTACACAAAAAAACGCATGCGTTTTCAATGTTAAATATAGGGAAAAAAACGCATGCGGTTTTTTGTGCAAAAAACGCTGCAGACAAAAACGCAAGTGTGAAACCACCCTAACAAAAAAAAAAATTATGTTTCAAAAGTTGTGTCGATGTAAAGTAGACATGTGGAAAATGTTCTTAACCATTTTGTGCGACATAATTTCTATGCCCTTAACCCCCTCATGACCTTGGGATTTTCCATTTTTCTGTGTTCGTTTTTCGCTCCCCTCCTACCCAGAGCCATAACTCAAAGGGGGAAACCCTCAGAACGTCCGGTACCATATTTAAATCCCATGAATCCACAGGGGCCCTATACGGAGGAACAGCATGGGCTGCTCCTTGAAGGAAGGTCTTAACCTGTGGCCGAGTAGCTAATGTCTTCTGAAAAAGGATGGAAAGCGCAGAAACCTGGCCCTTGAGGGAACTCAGAGCAAGGCCCGAATCCAGTCCTGCCTGAAGGAAGGCCAAAATGGAAGGCAGGGAAAAGGACATAGATGAAACGCGGTTGGACTCGCACCAATGGAAGTAAGCCTTCCAGGTACGATAGTAGATCCTGGAAGACGAAGGCTCCCGAGCCTGGATCATGGTGTGAATCACCCGGTCCGAAAGGCCGGACGCTCTTAGAACTGCGGTCTCAACAGCCATGCCGTTAAACTGAGCGACCGAGAATTCGGGTGGCAGATCGGACCCTGAGACAGCAGATCGGGCCTGTCTGGAAGGCGCCAGGGAGCGTCCACGAGAAGGTTGACGAGCTCCGCGAACTATGCTCTCCTGGGCCAATCCGGGGCGATCAGAATGACCGGCACCCCTTCCGCTTTGATCTTTTTCAACAGTTTGGGAAGTAATGGAGGGGTGGGAACAGGTAGGGTAGCACGAACTGTGACCAAGGAATGGCCAGAGCATTGAAGCCCACTGCAAGAGGATCGCGAGACCTGGAGACCAACTGCGGAACCTTCCTGTTCATTCGAGACGCCGTGATGTCCACGTTCGGAGTCCCCCATCGAAGACAAATCTGATGGAATGCCTCCTGATGCAAGGACCATTCCCCTGCCGTGAGGCCCTTGCGGCTGAGGAAGTCAGCGGCCCAATTGTCCACGCCGGGGATATGCACCATGGATATCACCGGAAGCATTGCCTCTGCCCAGAGGAGGATCTTGGATACCTCGGCCAGGGCCAAGGAGCTCCGAGTCCCCCCCTGATGGTTGACATATGCCACAGCCGTGGCGTTGTCCATCTGGATTCGGATTGGTAGGCCCCTGAGAATCCTTTCCCAGTGGTGGAGGGACAGAAAGATGGCCCAAATCTCGAGGACATTGATCCTGCGCCGACCAACGGCCCTGAACCGTCAGGTGATGAAAAATCGCACCCCAGCCGAGCAGGCTGGCATCCGTCGTCAACACCTGCCAGTGAACTGGAAGTAAGGACCTGCCCTGGGAGATGAGAGGTGACGTCAGCCACCAGTTGAGAGACCATTTGACCCGAGAAGAGAGTCGGATCGGACGATCCAGGGAGAAGACAGACCTGTCCCACTAAGACAGAATGGCTTGCTGAAGGGGTCGCGAATGAAATTGGATGATAGATTAACCCTTGCAGGCACAACCCCAAGTCACGTGTGAGAGCAGGCACGTGATGAATAAGTGGCTCCACGGAGAAGGGATCCGTGACAATTGGTGGCGAGCGGTGGGATAGAATTATTTCTATTAGAGCATTAGTGCATGGTTTAAGCAATTATTCCCTATACTAAAGAATTGGTATCCTTGCGAGGAGTGCACCAGTTCTTCAAGGTTCAACTCAGTGCTTACTTAGACATACTTGCAAACAGTTTCCCCTCCCCGTTTTTTTCTTTTCTATCTTTTATTTGGCAAAGGCTGTTCATTGATATGGCAGCCCAGTACAAGAAGCAGAGCAAAGAAGCTCTGACCAGCCTCTGTGAGCAGAGAGGAAGAGACGGCTGACAAATCCAAGGAGCTGCTGATACACGCCTTGGTCGAGCAGGACATAGAGCAAAGTGCTGGAACATCTGGGCAAGGAGAGAGTCCACCTCAGAGAGACCCAGCAATGCCAGCTCTTGCACCAGAGATACCTGATGGAAATGTCAGCAATGGCAGTGCTGAGGAGCCTATGGACTGTACTTTGCAAATGGACTTACAATGGCTGGGAACAAGTGATCCCAATCTGCGCATGCAGCTGATTCTACAGTATTGACAGGCTGAGAGAAAGGCTGCAGAACGCCGGGAGGAGAGAGCTTTCCAGCTTCAAATGGCTCAGCTCGAACGGGGTATCAGTTCTCAGATAACCCCCTCCCAGGACATAAATCCAAGGACGCCACGTCTTGAAAACTTCCCTGTGATGGAGAAGGATACGGACTTAGATACTTTCCTGCGGGGATTTGAAAAAACCTGCCGGCAGTACCATCTACCCCGTGAGCAGTGGGCGCAGTATCTAACCCCTGGGTTGAGAGGCAAAGCCCTGGAAGTTTTTGCTGGCCTCTCAGCAGAGCTAGATGTGAACTATGAGGCCATAAAAGAGGCCCTGATCAGGAAATACAATCTGACACCAGAAGTGTATCGTAGAAAGTTTCAGAACCTACAACGTGGATCAACTGACAGCTATGTGGATGTTGTGAGCACCTTGAGGACCACGTTCCACCAATGGACTAGGGGACTTTCTGTTAACAGTTTTGAGGACTTAACGAATCTTATGGTCAAGGATCAATTTCTTCACATGTGCCCCACGGATGTACGACAATTTGTGTGTGATCGGGAGCCACAAACTGTGGATCAGGCTGCAAGGATTGTGGACTGCTGTGTGGCTAACAGGATGCCTGAGGTGCGGAAGCCATCGGGATTCAGCTAGAGGGGAGGTAAGCCAAACGGGGACCCTTCTCCCTCTGCCGGCCGATCACCAGTGCTGTCCAATCCCACCTTCTATGGGGCCCCAGGAAATAGACATTCTCTAGGCCAGGGGTCCCCAACTCCAGTCCTCAAGGCCCACCAACATGTCATGTTTTCAGGATTTCCTTAATCTTGCCCAGGTAATAATTGCATCACCTGTGCAATGCAAAGGAAATCGTGAAAACATGACCTGTTGGTGGGCCTTGAGGACTGGAGTTGGGGACCCCTGCTCTAGGCGATGCACGCCGGTGCTTCTCCTGCAACAAAGTGGGACATGTTAGCGCTGTCTGCCCTGATAGGGAGAAATGCCCAACTTCAACCACAAAGCCGTCTGTGTCCCCACCGTCTGTCCTCTTTGTAGCCGGCTCTGATGTGAGGGCAAATGAGAACTGTCAATCTGTCACTGTTGGCAATAAAGTCACCATTGGTCTCAGAGACACTGGGGCAGAGGTGAACCTGGTGCGTCCAGCCATGATAACCCCTGCCGATATCATACCAGGAAAGACTATGTCTATAACCGGGATTGGAGGGGTCAGCCCTGCCGTGCCCATGGCCCATGTATACCTAGACTGGGGAGCAGGGAAAGGACTGAGAGAAGTGGGAGTATCAGAGGCTATTCCCACCAATGTGTTGCTAGGCACAGACCTGGGGAGGATGGTGTCCCACTATGTTCCTCCCTTGCAAGTAAATGATGCAGAGAAGGTGGAAGAAAGTGACCCACCTGAGATCCCGTGCGAGGAGGGAAAATGTCCCAATGCACAGGACTGTAATTATGTGGCAGCTGTGACCCAGAGTCAGGCTGCGGCTCAGACTCCGGCCCAGAGATTAGAGGATGAGTCTCAGACAGAACTGCCAGAACAGGAGGCCCATACTGTGGTCCCGGAGCCTCCATACATGGCAGACCCACCAAGGTCCCTGATAACAGACACTGAAAACTCAGCATCAGACCAGGGCCGGGAAGTCACACTAGGCCAGGGCCTGCTGACCGTCAGAGCTTCCAGGAGGCCCTGCAGACAGATATCAGTCTGGAAGAGCTCAGATATCTTGCAGACCAACCCCCTGCTGCTTCTGGCAAAGAGAGAGTATACTGGGACCAGGGCAGACTGTATACAGAGACTATCCCCACGGATACTACAGAATCTTGGGACTATGAACAGCGGCTGATCATATTTTATCCATTTAGGGAACAATTATTGAGAATTGCCCATGAAATTCCTTTGGCCGGACTCCTTGGAATACAAAAGACTAAAGCTCGCCTGACACATAACTTCTATTGGCCCAAGATGGGGACAGATATTGCCAATTACTGCCGATCGTGCGTAGTTTGTCAGAGTTGGAAAGTCTTGGAATATACAGAAAGCTCCATTGATACCACTGCCTGTGATCGATGAACCTTTCCAGCGAGTGGCTGTGGAGATCATAGGGCCACTTGCAATCCCTAACAGCTCTGGCAAAAAGTACATCCTTACAGTGGTGGACTATGCTACACAATACCCGGAAGCTGTGGCACTATCCTCCATCCGAGCAAAGTGGTGGATGCTTTATTGTTCTCGCGTGTGGGTTTCCCCAGGGAAATGTTGACCGATCAGGGAACCCAGTTCATGTCTGATCTGATGGAAAGCCTCTGTGAAAGAATACAAGTACAGCATTTTGTGGCCAGCTCCTATCATCCCCAAACCAACGGACTCTGCGAGCGGTTTAATGGAACATTAAAGCAAATGCTCAAAATGTTGGTGGAGACTGAGAGAGGTACCTCCCCCATCTGTTGTTTGCCTAGAGAGGTACCCAAGGCATCTACTGAATTCTTCCCCTTTGAACTGGTTTATGGGAGGAGGGTCAGAGGGCCACTTGATTTGATTAAGGACTGTTGGGAGGATGACCCCAGAACTACTGGAGTCTCAGTGGTCGAATATGTACTGCGGCTCAGAGAGAGAATGCAGAAACTGAGCAACCTGGCCCATGAGAACGTGACCCAGGCCCAAATCAACCAGAAGGTCTGGTACGACCGTAATGCCAGACTAAGGGCCTACGAGGAGGGGCAGAAGGTTTGGGTGTTGGTCCCTATGTTACAGAATAAATTGCAGGCCGCATGGGAGGGACCATATACTGTACATAAGCGGCTGAATGATGTTAATTATGTGGTGACACTAGATGAGCATGCAAAGCGTCAGAAAGTGTTTCATGTAAATATGTTTACATATTTACTGCTAGACCTAATATTAACCAACAGGCCAGACCGCATATCAAATATAAGGGTTGGGGGTCACTTGGGAAATAGCGATCACAAAATAATAAGTTTTCATGTATCCTTTAAAAAGATGTGTAGTAGAGGGGTTACAAGGACACTAAACTTCAGGAGGGCAAATTTCCAACGGATGAGAGAGGATCTTGGTGCAATTAACTGGGACGATATCCTGGGACACAAAAATACACAAAGAAAATGGGAGACGTTTATTAGCATCCTGGATAGGACCTGTGCACAGTATATACCGTATGGGAATAAACATACTAGAAATAGGAGGAAACCAATATGGCTAAATAGAGCTGTAAGGGGCGCAATAAGTGACAAAAAGAAAGCATTTAGAGAATTAAAGGAAGTAGGTAGTGAGGAGGCATTAAATAAATACAGAAAATTAAATAAATTCTGTAAAAAGCAAATCAAGGCGGCAAAGATTGAGACAGAGACTCATTGCCAGAGAGAGTAAAAATAATCCTAAAATATTCTTTAACTACAAAAATAGTAAGAAACTAAAAAATGATAGTGTTGGCCCCCTTAAAAATAGTCTGGGTGAGATGGTGGATGAGGATGAGGAAAAAGCCAATATGCTAAATGACTTTTTTCATCAGTATTTACACAAGAAAATCCCATGGCAGACAAAATGTCTAGTGATAAAAATTCCCAATTAAATGTCACCTGCTTAACCCAGCAGGAAGTGCGGCGGCGTCTAAAAATCACTAAAATTGACAAATCTCCGGGCCCGGATGGGATACACCCTCGAGTACTGCAGGAATTAAGTACAGTCATTGATAGACCATTATTTTTAATCTTTAAAGACTCCATAATAACAGGGTCTGTGCCGCAGGACTGGCGTATAGCAAATATGGTGCCAATATTCAAAAAGGGAACAAAAACTGAACTCGGAAATTATAGGCCAGTAAGCTTAACCTCTACTGTGGGTAAAATCCTGGAGGGCATTCTAAGGGACGCTATACTGGAGTATCTGAAGAGGAATAACCTCATGACCCAGTATCAGCACAGGTTTACTAGGGACCGTTCATGTCAGACTAATTTGATCAGTTTCTATGAAGAGGTAAGTTCCGGATTGGACCAAGGGAACCCAGTGGATGTAGTGTATATGGACTTTTCAAAAGCTTTTGATACGGTGCCACACAAAAGGTTGATACTTAAAATGAGAATAATGGGGATAGGGGAAAATATGTGCAAGTGGGTTGAGTGCTGGCTCAGGGATAGGAAACAAAGGGTGGTTATTAATGGAGCACACTCGGACTGGGTCGCGGTTAGCAGTGGGGTTCCACAGGGGTCAGTATTGGGCCCTCTACTTTTTAACATATTTATTAATGACCTTGTAGGGGGCATTCAGAGTAGAATTTCAATGTTTGCAGATGACACTAAACTCTGCAGGGTAATCAATACAGAGGAGGACAATTTTATATTAAAACCTCAACCTACTGAACAGCCGCACAGCCAGCTCTTCCCTCTCCTAGTGTATCCTCACCCACCCCCTGCAGACTGTGAGCCCTCGCGGGCAGGGTCCTCCCTCCTTATGTACTCGTGTGCCTTGTTATCTGCTCATGTTTAATGTAATTCTCTATATTTGCCCCGTATTCACATGTAAAGCGCCATGGAATAAATGGCGCTATAAAAATGTATAATAAAATAATAAATAAAATATTACAGGATGATTTATGTAAACTAGAAGCTTGGGCTGATAAATGGCAAATGAGCTTTAATGGGGATAAATGTAAGGTCATGCACTTGGGTAGAAGTAATAAGATGTATAATTATGTGCTTAATTCTAAAACTCTGGGCAAAACCGTCAATGAAAAAGACCTGGGTGTATGGGTGGATGACAAACTTAAATTCAGTGGCCAGTGTCAGGCAGCGGCTACAAAGGCAAATAAAATAATGGGATGCATTAAAAGAGACATAGATGCTCATGAGGAGAATATAATTTTACCTCTATACAAGTCACTAGTTCGACCACACTTAGAATACTGTGCACAGTTCTGGTCTCCGGTGTTTAAGAAAGACATAGCTGAACTGGAGCGGGTGCAGAGAAGAGCGACCAAGGTTATTAGAGGACTGGGGGGTCTGCAATACCAAGATAGGTTATTACACTTGGGGCTAGTTTGGAAAAACGAAGACTAAGGGGTGATCTTATTTTAATGTATAAATATATGAGGCGACAGTACAAAGACCTTTCTGATGATCTTTTTAATCATAGACCTGAAACAGGGACAAGGGGGCATCCTCTGCGGTTGGAGGAAAAAAGGTTTAAGCATAATAACAGACGCGGATTCTTTACTGTAAGAGCAGTGAGACTATGGAACTCTCTGCCGTATGATGTTGTAATGAGTGATTCATTACTTAAATTTAAGAGGGGACTGGATACCTTTCTGGAAAAGTATAATGTTACAGGGTATATACACTAGATTCCTTGATAGGGCGTTGATCCAGGGAACTAGTCTGATTGCCGTATGTGGAGTCGGGAAGGAATTTTTTTCCCCAATGTGGAGCTTACTCTTTGCCACATGGGTTTTTTTTGCCTTCCTCTGGATCAACATGTTAGGTTAGGCTATGGGTTGAACTAGATGGACATATAGTCTTCCTTCAACCTTAATAACTATGTAACTATGTTGAAGGCACATCATGCCAGGGAGGCCTGTGTCTTACCTGTCTGTAGCCTGCCTGAAGAGGGGGAGGCTGATCTGTTATTAGATGTGGGGACTAGGACTCAGTACATGGAGCCCCTGGAGTCAGCAGAGCTTAACCCTGAGCTATCCCAGTCAGAGGTCTGAGCTGATGGGGGCGCTCAGCGAGTTCACTGAAGTCTTCACAGGGGAGCCTGGGAGGACACACTTAGCAGTTCACCATGTGGACACTGGTACTAATCCCCCAGTACGGCAGTCCGCATACCGTGTGTCAGCAGAGGTGAAGGTACACATGAGGGAACAGGTAGAGGAGATGCTGAAACTCAAGGTGATACAAAAATCCAGGAGTGCCTGGGCCTCGCCTGTGGTTCTTGTCGCAAAAAAGGACCGTACTACCCGGTTCTCGGTTCCTGTAGACTACAGGAAATTAAATGTACTGACTACATGTGAGGTCTATACGAGGATAGGTGAGCTGTTAGAGCAGCTAGCTAAAGCATCGTACCTTACCATCATGGACCTGAGTAGGGGATACTGGCAGATACCCCTGACCAGAGAAGCTCAGGAGAGGTCTGCCTTTATGACGCCATTCGAGCTGTTTGAGTTTCTGGTGATGCCCTTTGGTATGAAGAATGCCCCTGCGACCTTCCAGAGGTTGGTCAATCACTTATTGGAAGGATATGATGGTTTTGCCGTCGCTTATCTTGATGATATAGCCATCTTTAGTGATTCTTGGGAGGAACACCTCGTACAGGTGTTGCAAAAGCTTAAAACTGCAGGTCTTACCGTTAAGCCAGGGAAGTGTCAGGTAGCCATGCGGGAAGTACAATACCTGGGACACCGGGTGGGGGAGGACTGCTAAAACCTGAGCCAGGGAAGGTAGAAGCCATTACAGCCTGGGCCACCCCACGAACCAGGTACTGTCCTTCCTGGGAACGGATGGCTACTATAGGAGGTTTGTACCAAACTACAGTGCTCTGGCCAAACTGTTAACTGATCTGACCAGGAAGATACTTCCTAAAATTGTCTCCTGGAGTCCTCAGTGTGAGGAATCATTTTCTGCCCTAAAGTCGGTATTGGTTAGTTCACCCGTCCTGCAGGCCCCAGATTTCTCTCGCCGGTTTGTAGTACAGATGCCAGCACCTATGGGCTAGGTGCAGTTCTCAGCCAGGTGAACCAACAAGGAGAGGAACACCCAATTCTGTACCTAAGAAGGAAACTTCTGCCCAGAGAAGTGGCTTATGCCACCATTGAAAAAGAATGTTTGGCAATTGTGTGGGCTCTGCAGAAGCTGCAACCATACCTCTATGGGCGCAACTTCACCGTGATCACAGATCATAACCCACTGAGTTGGCTCAACAGAGTAGTTGGGGACAATGGGAAATTGCTTAGATGGAGTTTGATACTTCAGCAATATGATTTCACAATTCAGCACAAGAAGGGAGTTGATCATGGCAATGCCGATGGCCTTTCTCGCCAAGGCGGGGCAGAACCAGATACGTACTTGGGAGCTGACCTGTAAGTCAACCCCTATGCACGTTCATAAGGAGGGAGGTGTGATGAAATATATCTATATGTGTGTAGGGACATATGTCTAGGGTTATATGTGTGACCAGTGATAATGTAACATCTGTCCTGAAGGCAAGTCGCACCTCGGTGTTAATAGGTACTTCCTTGGGAATAGTAGAAATTCTGTCTCCAGATCTCACCAGGTCTAGCTAGGGCTGAAAAGAAAAGCAACAATTGGCACCTCTGATGTCTTGGAGGGGAGATGCTAAATTGCGGTCTGAGGGAAGCTATCCCTGGGAACAATCTCACACGTGTCTCCAGAGGAAAATAATATATATTCATTAGTAGCACAGCCGTGCCCAATCAAACAGACCGCAATTATGATATTAACCTGGGAGGCCGGTCTGACCTCAGACCAAAGTTATAAATTTAGGCTGCAGACAGAGAATTGTGTTCACATGTGAGGGCAGCCTGAGAAGCTGATGTGTTCCACCAACTCTATTCACCCCCCCTCAGGGAGCAGAAAGCAGACTACCAGTTAGATGATTTCTGTAAGTTTATCATGTTTAGTTTGACATTGTTTGCATAAGTTGTATGTCTTTTTATTATCATATTTTTATACCTTTTTCTTATTGTAAGCATTGAACGTTTTGTTATTAAAGTATAAAACTTTAACAAGTTGAACCTTGAATGTTCTAAAGAATCCATAGCCAAAAGGTGTGTGAGCCTTATGAGTGATAGACATATTTTTATTAGTATTATTAGTTCCAGGACTCATCGCCTGTGCATTCGATGAGTGGTGGCAGCGCGTATGAGAGCAGGCACGTGACGAATAAGTGACTCCACGGAGAAGGGATCCGTGACACAGAGTTAAGAGTTTGAAAATTGTGAAATTGTGCCCAGTACGTTGTTATGCAAAGTACATTATGCACAGCTCATGCTTATGGAGACATGCACCCGTAAATTAGGCGGGCTCTCTTCACTACAGAAATGCCAAACATGCGGACGCCAATTGTGGTTTAGGCACTTTGGGGTTTAGAAGGGAGGGGGCATACAGATTTAGAAGTGCAGAATTTGCATGCGCACATGTGAGAAGAAGCTGGGGACGCGCACCAGCTTCAGTGCGAATGCCTATGTAGCCTATGGGCAGTGCGCACGCATGGGATTTCTGGGCCTGTTGCCATTACGTCAGGCTTGTCACGGCAATCAATGACAATGCGGTGAATAATTTTGATGAGGCCTTTAGAATGTGAGCTGTAGCTCTTAGGTTTTATTATTTTTGCACAGACTGACCCAGGGGTGAATTGGTTGCAACATCGACGCCTGGGAAAACGGTCTTGAATATTTTCCACTTGAAATCTCCCGAGAACCTAACTATATAATAATGAACTCAAAGTTGTCTGAAAATGGCCTTTTAAACCCAGATTAATGGGCTCCAACAATTACTTCCCAACATCATTACAGATGGTAACAAAACATCTTAATAGGGTCAACCAGTAAACGGCCCAAAACTTGCTCTATGGTGGCAGTCACTTTTACTAATAAACAATCAAGGGATGCCACTTACATTCTTAATTTTGAAAGAAGCAGTAAGGATGTACTTCATTTTCCTCACACTAATTCTGCATTATTAATTTTATTCACTTAGGCTGGGTTCACACTTGCGTTTGGTTGGTCTGCGTATGGCTGTGTACTTCCTCCCTTAAGCTCCGCCTACTTCAGCATGCGTCCTGCATACCTATCTTTAACATTGGGTATGCAGGGACATGCGCTGTATGCAGATGCATCCGTATGCGGCGTTTTGACGTGCCCGCCGAACGCAACATGTTGCATTTTCTTGCGGTCGGCAGCCTTGTTAAAAGGCTGCATGCCGACGCATCCGCATACAATGCATGTCCCTGCGTACCCAATGGTAAAGATAAGTACGCAGGATGCATGCGGAAAGAGGCGGAGCTTAAGGGAGGAAGTACGCCGCCATACGCAGACCAGCCAAATGCAAGTGTGAACTTAGCCTTATATAGTGCCATTATTTCCACAGCGCTTAGACATAATCACTGTCCCCATTGGGGCTCACAATCTACATTCCCTATCAGCAACTCTTTGGAGTGCGGAAAGAAACCGAAGTACCTGGAGGAAATCTACACAAACACGGGGAGAACGTACAAACTCCTTGCAGATGTTGTCCTTGTTTGGATCTGAACCCAGGACTTCAGCGCTGCAAGGCTGCAATGCTAACCACTGAGCCACAGTGCTGATCTTCTAAGGACCATCTTTTTATGACCATATATGTAAAGCCACAGAATTCAAAGGGTTCAAACCTGTCAGGGATCAGCTTCACAGAATTCACACACGTTCAGAGACCAGTCTAGCCATTAACTAAGCACATTACAGAACTGGAGGTGTCCAAACTCTGAACCTGTAAACCAAAACTTCTAAAAGAAACATAGGTCACAGAGATTATGACAATGACTTACACAAACTGCCAAATATGCTCACCACCTTTTTATTGAGCTCTCCCAGCTGACTCCTAATACGCCTAGATCTGAGCCATTGTTTTGCATTGACTAGTTATAATAACACACCTCATGCATAGACACGAACAGGTTATATTTTTCAACTCTGATACTTGTATTTTTGTACTTTTAGGCTTGTGAACAAGAAAATCTAAAGAAAGAGAAAACACTCTTTGGGGATGGAAAAAAAGACTTTATTTGGTTAAGAAAAATGTGAAAAGCAACAAACAAAAATGTTTAAAACATTAAAACAGACATCTGCTTTTATTTTCATGTTTTGTTTGGTACAGAAATGTATCTGTAGAATGTGCAACTTGATTTAATGTAGTTAACAATTTTTATATTATTAAATTGTATACCTGAAAAGAAACTGTTGTGCAGATTTTTGGAGGAAGTATCATTACATTCCATACAATAATTGTAGCTTATCCACAAAATGGTAAATATGGACATTGGTAATGATATTGTCAGACATGCTGCATTTCAAGATACCACAAAAAATGTGTCTGGTGACATACTGGTTGGTCCTCAGCTAGGTTTTAAGTGTCTTTCTTGCCTTTTTATCTTTTCACTTGACAATTCTAGTACAGCAAGCTCTTTGCATAACTCCAAGATGAACATTTCCTAAAGTAAAACCATTGCCTGGTGATTATTTGAGCAGATCTCACCATTAAGATCACAACATGAATGACAGGGTCAAAAAGTGTGAAGCTGTAAGAAAGGGACAGAGAACCATAATAACGCATAAAATGTTGCTGCAAAAGTATTATAAAAATATTGTGCGATTTCAATAAATTAAAAACTCCCATCCCTTATGAGGGAAAAACGGAGACTGTTTCCACAATGATGACCTATGGTACGTACAACTGATTGTCCAATATGAACAGTTAATATAAACACGACCAGAAGGTGAAGGAATCTTTAAACAAAACCTTTAGATAATTAAACACACAGATAAGTGTGCTCAGCAATTTTCAAAACGCCAGTGCAAATTTAAGGAGAAAGCCGCATATGTATAACCACCTCTATTAATAGTGGCTAGTAACCAGAGTTAGATGAGGGTCAGGTGGACATTTATAGCATATCCTTGTCATAAATGTCTGAAATGGAAAAACTCCTTCAAAAGGCACTATATCATAAGTGTTCGATTGATATACACTTCTCGTATGTCAGCTATTGTTAAGTGCGAGCAGCCATTCCATGCTGTGGGTAAGACTATAATGTGCATCATAGTTGAAAAAAAAAAAAAAAAAACCTTCATGCTCACTTTAGGCTTGTGAGTGACACGAAACAGGTTAATTAATTTAAATAAAAAGAAAAGACCCCCAAAAGCTCCACAGGGCATGCGGCCTTCTTGTTCCATGGCACTGGCAGACACAATGCACCATTTACGTCAGTTGCTGAATCCCTCCCGATGTTGCATTCACCACCCACCTAGCGGACTGGAATGTCTTTTAAGTAGTTTTTTTTTATTTTTTATTTGCAGTTGGGTGGACGGGGGCGCAATTTTACGACGCAACTATTTAAAAAAAAAAAAAAAAAAAAAAGTACAGCTACGTAAGAAAAAAACTACACATGAAACACTATCATGTTGGTATTTACTAAACATGTATACCTATGCATTTAGTGCGTGCTATGTGCAGGTTCATTTGCCCAACGAGGAACAATGTTTTGGGTGTCTACAATCAGTATGTTCACACCTCCTTAATTAAGGCACTTTTCTGTGCATCACGTATTCTTTACTTGACTTTCTGTTGCTAAACCATGAAAGAGTGTACATCCCAATTCCTAAAGAGCTGATTATACTTACTTCATAGTGTGCATGGGCACATACTGCACACCTGAGCTTTAAACAGTACCAATCACCAGTCTGCGGCTGCCCTTTATACTCAAGGAAAGAGTTGGCTGCCATAGAAAAATCATCACCTATTGGTTGGCAAGACTGATCACGAGGGCCCCTAATGCCTTGTTTTAGGTTGAGGATTCCCACTCTGCATGCCAGGATCTCACAACCCGCAAGTTCAGACTCTGCTAGAAAGTCTAGTCATTTAGGGATTCTTGGACCACCCTTGCTGATACTTAGAAAAATCCCAGTCTGAGGCTGCTCACTCTTGTTAAATAAAAAGGATAGCCCCACACTGGTGACAGGTACGCTAAGTAATAAAGATGCACATGTGAATTGTTTATGTGATATGCATTTCTGCGTTGATGACTGCAAAGAAAGTATGAAAATATGAATATATATATATATATATATATATATATATATATATATATATACATATATATATACATACATACATACACACACACACTATTTTCTGGCATATAAGACTACTTTTTAACCCTTGAAAATCCTCTCAAAAGTCGGCTATCGTCTTATACGCCAGGTGTCGTCTTATAGGGCAGGTGCGGAGTAATCTGCGGTCGCCGCATATTGTGGGGGGAGCGACCCCAATGACAAGGTGAGGGGGCGCCTCACCGGGAAGGTGTAAGTGAGGCAGAGAAGGAGATAATAGGATACAAGGGCGAGCCAGATGAGTGAAAGAGGAGTGTTTTTCTAGGCACAGCATCGCTCTCTCTCTCTTATTTGCATAACCCTGGCATCCCAGACGCTGAAAGTTTGCTTCACTTACACCTTCCTGGTGAGGCGCTCCCTCACCTCGTCATCGGGACCACTCCCCCCACTATATACTTCGACCGCAGATTGCTCCGCACCCACCCTATAAGACGACACCCGGCATATAAGACAACCCCCAACTTTTGAGAAGATTTTATATTTTAACTGGAAAAGTTGGGGGTCGTCTTATACGCCCGAAAATACGGTGTGTATATATGTATGTATAATATATGTGTGTGTGTGTGTGTGTGTGTGTGTGTGTGTGTGTGTGTGTGTGTGTGTATTTTTGTATAACTAAGGTCCCATGTGTCACTCAACAGGGAAAGTCTACTGTTCAACAGTGCAAATGTGTATGCTGCTGGTCGCTTTGTGGAATATCACCAAAACAGGAGGGTCAACCTGCAAGAGAGAAAACAAGTGGAGAATTAAATATTGAACTCATCTTCTCATTTCCTTTTAGGCAACAAGTATATCTTGCAAGTAATGAAAAAAAAAAATTGAAAAAAATTAGTATACATATATAGGCATTCGTCTTGGGTGTACTGTCACACATTTCGTCTACCCAATCTGATTTGAGCGGTCGCTTAGCAGAATGTGACAAGACATTTTTTGTCTAGACTTTTTAGCTATAGCCATGTTAGATGGAGAACATTACTCTAAGAGACTACAACATCAGTTACCATCCTAGCACTATTCTTTCTTGCATCACTTTAAAGAAAGTCTCTGAAATATAGGTTCATCAACTCTGAGCTGATCTCTTACCAACAAGAGGTTTTGGAAAGTCTTCCATTTGCGACTGGTAATTTAAATGGTGTAATGCATAAATGCGCAGAGCCTCACCCTTATGCAGCCATATGCCCTACTGGATTTTAAAATGTATGTTTCGGGAAATATAACTTGAGAATCTCAAAATAGGACACAGACATGGAAAAGGGAAAGTGTGATCCATGCCCACGTCCATCCACATTAGATGAATGTTGGCCAAACGAGGCCAGAATGGCAGAACAATTAATGTTTATGGGGCCTCCCAACAGTTCGCATAAAGGTACCTTCACACATAACGATATCGTTAACGATATCGTTGCTTTTTGTGACGTAGCAACGATATCGTTAAGGATATCGTTATGTGTGACAGCGACCAACGATCAGGCCGCTGCTGGGAGATCGTTGGTCGCTGAACAAAGTCCAGAACTTTATTTCGTCGCTGGATCTCCCGTGGACATCGCTGGATCGGCGTGTGTGACACCGATTCAGCGATGTCTTCACTGGTAACCAGGGTAAACATCGGGTAACTAAGCGCAGGGCCGCGCTTAGTAACCCGATGTTTACCCTGGTTACCAGCGTAAAAGTAAATAAAAACAAACACTACATACTTACCTACCGCTGTCTGTCCCCGGCGCTGTGCTCTGCACTCCTCCTGTACTGGCTGTGAGCGTCGGTCAGCCGGAAAGCAGAGCGGTGACGTCACCGCTCTGCTTTCCGGCCGCTGTGCTCACAGCCAGTACAGGAGGAGTGCAGAGAAGCTGAGCGCCGGGGACAGACAGCGGTAGGTAAGTATGTAGTGTTTGTTTTTATTTACTTTTACGCTGGTAACCAGGGTAAACATCGGGTTACTAAGCGCGGCCCTGCGCTTAGTTACCCGATGTTTACCCTGGTTACCCGGGGACTTCGGGATCGTTGGTCGCTGGAGAGCTGTCTGTGTGACAGCTCTCCAGCGACCAAACAGCGACGCTGCAGCGATCCGGATCGTTGTCGGTATCGCTGCAGCGTAGCTTAGTGTGAAGGGGCCTTTAGATTATGTCAGGATAGAGAAGGATTGTGCAGCTGGAATTTCAGGGTAAGTAAGTTGCTACGGGACACCTTTCGCCACTTTCTATTGAAAGCACAATAATGAATGGCCAAGCTGAGTCATATGTTTGGGGAGTGGGGATATATAGCTGTCTGCTGACAGAATGTTTGCCCAATAGATTTCTAGTGTGTAAAAAAAACAACAAAAAAAACACAAATATGATGGAAATGATCAGTGAAGTACACATTACCTTTTTTGGAGAGAATACATGCAGCAGACCATGTATTAAAACTATAAGTCGACAATCTACGAGTAAAAAGAACATTTGGATGTTACATTCCTGATAACCTCGTAAGTAGCAGCCCAAATGTATAATTATAGTTTTAACATGCTATTCCTGCTGCCATACATAAACGGCTTGATAGATGGTATCATATTTAAAACAGTCAGATGATCCGGAGATTTGAGTATGTTAAAAACGTCTAATTCTCCTTTTAGAATTCAGGAGAAACTAATCATCTTTCCTTAATTATGAAGAGGTGGACCTGGATTGGTCCCATGACATGCAGTAACACAAAAACTTGGAGCGTAAAGCAGTTCCCAAACTCCGAGGTGGCAATATGCCACAGCAGTGAAACTGACTGATAAGGTCTCTGACTAATACCAGTTTTAACAGGACAATAAAACCTGACCCTGTGACGTAATCCTTAGTCAAGCAATCTCCTCAGTATACAATATATCAAATCTCATGCCTCCCATAAAAAGACCTCCTTTCAGAAGGACAATTTGTAAAGGTACCGTCACACACAACGATATCGTTAACAATATCATTGCTTTTTGTGACGTCACCGCTCTGCTTTCCGGCCAGCGCTTGCACAGTGCAGGGAAGCTGATGCTGGGGGACGCGACAGGAATGTAAGTATGTAGTGTTTTTTTTTATACATTTACAATGGTAACCATGGTAAACATCGGGTTACTAAGCGCGGCCCTGCGCTTAGTAACCCGATGTTTACCCTGGTTACCCGGGGACTTCGGCATCGTTGGTCGCTGGAGAGAGCTGTCTGTGTGACAGCTCTCCAGCGACCACATGACTTACCAATGATCACGGCCAGGTCGTATCGCTGGTCGTGATCGTTGGTAAATCGTTAAGTGTAACGGTACCTTAAGAAACAAGGAGCCACTGTTTCCTGTACTTTGCTCGCCCCGGCAGTAGGGATAAAAACCACCCATAAGAGTAAATATTAGGAAATATCTTCCTTTGTATTAAAGGATAATTGGAGGTTTGGAGAGGAGAGTTCTTCTATTTGACATGGTCAGCTTTTATCAAACATGTTCCCATTAAATGCTCAAAGTTCATAAATCACAAAGATGTTACTCACCAACACCTTGTTTTCTACTTTTCGGTCTTGTTCTCCTCTGTCCGGGTGGAAGGTGGCCCGTATAACACGCACGTCTCTGCCTCAGTTCAGGCACTAGGTGACGATGATGATGTGAGGACTACGTACTTTCCAGATCAGAAAATGTTGCACATGAAATTCAGAGGTTTAATTATTCATAAACAGCATAAACTCTTTACAGTTAAAACCACTGGAATGGTTATTTTTTTTTTCTATATTTTCTTTTTTTCCCCTCTTTTTTTGTCATTTAATTTGTCAACAGAGTTGGATATTTATTATTATTTTTATCTTTCTTGAACCATTCCACTTTATTTTTTTTTTAACATACTTAAGTCACACGGACTTATTTGCAAAGCATTTGTACAATGTTATTAAAACCCAATACATAAATTACGTACACAAAACGAGCTGAACAAAAAGGCTACTACATAGTAAAGCCTACACTATGCATTATGTATACATAACAACTGAGATCATTGTTAGCAGTCATCTACTCGAGTCTGAAAACATTTAGAGATTTTAAAGCAAACTTTTTTTTTTTTTAAGGGAAAAATTTACTTGCATTTCACAAGTTCCTTAAATTAAAACCAACTAAATTGTACACTCAGCAAAGTGTATGTAATAAAACCATTGCATATGTGTACGATGATGCAGTTTGCAATCATTTACTGAAATGTGACAGCTACAGAAGGCTTTCAAGTCTTAAGTTAGCTGTTCAAACCGACTGTCCAACATCTCTTATCACACGGAAACTCAGGGAAAACATCCCATGAAAAAGAACCTTAGTTCAACTAAACATCAGTCCAGATATTGAGAGCTCAATCAGGAAGGCCGAGGAAATCATCTTCTCCAAGAACGAGACTCATTTTCTTCTTCCTCCTCCTCCTCATCATCATCCTGCAGCAGAGAGTCGTGCACAGCAGTCTCTTCTGTAAACTGCAAAGTTAAAAAAAAATAAAAAAAACTCTTCTGTGAATGTTTCTAACAAAACTCCGTGACCCCACTATAGCTTCTATGGGGTCTCTAGTCCATGCGGATTAAACCCTTGCTCAGAACCTGGGACACATGTACCACAATTACAGTAGGGGGCAGTAATGGCTGTTACCAGAAATCTATGACCCATTAGAAAGTGGATCAACATATTTAGCAGCGAAAACAGTTTACAATTAATCCAACAAGACAAACCCTTTTTAAAAAGAAATTAGCCTTTTTTTTTACATAAACAGAATGAAACTTTCCATGCATAGCATACAAGAATCTTCTTCCTGCATTGTTACAGAAGATGCATAAGGTTTCTGACATGGCGTGCGACACACAACCATACACACACCGCGCAGTATGTTATTGTGGTGGTTTTCTGTATGAGAGAACACAGTGTGCTATATGGATATTGCATAAAAAACACAAGTAAGGCATCCCTGGAAGGGGTCAGTGTCAAACACTTACTTCTTCCTCCTCTGGTTCTACATCTTCCACTTCTGCACTACTTGGGTTTGTTATTGGCTTACTCCAGGCCAGTTTTAAGTTCTGTCCTTTGAAATGAGCTCCATGAATTGCAGCCTAAATGATCACATAGATATAGAAGAAGCAGTCAAGGGCCGGAAACTTCACGAGAGCGGACCGTACACATACTGATTTCTAAATGATAAAATCCGGATAAATGAAGAAACAGGATGATTTTGTCCCATCGTGTAAACACGGGAGGACAGATTAAGGGTATGTTCACACGTTCCTGATTTCCATCCTTTTTTTTTCAGGACTGTTTTTTAAAAAACTGCAGCTCTTGGCAGAAAACGCAGGTCCTTTTTTTGTCCTTTTTTGATGCGTTTTTTGATCCTTTTTTTTATGCAGTTTTCTATGCAGAGTCTGTGTGTTTTCTAGGAAGTTTTTTAGGGTTAAAATGGCTGAAAATACCCTAACCCTACCCCTAACCCTATTCTAACCTTAGTGGAAAAAAAAAATAAAAAAATTCTTAATTTTTTTATTGTCCCTACCTATGGGGGTGACAAAGGGGGGGGGGTGTCATTTACTATTTTTTTTTATTTTGATCACTGAGATAGATTATATCTCAGTGATCAAAATGCACTTTGGAACGAATCTGCCGGCCGGCAGATTCGGCAGGCGCACTGCGCATGCGCCCGCCATTTTGCAAGATGGCGGCGCCCAGGGAGAAGACGGCCGGACGGACACCGGGACGCCGGGTAAGTATAAGGGGGTGAGATTAGGGCACGGGGGGGGGGGCATCGGAGCACTGGGGGAGGGGGGCATCGGAGCACGGGGGGCGGGATCGGAGCACGGGGGGGCAGCCACACTCCGCCCACGCACTTCCGCCCGCTTCCCCGCACTTCCTGCTGCAGCGGTTCTGCACCACAAACCGCAGTAAAACCCGCAGATATTTTTTTCATCTGCGGGTTTTACTGCGGGTTTGACCTCACAATGGAGGTCAATGGGTGCAGAACCGCTGCGGCTCCGAAAAAAGAAGTGACATGGTACTTCTTTTTTCCCGCAGCTATTCAGCGCGGCTTTTTTTTTTTATTTTCCGCATTGTGGGCACAGCAGTTCCTGTTTTCCATAGGGTACAATGTAATGTATCCTGCATGGAAAACAGCTGCGGACCCGCAGCGGGAAAATCGCGGCAATTCCGCATGAAAAAAAGGATCGTGTGAACATGGCCTAATACAGCATTTGTCATTAAAAAAAAAAAGGCAAAATGGGAAAGGAATCGCCAGCGTGACCTGCAGTCGCTAGAAAGACAAATAACCTTAGCCAGGGTAATTGAAAACTGGGAAGAGGTGGTATTAAAGTACTCAAATCTTGCTCGGTGCCAGATGCACAAAGCGGCTGCTTTGGAAATTGTATGCTCAAATTAAAGTAACATGAAGCAACATAAATCAGTGTTAGCAACATACCCAAATAACCGGGAGAGTCAGCCAGGATTTATAGCACGCTCCTAAAGTACAGCATAATGTGAAATGTAGAAACAATTACATGTTCAACAGCAGCCGGCCATGAATTGTGCGATACTGGAGTCCGGCCATATAAATTTTAAATCTCTACATATAAATTTATGATATATTTAAAGGCCTCTTTCCCATGCAGCTCACAAGTCTCCTGCTCAGGGGCTAATCAGAAGATCATACAGGGCAAGCTTTGAAAAGAGAATTTAACTCCTCAATCACCACAGGAATAAAATGGAGCTTTGTGAACATCAAGTATTAGAGCAGGGGTGCACAATGGCAGTCCTCCACGGATTTCCTTACATTGCACAAGGTGTTGGAATCATCACATGTGCCGGTGTTGGTGGCCCTGGAAGACTGGCGTTGTGCCCCCCTATTTTAGAGAGACAGAGCGAAGTCAAATGATGCTTACTACACAGATTCCCACCTTTCATGAAGAATATCTTTTTTTTTTTTTTTAAATACTTTTAAGAACACCGGTGAAAAGTAGATGACACCCAGATGTATAAAATACATTTGCAAATCAAAATGGATCTAGAAAAAAAATGTCTAGTAAAAAAAAAAAAAAAAAAAAAAAACATGGATTTGGGGTAACATTGTGCATGAACTGAATGAATGAGTCTATGATATAACTAATTGTCTGGGAGGTGAAAAGCATCCTGTTCCATTACTAGGAACCTGATTTATGGTAGCACACAATGCTCATGTCACACACAGTGTAGAATACAGCAGCGAGTAGTGGGTTAATAATTATTGGATAGTGACCCTAGTGATATGGACCAGGAGAAGTAACCAGAAAAGGCACATGGTGCACATTCACATTTAACAGGTGACCAATATGAAGAGTTGTGAGTGATGGATGAAGTGAAGACAGTGGTCCCCGGCTCGCGGACGACGGACACTTACGGCCTCAGCTTCTGCTCTGGTTTTGAAGGTGATTATCGCACGGAGAAAGGAGTCGTCTATCTGGCAGTCTTCAATATCTCCAAATTGCTATAAAGAAAAGTACAAATATGCATTGCATCAAAATGCCACGACTCCAGTCCAGTATAGGACATTCCCTAATGGATGCCTTTCCTCTATTAGAACAACACTGCATGGTCACGGACATTACAAAATAAAGTGTAGCACATTAGAAGGTGTGATTGACCACTTTCCGACACTTGCTGTACACGAATGGCACAAGTTAGGAGCAGGCACACAGACTGAGCCTGCACGATACCCAGCAGATAATGGGGACCTGACTAACAGTCTCTAGTGGAGCTCTGCCAGTCATCAACCGGTTAAACGAAACTATCAATCTCCAACAGCGGCATTACCAGTGCGTTGGCATGGGGGAGCGTTATTCTATGCGCCCATGAACAGCCCAACGATCACATGGCCGATGAGTGGCTATGACAGCCGGGAGTCTGATGAAGACCTACGTGACTGTCACAAGTTTTATAAAAAGAAAATTAAACACATACAAATCCAAATAACCTCCCTTTCCCCCTCACAGAGAATTTAGATATAAAAAAAAAGTTAAAAACACACACAATACATGAAAGTCTGAATTATCTACAATCTACTAATCAATCAACTATCAATAAACACCATAAACTGAAACTTAAAAAAAAAAAAATGCAAAAATTGCAGGTTTTATCACTGCAAAAATCACAAAAAAAAAAGTGCTGCAATAAGCGATAAAAGTGTCATATCTATCCCAAAATTTAATAAATAAAATTATTGTATCGCCCCGCCAAGAAATAAGCCCGCACAGATCCACTACAGTAACTAAAAACATTAGTTTCCTAAAATGGAGACAATTTTTTTTTTTTAAATTTCCGTTTTTGTGTTTTTTTTCACCATTAAAATAAAGAACTGGGCATGTTTGGTATCACTGTAACTGTACCGATGTGGAAAATCATGAAGCCAAGTCATTTATCCCACACCGTGCACACTGTGAAAACAATTCCCATAAAACAATGGCAGAATTACATGTTTTTCGCACTTGGGATTTTTTTTCCCCCATTTCTCAGTGCATCGTGTGGTAAAATTAAAGGGGTCATTCAAAACTACAATTTGTCACGCAAAAAACAAGCCCTCATAGAGCTGTGTGGGCAGAATCCAAAAAATGTTATGGCTCCTGGAAGGAGGAAAAACCAAAAACACGGAAATTGACACATGGGGAAGAGGAGGAGGCCGTCGGTCAGCCTGCCAGAGGACAGCAGTACAACTAGGGCAGGTGAGATATTGGAGCGCTTTACCACTTTTCCCACCTTTCAGCGATAACTTTTTGACAGTTTTCCTCAAGAATCAATATTATTCAAGAACAAGAAGGACAGAAATAATATGTCTGCTGTCTTATGTTACTCTATACTTGGTTCGCCTCCGTAGCGGATCTGATTTAATATCTTCATACGCATGTAGCATACATTTCTGCCATAACTGTCTGAGATGGGCCGAGTCATCATCCCATAACACCCTATCCACCCATTACTGGTAGGCAGTAGTAGGTCGCTCTCTATTTGGAGGAACACACATGGAAAGAGCCCCGAAGAGAAGAGGAGACATTATTGATCCCAGTAACATTCAGCTTCCATCTCTGTGCACCAACTGCGGTATCATCCACAATTCCAATGTGGCATTAGCAAGCAATACGTGATTTATCAGCCTACAGCGCAGCCTGCTGGCCAACATGGAAACTGCAGAAATTCAATGGCCATGTTTAAAGAATATCTATTTGTGGCTTCCATCTTTATTTGAGAAAACAGTGAGAAGCCGCAGACAGGCGATTTCACTAAACAACATTAATTAGAAAAGATGCCCACCCAGAACTCCTCCTCTTGCCGTCCGTACAGAACCCGATTTTTTACACAAAGTCAGGTCGAAATACCGGTCTGCAGAGCGAGACTCCAAAAGATCTAACGATAATAAGCCAGACCCTGTGCTTTGCCAGGTTGGAAGGTTGTGGAATCCCGCTCTGCATGCCAGGATCTCACGAAGTTTGGATCCCACTTGTCCTACAAAGTGGGGTCCTTTAGGGGCACCTTTTGGATTTTTTCCCCCCCGAATTAAAGTTATTTAGTGAACTCATTTGTGCTTTCTACAGTTTTCTTAAATGAAAAAAGCAGCCTCAGACAAGTGACTGGTACTCTTGAGGGTATGTGCACACGTAGAAAGCTCCTCTGCTGATTTTTCCGCAGCGGATTTGATAAATCCGCAGTGCAAAACCGCTGCGGTTTTTACTGCGGATTCCGCTGCGGTTTTACATCTGCAGTTTTCTATTGGAGCAGGTGTAAAAACGCTGCGGAT